>NC_090931.1:794494593-795744593 GCF_040938575.1 Ambystoma mexicanum | reverse complement strand
ATATTTCATTTAAAACTATAGTTCCCAAATATTAGTTTATAGCAGGCCCTGTTGCAGACCTGTCGGCGTTGAGCCAAAATGGCTGTGTCAGCAGCATAAAGAAGTGTAATATAAAATGTATCCTTCAGAGAGGGTGGGTTAACTTTTCTAACAGAAGTACTAGAGCCAAACAGCCTCATCACGAGTTTGGCGGTAACCCTTAAATGCGGCGGTAACGCTATTACCGCCGCATTTAAGGGTCTGCCAAATCACAGGTTTGGCTGCATTTACCCCCAGCTCTTAGCTGGGGGTAAATGGGCCGGGAAAATTCTCATTTTCGGGACCCAATGGGGAATTACCGTTACTGCCAAACCTGTGATCGGAGGGTTTGGCGGTAACGCTATTAGCCCGGGCAGTATCCCGGCAGTAATACCGCCGGGATACCGCCCAGCTCATGATGAGGCCCAAAGTCTGAAAGGAATACATTGGTGCCAACTAACATCTCTGATTTTCACCTTTAATTCCCCCATCTTGCACATGGGACAGACGGTGAGATGTCTGCATGTCACATTCAGATAATATTTAAGAAACAACTAGAGACCCAATAAAATGCAAATTTTGCCACAAGATATGTCTATCAATCAAATCAGATGGTCTCTCCAAATCTGAAAAAAGCCACAAATAATCTCCTTCCCTTAACCTTACCCTTCTCCACGATGGTTCTCAGAAGGAAGCAGTGGTCCACTCTACTAAGCCCTTCCCTGAAACCTGCTTCTGGCCAGCCGTGTACACATCACTCATTAAATCATTAATCCATTTTCTATTTGAGATTATTCTACATTCTACATCGAACTTTTATATAACCTGGAACTCCTGAACTGGGGGACACCATTTGCCAAAAGTGCTGTGCTGGATGCTTTCAACCAAAAAACAAACTGGCACTTTCCTTTGTGGCCTCTGTACTGTTTAACAGTTTTAGGAGAATATCTTAATTTCTTGTGAATTGGTAAGTCTTTCTAAAGCCGCCTTGTCAAGCTTAAGCACAGCCAACCAGCCCCTTTGCCTGTCAGACATCTTCTTGGTGCCTTCCCCATGCCATTGGAAAATTACCTCAGGTGGATAGTGATCACTCTCTGTTCAATCAGAAATGGAAAACTGCAGAACATTCCTGAATAAAAACAGTCCACAATACAGTAATCAATGACTGAGAAACAGTATTACTGGTCTTGTATGCTTAGGAATGCACCATTTGCCACGAAAGACGCTGGAAAATCCCTGGGCAGAATCCTAAAGTACACCTGAAAATCATTCTTCCATTTGTGAACAATTTTACTGTCCAAACATTGTCACTATATTTCTTAAAAATATTTAGCTCGAGAACCTGGAGTCACTGGTAATGTTTATTTAGTCCTACAATATTTTTGAACAACTTGATTGGTCCCATCTGTCTAAAACAGTCCTACTGAGCACTCAAGCTTCTTAACATTTCCTGTAAACAACCACTTATTGTCAAATGAAGTTAAAGCAGCCAAATGGTTTAAATCATTTCTGGGACCCAGAAGGGTGGCAGTGGTAAAAGGGAATTTTATCTCACTTAAAAGTTTGCTGACGTATGGTGTTCCCCAGGGGTCTTGTCTATCCCCTTTGCTCTTTAATATTTTCTTTAAATTCTTCTGCAACATGTTGTAAGCATCGGGTGTCCGCTTTACCAACTACGCTGACGACACCCAATTGGTCTTTGAGCTGTCTGGAATTTACGAAAAGGACGCTCAAAGAGTCAAGGAGTTGTTCTGCGCTTTCCAATAAATGGATGGCGACAAACTCATTAGCACTTAACGAAGAAATATATGAACCTTTAATAGTCGGTACCTCCTCAAAGCTAAAAGAATTGGATGACCTATACCGAAACTTTAGAATGAATAACAATATTATGGTATCAGATCACGTAAAAACGTTAGGCATCTGCATGGATTCACATCTCTCATTTAGGAGGCAGACAACTTATTTAAAATCCACCTGTGCCTTTAACTCTAACTTACTTTGGCAAATGTGCCCATATCAGACTCAACAAAATCTTGCTGTGATCGCCGGTGCCATTATTAATTCGGAATTAGACTATTGTAATAGTCTATTGATGGGCAGTTCCAAGGCTAATATCACAAAAATGCAAACTATACAGAATGGAACAGTCAGGGCTGTTTTTGGATTGAGTCAACGCTCTAAGATCTCATTAGCTAGGAGGAAGCTACATTGGCTCCCGGTCGAACAGAGGACCAAATTTAAAGGCGCAGTTACAGTCTATAAATGCCTAGGTGGCACTGCACCGAATTATCTTGCCAGTAAGATAGAGAAAACACCCATTAGAAGAGACCTCAGTTCTAATAATAATCATGATTTGTATCAACCACGTCAAACCCTTAAAAGAGTAGGTGGCACTAACTTTACTTTCTGGGCACCAATGGTCTGGAATTCCTTGCTGCTTGCGCTCAAGAACAGTGGGTCTCTCACTGTGTTTAAGAAACAACTTAAGACCTGATTGTTCAATGAAGGAGCAGCTTAGAGAACTAACAGTTTACTCTGTCTCTTGCCTAGGATATTAGATCCGAGTTGTAGCTTTTCTGTGTACAATGTGGTCTGCCTTTGTGAGCTCTCTGAGCCCGGCGGGCAATATAGCGCCATATAAAAACAAACAGATAGATAGATAGATAGATAGATAGATAGATAGATAGATAGATAGATAGATAGATAGATAGATAGATAGGCCTTGCAGATTTGCTTCACTAGAATGGCAAGTGTTCTACATAACTGTTAAGTAGTACAAATTTAAATGTTCTATTGGCAGTCTTACATTTTATTACATTTCTAATTTGTGTTGCAATCACTTATACACCAAGTGAGTGCCGATATGCTCTGTCGAAGAATGGATGTTGCTCACCATTCCATTTGATATCCAAATTTTGCTCATTGTGTACAAAAGGTTGGGGACCCCTGCTCTAGCATCTTATACCTAGCACACACAATATTCCTTCACATCGCGATAAAATGGTATGCCTAAAAGTCAATGTTGTCTATTGAACAACCATAACACCTAAAAATTCCTCAAAACTTCACGTTAGCTCAATCTCAAATAAATAGGCTTCACATTGCATCATCATCTTGCATTGCATTCAGCTATGCACAATTTAACTAATCAAAAATCCAAATACCTGCAAATCCTTGAAATATGTTAAGTCCCTATCATAATTGCAGATTTTCTCACCACTCACCGAAATAAACTCCACAACATACTTCTGTATTTACATATGCATTTTTTTTTATGTAACAGTCCATAGAGCCTGCAAATCCTCAAAACTTGTTAGCACTATACTTCATATCTAATCTCAACGATACAAAATATGCTATCGTACGAGGCATATTCAAATGAACACAAACACCACTGTGTTCAACTCACTTATGACTTCAAATAACCACCATATCACTTCATACTTTGGCATATGACATACTCGCCCACGCATTTCCAAAAAAAAGAAAAATGGAAATCTCTCAGAATAAAATACAGTCATCTTAACATGCATTACAAGATGATCGGAGCCCAATACTGGTATGTAATGCATTGATAAACCTGGCGACTAGACTTTTAATACGTAGCACGTTGCTCATCACATTTTCACAACCTATATCAGTCACGTTATATGTTGGCCGCTTCGAACGCCTCACTATTTGAGTTGGAGCAGCATCAGATGGGCCATTCTTGCTTCATCATGCTCCTCGTCAGCTGCTTCTATATAGCTCCTATATGACTCGCAGTTCATAATAGAACGGGATTTCATCTTCAAAGCCATGACAAGTACCTCGTCATGTGCCAGTGTGGCTCCATTCCACAAGGGTTCATTTCATTGACGTTGCTTGATGTTGCGTGACTTTCGTTAGGACATGACGTCTTCACGTCGCAGGACGGCATCAAGGTGCACTATTCAAATATCACAGTTTACTGCTCCAATCTTTCAGAAGCCTCTCACGAGAACACTGAAACACAGAATTCCGAAGATTCGCCGACCCTCACTGCTGCAATGTGACATCATCACAATTGAAAAAGGCACAGCATAGAAAGGTACTGCTGCGCTCACTACTGGACTAACGGTCACTCACAGCATTTCTTGGGCCGTTTAAGAAACTTAATTAGGAAATGTTTTCAGTCCTTTGTATGTTGCACAAACATTCCTGTTGCATACACGACCCTTTCAATAATTCCCAATCCATTTCAGAGACTGCTACTGTTTGCGTAACACGAACGTGCAGACTTTTCATAGTCTGGTTGCATACCCGGCCCGTTCAATGATTCCCAATCCATTTCAGAGGCTGCTACTGTTTGCGTAACACGAACGTGCAGTCTTTTCATAGTCTCAGGAAACTTTAACCCTACTAAATTAAGTGCACAGCTTCAGTATTGCTCTCCTTAACCATGATGCCAGTCTCTCCAGTGGAAACCCCTTAGACAGCATTCCAAATTCTTCAGGGCAGTTGATCCGACTGACGATACCAGGGGCACCCTTCACTGTTTGACCACTTCCATCTTCATTTCCACAGCACAGCACTCCCAAAATGTATGGGCTGCTGATTTACTCTGATGTGGTCTATATAACCTCCTCCTCCCTTATCCGCCCTGGGTGATGGGTTTACTTACTTGGGGGCGGTGTTGTCTTTTTCTTCTCATGGTCCTGATGTTTACTGCACCCCCCGCAGCAGTCCTCTTCAGTCTCAGTCTTCTCCTTCTCCTGGCACCATGGGTACCTTCTGTTAGAAATCCTCGTCGCCAATGTAATATCAAAGCAATGTCCACACCTGCTTTAGTTGCTTCTCAATAAGTTTACTTCCAGTTTTTAAGTTACAAGTTACATGACTAAGACATCAGGTATAAGACAGATATCACCGGCACCCATCACCCAGGGAGGGAGTGTTACAGAACACTCAACACAGCATTCTCACACTCATACATCAACATTCCACTTGACACTGGCATGACATCACTAAGCACATGACTAGCTTCAGCAGACTCAGAAAAGCACATCATAACAACTCCCAGTGTTGAAGTTTGTATAAGTGACCACACTGCCGGTGTAGAAGTTTGTATATGCGACCACGCTCCCGGTGTGGAAGTTTGTATAAGTGACCACCCTTTCAGTGCTGAAGTTTGTATAAGTGACCATGCTCCCGGTGTTGAAGTTTGTATAAGCGACCACGCTGCTGGTGTTGATGTTTGTATACGCGACCACGCTCCCGGTGTTGAAGTTTGTATGTGGCACTAGAAAGAGGGCATTACTACCACTACATCTTCCCTGAGTAAAATAAGTGATTACTGCTGAGAAGCGTATAAAGTGGTCTAATGTGAATCTAGAACACGATGGAACATTTGTATGTATGGTAATGACATTTTGCGTATAATAGCTTCTGCTAAGGAGGCGCACAAAGTATGTTTCTGGAAATATGACCAGCTCCTAAGAAATATTAAGCAGAAGAGTATTATTGCTGTACCCTTAGCTTTATTGCTAGAGTGGGGAGCCGAACAAGCTTATGGCTGAAAAAAGCGGTATAGAAATTGAAAAGTTCCTAAACGTGCATGTGAACTTTTTAGACAACATTTCAAAAACAAGATACAATTGTTCAAGAAGCAAGAACGGGCTCAAAGTTGGGCTCATTGAAATGAGAGCATTCAGCATTAAAACTGTAGATGGTTTTGGGTTGTGGAGTCCTCTGGCGTTGTCGTAAGTAATGATTAGGGGCACCTCGATTCCTGAAGCATGTCTTTATCTGCAAGCTTTTGCTGGCCCGCCTCCGCTAGACAGTGACATCTTAAAATCTTCTAGACTGCCGGGACTAGATCGTTTGTCAGCGGCTACTTCACAATGCTGTCCGGCTGAATGGGCCACCTTGATATACAAGCTATGTGTGCGCGTTTGTCAGTCTGGTAAGTTGCCAGTGCCCTGGCGAGGTAGCATCTATAATCCTTTTTATGAAAAGGAGCTTTATCATCGAAGAGCCCTTGTGTATTAGGTTCAGACCAGTTTATGAAGAAAATCTTCACTTCCAGCAACTGTGAGATGCTTTCCTTTTTGGCGACTTGGGCATCCACTGAATGTGATTGTTTTACCGAGTTGCCAAAAATATATTGATTCAGACTGACGTGTCCTTGCGGTCTGAAGTCCTCCACCACCTTTTCTGTTGTGTTGCTGCAACCCAGATCCTTCCTCGTTCCTGGCATGAAAGCATCCTGGAAAAAAGGCTGTCATGCCGACCCCAGAATTTACTGTTTTCTGGCAATGATAGATGTTCCCTCTAAGATATTTGCCAGGGTCCTCCTTGACGAATTAACTAGCTGGACTGAAGCTGAAAATATCCCTTGGAATCACACTGGGTTTATAAAGGGCTGTTCCACCTCTGTTAATGCCCTCGCTATTATTAGTATCGTGCAATAGTCCTGGCAGATTAGCAAAAGACCAGGCTATGCAACATTTGTATATTACAGTGCTTCATTTGACACAGTAGATCGTTCAAGACTTTGAGGAAAGGTGCTAGCTCTGGGATTCCAGCGTGTTCACTAAAAATGATGATAATGCTGCACGAGGAGACCTGCGTCAAGGTATGGCTGGAGGGCAGTGGACGTGCTTTGGGTGGATTTACACTAACACGGACCTTAAGCAAGGTTGCATCTGGCCTCTCTGTTATTTTGTCTTTATTTATCTGGCAATGGAAATGCCCTGGTCGACCCGAAGTGTATTCCACCCAAATAGGCAATCAAGCAGTAATGTGGATGGGGTACGCTGATGATATTTTCATCCTTTACCTTACCCCTCTGGGGCAACAAACTGAGTTGGACAACCTAGATTCCTATACGGCGATGAGCTCTTTTACAGTGAATACCTCAAAACCCAAGATCATGGCGTTTGACTGCAATTCTAGGAGAGTGATCCAAGCCAATTGGAATCTGAGGGGAGTCCCTATTGAAATCGTAACACAGTATGTATATCTTGTTATTGTCTTGGACAATAAATGTAGCAGTGCTCCTCCCTTAAATAAACTTAAAATGCACTCTGCTCAAACCCTATGAGAAATATGTTCTTTTGCCAGAAAGGGAGGAGGCTATTGCCCCTATCATCAGTTATGCTGCGGAGGTGTGCGTCTTGGGCGCTCTGGGGGTTGTCACCAAGCTTGCAAATTGGAATCATAAAGAGGCTTAGACTTCCATCCTCTGTTTCCTCTGAAATGTTCTATTTGGAGTTTGGATTACTCCCCATTTGAGAGCGCATAACATTGAATTGTTTGACCCTCGACTGGAAGCCTGCCCACGCACAGAGGAACACACTTATGGGGTACCTGTTTGAGGTCTTTACTACCAAAGTTCCTTTTATGAAGTCGTCCACTATGGGAACTATCACGCAGTTAGCTACTCGATGGTTTAGGAGCTCTCAGGGTGACCCCTTGTTGTTGGGCCTTGATCACTTTTAAAGAAAGTATGAAATCATCCCTGGTGAGTTTTTTTCACGACAACTGATTACCACCTTGGCCTCGAAGTCCACTGCAGAGGGGTTCTTCCTGTGCATATTAGACAGGCAGGTGGTCCCCTCTTACATCCGCTGCTTCATTGGAAATCATTCTGTTTGGCACTATCTCTGTCTTAAATTCAATGCAGTAAAAACCTTTGAGATTGTTGGGGAATGGCAAAAAAGCATTCGATTGTGCCGCTTCTGTGGACAGCCAATGGTGGAATCTGTTCAGCACCTACTTTCTGAATGTACTGCTTTGGAATTGTCGTGTTTCTGCAATGAAGGCACCAGTGCTTGGTTTATACATTTCACCTGCTGCGCTTTGGGAAGTTTTTATATCTGGAACCCATGAGGGCTGCATCAATTTTTTTACTAAAATGTAGAGAGAAGTACATGAAGTTATTTTAATCTTGGAGAATTGAACGTATTTCTTTGGTTTCTCTCCTTTTTCTTAAATGTTCGGTTTTGGTTGTTCTGATTTGATGATTTTAAATTGATGTAAATGTATTAAAAGTTATTAATTTAACTGTATGATACTAATAAAAAAGATAAATATATATATTTTTCCAGTAATGGATTATTCCTGGAGAAGGTCTAACCCACAGCACAGGCAGCTATGCAGATGAGTCTTCTAATCGCTCGTCGACCAAGGTTCTAGCAGTGATGCATGCCCAGTGCTTATGAGCCCACTTTCAGGCCAGCATGCCCACAGGCATTGTGGAGAGAGATTCTGTGAGCTGCCTCAAGGGGTCCTATTGAACCACACACCGACAACTGTTGTAACCTGGTGGGCAGAGGGAGTCCTAGCACAGACCAGCTGCGAGCCACTTGCTTTGGAAAACCAGGTGCGCTTTATATACATATTTACAATCCATATGTTGCAGGTACTCTTGGGCTATATACATGAGAGAGAGACCACTCACCGGCCGTCCTCAGGCCCCAACACCGACAGAACTGCCACCAGCAAACATCCATCAACATTCTCTGAGCTGTCACTCATTCGAAGCACCAACATTCTCTCAGCATACATAGAGGACCAGTGGGACAGGGCAACAGTAATACTTCATAACAACTAGTGCGGAAATGATAAAAAAGTGCCGGCAGTGGATGTTTCGGCCTCAACTCCTGGAGATTCTGGCTTCAAAATAGTGGTGAACTCCAATGATGAGGCGGCCATTTTGAGAGAGTGACTAAGCAACATGCTTCTAGATCTCGAGCACAGCGTGAATACATGAATTGTGTGTCTGCAGATGTTTAAATGCTTTAAAATAATTTCGACTGTATTTTAATGTTTTCGTCAATCCGAATCAAACTGTGGGGCACGTTTCTACAGACTATTTGAAGAGGCAAACCTTAGGACTGGCATCATAATTATTCAAAGTGTAGCTGATATCTCAATGTAGAAGTAAGGGGCTAACCTAAGATATTACTGAATTAATTTAGGGCCGCGCACGCTATCATTTCAGTAATGGCCACGTCCTTGCTAATGCACTGATTATTACATGCGAGTGTTGCCAGAATCCCACGAGCTGTGCAAATGTGCAGCACAAGCACGCACGGTTCCATTATCCTTGCCCCGCGCACCCTGCAGTCACTCAGGGATCCGTCCACGCCGCCATGCTTTGTTGACAGGGGCAATTTCAGAAGCCCAAAGTGCTAGCATGCTGTTCGCGCTGTCTGCCGGATCATGCATAATGCCTTTTTTTGTTTTTTTCTCTGCATTTTGAATGAGGGCCTTTGATGCGGCTAGTCGTTTGCCATCCTGCCACACTTATTGACGGCAACGGTTTGTGTTTTGAGTGTATCGATCGCAAGCTAAAAGGATTTTAATCCCTCTTTAAAAATCAATTAGACTCCATTCTAGGCTTGCTTGGTAATGTGATCCTAAAGGACGGTATCCGCTTTCCGTGCTTCAGCAGAAGATGGATGCCTAATTACAGATAGCCTTGCCTCGCTCTCCGCTTTCTTGGCATCTGGCTCCTTACCACTCACTGATGGCGACATTTTAACGTGCAGCTGACTTTCATCGTATTCTAAACTATCAGCTAGAGTAAATACTTTACACAGGAAGCAATGGCAATGGGCGTCCCTACATTAACCACACATGCTGGACCCTTTTGGTTTTCGAGGAGCGTTTTGCTCTCGCCTGTAAGGTCATAGTCTTTACCCTTTAACTCAACATCGTATTTATTTATTTATTTATTGTCATTCATACAGTGTGACACTGGTGTCGCCATTGCAGTTGTCAAGCGCCAAATTCCCCACATGCTTTCAAGCTGGCCCTACGCAATGCTTTTTTAATACAGAGACTCTAACTGGGAGTTATTTATGAAGTGAGTGGTTTTCCTGGAACCTCTGTGCGGCTGGGGCGCTGGAGGACTGGACTTGAAGACCGAGGGGCGTGGCCTGTTGTGGGAGCAAGAAGCCATTCAATGCCAAGTATTTTATCCTGAAAACCGATTAAAAAAATCCCATTATGGGTGTCGCATATTTAAGTGCACCTTCGATGGTGCATCCAAGCCTGTTTGATGCCATATATTTGCCCCATTTTAGCCTGAGAACCGCCTTTATGCGTTCTCCATCGGTCATATCACAACTTTTATGCTCATGCGTATGGCAAGGAGTACTTCTGCGAGTTGGATAGAGGGAAATCGTTTTATGCTATCAATATTTACTGGCAAGTGTTTTTAGTTCAACTAGGTGTCCCTTTAAGTGTCGCCTTTAAGCCAATGCTATTGTCAGGGGAACTGAAGATTGCAGATGTGATCTGAGGAGGGACAACATAGTCTTTGAGTTTGGCTTTTTACCCACCCATTGACTGTCCATGGCCATGCTAGTCCCTATGTTATTCCCACACATTGCCCAACACACCCACTCCAGGGATCTTTTTATACTAGCTCTGTGCTTTTAAGGGGATGTGAATGTTATTTCTAAGCAATATGCTGTAAGGTAATGGCTTAATTGCATATTTAAAAAAAACTCCTGGTGTAGTATAAAGTTTTTCAGCCAGTTGATTTAGAAGAAATGTGTGTATATTTGCACTGAATTCCTGCTAAAAACAAGCATTTACCAAGCCAGCAGTTTCGGGCTCTTGTTTAGGTAGTAGGTGTTTGGCAAGCACTGCCATAATATTCCCAGGTACTAATAGCATTTGCCAACTAATGGCCTGGTAGCCCCAACATAGCAGTGCCAGGAAAATGCCTATCCAAAAGTAAAAAAATATTGGCGTTGACACTGCCTCTTTTAAATTTATTTACATTGATATTGATATTTTATTTCTATCGCGCCCATACAGGGAGGGGAACAGGGGAGAACAAAACAATGATCTTACTAGGCCCAGTGACATTGAGAACGCGCAAGTGCATGGCAGAGGGGGAGAGGAAAAGTGCATGTGGTAGTGGCAGAGGGGGAGAGTACGGAGCAAAGGAGAAACAGATAAATAATAATAAAGGCAACAAACCGTGGTAGTGCAGCCAGCCATTGGCAAGTGCTGGGTTTAAGGCAGCAGACAGAGTAGGTCTGATAAGTGCAGGAAGAAAAAAGGGGGGGACTGTATTGGTACAGAAATAGACCCCAAGTGCAAGGGCTGGCCAGGAGGCAGTGCGGGAGGGTGGCATGGTGAGCAGGTACCTGGGCCCAGAGGACAGAGGATGGCCAGGTGCACAGTGCCAAGAGAGAACAGATCAGCAGGGGACAGGGGGAGCGAAGGCAGAAGCAAAGAGGAAGGTCTTGAGGTGCTTCTGGAACCAGAGATGGTTCTCCTCAAGTTTTAGAGTGCCGGGGAGGCTGTTCCAGGGGGAGGCCCCAGCCGAAGACCGAGATCTACCCCCCGCTTGTTTCTTTGAAAAACTACTGACCCTGAGGGATTTAGAGGTAGAGGAGCGAAGAGCTTGAGAGGGTTGGTATTTGCGGAGGGATAGCTGAAGGTATTTTGGACCCAGACCCCAGAAAGCCTTGTGGACAATGCAGAGGGTTTTGAATTTAATTCTTGCATTCACTGGGAGACAATGGAGAGATTTCAGATCTGGAGAGATGTGATCCCAGGGCTTGAGGCCAAGGGCTAGTCTCGCAGCCCTGTTCTGGATTAGTTGGAGAGGGTGGAGAGTAGAAGCAGGTAGATTTAGAAAGAGGCTGTTACAATAGTCCAACCTAAAGAGAACCAGAGCTTGGGAGACCATGAGCTTCTGGGGGAAGGAGAGGAAAGGCAGAGTACCTCTTAGGAGGTGGGGTAGGAAGTTTGACTTTTTAGAGACATCAGAGATGTGGGCGGAGAAGGAAAGTGTAGAGTCAAAGATGACCCAGAGGTTCCTAGCCCCGCAGGTAGGGGTAGGAGGAGGGCCACGGGAGGCCGGCCAGAGAGTGAGGGGAAAGTAATGTGAAAGTGTGCTGATGAGGAGGATCTCCGTCTTGCTGGCATTCAGACTAAGATCATTGGCGGCACACCAATCTTGAATGGCAGTTGGGCAATCAGAATTGAGAGAGGGAGAGGAGGTGGCCGAGGGCAGCCTGAAAATGAGTTGAGTGTCATCAGCATAGCACTGGAAATTTGAGCAAAAAATGGCAATGCAGTGGGCGAGAGTTGCCAGGTATTGGTTGAAAAGCCAGGGTGAGAGGTTAGACCCCTGGGGAACACAACAGGTAGAGAGGAAGATAGATGATAGGAAGGACCCAAGTTGGACGTGGGAGGGTCGATCAGAGAGGAAAGAGGTCAGCCAGGCCAGAGCCTGATCAGTGATACCCAGGTTTTCATGGAGATGGTTGAGCAGGATGGTATGGTTGACCATGTCGAAGGCAGAAGAGAGATCGAGGAAGATGAGGACAGAGGGAATGTTGGAGTGAAGGTTGGAGAGCAGATCTTCACGGATGTTCAGGAGAGCAGTTTCCGTTCTTCTGGCAGCTCTGAAGCCAGACTGGTGGTCATGGAGACAGCCAACGGAATATGAATGTAGGTTAAGCTGAGAGATGGCCAACTTTTCCAGGAGTTTGCCCAGAAAGGGAGTAATGGAAATTGGGCGATAGTTAGCCAGACAAGAAGGATCAGCTGTGGGATTCTTGAGAAGAGGATGCAAAAGGGAGTGATTCAGAGTGGAGGGGAAGGATCCTGAGGCAAAGGAGTGGTTGAAGAAATCAGCAAGGGCTGGAGCGAGGGTGTCAATGTGATCCTTGATGGTTTTAGAGGAACAGGGATGAACCTGTTTTGTGGAGGCTTTCATAGATCTGACTTGTCTAGCAACCTCCCCAGGGGAGAAAAGAGGAAAGGACGAGAAGGAGGGTGGGGGGTTGGCTGATGGAGGGTTAGCAAGCACAGACGGAGAGGGGAGAGGAGGGGGAGAGGTGGAGAGAGTGGACAGGATGTCCTGGGTTTTTGAGATAAAGTGAGGGGTAAGGGCATTGCAACAGGAGGGGTAGAGACTGCAGCAGTGTTGGCCAGCTCCTTGCAGATTTTAAAGAGTTTGGCCGAGTTGTTAGATGCCACAGAGACACAAGCTTGAATGTGGACTCTCTTCTTGGTGAGGACAGAGAGTCGGTATTGCCTTTGGAGCAGGTGACAGGCCAGTTTGTCAGAGGATGAACAAGAAGCCCTCCATTTCCTCTCAGCCGCCCTACCCTTACGTTTAAGTGTAGCTAGGTCGGAGTCATACCAGGAATTGCACTTGGCTTTGGACTTCAAACGGATCCTCATGACAGGGGCAAGAACATCAAGAGTATCAGAAATCGAAGAGTAGAGCAGAGACAGGGCTGTGTCAGGATGTGAGACAGCCAGAGGTCGAGGGGGCGGGGGTAGAAGGTGGCGGCAAAAGCCTCAACTGACACACGCTTCATGGGTGGGGTGTCCGAGAAGGTAGGTGGCAGTGTTGGGGTGTAGGCTTGGCTTGGGGGGGGGGTGGAGAAATGAGAGGAGAGGAAGGAGTGATCACTCCAGGAGAGAGTAGTGGTCAGAGGGACGGAGAGGGTGAGGTCTGAGGAGATCAAGACATGTACTTGACACAGTCAGGGCTCCAGATAGTATTTTGAAGTGGGAGTATTTTAGTCTCAATTTCTTTTTTAAAGTTGGGAGTACCATTATTTCTTATGGAGTAAAAAAGTAATTCCCAATATAGGTACTTTTTAGGTGAGCCACCATATTTTAATTCTAAAACCGATATCTCTTTGTAATCCATACTTCTTTATTTTAATTGTATTTTATTTATTTCTATAGCGCGAGACAAAAGCCCGGAGGCATAGGGGCGCTTAACACATGGAACAAACAATCAACAAGAGTGGGCTAAAACAGAAGCATCGGATCATAAGCAGAAGTCAGGTCAGAAAAACAGCCTGGTTTTCAGTTTCCGTTTAAAATCGTGTAGCGACCAGCATTACTCGCAGATCCGGTTGAAGGGCATTCCATAGTACAGGAGCTGCATGTGGGAAAGACCCCTGCGCGACACAGGAAAGTTTGGTGCATGGCGTCACCAGCAAGCAGGTGTTGTTAGATCTTAGTGTTCTATGGGCTTGAAGCCAAATGAAATATGGAACCAAGTACCCCAGGTCTTTGCCCATGGATGCAACGGTGGGAAATGCATTGGAAACGAAACAGTATACGCTTGCTCAGGGGGAGCCAATGTAGGGCTCTGCGTGCAGTAGACACGTGGTCTGTTCTGAGCAGTCCCTCCACTATGCGGCTCGCATTATTCTAGATAACCTGGAGCTGGGAGAAGTCCCCATTAGTGATGCCTAGCAGGAGACTGGCACAATAATCCAGTTTTTCCCCAATGATGACACACATGACCATGGCACAGTTCTTGGCATTCAAGAACGGCTGTACTTGTGCAAGCAGCTTCAGATGAGATGAGGTACCCGCGACCAAACTGTTCACCTGTGCCTTTAGGGCTTGATTCTGATGCAGGGTGACTCCCAATGTTTTTACTTTGGATTGCATTTTAATTAAAGCTGCCTATATAAAATTGCTGGTATTCTTGGCCTTGCTTCCAAAGCTGGGGCAGCGTACTGCCAACCACGAGTTCCGTCTTGGAATCATTGCTAACTTGTTGGCCAGCATCCAAGTTTGGGTCAAGCTATAGGTAAAATTAAGAGAGCATGAGTCTACATCATAATCGCCCGACAGTTGCACAAGGCAATGGACCCTAGTCCTTGCAGTCACCAAATAATTGTCCTCGAGCCGGGTGTCTGTTTAGGCTCCCTGAGCTAACCTCCCCAACCTGATTTTAAAGTGTGTTAAAGTCAATGAAAAGTTGACTGGCAATGCTGCTCGTCGCCAGTAGATGTCCCTAGCCTCCGTGTGTAGAATCACATCTTCAGTTACAGACATTTGGAATGAAATTACTCGTTTTCTAGCACTGAATGGAAGGGAACGTATAATCTTCAGAACTCTGGTGTTCTTTTTGTAACATATTTCACTCCAGATCCGGAAACGGAATCTCATCTCTTAGTGCGCGTTCACTAAGTGGGCCCCACATCTTTTAAAGGGTTCTTAGTTGCATGGGATTCTGAGGGCACCACCAAACACTCCTTAGGTCCCACCCCCACATTTTGATTTTCGTTGCGTTAGTCCTTTCCAATCCTTCATTTTGTA
This sequence comes from Ambystoma mexicanum, assembly GCF_040938575.1. Classification (NCBI taxonomy): domain Eukaryota; kingdom Metazoa; phylum Chordata; class Amphibia; order Caudata; family Ambystomatidae; genus Ambystoma; species Ambystoma mexicanum. The sequence continues at coordinate 795,729,500 of NC_090931.1, read as the reverse complement.
CACCACTTAAAGCACAGAGGAAGACCGTGAAATGCATGCAGATTGTGCTGCCATCTGTGAGGTTGCGCCCAGGAGTGGTGCCCGAGGGACAGGCACACACTCAGTCTGCTGAGAAGCTGCAGCCCTCGCTCAGGAGCCGTCATCTCTTTTTGATGAGTAGCTGCATCTCGAGTGCTTGTGTGGCTATTTTACCCCACATTTGAGGGGTTCGCTGGGCAGGGGGTGCTGCCCTGGTACACAGGGCAGGCAGAAGATATGCGGGAGCCATTAAAAAATTATGTTTGGAGCTCCCTGGCCTACAGATGGGAAAAGCCGCCTGCAAATGCTAACAATAAAAATGTGTTGCCCGTGCGTAGTTTATAAGGGTTTTAAATGCAAAAGGGCAATGGAAAATGGTAAATATATTTTTGGTGCACAAGCAATTTCAGCTGGTGCAGTGTTGTATCACAGTAGCACATATCTTATCACACAATACATATATGATGTGCCGAATGGGAAGAATGGACTCAGTACAGCATAGGTAGAGGACTTTGGTTGGGGAGGCAGCTGTGTGATAAATACATTATAATGGAGGACATGTTTCCTAATGCAGATCCCAATGGGCAATGTCCCGGGTTTTATCAGTAAGGGTGCACAACATGAGCCTCACCCGGAACTTCATGAATCTCCAAACATACACCAAATAGGTGAAAGCAGGGTAGCACATGTCTGCAATTAATGAGCGCCTTTTGGAGAGGTCCGTCTTTGGCCATCAAATGCACATTCAAAGCGACACAGCCTTTAGTTTGTGAACAATAGGGTAATTACGAGGTTGCCGGTCCGTAAAAACGGTACCGGTAAGTTTGCCGGTACAGTTGTTTCCGGACCAGCAAACTACGAGTTCTCCGAGCGGGTGCCTTTCCGCCCGCCAGGTCTGTCCTGGCGGGCGGAACGGCACCTGCTCGCAGGCCTTGACGGATGCACTGGCACCATTGATGAATGGCGCCGGTGCATCTGACCTCCCCATTCCCATTGAGTCCAATGGGACTCGAATGGGAATGGAGAGCAATATTTTCCGGTGCCCGGCAATGAGGAATTACCGGGACCGGCGGGGCTGCAGTGCCCCGGTAAGTCCCCATTGCTGGGCGCCGGAAATAAAATTACTCCGGCGGCAGCCGTGCCGTTTCTAACGGCACGGCTGCCGCCGGACTCATAATGAGGCCCATTGTCTTCTTAGAGACTATGTGTATGCCATAAGCCCAACCATAGGGCTTCATTCTGTCCCAAAAACCTAGATGGAGGGAGGAGGGGGTGAGTGGCTGCAGATTATCATGGCAAAAACAAAGAGGTGATGGCTGGAAGGTTTTGAATTAATCTTAACAACTGGCATTGCTCTGGGCAACCCTCCAGACCATCGTTCTTCCCCTGCCAAGCCATTACAGAAAGGGAAAGACCATATGCAAATCAGGCTGATTCATTCTAAACCTTCCAGCCATTCTAAACCTTCCAGCCATCACCTCTTTGTTTTTGCTTTGTCACCCCTAGTGGGACGGGTATGCCCAGACGTGGGTCCCGTGCTTGCCGGGCCTAGAGACCCAAGCAACTCCTCACTGATGAGGCTCAACAAGGCAGAAACATGTTTGGGGATGCTTGTGGTCTCGTGCAGAAGGGATGTGACCTAGCAGTTCAGGCTGGACTGCCCCTTTTGGGGTGGGACCAAGCCTGATTTGCATATGGTCTTTCCCCTTCTGTAATGGGTTGACAGGCGAAGAACATGGTCAGGGGGAAGCCCAGAGCAATGCCATTGGTTAAGATTCCTTCTAAACCTTCCAGCCATCCTTTGTTTTTGCTTTGCAGATTATCACAGGGCAAGTGTATTCGCCTCTGCATAGCAGTCACAGGGGCCCCCAACGGTGTGGCAGCCCATTTGAATCGCAAGGGTTGAATGTCCCTAATGCCAGGCTTGCTGGTTCATCATATGTTTTCCAAAACAATAAGACCACAACCTGAATGTCAGAGTGTAGTCTGGTGTTACCCAGTTATGGTACCTCATTGTGTGCCCATTAGGGAATAGAGTCATGTAGCCGCCATGCTTGTACACATCGTTGCAAATAGTACTGCAACACCCAGTGCCCGACTGTGTGTTGAAATTGGCGGGGTCTCCTGGGTAATATCTCTTGGAGATTGTGATTTCTTAATGCCGCTTCCTACAAATTGAAGAACCAGGACTTTAACGAGTAGTGTTCTTTCATGCATTGCAATGCCATATATTGTCCCTAGAGGGCTTTTCCCCTCGCTTACGCATCCTTCCACCAGTATCATTTGACTAATGATGCATTCCTAGTTGTCACGTGTCTTGCTAGGTGTCAATTGGCATTCTGGAACTTGTCTCTTGATTGGCGATTCTTGATTCAAAGGTTAGCTCTGAATGGGGGGATGGGGATGGCCCATTGACAGGCTCTCTTGCTGCAGACCTTCTTATTGCTGTGTCTTCTTTGTCTTTCTTTCACATCAGCAGTGTCCATAGTCACAAGATGGCCATGGGATTGCCATGACTCTCGCAAGTAAAACACTGGTCAGCGCACATCCTGTGGACGCGCGTGGATTGCATTGATGGTCACGTGGGCTCGTTAAGACTATTGTTCCTCACCTAGTTTGTCTTGTTCTCTTTCCGCCGAGGCCTCTCTCTTAGCTTTCTTGAGAGAAGGTGGCTTAATGTTTTTTCAAAGCCCATGGGTGGCTAGTGGTTTCTTTATCTTGGGTAGTTCTAGCTAAGTGCCAAGGAAGAGTATGCTCGTCCTTTTTACACAGACTTGCATAATAGCCTGGCACTTAGTGGTCTGCAGTACTACCAACTCTGGGATGTGACGGAGACATGTTTGAGTGGGCCTTAGAGGGGTCCCGGGGGACTTTCGAGGTGGTATAAGGTGTATCCTCCAGAGTTCACCCAGCCCTCTGTCTTACATTTTCCTGAACCGCCTATAGACACTACATGGAAGAAAGTTCCCATTTCATTTCCGGTGGCCGGTGTTTTGCAGGGGGCCAGGAGCATCCTGTCAGGCTGACGCAAGGCGGGAACAATGTCCTATTTTATCAGAGAGTGTGAATATTTGCACACACTTTTAGGCAGACAGCAGCACTGCTGTATGTTTTAGTATGTTGCAGCAAAGTTACCAACAGTTCCAAGATAGCCTACGTCGCACCAACTTTGGGTTGGGGAGGTTTGAAGTGGAGCATAGACAGGAGCTTGAAGAAACATGAGGTTTAGTGAACCCCGGCACGTGCGCGGGCCATACATCGTAATAGAGAACATGCAGAAACACAAACCAGCTTCCTCGAATGAGGGTCTGCCTGCTCGCCATGCTGGATTTACTTTATTCCAAGATGGCAGCCTTTTTCCCCCTCTAGCGAAAACCAATCTAGCAAATTTAGACCACAATCCGAGAATGCTCACTACTGGAAACTAATAGTATGGAAAGTGGGTTCACCTGAGAGGAGGATGAGCCATCAGACACCAGCCAATACCAAGAATCCGGGTTCATAAAGGAAAGGGACAGATCATCGCTGCCCTTATCACCCCACTTGAGGCAGACTCTACAGCATAAAAATGGTAAGGAGGAAGCCAGTGGCAAGGAAGCTAGGTAGCATCCACTGCTGTGGGGGAATTAATCTTAGCCCCATTTTAGGCCATCTACAGAATATTGTTTACTAGTTTAGAGTGGTAGGAGAATTTTAAGAGCCGTTGGTATGGTGAGAAGAGTAGGCACATGGTGGGGTCTGAGTAGTTGGGGAGGGAGCTGAGTGTTGGACCCCGTCAGTGTGAGAGGTAGCATGTGTCTGCTGGTGAAGTGAATAGGGGGTGATAATCGTTCTATTCTGCTTCTGTTGTGTAGTGTCTGGTCGAGGTCAGCCCACACCAATAGGTTTGTCACTGGGATGCATGTGGGTTGCAAGTTATTTCAGTATTCTCAAAGTTGGTTTCTCTTGGGCGAGGTGAGGTGAGACGGTGTATAGTTGGATGGGTTCTGGTCTTGTGATGAAGTTAGTTACAGCGCCAGTGTTTAGCTGTTTTTGAAGGTCGGGGGTCTTCTTCTGTAAGGAAATGCTTGTGGAGAGAATTCCAAAGTTTTGGTTGATAAGAGGGAGAACCACGACCCTCCATACTGTTTGCAGTGGTTGTTTGGTAATGTCACTAGTGTGTCGTTGCTCGGAGTTTCTCCAGGGTGTGTAGTGTGAGCGTTTGCTGGTGGTGGTTCTGGGACCCTGGCATGGTAGGCACAGTGACTGATGAATAAAGCTTTGAAGTGGATCCTCTCTTTTGAAGTGTGTGGAGTGCAAGCAGGAGGTTTCTGTATCGTCTAAGGCTAGGGGGAGTGATCCGGCTTCAAAGTTTTGCACTCTTCATAGTCTGTTGAGTAGGTATTTCGGGGGTCCAAGGTAAAGGCTGTTGGCGTAGTCAAGATTGGATAGTACCAGTGAGATAACTGCCACAGTGCTGGGCGTGGAAGTTAGGCAGGGCATAATGCATCGTAAGGTATGGCGATTGAAAGAGCAGCTCCTTATGGCAGCTCTGAAGTGTGGTTCTTCTGTAAGGTCACTGTCCAGTGTGATTCCATGGTTTCTCACAGTAAAAGTAGGTGGTGGGCAAAGGCCCCATTAAGCCTGGCGAGGGGTTGTTGCACTGTGAGGAGGTCAGACGTTCTGCTTGGGATGGGTTGAGCTTAACTCTCTTAGAGGTCATTCAAGAATCCACATGCAAAAAGCATCTGTTGAGGCCAGGTATGTCCATCGTTGGGTCATTGATCAGTTTGCAAGCAATTTGCGTGTCATCTGCATGTTTGAAGCATGTGGGACCTGTGTTGCTTTTCAGATCCAGGAGGGAGTCATGTATATGTTGAAGAGAAGAGGCTGGATGTCAGGTTGTGAGGAGGCGATCTCAAAAGGGCCATGAGTGTTGTTTCTGGTCTCTCAGCCTGGAAGTTTGGGATCTCGTGTATGGTGGCTCCCTTTAACTCAATCTCCCCTAGTTTTCTCATGTCCGATAGTTCTGAATGACAACAAGTTAGGACAAGATACAACTTAGAGGGAATAGAGCCACAAGCCTGATGTGGTCCTTGACCCATAGGCTGTCAAGAGTGTATGCTGTTGGGTCCTTTAACCCAGATCATGGTGATATTTGTAAAGCTACCAGAGTGTAAAGGACGGTGTGCAACACTGAGAACCTAGGAACAGCGTGTGGCTCTAGCCCAGGAGAGTGACCCTTGGTTGGGTGGGTTTGGTGGGAGGGGAGTTATAATTTCTGCCGCCTGAAATGACTTAGGCTGTATGCGAAGAGGGAACCTACCTATGAAGACCTGAGGGCAAGACGAGAATAAATGCACAATCATAGATGTGTGTTGGGACACTTAAACCCCACTGAGACTGTGAGTGCAGAGGACGCCACTTTCCTGGGTGTGGATGAGAACAGGGATTGCACCTTGGACTAAAATCAGCCGGTTGTTTTTCTAAGTTAGGGCCCTTTCCCTTAATTTGTTTATTCCTCAACATTGAACTGAGGATCTTCTGTGTATGTTGGTTAGCTCTTCCCTTTTGTCCTAATGGAGTTTCACCCTGCACTGCCCTGGCCTTAGGACTTTAATGAAGAGGATTCAGGAGTTAGCTTGGGGAATTGAGCCATGGAGACCAGGCCCATTCTATGGCATGATGCAAGGAGGAAGGTGGGGAAATGCCTTAGTATATTGGGTGTTATTCCTGCTACTACTGTGCCAGAATTATTGCCAGATATGCCATACTTTGTTTACTGAGCCTGATGTGAGGAGGAAGGTGGGGAAATGCCCTACCATGTTGGGTGTTATTCCTTCCTGCTACTACTGCGTCATGACTATTGCAGATAGGCCATCCTTTGTTTACTGAGCCTGATGTGAGGAGGAAGGTGGGGAAATGCCCTACCATGTTGGGTGTTATTCCTTCCTGCTACTACTGCGTCATGACTATTGCAGATAGTCCATCCTTTGTTTACTGAGCCTGATGTGAGGAGGAGGAGGAAGGTGGGGAAATGCCCTACCATGTTGGGTGTTATTCCTTCCTGCTACTACTGCGTCATGACTATTGCAGATAGGCCATCCTTTGTTTACTGAGCCTGATGTGAGGAGGAGGAAGGTGGGTAAATGCCCTACCATGTTGGGTGTTATTCCTTCCTGTTTCTACTGCGTCATGACTATTGCAGATAGGCCATCCTTTGTTTACTGAGCCTGATGTGAGGAGGAAGGTGGGGAAATGCCCTACCATGTTGGGTGTTATTCCTTCCTGCTACTACTGCGTCATGACTATTGCAGATAGGCCATCCTTTGTTTACTGAGCCTGATGTGAGGAGGAGGAAGGTGGGTAAATGCCCTACCATGTTGGGTGTTATTCCTTCCTGTTTCTACTGCGTCATGACTATTGCAGATAGGCCATCCTTTGTTTACCGAGCCACATTTTGGTTCCGAACCCCTGCTCTGCAAAACAAGTCAATTCTCTGTTTCGTTTTTACTTCCCTTTTACTACCAAGCCTCACCTTTGAGTGAGCAGAAATAAACACTATCATATTTGTTCATGTGTGTGATTGGTCGGTTGCTCCTTCACGATACCAAAAGTGTCCATCTGAAGCCACACTAACATCTTTCACCTTCTGGAAAGACGCAGAATCCGGCACTCAATTTCCTCTGTAGTTTCTTCCTTTGAGACTGAGTCAGTCACCCCCTTTCTTTTATCCCAATTGTATGGCAGAGCAGACACTCTAAAGCCCCATCTACATATGTGAACATATCTGCAACCCCCATAAGGCTTCATGTTCAATTGACAAGTATTGTTGTTCCTTCGGCCGCAGTGTGCTGAAAGTCTATGCAGTGGAGCACACTCATTCTAGGTTATCGTTCATGAGTACTGCCCCTAGTCCACAGGGTTTTACATACACTACCAGTCCCATGGGCATATGCTGGTTGAAGTGCTCATCCATCGCAGTCTAAAATCATGCCTGTTAGGGTCCCATCCCAAGCGGTGTTGATCTTCAGGAGGTCTCTTCATGTTCCTGATAGCAGAACCAGATCAGGGATGACTCTCTCACAGTAGTTTTACATCCATACGACTTCCTGGAGTTCATGTCATGAGTACCACTATGTGGGTTACTGACGCCATCTCTTATTTCAGCGCCATAAGACCCATGGTTGTGTAGCGCTATATAAGAAAGGTGGCACAGTCTTGATTCCATGCACCTTCTTGCAGTCTAATGTAAACCCATCTTGTTCGTAGCTTTCGTGTATGGCAGTGTCACTTCTGATGATGGCCATGTGTTTTATCTTGTCACATGTCACTGAAGTGACCTGAGTGCACATGCAACAGCTATCAATACGCTATTACTGACTTAAGAGCCCGTTCTTCAATCAGACGGATTGTTTAAGGGTGACAACTGCACAGACTGTTAGCTAGAAGAGACACAGCCCGGCCTCCCTGGCTGGCTTATTCAAGTGGCATATCAGATTTTGTGACTTTAAAAAACGGGGGGGCTATACACTCCTAGACACCTGTGCTACTGTCCTTGAGAACCTGCTTGATCTATGTGTAAGCAGATCGATTTGGTGCTGCACCTTTAAAGCAAAGTTTAGGGTGCTCAGTAGTCATGCTTTTCACTCAAAGCCGAGTGTACTTCAAATTATTTTGCCAGTTTTATAAGCTAACCAGATTGTTGAGAGACAGATTAAAATGTCATCTATGACTTTGGCCCCTCCCCCGGTTCAATATCGTAAAGGCGAGAAACTTTATTCTTTAAGGCAACCATACCACCCTTATCCCAGGCAGGTACAGCAAGGGATGAATAAGGTGTAAAGATGGCGAAAGTAATTAAGAACTGATCCTAGAATCACACATATATGCATGAAGAATATTAACATTGCAACCATAAAGACATGAAGAATACTAACATAAGCGATATATACGCTGAATGGAACATGAACAACACACGCGTATAGCTCACTAGCATGGCAATCCACAAGTATTGGACAGCCATATTTTATAAACATAGAAGCTGCAGTACGCTTCTAAGTAAATGGAAGGCCTCAAGGTTTCATAAGAATTCAAAATGCTGAAATAACAAAATGAAGATCCTTGCACGCGGTCCTCTCACACGTGACCCATAATTGAAGAACACTATCGATTCATTAGCGAAGAACAGATGGGACACCTGACTCACTCCTCGCCCATATTCCCAGACACGAGACATTGCACAAGGCTCACTGCAAAGGCGATCGCCCTGGCTCATTGCCTAGAGATGAGGGGGGATGGTATTTTCCTTGAATGAAGACAGCAGCCCCATGACCTCTCTTCCTCTACTCCCTTGTGGCTCATGTCTTGATGACTTGTCAGTTGCCCAAGGTTGGCCAGTGCAATGCCAACCAAACTCCTTGTGACAGTACGTATTGTATTTACCAATAGTTAAATGTATAAATAATGTATTCATGTATTAATCAATTTAGAGGTGGTTTTAGGAGGAGCCATCAGTTAAGTAGCCTCCACTTAAAAGTTTAACACATATAGAAAATGTATGTAGCAAATCCCCCTAACCAGTCCCCTTACCCCTTAGATTTCGTATCACTATGTTGTCATTCTGTGTTGTTTTGCATTACGAGCTAAGAGAGCGACAATCCTTTGTTTGTAAGCTGTCCCTGCTTTATTTTGTATGTTAATAAAGCTGGGTTTTACCTTTCACTTTGTCTATTTCCATTACCGAGTCTGTGTTTGTCTAGCTCCTGATCTTCTGCATAAATCTGGGGTTTTCCAGGCCATTGTTGCAAGCTAAATTTAAAAACTTTGGATTGGAGATACATGGTACATAGGAGAGTCTTACTGGGTAGATGTCTGCTAATAAGGCACTCACATGTCACTGTTCATGTTCAGTATATCTGCTAGATTCTTCATCGAATGCCTGTATTTTCAACCTGAGGAGAAGCATACAAAAACATTTTTGTTACAAATGGTGTGTTTCTGGAGATCTATTGCCCGTAAACTCTCCATTGAACAAGTGGGTCCTGATCCTGGTCTAAGGCTGTGTGGCTTTCTGCAACAAGGCAGGACACGCAGGATATTTATAGTTCGCCCCACCTGAAAGCGATTGGTCATACATTCAGATCCATGACTGACCAGGTGCTGACTGGACTGAATAATACTCTGATCATCTATAGGGGCCGTTTCTAGAAGAATGATCACACCAACCACAGCACTTGGCCATTTAAGAGCAGAGATGAGGTCAAGTGATAAACCACTTCGCGTGGTGCCCTCCTAATCGTTAGTTGGATTGTTTTCCTTCTTTTACATGTCAACACCCCACTAATTCCTTTTCTTTCCAGAGAGAGGGGGAGAGAAATATATATATATATATATATATATATATATATATATATATATATATACATATATATATATATATATATATATATATATATATATATATATATATATATATATATATATATATATATATATATATATATATATATATATACATATATATATATATTCTTTTTTTTGGAGGGGATTTATCAGCAGCATTTGACCTGGTGGACCATGTCATCCTATCCACCAGGTTAAAGCACTTTGCCTATTTCTCAGCCCCAGCCACCCAATGGGTTAATTCCTTCTTAAATAGAAGACATATGGCAGTAGCAAGTGAGCTGGCAGAAGCCAAACCCATACCCCTGCTATTCAGAGTTCTCCAGCATGGGGTCTGGCATGGATTCACATGCTCATGAATATTCCCCGTCGTCAGGCTGGGAATCCTCGGTAAAGAAAAAACCAGTATCAGTTTCGTTTCTGATCTGTCTTTCGTAGTAATAACCAATCACTGGTCTCTGCGTCATACTGACCACAGCCAATGACTGCCCTCTACCTAAGCACCGCCTCTGGCAGCCATCTTCAGATTTTTACCGCACGTTCATGTGTTGGGATCCTCGTGCTATTGCTCTCGAGCGTTAGTGCTATTTTTCGCGCTTTTTCACAAAAAACTTCGATTCTTTCGGTCAAAAGAGCCTCAAGCTCCACCGATCCTACATCCGATCAACGGGGACCCGTGTCGGATTCATCTGTGCCCCTCAAGGGTGAAGATTTCGTCGAGCTACACTTCGGAGGACTCCAGAAGCTTCTCAGGCCCGGTCTCGGAGATGGCCCAGGAGAAGGGAAGCTCGACGCCCGGAAAGCTGTTCAGGGTCTGCCCTGGATGCCAGCTGCAGAACGTCTTTAAGGAGGACGAACACTCTTTCTGCCTTTACTGCCTTCATGAGGACAAGACGCACGTGGAGAAGGACTGTGCGTTTTGCGGCAACATGTCGGAACGGACCATGAAGGACCGCCATCAGCGTCTCGCCAACTGGCTGGAGGGTAAGAGCCCGTCTGGCGAGAAGAAGAAGAAATCCGAGCGGTCTTCTAAGACCTTTGAGGGCGCCCCGGCGACGGGGGCCCAACATAAGGCCAAGCACCGCGAGTCCGCTGGCACCGGGAGCGCCGAACGGTCGGGCTCTACGGGCGCCAGGCAGGGCGCACCCTCCCCGGCACCATCAACCACGAGCCAACGCTCTGGGTCGGGTAAGAGGAAGGCCGAGCACCCGGCGAAGCTCCTGGAGAGGCCCCGGTCGAGCTCTAAGGCAGAGGAGGAGCGTGGCAGTGCCCCCTCCCTCAAGGATAAGGCGGTGAGCGCACCTAAGGTGGTGAAGGCCTTGATCCATCCGACCAAGCCCTCTATTGAAACGGTCGCGGCGGCCCTGGCTCAGCCTGTGGTGGCTGCACCAGTGGTGGCGACCTCAGGGCCCAGAATCTCCCTGCCTCCTCGGAGGGAGTCTTCTTTTGTGCCCATCGATAGGACCCCCGTGAAACCCTCCGTGGGGAAGAAGGGGGGGCAGGGCGTCGTCGTAGATTCGGCCTCAACCTCAGAAGAGGAGCTGATCGAGGTCTTAAGCCACGGCCTAGGCGTGGAAGAAGGCCAGCCCGTCGGAATGAACCCCGACGCAGGTGACGACGACGACATCGTTGAGGATACCGACGGGGCCCCTGCTCGCCCGTCGGATTCCCCTCTGCCAGCGCCGCAAGACAACTCGGCGGCCATTTTGTTGGCCATACAGTCCTTATGCTCCGAGATAAGGACGAGGCTACCGTTACCGACGGAGGAACCTCTCCCGTCGGGGGATCCAGAACCGGGACCTTCTGGTGTTCCCCCTACCAAGAAAAGAAGGATCCATCCACCACCTCCTTTTCAACCGTCGCGCCCCGTCCAGCCCTCCTCCCCGTCCACCCGAGGGGATGATACGGGGACTGACACGGCAGCGACGGGTACGGACGACGAGGCATACGATGAGGATTTTTCGTCGTCGCCTCCCACCAGGGCTTCTCCGCCCGACGAGATCGGATCTTTCCACTCCATGATCTCCAGGGCTTCCGAGCTTTTCCAACTCTGCCCTGAGGAGAAGAAAAAGGAAGGCTTCCTTTATCAGCGGCGCGAGGCCAAGAGAAAGACGGTCCTCTCAGTGCCTCTGTTGGACGACATTTGGGATGAGGGCCTTTCCCTCCTCAAGAACCCTTCCACGACGCCAGCTAGAAGAGACCGGTACGAGAAAAAGTACCGGGTCCCGGACACGGCCCCCCTATGCCTCCGGGCGCAGCCTACCCCGGATTCCGTCGTCTCCGCGGCAGCCAGGAAGAAAGCGGGGGGGGGGTGCGGCCTCCACATCGACTTCCCCGCCGGACGGCGAGGGAAAGAAATTGGATGCTATGGGACGTAGAGTCATCTCGTCGGCAGCGACGACGATTAAAGCGGCCAACGCCTTGGCTATCGTGGCCCGCTACGACAGGGAGCTCTGGTACAAGATAGCTCCCCTGCTGGATTTTCTGCCGGACGACAAGAGGGCGGAGGCCCTGGAGATCCTGCAGGAAGGTGAGGTGGCCTCGGACCACGCCATCACCGTGGCGACGGACATCGCCGACACTGGGTTCCGCCAGCTGGGCAACGGCGTTTGCCTTCGACGTCGTGGATGGCTCAAAGCTACGGACTTCCGGCAGGACGTCCAGACCAGAGTCCTGGACATGCCCTTCGACGGGATCAACCTGTTTGGGAAGACAGTGGACGATTCCCTTCAGGCCATCAAGGCGGATACTGAGACGGCCCGGGCCCTTGGAGTCCTGCAGCAACGACGGACGCCCTTTCGGAGCGGCGGAGGCAAGGGCGCCTCCAAAGGTTCCGGCGGCGGTTTCGCTTCCTACCGTCAAGCGGCCCGCTCGTCGTCGCAAGAGGCCTACAGAGGACGAGGCAAGTCTAGCGGACCCCGCCGTCGTCGCCAAGGAGGTCAAGGCGGCAAGGCCGCGTCCAAGCAGGATTGAACCGGCCGTGGGGTCGGGCCCCCACCGAAGCACCCCGGTGGGAGGCCGGCTGGCGGGCTTCGTCAGCGTGTGGGAGTCCATCTCCACCGACCGTTGGGTGCTGGACGCCCTGGCCCGGGGCCACGCGCTCGAGTTTCAAAGAAGGTGCCCGCGCGTCCCCCCCGTGGCCAGGAAAGAACTTCACGTCCCTCAACTTCTCCTGGAGGTAAAGGCGATGCTCAGAAAGGGCGCCATCGAACTCGTCCCAAAGAGGCTTCGGGGCTCCGGAGTCTACTCGAGATACTTCCTCGTGAAGAATAAGACGGGAGGATGGCGCCCCATCCTAGACCTGCGACGTCTGAACAAGTTCATCAAGGCGCAGAAGTTCCGGATGGTCACCCTCCAGCACGTCCTGGGTCAGCTGGAGGAAGGAGACTTCCTATCGTCGTTGGATTTGGAGGATGCCTACTTCCACATTCCCATCCTAAAGGGGCACCGAAAATTCCTCAGATTCGTGGTCCAAGGACGTCATTACCAGTTCAAAGCCCTTCCCTTCGGACTACGGTCGGCACCCAGGGTATTCACCAAGTGCCTCGCACCGGTGGCGGCGCAGCTGCGCCGCGAGGGGATTCACGTCTACCCCTACCTGGACGACTGGCTCATCCGCGGCAAGACGAGGGAGCTCGCCGTGGTCCACACGGCAAGGACCGTCCAACTCCTCACGGACCTGGGATTCTCCGTGAACTACGCCAAATCCCACCTGGTGCCCGCGCAAGTCGCACTGTTTCTGGGAGCGAGGCTCGACACAGTGTCCCTTCTGGCCTCCCCGTCGGAGGAAAGGACCAGGACCATCTTGGGCAAGGTGCAACGGATGTTGGTGGCCGACGCGGCCAAAGTGAGGTCCATCAAGTCCCTCCTCGGGATGATGTCTTCCTGCATCTACCTCATTCCCATGTGCAGGCTCCGGATGCGCCCGTTGCAAGAATTCCTGGATGCGCGCTGGATCCAGACGACGGGCAGCTTCGAGGAAAGGATCAAGCTCGACGAGAGTTTCCGACGAGCGATACGGTGGTGGGGCACCCGCGCGCATCTGACGGCGGGCATGGACTTCCAGACCCCAGCCCACCAGGAGACTGTGACCACGGATGCCTCCCTGGAAGGGTGGGGAGCGCACACCGAAAATCTGCACGCAAGGGGACTCTGGCTCCCGACGGAGAAGTCCCTGCATATCAACGTCCTGGAGCTCCGTGCAGTGTTTTGGGCCCTCAGGTCCTTCCTTCCGTCCCTCAAGGGCAAGGTGGTGAGGATCTTCACCGACAACACCACCACCATGTTTTACATCAGGAAACAGGGCGGAACCAGGTCCCCAGCGCTGTCCAAGGAGGCGCAGGACCTGTGGCATTGGACCGTCGCCCAAGGGATTTTTCTGGTGCCGTTTCATCTGGCAGGGATAAAAAACACCATCGCCGACTCACTCAGCAGGGAGCTGCGCTCGTGCCACGAGTGGGAACTACGGCAGGATCTGGTGGATCGCCTCTTCCGACGGTGGGGCACACCCCAGATCGACCTGTTCGCGACGGCGACGAACACCAAGTGCCGGAGGTTCGCCAGCAGGTTTCCCCAGACGAGGAGCATGGGCGATGCTTTCTCGTTCCCCTGGGAGGGCCTGTTCCTCTACGCGTTCCCTCCCTTGCCTCTGCTAATCCGGCTCGTCAACCAGCTCAAGAGGTCACGGTGCAGGATGATCCTCGTCGCACCTGCGTGGCCGAGGCAGATATGGTTCCCGGACCTTCTGGACTTGTCAGCGTCCCCGCCGATCAAGCTGCCGGCGGACGCGGATCTACTCTCCAGGGAAGGAGGCGCCATCCTCCACCACGACCCGAAGTCGCTGAACTTGCAGGCCTGGCTCCTGCAGCGCTAGAGTTTGGAGGATACGACATACCGGCCGATTGCAGAGAGGTTCTTGCAAAGGCCAGGGCGTCCTCGACTCTTAAATGCTACGGACACAAATGGAAGAGGTTCTCTGTCTGGTGCCACGCACAGAAGATTAACCCTCTACGGATTACGGCTCCCCAAGTACTGCCGTACCTGCTGACGCTGGCCAAAGCTGGTCTGGCACACGCGTCCATCAAGATTCATCTTGCTGCGATCTCCCGATACACCAGAACCACGGGGCGGGCGTCCTTGTGGTCTCATCGTCTGGTGAAAGAGTTCATGAAGGGACTGTTCAGATCGTTCCCGCCGGTGAAGGCTCCGGCCCCGGCGTGGGAGCTCAACGTGGTGCTGACCAAGCTCATGGGACCTCCGTTCGAGCCTCTGCACTCGGCCCCGTTGAAGTTTCTATCGTGGAAAACAGCTTTTCTTGTGGTCATCACCTCCGCACGACGAGTGGGAGAGATCCAGGCCCTTTCCTGCAAGGCCCCGTACTTGATTTTCCACGACACGAGGGTAGTGCTCAGGACGCACCCCTCCTTCATGCCCAAGGTACCGTCGGACTTCCATCTCAACGAACCCTTGGTGTTACCTGTGTTCTTCCCGTCGCCTTCGTCGCCGGCTGAGAGGACTTTGCGCTCGCTGGATGTAGCTAGAGCGCTGAAGTTCTACGTGGACCGCACGAAGGGTTTTCGGAAGACGTCACAACTCTTTGTGAACTTTGGACCTGTCAATCAGGGGAAGGCTCTCTCGAAGGCTTCCATCTCCAGATGGCTCTCCGGCTGTATCATGTGCTGTCACCGGTTGGCAAACCGACCGCTGCCTGGCCGTCCGAGAGCCCATTCCACCAGAGCGATCGCAGCTACCACGGCGTTCCTATCTGGTGTGCCCCTGCTGGACATATGCAGGGCTGCTACGTGGAGGTCGACGCACACCTTCACGAAATTCTACTGCGTCGACCGGGATTCCAGGGAGGAGTCCAGGAACGGCCAAGCAGTGCTGCGCAACCTGTTCGCCTGAGGTGAGCCTGGTGAGGAGGTAAGATGCTTAATGTTGAGTTGATGTGATGCTTAATGTTGAGCCTTTGCCACCTCCCGTGGTTGTGCATGTGTGTACTGCTATGTATTCTTTATTCATGAGCATGTGAATCCATGCCAGACCCCATGCTGGAGAAGGAACAAGTTACTTACCTGTAACTGTTGTTCTCCAGCATGGGTCTGGCATGGATTCACATGCGAACCCTCCCGCCTACCCCTCTGCGGCTCTTCACTTGGTCATACTGCCACTTCACGTGCTTCCAAATCTGAAGATGGCTGCCAGAGGCGGTGCTTAGGTAGAGGGCAGTCATTGGCTGTGGTCAGTATGACGCAGAGACCAGTGATTGGTTATTACTACGAAAGACAGATCAGAAACGAAACTGATACTGGTTTTTTCTTTACCGAGGATTCCCAGCCTGACGACGGGGAATATTCATGAGCATGTGAATCCATGCCAGACCCATGCTAGAGAACAACAGTTACAGGTAAGTAACTTGTTCCTTCCACAAGGTGCGTGTGTATCCCCTTGTTTTTATAACATCTATATGATTTCTTTCTTTCACATGTTGGAACAGGAAGGGATATTCTTTGTCAACTATGCAGATGACACATAATGTGTCATCTCCATTTCAGGATCATATAAGGAAGGCAAAAAAAATATCAATAACATATATCAAGCTATTAATAGATGGATGGTCATAAATGACATGGCTTTAAATTGCTAAAAAAAACAGAGCTTCTGATGGTCGTGACTGACAATAGGCTGGCTAGGCTTGGCCCTTCATACAACCGTTTTAGTATAGATAATAGTCTTGTTTCATCCTCATATTTTATTAAAGGGATGGTCTAGTAAAAACTTTTATTTAAAAAATAGATAGGCCACAAAAACAAATATACTAGCATCCTCCGTTTTAAAACTTCCTATGTAAAATTTTGAGCTATTCAAGCTCAAAATTCGAAAAAGCAAGCACAGGGGCGCCGCCATTTTGTGAAATGGAGGCCCTCCTGTGCTGGCTTTTGCTTTTGCGGCACTAATGAAGGAAAAGCCAGCCAGCTGTAGTAAACAAAGTCTACCTCTGGGTGGCTTTCCCTTCATTAGTGCCGGGACTCGGAGGACGCGGACCGGAGACCAGAGCAGGAAAGCTGCAGCTGAATCTCGGTAAGTGCTATTTATTTTTTTTACAAAAAATAAGCACTAGCTGCGTTTTTTTTTCTAAGTTTTCCGGGCTGGAGGAGCCCGGAAAACTTAGAAATAAAACCGCAGCTTTAAAAACGTTGTATTTATGTTTGCGGTCGCTTTTGAAGCGACCGCAAACATAAATACAATGTTATTATGTTGGAAAACGCTGCGGTTTTAAAACCGCAGCGTTTTCCAACACAACCGCGTGTGTTTCTGCCTGCTGTGGCTATCACTTTGGGTCTCCGGTGCTCCCAGGGGAGCACCGGAGACCCAAAGTGAAAGCCACAGCAGGCAGAAACACACGCGGTTATGTTTACATGCCGCGTAGTGTTTCTACCTGCAGCTGATTTCCCATTTGGGGATCTCGGGCTCCCCGTGGGGAGCCCGAGATCCCCAAATGGGAAATGCTGCGTTGTCTGCCTAAATCTGCTTTCCCATTTGGGGCTCTCGGGCTCCCTGTGGAGCCCGAGAGCCCCAAATGGAAAAGCAGATTCAGGCAGACAACGCGGTTGTTTTCCGCAATGCCGCGTTGTGTCTGCCTGAATCTGCTTTTCCATTTGGGGCTCTCGGGCTCCCGGGGAGCCCGAGAGCCCCAAATGGTAAAGCAGATTCAGGCAGACACAACGCGGTTGTGTTGGAAAACGCTGCGGTTTTAAAACCGTAGCGTTTTCCAACACAATAACGTTGTATTTATGTTTGCGGTCGCTTCAAAAGGGACCGCAAACATAAATACAACGTTTTTAAAGCTGCGGTTTTATTTCTAAGTTTTCCGGGCTCCTCCAGCCTGGAAAACTTAGAAAAAAAAAACACAGCTAGTGCTTATTTTTTGTAAAAAAAATAAATAGCACTTACCGAGATTCAGCTGCAGCTTTCCTGCTCTGGTCTCCGGTCCGCGTCCTCCGAGTCCCGGCACTAATGAAGGGAAAGCCACCCAGCGGTAGACTTTGTTTACTACAGCTGGCTGGCTTTTCCTTCATTAGTGCCGCAAAAGCAAAAGCCAGCACAGGAGGGCCTCCATTTCACAAAATGGCGGCGCCCCTGTGCTTGCTTTTTCGAATTTTAAGCTTGAATAGCTCAAAATTTTACATAGGAAGTTTTAAAACGGAGGATGCTAGTATATTTTTTTTTATGTGGCCTATCTATTTTTTAAATAAAAATTTTTACTAGACCATCCCTTTAAGCTCTTACGGCACCTACGCCCATTTATAACAGAGAAGAATGCAGAGACTTTAGCTAGAGCCATTATCGGTTCCAAACTGGATTATGGTTGTAGCCTCCTGATTGGCATTGCGCAATCTGACCTTCACCGTCTCCAGGTTATTCAAAATGGAGCGGTGAGAGTGGTGAAGAGTCTGGGCCATAGAGAGCAGATATCAGATGCTAGACGGAGCCTGCATTGGCTGCCTATACATGCAAGAGTGTGCTTTAGGAAGAGCCTCATCACTCACAAATGCTTGAAAAGCCAAATGCCACTCTATTTAATGGAAGTCATTGAAATAAAACAAACCAGTAGATCATTAAGATCCAACAACACAAATTTTCTCAATAATCCGCGGTGCAAGCTAGCAAAAATCCGTAACGGCACATTTAATTTTGCAGCACCAGCAGCCTGCAATTCCTTGCCCCCAGACATTAGAAGTACGGACTCTACAGAAGTCTTTAAGAACAAACTGAAGACACTGCTATTCTGTTAGACTCCTCTGTTTATTGCTTAACACCAGCAGATAACACACTAGTTTCTTATAGTTTGTTGATATGTCTTGTGCGCGTCCTGCATGTTTTCCATGCTTGCGCCCTTAAGCCCAAGGGTACCGGGCATGCACTACGAATGTATAAACATAAACATAAACACAATTATGAACAGTGGTCCCTTCTTCAGTAAAGTTGGTAGACATTTGCTTGACATGAAGGGGGAGAATATTGTTTTAGGAGGCGATTGCAATGTTACCCATGACCCTGTTATGGATAGGAGTAGCCTGAGGCTTAGAGATGGCAAAAAGAAAGACAGGGATATGTTGGGCCTGCTCATTAAAGACTTTGGTTTATCAGATGTTTGGAGACTGGAACACCCCACAGACAGGAATACACTTTTCATTCAGAGGCACATGACAATTACTCTATGATAGATCATATTTTGACTTCTGGAAAGATGATGGAAAAGTTTAAGAAATGTAGTATTGAAAGTATAATAATCTCGGATCATGCTCCCATTAAGTTGTGTTGAGCTTTAAATTGTGCTATGGACAGAACGCGAGCTTGGAGAATGAATGCTGCAATCCTGAAGGATGATATCTTGAGGGAGTCTTTGGTTAAAGAAGCACTGGACTATCTCATGCATAATTTGAATGATGAGGTGGATCTTGACATGATATTGGAAGGTTTTAAATGTGTGATGAGAGGTGTGCTCATGAGATTATCAGGGATTCAAATGAAAGATAAAGAGCTGTTAACACTAAGCATAATGGTGAAAGATTTAGAAAAAGATGTTTTGAGTTCAACAGATGTTGGAAAAAGACAAATGCTTCTTGAAATGAAATATGATTTAAACAAAAACCTTAGTGAAAAAGCTGAATGTGCTCTTTTTAGGGTACGATGTCATTATTACGAGAGTGGAGAGAAGTGTGGTTGATTACTAGTTCATCGTTTGCGTGTGAGAGTGGATGAAAGAGCGATTGGAGCGAATGAAAGACCGGGATGTTGTGTGTCATATAATCCTGAGGAAATTAATGATGTCTTTAGGGAATACTTTGAAAATCTATACCTAGAGACACAAATCTCTCATTCTATACAGATAGACAAGTATCTGCCGAGTCAGTTGCTGGAACGCTTATCTGTGGAGGAACATTTGGAATTGGAAAGAGAGATAACGATGGATGAGATAAGAAGAACTGTGTTTGGATTGAATGTAGGGAAGTGTCCAGGACCGGATGGTTTGCCTGCTGAGTTTTATAGAGAAATGCCCTTAGAAGTTTTCAGTTTACTTAAAGACACATTTAGGCATTGTAGGAACAAAGGCAGACTAGCTCCCACACTTAGACATGCAACAATCTAATTAATTATGAAGCCTGGAAAACCCCTTCTAAATCTAGGCAGCTACAGACCGATCAGTCTGATTAATTCAGATTGCAAAATCCTTTCAAAGATCCTGCCATATCGGATAGAGAATGTACTAACAAAGTTAATTCACCCACATATGGCTGGGTTTATAAAAGGAAGAATCTGAGTTACAAACATGAGGAAACTCTTATTAACAATATCAGAATCAAAAAAACAAGGAATGGAATCGGTGGCCCAGTCTTTAGATACAGAAAAGGCTTTTGATCAAGTAAGATCTTCAAGACTAATTCATGAGTTGGGTGAAATTGCTCTACTCTAGCCCATCTGCAGAGGTGACAACTAATGGTAAGATCTCATCCAAATTCGAATTACATCGTGGAACACGACAAGGTTATCCATTGTCTTGCAGACATTTTGTGATCTCCTTGGAACCGCTGGCAGTGGCTATTAGATCCGAGGAGAGGAGTAAAGGGGTTAATTTTAACAGAATTACACAAAAACATTGGCTTTACGCAGATGACCTACTTGTAGTACAACATTTATCAACATCTGTTCCTGTTTTAATGAAGATTATTGAAGAATTCAGAGTTAATTGGTCTAAGTCAAAAGCCTTGCCATGCTTGGATTTATGTAATAGTTCTTTGCTGAAAAACCTGGGTTTCAACTGATGCACAGAGAAAATGAAATATTTGGGCACATGGATTACAAAAGACCTGGATGATATCATAAAGTTAACTTGACAATGTCAGTGGATAAATTGGCCACAGATTTGCAACGGTGGGACTCCTTAGACTTGTCAATGGGAGGAAGGGTAAATGCAAAAAAGATGACAGCGGCTCCAAAAATAATGTATGTCATGAGCATGATTCCACTGCCAGTTCAGTCTTGGTTAAAAGAGCTTGACTCTATGATACAATCATTGCTCTGGGAGTACAAAAAGCCAAGATTGAAGCGCTGGAAGTAGCAATTCCAAAATAGAAAAGGAGGTTTGAGTATCCCTAATTTTGAAACATGCCATCAGCAAGACACTTCCTACCGTTCATTGGAGAGGAATTAGTTGAATGGGCTGTCGCTGAGACTGATTTGGCTAACCCGTTACATCCATCAGCTCTTCTTTCCACAACAAGCAAAGGATGGGGCACAAGGTCTACATTGACTGACTTCTTGAGATTAATCTGGCATGGAATAGCCTCCTCCCTCAATATGTCACCAGGACTGATGGGCTCTTCATCAATTTGGTTTAATCCTGTGATCAAAATCGAGAATAAAACTGTATTCTGTCCTGATTGGTTTATGGTAGGGATTAAGACAATAGGGAAACATTTTGAAAAAACTTTATGGCTATCTTTTCAAGGATTAAAGGCAAAATCTCACATTAGAGGTTGTCAATCTGGATAATACAGGAAACACTGATCTACTGTGAACCTGGAAGAACCTTAGACCTTGATGAAATCTTAGGAGGTTAAGATCATATGGCTTCAAAGGTATATCCTTTACTACATGCTTCTTCAAAAAGAAATGACCGACTGTTGCAATCATGGTTGTTATGTCTGGAGGAAGAGAGGACACCTCAGCGATGGAAGCGCTATGCTAAAATAACCCAAAGATGTCTATGAACGTTGGTGAGCGAAATAGACAAGTCAACATTTTAAATAGTCTTTTGGATTCCAGATCGCTTATATAGCCATGGGCTGAATCCAACTGTTGCATGCTGGGAATGTAGTCATTTGAGAAGTGCTCTTGAGCATATGCTCTTGGAATGTCACAGACTAAGCTCTTTTTGAACTGGGATCACAGAAGTGCTGAACAAGGTGCTGAACTGTGATAGAGAATTTAGTTTTGAAACAATGATTCTGGAAGAAGATAGAGATCTGGAAGATCTGTCATATCATCAAGCATCTTGGATTTTGAAGGCATCGCTGACAGCAAAAACGTTAATCCTTCGCAGCTGGAAATCGACTCAGGCACCAACAAAAGACATGTGGATGTCAAAATGTACTCAATCTGCAATATTGAAAGAGTTATGTTGAACTTGCAAAAAAGAGGAAAGTTGTTTGATCAACTTTAGAGCGGTTTTCAAAATATGGGTTGAAAAGACTATCTTAGAAAATGAATTAGACGAGAGACCACTCAAACTTAAGATAAGTCTGCATTTATTTTAATATATATTTTTGTGGATATTTTAATTATATAGTTCATTCATTGCAGTCCTTGTCATTTGGTGGTTGTCAATTCTCTTTGCTAAATTGTTTACTTTATATGTATGGTTTCTCTCATCCCCCCACCCCCCCTTTATTTTCTTTTTCTGTTTACTTTCACTTCATAAGCATTAGATAATGAGATGTTATAATAGCATTTTGTTTATGGTTTTAAAAAAAAAGCAAATAAACCAGTTTCAAAAACAACAACAAAAATACTACAGGTGTGCTCTAGGCACCACCCTTCTGCAGCTCTCCAGCCCAAAGGCTCAACTGACAACTCTGCTCATGTGCTTTCCACGCTCTGCCCCAAAGGAGTGACCACTGTTTCAAAACTCGATTCTAGCCTTCATCCACCTAAAAGCTCTGCACCTTAAGTCCTACACAACAACCTCACTGATGACGCCACCTCTACAATGAGGAAGAAATCACTGATGCCTGTCCTTCCAAAATGTCCACCTATACACCCCCGAACTCAATGACAGACCTGTCAGAACATAAATAACATATTCGCGGGTGCTTTCCTTTCTACCCAACAGAGAAAAGCAATAATTAACCTGGTCCTATACCTATAGAAATGCCTTGTAGATAAAACGTCTCTGCTGGACTAAACCAGGAGAGCATCTCCCGTGATACAAGCGAGCTTTGTCTGCTAAGCCTTATACACAGGAAAACCATCATCCATGACCCAAGCTAAAATGCTTAACCCAAAGGAAATCTGATATTTACATACCTTTTGTCATCCGTACCTTTCAGTCAGTCGTCTAAGCTAACTGCCCAAACTGATCGTCCGAAGGCCAAATGTTCCCTTGGCAAGAACAAATGTTAAACAACACTGCTCCTCACCAAACCAAAACTCAAACACAAACATCAAGCAAAACCTGTCCATTCCCTCCCCTTTTTGCCATTTAGCTGAGTTTAAACTTACAATCTGTGGTCTGCTAACGTTGTTCGGGCATGGCTCTCCCCCAACCTGCCACTCTGCCTTTCCAGTCTGCTGGGCGTCCCACAGAAAGCGGGCAGGAATTTCTGAGAAGGATAATCGGAGAAGAGAATGCATAGACCTTATGGAAACAGATGACGAAATAATGACTCAAGTGACATTTCATGTGCAAAAGGAAGACTGCACGTGCAAAAGAACACTGTAGAAAATATATTGTGGGAACGCTCATCTCAGGGAAGGCTTCTTCCTTTGTTATGAAACTGAACGAAAGCCTGGCTACATAACTGCATTTACTTGAGGTTGGCTTCGGATTTCTTACAGTAAGTGTTCTTTCTGATGTCTCACTAGCTTAAAGGAACAGTATTATTTTCCCTTTCCAAGCAGCTCTGCACCCTGCTGCCTTAAAGGTCATGTTTTGCATGGTCTTGGTTCTACTTTGGCACAGGGCAGGGCTGTTACAACTCCTAAGGTTGATGAGGGTAGACTAACTCCAAGGGATACTGTCATTTCCTGGTGATATGCGATTGCCACTGTCATGACCATCAGGCAATGTACTTTTTCACAACTCTTTCAGATCGATTGGCTTGGAGTGGGGGCAGAGCGTCCAACTCATGTTTTCGTTTCTTCCTGAGTGCCTCTTCTTTCTCCACTTTGTCTGTGCTTTCCCTCTTTCACTCCTGTTTTCTTCCTGATATATTTCCCATCCGCGCAGACATGGCTGCCAATGATCCAAGGAAGTGATGTGTTCGGTAGGAACGAGAATAGTGGGTAATGCAGTTTTAGTCACAGATAATCATTTTAGCGTCTGGAACCACAGAACGATGCACGGATACTGCACACTGGCCGCGAGGAAATGCCACGAGAACTCTGTGGCGGAGGAAGGCATGCAGCGGCTCGAGCGGGGCCTAGAGAAGGTGCGGGGCACAGGAGGACGATATGGGGTGATGGTGGGCCAAGTAGCGCCCAGATAAGGTACATATATATGTTTGTGGGGACAGAGTTGAGGAGGATGAAAACAGAGTAGGGTAGCCAAAAAGTGGAGTGCAGTGGGAAGGGGGTGGGGAGGGAGGGACGGCCCCAGAAAGCAAAACCAAGGGACTACCACAGAGTACAGCATTTGGCAAGTTGGAATTCTGGCTATGGTGCCGGGAAGCGGACAGAGACTGGCGAACTGCTGGTGCTGCCATAATGCACAGTTGGTACCCACAATTCATCATTAGGGCCTAAATACCAATTTTATAGGTAGTTTGCACCTCACAACGTACAGCTTGTTTGACCAGTGCTGGCAAAGTGCTTTTGACACAAGGCAATCAAAGGACCTGGTCACACTGAAGTCCCTAAAACAGCATTATGCTATGACAAGGCCTATTTATATATTAGGTGGACTATGCTTTTGTAATTGGGCTTCCAGATGAAAGCCTATTTGTGTATGGTTCTCCTTCAGTGTGTTGAGAGCGTCTGCCTATGAACACAAGATATTGCACAGGTAGGGTCTTTGTTCTACCACATATTGAAGCATGCAGTCAACTGAAACCCATGATCTGGGGCTAGTTTGGTAGGTGAACTTTGGGGCACAATCATCTGTTTTTTCAAATGCGCATCCTTGAGTCCCAGAGAGTATCTCTTATATTGCAGGGCGCCAATGATGACCTTTACATGATGTTCAATTGGAAAGGGGATCCGTCTGTCGGTGTGACCTCTTTCTGCCTCCGCAGCCAGTACATAGTTTCATCAAGACGCTAAAACAGTTTGATCAGGCTTTGGAGTGGCAACTCTTTGGCCAGTCAATGTGTGTGCAATTCAGGTTCAATGCTGTTGCCTTTCAGTGGTGCAAGGGCATATTTGTAGCATGTTCTTGTAAAGGCATAGGGGATGCTTGGTACATCATCTTTTGTAGATTGGGTTCTGGTGTGCTTTCAGCAGAGGGTGTTAACCTCACACTGTGGATACATGGAGATAAACTGTTAGAAAGATAATCCATTTTAGGAGACAGCACCTTTTCATGAATATGTTTGTAGATAATTTCCAAATCAAGCATCTCTCACTGTGGTGTTTTTTTTAAAAGAAAATCAGTATTCTCATTTATAAATTCAAATCATAAAATGATTTCCTAATTCAATGTCTGTACTTCAAACCATGTTCTTTCTCTTCCATAGGCCTGGGTACCATGGGCCGAGGAATTGCTGTAAGTCTGGCGAGAGCTGGTATTCAAGTGATAGCTTTGGAACAAGACAAGAAGCAGCTGGAGATGGGCAGCAAAGCTGTGATGTCCATTATGGAGCGGGAGACTCAGAAAAAGCAGCAACTTGGACATGCCTTGAATGCACCACATTTCGGCTTTGTTAAATTCACGTTGGACTTTAATGAGCTGGGAAATGCAGATTTGGTCATTGAAGCCGTATATGAGAACATGGCATTGAAAAAAGAGATATTCCAGCGATTGTCAAAAATGTGCAAGCCAGAAACCTTCTTATGCACTAATACCTCAGGATTAAATATTGATGAAATTGCTTCTGTCACAGACAGGCCCCATCTTGTCATCGGCACACACTTTTTCTCCCCAGCTAATATTATGAGACTTTTAGAAGTTGTTCGTGGCTATCATTCCTCTCCCACTACCATTTCCACAGTCATGAACCTTTCCAAAGTCTTAGGCAAAATAGCAGTAGTTGTTGGTAATTGCCCGCTCTTCGTAGGGAATAGGCTCATGGGACCGTACGTTGAACAGGCTGTTTTCCTCTTGGAGGATGGATACACTCCAAATGAGGTTGACCAAGTACTTGAAGAATTTGGCTTTGCTATGGGTCCCTTCAGAATGTCTGATCTTGCAGGTCTTGATGTTGGTTGGAGGTCGCGCATGGAACGTGGTTTGACCGGACCAAAATTATCCCCTGGAGTACCTGCTTGTCAACGCGAAGGCAAAAGGTACAGCCCTCTACCTGATATTCTCTGTGAGAAAGGACGGTTAGGACAGAAGACTGGCCAAGGGTGGTACCAGTATGAGAGAGCAGGGGGTAGGACTGCAGTAGCTGATCCTTGGCTTCAGAGCTTTTTAGAGGACTACCGAAAGGCCCACAAGATTAGACAAAACGTTGTGAGACATGATGAAATTCTGGAATGGTGCCTATACCCTCTCATCAATGAGGGCTTCAAGGTGTTAGAGGATGGAATAGCTTCAGGCCCTGAAGATATTGACGTTATTTACACTCATGGCTATGGCTGGCCCAAGCATATGGGCGGCCCCATGTTCTATGCTTCGATGGTTGGGCTACCCAGAGTGCTCACTACGCTGGAAACCTACTATGAAAGCAACCGTGACGTCCCGAGCCTGAAGCCAAGTGCTTTATTGAAGAAGCTAGTGACGCAAGGAAGCCCTCCATTGAAAGAATGGCGGTCACAGCTTGGGCATCATCAGAGCAGCAAGCTGTGAGTCCACGGATTCTGCAGACCTGCATGTTACCTTCCTCTGAAAGTCATCCTCCCAATCCTAGTGTACAGAGTAAGGAGAGCATATCTGGTTATTTACCCAAAATGATTTACAGTCTAGGGGAGGGTGTCCCTGCACAGTATTGATTTCATTCTGTCAGACCCTCTAAAACAAATGAGTCACATAATTATTGAACATTAAATACCATGTATTTCAATGTAAATGATCTGTCATTTCTCATTTGAAGTGTTTAATTATCTGCAATTTCTTGTCTTTACAATAGAAGAGATCTATTTTGGCAGACTTGTTTTTGTTGTCTTTGATTGATGGAGTTGGGTAGAAGTTTAAATAGCTTATCTCTTCTTAAACACTAATGGAATGCAGTTGTTCTACATCCAGCGCAATCTTGCTCTTTCTGAATAAGCTACATTTAGAAGGGTGCATCGATGACGTCATTCTGCATCAGTATGTAGGTGTTTTTTCACAAATGTCTTTGGGTGTGTTAGCTTGCTGTAAACCCGATGGGATACAAACTGTAATTAAACTTAGTTTTTAAAAGATATCCCCAACACTTAAGTGTGAAATGATTTGAGTTTCAAGAAAATATGGCTGACGCCATTTCCTTTGAAATAACTTTATCTTTGCTTATTCTGTTAGCAGATGCCAGTTTGAAAGTTGTCAGAAGTGCTGTTTATATTGTGTATATTACAACTCCCTGTACCTGACCTGAGGGCACCCATCTTAGATGGAAATAGAAAATATGCAGGTTTCATAACCACCAAATGATAAAAGCATAATTTGCATTAGGCGCAGTAAGCAGCTGGCGTTAGGAAAGCAATGGCACATGGTGCTGTTGGGTCGCATTCAGATCTGCCTGTGTTCCTGAAACACAGCCTGGACTTGGCCAACAGCCGCCCTAGCAGGGAGGTCTCACAGCTATTTCACCAAATGCCAGGGGTAGCAGAAGTGAAATCAAATGACCCTTGACTTCCGATGACATCACAGGAGGTGATGTCATTTGACCCCACTCTGAAGTGACATCACAGGAAGCGATGGAACATGAACGCTTACCCCTTGACAAAACAGCAAGTGGCATCACACAGCATTGTTTCTAAGTACACTATGACCAATACGGTTACAATATTACTGTAACGTGATATACATTTAACACAAGAATGGGAATGGATCACCATATGTTATCGGCAGAAAAGAACATGCAATAACTGGAACTTGTGAAAAGCAAAATACATAGTCTGAAATGGATGCTTATTCTACTCTAAATGGTTTTTGGAGGATTTTGTCTGCATTGTGAATTTGAGGTGTTTAAGAACAGACTAAATCGGTGACTCACCAAGTGAAGTGTGCCTGGAATAAACCTTTAATGAGTCTATCAATTATTGTATGGAATTCCATAAAACCAATAGCTCAAATAGCCACATGGCATTGGCCACAGCCCAGGAGCTTCACTTTGTTTAAAAATAAAAAAAGGCATTTTTTTTAGGGGTAGCACTGGAGACCTAAGGCGTCGCAAGTGCGACCCCTAAATGACGACCCTGAGGTCTCAGGGGTTCAAAGTGCCACATTCTGTGGTACTTTTCACCCATGTGCACAATGCCATATGTGCCATCAAGACAACTCAGCGAGTCAATTGCTGGAACCAGTCATCTGTGTTCAGCCTGCAGGGACCAGGGTTGAATCCCCGTAGTGGGGGCTTGGCCCTTCATCCTTATTAGGTCGATAAATTGAGCACAACTGAACCAGGCGGTAAGAACACCTGTTATTACAGAAGTTATAAGTGGGCAGTATCAACATTGATTCTATGCAAAAAAAGTGATGCATTGTGGCTGAAGAGCACAGAGGTAAAGGTCTATAACAGATGCTATCGTCTCCGAACCGACTTCACCAAGGGCACATTGTGAGGGTAAGGAACCATAACATCGGTTGCAGCCCTCCCAACCCTTCAGTGTTTGTATAATTATTTAAGGCCAAATGCTGGCCTACTGTTTACAATGACCCGCCAATGTTCTAAGTAACCAATAATACCCCTCTGGTTAGGTATGGCTCAGGGCGCCGGTAAATCGACCCGAATGAAGCAAGGGCCTTTACCACAAACCTGAGGCTGTTTCCCGGGGTACATAGCGAAGAGTGGGGAATTTTATTGCTATTTACACACTGGAGCAAACCAATGCGGTTCTAGGGCCATTTAAATGTCCGGAAATACAGGCAATCTATGGAATCCAAATGAAAAAACATAAATACATTGCCACAAATTTATCGCTAAGACCAGCCCCTACCCAAACTTTGCAATCCTGCAAAGCCTCACTGTTAAACACCCAATAAACAACTCCCAATCACTAACCATCCATCTAATTTACAGACCACCTGGCTCACTTGGGACGTTTGAGGAGGATCTGCACAGTTTACTTACCAATAATGCCAAAACGACCTCACAACTGCTGGTACTAGGGGACTTTAACCTAGGATTCAATGACCAAGCAGACGTGCACGCCTTGACCATTGCCAACATGCTTAACTCATTAGGACTGTCCCAAAAAGTTAACACCCCTGCTCATCTAAAGGGCAGAATATTAGATTGAGTCGCTGATTCCAACTGCACAGCTGCTATCTCGTCTATCTCTCCAGTACCCTGGACCGACCACTCATTGGTGTCCTTCAACCTCCTAACCACCCGTCCATCTACCATAGCCTCACCCACGGCACCACCCTGCCCTTCTGCCCTTCTGCCCTACCAGAAACAAAAATAATATGACAGTGGACAATATAATTCCCGCTATCCTCCCAACTTTAAATGCACTGCCGGACAACCTAGACCCTAGTGCACGAATATAACAAAATCATGCTCGACGCTATGGACAAAATTGCCCCACTCAAATTGCGAACAAGCAAACCAAAGGCCCATTTAAATAAATGGTTCACACCTGAACTTAAGGCTCTACGCCTTACAAAGAGAAAAAGAGAAACAACGTGGAAATTATGCCCAACCGATGAGAATAAGGCCAACTTAACGGCAATCTCTCGCCACTATAAACAGGAAGTCTGCTTGGCAAAGCGAAACTCATACAATGATCGCATCTCCAACTCTAACTCGAATATGAAGCAACTCTTCTCCATTTTGAAAGAACTTGAGTCACCCATTGCCACACCAGACACTTGCACCAAGGACCAGACTTGGTGTGCAGACATCCAATATGCTTTAGCGAATAAAATAAACACCCTTCAAAACAAAATCCAACTAAAAAAAGACTCACTAAACCTTCCCAATCACCACCCAATGCTATCCTCAACGATCAAACTAACAAATTCTCCTTCACCAAAACTAATATATTAGAGGTAGAGAAAATGATCCTCCCCCCCTAAAAAACTCTAATTGTAAAGGTGATATTTGCTCTGCACAGGTAATAAAAGATGCGGCAAGAGATCTATCACCCTTCATCTCCAAATGTATTAATGCTTCATTCTCTACAGGCAACATCCATGCCAACTTAAAACAATCTTGGGTGCTCCCGCTTCGCAAGAAACAGACATTAGACCCTTCTATCCCCACTAATTACCGTCCAATTACTACGGTACCATTTCTATTGAAGATACTGGACAAAGTGGCATACACACAAATTCAAAAACATCTTGAACTACATAAGCTACTGGGAGCTAGACAATCTGGCTTCCGTCCACTACATGGAACCGAAACAGTCCTCATTGACCTAAAGACCCAAATGGATGAGTTGAGAGATCAAGGAAAAAGCATTCCTCCTCTTACTTGATCTCTCAGCTGCTTTTGATCTTGTGGACCACAAGGTCCTCTGTAGACATCTGGATTCTGCTGCCCACTTTTCCACACAGGCTATCAGATGGATAGAATCCTTTCTTAATGAGAGAACTATGCAAGTTTTTTCCCCCTCAGCAGCAGCAGACCCTACACCAATCACATGTGGAGTTCCCCAGGGCTCTTGTGTCTCCCTGACTCTATACAATATATTCACCAAACCCCTTTTCGATGATTTGGACCAACTAGGTATCACCTACACTAACTATGCAGATGATACACAGATTCTCCTCCTGCTTTCTGGGGATCACGGTACAGACATGGAGTTGGTGAATAGAGTGTATCTCATCATTCAGGCATGGATGGCATCTCACTGTCTATGCCTGAATGATGATAAAACAGAGCTAATAATTTTGGGCTCACAGACCAATATCAATAAATTAGGCCCTGACTACGCTGTGTTCAGTATAGACGGCAACGCCATCAAGGTCTCTAGGGAAGCTAAAACTCTTGGTTTTTACCTTGATTCGACCATGTCATTCACTAAACAGGTCAACTCCCTAGCATCAACCACAGCGTATACCTGTAAATTAATAAGCGCAGGTAAACCCTTTCTATCTAATGACAGTTGTATGATCTTGGCGAGAGCCTTAATACTCTCCCAACTCGACTACTGTAATGCCCTGTACAGTGGGGATAACAAAGCCATTACCCAAAGGCTTCAAACCCTACAAAATAATGCCCTCAGAGCTGCACTTGGCATAAACAAAAGGGAGTATATCGCCTCCACCAGACGCCATTATAAATGGCTTTCTACTGACGACAAAATCCATCTAAAAATGATCTCCTTGACCCACAAGGTTCTCAACAATGCAGTTCCTAGCTACCCGTCAGACAAAATAAAGAGAAAAGTATCTAGCAGACCGACAAGAACAGTCAATTCCAACTGTCTGGTGTTACCGATATTTATACTTGCCAAAATTGGCGGTATCAGCTTCCCTGTGATAGCGGCTAAACGGTGGAATGCTTTGCCTCACAACCTGAGAGCTGACCAACCATTTTCTCACTTCAGAAGAAACGTTATCAAACACATCAACTCTAACAATCTGTAGTTACCACTCTAGATCCCGCTGATTCCTTAGCCAAAGGGACTGTATATATGTACTATTAGAAATCGTCCTATATTTGTATAGAACTTAAACATAGATGGCATCCTGTATATTACCTGCATATGCTTTTAACCATCTGCCCACACTGTATCAGTGTAAATATGTAAAATGTACATCTATGCACCATTGTAAATATTGTAACCTGTACTCCAGACTTTTGTAACATTGTAAGCTTTGCATATTCTTTAACTGTTGCACCCGGTTACCTTTGGGTCTGGCGCGCATTATAAATAAATAAATAAACAAACAAACAAACAATACAAATGGAATGCAGGGTTCAGAGTGGCGCCTCTCTTCCACTTCCCAGGCCAGTGTGTGGATGCACCCACGTAATGGTAGGTGGTCGGGAGAGGATTGTTGTGTGGGGGGCCTACTGGGGGCATTCAGCAGTCCCCAAGGTGCTAGGGCACATCAGCACCATGGATTGTTGCCGTGGAACACCCGGTCTTTGTTGGGGGCAGGGCGAGCCATACCCTTAACCATGCGGACCTCTGCAACCGTCCTAGCACGAGGGTCCCACAGCATCATGGCCTGCAGGCCCGTGCTCACACGGTGTGGGCCTGCGGGCCCAAATGAATGAGAGACAGACTCAGTCGTTCCTCTTTGGGAGTCTGCAGCCGTTCTGTTGCACATGCCTGCAGGGGCTCCTTTTATTAGCATGGCCCACATTAAAAGGGCAATATACATTGAAGGGACACATTCCCTTAAAGGGGCAAAACACTTGGGAGGGTCACACACCACAAGTATGACGGGGCTGCATGGTGAGCAGGCTGGGGTTGGTGCGTGGGGGGTGAATGGAAGACAAGCGGGGGTCCGTAACCAGGCCGTATTGCATTCCTAAACAATTGTTTGGCTTGCAGATTCCCCTGGTGATAATTATTTGTATACAATGGAGAATGCCAAATAGCCAGGCCCATGTTGTTTCCTACATGTATGCTTCCATTGCCTACGGTCATTTTGCACCCAGACCAACTTTTTTCCCGATATGCAGCAGTTCGCTCTGTGGTCAATCAGACACATGGAATTTTATAAGGTTTTTAATTCATTTTTTTATAACCAACAAAAGCAATGGGATTAACTCATGAACACAGAAAATACTCCTTCTCAGGTTGGAAAACAGCCAAGAAAATGCTTGCTTGGCTTCTCCTTCGCTTGAAACAAGTAGGTGATCAGCGACTCTGCTTTGAACCATGCAGTCTCAATATCCCGGTCCTTCTCCCCAGCGGTCACGGAGGGGATAGTTGTATTTTCATTGGGGTGATTTTACCAGTCCTACTGGCGTTGTCTTCTTCCTTACTGACTCCGGATGAAAAGGATGCAAAGGCCACATGTGCTTACTCTACGGATCGGGGCGAACACTCCTAGAACTGCGAAGGGCAGCCTTGCTGGTTTGTATCCCGCCTTTAGTCGGGCGGCTCAGATCCCAGAGGGATAGACTCCATCCTCAGAATATGAGACCTGCTGGCTTCTCCCTAGCTTCCACTTCTGGTCACCCTCCACCAGGCCTTGTGCAGACTCCCTTTCTGGTTCACTAATGTCACCTCCTCTATGCTTCCCCAGGTTACCTGTACCTTCTCCCGCCCCCACTTGTTATCCAGATGTCGGGGGTATCGTGGGAGATCTTACATCTCTTTCTCTGTCTGTCTGACCCGCTCCCCTGATCTTCCCTTCTAACCTCTGTGTTTTTTCTCTCCTCAACCTGATGGGCTTCCTCTCTCCAATATCTGGGGGGTCTCTCTCCCTATTTATTGTAGAGAAATGGTGTGGCGAGCAGCTCTGCTGGCATAGGCTGGCTGCTTTTCTATACGTCCCGATATGTTAGCTGGGTGGGGTATTGAAGTGCCAGCCCAAGGGCGTGGGACCGGCCTCCAAGGACAGCCACTGATCATTAAGGTTTTAATGGTCCGTAGAACACAAAACTGGAAAGAGGCCTGATTAATCTTTATGGACTTGTTTGCTGCCCAGAGCGAAGAAAACAGGCAGTGGGTGTTTCTTCACTGCACCCCACCTTCAACAGACGACAGGATAAGGAGGGACTGTACCTTTTTTATTTCACTGGAGAACAAAGGTCAGGTACTAAAGAGGCGCTCATGTGGCCCCATTTGAACAGTCCCCAGATTACAGTGGGCCAAAATAAAATGTAACTCCACACTTCTCCAACGCCTCGCTGAATACCCACACGTAACATGGGGATGGGAGTGAATGCGCACTAGGATGGTTTCTCGAAGGAGATACATATGCTCTGTGGTAAATGTACTCCTAGATGACACACTGTGAGGAATTGCCATCGGGCAAGTGTGCAAAGCCATGTTTTAAAAAAAAGTATGAGTACATAAAATTATGCTGGTTACTCCTTCTCCAAAGAGGTAATCTGCTAACCAGATCCCCTTTGTCACAACTCCATGGCTAAAGCATATTGGACGTGTGCACTGCTGCATCAATAGCCTGATCCGCAGCACCCACTCTGCTCAAGCACAGAGTAGGTTCAAAGGTCACAAGATGCCCTCTCGACCACTGCAGCGACAGCTAAGTCACTGCAGCCCACGGGCGACATTCAAGATATGCCCATGAACCCAAACAGTGATGATCATGAGTACCCCATGCTGGTGGCAGGGTAATCTCGAAGAATAAGCTATGTCTGAGTTCAGGCATAGTGCATGGCGATACTTATGATCATGGCCGCCACATTCCAATTGATATTGCACTTGTTTCAGCTCCTGTGAGTCAGCTCTGCTGTGGAAGGGAATGTGTATTCGGGTCAGACGGGCTGATGCTGCCACACGGCAGGACAGAAGCCCAGACGACCCACCTCTCTTTGATTCTCTTTGGGAGGGCTGCTAACCCCCTACCCCAGCGACAGCCACACAGCAGGGTTCAGGTATCCAAGAAGCCCACCCATTTAGGAGGAGTAGCCTCACACTAAGGTGCTGCATATCCAAAGGTCTTTTTTGTCAGTAGGAGGGAATACAGCAGGAGTAGGTTAGACAGGAGTGCTCCGGATACTGGAAGAAGCCTTCCACCATCATGTTCCTGAATCTCTCGCTTTCCCTTTCCTGTCTCCTCCACTTCCTCTGGAGCAAAACACTTTGGGTGCAAGATCAACAGGGCAAAGACCACTCCAGCCAGGAGCAGGGATTGGTTCACTAAAGCAGGCTAGCTTTAGACCAATCACCGAAGGACTTGTCCCTTTAAAAGAAGTATTGCCCCCCTTCAACAGAATTCCCTCAAGGATCCTTTAAGGTCAAAGAGATGTTTTGAACATTCTCACTTGGACTTCCTTTGGGGCAGTTGCACAGTCCAAAGCCCTCCGCCGGAGGTGAAGGAGTGATCCAAGATGAAAGGAAGATCTGTCCCCTGACTACTCCCAGGGAACATCGGGAGTGACCAGTCCTGTGAACCAGGACCAACCACTCTGCAACAGATCTTCTGTGCCAGATAAACACAAACAAAAACCATAGTAAGGTACGCACATAAATATATAAATGCTTACATTTATATATTTGTTTGCGTGCCTCACTATGGTTTGTGTACTTCAAGATGGCTTGCAAAGTACACAAACCATAGTAAGGTACGCGCACAAATATATAACACATATATATATGTGTGCATACCTTACTGTTTGGGTACTTTTTTAGGTCATGCTCATCCCACAAGCCACACCCCCAAATGAGCCCCCCCTCGATTTCTTACCCCACTTAAAGCCCTCACTATTTCTTTTTGAAGTCCAAGGGCTCCCTGTACAGAGAGGCACCACCACAAATCTCTGCCGTGTTCTCTTTCTGTGGAAGGCACGCAGGCTGGAGATAAGCAGGACTCGTATTCTGCAGAGAGTTGCTTCCAGTCATGCTTCCGTGTGGGCCACTTTTTCTGGGCCGGTTTTGGTGCAAGCTCCATATTGCACTAAAATTATTTTCGTGCAATGTGGCTTTCTTGCATTAAGGTGCTCATGCAGGCACTCAAAACGCTAACACTGTCCACAGCAGACCCTGCTTATTGATATGCAAGAGCCGGGCTGTACACTATACAACTAGAAAGCCACTTCCGTCAGCAAGTCTGCTGCTGCCTTATCAACTGCTCCTGGCCAGATTGCAGGCCAGCCAGCAGCCTATTGATTGTTTTCCTTTTTATAAAACATGCGCCATGGGCTGGCTTGGTGCGCTTGCGCAGAACAGTGCTTGGGAGTTCAGGTGGGATCTGAAAAATGAAAAAGGGGTCCCTGGGGGGAACACACAAGCGTTTCCCCCTGTGGTGTTTTTGGGCACCTTCTCTGGGGTACTTAAGGGGGCAGGGAAGGTTCGGGAGCATGCAACGGTTAGGACATAGCATTTGTCCCAGTCACTGTTCCTGAGCCTTCCCTGCTTTGGCCTGTGTTGGTGGTGGCAGTTTGATAGGTAGGACGTAGGGATTGTGGAAAGGGCAGAGATGTTTTGGGCGGGAGATATAAAAAAAAAATATATAAATATCGTGAGAACGGCTTAGTTTATGGGGGTGCTGTATTTAAAGCACCGCTCAGCCTTACCTGCAGGAGAGCTGCCTCCAGAAACCCTGCGGCCCCGTTTCTCTTCTCCTGGTCTGTTCGGGTGGGTTTTTTGTCAGCACCGCTCCTCGGGCTCCGGTTCCTCCCGCGTGAGTTTGTGTGTTGTCGGGGGTGTGTGGGCGTGCATAGGTATAGTCACTTGGGAGTTAAGGAAGAACTTGCCTGTTCCTGGTCTGTGAGCTCCGTTAGTGCAGGCTAGGTTAGTGCTGTGCCAGTGCTGTGCCTAGGTGGCAGTGCGGTCCGCGTTGGATGCAATATTAGGTTAGGCATTGCAGCAACTAAGTTTCTCTCGGTCAGGAGGGAAATAGTAGGAGTTTTCTGACTACAAGTGGAGGGGGGGGCCTTACTTCCATGACGGTTCTTAACATAGGATTAAAAGTTTGACTAGAAAGGCATTTATTTAAGTGTCAGGTATTCTTATAATGTCATTATTATAAGTACAAGGCTGTGCCTGGAAAACTATATACCCAGGCTCGGGAGGATATCTATTTTGGGGGTGAGGCAGGGTCCAGGGTCATTAGTTTAAGCTAATTTCGCCAGTGGAGCAGGATAGCAGTACAGGGTGCAGGGTCTGGGCCCTGGTGGATGCCCAAGCTTTGCGGGAGGCGCTGAGCATTATTAGCAGTGCATCAAAGGACCAGCTGGAGGGGGCAGTGCTTGAAGTTACGGGAGAAAGGGGGCATCAGGTGCTGAGGCCACAGAGCAGGGCGGCTTCGGACGGGACCCTCACAGCAGTGGTGGCTTGCTGCCCGTCAGGGGGGAGGTATGAAAAGAAGGGCCAGAAGGAGTAGGAGGAATGTACCTAGGCAGGCAACCCGGAGTGGAGGGGCAGACAGCAGGGGGGGGGCAGGTAGTGGGACGGGAGCTAAAGGGCCAGATGAGGCTGTTAGCAGAGGAGGAATCGGGGTTGGGGTGGGCACTGGACAAGGTAGTGTTGATGTTAGGGTCAGTTTCGACCCAAGAGGCGCGCCGGTGCAGAGGGGCAGAGGAGGAAAA
The DNA here is from genome assembly GCF_040938575.1 of Ambystoma mexicanum. Taxonomy (NCBI): domain Eukaryota; kingdom Metazoa; phylum Chordata; class Amphibia; order Caudata; family Ambystomatidae; genus Ambystoma; species Ambystoma mexicanum. The sequence goes on along the minus strand of NC_090931.1, from coordinate 795,692,886 downwards.
TACTTGCAGAAGAGTGCAGGTGGGAGGAGGAGGATTCTATCTCTGTTGGATAGCGAAGGAAGGGGAAGGTACGGAACAACCTCCTCGCAAAATAGGGTGGTATGCATAGGGAATGGTATGGCCCCCGTAGTTACAGAAGAGGTGGAAGCAGAGGGTTTGAGGGTGGCCCCTCCGGCAGGCAGAGAAGGACAGACTAGAGGGTTCAGTACGGCCCCTAGCAAGGCGGAGCATAGGGTGGAGGAGAGAACCCCTCGACCGAGAAGAGCAGGAAGGGGTTGGCGTGACCCAGCCGAGAAGATGTCATAGGAGCATGGGGGTGGACACCCCGGGCTCGCCCGAAGATCTGCCTGGCCTGAGCATACGCTCACAACAGGAATGGTATTTAACAGGGGAGGATGAGCTGAAGGAGGAGGAGAATTGTGTGCGTTGGGGGGATAAGGAGCAAGGGGAGTTGTGGGGGAGGGAGGGAGGAAAAGGGTGCAGAGGGGTCTAAGGTTTGAAGGGGAATATGTTGCTGGGTGGAGCAGGAGTGCAAGAGAATGGCGGGGAAATAGGCCGGGGAACTCTGCTGATGTTTTTTGTCCCCGCAGAATGATCCCAGTGAGGAAATAGAGGAGGAGTGTCGGAGTGGAGGCCAGGATGACACGTCTAAGTGACGGCTGAGTAGAATGAGGTGAGGAAGAACGGGAGTGGTTGGTGGCATGGGTCAGGTTGGGTACTAGGTGGGGGACACGCAGGGTGGGAGATGGAGAGGGTGTCCGCAAGGGCATTGGTGAGGGTGAGCGGGAGGAGTGTCTCCTCTGTTGAAGTACAAACGGACAAGGTTGCAGTGCCTGTGGCCCAAGGGGTGGTATATGTTCCTAAGGAGAGGATGTTGGAGGGTGCAGTGAAGGACAAGAAGATGTCTTATATGGCTATTACAAAGCCACTGGGCGTGCATTTGATGGTGGCGACAAAAGAAAAAAATGGGCAGAGGAGTTTTGTGGATGTTTTTAAACTCTTGCACAGTGAGGTGAAAGCGAAAAAAGGGTCCAAGGAAGAAGAGCGGGAGTATGCCACAAGACCAAGGGTACCAGTGACAATTGAAAATTGGACATCCGCATTTATTCTATATGCAAGTGTTTATTGCAAAAAGTTCCCTGAGAGGTGTGCAGCGTTGCTAAAGTACACAAAGGTAATAAGGAAAGCCTTTACGAGTTTTGGGGGATTTGCATGGGTGAGATACGATGAAGAATTTAGGGCAAGGATGGGTGAGGACGGCCGTGCGGTATGGGGTGAGATCGACATGGACCTATGGCTACAGTGGATGGCACCTACGCGTCCAGCACCAACGCTGCATACAGCAAGTGGTTTACCCATGCCTTACCGTCCCTTTCATGGGCGCACCACCTTGGAGGGCGGTGGGCAGGGATCAGCCATCAGCAGCATGCTAGGCGTTCAATAAGGAAAGCTGCACGAGAACGGTGTGCAAATTTAGCAACAAGTGTAGCAGATGTGAGGGATGGCATTCGGTTACACAATGTTTTTAAACCGGTGACAGAGGGAAGGGGCATGGGGCAGGGCGGGGAGTTGCAGGGAAAGGCCTATACTCCAGTTAAAGTTGCGGTTCTGGAAGAGTGGCTCTGTTTTTAACCAGATAGGTAAGGGGCCAAGATTTTGGGTGGTGGTTTTCGCAAGGGTTTTAAGTTGGGTCATCAGGATCCTAGGATGCGGTGGTGGGTGGAAAATTTGAAGCCTGCTCGGGAGAATTTGGAAGTAGTGAGAGTGAAGCTGCACAAGGAAGTGGCAGTGGGGAGAGTGGTTGAGCCATTTGTGGTTTTGTTGTGTGACTTGGTGGTGTCCCCTTAGGGGGTCGTGCCTAAGAAGGCAACGGGAGTATTTAGACTAATTCACCATTTGTCATGGTCGGAGGGCATGTTAGTGAATGACTTCATTGCACCAGAAGACTGCAGGGGTGGCCTATGCCAGTGTAGACCAGGCAGTGGGCTTAGTGAGGAAGGAAGGTTGTGGGGTGTTCATGGCCAAGTGCGATAGCAAGGCGGCTTTTCGTTTGTTACCGGTGCATCCGGAAGATTTTTGGCTGCTGGGGATGCAGTTTGAAGGCCACATTAATGTTGACAAAGTGTTGCCAATGGGCTGTGCAATTTCATGTGCATTGTTTGAGCGTTTTAGCTCTTTTTTGCAGTGGGATTTTACTTACAGTTCGGGTTGTGAGGGAGTGTTACATTATTTGGACGATTTTCTTTTCATCAATGGGAAGGGCAAAGAACAGGAATGACGGCGGATGCTAGAGGTCCTTCAGACATTGATGCAGGAATTGAGAGTCCAATTGGCAGAGGATAAAACTAAAGGGCTGGTGGTGGTATTGACCTTTTTAGGGATAGAGCTGGATTCGGAAGGCTATGACCTCACGCTTGCTGTACGACAATGTGAGCAGGCTTGTAGGGTTGCTTGAGAAGGTAATGGTGGCTCGGAAAACGACACTGATGGACATGCAGAGGTCAATGGGGCATCTCAATTTTTGCGCGTCAGGTAGTGGCCCTGTGTCACTCTTTTTGTAGAAACATGGCACGTTCTATGGCGGGGGCTAAGTACCCACATCACAGGGTGAGGTTGTCAGGAGCGGTCAGGGAAGATTGCAGGATTTGGCTAAGATTCCTGGAGGAGTTCAATGGGGTGTCCATGTGCCTGCAGGGGGACCCAGTTTCGTGGGAAGTACAAGTGTTTACAGACGTGGGTTCAGGAGGTTTTGGAGTGTTCTGGAGGGGTAAGTGGTGTGACGAAAAGTGGCCTGAGCATTGGCAGAGAGGAGGAAGGAGCATAGCCTTTTTGGAGTTTTTGCCATTGTTACTGGCAATGGAGTTGTGGGGCGAAGAGTTGCAGAATAAGAAAGTAAATGTTAACATCGACAATGAGGCAGTGGTCAATGTTGTGAACAGGCAGTCAGCTAGGGACCAGAGGGTAGCCAGCTTAATGAGAGAATTTGTACTGCGATGTATGAAGTTGAATGTGGTGTTAAGAGCAACACACGTGCCAGGGAAGGATAATGGCATCGCTGATGCATTATCTCGTTTTCAGTGGCAGAGATTCCGTGGAATGGCACCAGAATCGGACGTGAGCGGGCATCGGATCCCGGAGGAGCTGTGGCGGCTAGGAAACTGAGAACGCTGTGCTTAGTAGAGGGTTTCCTATCCCCAGTGTTTTAGGACTGCATACAAGAGTGCATGGTTGGACTTTATTAAAGGGGGAGTGCGCAGTTGGAAGGGCATGGAGGACACGGAGGAGAGAAGAAGGGATGATATGGTTTATTTTACACTGAGGTGTATGGACAAGGGTTGGTCGAGGGCAACGTTAGCGTGAAAATTGGCGGGCATTACTTTTTACGGGAAATGGTTTTGGGGCTTTCAGCCCAGTGGCAGGGAAATGGCATGTAGGATGTTGGAAGGATGGGCAAGGGAAAAAAGAAAGGGTAAGGATAGCATGAGACCAGTTTCAGCGGCCCTGTTATTGAGGTGGACCAAGGGTTTTGGGGGGGTGTGTTGGTCACAATGGGAGAGGGACATGTTTTCGACCTGTTTTATTTGGTTGTTCTTTGGGGCAATTAGGGTGTCTGAAATGGTAGGGGGGGGAGAAGAGGTGAAGTATGTACACTTATGAGAAATAGGTGTAGATATAAAGATTTGCAGATCAAAGATGGATCAGAAAGGAAAGGGCTTTTGGGTGCTTATGGATAGAGGTAGTAAAGAGTTGTGTCCAGTGAGGGCGGGAGCATCATGGTGGGAAACATGTTAGGGAAGAGTGGGTTTGGTTTTCCAGCATGAAAATGGGTCTGGGGTGACGGCAGCTCATGTTCTGGGGGTCATGAGGAGGGATCTGTTGGCTTTGGGGGAGAGAGCTGAAGATTTTGGAACTCATTCTTTTAGGATGGGTGCAGCATCGAAAGGCAGTAGGATGGGTCTTTCTGAAGAGAAGGTTAAGAGTTTGGGGCGATGGAAATCAGCGAAATACAAGGAATACATTAGAGAACTGGGTAACCGGGCCGGTTAGTAAAGGAAAGAGATTAGGAGGTGGGGGGTAAGGCAGTTGTTGAAGAGAAGACTCATAAAAACATTTCTTTTTCAGGAATGGTGAGTTGCCGCAGATCTGGATATGTGCACACTCCATAGTGAAATGGGCAGGGAAAGATGCGACAAAAATAATTTTCGGGACCCAATTGGGATGTAGCTATAACATTGCATTAGTGAGATGGCCAGAGGTAGGGGGGCTTGGGTGGGACCAACTGCTGCCTATGCTAGCGGGTTTGAGGGAGCGACATGGGGTTCCGGCGACAATAATTTAGCATGCAGGGGAGAGCGATCTAGTTAAGGATACGGGGTGTCACTGCTGAAAAAGATGAAAAGGGACCTGAGTTGGTTAAAGGAGCTATGACCCAAGGTGCGGTTGGATTGGACCAAGTTATTGCCAAGAAGAGTATGGAGGGGGGCTGTGAAGGAAGGTGCAGTGGAAAGGACGAGGAAAAAGATTAACAGGGAGATGGTGACGTTTTGCAGATCCTGGGGGGTGCAAACACTGACGCACCATGAGATCATTTACAAGGATTTTTCATTATTGCGGGAGGATGGGGTGCATTTGTCATTATTGGGTAACATGTATTACCTGGGGGATGTTAGGTTGGCTGTGGAGGATATCGTAAAGAGTTGGAGGTAGAGGAGAAGTTGGGTAAGGAAGGGGTGGGGCAGAAAGAACACCTAAGGGGAGGGTTTTTCTGGTGCCGGGGACATGGCCCTTTGGAGGAGGGGTGGGGGAAGCACAATGGGGTACTAGCACGGTAAAGGAGGGGGGTGGTGCTATTTGCACGAACGGGCTACCCCGGGGTATAAAGTGGGCGGAGAGGTATTGAAGGAGGGGCGTGGCTTCGGGGAGAAGATAGGAGAACGCGAGACTGAAGGTTGAGAGGAATTTAAGGGGAGGGGAGGGAGCAAGGAACAGGAAAGGAGGAATTTAAATTGATTATTTATTTGTTGTGGAATTGAAATTGTTTATTTATTTCTTTGGCAGTTGTTAAAATGGATATGTTAGTCGGTAAGGCCAGGGAGCCAGATTAGCAGTTTTTGTGAGCTGTGGCCCGTCACATTAAAGTGACCTTTTCCACTTAAAAGTGAGTCTGGGTAATTTTGTGCAGTAAGCCCAAAGATCTTGCAGTGTGCTGCCACTGCTTCTGCTCACGGGAGTACATCAGGTATTTTTTGTATTACTGCCCCACTCGTCTGGATAGATGTAGAGCCCGATAGTCTGCATGGCGGATCGAGTAATTACAATATTAAAATCAGAGAGCAACATATTCACATACAAAATGCAAACATTTCTCTTTATACCAGGAAAAACGTCACACTTGCGTGATTATCTGAATTAGCTCTCGATTACCAAAGGCTTCACCTCAGTGCCATACATTGACAAATTAAAAAGAATTCTTCTGAAAATCTGTATGTTCACCGACGTTTGCCAAGTGACATTCTGAAGGCAAACCTAGGTCTACCCTGTGAGCCCTGTGGCAGATCTTAATGCACGGAGATTCTCTCGCTTTAGTGCTGCCGCCTGAACGCTGCCCTTGTTTATGGTGTAGCATCGAATGGGTGTGTCTCGTAATGCTAAGAATTAGCCAAAAGGGGCATTTTGACATAGATGGAAGAAAGGCATGTTTTGTCTTTCCCCGCCATTTCAAAATGGTTGAACTGGTTCCTGGCTGCATGGACGGCATCAGGGCCTTTCATCTTTTTCGGTTGAATGGGCCTGAGCCTCAGTGGGGGCATCTCCTTTAAATGTGGACATTTAATCTGCACTTTGCAGCGCAGATGTTGCCCACTCCCATTGCAAGCAACCTTCTTCTCACGTCTTCACCTATTTACTCTGGTTTCGCCTGCATAACTCTTTAGATCCTTCCTTACAAACAGCTTTTCCGTGGACATTTAGCATTCAGCTCCCCATGGCCAGTGGCATCGCTAGGGGAGCCCAGGCCCCTCCTCTGAAATCTTGCCCCCCTCTTCTGCCCTTACCTCAGCTGGGCTACTTTATCTGCCAGCACAGCACATACACAGGGCAGCAATCAATGCTGCCGCACAACAATGAAGAGCTGTTCAGTCCCCCCTGCAGCCACTCCAATCAGAATATAGTGCACAGAACCACTGATTGGTCATTAGAGACTGAATGGTTTAGTGCCTACATTCTGATGGGAGGGGAGGTGCAGTGGGGTGTGGTAGTTGGTGTGCACAAAATATTCTCTGCAGGAGTGCTTCTGACGTCACACGTCCTTTTATAGGTGCCCCCCCCTACTTTTGTCTATGGCCCCATCTGTGCCCCTACTAAATGTGATCCCTGGCGACGCCACTGCCCGTGGCTGCCTATTCCATGATTGATAATCAGCAGTTTTTAGCACCCCCCTCCTTTCCTTAGTCTCTGTTACAATTTCAGTACCTGAGGGTGTCTCAGACTTTTGGTCCCAGCTCCAGGCAGGGGCCCAAAACAACATGTTGAAATGGGCCCCAACGCATCTTCAGCCTGCGTGGCTATGCCGCTGACGACGGGAAAGACCCGAAGCAAAATGGAGGAGGCAGCACGTTAACCGCTGCAGGCAACTTTTCCCCTCCCCCTAGGAAAGGGGAGGTAAGGGGGCGGAATGGCGCCAAAAAACCCCAAAGCCCACGAAGGGCGAAACAAAGGAAGGGGGCGGGGCGAGCCTCTTTATAGTCGGCGGGGTCTGACTGCAGAGACATCTCGCTCCTGCAGTGGGACCTTGCCGACAACTCGCTGTGCGGAAGGAAGGATTTCGTTTTCCATCCACCCACCCACGAAAGGGAAGGGGAGGAGGGTGACACCTGGACGTCGCTGTCGTAGGACGGCCACGATGGGTGGTGTTTGGGTGACCAAGCACAAAGGATAGACTCCGGGCGAGCCAGAAGGAAACCGGAATGGGTCTTCGCTCTTCCGTACCAGCGCCTCTTGGGGGCCTAACGGCGGGGGCGTCTGGTGGTAACAACTAAGGCTCAGCTTCCATTCAGCAGTTGAGAAATCAAGGAGGAAACTGAATGGGGCCGTGGTAAAATTCTGCAGGGGCAGAGGCTTCCACCAAATCAGGCACGGCCTGATCAACGGGAAAAATCCCGAATACTTTTTGAAGGATGGGGTGCACCTATCGGCAATGGGAATGGAGCTCTTTTTCTAGAACATTTGTACCAAACTGCTGGAGTTGTGAAACAAGGACAGGAAGAAGGGGAGCCACAGTGGGCGGTAACCCACCTAGTGGCGTGGCGGTGTTTGAGCGACCAAGCACAAAGGATAGACTCTGGATGAGCCAGAAGGAAACCGGAATGGGTCTTTGCTCTTTCGGACCAGCGCCTCTTGGGGGCCTAACGGCGGGGGGCGTCTGGTGGTAACAACTAAGGCTCAGCTTCCCCCAAAAATTAAACGCCGCTCTCCCCACCCACGGACACCTGCATGGGCAGGATAGGCTCAGGTGCAAAGGGTCGGGGGATTTTGGGGTCTACTATGGAAACTATACAAAAGTATAGGGGGAAGCTAAGGAGATCCGACATGGAGCAAGCGCCACACTTGCAGACTGAAGTCACAAATGTGTACAATAATTCTGTTGTGATGGAAATAAAACTGCGGCCAAGTTTGCCATTTGAAATACTGTGTCATGCCAATTTCATTGCTCGAGTAGAAATGAAGCGCAGCGAAGGAACATGCACAAAGAACGAATTGGTAATAAAGGCAAATGGACAAATGCAGGGGTTATGTTATGTTACACTTTTTTCCAAGCGCACGGCAAGCACTCGATGGCCCCTTAAGCGTTACGAACTCTGTTTGACTATACGTTTCTATATTGTCTTCAGTTTTTTTAAGCACAAAGTGTAAGGAATCTAAGTTTGCCATGAACTACGGCTTCCAGGCATGGCATGGCTGCTGACATCTTTATGTTTTGGGGGAGTTAAGGGAAACCAGTCCAGATAGAAACTTTGACCCAGATGGAAGTGGCCTCGCACAAAGTGCCCAATAACAGTGTTTCAGTGTTCCAAACACCTCTCTCGTTGTCTGTGGCGACAGTGTTGAGGGCAGAATTGGGGATCACCTTTGCCTCGGTGCCATCCACAGGATCACCAGAATCTTACACTTATGGTATTATTGTGCTTGAGGGTGTTTTCCTCCATAATAGAAAGCGAGGAGGAGCACCCGCTCAAACTGTACTGCGTTAAGATGGCGGCCTGAACGCGTGGCCTTTGCAGCACTGCTGAAGAATGCGCAGTATACGCCACAATGTCTGCTGGCCCTGCCACACCGGGACCTCACCCAAGTACCCAGCCCTATCCTCGGCCCAGCCACACTGCGGAACATATATCCCCTTTCCAACAGCTCAGCGTAATTTCCTGTCACACTATTCCATGTAGTGCACGTCACAGCTGTGTGCCATGTTTCACACTTCAGGTAAGGTAAACCAGTGCAACGAGACAGGCACTCTGTATAAGGATTTGCAGCACAGAAAGAATACTTACATATTGTACTCTGCAATGTGTGCATGTCTGGGGCAGGAAGGCTATCTTCAGTAAACGGGCCCAGTAGTCTGTCAGCGTAAACTCTAGAAATGAATCTTACTTCTGCCGCTGCCTCCTCTAAGCACAGTGCTGCTGCACACAATCCCTCTTTCTGTTTGCACATGCTGAGACATGCAGCACAGCACATGGCCTTGTGTGACACTGTACTCCCTGGAGAATCACACCAGGAACACACCACAGCACACTTTATGCCATTGAGGCAGCCAACCTATTAGGTTAGATCTTACCCCAATGGGACATTATTGGCATAGTTGAAACCGGTCTCCCCATGCTGCCCCAACACCTTTGCGTTTTCAATTAGGCAGGCCATTGGATCCTTTACCCCCTTTTTACCAGGCAGCCGACAATCTATTTATCTGAGGATGATCAAATACATTGAGCCTCCTTACAAGTTTGCCGGTCCACTAACAACAGTGCCGGTTAACTACCGGCAACGTTGTTACCGGACTGGCAAACTACGAGTTCTCCGAGCGGGTGCCTTTCCGCCCGCCACGTCTGACCTGGCGGGCGGAACGGCACCCGCTCGCAGACCTTGATGGATGCACCGGCACCATTCATGAATGGTGCCGGTGCATCCGTCCTCCCCATTCCCATTGAGTCCAATGGGACTCAAATGGGAATGCGGAGTAATATTTTCTGATGCCCAGGAATGGGCAATTACCGGGTCAGCCGGGGCTGTAATGCCCCGGTAATTGCTCATTCCCGGGCGCTGGAAAATTCATGACTCCAGCGGCAGCCGTGCCGGTATTTACCGGCATGGCTACCGCCTACATCGTAAGGACCCCCATTGTCCCCTTCTGTGGCTAATTTGATGAAAATGTTGCTGTTTGTTATTTGGGCTGTTATGTAGCTTCTTGATCCTGCTACTTGTTTTGGTTCTTTTAAGCACAGCCCATAGGTGACCGTTTTCAAAGTCTTTTCACTTTCAGTCTGGAGCCTAAGGTGCTCTTGTTGTACATGCCTTTACTGACAAATTTCTCTTTGGGCATGATCAACCTGCTTCCTCTTGCACCCGGCACTGGGATATCTATGGTGCAAAAGGTTTGTCTGCACCAGGCCCCCCTACTAACAGAGGGTCCTCTGCGGCAGAGTTATTTTCACATTTGCACAACTCTTCATTTGCATTGCCTGGAGAGTGGAATCAGTGTCAAATATAGTTGCAAAACAATGGAAAACTGCAGGCAAATGCAAGCACCTGCTCCCTGCCTGCTGTGCCCAGTGCGGGCCAGGGTCCATATCTTTATTTCTTCCAGTCTTCGTATCGTGCCTGCAGCTAGAAGAGGAGATGACTGAGGTGGTGGAACACAGGTCAGGTCACAGGCTGCAGCAGATACCTTCGTGGAATTGCTGCTTTTGTTCATGCCCTGATAAAATACGCCCTCATGTGCCCATGGCTCCCTCAAGCCCCCTCCCAAAACCGTTGCATTCTCCCATGCCACATGTGTTGCTTCTGTACTGCCACCTAACTGCCTTCGTTGCTTGCCACAAAGAGGAGCCCGTACCAGAGAGAAAGAGGACACGATCACCGTGTTGATTGGCAAGCAAAAAAAAAGTGTGTGTGTGCTCGTGTGCACATATGTATGAGCGTGTGTGGTTACACAAGAGTGAATGAGTGTGAGCTGTCATGTGTGTGTAAGGGAAAATGATAGTGTGCTTGTGTCTTATTTATGAGTGTGTGTGTGAGTCAGGCACCTGCGTGTGTGATTGACAGGGGATGGGACCATAATAGAACTATAAATAGGACTTTTAGTGCTGGCTATATTATGTGTACCATCCTGAAATTGTTTTTATAAAGGCAATTCTGGCATATATTTGGGGTAAGGCGGCATGGAAATGTTTTCACAAGGCCATGCTGGCACATATTGTGGAAACCAGAATCAAGAGCATGAGTGTTGCAGTGGCAGTGCTGGCACATGTTGTGGACACAGGCATCATGAACACTTTCTAAAATGCTTCAATGTACTGTTGATGAACTGGCATCAACAATTTGATGATTTTTTTCATGGGTTACCCTACATTACTGATTGTTAATTGTATGGCCTTTTACCCAATTGTTTGCATAATTTGTGCTGCAAAATGCATCATTTCAGACTTTTTTTTTATCTTTACAAACCTCATCCCTGTAAGGGTTAGAAGAACACCCCCCACCAAAACCACTAACTTGTTTGTGCTCCCTTGGTTCACTTGGTCACTCATGCTAATTTTGGAGAAATATTGATGCAACTGCAAAGACAAAAATGTTGTTGTCCCACGTGATGGTTTGTAGGGGTTCACACTGTGGAAATGAATTATACATGTCTTTCTTAGGCACATATCAGCAGAAAGTTTGATTAAATGTATGCATTTGAACAGCTGAAACATACACATATTGTGAAATTATAACTGATTTACAGTGGTACACCTGTCCTGGGTCAAGGGCAAAGTTGTAATCTTGTACTAGTACTCGTACTACTTTTTACATATTTTAAAATCGGTGCTTATTTGTTCATAGGTGAAGACAAATAGATTATGAAAATGTACCAAGCTGTGTTCAATCCACCAGAATAATGTTTCACTTATGGCAAACTGTACATGTAAAATAGTGAAATCAGGTAACTCTCTTTGTAAGGGCTAACTTTAGCTTCAAAAGAAATGAAAACAATAATTATTCTTGGTGTAGAAAGATGACTTTTTTAACAGTTGCCTTTTTTACTAAGTACTCTAAGGCCCAGACTCCATCGTGTGCATTAGATCAACTCTTACGGCTCTAATAGGCGAAATGTGTCGTTATCACTGACTTTCATGCATGCCAAATATTCCCTTATCGTTTCTGTTTGCACAGGGGCACTAAGAATGCATGACAAGCTCAAGCATTTCAGACCTACATGTTAGGTCTTCTCTGACATCTAATTCCCAACTCGTCAACAGTGTGGAGCTCACTTTATATGAGCCCGTAATCGTTACATGTAGAAATACACATATGCGGGTACCCGCCGCCGACATACAAGCACATACTCTGCCTTTTGCCCTGCACTTTTGCACTCCACCATAAAAAATGCGTAAGCGCTGCCTGCATATATGCATGGCAGGCAGCATTTACAATGGATGCCTATGGGGTCTGCCCGCTTTTTGCCAGAGCTGAAAACCAGGGCACCCCTTAGGGATCTACAGCGTTTCGACTGTCATGAAAGTCCATGCCGGGGCAAGTGCTGGCAGAATTTGTATGGCGAAGAGGAAGGGAGCAGCAGGAAATGCAATCTGCGTTCCACCCCTCCTCTCCACCATACAAATGCCGGAAAATGGGGCGTGACATAAGAAATATGTGTGAAAACCTTGCGCAAGTCTTTTACGCGTGTTTCTTATGTTACGCCCCATAGAAAATAAGCACATGTGTGTGTTGTTGATCAGTATACATGTGAATGCATGCCCCGATATGCCTCTTGCGACGTAGAGCTGCCGGGGCCGTTAACCCTCTACCGCCTCATTACGAGGTCGGCTCGCGGGTCCCGCAAAGGATCTCTGGTAAAACCAGGCGTCCTTAGCGGGACATCCTCCCCATTCCCATTGAGCCCTATGGGGGCTCAAATGGGAATCGGGATGTACATGGTCCGGGTTCCAGGAAAGGGAATTACCGGGCCCTCCAAGGTCGGAATGGCCCGGTATTTCCCCATTCCAGCAACCCGGACCCGGTACCCGGTTTTGGGGGTAGCCGCCATACTCTTAATGAGGCCCTATGTGTGTGCCTGCCCCTTTCCACAAAGAAGGTTTGTTTGTTTATTTGTAGGGCGCAACAAACCCGGAGGTAACTGGGCGCAACAAATGCATAAGGACATTTACAGCTTAGGTTACAAGGTAGGGCAAGTTACATATAATATATGATGCTAAGTCTCATCAACAAACGCATCTAGTTTATGCAGCAAGTAGCTTTCAGTGCCGCTTGTGACGCCTACTTCAAGTGCACAACCCTCCCTTAGCCAAACAAATGCCACTCAGGGTAAGGGCGCTATTCCGCAGCGACAACACACATATCCCGAGTATATCAAGCGGTCTTACCCTATCGGCCACTCACAATCAGGCTCAGCTAGACCTAGACACAACACATGATATTAATAGCAATGGGCAGAGATAAACCTTCCCGCCATCAACCCTATCGTTTTACCCTGGATTCAATATTGGCACAGTACCGAACTAAGGCGAGACCTATTGGTTTTGTGCGTGCTTGTTGCTTTCCGCTTCTGCCCCCTGCTGCTCTGGCTCTCCGCTCAAGGCCAGAATGCCTCCTGACTCTTTGTTAATGCAGTGCAGGTTGCACCAAACAATGCCTTTAATCTCTGCCCTGTGCAAATGAGTATATTCCAATGTCCATTTGAATCAGCTTCAGCATCAGGGGAGAGCTAATTAGCGGGCGCAGCCGTGGCATTTGAGACTGTGCTGAATTCACACATCAGAGGCTGAATGGAAATACAGCAGGCTTTTCTGTGAAGTGTCAAGAAAATATTGAGATGTTTCCTTGGAAACCAAAGATAAGACAGAAACACAATTTATGCGTCTGAAGTTAGTCATTCTGTGCAGAACGTTTCATCTATTTATAGGGAAGAGAATTATAAGCAACTGGGTGAACCGTGGTGGGTTGCTTTCATGTTTTTCCAGGTGGCAATTAAAAGCTCGCCCTTTGTGCAGCTCAGGGTAAACTCATTAGCTGAAATGGGCTTTCTGTTTAATTTTATGCTGTACATTTGGAAAATGGTCGCCTTGGGTGTGTGATTTAGGTAAAATGACTCGAGTGTGTTTTCCTGGATGTATTGTGCCAAGGCAGAGATGCTTAATGTACAGGGCGAAAATCTGATTTTACAATTATGTCCTCAAGCAAATGCAGGGGCAGCTTTGGCATAACTGCGTAAAGACGTCCACGAAATCCTCATTGAGAGTATGGCGGTTACCATGAAAATGGGCTATTTCGGCACCACCTATTTTTAGCATGCCACCTAATTAAGAGATGGGATTGCTAAGGGTATTTCATGTAGGGCTCCATAGAAACTACAATATAGGAACAATGCATTTGCCCCATGCAGTGCATTGTATTTAACCAATCCTGTGGGATCCCAACTCATAATTGGGTGGTATTTTAAAAATAGGAGGTATTTAAAATACCACCTATGTTTGCCTTAACACCAGTCATAACTAGGCTACAAAGTAAGGGATGCCTGCATCATATTTTATGTTTTTGTTTTATTTTGTGTGAGTTTGTAAAGTGCAAACGAACCCGCAAATCCCATGAGAGTCCGATGTATAAGTAGCAGCGAAATTGGCTAAGCCAACAGGATTCTGAGTCCTGAGTGGTGTGGTATTCCCATGACACCACCATGTACTCCTACCGTTTTAAGTGTATTGTTATCATTTGGACAGTTATTCATATGCCGGGTGTTACAATCTTACGCTCAGTTATTGCAATGGCGACAAATGTAATGTAATTCATTTGTAACATTTTAGTGTTAATTTATAACGCTCTTAATACCAGCGAGTGGTTTCTAAACGCAGGATCGGGATTCGGACCTGTGTTGCGCCGCGTTGCCTTGCTTCCAAGACAAACGCGTTGCCCCTGAGCTATCCTGCCTCCTTGAAAGGGCAGGCCCTCGCATCAAATGCTAGATGCTCCCGTTTTATTGCAGGCCTTTCTAGAACAAAGTCCCCTGCCTTATTCCGGGAGCTGCTGGTGAGATGACCAACGGGGCAAGTGACCACCACAAGCAAGTGAATGATGGCCCTGCAGGTGGTATGGGGAGCATCTCCTGGTCACCCTCTCTTAGCACCTAACCCTGGGCAGGAAACAGTCACATGCTGGGCAACATTGCTAATGGTCCTTCAGAGGTTTTGCCAGGAACGGAAAGAAGCGCCTATGGGGCAGTGCCCCCCGGCCCTAGCACAGTCTCAGCGAGATGTGGGGACCGACCTCACCATAATCTATTGCAAGCGCTGACAACACGTTATGCTGGTCCTTCTCCAGATGCTGCTTCACTGCCCAGGGGTGTTGTTAGGTCTGAAAAAGATCAGGGGCTAAGCTAATGTCAGGACTGGCAGGACTCGGTGCGAGCTAGCATTTTGGTTGTAGCACCCAAGCTTCTACCCGTGGCTACAACCAAAAGACCCGGGGCTTTAGCCCCCTCAGCCCCCCACTAGCAACGCCTCTGTCACTGCCCCATTGATGACTTCATGCAGACTCACATAGACCAGAAGTCCAAGATGGTGGACCGGCTTCTTAAAGCCACAGCCAGCTCGGATTGCATACTAAACCATACGCTAAATGACTTTAACCTATTGGATTTCAGCGTATAAAAGCCAACATTAATAAGCGCAATACACAGTCACTAACAGAGAGAGAAGGTGGCCGCCAGCTACCGATTCTCAGGGAAGGCCTCCGGAACAGTACCGTTTGAACTGATTTCCTGAACTTTAAGTGGTCCGGCTCTTGCCCTGTGTCCAGGGGAGATGATTCCTGAGACTGGCAATCTCCTAATAATGGAAGACTCCGGGACAGGAGGATTCAGGCCGCAGGTTCTATACATGCATGTTTACTGGTGATTGTTCACCGTCTGTAAGTTCAGTTACAGATCTTCAGCTGCTAGTAAGACAGGGTAAGATCATGGAGGAATCCACTTGCAAATTCACTGCTCGACAGTCTTAGGTCTAACTGTCACACTTGGGAAGATTCACCCAGGTTCTACACCCAACAATCCACGTGACATCACACATGCACTCATGCATCAGCATCACCCAGACAGTTTTACGTATCACATGACAGGGAGATGGGGTACATAGCATCATCTGGACACCTTGAACAATGCATTAGAGGAAGGAGGAGAAAGGCCGGCTCCTCCAGGGCAAAGGCACGGAACAGGAGAACATTCGCCCAATCACACACACATATCCTGGCTTCCATCCACAGGAGGAACAACAACTCCCCCAAACCCACTGATGGGCAACTTTGGTCCCCTAGAGGAATAACAAAGGTCAGTGGCCAGCAGGAGGAGAACCAGGACCCTCCAGGGAAAGATCCGCCAGCCATGAGCTGAGCACAAAGTTGGGACTTGTCTAGAAAGGCTCTAGTGTCACTGAACGAAGGCCCACTGGCACCCAGGTGAAGGGGGTCAAGAAACACAAAAATACATTTTATGGGGTCTGTGAACAATGGTGGTGACCACAAAGAAGGCAGTGAAACACAACACCCAGAGTATAATAATGGAGTGAAAGGGTTGCCTCTGACAGGACACCCTTCACATGGAAGAACAAAGGGCGACACAGTGCCCTATGAAAAGGGAAATGGGTCGGCCCGCAGAAAATAGGGATGAAGACGATGATACATGGACAATGGAACATACCAACATTGCAAACATAGGCTGTAGATCCCACTACCAAAGGGATAATACCTAGGCAAGCCACTATCACACCAGGCAGGTGCCACCAAGGACCAGGTTACCACGAACGAGTAGACCCCACCACAATAGGGATGCTATGACTGGGACCTAAAGGGTGCATGGAACATGAACACAACGAATTCCAAGCATGGAAACAGCACAGAGGAGTACGGAGGAACAAAGGTGAGTAGGCGAGCGAGCTGGGAGCAACTTAAACATTGGGTAGGTACATAAGACGGATGGAATTGTGCGCAAGCCAGCATTTGCACAGCATAGTAGTTAGAAGATACATAGTTGTATACAAGCCAAATCAATGAACCGACACATTTGTGTATAAGCTAATAAGATTAGATTTTATTAATATACTTATAGCCAAAATATACAACAAATAATACATAACAATCACAAAACATAATCACAAATTTACAATTTCTCAAAACCTATTACAATTTCTACATACTTTTTCATATCTAAAGGAACTCACAGTTTACAGGAAAGGTTTCTCTAAGTTACAGTATCCCTTGTCATTCCATTTGATTAAACACATTGCAAAATTTATATTAATGCCATAAAATTAGTAAAACATTGCTACAATTCCTTCGATGTTCCCTACTGCTAACATACAATTAGATGAGGATTGCTACTTCTAAAAAGAGTTACAAATATCCACAATTCGTACATAAAATAATGCCATAAAATATGTAAGATGGCAGTCATCCCCATTCATATAATGTCCTAGTACGTTGGGAAGATTGGTAATATCTATGGTATTTTCATATTGTTTGAGATATTTTAATCGCAGTTCCAACAGGCCAATAAGCTAAACATGAAGCTGGCACAACTGCACACAAGCCAAAGATTAGAACGTTGCAGAAGAATGCTGCAGTGAGTAGATAACCTGGCTGCGAGCATTACATGAATGCACTATTACACTGATACTGCCCAGGCCAAGCAGCTCACAAGAAACACATGCGTCTGCACATGGGTGCGTTATTTCGAGCATTTGCCCCGGACATTTTGTGTATCTGTGAGCCTCTTGTAACTTGTATGGGGGAATTGGGCACCTCTGCTAGGTCTGATATACCGCATTACGCAATGCCTAGCAGAGATGGGCCAATGTCGCAAGACATTGCCTTGAACCCTCCCCCAAAGGAAGCTGGAGAATTGAAGAAAGAGAAGACAGACTCACTGTGTATGTGTCAGGCAGGCCTGTTGCGGAAAAGGTGCGCTCTGCAGCAGGGGTGGACTGGTAAGCAAAAGAAGCCTTGGAAATAATGTTAAAAATGGCTCCATATTTCACATTTTCAGCAAGGCCAACCCTTTTCCTATGTGAAAATGTGGAAATAACACACAAAAGAGGCTCAGGTGCAGAAGCCTAACAGGAAATCTCCAGAGTTCCCTATAGGCCATTCCACCCCTGCTCTGCAGATCCAATCAGACAGGTGTTGAGAGGACCCAACCTGTGATGGACTACCACCCACAAAAGGTATCAAACGATGTTCCTGACAGACAGGTGGACAACTTGTAAAGATGCAGCAGGTCTCAGATAGTTAGGTGTCTTTTTCATGGGAGTTGCTATGTCCCTGAGAGTGAGCTAAAGCAGGTCAAGGGACTGTTTTGCTCTCTTTCAAGGAGTTGCTAGCCAACTTGCATATCTCTGTGCTGCCAGTGAACTCAGGCCATCCGCCATTTTGGGGTTCTAGCCACAAATGTTTGTCTGCTGCAGGAACCTGTCTCGCTGCATTTCTTGGGAGGTTGCTTGTTTGGGAGAAAGGAAGCTTAAAGAATTGCAGAGGGGCAGTGGGTGTCTGGTGGCCTCCCCATGACACAGTGTTTCCTCTTGGCAGTCTGGTCTTGAGTTTCTTGCTGCCAGCGCAATAGCGGAAGACCGTGGTGCTGGTGTTCCTTGACTGGCAGTTGCATCTGGAGCTGCTGAGGTGCTGGTCGAGGTATTCCTCATGTCTATCCTATGTTACCGTATTGTATTGCCTGTATCCAGTAATCCAGCGCACCTGGAAAGGTCATCAATAAATGAGCATCCTTCATCCCCAGGTCCACAGACATTCTGCACCACCTCCTCCGTTATTACAGAACACCTTTACATGTTACATATACCACATGAAGAGACTCCATTCTCTTTCTGAACACCTCATGTGATAAATAATGCACGCAGTATATCTAAAAAAAAAAACACACATGCAAGTTTTTCTTTTTACTGCCTGAATAAAAGTTGCAAACTGCATTTAAACAATTCACAAATACCTCAAATAAATTCAATTTCGTATCCAGGAGTGGACTGGGAACTAAAAGAGGCCTTGGAAGTAATTTTTAAAGTGGCCCCATAAGACATATTTTCAGCTAGCCCAACCCTTTTCCTAGGAGAACACTGAGGGTGCAGAGGCCTACTGGGAAATCTCCAGAGTTACATGTAGGCCAGTCCACCCCTGTCCGTATCTTCCAAGATGTGGGGGTGATTACAGTCAGGTGAGCCTATTAATGCACAGGTGGAACCAATCCACTGGGAAAGGCTACACAGGTGTGTGTAAGCATTCTATGGATCAAAGCGTAGGGGGTAGGAACAATCAAAGTTCATGTCAGATCAGCTGTTGGTGGAATATGAGGAGGATGGTGCAGGCCTCCGAAACCGAGGGTGGGACCCTCTACCTGGATGATCAGCAGTTCCCAACTCCCCCCTGTCCCCCACTGGCTGGCTAGACAGGTCCTCAGCCTTCTAGCCAGAAGTTCTCTACAAGCTGAGCCCCATAAACTGAGCGAGACAGATCCATATGTTCGTAGATAGTTATTCGTCCCGCCTGTTCCTGAGGACCAGGCTGGAGCTTGGGCTTTCATAGTCTACCTTCATTGCATTGCAAATGCTACTATTTCTCAAGTGAATTGTTCTCACTTTTATCAAGTGTGTAAAGACAAAAGGTGCAAAGGAGGCTGCCAGAATGTGAACCTAAACACGTAGGTTGCACACAAATCACTGCAGATCTGTATACATGTGAACCTAGCCCCAATGAGATCAACCATTTTAATTGGCAGCCTGTCAGCCCACCTCGTCTCCACGTCATTCTCTCTCTGTGTTCACCCTCTTCTTAGTACAACGACCAACTGGGCGGTAGCTAGGTAGGTAGGTTTTCACTGTATAGATCACTCAGCTACATACATATGGAGATATTTTCTCTAAAACAACTTGAATGTAAAATAACTGCTGACTGGGAAAATACTAAAGCTAGTAAGTAATGCAGACAATTTAGTATCCACTGTTCTCACCCACTTACCCTATGTACACCCGTGTTCCATACAGATAAGCGGAAACCGAACTCCCAAATCATGTCCTGAAACTGTTAGCTCATGTAATATGCATTCCTGTTCTGTTTATGAATGCAGGACTGCAAGTACCAAGATGCAATGGGATGTCTGCCTAAAAGCCAAGATTAGCTGATTATTTCACTCCTGGCTTGGGACAACCTGAGACCATGCACAATGAGTTGCACTACATTCACGACGTACATAAACTACACACGAGCTTGTGTGATAATGTCACATGCTTACAATAGTTTCTTTTAACACAATCATGCAGTTCGGTGTAATGCATCATATGAATAACATTTGCAGTGTTTAGACCCTTTCTTTTTTTCATTAAGCAACCAAACATGTGCCTGTAGCAACTGTCAGCAACAGCTCTGAAGACAACTGATCTACAGACAAAATGGCAGGTGCCTTGCCCCTCATGCCACAACCTGTCTACACAAAGACCCTAACTTCCATATATTCTGAGGTTGGCAGCAGCACCCACATGCACATTGCGACATGCTCTCTGTATATGTTGCGGGCAGTCTTCTAGTATAACGTTAGGGTGTTCTCTGGGATATTACAGCAAACAGGTTCTGTTGTCCTAAACCAGTTCCTGAATCCCCCCTCCCTGATGCCCACCTCTGCATCTCCCCCCCAAACAACCAACCAGAAATCAGTGCAATAAAATTAAACTGTTATGCTATTGCTGACTTTCCCAACCTCCTGGGTGTTTTAGGCTGCACAAAATTGCTTTGGTACCCCCATGAAAGAGAGCAGGTACTCTGTCTTAGGAAGCAGTATCGCACGCTGAACATCCATAAGGCATGCTATGCCAACCTCTCTAGACTAGACTGCCAGGCCGAGTCCCAGGTTCCACAGAAGTCTCCATGATCCTGCTGAACAGTAGCATGCCAAAAGTCATGGTGTCAGAGCATATGTCTGTCCCGGCTGCTCGGTATACGACATGAACAGCTCATCCCCATCCCTCACACACTCCCTTCAATCTCTTAACCCCATCCCTAACACATTGGGGGCCATTACAAGGTTGCCGGTCAGGTAACAACGTTGCCGGTAAGCTAATGGCACTGTTGCTACCGGACTGGCAAACTACGAGTTCTGCGGGCGGGTGCCTTTCCGCCCGCCAGGTCTGACCTGGCTGGCTGAACAGCACCCGCCTGCAGACCTTGACGGATGCACCGGCACCATTCATGAATGGTGCCGGTGCATCCGTCCTCCCCATTCCCATTGAGTCCTGTAGGACTCAATGGTAATGGTGAGTAATATTTTCCGGCGCCCGGCAATTGGCAATTACAGGGACCGCTGGTGGTGTAATGCCCCGGTAAATCCCCATTGCCGGGCGCTGGAAAAAAAATGACTCCGGCGGCATCTGTGTCATTTTTATTGCCACCATTACCGCTGGACTCATAATGAGGCCCATTATCTCACTGGCCCTTGGTGGGAAGTGGTGTCAGTTAAATCCTGCCAATGCCGAGGGTTGGAAGGATGAGCCGAGGAGCTATTCATAGTCACTGCATCTGCGGTATGCCTGCATACCGCAGGCATGTGTACGGACTCCTGCCATGTCTCTTGACATGTATCTTGGACCCCATCAGTCACCATGAGGTGGCATACAACCAGGCACACAATATGGCCTGTGGAAGGCTTATGGTCCCTCTATTGTACCGGTGGTGCACTTCAGTAAAGCCCTAAGATGGTTGGCAAGAATGGCTTCCTTTACTGCATGTTGCACACTATTGCAATCAGCTGTAAGGTGCTCGTGCCTGATTTGGAGCACTGGGATTCTGACAGTGACCTCAATGAGCAGAAACGTTCACCGGGACAGCAAGATGCCCACGATGGGCGACTCGGATGACCGGATGTTACATGTTGTTTCATTTTTGAGAAATAGTCTTGGAATGAGTAGTGTGATGAATCCTGAAGAGTCATCACCAAACGCCAGAATAAAGTCTCCTCCCATGTGGCCAGGGAAAGGCAGCCGCTACCTGATGCTAACCCTGGGGGTGGTATCAGGGAGAAGGATCACATGGGGGGAGACGGCTATTTGGGGCAAGTGGTAACTGCGTTAGGAGAGACACAGTATTCATCTCCTGCTGATGATGAAAGTGAAATCCTTCCCATATACCTTATGGAATACTATCAATGCACCAGTCCCTCCAATGTCAAGACCCAAATAATCTGTCAATAAAAAGTCATTTAAACAGAACAACGTTGATACTGCAAAGGTTCAGGAATTTGAGCCTTGAATTATCATGACTCTGCCGTAAAGAGAAATCCTCACTCTAATGTGGAATTGACAACTTTTCCACAACCTCCCCATGTTGTGAAAACTCTCTGTTCATAGAGCAGCAGGGATTGACTGAAAGTAACATAGAACAACCTAATGTAATATATTCTGCTGTGGACTTCAGTTCCAATAAGGATAAAAGCACTGAGACGAGGAAGAAGAGCAAATAGGCAATGAGGATTCAGAATAATGACTATTCAAAGCTGTGGTCCAGTTGCTACCAATCAAAACACCTGAGCAGGATATTTAAAACCCTAGATGAGGTACAGCTGGGAGAGGAAGGTGCAGCAGAGGAACAAAGCGCAATGAGCACTGGAAGGCTCTGTGGGAGGCATAGCTGCAGACGCTCAAGCCCTGCAGGAGTCAGCACGAGAAGAAGCCTGCCAGCCGAAGTCGCCACAAAGGGTAAAAGTGAGCAGAAGAAGAATTGCAGAGTACGCAGAGCGGAAAGTGCCATACGAAGAAGAAGAAGCCTAGCTGTTAAGGAGCGTGTGGCAGAACGGTGAAGTCGCAGAAGGTCAATGGAGCTGCTACCGCTCCAGAGGACCGACACACAACTTATCGGAGGTTCGCAGGCGTGGGAACGTAAGCAGACTGAACACTGATGGACCACCACAAAGACAGACAGCAAGAGGGAGTCACTGCAGAGAACCAATGAGTAGGCTGAGTATGAATGCTGACCCCGGGGGGACTCCAAACATGAAGGTGTCACGATGCACCAATTTTGAATACTGAACAATAGATTAAAAAAAACACAGACTATTTGCTGAATATCTAATAATTAAAGAAAACAAAACAAAGTGGCAAAGGAGAAAGTTCCATAGTAAGGAACTAAAAGAGGGGAAAGCTTGTAACCAGCATTATAAACAGCCAAGAGGCTTTTACAAGACTTAAGGAGAATTACCAGTGCAGAAAGCCTATAACCAGTACTACCCACAGCCAAGAGGCTATATGAAAACCTCAACGAAGCAATCAAGCTATAAAAACCCTGACAAAAGATAAACTGTGAAATTATACCAATGCAACAAGGGCATAACTCTTCCTTTTTGGGATTTCAACTGGAGGAAGCTTGTAACCCAAACTGCTACCAGTCAAGTGACTGTCTAGAAGATATTGAGAGTTCTTCTGAAGAAGGTTCATATATAAATTGTTCTTAGTTTAAGGAAAACTGCAACACCAGTTGTGAAGAGCCAATAAAAGGCAGGTTTTGTTCAGCCATCCGTCCAAGAGAGATTAGCTGGGAGAATCCTAAAATCAATATTGCAATCAAGTTTCAAGAATAGTTTTCTTCTTGGCAGGCAAGTACCCAAGGAAAGGGCCTATAGTGATTAGTCCTGGCAGGTGAGTGGACCAGGAAATTAGATGATAGTTTGATAAACATATCTGTGTGGCAGAAAAAATGTTGAATTAAAATGAATTCATGCACTTTATACATTGTTTGAATAAGCAGTGGTATAACTAAAGCAAGTTGTGTTTTGCTATCCTGACAAAAGTATTATTATTTCAAGAAGAAGTAATAACAGATTGAAGTGCTATTTTGACAATAAGTAGTTCCTTTGGAAGAAGGGGTTACATGGTTACAAAACAATTACATTTATTTCGAACTTGTGGTTGTGGAAAAGGTTAATCATCGTTTCAAGAGGGATATGGTGGAAAACCTTGAATTGTTTTGAGCTATCAACCAAACATTGTGCAAGAGACATTTGTTGTGTCCCACGAAGTGACACAGTGATTGACAAAGACTTTCCTATCACCTTGAACAGAACTTTGTTGAACTGTAGCCTAATTGGTCCTGAATTGATCCATGGGAAGGGAATCCAACCCTGGTAACAAGGATTGCTTTCAAGGACTTTGAATTTGAATTACAGAATTGTTTTGTTGAACTAAAGTCAGCCATAATTTCCTTGTATGATTGTATTGTGTGTTTTAGTATGAGGGACAGAGATATTTTGCACACAAGGTCATTTTTCTTTAGTTTTAGTTTGCTACGCAGGGACCTTTCTATTAGGTTAGGGAAAGTTAGGAGTTTATCCAAACCCATTTTTATTTTGAAAAATGGCAAGTCTTGAGAAAAAGTTACCTTTGTGTCTGCCTCACATTTCTGACTCCTTATTGTAGGCACAGTGAGAAGTCACCATTTCCTTTTCACAAACAAATTGTGTCACACTTTCCATTAAGATAGCATTCAAATCAGCATTTTTGTGTGCATTCAGTGATTTACTTTGCAAACACAAATCTAGTTCAAGCCGGGTCTACCCAAACAAGTCCTGGAAAAGATCCAGTCATTATGGCACAGCCTGTCCCCACCCTCAACCCCAACAGAACCCAAGAAGACACTTAGATAGCATGTCGCACCCTGTTCCTACATGAACACTACCTGTGAGCAATGAGAGGCAAGACGCCATCTTCATCTGACATTAAGACAAAGTCAATGAAATTACAATAAACACGTAGGGTCCAAAAAAAGTCACTCTTATATCATGTGTCAGACTTAATTCCAAATTCCCTTTGCACAAATCGCCCTCCACTGTCACTCGCCCCAATTCACACCCAATTCATTCATCTGCAGAACTGTGCTTCAAGTCCTGTTGCTGAGCTTCATACTCCCTCTATCAGTGGAGGCTCCTCCATAATAGGCAAGGGGCGCTGACTTGCTAGAACCCTTGTCCGTTATAAAGGAGATGAGACAGCCCAGTGTATGATATGATATGATGGGTTATTTATAACACGCTTAATACCCAGAGGTTTCTAAGCGCAGACCCGTGGATGGAACCTGTGTTGCTTGGTGTCGATTTGCTTTCAAGACGAGCACGTTGCCCATGAGCTATGCTCCTGAGACCGAGGAAACACTGAGTGCTCCCCCAGTGCTTTCTGCAGCTGATGGAGCACTCCTGGGCTGGCTCAAACTTTGACAGTTTTGTTCCACAGCACACATGCTAATGTGCCATGCAATGCTGGGGGCATTTTGCTTCTAATCTCTAGTAAAGTGTTTGCATGTTTAACAATCTAAAAAGTGGCCTTAAAAGCATTTAAACAATTTTAACAACCACAAGGAAGGTGCTGGCCAGTCAAGCACGATGTAATGGGCGTCTGATTAGCCGGTTAAAGCCTGCATTTGCTCCTGATGGTGGCACATTACCCTCTATGTCTCTCTCTTAACCCGTTGCCCCATTCTGCTTTTACCTCTGCTCATGCTCACCCACCTTTTCCCCCATGTCCCACAAGCCTCCTCCATCTCTGAACATCCTCGCCACCTCCAACTTACCATTTTATAGTCGGCTGTGTCACCCACTGACTTCATCCTCATTCCTCTGAACTCTGGCAATTTATTCTTCCCAGTGGCCACACCCTTACCTGTAAGTGAAATGGAAGTGGGGCTACACGTGAAGACATGGTTTTCATTTCATTGACTGCTTTTTTTTGTTTCACAAAACCACACTATTAGCACCCGTTATGTGCAGGTTGATAGTGGCATTAATTCCAGGGTGGAATTCGCCAGTAACAAACTGCCAATCCGAGCCGTGAAACAGCTTGTGCAGGTGGCCCGCTACCCACAAAGTCCGCCCACGAAACAGCAAATAAATGCTACAACAACTATCCGATGAATGAGCATATCAGAAAGGATTGTAATGATGCCATACCGTGCTAACATTCAATGAACACTCTGGATTCCAGCTATAATGAGCAAGTTCTCATTTACTTTAGGGTTAGTTGAGGGTCCAAAGACTTCAGAGAAGACACCCTAGGAGGATTCCACCCTAGGAGGATTCGAGCAGTGGGCCTGGGTTAACTGGACAAGAGTCCTCCCAATCCCAGAAAACATCCCAAAACTACTCAGGAATCACAAGCGACTTAAGGTAAGTAAATACACAAGCCAGCACAGTACCTCAGCACAGAAAAAGAGTTTGCAGGAGGAGGACTTTAGGATCTGACTTCATTGATTCTAATCTGTTTTTGGCCCATTTCATGTGCTCCTGTAGAGGGTTTGTATGCATTTTTTTGTCTGGCTTTCTTCCAGTCCCCACCGTGCCCCTTTGCAATTGGTTGGAATAGTCAGGTGTGTCTCTTCCTTTGTTCCTGGCAGCCATTTCCACTTGCCTTCTGGACTTTTTTTCATTTCTCTGCCGCACCTGTGTGACCTCTCCCCTGCCCTTTGTCCATGATTTGCCATCTCCCTCCAGAAGGCAGGCTCTTCACCACACCCCCTAGGGAAACCCCCTGCCCGTGCAGCCCCTTTGGCTAAGGGCCCCAAGGCAAAGGGCAACTCCCAAAGAAGCAGCTCCAGACCGTGTTTGCCTGGTGTGTAATCCTTTGTTTGTGTCTGGCTTTCATCGTGTCCCCACCCTGCCGCCTTGCAATTGGTTGGAATAGTCAAGTGTGTATCTGCCTTTGTTCCTGGCAGCCATTTCCACTTGCCTTCTGGACTGCAATCTTGAAGGATCCTTTAAGGAAACCACTTGGAAAACAGCCTTAGGGGCCGCTTGAAGCTCAGTGAGTAGCTGTACATTGATTGTAATCCGTTTTTGGCCTGTTGCAAGTGCCCCTGTAGAGGGGTTTGTGTGCTTTTTTCAATCATTTTTTGACAAGTTTGTGCTCTTCTGGTGGGTTTCTCTTCTGTTTCTGTGGCTTCTCACCCTGTTTTTCTGATCTGGCCTGCATCTCAATTGTGCAGTCCCGTGGGAGCAATCCTTTGTTTGTGTCTGCCGTTATTCCTATCCCCACCCTGCCCCCTTGAAATTGGTTGGAATTGTCAGATGTGTCTTTGCCTTTTTTTCTGGCAGCCATTTCCACTTGCCTTCTGGACTTTTTTCATTTGTATGTCGCACCTGTGTGACCTCTCCCCTGCCTCTTGTCCATGATTTGCTATCTCCCTCCAGGAGGCAGGCTCTTCACCACACCCCCTAGGGCAGCACCCTGCCCATGCAGCCCCTTTGGCTAAAGGCCGCAAGGCAAAGGGCAGCTCCCAAAGAAGCAGCTCCAGACCGTGTTTGCACGTGTTCGTCTGAGAAGCCAGTAGCAGCCATCAACCAGCAGAGACTGACAAGATAAGTGTGGTCTGGGTGGGGAATACAGCAATCACTGTATTCCAAAAAGCCCTGCCTCTCTTATTACTTACACAACATATGCATACAAAAATCAGCCAACTAGTAAAGAATACCCCTTCACTGCTGTGTAACAAACACTCAGTGGTGTTATTCACTGCTCTGTCCCATACATAGGCATTCTCCATCTATTCAGAAACCTCAAATCTAGGTGTTTGCACTTCTGCCATGCCTCCAAGTTAGGCATTCACATTCTGTTCTGGTGAAGTTTAGCCATGTGTCACACTCAGATAGAAAATTTGTGAAGACTAGCTAGACAACTGTAACACTAGCTTACGTTCCCCCTCCACTCATCTGGATGTGACCAAGACACTCCAACAGCGACCAACACAAGCTGCCTCGACAGTGTCCAGTGTCCACACCTGCCAGACGGGAACTAGACGGCTGTCAACCAGCGTCAATGAGTAAGGTAGGCACAACTTTCGGGTACTAATAGCCACGTGAACGCTCATCTCCCCTAAACAACCAAAACTTGCAATAATTTCACCATTCACACATGCCCGTGATATCTTCTGGAAAGACCAGTGGGAATCCAAGTGCACTTAAATGCCCGTCATATTTTGAAGCCTAGGCCTTTCCCCTATTGTCTAGGAATCTCAAATTTCCCTGCGTTTATATCTGCCATTCTGTGAAAACTAGGGCTTTCTCCCACTATCTAGGAATCTAAGACATAGGTGTATTTATATCTGCTATTTTGTGAAACCCAGGCCTTTCTCCCACTATCTCGGAATCTCAAATGTAGGCATGTTTATATCTGCCACTCTGTGAAACTGAGGTGTTTCTCCCACTAGCTAGGAATCTCAAACATAGATGTACTTGTATCACCACTCTGTGAAAACTAGTCCTTTCTCCCACTATCTAGGAATCTAAAGTGTGTTTACATCTGCCATTCTATGAAAACTAGTCCTTTCTCCCACTATCTATAAAATCTCAAACATAGGTGTGTTCATATCTGCCATTCTGTGAAACCCAGGCCTTTCTCCCACTAACTGGGAATCTCAAATGTTTATATCTGCCACTCTGTGAAAACTAGGCCTTTCTCCCACTATCTAGGAATCTAAGACATAGGTATGTTTATTTCTGCCATTTTGTGAAACCCAGGCCTTTCTCCAGGCTGTCTAGGATTCTCAAACATAGGTATGTTTGTTACTGCCTTTTGTGAAAACTAGGCCTTTCTCCCACTATCTAGGAATCTCAACATATGTGTTTTTGTTACTGCCTTTTGTGAAAACTAGGCCTTTCTCCCACTAGCTAGGAATCTCAAAAGTAGGTGTGTTTATATCTGCCATTTTCTGAAACCCAGTCCTTTCTCCCACTAGCTAGGAATCTCAAACCTAGGTGTGCTTATGTCTGCCACTCTGTGAAAACGATGCCTTTCTCCCACTATCTAGGAAACTAAGAGGTAGGTGTGTTTGTATCTGCCATTTTGTGAAACTCAGGTCTTTCTGCAAGCCATCTAGGTATCTCTCAAACATAGGCGTGTTTGTTACTGCCTTCTGTGAAAACTAAGCCTTTCTCCCACTAACTAGGAATCTAAGACGTAGGCGTGTTTATATGTGCCTTTTTGGGAAACTCAGTCCTTTCTCCCACTATCTAGGAATCTCAAACGTAGGCATGTTCATATCTGGCACTCTGTGAAAACTAGCCTTTCTCCCGCTATCTAGGAATCTCAAACTTAGCTGCGTTAATATCTGCCACTCTGCGAAACCCAGGCCTTTCTACCACTATCTAGTAATCTCAAATTCAGCTGTGTTTATATCTGTCATTTTGTGAAACCCAGGCCTTTCTCACGCTGTCGAGTAGGCTAAAATGTAGGTGTGCTTATATCTGCCTCTCTGTGAAGCCTAGGCCCTTCTCCCACATTTCTCAAATTTAGGAGTGTTTATAGCTGTCATTTGTGAAACCCAGATCTTCACCAACCGTCCAGGAACATCCAGCCACCCGCAGAAAGCAACTAACCATAGCTTGATCACTACCCAACTAACTGAGAACCAAGGTCAGGTCGCTCACCTCCCACAACCGACCGATAACCCAACTGCCTACCGTCTCTCCAATGCTTAATATCCCAACACCACTGCACTTAGACCCTCCACCCACAGGAAATAGAGATACAAAACCCAAACCCACTATTTAGGCAGCCACTCAGGAAACCCCCAGTGAACTACCTGCACCCTAGAACAACCCAAGTCCAGAATCCCCCAAAAATCACTCACACGCAGACACCCCAGCTAATCTACAACAGCAGCCAACTATATCACAACTACCCCACAACTAGCCCCGGATTATAACTATGCACAAAATAAGCAGGGCCACTTAGTGCACCAGGAAATCGCAAGGCAAAAGGACAAGACTACACACCATCCAAATCACAAGAGATCCTGCAGATGGGCTACAGCTCCTGTAACCCAAACCACAAAGGAAAAAAAAAAGAAAAAGAAAATCCAAGCCCTGCGACCACCTAGGGCCACAAGATGCCCCGACACAGAACAGGACGCTGTCAAAGAAACACGCAACAAGGAACAATTCCAATGCAGCCGCTCCCTCTTCCAGTAGAAACTGCCACTGTTAGAACTGTGATTCTACAAACAGCGATGACCTCCTGGGAGTCATGAAGAAGGGTCTACTCCTAATTTGGATGTCAGAGACTACTCCCCGTTCAGCAATGAGACAAAGGAGGTGACTACGACTACCAAAACAGAGGTGACATAGTATAGACGCTTTAGGTAGATATCCTGGCACCTTAAAACAGGAGCTGTTGTGGAAACAATAACAACCAATTAGTGTCGGTAATAGTGGTCAGCTAGGGAGTTCTTTCCTCCTTCCCCAGTATAACAATAATAACCTTTAATCTCCATTCTTGGAGCTCAAACCACCAGTGTATCTTGAAAAGGTATATAAACTAAGTTCCAGTTTAAGGAAAAGGGTTTAGAGTCAAGGGTCCAGGGTTTCAGGCAAACATATATAGGGCTTAGTAGCGATCACTTAGGAAAGTGATCTGTACAGATAAGAAAGCTAAAGGAAGACTAAATACCTATAATCTCCGAATGGCATCTCAGGATCTGCATTGCAAGACACTGCTTCTTGCTTGTGTCCTGCTTTTTTACTGATTGCTTGCTAATAACGACTGCCAGCTGAGACTGGATGCTGGTGGACATCTTGGGTTGGCAGCATGGTCCTACTTGGTGGTCATCTTGGTTTGGGTAGCATGATATAACAGGGTGGCCATTTTGGAGGTGGCAGTTTGTTCTTCCACAAACAATGTGGAATGGGAAAACTTAGCGATGGCAGCTACATAGCGCCGTGTCCATTGGGGTTGCCATATGCGGACCGGACGTAGCGGGGCATGTTTTTCTGATGGAATGAATTTCTAACAGCCACAAATACAGAATACACCCCTACAAACACCACAACCAACAGAACAAGCGTCTTGAGAAGAGAAAAGTCCCTATATCTAACACCATACCTCACAACTGTCTCCGCACCGCAGCACCGCAATGCCACTGGCAGTTATAGGCAGACAGAAAACCTATTGGAACCTTGCAGGAAAAGAAGAGAAGATCCAAGAAGAAAAAGGAAAGAAATCAACACTCTCACTCCCTAGATCACAAAAATACAAGGGCAGCGTCAACAACTACATCAAAACATAGAAGATGAAGAAGTAGAAGATTTCTCAAACACAGCTATCAATCTAACAGAATGAGTCAACGACAAAGCAGAGGCCACAGAGCTCCAATAAATTTGTGTAAGCAAAAGAGAAGCAACCCAAAAGAACTACTCCAAGACAAAACAGACAAAAAATAAACATAGCACTGTCGAAAAGATCCATTGTAACCTAATCAATGCAAGATCAATGTCCGAACATGCCACAGAGATTTTTGACCTCCTGTGAGACGGGGGTATTGACATCCTATTCATAACCAAAACTTGGCTAGAAGAAAACTACAAAATCACACCCCACAACTGCCTCCCTGACAACTTCAAGTGCTCACAAGCAGACAGAAAAAATAAAAGAGGAGGAGGACTGGTAGTAGTTTACAAGGAACACCTGAAAATTAAAACGTATGAACCATTAAGCATCGAAAACTGCAAATCTCTAATCATTCACCTAACAGCAAACCCCAAAACAAACCTCACATTTGTTCTAGTTTACAGATCACCAACATATGATATGACCTTCATGGATGCCTTCACAGAAGCCATTACCAACCTAGCCATCGAGCAGGAACACCTGATAATCCTGGGAGACTTCAACTTCGTGTTTGAAGACGAAACCGCTAACTCACAAAAATCACCAGCAAAAAAATTGAAGACAATGAAACTACATCAGCTAGTCAAAGGAGCAACTCACACGGCGGGTAATACACTAGACGCAATCTTCGCCAACAAAAACCTAATCCCTACGGCACCACCAATCCAGATCCTCTGGAGCGACCACCTCATCACCCCTTTTGTAATCATGCTACCCAGGACAACAGCCAAACAACCGGACAAACTGACCACCATCATGAAAAGAAACTGGAGGACCATCATAGCTAGAAATCTAATAGAACAACTGGAAATAAACAAACCACTGATAGATGAAGCTGACTTCGACAAAAAAACAGAGCTACTGCACAAAGTTTATCACCCAAAACAATCGACGACATCTCCAAGGAAAACCCTTTACCCCATCACGCAAAAGAGCAACAGCAAAATGGTTTAACCTGCTTCTCCGCAACATGAAAAGACAAAAAAAGACGCTTGAACTAGAGTGGAGGAAGAAATACGACCAGGCAAAGAAATTACAAGTCCAACAACAAATCCTCTCATAGAAAAAGGAAATCCACAAGGCCAAAAAGAAACTCTACGACAACCGAATCTCCATAGCTGCCAACACTCAAAAAGAACTGTTTAACATCATAAACGAAATGAGAAACCCCCCTGGCTGCAACAATACACCCATTCCCTCACTGAAACTATTAAATGACCTTGCAGATCACTTCAAGAACAAAATAAGCGCTATCCATCAAATCATACAAAGCAGACCAATCTACCACAACACACAACCAACCCTGTCAGTCGAGGATCATCAGAACAAACTACAAAACTTTCCCCAAATATCAGTGGAGACATTCGTCAAGCTAGTAAGAAACAGCAACAAAGCCGGCTCACCCATGGATCCCTGCCGCCAGACATACACAAAGCAATCCTCACGCAAGGAGAAAGGAGGAAAACTACAGAAACCTTTTCAACCAATCACTATTAACAGGAAAAGTACCACGATCATTCAAATCGGCATACATCAAGCCACTCCTCAAAGACACAGCAGGCAGCGTGGAAGACCTCGACAACTACAGTCCCATCTCAAACATCCCCTATCCAGCAAAACCTACGTATATAGAATACAAGATTACATAGAAGAACTCCTTCTGCTGGACAGGCACAAGTAGGCTTCAGACCGATGAGAGGAACAGAAATAGCACTGCTCTCAATCTGGGACGACCTGAAGGAAAATGCAGACTCAGACACAAGCACAGCTCTAATACTTCTGGATTAAATCTTTCCTAACAGATAGATCAGAAACAGTCTGGATCAAATCCCAAATCCACCCCAAGGGAATCCACCTGTGGAGTACCACAAGGCTCCTCCCTATCTCTGCTGCTCTTTAACATATACCTGCTCCACTCATCAAGATCATTAAAAGACATGGCCTCACATGCTATCACTACACCGATGACACTCAGATCATCTACAAAATCCAAAACACACGAGAAGAAAAAATAAACCTGCAAGAATGCCTACAAGAACTCTACGGCTGGATGAACACAAACAACCTCAAACACAACCCTGGCAAAACAGAAATAATGGTTAAATCCAAAAACAGCTACTACATCCCATGGCCAACAGAACTAGGAACAACACCAACACCATCAACAACAGTAAAGAACCTCAGAGTCCTGATATCCAACAAACTAACACATGAGCCACAAGTAAATGCCATAATCAAGAAATGCTTCTTCCTCCTGCACACAGTAAAAATAATCCTATCATTCCTCTCCTTCACCTACAAACACTCACCATCATCGCACTCATCTTGTCCAGAGAAGACTATGCCAACAGCCGATACCTAGGAATGCCAGAACACCTATTAAAGAAACTTCAGAGTATTAGCCCAGCACTAAAAATAGGCAGGGCCCCCCCACTAGAAGTCAAGGAAGAGACCCATAACCTTACTAACTTAACCATCTCTAAACTTAGGTCGGGGAGAACACACCTCCACAACCCATGTCCACGTACCACTAGACTTCTACAGAAGATAATTACCACACTGCAATGTACCTGCCAACTAGGATGCCAAACAATATCAAAGCACACAGGATGGTCATAGATGCCAACCACAGAAACCAAAGCAAAGAGGTAAGAAAAAGAAACCTGCTAACTCAATACTAAAACCTAATTTTTCCTCAAACGCTTCTCCTACAGAAACTCAGATAACCACAGTAAAGAACCTCAGAGTCCTGATATCCAACAAACTAACACATGAGCCACAAGTAAATGCCATAATCAAGAAATGCTTCTTCCTCCTGCACACAGTAAAAAGAATCCTATCATTCCTCTCCTTCACCTACAAAACACTCACTATCATCGCACTCATCTTCTCCAGAGAAGACTATGCCAACAGCCGATACCTAGGAATGCCAGAACACCTATTAAAGAAACTTCAGAGTATTAGCCCAGCACTAGAAATACTACACTGGCTACCGATAAAACAGCGAATAAGATCCAAAACAATGTGCATAATAAAAACCATACAATAAATGAACATTCGGAGGAGCATATTTCTCACACCTGGCTCCTAAAACATGGAATTCCCTACCAAAAAGCACATGCAATACAATGGATCATCTGGAATTCAGAAAATGACTAGAAATGTGGTTCTTTACCCCAGAAACAGAAGGGAATGAGTAGGAATCATACATTCTGGCAGAAACAGGAAGCCCAGGGAGGGACCTAGAATCCATTGCCTAACCACCCCCAACTTGTGGATGTAGGGAGGACATTTTGGTCCTCTAATGCACACACACAGCCAAGTTTACAGAGGAATACCACAGTAGGCAGGGCCCCCCCACTAGAAGTCAAGGAAGAGACCCATAACCTTACTAACGTAACCATCTCTAAACTTAGGGCGGGGAGAACACACCTCCACAACCCATGTCCACGTACCACTAGACTTCTACAGAAGATAATTACCACACTGCAATGTACCTGCCAACTAGGATGCCAAACAATATCAAAGCACACAGGATGGTCATAGATGCCAACCACAGAAACCAAAGCAAAGAGGTAAGAAAAAGAAACCTGCTAACTCAATACTAAAACCTAATTTTTCCTCAAACGCTTCTCCTACAGAAACTCAGATAACCACATCTCTGCACAGCTAATCGCACGTACTTCACCACACTGCAACAACATACAAACAACACATAACCATGCACAAACAATACATTTCCATGACTCGGAAATCGCACCTAGACTCAGTGAACGGTGCAAACAGAACAAAACTGTCAACAGGGCATCATAGTTCACTTTCCTATTCCCATTGCACCCTACTAACCGCTCCCACAGCCTCCCTGTTTCACATCGTCCTTTTTCAGATCCGCCAGAGCTCCAGGGGACCAGTCCTGTGGTGATAGTGCACTGTACAAGTAACCTTTAACATTAACATTTAATTTATTTAACATCATTGCACTCTATTCATTCAAAAGGACCAACTAAATTTATTTTCCCTTTGTTGATTAAATGTCTGAAACTTGAGTCATCTATAAATTCAGTCACCACTTGATATTGATGATGTGGCTAATAGGGGATCTTTATTTTCATTTTCAAAAAGTGAACAGCAATAACCAACATTTCAGACGAGAATTAAATCCCCTTTTCCATTCCTGTCCACCACTCTTCCCACACTTCCTCCAACCCTTTGCTATATAAAAAACATAATTGCATGCACGCATCTATGAAATATTAAAAGTCGATGCACCAAACATTACACTTAAAGACACCTGCCCAAGTGTCTGCTGGTTTATTAGGTCAGCCAGAGTCTTTATATATCAAGTCCTGCTATCTTGCAACCGAAGACATCAAGTCATTCTTTGTTTGAACATGTCCTGAGGGGTAAGGCTACCGCCCTCCATTTCACTCTTGCCTCAGCCAGTTAATCCCCAGTCTAGTCCAAGAGTAATATTGCCAACTCCGGATAACAATACTATTTGTTCTCAATATCCATACACTTAAATTAGGAAATCTTGGACCCAAAGGAAGCTACCTTGGGGCACTCCCATAAATTATTTATAAAGGAGCGTACCTAACAGCATTGTTTCCAGCCTTTCGCTTGAGGAACTGAGTTTGGATAGAGACGCTTAGAAGGCTACTAGTATGCTCTACGCAAAATATTACAGGAAATCAGTTTCCTATCGGAGTCTCTTGTGCATATATAACATTTTGCCAATAAGCTTCCAATTCCTGTTGACTCCATTCCATTCCTAAGTCCCTCAGCCGTGCCAGCCGAGTTCTTCCATGGTTCCTCCTTAAATGGCTCAATAAAATCATAGGCCCAAGAGATGATGTGTTTCATGAGGCACGTTTTTTCATGAGACCGTTATGCATTCTCGCCGGCCCTTCGATTGAATTTGTGTGCTTATTTCTGTTAATGCCAAAATTGCACTCAACCGTATCGAATGGTCCTTTCTACTTGAAACCACGAGGAAATGTGGCTACATGGACACTTTCATTCAATGGGTCGAAACATTGTTTGATGATCCGGTGTCTCCTTGTCAGATGAAATTCCAGCAATTTATCCTGTTGGGAGGCACTACGTATGGATGCGCCCGGTCCTCCCTTCTATTCGTGGTGGCAGTAGAGCACTTTGCATATAAAGGATCTTCCTCTGAAGAAAATGGGTAGACCTGACTCACTTTAGATATAAGCAAAATGATGAACTACGCTGATGATGCAGTCTTTACTCTGGAATGCCAGGAGATGGATTTCCCAAGATATTAACCCTTGCAGAGGAATATCGATCTCCACGTGGGTATTGGATCAATTGCAACAAAACCAAGTTACTGTCACTATATACCAATGCCCCCAGGGAAGACCTGATTGGGAAACTGGGGCTTTTTTCCACTGGTTCTTTGAGGTATCTGTGTATCGATTATTACATGAATCTGAGAACACTAGATTCCAATGACTTTGACAAAAACAGACATGCATAAACTTTGCCAATTGCAGGAGCCTCCCAATCTCCTTTATGGAAAAGGTCTTCCCCTTCAAAATGCGCACTCCCCCACAGGTTCATTATCTGTGTATTTGCATTCCTCTGACTAGCCAGTCACGCGTTATGGAGGATGGAGCAATGGATGTGCTCTTTTATCTTGATGGCCCTACCTTAAAAGATACACGAGGACCACTCTCCTAACTCTGCTCGCTACGGAGCAAATTGGGGGAATGGAAACGCCCACGAGGGTGCGATTGGAAAAACATGTTCATCCCTTTCACACCTTGTAGTGGGTCATCCAGGGTTTACAGCCTCTGCAGAATTATCCAATCCTGCTAAATAGGATGGAGACTTGGAGACAGATTCACTAGATAATGGGTCTGGACTGGACTCCGATATGTTAGAACCCCAATTTCAGAATATATGACAAACGCATATACTGGAAAGCCTGGGGGGGTTGCATTCACAACTGCAATTCATATTGTTTGCTGACTTGAAACAGTCATTCAGTATTGAAAGCAAGGATGTATGGAGATACCAGCACTGTATTGTGGTGGTCCCAGTTCTTCGGTGTAACTGACAGAATATTAGAAACCAGGCCAGAACAGTTGCCAGAATTGGCATTGCAAGGCATAGACCAATGTGCGAACAAAGACAGGCAATGGAGAGAAATGTAGATTCTCAGCCATGGCTTGGTGGCAGGAATTATGGTCTGGGCACTGATATGACAAAATATGTACTAAGAATGGAATAACCTAATCATGACATCAGCAGAATAGCAGGGCCTGCTTTACCAAGAGACTGGCACAGTGGGTCAACTCATTCACATATGGTTCTTGTTTTTAAAAGTGGTGTATCTAGAGTTTGAGTAGTTATAGCTACATATGTGGTAGCTAGCCTCTATGCACCAAAGCCTATAAAGCTGGGAGTAGAATGCTATGTTGGTATTTCGTTGGGGTGCTGGAAGTGTCTTGCTGATGAAGAGGGTTCCAACCTTAGGAATGTGGCTGTAGAGTGCATATAGTTTAAATATATGTTTGAGGGAATAAAATACAAATCAGGATTCTTTAAACTACCAC
Source organism: Ambystoma mexicanum (assembly GCF_040938575.1). Lineage (NCBI taxonomy): Eukaryota > Metazoa > Chordata > Amphibia > Caudata > Ambystomatidae > Ambystoma > Ambystoma mexicanum. Next base: position 795,655,853 of record NC_090931.1, on the reverse strand, counting down.
ACTAATGACTCATGTCCCACTTTCTCATTGAATGTGTTGTTTGAAATAGGGCAGCATTAAGTGATGTTATATTACCTGCTTGTAAAGTGCTTACAGTACAGGCCATGTTCATATATCCTTATACAAAGTGCTCCTCAATGTTTAAGGGGGGACATGAAAGAAATCACTGTAAAAGTCTTTCCGTGGTTATCATCGCGTCGGCCTCCTTCTTAACAAATGTCCACACTCTCCAGGGGTTCTGAAATATAACACCTGGATGAGCATTCTGAGGACCTTGGGCAGGCAGGATTTCTGGGGATTGCACTTGCTTTTTCTATGACTGTTTAAAAAGCAGGTGCAGACCACAGAAATGCATTAGCATTGGATGTTATTGTGTGTATCGAGGCGGTTGCCATTGCCTATCTCTGCTGTGCGTGCATGTGCACACAAGGGACATCAATACAGGAACACTGCACCGATCAGTGCAAGACATGGAATCCAGGATCTGCTCGGCTTCCCTTGCCTTTCACTGCTGCATATATGCAGTGGAGCACAAGAATCTGTCAGAGTGCTTGGAGAGTGCTTGACCTGGCAGCGGTTGGGCTCTTTCTGATGGATTCTCAAGCCTCCTAGAAATATGGCCATAGATGTGCATACAAGGTTTATATTTGAATTCCTCCATTTTGTCTTTGTACACACACACACACACACACACACACACACAGAAACACACACACACACCCACCCACCCCACACACTTTCCATTTATGTTTACAGTTGCATAGAACATTAGTATACACAAATATTCCTATATAGCAAATATGAACAAATAAAAATGTATAATGAACAATGCAGAGAATGAATTCACATTCCGGTAGTCATTTAACAGTTGGGGTACTTCATGCCAATATCGAAACAATTGCTATATAATCAAACAAAATTACCTATAACGTATAATCCTAATAGTGTTGTAGAATCCTGATTGTGTTGTAGAATCCTGACAGTGTTGTAGAATCCTGACCATTTTGTAGAATCCTGACCGTGTTGTAGAATCAGGATAGTGTTGTAGAATTTGTAGAATACTGACAGTTTGTAGAATCCTGACCGTTTTGTAGAATCCTGACAATGTTGTAGAATCCTGATCGTGTTGTAGAATCCTGACAGTGTTGAAGAATCCTGACAGTGTTGAAGAATCCTGACAGTGTTGACAGTGTTGTAGAATTCTGACAGTGTTGTAGAAGCCTGATAGTGTTGTAGAATCCTGACAGTGTTGAATCCTGACCGTGTTGTAGAATCCTGATGGTGTTGTAGAACCCTGAAAGTGTTGTAGAATCCTCACAGTGTTGAATCCTGACTGTGTTGTAGAATCCTGATGGTGTTGTAGAATCCTGACAGTGTTGTACAATCCTGAACGTGTTGTAGAATCCTCATGGTGTTGTAGAACCCTGACAGTGTTAATCTTGATAGTGTTGTAGAATCCTGATGGTGTTGTAGAATCCTGATGGTGTTGTAGAATCCTGACAGTGTTGTAAAATCCTGACAGTGTTGAATCTTGACAGTGTTGTAGAATCCTGATGGTGTTGTGTTTGTGGCTTGCCAAAGTGTTGTTCCTTATACCATTCCACACAGTTTCACCAATCTGCACCACATTCTGCATAATTACCTGTTAGGACCCTCCAGACAATACTGGCTACATGACATTTGGACACCCAACCTGTTCCCTGGATTACAGCAAACGTCAAAATGTGTTGGTGGGTTTGTGGCTTGGCAAAGCATTGTTCCATGAACAATTCCACACCATTTTACCAATCTGCACCACATTTTGCATAGTTACCTGTTAGGACCTTCCGGACATTACTGGCTACATGGCGGTCCAATAGCACAGTGAGTAGAGGGCTCACTTTGACATCTGTGCAGAGCCTGCTGACGCAGGTTCGAATCCCGGCAGGACCAAACTCAGCCTTTCATCCTTCGAGGTGGATAAATGAGTATCACACACAGGTGGGTAATAATAAGCAGTGCTCGGGTGCCTGAGGGTTTGTAGCGCTATGTAAATGCTAAATGATTATTATTATTACATTATTATGACATTTGGACACCCCACCCCTTTCCCTGGATTTCAGCAAAACTCTAAATTTGTTTGTGGGCTTGTGGATTGGCGAAGTGTTGTTCCTTATACAATTCCACACTGTTTCACCAAATGTTGCATAGTTACCTGTTAGGAGCTTTCCGTGTATTACTGGCTACATAAAAAAGTTAAAAGGTTGGAAACTAGGAAGATTTAAGGGAATATGATTTAAAAAAATATGTCTTATGTTGTCTAAGAAGAAGATTCAAACATGAACAACTGTAGGGATTCCAGACAAAACGTATGCACACTATCCATTAGGTGTACGTGCAAGGGTTCTTCTGCACATGGCGCTGCCGCTCAGGTCGTAGGTCACTTGTGAGCATCGTTTTGCACGTCAATTAGCAGTGCTTAAGAAGGAGCCTATATTGATTGTTGCAGGAATACTCTAATTCTGAGGTTGAAGAAACGTTACAACTCATTGTTCCGCTGCTGCAAACGTGCAGATTCTCAAGGCATGCCATTAATGAAGGGTTTGTAGCTGTTTCAGGGGGCCAGGACTCAGCTGCATCTGATGGGGCCACTTGATCTATTCATCGCCGCGGATCCTTGCTCTGTGAGGGAGCTTAGTGTAAGACTTGTCAATCAGCTGTAGGATAGTCCCGATGGACACCGCGATACCGCTCATTCTGTCAATCAAGCTTAAGTTTCTAGCACGTCATTCTGGACGTCCTATTGATATGAAATGTGTAGACTTTCTGCATTGTAGACACACACATTTGCGCGCATGCATGCACGGCCCGAGTCACTTTCTCTCTTTCTCGGAAGGGTCAGTTCTAAGAAATAGTATACTTATTACCCGTCCCTAAATGTCCCTTATGCCATGTAGTTTGCAGCGATCAGCATATCTCTAGCGGGAGTTTAGGGTCATTCCCTAATTATAGTGTGTGCATTTCCATGGGAGTTTCTGACAAATGTTTCTGAACCAGACAGAGTTACAGCCTTTCTTATATTTCCTGCTACCCTGTTTTCCAACCCTCGGGTTTCCATTCTGCGTCCTACACTCCATCTTTGGATGAGATGCAACACTTGCGCGAGGGAAATGAATAACTATGGCTGGCAGTATTCATTTCACTGGATGTACTGATCTCATTTCAAGGCATTATGCTTGGATAACCTGGAGAGATTAGGGCTCCATATCCAAGCACCGTATGCCTTCCAATCTTCCTGATTGGGGCAAATTCGGTTGTGTTGGTCCGATACTATGGAGATGACATTCCTCAGAGATCTGCATCATCCCTTCTCCTTGCAATGATCTTGACGTAGCACTGACATGAGCTCTCTCCAGGCAGAGGATGACGATATGTTTGTCCCGGATATGGCAGGGTTGTTGTTTTCTCCTCTGCACTTGAAATTCAATGTATACATCGATTCTGAATAAATAATTAATTCTAAAACCTTCAGTGAATTGGCCATAGATCAAATAGGAGTGCAGGGAATTCTAGGTAAATATGTTTGCCCAGGAGGGCCGCTTTGCCTGTTTGTGTGAGTTCATCACACACTGGTGTTTGAAATGGGTCTTTATTTCCACCTTGTACGCCCTCATGTCAGTGGTGCATCCTGGAGTAGCTCTTGTATTTTCTCCCTGCTGAGATCCAGCTTGCCCTGCTGGGTTCCTCCAAGTCAGACCAATTCCCTATGACGAATGACGTTCCTTCGGGGTCTATCCTATCCTCTACCATGTTTAGCTTGTAGATGGAAAGCAGAGAGATTTGCTATTTGGTTCATGGTTCGGGGATCATCACAGGTCCATTGAGGATGGGATGTCAACACATTTTCTCAGCCTCTATCCTCTCAAGTCTGTGTTCTTTCTGATCTTCTTCACCTGCAACTCCTCCTGCGTTTAAACCTGCATTTGTTAAATATATCATGTGTGTGTATCTCCCCTACCTTAGTGTCTTTTGCTAATTATTGAGGGTTTGGCTCTTCTTAAAACATTGCTGCACACGTTTCCTCAACCACTAAATCCTACACTGTTCAACTATCACTTCTATCAAGGGTTCACCAATTGATTTCTGCTTCTGATTTGGGGACTGCTGGTGTAAGCTGGTATGAATGTGAGGGTGGTGGTGTGTTGGGCTGAGATGAGAATGGCTGCAGCATTTGAGGCTGGATGTTTGTTGGGTTAGTTGAAGCCATGGCCAGAAGTGTGCATATATGTCTTCCCACTCTCCTGCCAGTGTCCCTGCATATGAAGAAACCCCTTGCTTCTTTCTCGTTCATCCCTGTATTGACTTAAGGCATGGTTCCCCCTTACTTGATGCTGGTGACACATTCTTTGAGGGTCCACCAATCTAACTCTCTTTTCCCTTTGAAGGGTGTCCTTGAGTTCTTGGCTGGTTTATCACTGGGTCACAGGCATGTTACCATATCCCCTAGTCCTTTCAGCATCAACTGGCTGTCTCTTCACATTTAAATAATGTTACCGTTGGCCCCTTAACCTTTAAGGTGTTATTATGAGCACCAGTCTTATCTTATTGAGAAGCTGTAACCTCTGGTGGCTTCAGGATCACCTGCAGCAGTGAACTCTGTTGTCTTGGAATGTTCACATTACTGGCAGCTTAATTCTGCTCCTTGGCTTTCTCTGCAACAACCCTCCTGTTGCATGCCCCAACTCTTCCTATCCACCTCTCTGAGAACCTCAGAAGATGCACTACAACTCATCCTTCCTTATATGGCAATATGAAGTGATTTAAGTGCCCCACAGCACTCGTGGGTGTTTCCATAAAAAAGAAAATGTATATTCATGTTATTTACACGGACAACCATCATATTCTTGAAGTATTGAAGGAAAATTGTTTGGCTGTGTTCTTATTGTGAAAAATATGTCTTTCTAGAAGAGTTCCACAATTCTTCCTTAAGGAACTAGGTCTGCTGAAGTTAAGGAGATGACTTAAAACCTATATGCTTGAGAAAGAGTACCTCAAGTAGATCCATCGAGGCTGAACTCTTCTCAGCATCTTTATTCTAACTAAAATAACAAATTGCTTATTAGTTGAGGGGCATATGTAATTCTGTGGGATTTTGAATGAAGGGAAGTTATGAATACTGCGGGTGAATTGCAAATGAAGCATATAAACATGTATTACCAGGCGTTTTGTCTGAATTTGTGGCAGAGGGCCTGTGTGATGCCATCAATCCAAGATGGCTGCTGTTACAATTTATTAATCCAAATTTGATCTATAGGTCCTTTCAGAGGACCTTTCCTGTTCACCATGAAAACCAAAGAAGGTCCATAAAAGAGTTTGATGTCTTATTGTTTAGAAGTTTCTGTTCGCAGTTAGTGTTTCATGATTTGTGAAATTATTTACCTTCTATTTTGTTACAGGTTCTGTTAATTGGCAAGAAAACTAGAAAATTATCTAAGAGCAGTTGAAGCCTAAAATGGGATTCTATCTTCCAGTAAAATAAATGTTTTCAAAATGTTGATATCGCCAGACATTGAAAGTCATTTAGAAGTAGAACTTCCACTATCACCAATAAAAAGAAAACAGATATCATACTTTTCCATGTTTATCTTATGCCAACAAAGAAATAAATCTCCCATGGTTAATCCGAAATGTTATGACTAGGTTTTAGAGTGTATTAAGAAGGGAGCAGAGTGGAAAAGTAAGAAATGCTTGAACATAAATCTTTGATTAGGCAACTTAACACCTGAAGAACTGAACAATGAAAAAAATATCATGGCATTCGGAATGCTACAAGCAATGTACTCATAAGGCAAACATGGATTGAAACAAAAGATTGTATGGAGAGCAGTTATGTGAGCCAAAGCGGTCTATCTCCAGCCATGAAGAAGAAGAAGTAGAATGAAGCTACACTACAAGATCAAAAATACCTATATACGACAGAAATAAATGCTTCTTTTGCAATAATTTGCAATAAAGAAGGAAAACAAAAAATCAATTACATTTGATAGCAACTGATTCAGCAGGCATCTGTTTGAAGAGAGCAGTAGAACTGTCTAACAATGACACATTGAAGAGTCGCCTTAGCAATTTTATTGATCCTGAAGACCCTTGCACAAGGGAAATTGCATATCACAGGCTATGTTGGAACACACATGTATTGAATGTCTTACGATGCAAGCCCACACTAAGTGAAAAAATGCAGCCAAATTCACTGTCTTATGAAGCATTGTATCTTCAATCAGTGATTTTCTCCTTGAAGGCAACATAACAACAATGGGGTCCATTGAAAAGCTTTACAGGAAAATTACAACTAACAATGGTTTAGAAGAAGGACAGATGAAAACAAGAAAACAAATGAAAAGTTTCATAGAAGAAGAGCTTGAATGTATTGGTATTATTTTTAGTACTCCCAACAGGGTAAATGAACCCCATTGATTATCACTGAAAGTAACAGCAGATGTGCACTATTTCATTTAAGAATTTGATGGTATTGAGAACAATTACGAGAACTCTTCTTGGAACAGCTACGATTTTACAAAAGGCCATACTAACTTGTGAATAATGGAAATTCACTGGAGGTTTTGAATAAGTGAATTTGGCAGATGTTGTTCCAAAGGAAGTTGTTCTTTTTTTACAAATGGTTCTGTCAAAGATAGATGGATATGAAAAGTAATTCAGAAAAGTGGGACAAAACTGTAATGAACAGGGCTCATAAATTCTCCCAGATATGTGTACATGAAATGCTATCTTCACGACAAGCTTCCTACACGAGCACTTCTACCACACGGCATACCTGCAAAATGCCCTTGCAAGTGGCAGTTGAGCTCACAATGCACACATCTGCCCACAGCAATTTCATCATTCAATTTCTGCATCGCATGGGAGCTTCTATAGATTATATCAGAGTCCTTCGGTTTGAGACACAGATAGCCACAGAGGTAATAAAGCGCATGGATGAGTGTGGCGGATCTTAAATTCCCTCACAGTTGGTCAGAGACAGATGTGTCTATTTTGCTGCTGACAATGACTTCCTCAAAGATACTTTGTATGGTAAAGGTACTTTGCACAGTATAGTTATGGTGGTCTATCAGGAGAAGGAGAAGTCAGATGTCCTAAGCCCAATTGAAATATTAGAACCGTCATTACTTTGATCGCTGCAGAAGATTCCTCAGTCTTTGTCTGAGGTCATGTCTTGCAACATTCCCAAAGGGTGTAGACCACAGAATCCTTTTCCAAATTACTGCTTATACAGAGAGGAATAAGGTTATTTTAGATTCCAACAGGCTTGAGGACATACTTTGGATGATAGTGGAAGTCTTGTCGTTGAATGATTTTCAAGAAAGGTTTGATGACGAATTGCTGGATGCACATTGCAATCTCACTGAAGAAACTGAGACTGATGAATGTGGGACAGAGTCGGAACCACTCACTACAGTTCCTGCTTGTTTAGTTCACAATTCCATTATAAGTGATCTTCCAACTAAAGAAACCAGAGTCTGTGTACTCCCAGTCATAGATGCCAGCCCAACAAGCACACAAACACAGCTAACATTCATAAAGACGTTGGAAAAAATAACACCTATTTTATTTATTTATTCATTTGAATTTGTATAGGGCACATCATCCCGTGGGCATTGTGGCGCTGTTACACTATGCTCACTTGGGACAAGGGTACAATACAGCAGGTAAGTATGTCTAATACAATACTTGCTACAAGAATACATTACAGCGGTAGGCATTACATACAGTAAAAGGTAAACTGGAGGCTGATGAGACAGGTTAGTTGAATAGAAGGGTTTTGAGCTGTTTTCGGAATCTGATGTAGGATTGTTTAATTTATTAAGGCAGTGGGTAGCGCGTTCCAGTCTTCAGGTGCTAAGTGTTGGAAGCTGGCTCCGCCGGCTTTACTTCTTTTGAAGGTGGGTACATAGATCTGGTTGGTCAGATGTGATCTAGTGGGTGTAGATGATGTGTTGAGGGTGATCTTGACCTGTTGTCACCCCAGAATCAAAAAGAGTTGTAAAGTTGGATCTTGGCCTGTTTTAAAATGAGCTCTGACTAAGAAAATACGTGTCAAAGAACTGGATGCTTATGCCAGGTGAGCTACATATAATGATGGTGATGCTTGGATACCAACAATTTTTTAGATGATGAAAATGAATTCTGGGACTCAGAAGATGACCTGTAAACCTTAATTTCTCTCTTCAACTGTAAATACATATTGCAGTTTTAATAAATAGCATATTTCAATGAGAAAGTTGTAACATATTTCAAACTTTCTCATTTAGTGAGCATACAGTCGAAGGTTTGCGATGAATTAGCAATAATTTACAAGCATATATCTTGGAAACGGTAAACGATATATAAAAAATACTTGCATGAACTTTTCTATTCCTTTGGTCATGTTTGACAAAAAACCTACTTAATGCCTTTTTCATGGAACCATCCTAAAAGCAGTTACAGCTCAAAAACTGAAATTAGTATCCGTAACGGTGGCCATCTTGGATTAATGACATCATACAGGCCCTTTGACACAATTTCAGACAAAACACCTATTAGCATCATTGTATGCTTCATTGTCAATGCATCCCCCGTAGTCATACCATCCCTTCATTCAAAAACCCACAGACTAGGCTATTGTAACAGATGCCCCTCTCCCATACGATGAATGGACTATAACCACTAGGCTGGCCTCTTCTGTAAGGTCCAGGCTGGCAAGGGAATATTGGGCACATAAGTCTGTATGCGGGAGAGAGCGATCTATTGATGGGATCATTAAACCATACAACAGAGCGCTATACATGAAATTTCGCTTTGGTTTCCTCCCTGTTTCTAGTGTAGCTGCCAGATGGAGTAATGGGGTTCAGGAGTCATGTACACGTTGCCATTTTCCCGAAGACACTTTGATCCATGTTGTTTTCCTCTGCGCTGGATATAGACATTTGAGAAGTTACTATATGCTACCTATTCTAAGGCAGGGACATATATGGTTAACAAGGGTTGCAATAGCATTGTGCAGGTGTACATTTTCAGACGCTGCTATTGTCAAAATCAGTTTGTATGTTGCTAGATCATGGGCCTTGTAAATTATGCATCACTGAAAGGATATTTTAATCTTTATACCCACAGTATTTCTTTTTAGACATCATAATGAATTTGATCTTAGATTAGTGCAGCTATGGTATTAATGTTGTGTTCATAGCATGTTAATATTGATGTTCCGATTTAGTAAATCTAAAACATATCTGCATCATCTTTGAAATTTTATATTCTGATTCTTGCATGAATAGTTTTTGTTTTTGCAGTGTTTATACATTTGTATGCTTTGCTGTCAGCCATATTTTGTATAAAGAACATTTAAAGTAAAGTAAAAAAAACAAATATTGGCATGGACTTATAATGAGACAGTACAAAGCAGTAAGCATGGGGAATAAGGTGTCACTACAATAGTCTGGTCTCCATGTCGTATGATATGACAGGTTATTTATAACGCACTTAAAGGATAGTTCCGGGACTTTTTTTTTATTGTCCCTACGGGTCGGCCATGTGTTTGTAAGCATAAATCGGTAGATCGTAGGAAACTTTCCTATGGACCTTACCCGACTTTTCGCCCATTATCGCACTCGAAATCAGCCTCCATTTTGTGATAATCCTATCATTCCGCCGCATCGACCTGGCTCACCTGCCTTTGCGGCACTAAATCAAATCCCCCGCCCCTGAGCCTGACATCAGCAGACGCGTACTGCCCATTTCAAGCACGTCTCGTGTCAACAATCGCTGCGCCTCAGCTATTGACGCGTTGCCATGGAAATGGCAGGACGCCTCTTTCCCCAATAAGTATAAACAGACCGTTTCACAACACACAGCAGCAGATTTTCGATTCCATTCCTCTCTCTGTGTTACTTTGAGTATTCTGTGACTCGTTTCAGTGCTCTGGTCAGCTACCTTCGCCGCTTGTAGCCCGTGTGAACACCTGTACCATCTCTGTAAATTATTTTACTATCTTTACCGCACAATGGCCACAATAATGCCGTATATGTACGAGCCCGAGTACACCGAGGAAGAACTACTGGAAAGTCAAGCACGCGAAAACGATGGGGATTCGGACGGCAGTTGGGAGGACCAGTCAACGGATGAAGAGCCTGGACCATGTCGCATGGACGGCGTCTCCACCTGGTGCACGTGCAATCGGTGCGAGCTAATGCCAACTGAGGAGGAGAACTGCTGCTGCCGTGAAAATTCCGGGTGCTTGGCCTACATTTCGGAAAGCGAGCAAAGTCTGCAGGAAGGCGAGCAAAGTCCGCAATGCATCACCGAGCTGCCAGAGTTCAGGGAAGCCTGCCTCTCACGGACCGTGTTGAGGATGATGATGGTGCTTATGCACGAACTTCGCGGCACTGTTCGTCCGCGTAATCCGAGTAACGAGTAAGTATACTCTGTTTGTGATGTCAGTGATGCCACCACTATTTCATGGTCGTCTCCCACATATAAAATTACATTTACATATCATTCGAACGCATGTAAATTTGTTCCATATAGTGCATTTTCTAGATATAATTTTTTTCTAAGAAAAATGACATGTGTTACCTGAATCGACATTGATAAGAAAGTTTGGTCAGTTTAATACAGTTTGCATCTTTTTTTTTCACAGGTGGTACAGGCTGGTGGCCTATCGTTGCTTCACTTGGTGGCTTCACGGGAGGCTCTGACACCGCGTTCGGAGAGTAATACCTGCCTGTGCGGTACTTGCCATTAGACAACATTTCCCCAGTGACAGTGGACAATACCGCGGATTTTCCCTCGATGTGCTGCAACCTCAACTTTACAATGTGTAATGTTTATTATTTATGTTTAATTAAAATCTAAAATAAAGCCCAACATATATTTTAACAATGGTTGTTTTGATTTTTTAAATGAATCTAGTGTATATTCTCCTGGGAGGGTGAGGTATTTATAAACTCACCCCCCTGCATTCCATGTAGTAGATCCTGCAGCCATCCTCTTACATTCAGTTAGATGGCCTCTCCTTGGTGAGGCCCTGCGGCAAACGGGTCTTGTCTGCACGACCACCGCCCCGATCCACCCCCCGCCCTATCAAAGGCAGTTCGCACCGGGGTACTTGTGCTGGCAAGTGGAGCTGTCAGGGAGCGATAAAGGCCAAGAGGTGCCAAAGACCATGTACACTTCAAAGTGGTCTATAGAGCATGGGTTGTTGTTCCCATGTCTACCTCCAGACCCCGTGTCTCCTGCCAAGCATCCCCCCTCACGCTGGACGGCCCCCTGCAATCCACATAAGTGTGTCTCCATTCACGAGTCTTCCTGTGTCTTGTCTGCACGACCACCGCCCCGATCCACCCCCCGCCCTATCAAAGGCAGTTCGCACCGGGGTACTTGTGCTGGCAAGTGGAGCTGTCAGGGAGCGATAAAGGCCAAGAGGTGCCAAAGACCATGTACACTTCAAAGTGGTCTATAGAGCATGGGTTGTTGTTCCCATGTCTACCTCCAGACCCCGTGTCTCCTGCCAAGCATCCCCCCTCACGCTGGACGGCCCCCTGCAATCCACATAAGTGTGTCTCCATTCACGAGTCTTCCTGTGTCTTGTCTGCACGACCACCGCCCCGATCCACCCCCCGCCCTATCAAAGGCAGTTCGCACCGGGGTACTTGTGCTGGCAAGTGGAGCTGTCAGGGAGCGATAAAGGCCAAGAGGTGCCAAAGACCATGTACACTTCAAAGTGGTCTATAGAGCATGGGTTGTTGTTCCCATGTCTACCTCCAGACCCCGTGTCTCCTGCCAAGCATCCCCCCTCACGCTGGACGGCCCCCTGCAATCCACATAAGTGTGTCTCCATTCACGAGTCTTCCTGTGTCTTGTCTGCACGACCACCGCCCCGATCCACCCCCCGCCCTATCAAAGGCAGTTCGCACCGGGGTACTTGTGCTGGCAAGTGGAGCTGTCAGGGAGCGATAAAGGCCAAGAGGTGCCAAAGACCATGTACACTTCAAAGTGGTCTATAGAGCATGGGTTGTTGTTCCCATGTCTACCTCCAGACCCCGTGTCTCCTGCCAAGCATCCCCCCTCACGCTGGACGGCCCCCTGCAATCCACATAAGTGTGTCTCCATTCACGAGTCTTCCTGTGTCTTGTCTGCACGACCACCGCCCCGATCCACCCCCCGCCCTATCAAAGGCAGTTCGCACCGGGGTACTTGTGCTGGCAAGTGGAGCTGTCAGGGAGCGATAAAGGCCAAGAGGTGCCAAAGACCATGTACACTTCAAAGTGGTCTATAGAGCATGGGTTGTTGTTCCCATGTCTACCTCCAGACCCCGTGTCTCCTGCCAAGCATCCCCGCTCACGCTGGACGGCCCCCTGCAGACCGCATAATGCCACGACATATACACGTCATTCATTCACAAACACACCCCTGTTTCGAATTCTTTATAACCCACTTCATATTTCTAATGAGAACTTCTTTGCGCTTTGCTAGTCAACCCGTGAAGGTGCTGGTTATCTGCTCTTCGTCTCTGTGAACTTCCGTGACCACTTTGAGCAAACTCGTCAGTTTGCAACCTGTGAACTGCTCCCTGTTCTACGACAAGAAACTACTCTGATCCCTGCATCTAACTGTTTGTTCGTCAAGGTAAGTCCATGTACCATAATCATTTTGCGTCCAATTTTTTAATTTATATCTATTTGCTAGTAGTCATCAAATTGCATCCATGTTTTCTTTTCGTTCACGACAGTACATGCAAGGAACTAGTCACATGTTCTGAGTTTAGTCAAATTACTTTTTCTATTTTTTGAAAGTTATTGAAATACTTATCCGCATGTGAATAACATGTATAGTTCCAAGAACCAAAACGGACCTTGCATTGAACCTTTTATGTGTCATTTAATGTTTTAACACATTGGTATTCATAGAGAATTGTTGATCTTTACTTTTCAGAACTTTCCATAATGCCTGCCTGTTCCATTGGCGGTTGCCCTTCGAAGACCCATAACAAATCTGAAGGTACTATAATGCATGTTTTCCCTAAGACAATAGATCAGATAAGAGAATGGGTCCGATATTGCGGATATCCAGCCTCTGAGATAGAAAGTAGAGTCCTAGAAGTCTTTGCGGACAAGAGGGGTGATCGATACCGCATCTGCAGCAGGCACTTTAGCCCAGACATGTACTCCACATCATTGCTAATAAGGACGAAAACACCGCGAGCGAGGCGAAAATTGCTCTCAACCGCTATTCCCACTCTATTCGTCCACATCCCTCCACTGGTGAGTCAAGTTTACGTATTTATCTCTCGGCATTGCGGTAGTGTGTAGCATTAGCTAACAATAATTTCCCCATTTATGTATCCACTCAATATGAAGGCTGAAGATTCTCCATCCGTGTCGTTATTGCAGTCATCAGCCACTTCAAGCGCCTATCGGGTAATCTTACTTAGCTATTCTGACACTGACTTGTTTTAGGCATGTAAATCAATAGTTTTAATTGATCGTGTAATTATTTTACCTAATGGTACACCACAGTACTCGTCCTCTAGTCTTTGTTTTCAGTTATAATTATTGTTATCCAAAATAATGCAAGTACTGTCTTTCAGGGAGATGCTGAGGAGTCCAACGCATTGACGACAACCGTAGATGTCACTCAGATGCTCGAGGTACGTTTCCGGACAGTTCCATCGATGGAGATCATCAGATCTTGCATTCTTGTAGCGTGATTGTTACACACAATGTTTCTTTCGTTTTTAGCCATTGGTATGTCCTTCTGTCGTCGCCCTCCTATGTGTCTTCTTTTTTCAATATTGTGTTCATTACTAATGAAAGTCCTATGTTTCAGGGAGTCGATGGAGCATTAGTCCAAGAGGAAGGGGGAGCATGCAGTTACGGGTCGGCGCAACAGCTTGCAGAAGTGTGCACCGCAGTTACAGCGTCCCTTGATGTTCTTATGCATTTCGAGGTATGGATACTGACAGATCAATCATGCGAGATCAAATGACGTGATTACATCCGCTATACTTCCTTCTTTATTAACGCAAGTACTATGTTTCAGGGAGCTGACGGAGCTTCTTCAACAAGAACATCACCCCTAGTAGTTGATGCAGATCTCTGGGTGGTGACACTTCCAACGATGGAGCAAATCGAATCATATTTGGATATCCATTATTTATTTTAGACAACTGATCATTTGTGCAGGTCTATTTAGATGAGCCGTTGACGCCTGCAGAAAGTTTATGTTCTTTTAAACAAAATAGAAAACCATACTAATGCAATTACTGTGTTTCAGGGAGTTGCTGAAGCGTCATCTTCAATAATATCATCAATGGAAGTCTATGCGGAGCCCGAGGTATGGATCTTGACAGTTCAATCTAACTAGATCAACAATGCGTGAACTATTGTCGTTTGAATGTTCTACACAATGCGTTCATTCGTGTTTTGCTATTGAGATGTACGTATGGGTATTGGTCCCCAAGTACATTTTGTGTTTTCAATATTATTATACATACTAATGAAAGTTCTATGTTTCAGCGAGTCGATGGAGCCTCAGTGAGTGATGGATGTGCTTATCATGAAAGTATAGTCGTTGCAGCGCGAGAGGAAGTGGAGACATGCACACACGAGTCGGAGCAACAGCGTCCAGATGTTGAAGTTCGAGGAAAGAAAGTTTCAAAGAAAAGAAAGCAAAAGAAGGTTAGTGTCCTGTTCACTATATTATGTTGTCTTTCACTGTCAATAGTTCAATACTGTAAATTGTGTTTAAACTGAACATCCCTTTTCTAATCTGTCCTCTAGTTGCGAGTGGGTGTAAGAACTAGATCTACACAGACAGTGAAGCGAACGAGAGATGTTGCTTGTCAAACCTTTTGGCAGGGACTTGAGACTGGAGATGCATCGTGCCAATGGGACGAATATGAAGTGATTGACAACGGAGCTATACCACCACCAGCCATTGATAGTGAATGTCCTCCTGGTAGTTTGGATGCAGTCGTAGATCAATTCACAGAATCCACACCCGCAAAAAATAAGAGCACGCGAAAGTTGAAGACATTGTTTTTTTCTCCCATCTCCGGACAAGGAACAGATGTTGCAATGGAAGAGAATGAAGTGGACGACAATGAAACACCATCAATATCACTCAGCATAGCGGAAGACGATATCAGAGATTGTACCTTTCATGCGAGTGACATGTCCTCAACGTTACAGGCCGAACCAGCTGGGATGCAGAGTGACAGTATAAGGAAAGAGGCCAAATTCATTGTATTCGATAGCTGTTTGATGGATATTATTATGATGATGAAATGTGGGCATTGGGTTGGTGGGGAAGTATGTGGGGAGCCATTGATTAATGTGACTCGTGCAATTCGAGGCACTAACCTTAAAATACATGCCACCTGTACACAATATCATCCGTTCGCATGGTCTGCACAACCCATGCTGGGGCAACTGCCAGCAGGCAATCTACTTTGTGCAGCGGCCGCACTTTTTAGTGGTTCAAGTTTTAAAAAGTTACAGTATTTCTTTCAGTTTGTGGGAATCCATTTCATTGCGAAAAGTCAGTTCTACAAATACCAAACCGATTATCTATTTCCAGCCATCAGCGAAGCTTGGAGAATGGAAAAAATGTCAATGGAAAGTACATTCGCGGGCAAACGCTTCAGGCTAGCCGGTGATGGACAATGCGACAGTCCAGGATTTTCAGCCAAGTACTGCACCTACCACTTTCAGGACATGGAAAGTAAGAAAATTGTGAGTTCGGTGGTCGTGCAGGTGTCACAAAGTACATCCTCAGTGGCCATGGAGAAAGTTGGCTTTGTAGCATCATTGCAAGAACTACAATCGCGGGGAATGGTGATCGACCTGATAGCCACGGACAGACACGTTTCAATTGCCAAGACAATGAGAGAACAGTACAAAAATATAAATCACCAATTTGACGTTTGGCATCTTGCAAAATCAATCAATAAAAAATTGTCGGCTGCAGGAAAAAAAAAAGATATGCAAGGTATTTCACAGTGGTCCAAGTCAATCAGCAACCATCTTTGGTGGAGCTCAAAAACATGTGAAGGGTCGTTGGAAATTCTACTGGAAAAATGGCGGTCAGTAATGTTGCACTGTAGCAACGTACATCGATGGTCGACAAATGAGCATTTCCACAAATGTGAACATGGCCATTTGTCCACAGAGGAGGCACGGAAGAAGAAGTGGTTGATTCCTTCATCACCCACTCACAAGGCCATTGAAAAGATTGTATTTGATAAAACTATAACAAGAGATTTGAGGGGACTCACGGAATTCTGCCACACAGGAGATTTGGAGGTGTTCCACAATATGTGCCTAAAGTACAGGCCCAAAAGATTGCATTTTGGCATGGAAGGCATGATAAATCGGACTCTTCTAGCGGTCTTGGCACATAACCATAATGTTGGCCGTCAACAAAGTAGGACGACCGGAACTTTAGGGACGCTTCGCTACAATAAGGCCTTCACTAAAAGAAGTAAACAATGGGTGATCAAACCAGTGTTTGAGGATATGCAATATGAGTTTATTGAGAGACTTATCGTAGATGTCCTCGATAGGCACATACATGGAGTGGTGAACGAACCTATGCAGGGGACAACTGCATTGCCACCCAACATTGCCTCTGTTCCATGTCCACCTAAAGCAGAGCTCATTGAGAAATACACATCACGGTTTAAATGATTGTAATTCGATTGTCTGTTCTCTCGAGTCTCCTCATGTTGCAGGCCCATTGCAATTAAACCAAACAGTAATATAAATCATTTTTACAAAAATTATAGAATGTTTCCGTATTACAAACACATGGCCGACCCATAGGGACAATAAAAAAAAAGGCACGCAGACAAGATGCCCTTACACTAACTGGAGCTAACTAGAAATGTGTGCTCGCTCAAAGTGAAGGTCAGCTGCTTTGATGTTTTGCTCGGGTGGCGGAACGGCCCACGACCCAATATAAGGTTCTATTGTGATTTGACCTTGACAGGCCGGGACCATCCTGAAAGACTAAGAAAAGATAATGAATAAAATTTCAGAAACTAAACGATGAGCCACGTTCATTAGAAGAAGTAACGTCGGCAAAGAAGGAGTGGTGTTTCGGGTCTGCCCTACACAGAGACACAATGGAAAATGCAAATATAATGTAAGTAACTTTTGATGAGTTTATACCGCAATTTCATTACTATACAGTGGCTTTAAAGACGGGTTCAGTTGTACTTGTTCGTTCTATGTGGCATAGTGTTTTCTACAGCGCGCTATCTGGAGGAGAAACATCTGCTTTTACTGAAGCACCTCAAAACCTTCCTCTTTGCTTCTGCTTTCTCTCTCCCTCTCCCCTGCTACAACTGGTCCACTGTCTGCGACCTCGGTCCTGGGCCCTTCCACTCTCCACCTGCACTGCCTCCCTGTCAACCCCTGCACTGGGGGACTGTCTCAGTATCCTACAGCCCCCCCTTCCCAGCACTTGTTCTGCACTTACCTTGCACTTGCCACCAGCTGGCCCTATTTATTTATTATTTTATGCTACTTACCTTGTACTCCACTCCCCCCCCCTCCATGCCTCGCCACGCCTTTAAACACTTGTGTACACCCAGTAGCGCTGTCCTCGCTATGAAATGAATAATTTTAATAAGGATCTGATGGTGAGACTAATTTCATTTTTTATGTTTTTAGGTACATCATTCACTACTGTCTGTGTCACGAGTACCAGACACCGGCGGACGGCTTCTACAGCCGCCAGTTGCTTCTCCGCGTGAACAACGTTACCACCCTGACCATTTTATGGGACGATCGCCAAGTACAAGTATGCCCTTACGCGGTACTAACGGTTAGATGCAACATACCTACCGTTGTGGTGGCCTAGTGCCTCGTTGTTGGAACAGCCATGCGATTATCAGTGCGACAGAAGAGCTTATTTTTATCGTAAACCAACACCCTGTGTACTGCACACGAACATCGCTTCCCTCAAGACGAACTAATTTGGATCGAGAGCAAAGAAAAATGCAAATCGCTGAATATTCTCTAAACATTTGATGTCCAATAAACGTACTTTGCCAAATGTACAATCTTGCCGTTTGCTTTTAAACCACGGTTTCACATTCCGAATTGTGGTGCTGTATTGTGAGATGCTCTAAGACCCTGTGTACAGCAAAGGACCATCGCGTTCCTCAATACGAACTTTTTGGAACATGAGCAAATAAAAATGCAAATCGCTGAATATTCTCTAAACATTTGATGTCAAATAAATGTACTTTACCACATTTACAATCTTGCGGTTTGATTTCAAAGTACAGTTTCATATTCCGAATTGTGGTGCGCTGTATTGTGAGCTGATCTGTGTTGATTTCCGGGGTCTGTGTGGAGTCGCGTAGAAGACGCCTGGGCGCGTTTGCCTACGCAGCTCAGTCACGTCACGGATAGAGGCGGGGAATATGAATGTTTTGATAAAGTCTGTTTCAGGGGCGGGGGATTTGATTTAGTGCCGCAAAGGCAGGTGAGCCAGGTCGATGCGGCGGAATGATAGGATTATCACAAAATGGAGGCTGATTTCGAGTGCGATAATGGGCGAAAAGTCGGGTAAGGTCCATAGGAAAGTTTCCTACGATCTACCGATTTATGCTTACAAACACATGGCCGACCCGTAGGGACAATAAAAAAAAAGTCCCGGAACTATCCTTTAATACCCAGTGGTTTCTAAGTGGGGACCCGGGGATCGAACCTGTGGTGCTCCTTATCGTCTTGTTTCCAAGGCGAGCACATTGCCCCTGAGCTATCTTCCCGAGACAGTATATTTATGCTCTGATTTTGTAATGACAATCCGTACGTTCTTTGCTGATATGGATTTAAAAAATGAGTATCTAATACACCCTAAGGATTGCAGATTCCGTTCTTTTATCTATACTAGCTATAACCAGAGAAAACGGTGTGAGACCTGGTGTGAACCATAAAACAGGCCTGTCACCAAGTGAAACCCTGGACTACATTGGGCACAGCGTCCTCTGGAGTGGCAGCAATAAGAAGCTTGGTGTATCTGCCAACTGAGGAGGTGTTGAGAAGAACCCACTATGGCTGTCCCGTCCTGACTATGGTAATGCGTTATTGCTTGGTGCAAATAAATGCTGTATAGCAAAATGCCAAGTTAATGAAAATAACACAATCAGAACAATACAAAGGAAGACAAAAAGTGATCATGTCACAGCGGATAGAAGAGCCCTTCATTGGTTGACAGTTGAGGAGAGGATTCAGTTTAAATCCATGACCCTGGTACATAGACGCCTGCATGGGAAAGCACCGGCATACCTCAAGGAAAGAATCATCCAATACATTCCCAAGCGCTCTCTAGGATCGGAGGCTCTGCGACAGAATTCCGTTCCAGTCCATAAACGAACTAACGGCCTGGGAAGAGCATGCCATGTGTTAGCAGCTAAAAAATGGAACAATCTCCAGCTATGTCTCAGATTGGGATCCAACTACATAGCTTTCAGGAAAAGCTTGAAAACTCACCTTTTCAAGTTAAGTGTAGGCATCTCTACCCATTCAGGACAGGTTAGGTCTGTGCCCTTTTTTGTCCCGTACATGTGTGTTTGTAATTTGTGTCTATGTTACTGTGCCCTGATGCATGCGGGCGTTCGGCACAATATAGATCAATAAATAAAACAATTAATAAAAAAAGAGAGACTAGAAGATCAATACGCACCTTCCAAAAACACTTGGAATAACCACATGCCCAGCCAATTGCCGATGGGAAACACACAAGCAGGATCTGCATGATACATCATTGGAGTCAGGGGCACTGTGCCTAGTGGACAGGCCATTACACCTGTCTCTGCCCTTCAGTACATCGCGACTCCACCACAGTCTCCCAGTGATGATGGGTCCCAGGGAAGTGCCACTGTCATCTAAGATGCACCAGACTCCCAGCAAAGTCACAAACAGAAACAGCGTTGTTCCTATTGTCTTTAAATGCTGCGTCAGATAGTTAATGAAGGATAGCATGGGGGCAACACGCTGGTATTGGCAACAAGACCACACAGAGCAACAGAGGTTCGAATCCCGGATCTGCGCTTAGAAACCGAACTCAAGTATGGCATTAGGCATGTTCTAAATTAAATAAATTAATAAATGGTGCCATATTCCCATACAAATAGGGTTAGAAGTAAACTAACCAGCTTTGGTTTGGTGGATGAGTTCCTAAACAGTGGCATTCATGCCACTGGTGTGGCCATTCTGTGCTTCAAGTCAAAACGTAGGTGGGAAGGACTGTATAAGCTTGGAGTTGAAAGCTGCTGGTCATCCATGCATCTAATGGACAGATGCAACGTACTTCACTCTTTAGTTTGAGACCTCCAGTAGCCAGCTGGGATACTTTTACAAAACTGTGTGATGATGGATGGAGTGTTTTGAATCAATCATAACCACTGGCATTGGTCTGAGGAAATCCCTAAAGCATTCTTTTTCATTCTGATGCGCCATGACTGAGATTAAAACCCTTATGCAAATCTGGGTTAGTCCCACACCAAAAGAGACAGACCAGCCAGAAGTGCTAGGTCACATGCCTGCAGGAGATCAGACGCAACCCCAGACATGTTGCAGGTTCATAGGGCATTATCGGTCGTGATCCCCGGCACAGAAAGCTTGGAGCCCACATCTAGGCAGGACTGGCCAACATGGAGGATTTTTGTAAAAATGAAGAGTGATGGACGGAAAGTTTTGAATGAATCATGAGGTAAAAATTTGAAATCTAATGAAATGCAACACATAGGGACTTGTGAAACACAAGGCCTGAATAAGATGGAAAGCATTTGGGATTGATGCATGTTAAGATGAGAAAAATATATTTACTGCACATTTTATATTCTGCTAAATTAGCTCAATCTGTAAAGCAATTTTCATCCAATATTTGCAACTTTACGGCAGATACCTACTGACACTGACTCCTCACTTCTGCCAGATTTGAAGGACTAGCTTTTCAATGACTCCTCCCTTCAGGCAGTTTTCAAGGACTAGCTTTTCAATGACTCCTCACTTCTGTGAATTTTCCAGGACTAGCTTTTCAATGACTCCTCACTTCAGGCAGTTTTCAAGGACTAGCTTTTCAATGACTCCTCACTTCTGTGAATTTTCCAGGACTAGCTTTTCAATGACTCCTCACTTCAGGCAGTTTTCAAGGACTAGCTTTTCAATGACTCCTCACGTCTGCCAGTTTTCCAGGACTAGTTTTTTTAATAACTCCTCACTTCTGTCCGTTCTCAAGGACTAGTTTTTCAGTGACTCCTCACTTTCTTCCAGTTTTCAAGGACTAGCTTTTCAATGACTCCTCACTTCTGCCAGTTTTCAAGGACTAGCTTTTCAATGACTCCTGACTTCTGCCAGTTTTCCAGGACTAGTTTTTTAATAACTCCTCACTTCTGACAGTTTTCAAGGACTAGTTTTTCAGTGACTCCTCACCTGCCAGTTTTCAAGGGCCAGCTTTTCAAAACCAATGATGGGGCACACCTAAGCAGCTGCACGCTTTATCTACCCACCGACGAGGTACACAACCTTGCTAGGATGGAACACAGCATAGAAATGTACTACTTTTTCCTTTGGTGAGGTCATAGAAATGTCCACACACTTGGCATTGAACATTGTACGATCACACATGTATAAAAGCCTGTCGATGGAGGGGGGCTGACGTGTTCTCTTACAGGCGGTATATTCTGTTTAAGTCTAGTCTCTGTGACATAAAGATTATCTGAATCAGGCCTGTGTTTGTTTTATTCAAAAGTTTACAGAGTTGCCAACATTACCCATTCCAATCGGTAGCTGCTTAGCCAGTCCTGTTTTTTTCTTTGCATTCTGGGATTTGTACTCCGAGTTTTATCATGGGAAAAGTGGAACTACACCTCCCAGAATGCAAAGAAAAAACCATGACTGGATAAGCACCTACAGCTTGGAATGGGTCATGTTGGCAGTTATAACGCTGGGCAAACTTTCAAACCATGGTTGTTTCTGCCTGCTGTGCAATTATAGAAAGTAAAACTCATATGCACACCAGGCTTGGCCCTACACAAAATTGGGGGCAGTGGCTGCATTTTTCAACCTGAAATGCAAAAGGCTTGCGTGACAGGCTTGTGGCTGAGCACACGCTCACACTGTTACTCCTTTGGCGACTGTGAATGACTTTATAGCCAGCCAAGGAAGTGTGAAAAGCTTTCTTTGACTTGCAGGGAGCATTTGTAATAAGATAATGAATGCACAGGTAAAGGCTACTCTCATAGCCAAACAGTGTAACGAGAGCGGTGGTCACCTTGTATTGTTGTTGTTATTATTATTGATATTATTATTATATTTATTGAGCGCGGGCCTGGCTTCAGGAAGCAACAGAGCACTTTACAGTGGTACACACCAGTGCAGACGCATAACAGAGCACTTTTCAGAGGTAACAACAGAACCAATATACAGAGGTGGTAGAATACAGAGGGACACAGAGGATGGGTACAGCTCTACAGGGTGGCAGGGAAGAGAGGGGTGGATGGTATCTGGCAAGTCAGGTGGTGCGGGGGACGACCTGAACATGGGCACACCTTCTAGATGGATGTTTAGAGGAAAAAAGAACCCGTTTATGCCAATGTATTGCTCATATGACAGGGATTCACAGCTATAGAACTGTTACAGGGGCTGGCAGCACCCACCTTCCTTCTGCCAGAGTCTGGACAGCCATAGTGTAGATTTATGAGTGACTGGCTCGCATTTATAGAAGGGTTACATAGATTACAAGCAGTTTGTGTTCATGTGTAAAATGGCCTGGAGAGAAGGTGTGAGCGATGCAGATTGTGCAGGAGGCGGCTGGAGGCTGGAGTCCAATAACTTGTTACCTCACTCTTAGAGTGGAGTCTGAAGCACGACGACCACCTGTGTGTCCTCAAGCGAACATTCCTAAGGCGCATCCCAAGAGCAGCAGAAGACAGACAGGGAGACGCCAGCAACACCCCCAATAGGAAACAACTGAAGCAAACTCTAGCACGTCTTAATGCCAATGAGTGCCAGGGTGCTTCTTAGCCGGCAAAGTGGGGAGGCATCTCACTGCCAGTTCTTTCCCAAACCAAGTTGTAATGCATGATGCGACACATTCATTTTATGTGGACATGCTTGTAAGCCAATTACAGCCACCAGAAATGATTGCACCACCATCGGCCCACACCCACATTGCTCTCTCTGTCTGAGTGAAGGCCAGTACAGCTTCTGCCCATGTCAAGGAAAGGAATGTGCTCTGATCGGGAGGAGAGTGAGGGCGAGGGAAGGACCACCTATTCGAAATTGCTGACAATGATAAATGATAATGATATTTTATTTATATCGCGCTCGTACACAAGTGTTTCAGAGCGCGACCAGGCCGAAAGGGACGGGAACAAGGGAGAACAAAAAAAAAAACAGCGATCTCACTAGGCCCAGTGACATTTAAGAAAGCGCAAGTGCATGGAAAAGGAAAAAGAGGGAAAGTGCATGGAAGTGCATGGTTGTCTTCCCATGCTCCAACTACTTATTTAGCGTGCCAACCACTTTTGAAAGGGTAAACCGCATATTCTCATTACACCACTTAACCACCATAGTTTAAATATGTAATTGGGCCATCAAATGCTTCAAATTCCTTATTATTCTTAGTGAACAGAAAACAAGGCCTGAGGCGAGTAGACCTGATCCCCACCTCAGGCAAGTGGCATGCAGAGTCCCCCAGGGTTTCACACTTTCCACTTTGATATTCAACAATGGTCCAAACAGCCAATGGACCTACTCCATTCCACTCACATGTGAACAACGCCAGGACGACCTGAATGCTTTGGATAAAGTGGACCAATTCACTAATGTCCTGGATTAGCACTACACTCCTCTAATTAAATGGTTTGATAACATAAATCCTCATCCTGGGTCCCAGTTACCTCTGCAACAGACCGGGCACCCTGTGCACTTCCTCTACTTTCTTCTGAAATGTTGTCCCCAATCAGGAAATCGTTTGCAGCTCAGGCCTCATCCAGGATGGCAACATCACCCATGCTTCACAAAGACATGAGCAGAGTTCTTTCAAGTTAAGCTCCTTAAAACACTCTCCCCTGCACTCCAAAGGAGAACTACTCCACAGTAGATGGGACCCTCATCAAACCACACATCGACCACG
This sequence comes from Ambystoma mexicanum, assembly GCF_040938575.1. NCBI lineage: Eukaryota > Metazoa > Chordata > Amphibia > Caudata > Ambystomatidae > Ambystoma > Ambystoma mexicanum. The sequence continues at coordinate 795,631,667 of NC_090931.1, read as the reverse complement.
TCAAAGCATTTTCCATCGTACAGCGAGAATTCCAAATTCAGGGACTCGAACAGGTCCAGAATGCTGCAGGATGGTCCGCATTCGCCTTAAAAAAGAACATGCTGTGCCATCGCAGCTGAGGAATTTTCATTGGCTCCTGGTGCAATCCGAAATCAGAGTCAAAGTCATCTGCATCATTTTCCACCAATCAGTGACACGCCCCCTTCCTAACTATGAAACAGAATTCACAGGGACCTGCTTCTCGGACCACCACTTTGTACTGGCGGGAACATCCATGCTGTTCCAAGCGACCAAAGCAAATATATATGAGATGCACGATTTACTGTTATCCCCCCCCCCCCCGACTCTAGAGCAAGCTTCCCCAAGACCCAAGAACAGGCCAACCCTCATGCAATCCTGTACTGCCTTTATCAATCACCATCCTAATAATAAATAATACTAGCAACTAGCTGCACCTGGTGTGTCATATGCCAATCTAGCACTCTCTTTGCCTCCCTCTGGCTTTCACGCGCCACGCTCTGCCTCTCTGTGACTCTGTCTCCTTCTATGTGGGAGAGAGTCACATTGTCAGGGGAGTGTTTGCTAGAGCCACGCCCCCCACTGCTGAAAGTTGATCGAACAGAGAAAAAGGCAGCTATCTGTGGGAGGGGCACTGTGTTTGATGAAAAAAACACAATTAAAAAATGTAATTGTACTAACATTGTAAACTGTCTCTTTTTTTAAATGATGTTATGTTTCATAATAACACTGACTTCCAGTATATATTCTAGCCATAATAAGAATGTTACACTTGTCTGACTGAGCAAAGCATATTATCAAAACCTAGATTAACCATGTCAATTATTTTCAGGCTTGCAGTCAGAAATGAAAATTGCGACTTCAAGATCCCAATCCTTTTCTGACAACTTTTCATAATGACCAAACCTATAGATGGTTTGCACAGGCGGGTATGAAAAAGTGTGAAAAAAAGGGCGAAAAGAAACAAAGGGAAGTAAAAAAGAAAAAGAGTGGCTCAGGTCAAGAGAAGGAGGCAAAGTGAGGTACAGGGTGTAACCCCGATTATGAAATAATGAATGTCAAACATTTTGCTTGTTTTTTAAGGAAGCTGCAAACATTGTCATTTTGCACTTCCGACATGCAACTATGGTCTGATTCCAAGGTGTGTAGTCTGTTACACGACAAATAGTGCCAGTGAAGATTCTAGCCTGCTTTGCATAATGTCGAATAGCATTTTGGGACCATAAGGAGGACCCGGATCTTTATATTAAACAAATATGTCTGTGATAAAAAGGTTGAGTGTTTGAATTGCTAAATGCATAATGCATACTTAGCATCCTGTTTGTTTCATTTTTCACAATGCTCACTCTACCATTAACATATTTGTAACATTGAAGCATATATACTTATTCAGACAGCCACAGGAGGATTTAAATGGCTATGGCACCAATCACTCTGTTGGGGTCCGGTCTGAGGTTAAGAATGGCGGTGCACATGCCCAGTTCACAATGCTCAGACATCCAAGAGTATTATAAATATAGGATAGCATTTACGATTATATAGTCAGGGGTGGACTGGCCTTTAGGGAACTCTGGAGATTTCCCGGTGGGCCTCTGCACCCTGGGCCTCTTTTGTGTGGCATTTCCAAATTTTCTCATAGGAAAAGCATTGGGCTTGCTGACAATGTGTCATATCGGGCCACTTTGAACATTATTTTCCTCTTTTGGTCCCCAGTAATTATTTCCAGGGCCTCTTTTAGTTCCCAGTCCACCCCTGTATATAGTGCACAGACCGAATAGTATCTTTGTGCTGATAACGCGTGTTATTATTTCTTGATTTAATGATACTCATTTTAACAAACATAGACGGATCGAAGGCTGGCTGCAAGTTGCATACAGATAGCACTGTTCTCCTCCACCCTCCTCCATCGCCCACTCCGCAGGATCTAGGAATCCTCTGCCACCAGTCTGTAGGACTGCGGTGCTAGCTCTGACGCGCCAAAGCTGAGGGAGATCTGTACCATTTCCTCCTCTGTGCACCTGAGGAAAAGGAAGATCTGTAACGTGCCTCCCACTGCGGCTACACCATGCATACAACAGTTGTTTGTAAATGTTGCATTGCACGCCAGCCAGTTTGCCTGTATGGGACTTTAAACAATGAAATAAAACAGCACTTTTTGAAAAGGAAGATGACCGAGTCGCTGTGCTTTTTCTTCCATTTGTGAAGTATGAGACCTGGGAGTGCACAGCAGCTAACAAGGATTCTGTTCCTCGTATCTTTCCTATATATATATATATATATATTTATTTGCATATTTATATTGTATTGTTAGGGGTATGAGTAAGGTAATTAAGTAGACCATTGGAGACTATGCATGTTTCTCTATCCTCATAGGTAATCCCTGGAATAATTTGGGAAGATGTATTTTATGTGTGCACGTGCTGAATCCTTCTATGGATTATTAAGTTCACCACACTTGCATAGACTTGTGTGGCCCCTGAGGAATGTCTGGCAGAGGAACGTCTTGAGGACAGAAACATGTACATCTAGGGCCGTTATAGGAGTGTAGGGAAATATTGATCGATTGGTCCTCACTCACATTCCAAGATAACATGTTTTGATATAATTGTGTATTTTGGGGACGACTATACGATGTAGGTTTGAATCCCGGCAGGGCCAAACTCAGCCTTTCATCCTTCCGAGGTCGATAAATGAGCACCACACACCGTGGCGTAATAATAAGCAGCGCTCAGATACCTGAGGGTTCGTAGCGCTATGTAAATGCCAAATTATTATTATTATTATTATTATTAGATGTGCAATAGTGACTTGACATTTGATGGGTGTGTACAATATCAATGTTTGTAAGACATTTTATAATTATTTCATTGTGTATTGGTGATTTGTATAATCAAGATCTATATGTGTATACTGCGTATGATAACACTGGTGTGAGGGTCCATTATTTCAGGACTACTCTCTAATTATTTCGAACCAGGTTGAATGAGATTGTGTTGATGAGAGCCTTCCTTTTGAATATGAAATAAATATATACTGGATTGAAGTACTATCATCAATGGCTCCAAAAGGCATAAATGTTGATTTCGATCTCAACTTGAAAGTGCTTTGTCTGTTTCAAATTTCCTGTTATTTACACAAGGCATATAGGGCCTCATTACGAGGTGGGCAGTAAGGGTTAACGGGCGCCGGTAAGGAGACCGGTGCCGGTAAACCCTTACCGCCCTATTCCGAGGTCCCTTAGCGGGTCCCGTTATGGGTGCCTGGTTTTAGCAGGCACCCTTAGCGGGAGCCGCTAAGGGACCAGGGAGCTAATAACGGGCCCGCTATTAGCAGGCCCATTATTAGCTCCATCCCCATTCCCATTGAGCCCTATGGGGGCTCGAATGGGAATGGGGAATGGTTCTCGGTATGGGGTCTTACCTGGTCCTCCAAGGTTGGAATGACCCGGTAAGTCCCTATTTCGCCAACCCGGAACGCGGTAAGGGGGTAGCCACGGTGCTAATAGCAGCATGGCTGCCGCCTACCTCGTAATGAGGCCCATAATGTCTAACTTGCTGTTTGATGCTTTATTCCTGACTTATAAACCCATTGGTAAATGTTCTTTTTGGAATTCCAACCAGGATAGCTGCATGAGCTTTGTGAGTACATTGAAATGCCTCGAACACACTGCCATTTACATCTTGATTGACTTGGCGGAGGGCTCATGGAGCCACGGTTAACTATGATACATTATGAGCCTATCTTAACGATCTTTCCGGTCACTAAACTTACATGAACTTGAGTTCCCGTTTTGGTACCCATGGGGTTTTGTGCATTTTGCTTGGTGTCTCTACCTCCTGGGAGGGGCATCCAGCGTGGGCGGTTTACCTCGTTGAGATAACAATCTGATTTTGTGGACACTATTGGCGAAGCTTGTTTAAACACAAAGGTAGTTCAAGAGCTGAATTTGGTTATAGCTTCAACCTAGTTGTTATTAGAGATATTGATGAATGTGTATCTGTTTAAAGTGTCTTGATATATTTGAAATTGCCTACAATGATGGTAGAAACACTACCAGCTGCTATTAATATTATTTGTGTTTTTAAAAGTGTATACATGTACAACAAATCATCCCTGAACGCAGCATAAGAAGTACATACGAATGGTTTCATGTAGTTCTTCGGTTGAGGATGAATTAGCGTGACTAGCCTGGGCAGGCCCAATGGTTATTTTGACCCTATTTACCCAGCTCAGGAGGGCCCCATCAGCTGTAGTGAATGTTGCCTGACGCCTGAAACAGCTCCCAAACAGACAAGCCTCCAGAGAGGGTGCCATGAGAACACATCGATTCTTTAGTATTTTCAAGTGAGACGGAGCAACGGTAGAGGGGTGTATTATATTACCTTACCCTACCCACGAATATATAAGTGTAATAATTGGGCTCTCGATGCTCTAATCATAACCTCATTTTACATCCCATTCCAAAATGGTGCTCGTGTTTGGAACAGCATTACTGTTACGGGGGGTGTGGACCTGAAATAAGACGCAAGCTACATGATACGTCTTGACTCCAACTTTATTTAACATTAACTGCTGCTTCTCCCTTTCCCGCCTCCCCGCCCCGCTCCCTCTCCTCTTTCCACTTTCGCTTTGCCTTATAGGGCCTGTGTCCCTTTTCCTTCCACAACACCCCCCCTTACTTATCGACTGAGTCCGTGATTACATTTCTTCGATGAGCGGGTGGGCCTCCTGGCTGACCTGTGAGGTCGTCTCGTTTGCTCGTCCCTGTTGTCGTCCTGACCTGTTTGTGAGGGCACCTAAGGCAGGTCTGGGGGAGTCTCTGGGTCCATGGGATATTCTTCCTCTAGAGGCATGTCCTCGGTTTGATCTTCTTGGAATATTTGCCTGAAGTATGATGCGCTTCGGGTTATTTCGCCTTGGTCGTCTACAGCGGTGACCATGGGTCCTTTTACTTCCGTCACTATCATGGGCTCGGGCCGATGTCTTGAGTCTGTTTTCCGGCGTTGGGCTTGCCTGACCAGCACGGTCTCTCCTACTGGGATCAGGGGTTCCCTGACTTTCCGTTTCCTGTCAGCCCATTCTTTGGCCTTTTGTCTTTTCTCCGCTTCTCGCTGCTGTATCTCATCGTCCTCCTCTGGTGTGTAGTCCTCGAGTTGGGGAAGCCGGGACCGTGGTTGGTACTTGATCATGAGTTCGGCTGGGGTGCGTCCGGTCTCCTCATGTGGGGTATGCTGATAACTCTGTAACATCTGTGAGATGGCTTGTGGCATCGAGGCTTGGTCTGTCACCGCTTTCTGGCACGTGCACTTGATATTCGCCATGAAGCGTTCCACCATCCCATTGGCCTGGGGCCATAGTGGTGTGATCTTTTGGTGGTGGAATCCAAGGTGTGCCGCAAACTTCTTAAATTCTTGTCCCTGAAATGGGGATCCATTGTCCGTTTTCACTGTGTTGGGGATGACCCACTCGCTGAACAGTTCATCTATTATACCTACCACTTGGTGGAAGGCCGTGGACTGTACGTGCTTCACCAGTGGGGATCGGGAGTACTCGTCTATGGCCACTAGAAGATGGCCTCCCTCTTCTAGTGGGCCGTAGAAGTTGAGCGCTATGCACTGCCAAGATCCATCCGGAAGTGGAACTATCTGCAGGGGGCAGGGTGGTGAGCTGGGTGCATTTACTTGGCACGAGTTGCAGTGTCTTAGTATGTCGTCCACAATTGTGTCCATATGGGGAAACCACACCTGGTTCGCAATATCTTTTTTGTGTTGGCCACGCCTCGATGGCCTTTGTGTGCGATCATGACCAGTGGCTTCCTTAGGCTTTTGGGTGCTACCAGGCGGTTCCCTCTGAGTAGCGTGCCTTGGCTTGTTGTGGCCAGTTCATTGTGTATTCTCTCCATTCTGGCTAGGTCTCTTCTGTCGACTTCCCCCACCTCCCCTGGCTCAAAGTGTTCATTGGCCGCCTGTCGCCACTTGTTCTTGTAGGTGAGGTGTACTGCTGCCTTGATGGTGGGGTCAGCCCTGCTCCTTTCCGCAAACAGTTGTGCAGTGATGTCTGGGGGAAGGGCATTCTGTGACAGATATGCGATGTATCCATCGGCTTCTCCCTGCATTGTGGTCTCGGACGCTCCGTCCGGGTGTCGTGACAAATAGTCTGCTGGGTTCGCATCGCCCCCAGGTTTGTGGATGATGGTATAGTCATATTCCTGGAGGCGGATGCCCCATCGTTCGATGCGCGGAGGCATTTTGATTTTTGGGTTGCCAAAAAGGACCCGCAGGGCCTGGTGGTTTGTTATGAGGGTGACGGTTTGTCCGATGACGAAATGGTGGAATTTCTCGCACGCCCATACGGCTGCCAGGCTCTCGCGCTCTGCCTGCGAGTATGCTTGTTCGGTGGTGCTGAGCGTGCGGCTGGTGTACGCTACGATGTCGGTTTTGGTGTTGTTCTGTGGATCGGTTTGAGCCAGAATTGCACCTAGCCCTACTGGACTAGCGTCGACGGTGATTTCGGTCTGTCATTTCGGATTGAAGTACGCTAGTTGGCAATTGGCAGCCAGTTCTCGTTTGATGGTGGAGAATGCCTGTTGGCATTGGTCCATCCACTGGAAGGGTTGATCTTTTTTCGATAGCTGCTGTAGCGCGCATGTGGGTGAGGCGTATTTTGGGAGGTAGCGAGCGCAGTACCCTGCCATGCCCAGGAACGAGCAGAGTTCAGAGGTGTCCTTTGGGCTGGGTAAGTTCGTTATGGCGCAGATTTTGTCCGGAACGGCCTTGATGCCCTGGTCCGAAAAAATGTGGCCAAAGAAGCATAGGGTGTGTGTGTTGATTTCACATTTCTGGCTATTGAGTGTGAGTCCGGCGTCTTGGAGGATATGGCAGACCTGGCGTAGGGCTGTGTCGTGTTGGTCTTGGGTGACTCCGAATATGAGGATATCGTCACTGTAATTAAATGCATTGGTGACTGGGCTAATTAGTCTGTGGATTGTTTCCTGGAAGATTTTGGCAGCGGATGAGATCCCGAAGTTAAGCCGCTTGTAGCGAAATAGGCCCTCATGTGTGGTGAATGTGGTGATGGGTCTTGATGCGGGATCAATGACAAGTTGGTGGTATCCCTGGTTGAGATCCAATTTTGCAAATTTAGTGGCTCATAGAAAGAGCGACAGGGCCCACACCATGGGTGTCTCCACTCGTAGTCGTCCCCAAAGCAGACGGACGCCTCCGCCTCTGCGTGGACATGAGGATCCCCAATACAGCGATCCAACGGGAGAGACACCCAGGCCCATGATCGTGGACAGACTTGATAAGGAGCCTTATCAACTTGTCTTCGATGTTTGGGCCTGGGTGTCTCTCCCTGTATTGGAGATCCTCATGTCCACGCAGAGGCGGAGGCGTCCGTCTGCTTTGGGGACGACTACGAGTGGAGACACCCATGGTGTGGGCCCTGTCGCTCTTTCTATGATATCGTTGTCCAGTAGTGTCTGCAGCTCGTGGGTGACTTTCGCTTGTAGATGAAACCCTACTCGCCTGAGGTGTTGTGATACTGGCCGTATCTTTGGGTCGTTGTGTAGCTTGATGACATTATTCTTTAGCATGCCCACTCCTTCGAATAGGGCTGATAGATGGATTTCAGGTCTTCAATGTTTAGGGCTTTGTGGTGGATGGCCTGTATGAGTTGGGAGTCAGGCGGTATTCCTTGAATTGCTTCCGATTCGTCGTAGTGGCATAGGGCGACAGCGGTTTTGTGGCTGAGAAGGCATCTTCCCGTTGCCGGACTGTGGATGACGTGTATCATCGTCTGAGCTCTTTTACCCCTGTGGATGAGGACACAAGCGAATTGTCCTTTTGAAGTCAGCGGCTGTGTTGCGCCCCATTGGAATATGTGGGCGTGTGATGGATGCAATGGGAACTTGTCTGCTAAGTGTTCGTATGTCAGGTGGCTCATGACGTTGACGGTTGCGCCTGTGTCTACCAGGAACGGTGTGTATATTCCTCCTAGGTGTACTGTCACTCTGGGTGCCATGCTGTCATCTGAGGCCTCTGAGATGAGGCGGACGTACTCCCTGCTGTATCGGTCATATTCTGCCTATTGTGCCTGTTCTGTTGGGAGTTCTTCGATGGGTGGGTTTTCGTAAGGGTCTCTGGTGACGCTCTCCCTGTGGCGTTCTTCTTCGGGATATGCTTCCATGTGGTATATTTGTTCTTGATTGGCGTATGTCCCGTCCGCCTGGTTTACCTGCAGGTTCTCTACCACTCTGATGAACCCGGCACTGGTCGCAGGCCTGGGGATGGTGGCAGTCTTGGTATACTCCCGTCCCGGGTATGGTCGTGGGTTGAAGGGTCTCGGTGCCTCGAATCTCCTCGCAGTTGTTTGTTGGTTGGGTGGCCTGTATGCTGGTAGTGGGGGTGTCTTTTCTTGGCACATGCTATGAAAGTGGTTCTCTTGGCCGCATCTCATACACATTTGTCCTATTGCGGGACATTGGCCCTTGTGTGAAAATTCAAACCCGCACCGGTAGCATTGCCTTTCTGGTGGCAGGCGTCTCGTGTTATTCCACTGGTCTTGTCTGTATGTGTTGTTGTATTGGCGGCTTGATTGACTATTGGTGATGGCCGCAATAGAGTCTATCTTTTTTGGGTTCTCTATGTGGGCAGCTTGGACGTCCACTCTTTCGTACACTCTGGCCAGTTCAGCTATCTCTTTCAAAGGTAGCGGTTTCTCCAGTAAGTGTTTGCGGAATATTGATGACAAGCATCCTTCTATGACCCTCAGGCGGATGGCTTCGTCGTCGTTGAAGTTGGCTAAGTCGCAATACGTGATCTTCCATTGTAGGCGTAATATGAACTGGCCGATCGTTTTCCTGGGGCATCTGGGTGCTCTGATTGAAAATGTAGCGCTCATAGTCTCTATTTGGGACGACTACTAGGCAACTGTTGATGGCTTCGATGAGTTTTTGGTATGTTGTCCTTTCTGCTGTCGGGATGGTCTTGATGACACTCTTTATGTCTTTCCCCACCAGATTTGTGAAGATGTCTAGCTTGTTTGGGGCATCTTGAATAAATTTTTCGAACTCGTCCATCCACTCTTGCCATCTTTGTCCCTGGTTCTCTTGAGGTTCTAGTGAGAACGGGTTTGGGCGGCGTAGGAAGGAGACTGGGTTGGTGGGCGTCACACTGGGTGTGGCGGGCGCTGTGGTGTCTACTGCTGCGCTCCCAGACTGTGACATGGTCACTGATGCTCAGGCGTGTTTGCGGTGCTGCGGCCTCAGACCTTGTATCTAAATGTCTCTGGTTCTTCACTTTCACGTGGCTCTGCGTGCCCTTGATTTCTCGTTTTCAAGTGGCTTGTAGTTGGCGTTGACTTGGGCCTTTGATTCCTCGCTTTCAAGTGGGTTGGCACTGGTGTGTGCGTATGATTCCTCGTTTTCAAGTGGTTTGGCACTGGTGTGTGCCTATGACTCCTCGCTTTCAGGTACTTTGTGTTTTGCGCTGGTGTGAGCTTGTGATTCCTCGCTTTCAAGTGGCTTGGCACTGGTGTGTGCCTATGACTCCTCGCTTTCAAGTAGCTTGGCACCAGCGTGTGCCTACGATTCCTCGCTTTCAAGTGGCTTGGCACTGGTGTGTGCCTTTGACTCCTCGCTTTCAAGTACTTTGTGTTTTGCGCTGGCGTGTGCGTGTGATTCCTCGCTTTCAAGTGGCTTGGCACTGGTGTGTGTCTATGACTCCTCGCTTTCAAGTGGCTTGGCACTGGCGTGTGCCTAGGATTCCTCGCTTTCAAGTACCCTGGCCTGAAAGATTTGTGTGACCGGGGCAAAAAAAGCCTTACCCGAGTCACGGCAGGGGGGCGAAGGCAGCCTCTCAGCCATGGGGAGGCTCGCTTTCAAGTGGCTTGGCACCGACGTGTGCCTACGATTCCTCGCTTTCAAGTGGCTTATGGCTGGCACTGGCATGTGCCTACGATTCCTTGCTTTCAAGTGGCTTATGGCTGGCACTGGTGTGTGCCTCAGATTCCTCGCTTTTGAGTGGTTTGTAATAGTCACTGGCGCGTGCCTTAGCCTCCCCTGTCTGGAGCGTATGATATGTGGGTGGTTGCGCTTCCCTTTTCTTCGTTTCGTACCTGTGTATGCGCGGCACCCCTGCTTCTTCTGGGGGGGCGTACTGCTGTCCTCTTTCGTTCTCCTTGTTGGCGGCGTCCCTCGGCGTCTCGCTAGAGCACCTCCTCGAATCCAGCATCTCGCTGCGTGTCTCCTGTTCCTTCTCTGTGGCCGGCGTGCTGGATCTTCACTCTGGCGCTGGCACATCACGGGTGGTGCTGGGTCCCTCTCTGACTCCGCTGCTCACCTCACTTCTCTGTCCGCTGGATCTCCTCTCCGGCGTTGGCGCGACGCTGCTGGGTCCCTCTGTGACTCCGCACCTCTGCGCACGTCCCCGTCTTCTTTTCGCTTCTTGTGGTGTGTGTCACCGGATTCTCCTCACCAGCATCAATCCTCTGCTCACCGCAGTTGGCGCCGGGTCCCTCCGTGACTCTTGCTGCTTCCTCAGGCGCTGGTTCCTTCCTTGCTCGTTGCCAGTTGTTACGGGGGGTGTGGACCTGAAATAAGACGCTGGCTTCATGATACGTCTTGATTCCAACTTTATTTAACAGTAACTGCCGCTTCTCCCTTTCCCGCTTCCCCTCCTCCCCGCCCCCTCTCCTCTTTCCACTTTCACTTTGCCTTAAAGGGCCCGTATCCCTTTTCCTTCCACAACAATTACTGGCTGCCGATGCGAATATCACATGACCTTCAGTAAGGTTCTTAAATCAACGCGCGATGCTTATGCAGGTGGTGCTGTCCGGTTCGGTAACACTTCGCTGACTCACAGTGACAACTTAACACACCAGCAGCGCATGGTAAGCTACCGCACAGAATGTGCGTTTGATGTTTTGCTGCATAGGGACTGCAGAAACTGAGTGCTATTCTATATATCATTACCGGCTTGTTGCCCATTAATTTGCGAGTAGCTTACTTTTAAAAAGTAATAAGCACACAACTTTTTTGGAAACAACAGCCGGTGTATTGCAGACATTTCAATTTTTGCACGTTGCAGAGCAGGTGTGTTGAAATGCGCATTCAGTTTTTAAAGTGTAATTTATCTATTCAGACAAACTACTATATGTAATTGGTAGATCTGGTTACTTGCAGACAGACTATGATTTCAGGCACTACATGAGACGGGATGAGGTCTATTCCCCAATTCTAACGAAGGTATGTCATTTCTGAAAAGTAGGCTGTCTAAACATGGCATTGATAGAGATTTGAGCATTTGGGAGTTTATGGGCCTCATCAGTGGTTGGGGGATACCCCGGTGCTAATTGCGCCGGGATACCACTCAATGGGCCTCATTCCGAGGCTGGAGGTAAGGGTTAACGGTCACCGTTAATGGCAACGGTGACCGTTAACACTTATCACCATATTCCGAGTTCCCTTTTGCGGGTTGGCATTTAACGCCTGCTTTTAGCAGGCGTTAAAAATCCAACCCGCAAAGGGACCTTGGAGTAAATTACGGCACCGTAACTTACGGTGCCGTAATTTACTCCTTCCCCATTCCCATTGAGCCCTATGGGGGCAGGAATGGGGATGGGGAACCGGTATGGTGAATGGGGACTTACCGGTCCCTCCAACCTTGGAATGGACCGGTAATTACTCCATTCACCATGCCGGATTTCCATGGAGTAAATAGCTCCATGGTTGCTTACCATGGTGCTCTTTACTCCATGGATAGCTCCAGCCTCGGAATGAGGCCCAATGCTATTAGCGTTACCGCAACTCAGTCCCGCGCAATTTGCGCCAGATCCCGAGTTGCGGTGGGGAGGTAAATCCCCATTCTCATGGGGATTAATTAGTGCTATTACTGTCGGCGCAATTAGTTCTGCGCTATTAGTACCCGTTGAGGGCTCAATCAGAATGAAAGAACCATTCTGATAGGCCCTCGCCGAGGCATTACCCGGCTGGGAATCCCTCGGCTGGGATTCCACGGCCATTGTACCCGGTGGGGGGCATGGCAGCCCCTCAGCCAATGAGGAGGTTCGAAGCGGGGCCATCCCCGCTGCGAGCCTCCCCATGGCTGAGAGGCTGCCTTCGCCCCCCTGCCGTGACTCGGGTAAGGCTTTTTTTGCCCCGGTCACACAAATCTTGCAGGCCAGGGTACTAAAAGCAATATGACCCTTGCGGCGGGGGCATTACCTGAGTCTTTAATGCCCCCGTCGCTTGCGACATATTGCTTAAATAGTACCAAAAAGGGGCAGAAAGGGGACATTTTTACCTCCAGCAAAAAGCTGGAGGTAAAACTCCCACTTTCCGCCCAACTCGAGATTGGGCGGAGCGGTAAATGCATCAGTAATAGCGTTACTGCCGTATTTAACTGCTTCGCCTAACTGATGATGAGGCCCAATGACTTTAACTGGATACATAAAGTATCCTTAACTGGATTTCTCTAGGACCTTGGCAAGGAGTACACCCTGAAGATGGGACTTTGTCCCGAAAACGCATTGGGTCAACAACTATAATTCTTGCATTATGTGTTAAATAGGTGATGGGGTGCTACTACTTGTTTTCTTGCTCTTTATTTCACATTTTTTTGTATTAAACATGTATGCTATTAGAAGTTCGTGATTTATTATGAACAAAAAAGAATTCACTACACTCACGAGGGCGTCAATCTGTTGTTGGCTTTATAATACTGAGTGCTGTGCGTTCTTGACAGTTCCTGTCTAGACATTTCTGCTCGCAATTAATATAACAGTGCAGGAGTCCATTATGCCTAATTAGAACGGCATTGTTCGATTCCATCATGCTCACTTAACACAGGGAGGACAGATACTATTGTGCCTTGCTAGCACTGCTTTTCTAGAATCCCTTATTTCCTATTAGCACAGTGAAGCCACATGCCATTATATGTAGTTATCACAGTAAAACCAGATGTCATTATGGCCACTAGTAAGTCGAAGTTTCAGTCTGGACAGTTAGCACTGCAAGGAAAGATTCTCAGAGGTGGCTGTGTGTGGCTCTGGGGCCTGTTTCATTGAGGTGCTGAGAATGTATGTGTGTTTGTATGCAATGAACTGCAGTGCACGTCTGTGTATCGTATTGGTATTGGTATTGGTATACAACATTTGGCTCTCCGGGTGTTTTGGACTACAACTTCATCATGAAACACTTGTGTATGGGCGCGATATAAATAAAATATCATATCATCATGCCTAGCCAGCATACAGAATGGTGAAGAGATGGTGCAGGACATGTGGAGAGTCACAGGTTGCAGACCTGTGTTGTAGGCAATAAGGGTGGTGTGTGCTTGTGTGTGTGCACTGCCATGCAGAGAGTGCTAAGAATGTGCGTGTAGTGCTGGGGCAGTGTTTGAGTGTGGGTGTGTAGTGCTAGTTGCCCAGAGAAATTCCAGAGGTTAAGATTAATTCTAAATCTTCCAGTTATCACCTTTTTTATTTTGCTATAATCACACCATGTGGGACGGGGTATGCCCAGACGAGGGTCCCGTGACTGCTGGCACTAGAGACCCAAGCTGCTCCTCGTTGATGAGGCCGAAAAATGTCTGGGGATGCGTGTGGTGTCGTGCAGAAGGGATGTGACCAAGCAGTTTGGGCTGGACTACAGGACCAAGCCTGATTTGCATGTGATTTTTCCCCTATTGTAATGGCTTGGCAGGTGAAAAATGATAGTCTGGAGGGTTGCCCACAGAAATGCAAGAGGTTAAGATGTATTCTAAACCTTCCAGGCATGACTTCTTTTGTTGTGCTGGGTCAGTGTGTCACCAGTTCTGGGGACAGTGTGTGTGGTGTGTGTGCGAGATGAAGAGTGTGTGTCTGTGCACATGCACACACTCTAGATAGTTTGTGTGCAGTGCTGCTGTAGTGTGTGACATGTGCATGGCCATTGTTGTGGTGCTATGTGTGTGTTTGCGCATATGTGTAGTGCAGTGCTTACATGGTTTGTGAAAAGTGCTTTGAATGGTATGTGTGTCTGGTGCTAGTGCTGGTGTGTGCAGGTTTGTGTGTGTGTGCGAGAGAGGGGGGGTGTCCCATGCAGAGTTTGCTGTATTGTGTTTAAGTCAGTGTAGTGCAGTACTGGGACAGTGTGTGTGTTTGTGTATGTGTGTGCATAGACAGTGATTGGGGCTTTTTGTGTGTTCAGTGCTATGAGCTGCATGTACAGTGCTTGGATGTAAATTCTCAAATGCTTTCTTCGGCATATGATGGTTATAGTTGGAACATTGTGACTACCAAACAAATGTCCATACACTGAAGAGGCAGTCGGGGGTCCAGAGACAACCCTTCCGCCCCATTAAGTTCATGACGAGACAAAAGGCCAGAAATGCTCGCAGTCATTCAGCTTATTTCAGACGAATCCTAAACCACCAATGATTGACAAATACACAGAGACCCACTCAGCCAACCATACAGACCAAATACAAAGCAAATCTTTCCATGTGTGGGAGAAGAGCCCATGATCGTGGACAGAGATACCTATATGGACAGCCTGGACTGAGCACCTAGAAGCCACGATTACTGATGTCATTAGTGACACCACGACATAGCAGCGTCAGACATGAAGCACATGTGCAGTCTGCACTGCACCACACAAACACACTTGAATGCATGAAGAACATGAGCGCACAGTTCTATAGCTAGAGGACAGATACACATACATACTGTCAATGCTTTAAATATTTTGTCATTAGCCAAATACAGTAACGCAAAACCGCATGGCACAAGAGATCCTGAGCAAGCTTGCTGATGCTTAAAGCCAATAGTCGCATGGACATGCAGCAGTACATATGGAACCTAATCGAACCACGTATAGCTAGCCTATAGGGAATGTATTATAACATGGGCATTGTAGAAACCGCATTATAAGGTTTTGGAAAATTACAGCATGCCTTGAATCACTGAGCAGGAGACAAACAGAGCTGACTACGGCTGGACAGAGAGCAATAAGCATGAGACAGGGCCCACAGCCAAGGTCAGAGATATGAAGAGACATTCCAATCCCCAGATGACAAAGGGACCAGCTGCAGAGAAAAGGAATAAATCCTCATAATTAGGAGCTGCAGATTTAGATTTTGTGGTCTCGAAACACATGGTACAGCCGAATGAGACAATTGACAGTCTTCCCTGTTGGGAAATAGGAGCCAGTCCCAGCAAACAGACACAGATTGCAACAAGTGTTGCTACGGTTAGGAGAATATTCTCATAAGGCAAGGTGGTGTACACAAGTTACAATACAGACACATAATCGTTCACATAATCCTGAAAGGGTACACAGCGAGCTGAGAACTCGTTCGAGTTCCATGTCTGGGGCGATCAGCTCTAACCAATCACAGTTTACTATTCCAGGGGTGGATGGCAACGGACAAGAACCAATGGTAAACCCACTACACTGCAACAATGTAATAGATAGTAAATTGGGGACAGGCCAGCCACCTGACATGCAAGGGTCAGTAGAATAACTTCTTTAGGTAGTCATATAGGTTACAGAGGGCTCAAGAGCCAATTCCTCACAACAATAGGATTTTGGAGAAGGGCCCAGTTGATGGAGTAATGATGCAATTTTGTAGTAAAATTGGCCTGCGAGCCAGAGACGTTGAGAAGTACTAGAATCCACCTGTGTTCTTGCATCGATCCCTGTTGGTTTTATCTGTAATAAACCACAGTTTGAACTTGCTGTTGTCTGAGTCCTCTGTCTATACTGTGGGGGAGGGAGTTCTGCAGACTTCCAGCATCTCTCTGGCATACCTGGCAGTTCCCCCCGACAACACTACACACTTTAAAGCCAAAACAGTTTGCTTAGTAATTCCTTCTTTTGTTTACCCTCTTCATCTGGTTTCATATGTGTTTTACACACCTGAATTGTTTCCTGACTTCAAAGAAGCCCTGTATTAACCTTCTCCAGCTCTGATTCACCTCTTTCTGAGCCATGGGTTAGCCTGCGCTTGTCTGGGGAATCGGCTCCCTTCTTCACGAGTGATATACTGTGCTTGTTGCTCCGAATCGAATTTTACACCAAGCCCTAGGTTTCGATCTTAGTGTTTTAATACCTATGCATGATACAGACGAACAATATTGAGCTGAAAATAAATACACAGAAGAAAACACACTTTTATGTTAATCTCTGACCCCTTCCCAAATAAAAAAGATGCAACAGCATAAAGAAAGAACTGCATTTGTTGCCATCGAACTGTGACAACTAGTTGACAAGAACACAAACCTAGGCCAGGAAAATAATATTTGTTATGCTTTTCAATTCAGTAAGGTTTATTTTCGATACTATATTTCATCCATAAATCTTAAAATGCATTAATCATGCAATCATATACAATACCTTGATAGTGATAATCATAGAATGAATGATTAATTCGTAGAATACATGATTAAAAAAGACATGCATAAGACTGCACAATTCAATTGGCAGACACATATTAACCGTGATCTCTTCAGAGCTTTGGCTCGTATTCATACCCCGTTGCTAGATATAGGGCCTCATTACGACCCTGGCGCTAAGGGGTTAACGGCGCCGTAAAAGGCTGCGGTGCCGTTAAACACTTAGCGCCTTACTACGAGGTCCCTTTGTGGGACCCGACCTTAACGGCTGGTCTACACCAGCCGTTAAAGCAGGGACCCGCAAAGGGACCTTGGTGCTAAGTACGGTACCGCAATTTGCGGTACCGTACTTAGCACCTTCCCCATACCCATAGAGCCCTATGGGGCGAAAATGGGAATGGGGAAGGGCCATGGTTCAATGGGGAATTACCGCCCGCCAACCTCGGAATGGGGTGGTAATTCCCCATTGAACCATGGCAGACCCGTTACAACACCGGCACCAACCATGGTGCTAATAGTGCCATGGTTTAGCGCCGGTGTTGTTTTGAGGGCCATAGTCGTAGAAGCCATGTGACAGATTTAGCAGAAGCCA
Source organism: Ambystoma mexicanum (assembly GCF_040938575.1). Taxonomy (NCBI): domain Eukaryota; kingdom Metazoa; phylum Chordata; class Amphibia; order Caudata; family Ambystomatidae; genus Ambystoma; species Ambystoma mexicanum. The sequence continues at coordinate 795,614,683 of NC_090931.1, read as the reverse complement.
TTAAGAGGTAAATCAGACCTGTTTGACATTGTCTATATTTCATGTTCCTGAGACTGATGGGAATTCACTTTCTTCTTATCTCAGGCTGATTTAGTCACTAAGGGATATAAGGGGCAATGACAATCCAATTGCTCTTTCCCGGAACAGCTTCTGAGTACCACCGATTCCAGATACAGTAGGTTCAATCTTATTCTCAACATTTGGAATCTTTGCTTCATCTTGATGCACCAAGTTTAATAAGGTTGCACTCTCAATAAATCACTTGTAATTCCACGGGCGCGGTTTCTAGATTTCACCTTGCCAGCCTCTTCTCTTTTCTAGGACTGCAGATATCAACACTGATTTCCCCTGAGAATTAGCACAAGAAGAAGTCTTCAAGGGATTCCCATGTCCATTACTGCCCCTCACATCCTTCTCTGATCTGCAAGGTCAAAGGTGGTTGACAGCTCAATAAGTGCCAAGATCAAAGGTGTACCTCTAATTGTAACTTGGCATGAACTAGGCATAGGCTTAAAGCCTGCCTAAATGCTGCCAGGTCTTGCAAAATCCCAGAGCCTGCCTGAATTACTATGTCACTGAGTCACAGCCGCTCATCTGGATACTATATCATCAGAGTAAAGCAAGCTAAAATGATCGAATCATTGTGATTCGGTCACTGCTATATCCTGAATGTTGGGCATCATCGCTTGGGATACTATTTTCCTGAAATCCCTCTTGTTGTTATTTTCAGGAGCGGTTTTTAGCGTTTCTCATTGTTTAACAGCAAAAAGCTCCTATTTCTTTATCAAAAGCGCTGTGTATTGTAGCCGTGTTTTGACTACCGGGAAAGAGTCTCTTCCAATGGGGGTTTAGAGTCATTCGCTCATGCATGTTTAGCTTGACTGCATTCTTTGTCAAGCCATTTTTGCTTATCACAGCCATTACTGGCGTGCGGAGTAATCTGCTGAGTAACAAAAGCCAGCGTTGGGTGTCAGATTCAGTATGAGAATATTCAGTGAGAGTTGGTGTAGTTCCTTATAAAGAGCTGGAAGTAGAATTTCCTTATCCAAAGTAGGCCAATTAACAACTTTACCGCTAGATATTAGCATATATACATTTCTGAAAATGGAGGTTTCAATATCGGTTTTAGCTGTGAATCATTAGAAGCGAGCACCAATGGATTGTGACCCCGCTGGCTTCTTTCTATTACTCCCATTGACATTACAAAGTTCCATGATTCAAGATTAAATAAAATATCATCAATATGGCTTTGCAATACATTTGATCTAAAAATAGGGTGAGAGGGGCAATCATCCTTAACGCGGCCGTCGCATGCCCCAACACCATAAATAGCAACGTGATTCTTCAGGTAAGTACATAAAGAACATTTATTTAGAGACAGGAAAAAAAGAGAAAAAAAGGAAAGAGGGAAATTGCAATTGGAGAGAAAAGGAAAAGACATGTTAGCCAGACTTCCACGTTAACAATTAGTGTCAGACCACCATTTACCCACATTTGTTTTCAGTTGTACAAGAAAATCATTGGTTAACATTATTCATGTCATGTTTGCTGGTCGTGGAATATTTCTAAATCAATATATTCATGTTATTACAATAAGAGGAGGAGTAATAACGTCTCTCCTGCATGTTATTACTTCACAACCATTTGCAATCAGTGCAATGAAATGTTTGCGAGGATTGACTGTCGATGAAGTTTGTGTCTTGTTCTTGTTTCATTTAAATGAAACCTCTGAGTAGTGTTCCTAAACCTCCCAAACAGTGGTAGCTGTCCCCGCACCACCGAGGACAACCAGGGCAGGGCACATGCTTACAACATGTGAAAACACGATAAATGGAGGTGTTTGTTCACTGGGAAAGAATCAGAAGATATGAAATGAACACTTAGGAAAAGCATATTTTATTTGTGTAAAAAGTGTATGTCCCTTTGCAAGCAAGGACCGAGCTTCTCTCTTGGGTGATTGGAAATATATGAGCTACAGCTTTAGGGAATGGACCCTCTGGATTAGGGAGAATGTCCAGGATGGCATTTCCAGGTAGTTTTAGGAAATGTAGTTTTAACATTCATTTACAGCCTTTCGGGTGGTGGGTGGTAGTGTTAAATTATCGTGTAACCAGTGTTCATGCAGAGCCTGTCCATTGAACTCTTAGCCACATACCTTGCACCCCTGACACCCCAAATCCATGTGAGACTTGCTACATCTTTGCTGAGGGTGTCATGGTTCCACTTCAACGGAGTCCACAGTCTGCAGGCTGCATAACCTCTGGGATCAAGTGGGTTATCTGGCTCAACAGGATACAGGAAGTGTAAGAAAGAAGAACGGGTTCCTACTAGAGAGTAAGGCAAGGCCAGTGGCGCAGGTGGCTTTTGGTAATGGAGAGGAGGGGTCCAGAGGTGACATCCCATTTAAAATAAATTCCACATCACTGGCGGCTGTGAATTAATTACATTTATGGTGTGTTCATATTTCCACCAAATTAGCATACCCAACTGAGCATAGAATGGGAGCCTGAAATAATGTAAGAGATTCCTGGAGGTTCTCCCATCATCAACATTTTTAAAATATTGGGTTGAAATGGTTCATTTTTGGGAAAACCTAGATTCAAAGCCATACAATTTACAGTCGGTTTTGTAGGGTAAAATAAAATCCAGTCGGTGGATGTCAGGTGAGCAACAGTGCACAGGATCATTGTAAAACATATTCATGATGCCTCTGCTCACAATATATGCCAGCAGTGCCACTGTACACCACTTTCATGATGGTTCCCAAAATACATAGCACTGCCACTGTAAAGCTCTTTCATGCTGCCTGTGCCAAAATATAGGCCAGTACTGTCTCTGTAAAACACTTTCATGGTCGTGCCCACGACATGTATCTGCAATGCCACTGTAACGTACATGTTCACAATGTCTTTGTCCACAGTATATGCCAACACACCCGCTTTAAAACACTTTCAAGCTGCCTGTCCCCAAATATCTGCCCATTTTAGCACTGGAAACCAATTTCCTGATCATGCTTTAAGGAAGCACTCCCACTGTAAAGCATATAGAAATGATGCCTGTGTCTACAAAATATGTCGGCACTGCCCAGTGAAATATTTTGCCATGTTGCCGGTGCCCAAATGAATGCCATGCCAGTATTACAACTGTGAAACTCTTCCATGATGGTGCCTACAAATGTATGCCAGCATGCCACTGTAAATCGCAACCATGATGCCAGTGTAAGCTCCGACATTCATGATGCCAATGCGGACCCTTAGATTTGTGGTGCTACAGCCCCACCACCAAACATATACAGTACATGCAAAAAGGAAAATGTACTCATACACACTAAAACAGACACAGTACCACATTAACTCATTCAAACGGGCTTACACACAACACATTGCATACACAATACACACGCAAACATTATGTTTTTTGTAAACGTACTGTGGTAAGTCAGAATCAGGTGATGGACAACTCATTGTGCTTTGTAACATAACTGTTTTATGGAAGTGTCAAAACCTTATACTCTAAGGATTCTGGTCTGTACGGTAGAAAGAAAATAGTTCAGAAGAGTGCACAGCGGGATGTCTTACAAAATAAAGTCTGTCCGCCCACTAGAAAACCTATCCTAGCTTGATTCGTATCCCAATTACTAAAAATGAAAATAATCTAATTTATACAAAAAGATAGCCTTGGTCTTCTACCCAAAGTGTTTATTCTTGGCTAGTTTCTGCCCCCCAACGCACTGTCTCTGGATTAGACAACGGTCTCTTGCCCTAAGCACGGATCCTTGCATAATCACCACCCAATGTCTATTGGCTTTTCGCCAGATCTACAGTTCAAGCCAAACATTTTCAATCAATCTACTTAGGGCTTCCTGCCCAGTGTAGAAGTGAGTGTTGAGTGTCCCTAGGCCTAATTCCATATGTAACAACATTCTTTCAAATGTCTCTGGAAAGCCGGGCCTATTCAGAACCACTTTGGTTTTTACTCCTCCCTGGGTTTCCGGGTTTTACTCCCCCTTGTTGTGGCTGATTTGCGTGTGGCCCGCTCTCGGCCTAATTCTCTTGGGTTTCACATGCCTTCTTGGGGCATTTGGTTTGTCAGCCCCTCTTAGGCTGTTTAGTTTCAGCCCCTCTTGGGCTGTTTGGTTTCTCACCCCTTTTTGGGGTATATGGATTTCCACCGTGGCATGGAGGCAGTGCTCCAGATAGGATTTTGGAGTGAGAGCATTTTACTCCCAATATTTTGAATTAGAGAGTAAATCCAATTTCAAGAGAGTCAAAATGAATTTCCTCTTTACACAGAGAGTAAAAAGTCTTTGACGACTATCAATTTCTGTGTGAAATTAAAACTTTGTTTGAAAACATTAGTGACAAAACAGCTGTATTTCAAAGTGGTTCCAAATAGTTAATTGCACCTGTGGAAAAAAAAAATCCCCACACAAGAACCTTGTAGATGCATACTAGCCAGCTTCATCTTCATGATACTTGGGCACAAACTCTGTTAAAGGCTACTACAGACGAAGACAGAGTAAGTTCCCGTCCCCTGCACACTATATATGGCTGTCAAGAACTCTGTACATTTATATTTCATCAAAGAAAATGTGATTCTTAAGTTGCATTAAATATACATGTATGGTATTTAGAAAGAAAAGGCCTTTAGCCAAATAATCAGGGTCCGACTTCAGAGTAAATATTTTCTTAAAGATTATTTATTTGTTGATGTGGATATGCCCAACGCGTTTCGAGATAAATTCTCTTCTTCAGGGGCTGCAATCATTCATTCAACAATCAAATAATTATTTCTGTAAATACACAAAGGAAATATATGCAATTGTATCAGAATGCCATTTCAGAAAGACTTATAAGAAAACAAGAAGTAACATACTGTGGTATCAAACATTATGGGTGGTCTAGTAGAACCTTCTAAACCTAAATGTTTGCTAATCCCTTAGGTTCATTGTTTCTTAATCCACAAGCAGAATGTTATACATTTGTATCAACCTATATGGGGTAGACTCGTTCCACATTTCACCATCTATAAGGTCACCAATCATTATTATAATAAAAATTATAATAAAGATACATACTTCCATCTAAAACTGTAGAGTGGCTCATATTGTGCATCCTTACAATGCCACAATGTTACAAAATCACTAAAATCAATCATTAGTGCATCTTCTCATTTTTGTTACTATATACATGGTAATTCAATCGGTTCCCAAAAAGGCGTAACCTTATAGCCTAAAACATAGGTCTGAAATAGACTGTCAGCATTGTACACATAATGTGCTAATGAAAAGCGTACCGTATTCTCCTAATTAGTAGGGATTGCGGAAAATTGTGTTCGTGGAGTAAAGTAGTCTTGGATTCCGTAATAAAGATGTCAGGAGGATAGCATACCCTCCATCCTTCCGTTGGTAATAGTATTACGATACCCTTGAACACAAAGAAGTGTGTCAGTGTGGACCTAAAGGTAAGGGTGCCACGTGTTAGTAATAGGGAAAGAGCATCCCGTCAAAAAGTAATAGCGAGGCTGTCATGGTAAAGTTGATGAGCCTTCAAGAGGTACATCGCGTGGTGTTATGGAAACGCATGCAGTTACTTACTGGTATCTGGCTGAGAGGTAAGTAAGAACAGGAGCCGATCCAACCGAGCGCCGTAGCTTTGGTAGACAAGATGGCTTTTAGTATATGCGTCATACTAGTGACGTCATCACGTGATAACGTGAGTGACGTCACAGTTGTAAACAAAAATGTGCACGGCATTGCAATACGTACGTGTAGGCTTACGGAGTTAACTCATTAGCACTATAACCGTCACTCTACAGTGGATGTGACTGTAAGGTATGTAAGTCCTAGAATGCATGTCAGAATTAGGAAGTATATATTTTTTAAAATGATGTGATTCGATGCAACGTCATTTTAGCAGTGTGGACCTACTCATCAATGTATCGGTTAGAGTCAATCAGGCACTGGATGTACTAAGTAGCAGGGTAAATAATACAGGAATACTTGAATGTCTGTTTTAAGTTATATGTAGTCCGGTGATGGACTAGAAGATAAATACAAGGTCATAACCTATTAGAGTGTCATTCATAGGCATAAGGAGTAACATTAGTAATATTCTACATCCTGGCAAATCTCTAATTATTAATAGGCAATAGTTTACTGCGCTGTCTCCGGTGTAGAGTTCACAATCTATTGAGGGCTGCTTACATTCACAGGACATGATTAGCATGGTGATTTAACAAAAGATGTCTCTGTTATATGAGTTCACATTCTATGTAGGTGTTCACAGCCAATGTATGAGACACATTTCTATAAATCACAGTCAATAAAACTTAAGTTACCCAAAGTGGTGGGATCACTATTTCATGATTTAATTCCGAAAACATTTTTTAAGAACAAGTGTTTATTTAAAGAAATGGGCCCAAATAGAAATCTTCATTTAGACCATGGGGACTGACTGCGTCTAGTCTGTGGATCCAATTAAGTTCTCTCTCTGCTATTATTTTAGCAAAGTCTCCTCCTCTTGGTAACGAGTGAACCACTTCTAGGATCACCCATCTCAGTTGGGAGATAGTGTGACCATTTTCTTTAAAATGTCTAAATACCGGAGATTTTTCATTGCTGGTCCTAATGTTAGATTTATGCTCCGTCCAGCGATCCTTGGCTTTTCGGATTGCTTTGCCAACGTAATATTTCCCGCAAGGGCACCTGAGTGCATAAATCACATTCTTGCTATCGCATATTGCATAGTCCTTGAGGAATATCATTTTGCCATTGCTAGGATGGCAAATGTATTCTCCTTTAGTTATATTTGTACAATGCTGACAGTGTAGCAAGGGTAAGTACCTGATTTCAGTTTTCTCAGAGATGTTTGTTCTGTGGTTTTTCTTTTTTCGGCTTTCACCAAACTGTCCTTAAAGTTCTTACCCCTTTTGTAAGCCAACATTGGTGGTTCCGGAAAGAATTTATTAAGATTCGGGTCAGATTTTATCAGATCCCAGTTTTTGGTAATGATCCTCTTGATTTGATAGCTTTGGCTAGAAAATTTCAGAGTGTGGATGAGTCTGGTAATGGGTTTTTTTGTTTTTTCTTCCAAGAGGTCTGGTCTTGCTAGTCCTTCGGTCCGACTCACTGCTTCTTCTAGTCTTTCATTAGGAAAATCTCTCTTCTTGAATCTTTCCTTCATGTCATCATATTCCCCTTGGAGTTTTGTGGTATCTGAAGTAATCCTTTTTAATCTGAGCATCTGACTAAACGGTAAATTGTCCTTGAGATGGGTAGGGTGGAAACTGTCAAAATGTAAAGTACTGTTACAATCCGCGGGTTTCCTGTAGATGCTGGTTTGTATTACCAATTATTTCAATGTTGATGTCCAGGAAATGGATGTGGGGTTGGCCTATCTCCAGAGTGAAGGTAATTATATTGTTACAACTGTTGAGATATTGAAAAAACTGATTGAGTTCCTCTCTCCTGCCTTGCCAGATTCCAAAAATATCATCAATTAACCTTTTCCAAAATAGAACCTTGCTTTTCCAAGGGTCTTTACTCAGTACATAAAGGCTACTACAGACCAGCTAGTTACATTGTGTGATTCATAAATCAAGTACTTCACTCTACCAGCACCACTTATCTGCCTCTTGCGGCTACTGTTGCTGCATGGCACTACCTGCTTGACAGCCACTCCATGTTTTTGCTCCATCTCTCCTTCCCTTTGCTACTCTGTTTTCCTTGTCTCTCACTTTCTGCTGCTCTGCCTCTCACCCTTAAGTGTTGCAATGCCACGTTTTGTGGTCTGTTTCTCTGTCACTCTGCCTCTCCCATCGCTGCATTCTATTGTTGCTGTTTCCCTACTTAATATCTCTGTATCGGTTGATATAACTCCTCTTCCTCTCTCATATCATTACCCTGGCTAGATCTGTTTTTTTATTTTCTCTGTTGTGGTTGCTACTCCTTTTGATTATCTTTCTTGCACTGTCTCTTAAGTTATTGGGCTGCCCTTCTGTAGTCTTGCTTTTCTATTTCTATCTCTCCCCACCTGCTGTTGATCTGTGTTTTATTTTACTGTCTCCAAATGTCTCGTTTGCTCTGCTTCTATCACTCACTCCTATTGTGCGTTTGTCCTATTATTAACTCGGTTTCCCCTCTCACTTTCTGTGTTGCCCTATCATGTAGCTCATTGCTCTCTCTTCCTGTTTTGGATTGTTTAGTATGCTCTCTTTCCCTTCATCCCCCTCCCCCGCCACACCTTTGTTCTCCTATATTGCTTAGGTTCAGAGTTTCTCTTCCTCTCCTGTTTTTCTGTTTGTCTTTTAACATAGCACCAATAAATATCCAAAAAGCTGAAAATGTCTTTTCTATTTAAATGTCTAATGCAGCTTTACCATTGGGTGCTCCTTTGTATATGTGTGCAAACCTTCTTTTGTCCATTAGGCTGGGAATTATGGAGGTTTGTCTGACCAGATGCAGCACTTGCTTGGCTTGAATGCAGATGTTTTACCAACACTGTATGCCATTACAAGTATACGAGCCCATATGAGATGCGTGTTCTGAGCCATTACAAGTATTGCAGTCCTCATGGGGCGTACTTCTTCTGAGCCATTACAAGAATAGCAGCCCAAATGAGATGTGTCTGTTCTGAGCCATTACAACTATAGTGGTCCTCATGGGATGTGCAAGTTCTACTTCTGAGCCATTACAGGTATAGCATCCCAGATGAGGTGTGTATGCTGAGCCATTACAAGTATAGCAGCCCTGAACAGATCTGTGTTCTGCACCATCACAGGTATAGCAGCCCTGGTGAGGTGTGTGTTCTGAGCCATTACAAGTATAACAGCCCAAATGAGATGTGTCTGTTCTGAGCCATTACAAGTATTGTGGTCCTCATGGGTTGTGCATGTTTTACATCTGAGCCATCACAGGTATAGCAGCCCTGATGAGGTGTGTGTTCTGAGCCATTACACATATAGCAGTCCTCATGGGATGTGCTTCTTCTGAGCCATTACAAGTATAGCAGTTCAAATGAGATGTGTCTGTTCTGAGCACTCACAGGTATAGCAGCCCGGGTGATTTGTGTGGTTTGAGCCATTACAAGTATAGCAGCCAGTTCTGTTCTGAGCAATCACAGGCATAGCAGCCCTGATGAGTTGTGTGTTTTGATTCGTTCCAAGAAGAGCATCCCGGATGAAATGTATGTGTTCCGAATCACTGAACATTTAGTAGACCTTTTAATAATTCGAAAGTTAAGTCATCTCTGTTACAATTGAATGTTACCTGCATCTTAAATGCATATCTCTGATGCAGCCTCATTAACTCACCTAACAACAGGAGTTGAACAAACAGGTTGCACAATAATCTCTGCATCTGGGTTATCAACCCACTGAGCTGCCTTTCCCAACAGACTGTCGACACTGAAAGGCACATAGCGTTAGGGCACTGGTAGTTGCATGTGAGGCTTGCCTGACATAAATAGCTTGTCAAAAGCTGTAAGCCTGTTTGGACTATCCTACACGAGTCAGGAGATTCAAAATGAGGCTTTGAAATGTGCTTGATTTTTGGAAGTGGTACTCAGTAATCGGGTATGGGAGAAGCAGAGGTTTTGAAAAGCGCAAGACCAACTAGAAGGGATTGAAGTATATGACAGCATTGCCATCTTTTCACACTGTCAGCAGTTGGTGGGAAGAGCTCAGACATATTTCTTTCCCAGTAATTTAGCTTGCTGCAGAAAATGTCAACACATGTTCATGGTTTCTTAACAGCAACTCTGTTAAGAAATTCAGGTACTGTCCCAAAACATAGCAGTCCTGCTAAGAAATGTGGGCATGATGCAATCAGCCCATCTGTGAGTATTTGGCATTGTGCCATGACGTATGTATCGCAGCTCCGTTGATAAATTAGGCTACTTTGCCTGAATTTATAGCAGTCCTGTTGAGAAAAACATGCACCATGCAAAATCCTTAGGAGGGAAAGCAAATCACAAATCAGTGATCACACCAACCTGGAGGGAGAAATTACCCACCAGATATTCAGAACTAACAGCTTGTTACCGGAATATCACAGGGCTCACAGATAAAGACTAATGACAACTAAAATGAACATGTATGCTACTTAACAGATACGGTAGACACACAAACATTGGATTATCCTTATAAATAATCATTGTCTTGAGAAAGACCAGTGGTCGAAAAACACGTGTCGGCCGGAATGTGGTTATTACCATTAAATCCTACTTTTTGAAGACTTTCTAACTACATTGCATTATTTGTATTGATACAATTTGCAAACTGTAATGACATACTCACTCTTGAATGCAAAAGTATGAACCGTGATGGGGGTTATTTTATACTTATAAAATGTTTGATAAGCGCAGAATACTGGTATAACTCCATAACCCTGTTGAGAGGTACCGGTACAAACTGTGCCACTGGAAATATATACAGCACTGCTTTTACCTGTATCCATTATATCTGCTTGCGGTGGGTGGTCGGAAGGGAGTTAAAGTTCAGACCCCATGCCTAGCTATGTATTGCTCTCTTAGAAAGGAAACTATGTATAGTGCCCTTTCATGCACGCAAACACATGCAATGTTAAGACTAACAAAAACACATCTTCAAATAGAACACCCACAAGGTTTTTCCTTGTCACAAAAGCCAAACAAATTTTTGCTGGCAGTCTCTTCTTAAAACTTCAAGAGATCAAGAACACCTCGCCATTGATTGCAATTGATGTGCCTCTGTGATGAAAAGAAAACAAAGTATGAAATGCCCTTGCTGCTGCAACTGTGCTGCCTCTATTAAAGCGGATTAAAGCAGAGGAAAATGAAGCAGAAATGCAGCCCTTGTTTAAGACAATTTTCATTTGACCCAATACTACCTGTATCTTAAAGCAAAGTGAAAAGCATGTTCATGTTTCAGGTTGCTTTAATAACACTGTAACCTACATAATGCAGGCAGTTGGACAAAGTGAACAAACCCCAATTCCCTCTTACATTGCTCAGAAAGTATTATCTTGATAGAATCATTAACAGAGGAGAGTGTTAAATAAATTAAGTAGACCAGGACTCATCCCAGTTGCTTCTTTTAAGGAACTGTGGGGATTGCTAAAGTAAAGAGTGGATTTGCAAGCTGCTGCTGGGCAGGCTGTCACCAGTGAGCACCATGATTTATGGGGGTGCTGCCATAAATAGCCTGTGTAAGTGGTACGCAAGGAAGAATTAAAAGGGCCACATTGACAAGATATCTGTTTGTAAAAAGCCTCATATGCACCTTATCTAGAGGGCTGCTTGGAGGTACCTGGTTCCGCAGCCTGACTTGGGATGCCTGATGTCTCAGCCCCTCTTGGGCTACTTGGTTTCTCAGCCGCTCTTGGGCTCTTTGGCCTCACACCTCTCCCAGGGGTGAATGGATTCTTGCTATCCCCCCTATTTGGTTTCTCACCCTGTCTTGGGGTATGGACTGACCTGTCCACCCTCCTCCCGGTTCCCTGGGCACACCCTGTAACCTGTTTGTTGCCTCTCAGGTTAGGTGGTCTCCTTGGCCGATGCAGAAACGTGGTTCAAGCTTCTCTTTGGTTTTCCACGTCAGTCTGCTGATGCTGATTCTTACCCTCGGCTCATGATGGGACTTAGGCATCAGTTCCAGCAAGCACTGGTCGGCCACTTTGTGTGGTCACATCTCTTTTCCAGTCAGCAGGGATGCGCTTCTCCAGCTTGCAGCCTTGTAACAGGCAAAAGTGCTCTGCAGGCTTACTCGCACTTCTGCTTTCCCACTCTACACCCAGCTTTGTGGTGCTCCTTCCTAGCTCTGTTTTCCAAGGTGGACATTCTCCCCTCTGTGTTATTCTGCAGGCTTGCATCTCTCTCTCCCCTCCCTCCTTTTCGTGTGGGTCTCACTGGACCTTTATGCTCCTCCCTTCAAGGAGATGGGACACTCCATTGGTCCTGCGCTTCAGGCAAGGATGGCAACAGTAAAGGGTAAGAACCCGTGCCACTCACTTCTCTAGGGATGTTCACAGAATTGTCTCTTGCAATCCACATGTAGCCAATAAAGACATAAGCTTCCTGAGACAAGGGATGGTAACACATGTCCATGTTAGTGCATGGCCTATCCTCTAGGGGCGGGTCACCCACATAGGGCATTGACATTTCCCTAACCCCTTGTGGCTGTTAAGCTGAGCAGGCTCACCTCCCTAGTCCCACAGGGGGTGGCTCCCCCCTGGGGAAAGGGGTCACATTCCCTGGATTTGTCACAATACCTTTTCCTTGCTGATGCCAGTGTCCTCACTCTGTCTAGTCCTAACTCCTTTCTCTGCTCCAGTCAGTGGTGTGAGCAACAACCCAGGCTGCACAACATGGATTCCTCAGGGCTGGCGGAAGTGTTCAAAAATATGTCACCAACTGCAGGGAGCACCTACACCTGAGATGTTCTGACCCATGGGGAAAGGAAGATTGAAGCGGGGGATGGGTTATGCGTATTAAAACAGGAATATAAACACTTCGCAGTGAGGTGCCAATGTGCCACCTCCCGATTTGGTTGCAAAAAGCACTGGCTCCAGGAGCGGTGAAGGCAGGGGTTGCATACATTGTAGTTTGCCAAGGCATGTAGGGCATTCCTGTGCGTATTTGCATATTGAAATGCTCATACAGAAGTGCGGGAAAAGCGCGGGTCCAGTGGTGCATCCAGACACGGCTGTGTGAAGTTGCAGGACGTGGCCTCTGCATTCTTCGTAAAGATTACTGCAAAACTTCACAAAGTTGGAAAATTGTACGCGGGTGCCATTAATAGCAGCAAAGGGCATTTTGTGGATATGTGAGGGTGCATATGCCTGGTACGTGTGGCAACTGGAGCTCCGCAGGTACTGTGCTTTTTCACCTCTGGAAACCGATGTGACCAAAAAACTCATTCCGCTACCAGAAAAATGTCAACACAACACTATTTACTAAAATAATTTCACAGAAAACCAATTACTTCCAGATAAACAAATGATGATAGAGTTGAAGATGCCATGCACTACATGCAGTAGGCTACAGATTATAGCACTTCCTGTTTTCCTCTCGTGACTGTCCTGGGAGTGATGCTTGACTGCATCCTTGTGGCAGGGAGAATGTGGAGGCATCACGTCACTGCCCTGGGAGTGATGATTGACTGCATCCTCGTGGCAGGGAGAATGTGGATGCATCACGTCACTGCCCTGGGAGTGATGATTGACTGCATCCTCGTGGCAGGGAGAATGTGCATACATCACGTGACTGCCCTGGGAGTGATGATTGACTGCATCCTCGTGGCGGGGAGAATGTGCATACATCACGTGACTGCCCTGGGAGTGATGATTGACTGCATCCTCGTGGCGGGGAGAATGTGGATACATCACGTGAGGGAGAATGTGGATGCATCATGTGACTGTCCTGGGAGTGATGATTGACTGCATCCTCGTGGCGGGGAGAATGTGGATACATCACGTGACTGCCCTGGGAGTGATGATTGACTGCATCCTTGTGGCAGGGAGAATGTGGATGCATCACGTGACAGTCCTGGGAGTGATGATTGACTGCATCCTCGTGGCGGGGAGAATGTGCATACATCACGTGACTGCCCTGGGAGTGATGATTGACTGCATCCTCGTGGCAGGGAGAATGTGGATGCATCACGTGACTGCCCTGGGAGTGATGATTGACTGCATCCTCGTGGCAGGGAGAAGGTGGATGCATCACGTGACTGCCCTGGGAGTGATGATTGACTGCATCCTTGTGGTGGGGAGAATGTGGATGAATCACATGACTGTCCTGGGAGTGATGCTTGATTGCATCCTCATGGCAGGGAGAATGTGGATGCATCATTTGGTCTTCTGTGTGATCCTTTATTTTTGGCATACAAAAAGACAGGTTATTACTAATTACATTTGACGGAGATAATTCGTTTATACTTGGTACTTTTTTAAAAACATTTGTTTGGATGGCATGCAAATGGGCCAATGGGATTCAAAGGGGGTACACGTGTTTAACTTTCGACTAAATGCATGTTAGCAATTGATGTGCTTTACAAATGGGGCTGTGCTTCAACTGTATCTGTGTGATCTTCATGCACATCCATGTGTGCAAGGATTTTTGGTCACCACCCACAGTGAGACGCGGTGGGAAATTTCACCTGGTAAACCAATAGTGCTGGCAAAAAACCTTGTCGGTGGCGGAGTCGGAAAATATTTGGGAGACTTTCTGTAGTTGCTAAGTTGGGTACTTCGGATATCAATATTAGACAAAAGAAAGACATCACAAATGCCTACCCAGGGGTGCACAACTTCTGAACTCACCTGGCTCCACCATCAAGCATAGTAAAGCACACCTGCTCCCTATGCTTTTCCTCCTGATGCTTCATGCCGTCTTCCCAAACTGACATAGATGCTTGGCAACCCTTCTGCTCCCCTGCCTCACCAACCTTTCTAAACCCACTGCCTTTACAGCAATCCTATCTCCCACTGTCTTCTCTCTGCTCCCCACTGTGCTCAATCTCCCAATTGCTGTGGAAGCTGAGAGGTGGGCGGAGCAGTGGAAGGAGTGGAAACCCGTGCTATGTTCAGCACCGGTGCACTCTACCAACCCGCCCTCACGCAGCTGTCAGTCATTAGGAACGGTGAGGAAGAAAGTGCGTGGGAAGATATGGGAAAGCCAGGCTGTAGTATCGGTATTACCCAAATTGTCCTTTTACAAATGACCTTTTGCACAATTTACCTAATTATAGTGGTCCTAATTGATCTTCTGCACAATTGACCATTATATTATTTTAGTTATTTTATATATGTATTGGGTTGGTTTTGGATTATAAATAATATAAGGGGATTGGGTGGGGTGTTGCAGGGGGTTTTGGATTGGGAGGGAGGTTGCGGGGGGTCTCCCCCCACATCCTAATTGACCTTCTAAATTAGGTCAATTCTCCAGAAGTCAATTCTCCCGAGTTCAATTGTGAAAAGGTCAATTAGTATACAACCGTAGCATCACTGCACTCACCCGGTTTTGGCTGACTCCTGGCTACTGCTGTCAGAGGCAGTGGGATGCAAAGGAGGGCAATGAGGCATTCTTCTCCTGCAGTGGTTGAGGAGTGGACTAGCAGTGTTTTGCAGTGTGTAAATGTTGCACAGAGTGGGAGAGAAACACTTTTATGCTAATGTTTCTTGGAAAATATGCTGCTAGGCTTGACAAGAGATAACTCTTAGCTCTGTTAGGCTAATGTATATTGACTTGAGCTTTTATATCGTGCTTCATGCTGGAGACCAGCCTCTAAGCATGGGCCTGGGAGCCGAACCCATGATGCTCTGCATTGTATTTGTATTTTATTTGAGATTTATATAGTTAAGCTAAAGCGCTGTACACGCATCATAAAAGCAGTACAATACAAGTGAGAATTGACAACAAAAATTTGCCATGTCAACCAGAATGAATTAGATAGGACTTC
Source organism: Ambystoma mexicanum (assembly GCF_040938575.1). NCBI lineage: Eukaryota > Metazoa > Chordata > Amphibia > Caudata > Ambystomatidae > Ambystoma > Ambystoma mexicanum. The sequence goes on along the minus strand of NC_090931.1, from coordinate 795,599,245 downwards.
AATGAGTTATGAAATAAGTATTCCAATGCAGAGGAGCCAGCAAGTAGAACGAGCAAAAGCGTGACTGAGCACAAGGGGGACGAGGGACGAGAAGGAGAAATTGAGAGCAGGAGTGGAGAGAACGAGAAGGGGTATAGAATAAAACCATAGAAGAGAGATAATCGGGAGCAAGACCATGGGGGGATTTGAAGACAAGGCACAGGAAGTTACATTTGAGTTGAGACTGGAATGAGAGCCAGCCAATAGTAGAACGAGAGGAGGCAATAGAATCACTAGGAGAAAGAGGAAAGAGTAGAGAAATAGTGGCATTGAAAACAGATTTCGGAGGAGCAAGAGGCGCAAGAGAAAGTTGATGGAAGATTTCAGATGTTTAGTAGCATCAAAAGTCAAGAAAGAACAAGCTTTCTGAATATTGTGTAGATGATAGTGACAAGCACGACAGTATAAAAAGATGTGATGTTTGAAGGATAGATCCTTGTCTATATAGGCTCCTAGATTGCGAGCCCTGGAAGAAATAGGAAGGCAAGAAGGAGTAAATGAGATAAAAGAAGGAGCAAGAGGTGATGGAACGGTGTTTGCAGGAAAGGAAAGTACCCCTGTTTTGGCAGCATTAAGTACAAGGACATCCAAGATTTGATAGTTAATAGGCATGTGGAGAGTTTATTGTGGATTTTAGAGGTAAAAGAGGAGAAGGACAGGAAAAGGTGAGTATTGTCAGTGTCAATGTGATGCGATAAACCAAAGGAGGAAATAACTTCAGCCAGTGGGGAAGTATGGAGAGAGAAAAGAAAAGGGCCAAGGACCGAGCCTTGTTGGACACCGTAGATGAACGGAAGTGTGTCTGACGATGCCCCTGCCCAAGAAATGGAGAATGTCCGTTGGGACAGGTATGACCTGAACCAGGAGAGAACAGAACCAGTTAAACCAAAAGATGAAACAGAGACCAGTAGAAGAGGGTGATCGACAGAATCAAAAGCTGCAGATAGGTCTAGCAGAATAAGAAAAGAAGAGTGTTTAGAGTAGCGTGCAGACAGTAAAGATTTCAGAACAGAACAAGAGCTGTTTCAGTGGAATGAAAAGAGCGGAATCCCCACTCCAAACAAGGAAGGATAGAATTATTGGAAACGAAAGTGGAGACCTGAAAATAGACCAGACGTTCAAGACGTTTGCTTTCAAGACAAATGTGTTGCCCCTGAGCTATCCTCCTGGCCCTTGATATATGACAAAAGCAGCTTACCCTAAGCAAAAACAAATACAACGTAAGGTGATGTAGTTCTCATTCCCACGTTTTTTCAAACTGTGCACACCTGCTCACCCATCCCATTGGACATATATTCTACTTTTGTTAATTTCTACTCCTACTTCAGGTTCGCATTGTTAACCGTCCTGAAGAAATGCTATGGCAAGAAACATGTGTAGGCTATGTTAGCATGCAAACCTATGAAGGAAATAAAGGTCATCATTCGTAAGAATACGCTGCTTTGGTCAATACATGAATTGCTGCATGTTCTTACAAAACTATAGGCGAACTATACAAAAAAGAAAGAGCTGCACGCCATTGGCTGATTGCATTCAAGATCAGTTACACATGCTTTTGCTCTCTTGCAATTGTTGCCAATCTTTGGGTATGGGGCAAGTGCTGTGTATTGGTTGGCACTCATCCCCAGTGAGGCAAGTCACTGGGCAGTTCAAGGGAATGTTTTGCAATAGGGCAACTCACCTGAACACTTAATAGCAATTCTTGGTAATGGTTTGGGTATCCCTGCAGCTGATGGCAATCCCATGCCATGGTGCCAGCCCCTGGGAAGTCAATGCAATCATAGACAATGGGCAAGTAACTTGACAGCTGAAAGTAATTCTTGGCAGTGCTCCAGGTTCTTAGGCATTTGATGGGCAATGGTGCAGATAGCTGACAAGCTGATTCCAGGACTTGGTAATGGGAAACATACCAGTGCTTTTGATGTAAATTCTTGGCAATAGAGTACACATGTGGGCGGATTTTGGCAATGGGGCAAGTGCCTGAGAAGTTGATGGAACGGCTTAGGTACTTACTTGCCATTTTTGGTGATGGGAAAGTATCTTGGCAGCAGACGATGCCAGTAATTGGAAATGGGCAAGGAGCTGCTCATTGATGGCAATCCTTGGAATGTTTCTGTTTTCTCTGCATTTGGTGCCCAATGGAGAAGTACCTGAGGGATTGATTCCAATACTTGGCAACAGTGCATTTGAGGCCATTGTTGGCAATGGGGAAAGTACATGGGTTGTTGTTGGCTATGAATCAAGTACCTGGGCAGGGGAAGACCATCACTGGCAATAGGGACAATACTTTGATAATTAAGGGACAGGTGTTGCAATGGGGCAAATACATCATCAGTTGAAGGTGGTCATTGGCAAAGGGGCAAGCACCTGGGCAGTAAATGACAATCATTGATAATGGACAATTAGCTACCCAGTTGATGGCAATGCGTTGCAGTGTTTCACGGTTCTGGGAATTTAATAGCCAACAGGGAAAGTAGCTGAGGGGCTCATGACAATATTTGGCATCAGGTCAGTTACCGGATCATCAGATGGCAAGTCTTGGCAATGCATGAAGCACAAGAGCAGTTGATGGCAATAAAAGCAAGCACATGGGCACTTGATGACAATATTGGGCAAGCACCACGGTAGTCAATGGCAATTTTTTTCAATTGGGCAAGTACCTCATCAAGCAAAGTAATCAGTGGTAATTGGGCACTCACATGGGCTGTTAATGGTAATCTTTGACAAATGTCAAGTAGCTGCACATGTGATCGCAATCCTTATTAGTGGTTCAGGCTTCTGAACATGTGATGGCCAATGGTGCAAATAGCCGAGGAGCCAAATCCAACACATGAAAATGGGACAGTTGCCAGGTCAATTGATGGCTAATATTGATATGATATTTTATGTGTATCGCACTCGTACACAAGTGTTTCAGAGCGCGACGAGGAAAGGGAGGGGAACAAGGGAGAACAAGAACAATGATCTTACTAGGCCCAGTGTCTTTGAGAACGCGGAAGTGCATGGGAGAGGGAAAGGGGAAAGGTGCAAGGAAGGGGGAGAAGTGGAAAGTGCGGAACAAAGGATTAGTGCAGGAAAAGGGGGGGGCTGTATGGTTACTGATACAGACCCCAGTGCAAGTGGCTGCCCGGGGGCAGTGGGGGTGGGTGGTAGGGTGAGCAGTTACCTGGGCACAGAAGTTAGAGGGTAGGCCAGGTGCACGGCGCGATGGGGGAAGTATGTGTGCAATTGCTGGCAATGGTGAAAGTCCCTGGGCACTTCATGGTAGTTTCTGGGAATGGGTCAAGAACCTCATCAGTTGAAGAAAATCCTTGGCAATTGGGCACATACCTAGACAATCAATGGCACTCATTGGCAATGGTGCAAGTACCTGGGAAAATGCTGACACTCCTTTGCAGTGGATGTAGTGTCTGGGCAGTTGATGCCAATCCTTGGCAGTTGGGAAGGTTACTGGGCATTCTCCTGGACAGTCTACGGAAATACTTGGCAATGGGAGAGCAAGCTGGGCAAGTAAACGGGTTGCTAATAGCAATCCCTTATAATGGGAAAAACTACCTGGGCAGTTGATGGAAATCTTTGGCAATGGACAAATAGCGACTCAATTGATTTCAATTCTTGGCAGTGACTCTGGTTTCCATGCATTTTATTGCCAGTAGGGAAGTAGCTGAGAAGTTCATTCCGATGCTTGTCAACAATGCCATTAACAGGGCATTGAAGGTAATTCTTGGAAGTTGTGAAATTGCCTAAGAAGTTGTTGGAAATCCGCAGGAATAGGGAAGTTACCAACATTCTGACAGCAATCTTTGGCAATAGGACAAGTACCTCAGCAGTTGTTGGCATTTCTTAGAAATGGGACAAGGACTTTGACAGTAGATGGCCCAAGGTACATTCCTGGGCATTTCGTGGAACAGAACGGAAAAGGGAGAGGAACCTAGGGAGTATATGACAATCCTTTACAATGGAGTTGGGTTCTGGGCATTTGATGCAATCCCTGGCACTGGGGCAAGTGTACAGACATTTGACAATTGTTGGAATAGGGGTTGGTACCTGAGGATTTAATGGTTATCTCTGGAAAATGGTGAGTTTCTTGGCATTTTGCTACAATGTCTGGCATTGGATCGAGTATGTGGTTATTTGATTGCAATCTCTTTCACCAAGATGGGCCCTTAGTAGCTTGATGCCAATTATTCGCCATAGATGAGAGCCTCGGCGTTGGTGGTAATTCTTCCTGGCAAGAGTGTGAGTATATGAGTAGTTAATGGCAATATTTGGAAATTGGGAAATTACCTGGGATTTGATGGCAATCTTTAGCAATGGGAATGTAATTGGGAATTTCATGACAATCCTTGACAAAGGAATGAATACTTTGGCTTGTGATGGGGATCCTTGACTTTGGGGTGAGTATCTGGTTATTTAACAGCAAAACCTGGTAATGGAGTGAGGAATTGGTCAGTTTATGACAATCAATATTACAAATAGGCTGAATATGTGGGCATTTGACAGTAATTCCTGGCTGTGGCGTGGGCATTGCATGACGTTACCTCGTCTGTTATGTGAGTACCTGGTATTTAATAGGAACATCAAACAAACATGGGTTTCAGTTATGTACCACTTGAATGGAGTACCTTGCAGGGCAGTTATTGGCAACACTTTGATGGCATTTAGCCATTTTATAGAAAACCCTAACAACATTGGAGTGCTTGGGCATAAATTGTCAACACATGGCAATACCAAAAATAACTTATTTTACTAAAAGCTAAAACTGCTGGCTTTGCATTGCTTGTTTCATTTGGCATCGACGTTAATTTACATGTAATTCGCTGTGCAACGTGCAACAATAAATGATCGTAGATTACAGTAGCAAGCGCAGGGGCCAAGTTGTCCCATGTCTTGGCAAAAATGACAGCACCAACCCACGTCCCACTTTTCCTATTGTGATGTTTCTGTGCTTCTGAAGGAGCCGCGTGTTATCCCCACTTCACTTCCTGCCTTTAATGTATTATTACTGTGTTTTCTTGCCATTTGTCTGCATCCATGCTGCGGTGCGTTTCAGTAAATGTGTAATTTTCCTTTTATAATAAACTCCCGTGTGTGTGAATTACACTGTGAAACTGACTGAACAGGTGGGTTCTTCACTTAAAAATAAAGCGTAAATTGTTGTGAATTGCGCAGGATATTGGAGTGACAGCTCTTGAAACTGACAATCTGCTAGCATGTTATTACTTTCCCCAGAATGTTACACTTCGCTTGGATTTCTTAACCCTTGTGGTTCCACCAGATTAATATCATGATGCTTTTATATGGCGCTTCCTATCAGATTAGCGTCCAAGTTCTGTAATGGAAGGTGTTCTTATTAACATGCTTAATAGTGTATCATGTTTTCACCACAGAAGGACGAATGGCTGGATGGGTCCTGTCGGGCAATCAGCCTCTGCGCCCTGCAGGCTGAACACAGATGTCACAGGTGAGTGCTTCGTCACTTACAGTACATTCTGGGATTTGTAGTTTTGCATGTTATAGTGTATGTCTGTTCTTGGACTGTGCTAGTCTGACTGCATACGCATTGTCCAATACGTGGAGGTTTTTGTTTATAGTGTTCTCTTTTTGCCAAACGTGATGGATGGGATTTTTTAAAATAGTTTTTTGTCCCCATATGCATTAAAAATGGCAACCGCATGTATATTTCAATCTTTTAAACATTGGTGTTATTACCAGTGGAATCTTAGAAAACAGCAACAACGCATGAAAGTCTCCAACTTTACCCCAACCAAGTCCTCCAATGTTCATCTGTGAAGAGAGTAGTGGAACTATGTTTTCTCCCGGGATGGGAGGATAGCTCTGTGGCAACGTGCGGTCTTGCAAACAAGACCACCTAAGCAAACACAGGTTCTACTCCCAGACCTGGCATGTAAACATTTTTTTAAAAAACAAGCACGTTATAAATAACTAACCCTTACACAATGAAACTAGTGCCTAGATGTCTACGGGTTATGTGCGCTGTAAATAAATGCAAAAATAACTAAATACTGGCCTGATCCCACTCCCCACAAATGTTAATGTCACTTACCCTAAATTCATTCACCTGCTGTTTAAGGGAACGTTCAGTGCAGTGCACTGAAAGTGCAAGTTTCAACTTCTTACTACACTTTTATTTTAAAACAAAACCATTCCGGAACAGTTCCTTTAAATAAAAAAAATAAGTATAGGAACAGTAAAAAAAAGTAGAGGAACACCGCTCCCAAACACTCCTGCCCACTTCAACCACTGTTTACAACAAATCTCTCCAACATTATTTTCTTTTCAGATTCTGGCAGTGGTTCTGCTGTGACAATGGCCAGTCCCATGAATGTGTGCAGTCAGACCAGTTCCACCTACATTTTGGTTATTTAGCACAAGTATAAACATGCCCCTTGTATCCGGGGGTTTCTCCAAAATAGGTCTTTTAGTATGAGCGTAGGTGCCCATAACCAGTGATCTGTCAGTTTAACCCAAGGTCAAAACCAGAACAACATACATGTACATGTTTTGGGCATGTAGCCGGCTCTGGACCTTTTGGACAAGGGTCCTACAACCACTCACGGAAATCGTGGGGTCTCCTGTCGAGGGGGATCCATTTGGGGTTCTATTCAGGGTATGCAACAGTACTGTGAACATAAGAATGTTGTCTTTTCTCAATATAGGCTGCGTTATAGCCAAGAGGTGTATACTTCAAAATTGGAAACAGTCATCCCCCCAACTTCCAAATGAGGCTTGCTTCACTCACTTGGACCCAAACTTGTGAGGAGGAATATGTGAACTCACTTGCCCTTCACTCCCGTCCCGAGAACGTATGGTCTGAGTTTCATACTTACCTATCCAACCACTCTGACGACTGAACTGTTATTAATCTCCTGAACCACGGTTGCTATCCTAACTATGCAAATGTGAACGTCACGTAATGTCTTATGCCCGACTGTAACTCAACATGGATTATGCATCATTCTGTGTGGATACTGTGAAATCATTTGATACCCATACACTTTGCTTGCTCTGCCAATAAGTAAAAGTTTAAACATTTAAAAAAAAAATGAAAACCTGAACAACATACCCTACTGACCATTGCTGGCATGCTTGCCACATCCAAACTCAGATCAGGGAGTCCCTACAGGAACATGCAGTAGTATACAGTCCTAATTTCTGCATACCCAAGCTTACAAGTGTAGCACTTGTTCTCTCAAATACACAAAATGAACGCACCCGAGATATCTCATTGTTCTTTAGTGGTTCATTGTGTGTTTATTTGCATGTGCCTCTACCTCTGCCACACACAGACCCCCTAGAACAGGGGCTTGGCACAGTCACATAGCATAAATCACCACAATAGAGGGACCCATCACTGTCACGCTTGCATGCTTTGTTCCCAGAAGCAGAGACTGGGCTTAGGCACTGCATTCTATTGCAGTGCACTCTTCCTGCAAGCAGGAATTGACATGCTCTTTAACCCAAGGAATCGCTTTCCACATGTTACAAACTGGTTTTCAGTGTACTTGCTCTCTGGCATACCAAAAATCAGAAGGGAGGTGGGGTTGTCATATGTTAATATATCAAGAGATTGTTCCATGTACTTGCGCTGATTTTAAAGAGCAAATACTATGACCAAGTTCATGAACATAGGTGAAATGGGCTATCCCAATATTTATTCTACAGTCATTTATTCAACAGAAAATGTGCCGACACGTGTTTCAACCACATTCAGTCTTTTTCAAGGCAAGAAAATGATTCCACTTGTTGTTATGCCAAATTGCACGAGAGTGTGTCAGATTCTTGATACTGCTTAGATACAAGAACCATTTTTAGCGCTGGTCCAAATGATAGCGGATATTCAAATTATGTATAGCGTGGTTTCCCTCATCAACAAGGTTGGATTGCGGATATCATAAACCACTTCGGGTCTCTCTGGCTCCCGACCCTGCCATCGTCCGGCTTCCGCGTTGGGATGTCAATATATGACTGACTTAATAAACCAGCTGGTTCAATGTTTCCTTTTTTCTGGATAACTTTTACTCTTGTTCTAAATAGCATCAGTTATCTTATTTTTTGGTTGTTGATCTGGTTTAAATGAAACCTTCCAAAAATGCATACAAAATGCACATGATTCAAACAATACTTTCACATAAATAATCAATTACCATCAATTCCATAAAATAAAACAATTGCAATAATTAGTGATATGTTCACTCCCCACATAAGACGAGACCAAAACAGTTCTTTGGAGTGAATGGATGAAAAACTGTTCAATTTCTTATTGAGGACAATCGATCTGCCAGAGCTCTGTCTTGAACAGGGGTGTTTCTTCCTCAGGACCAGCCCTTATTAGCATAAATCAACCAATTCCACCCAAATTACAGGTCCGCTCGTGCCAAGCAATGAACTAATGCTTTGTGAAATGACACATTCAGTATAAATTTAGCATTTATTAGACATATAGCATAATATAACATAACCGTAAATTTAACAATGGAACTTGGGAAACAATACTAGTTAGAGAAATCACAAAACTTAGAGAAACACAGTCTTACGTACCTTAGGATGGTATCATTAATCAGTGCTAGGAGACCCTGGTCATCTTAAGCTAACTGCTGCCAGCCCCGCTCACAGATAACAGCGCTGCAAGGTGCCGCAAAGAGACTCTGTAACGCTCCCCTGATTCTCGCAGAGGCGCCGGTCTTGACTGGGCGACTACCGTATCTTCAAAGGTGATGTGTAGCACCCGGTTGGCTCTTTGGGCTGGACCTCTGTGCACTGTATGCCTGACTTCAAGAGTAAGATGTCTGCAGACAGAAAATATGGGATTAATGAACTGGGGTTATTGGGGTGTCCCTATCTCTTCCCTTTTTTGCTCTCCTGTAGACCCCCAAAGGTTAACGCTCTCACCTTAGGTAAGTGAATGCCGAGCTCTCCATCTGCCTCGGGGCAGGGTGCTGTAACCAGTTTCTTCACTGGATCGGTAGCACAGGCCTCTTGACTTCAGAGGACTGCTGTCCGTCGTTTACTGCACGAACGGTAAGTTTCGAGTAATTCTATTGTCTTTAAAGTCTTTAGCAATGATGTCTCTTGTTTTGCAGGTTCCGGCGATGGCGGATGACGGGCTGAAGTGAGTTGAAGATGGAGTCCGTATGATGAATAGAAGCGCTTGGAAGCACGTAAGTAAGCGCTTGTTGCCTGCTTCACGATGCGCTCTAACTGTCTTTTATTTTGCAGGTACGAGTTCGGAGCGGCTGCAGGGTGCCGGAATACCCACTGGGGTTGATGTGGAAAGGACTAATGGCACGTGAGTATCAAAGTTCCCCAATGTCTTTAAACGCACCTTGTTTTGTCTTTCAGATGCAGGATGCAGCGCCGAAGGCCTCCGGAGCGTGCGAAGAGTCGGTAAGCTTTTGTCTTTCAGATGCCAGAATGCAGTGTGAAGACCTCCGGAGCGCACGAAGAGTAGGTAAGCTTTGTCTTTGAGATGCCGGAATGCTAACCTGTTCTTTCTTGTCTTTATAGGTGTTGCTGAAGACTGGATTCAGGATGGTAAGCCTTTTTCCTTAGGCCCAGGATCCGATGCAGAAGACACGATGAGCGTTCTGCTGCAGAGGATGCAGAATAACGCAAAGCAAGATTCATCCACCGGGTGTGGTTTAAATAGCCTCCTGTAGTGCTTAGGTGTCTCCTTCCACAGCCACGCCTAGGTAAGAAAAGAGTTCCTGCTTTCCAGAAGAGTTCCAGTGTTCTGAATCTAGGGAGTGGCTCCTGCCCCACCCAACAGGAAAAGTAGTTCCAAACAGAAGAGGATCAGAGGCTCAGCTGGCAGGCAAGTAAGCAGCATGGTCTGCTGCAGGTAAGTCCACCCAAGCATCATGAGCCCGGCGCTTCCAGCGCTGGGACTGGGCACATTTATGAGCCTGGTGCCACTGGCACCAGGACTGGGTCCAAAAGGTCCCAATTGGGACTGGTTGGCCCTCGGAACCTGGGTTATGGATCTGCTTCCAAGGGAGTTGGGAAAACCCTGACCTTTTGGAAGCAGAGATCATGACAGTACCTCCCCTCAAGGCCCCTCCCAAACCGGGCTTCTCCGGGGGTTTTGGCTTGTCAGGAAATGTTCGGTGAAATCTTTTGATTAGGCGAGGAGCGTGGACATATTCAGCAGGTTCCCAGGATCTCTCTTGGGGGCCGTAGCCTTTCCAGTCAATTAGGTAAAATAGTTTAGATTTGGAGATCTTGGAGTCCAGAATGCTTTTGACTTCAAACTCGAGTTCTCCATCAACTAGGATGGGTTTTGGAGATTTAGTTAGTCGGGTTTGAGGTTGCACGGGTTTTAATAGAGAGACGTGGAAGACCGGATGTATCTTCATGTGAGGGGGCAAGTCCAACTTGACCGCTACTGGGTTTATTATGGTAGTGATGGAATAGGGACCAAGGTATCTTGGGTTGAATGTGCGTGGCCCTTTTAGAGGTAGATATTTGGTGGATAACCAGACTTGGTCCCCTACTTGATATTGAGGGGCTTCCTTCCGATGTTGATCTGCTCCTTTCTTGTATTGTTCTTTAGCCCTTTGAAGGTGAGAAACAGCTTCCTTAAAGGGTTGGGTGATTGTAGAATGCAGGTAGTCTACTGCTGGTGTTTCAAGATCTTGGAGGGGATCCAACTCCGAGGTTCGAGGGTGACTGCCGTACAAAAGAAAAAACGGTGTTTTCCCAGTTCCCGAATGGACAGAGTTATTGTAGGCATATTCGGCTATCCAAAGGATGTCTTTCCAAGTTTTTTCAATTTGTTGCAGCATGCAGCGTAAATACTGTTCCAGAGTTTGATTGGTCCTCTCGGTTTGTCCGTCGGTCTGAGGGTGGTGACTGGTCGATAGTCTCACATCAATTTGAGCCGACTGACAGCAACTTCGCCAAAAATGAGAAATAAATTGACTACCTCGATCCGAAATTAGAACCGAAGGAAAACCGTGTAGACGGACGATGTTTTCGAGAAATTCTCGGGCCAGAGTTGCTGCTGTTGGCAAGCCTTTGAGCGGAATGAAATGCGCCATCTTGGAGAATAAGTCCACGATTACTAGAATCGTATTGTATCCGGAGCATGGAGGTAGATCGGTGATGAAGTCCATAGAAAGCGTATGCCAAGGGCGAGGTGGGATGTCAATAGGGCGTAAGAGGCCTGCTGGTCTTTCCTTTTGACTCTTGTTTTGGGCGCATACTCCACAAGACATTATAAAGTCTCTAATATCTTTTTTCCAAGACGGCCACCAGAAGTAGCGCTTGATCTTTTCTGAGGTCTTGGCCATACCGGGATGACCTTCCATTAAAGAATCGTGATAACAGGAGATTACTTTTTTCTGTAAATCTGTGCTGGGTAGGTATAATCGTTCTTGGAAATACAATAAGTTGTCCTTTACTGCAAAGTCCTTTCCCTGCAGATGCCAATTCTGTATGTCTGCTGGAGTTACAAGTTGCCTGGCTTTATCCTTAACTTCCTCTATGGATTCTGTGGCGATTACACCCAGAATTCTTTGTTCGGGAATGATTGGTACAGGTTTAGGGTTGATCAAGTGTTCTTCCACTCCCATCCGAGAAAGGGCATCAGCTTTACCGTTCTTTGTACCAGGTCGATAGGTAATTATGAAGTCAAACTCGGCAAAGAATAATGCTCAACGGCGTTGTCTAGAGGATTGGGCTTTTGCGGTTTTCAAATATTGCAGGTTTCGGTGATCCGTAATCACAGTAACGGTGTGTCGGGCCCCGAGCAGATAATGCCGCCAAGCCTTAAAGGCAGACTTGATAGCCAGAAGTTCCTTGTCAGTAATCGTGTAATTGATTTCAGGAGGCGAGAATTTGCGGGACCAAAATGCCACGGGATGCAACTGATTGGTTACTGGGTCCTTTTGTGATAGAACTGCCCCCATGGCAAGGCTTGAAGCATCAGTTTCCACGATGTAGGGGAGTTCGGGGCGAGGGTGTTTTAAGATTGGTGCAGAGATAAATTTAGTCTTCAAATCCTGGAAAGCTTGTTCCGCCTCGGTAGACCATTCAAAACGTTTGTTTTTCTTTAACAAGGCAGTGATGGGCTGGACTATTCGAGAGAATTCGGGGATAAACCTGCGGTAAAAGTTAGCGAAGCCTAACATGCTTTGCACACCTTTTACGGAGGATGGTGATGGCCATTTGAGAACTGCATCGACCTTCTTTGAATCTATACGTACTCCGCCAGGTGATAATATGAATCCCAAGAATTCAACTTCAGTCACGTTGAAAACACATTTTTCCAACTTAGCGAAAAGTTTGTGTTGACGCAATCTTTCGAGGACCATTTTCACGTGTTTCCGATGTTCAGATTCCGATGAAGAATAAACGAGGATGTCGTCAATGTAAACAACAACACACACATCTATGAGCTCTCTGAGGACATCGTTCATAAAATATTGAAAGGCGGCCGGGGCATTGCAAAGTCCGAAGGGCATGACCTGATATTCAAATAGCCCATACTTGGTGCGGAAGGCAGTCTTCCATTCATCGCCCTCTTTTACTCGTACCAAGTGGTAAGCTCCTCTAAGATCCAGCTTTGTATATATGCATGCTTTTCTGACTTGGTCCAGGAGTTCAGGGATCAAAGGTAACGGATATCTATTCTTAATGGTGATCTGGTTCAGGGAGCGATAATCGATACAAGTTCTAAGGTCTCCTTCCTTTTTTGGAACGAAGAACAAAGCTGAAGAAGCAGGGGACTTGGAAGGACGAATAAACCCATTCGCCAGGTATTGATCCAGGTATTGTCGAAGGTGAAGGTTCTCAGGCTCGGTGAGGGCATAAATTCTACTACAAGGAGGAGTAGATCCAGGTATCAGGTCTATCTGGCAGTCATAAGACCTATGAGGAGGTAGAGTGTTAGCCTGATCCTTCCGGAAAACATCTTGGTATTCAAGGTATTCGGGAGGTAACTGGGGAGTCTCTGAAGAAATTGCTGCCAGTGCAACACCAGGTGGAGGGTGACAAGTAGAGACACATTCTGGAAACTGGACCGTTCTTGCTCGCCAATCGATCAGAGGATTGTGTTTCTCTAACCAAGGTATTCCTAGAATAATCTGAAACTGAGGGGCCTTGATCACATCAAACACGATCTTCTCATGGTGTCCATCTTGACTTACTAGCGTCACCTCTTGAGTGGTATGCGTTACTGGCCCGGAGGCTATCTCCGTACCATCCACTGTAGTAATGACGTCCTTTACAGCCTTGGGACAAAGAGTTAGATTCATCCTCAAAACCATTTCATGATCCACATAATTGCCGATGGCACCGCTGTCGACGTAAGCTTCAATTGCATGTAATCGATCCGGATTATCAGGGCTAATGAGGACCATAGGTATCACGAAATGCGAGGTCACGGAACTGGTTTTCACGCTCGGCAAGAGGACCTCTATTCTTGTCGGGCGAGGTCGTTTCCCTGCTCAGAGTTTGTAACTTTGGTAACTGCAGCTCCTACTGCCTTCTTGGCAGGTTTCACCGGACAGTCTCGAAGAAAGTGCCCTGAGTTTCCGCAATATAGGCATAATTGCAACTGTTTTCTCCTTTCCCGCTCCTTTTGTGTTAGAGGACCTTTCAGACCCCCGATTTGCATGGGTTCCCCGGAGTCTACTCCTTTGGAAGGAGTTGGCGGTTTGGAAAATACTCGAGCATCAAACTTGGAACGGTCGGCCTTCCTGTTCTGCAGTCTATGATCTATTTGAACGACCAAGTCTATATAATCCGAACAGTCTTGTGGGGGATTCACTACTTGGGCTAAAACGTCTTTGAGCTCTCCACGTAGACCTCTGTAAAACAGCCTAATCCTTTTGTCCTCAGGCCATTGAGTTTCCACTATTAGTCTATTGAAAGATGCAATATAAGCCAAAAGGTCTTGATTACCCTGTCGCAACGAAAGAAGCTCATTGTCCAAGGCCTGCCCCTGTGAATGTCTTGCGAACAGTTTTTCCATACTAAGCTGAAAGGCTTGAAAATCATGGAGAACCGGATCATCTTGATTAACTAGAGGGATCGACCAGTCTGCCGCATTGCCACTAAGGTACGAAAGTACAAAAGCTACTTTAGCTTGATCAGTTGGAAAGGCTGCTGGCCGGCATAAGAAGTGCAACCGGCACTGATTGATAAATACTGCAAACCTCTTTGGGTCACCAGAAAATCGTTCGGGCGGAGCCAGAGGTACATTCCCAGGTAGGTTGATCTGCACTGGATTCATAGAGGATGTTGAAGGAAGATTTGCCCCTGATGCGGGTAACGGGGTTTGTCCGGCTTGTGACTGTAGCAATTGTCTAGCAAGACCGTCTGTTCTCTCCTTGGAAATAATTAGTTCCCTTCTTAGAGCATTCGTTTCCTGACGAGCTGCATGCACTTCTGCCCTTAGTTCCCCAAGTAACCGGGCTAGATGGTCAGTATCCAAGGTTTCCATAGCGCCTGGGCGAGAGTTTTGCGGTAGTCTTTGCGTTCTGTAACGCTCACCTGATTCTCGCAGAGGCGCCGGTCTTGACTGGGCGACTACCGTATCTTCAAAGGTGATGTGTAGCACCCGGTTGGCTCTTTGGGCTGGACCTCTGTGCACTGTATGCCTGACTTCAAGAGTAAGATGTCTGCAGACAGAAAATATGGGATTAATGAACTGGGGTTATTGGGGTGTCCCTATCTCTTCCCTTTTTTGCTCTCCTGTAGACCCCCAAAGGTTAACGCTCTCACCTTAGGTAAGTGAATGCCGAGCTCTCCATCTGCCTCGGGGCAGGGTGCTGTAACCAGTTTCTTCACTGGATCGGTAGCGCAGGCCTCTTGACTTCAGAGGACTGCTGTCCATCCTTTACTGCACGAACGGTAAGTTTCGAGTAATTCTATTGTCTTAAAAGTCTTTAGCAATGATGTCTCTTGTTTTGCAGGTTCCGGCGATGGCGGATGACGGGCTGAAGTGAGTTGAAGATGGAGTCCGTATGATGAATAGAAGCGCTTGGAAGCACGTAAGTAAGCGCTTGTTGCCTGCTTCACGATGCGCTCTAACTGTCTTTTATTTTGCAGGTACGAGTTCGGAGCGGCTGCAGGGTGCCGGAATACCCACTGGGGTTGATGTGGAAAGGACTAATGGCACGTGAGTATCAAAGTTCCCCAATGTCTTTAAACGCACCTTGTTTTGCCTTTCAGATGCAGGATGCAGCGCCGAAGGCCTCCGGAGCGTGCGAAGAGTCGGTAAGCTTTTGTTTTTCAGATGCCAGAATGCAGTGTGAAGACCTCCGGAGCGCACGAAGAGTAGGTAAGCCTTTGTCTTTCAGATGCCGGAATGCTAACCTGTTCTTTCTTGTCTTTATAGGTGTTGCTGAAGACTGGATTCAGGATGGTAAGCCTTTTTCCTTAGGCCCAGGATCCGATGCAGAAGACACGATGAGCGTTCTGCTGCAGAGGATGCAGAATAACGCAAAGCAAGATTCATCCACCGGGTGTGGTTTAAATAGCCTCCTGTAGTGCTTAGGTGTCTCCTTCCACAGCCACGCCTAGGTAAGAAAAGAGTTCCTGCTTTCCAGAAGAGTTCCAGTGTTCTGAATCTAGGGAGTGGCTCCTGCCCCACCCAACAGGAAAAGTAGTTCCAAACAGAAGAGGATCAGAGGCTCAGCTGGCAGGCAAGTAAGCAGCATGGTCTGCTGCAGGTAAGTCCACCCAAGCATCATGAGCCCGGCGCTTCCAGCGCTGGGACTGGGCACATTTATGAGCCTGGTGCCACTGGCACCAGGACTGGGTCCAAAAGGTCCCAATTGGGACTGGTTGGCCCTCGGAACCTGGGTTATGGATCTGCTTCCAAGGGAGTTGGGAAAATCCTGACCTTTTGGAAGCAGAGATCATGACAGACTCATCATGTTCCGGGCACACTTTTGCTCAAAGCCAGTCCGTGGATGGATCTCCCACCCAGTTCTGGGTGCTGGCACCTTTTGTGCTCTTGTGCCGTCAATCAGCATGACACGCAGTGCCAGAACCTTCCCTGTGCAAAATATGTTTGCCAATGGAAAAACCCAACTCTCTCTGAGATGCTCCCTGCTCCTACCCCTCCCTTGGAGCTCTGTCCGCAAAAGCACTGGAATGTCTTATCAGCATGTGGAAGGCCGCACCAGTCCTTCTCAGAGAAATAGGATTTGTTTACAAAGCATGGCAGAGGATGCAAAGACAGAATATTCTAAGAGAAGCTGAAATCAATTAACCCCTAGTGAGCAAGCTTTACCAGGCCTGCACTCTGCTAGCTGTGTCTATAGTGCTTCAAAGATTGGCTATCTAAGCGCTATATAGGTGATATAATGCTCCAAACACTCCAATACAAGTCTCTATTAGCTACTAAACTGGGGCGTACACCCTGCCTGTCTATGCACAATGCATAATGTAACCTTCCACCCCCTACTAGGCCTGCATATTCCTTGTATCTCACTACTGCGTAATATAGGCGCCAACACATTACTTTCAGTATTTAGCACATACTTTGAATAAGTTATTGGTTTTTAGCTGTTAATGCAGCCATCTAAGGCCCTAATATGGAAATATAGCACTTTGTATCTCACGACAAGCTCAAAGCTTTACAGTCCGAAATACAATGTTTTAGACTTTCAATTGTGGTTGGACGCTTACAAAAAGGGCATACCACTGAAGAGACGTGTTCGCCAGATGACAAAGCCCAATGCTTAGTTCTTTCTCTTGTATGAAATTGATTCAACTTAAAATGCAAAAATACCTGTCTGACGGTATTACAGGGAAAACATTTAAGATAAATAGGCAGGTCCGCCCTCTTCCAGGGAAACCTAGCATATTCCTGATAGGAAGAGTTTTGAGACAATGGGGGTCATTACGAGGTAGGCGATAAGGTTTTAATGGCGCCAGTAAAGGTGCCGGAGCCATCAACCCCATACCACCTCATTATGAGTTCTGCTTGCGGGACCCGCTAAGTCTGCCTGGTAAAACCAAAAGGTTAAAGACCATATGCAAATCAGGCTTAGTCCTACCCCAAAAGGGGCAGTCCAGCCTGAACTGCTTGTTCAAATACCTTCTGCACGAGAATATAAGCATCCCCAGACATGTTCCAGCCTTGTTGGGCCCCATCAATGAGGAGTAGCTTGTGTCTCTAGGCCCACGTCTGGGCATACCTGTCCCACTTGGGGTGAACATAGCAAAACAAAAGAGGTGATGGCTGAAAGGTTTAGAATGAATCTTAACCACTGGCATTGCTCTGGGCAAACCTCCACACAATCATTCCTCGCCTGCTAAGCCCTTACAAAAGAGCAAAGAGCATATGCAAATGAGGCTTACCCCAGCTTTGGATAATATACATCATGAAATCCTTTTCTCCTGCCTCCATTGAGGGACTCCAGTAACTTTGCTCTTAAGTGTCCCTCTCTTGTGGAGCAGCCGATATAGAGCTTGCCTACCAGGCAAGTCAGGTCCCGGCACAGGATCACTTCATTCATTGCAGAGTTCATTGTACAGGGCACTCTAGTTAATGCTCCCGCTCTTGGCCGCCGGCCAACTCCCTCCGCTCGCAGGCTGCATATCCTGTACTTACATATTGGGAGGAAATGTCAGAGCCACATATCTCTCATTTTGAAGACACGGACAGAGTCCCTTTTGACCTGCAGCTGTAAGGTGTGCAGAGTTCTTTTGTTTTCACATCTGCTTTCTTTGTGGTCCGTGCAGCAATACAATGTAAGAAATGTACATTACCCTCACTAATGATGCCAGAGTCGCAGAGTCCCACTGGGAAATCTCCAGACTTCCCTATAGCCCAGTCCACCAATGCTGGCATAGCAATGTATGAGGATGAGGTCTTGCAAGGTAGATGTCTTGCACATTATTGTTCAATTGCATCTTCCTTTTCCAGAAGACGTGCATCCTGGCCTTTTGTTGCTTGTGGTTGCAAATGTTTACAGTCAGGGCTTAGAGGTACCCCCAGCTAAGGAGCTTTTTTTGGACAATTGTGGAGAAAAGAATTCACTGTTCAGCATCCCTTTTTCAAAGGGCACCACAAACCCATTGGGAGTTTTGTTTTATGAATACTGTGGAAATTGAAAATGGTGATAATTTGCCTTGCATTTCTTTTCTTTAAAGGTTGGTTTGAGTATGAAAGTGAATTTAAGTTATGCATAGGAGTTTCTGCAATTTAGACTGTATGAACAGGGGATTTATGTGCTTACTGATGTTTGAATTTAGATGCTGACATAAAATAATTGTTGTTGTCTCTATAAAAACAGTCCTTTAATTGAATCTTTTTTTTTAACTATCCTCTTGAATCTTTTCTTGAATCCTTTTTTTGAATCCTTCGCTTAAGAACCTGACCTGTTATGCTCATGTTATATTTATTGTACATGATGCCATGAGAGTTGCATTCTGAATTCATGTTGGAGTCTTTCCCGGGGAAACCAGTAACTGTTTTGCTGTGCTCCCATTCACAGACCACTTCACTACATTAGGGTTCGGAAGAGCCCTTTAGAGGACACATGAGGGTTAGCGTACGGTAACGTATGGTTTTTGTTTTGCTTACAGGTACCCTGCCATGGCCTAGAATATGGCCTCTATTGTGTACATTTTGCAAAGTCGGATGGAAATGTGACGGCATGCTTTTCCCACATCCTGCCTCTATTGCGGGATGTAGGAAAAACACTCATGCAGGGGCTCCTGTTCATCAAATCACTTTGCCTTTTGAAGTTTCTGCTGGCACAGACATGTAACTCTGTCAGCCATTTGGCCAGTGTTGTTGTGGAAGCTGCAATGTCTGTTGACTGGTTTTCGGTCTGTCCATAAGCTGTGGAACCGCTAGCCCTATGGGAAGCAACATCTGTTTGTACTTATCCTATAACAGTAAATACATAACACATCACTCAGAAACTTGTTTTGTCTTGGCAATAAAAAGGCTGTGGCTTTTTATTATACATAATACTAATAAACATAACAGAGTATTATGGATATTCCCAAACAGACAGGTGTTCCGTGGCTTCTTAGGTCTGTAATTTTGGGCACTTGGGCCAGGAACTGGAAGTTGACCTTTCTTGCTCACAGGGTGCCCCCCAGCATGAGCTCCGAGGTCCGTGCATTTGGGACCTGTAAATTAGCTGGTACTGCACTCCTGTGCCTGAGTGCAGTTTCTGTCTAGGCCCACGCCGCCATCTCTGCTCCATGACTTTCAGACAACGTCCGTGGTCCTGTTCTTGCCCAAATGTACCTTTTTCAAGGGTGGGCGGGATCTGGGTAAACGAAATGTCGTTCTGCGAACTCAGAATACTGTTGCACTCCGAAAGGAGCATTATTTGTACAGAGCTCCTCTAGCAGCCCTGCCTATATAGCATACATATGGCCTGGGACCATGCATATGCCCGCTGGCTCTGGCACCAACTGGCTGGCCAGTGAGGACAGCCGCCTCACACCCAGGTGTGTGGATTCCTGCCTCCCCATTGTTATTGTCTAATTAGTCTTTGAGGAGGGGAAGAGACACTGGGGGTTTTGGTGCGGGTGCCCGCTGCCCATTAGCACGATGTGCCCCCCTCCCTATCCCATTGTGTCAGGCTCTGCCTGAGAACCACCAGCAGGAGAGTGAATAGGGGGAAGAAGAGGGGCCTGCCTTACTGTCCCCTTTCTCCATCAGAGTCCCCGGAATCAGCTCCCCTAGCCTAAGGCCCTGTGCCCTTTAGCTACATGGGGTGCCCTCATTCCGCTGCACTGGGCATAGGTATGTGATCCTGCTGTATGCTCGGATAGTTTGGATGTCAGTCCACACCCAGTGAGCATCAGCTCCTCAGACATGTCAAGCAGCCTCGCTCATAGTCTCTGAATTCTTGGCGCATTTTCCCACTTCTTTTTGTCATCAATACCCTCTTACTTTGCCCAACTTTTCTTGTCTTGTTTGCGTGACGCGGGGATGGATTCGACTTTTAGACAGGAACAAGCGGATTTACCAAGTCCCCTTAATGCAAAATGTGCAACACCACGTTTTTCACTATGAGGCATTTTCATGGTTTTTGCAGGCCGAGCTGGGGCACGACACAGGATTTCCGTGCGTGGCTAACCTCTATGCTCCTTTAAAAAAAAAAAGTCATTTTACGCCAGCATGACGTCTTGTAAAACCAATGGCTTCCACATGTATCCTTTTTAAACGCCTTTCACAAGCATAAAGTGTGGGAGGAGTTTACACCTTTTGCACTACAAGTGCAAACTAAAAGTGTTGGGGACATTTCGCGTGTTTTAACACACTTTCCTGTGCGTTTCTTAGTGCAAATGATGAAAACTGTACAGAGGGGATCGTGGTGCACGAAATAGCAAATTCCAATTTAGACTTTTTTTGAAAAATGTGACAATTCACAGAAGCCTTTTATAATGACAGAACACGATTGGAAACCTCTCTGTGAATAAGGCCCCCTAAGTATTAAAGTCCAATCCCCGTTGTTTCTCTGGTCAACAATGCAGAATGCCTCCTTTTATAGGGTGTGGGGGTAGTATTCTGTATCTGTGCATGGCCTCTATAAAGTCACAGGAGAGCCAGATGACATGCTGTGCTGGACAGTCGTGAACTGGTCCTGGGCAATTTGGCACTGACGTTTGCATCGACTGACTGTTGCGAAATGATGTCTTTGCTCTGGTAAATCAGTACCAAAGACATTTTTATGCTGGTCGTGCTGTGTAAACTTATATGAAAATGTCCTGCCCTGATCCAAAATTGACATATGTCTAACTCTGAAAAAGCATTATTATATGATCAACAGAAACAGTTGGAATCTATTAGAAGCATGGATAGGGCTTTTCAACTTGGGGTACAGAAAGTATATCCGTCTCAGGATTTTCATGCCTCAGATGAGCTAATCGATAAGCTTTTGAATGAGCCTAGGACTGTTGCCACTACACCTCCTCCTTATGTGACTCTCCCTGTTGTTTTACCTCTTCCCGCTGTTGCACCTCCTCCTGTTGTTGTTCCTGTTCCTCCCGTTGTTCCTCCGCCTCAAGTTGTTACTCCTCTTCCTGTTGCTGTTCCCCATCTGCATCTCCGTCCTTACCGCCACTTGCTGTTCCCTTACCTCCGTCTTTACCGCCAGCGGTAGTATCTCCAATACCTGTTGTACAAGATTTGTCTGAGCTTTCTCTTCCGAGTGGTTCTGCTCCATTTGTAGCAATAGAAGGGGCGAGTGCTGATTCAAGAGTGGTGACTCGTAGTACAGTTTCTAAAGCTAGAAAAAGAGAATTCTATGCATGGGCTAAGAGATGTATAGAAGTAGGTGAAAAATTAGCTGACTTAACTGCAATTTTTGACGAAGAGAGTATTCCCGAACAGAGTGTTTTGATAGAGGGGATGGGAATGCACTTGGCTGATATTTGGAATGATTTGGCGGACATGGATGTCCCACAAAAGTTGAGGGATTTTAATGTTTTAGCTCACTCAAGGGACACTGCAGAGAAAGTACATGAGCATGTTGAGAGGGTTTTCGAGTTTAAGAGGTAGTTAGATCTGTTACAGAATGATGATATAGATGACGATAGATTGGACGGTTCGTATGTGCAGAAACAATTTCTTCCTTATTGTAAACCAATGAGTGAAGAAGCGCATATTTGCACAAGAGACGCGCTTAGATGGATTTCGGATGTTTCGATTTTTCCCATTGGAGTATATGACATGTTTAGTCAGTATACTCCGGCTATTCAAAAGAAAGTGTTACAGGTAATGGTAGGGTATCTGCAGGATGAGTTTATGAAGAAAAAGGTTTGTTGTCCCGCAGATTTGATAGTCATTTATAAGAGAGCATCTTCACCCGATACTGCTTTAACTGCTTTGTCATTTGTTTTAGCCCTGTTGCTTAATGAACGTTCAGAAGTGCCTACTTCTCAATTGCCAATGAGAGAGGTTCCTCCGACATTTGTTACTAAAGTAGAAATTCCAGCAAATGTTGCAGCAGGTGCAGCAGCTGTTTCACAGTTTGTTCATGTCCCATTTTCCAGACAGGAAGTGAATACCATTAGACAGACAATTCCAGATATTAGGAAAAATCAGACAGGATTTTATAAAGAAATAGAATCTGTCTTGCATTCATCAGTTTTCACGCTGGGTGATATAGATTTATCATCTCCTGTTGAAGGAGGGGAGAAGACTGCCACCTGAGCGGATACAAAGCATCTCTAGCATGTCTGTCCCAAATACACAGAAAGAGGTCAGAGCCTTGTTAGGGATGGCTTCTTACTGTAGACAATGGATCCGTAACTTTTCATTAATGTTAAAACCTTTTTTGCCATTGGCAAAGAAGGGCATTTCTTTGCCATTAGCGTGGATCTTGGATTGCCAGAAAGCTTTTGATCTGCTCAAGGCTGCCTTGTGTTCAGCACCAGTTTTGGGCACACCAAGTTATGACAAGGCCTTTGTTTTGTGTGTGCATGAATGTGATGGATGCGCTTTGGCTGTGTTGACGCAGGAACATGCAGGGGGGAATAGACTGTGTGGTTATTTTTCCTCCATGTTTGACCCTGTTGCATGCGCTTTGCCGAGATGTTTGAGAGCTGTTGCTGCTGCCACTGCATCTGTAAAACAAAGTGAGGGTATGGTTTTAGGTCACTCTTTAACCATGATGCTACTCCACTCTGTAGATGTTCTATTAAACAGAACGCAAACGCAACATCTCACATCAGCACAATTAACAAGATACAAGCTGATTCTATTTGCACCGCATTTCCAAATTAAGAGATGTTGTGCATTAAATCCGGCCGAACTATTGCCTTTTCCGCAAGACATTGCTTGCAGTGACACAATGTCACATGACTGCCTCTATACTACAGAACAAGAGACTAAAGGCAGAATTGACTTAAATGATACACCGTTGAAGGATCCACAAGGGGAGCTGTTTTGCGATGGCTCCTGCTTCAAACTTCCGGATGGTACATCCACTGCTGCTTATGCCATCACTACATTAAGCACTATTGTGGAAACCAAGAGAATTCCACATAACTCTGTGCAGGCCGCAGAGATTATCGCATTGACTCGAGCTTGTGAACTTTCTGAAGGGCTTAGTGTGAATATATTTACAGACAGTCAGTATGCCTTTGGGGTGGTTCACAACTTCGCTAGATTATGGGCAGAGAGGGGTTTCTTGACCTCACATGGAACTAAGATACAGCATGACACTTTGATGGTCCAGCTACTCTCAGCACTTGCGCTTCCTACTCAGTTAGCAATAATGAAGTGCGCAGCACACCAGGAAGTAACAGATGTTGTGGGGAGAAGAAACGCTTTTGCTGACAGAATAGCTAAACAATCTGCCACTGATTTGTATCCTGAAATGTATATAATGAGAGAAGTCACTAACACTTGTATAATGAACAAAGGAATTGATTCTATAAAAGACATTCAGGCTGATGCCACTTCAGAAGAGCTTAAGCAATGGGCTGAGGGTTTAGCAAGTTTAGACGATGAAGGTTGTTGGGTGGATAATGGAACGCTAAGATGGATGCTACCCGATGCTTATGTCACCGCTATGGTTACGATGGCTCATGGTTCATCTCATATGTGCTAGAAAGATTTGTAAACTGTTAGAACCTGTCTGGGTGAATGTAAATATCCCGAAAACTGCTGAGCGTTGGTCCAAAATTGCATGGTATGCCTACAGCATAATGTGGGGAAGGGTAAATCGACACCGAGGGGTAGTTTTGGTCCCCCCTCTGTGCCTTTTGAGGTTATACATTTCCATTTAATTGAAATGAAGCGTTGTCAGAATTACAAGTATGTTCTGGTAATCATTTGTGCTTTTATCAAATGGGTCGAAGCCTTCCCTTTAAAAGATGCCACAGCAATAAGGACGGTGAAAACCATGCTGAAGGAATATTTTCCTAGGTTTGGTTTGCCGAGGATTATCTGTTCGGACAATGGTCCACATTTTATCGCTGCTGTTATCCTGCAAGTATGTGCAGGATTACAGATCGATAAACGGTTCCATTCGGCCAGACATGCTCAGAGTGCCGGATTTGTAGAACGCCATAATGGTATACTGAAGAATAAATTGGCAAAGATTTGTGCCAGTAGCAATTTGAAATGGCCAGATGCCTTATCAATAGCTCTATTGTCCATTCGGACGACCCCACAAACAAAAACTGTGCTCTCTCCCTATGAGACAATCATGGGGAGACCAACCAATATTTGGAATATACCCAAACCCAAGCGGTTGAAAGATGTAGAGCATTTGCTCCTTTCTGAGTACTGTGACCAGTTAACTCAAACTTGTATTTGATTTATCAACAGACGCAAGAAGCCCTCCCAGTAAAATACGAGGGTCCAGGTCATCGACTCCGACCTGGCACCTGGGTGCTCATCAAGTCGTTTGAAAGAGCCTCCTGGAGAGGACCGTATCAAGTCCTCCTTGCCACTCAGACCGATGTACGAGTAGATGGAAAACGGCACTGGATTCACGCAACGCACATCAAGAAGATACCTTTTCCTCTGCCCCACGACAAAGGAGAAGAGAAGGAAAGTGTTCACTCTGTTCCTCATCACAAGTCTGTTCTAATTGACATCAAGGGTGTCCCGGAAATCCTTCCTGATCCCGTGGGGGTTGTGGAGACCTCTGTTTTGCTTCCAAGTTCTTCTTTGGATCTTTCTTCACCATTGAGCAACCGTGCATCTGTTTCAACACTTCCTTCAGGAAACGACGACACTCTGTTCGCAGATCACGCCATACCTGGAGTCTTGAGGTACAATCTGCGTCCAAGGAATCAGACTTACAGCACAGCATTAGCTGTGCCCACAAAGAATCATCGTTGAGCTAGTCCCTTGTCACTCTTTCGCTGAACCATAAATAAGCAGCAGGGACCGGCAAAGTTACCTTCAAGCAAGATAGGCCACGTGGTCAGGAGCCACCGACGGATCAACTAAAAGAGCCTAACGGTGAGGCTTCTGAACAGACTCTGAGAAACAATTCCCTTTCCTAAATCTATTAATACGGAACAAGCTATTGGTGTTGTGGCTGATGAAGAATTTGTTCATCAAAAACCATGGTCCCTGAGGACCTGTTGTTTTCTGATCACAGTATTAATCTGTTTGACAATTGTATTTTCACTTGGGTCTGGTACTTGGAAGGGGTACGTCCACTTGAGACTTTGTTACCCACTGAAATTGTCTCCCCTATGTCTCCACCTTTCGTGCATCTGCACACACTTCCTCCTCGAGACTCCCAACATAGACAGGGTTACCATAATAACACTCTCTTACTGATTATGAATGCGACCCATGCGATCCTAAACAGAACAAATTGCTGGGTGTTTTTACACTTGCCACAAAACGGGGAAAAGGGATTGGGTTTGTATATTCATCCTCTTCCTTTAACTACTGCATGCTACGCCTCACTTAGGGCACTGTTCTTTGGTCGTTGGAATGATAGTATTTTGGGGAACTTCGATGGGACTAATCTGAATGAATTCAAAAAACGAGTCCTAACACCTTTGGGATGTTACCTCTTTGCAAATAGGAGCAAACTTAATGTTGCTTCTATTAGGCGTTCCGATAGACTCTCTAGACCTTTTCAATCACTAGTTTCTTTCAACCTTTCGTAGGCAACCAGGATGCCATGCCTCCTTCCTATACTATAAATCATAGCCCCAACTCTGTTTCCTTCTGTATACAAAGGGATGGTTCTCAGCCAAAGGGTGCATTCGAGGGTTGTACCAACATTGCAAATCTAACGAGCGAGGACAGACCTCTGTATGTACGAGATCCCGTTTACTTTGTTTGTGGCTATGAAGCTTATCCTTGGTTATCAGGAGACTAGCAAGGGCACTGGAGAAAACCATCAATAGAACCACCGATATTCTGTACAACATGACGTTAGACCAAAAGGCCATTAGATTAGTAGCTCTGCAAAATAGGATGGTGCTAGACGTCATCCTAGCTGAGCGTGGTGTGGTATGTAAATTGGTGGGAACTGCATGCTGTGTTTTCGTATCTGACTTCTCCCCAACCATATTCAAGGCGATACAAAATCTGCATACCTTGATTACTGAGGTACATGTCCCCGAGGGAAACTGCAATCTTAGCGCTTGGTTTTGGCACTTGTTACGAACATGGGTTTGGAAACTCTTTATAGTCCTAATGATAGTTCTTGGTGTTCTACTGTTTTGTTGTTGTTGTATACAATGGGCCTCATTACGAGTTGGGTGCAAAGGGATACCGGGCACCGGTAAGGACACCGGTGCCGGTAATCCCTTTGCACCCTATTCCGAGTTACCTTAGCGGGTCCCTTCCTTAACGCCTGGTTTTGCCAGGCGTTAAGGACGGGACCTGTTAAGGGACTTTAGACCTAATAATGGTACCGCAATTTGCAGTAACGTTATTAGCGCCTTCCCCCTTCCCATTGAGCCCTATGGGGGCTCAAATGGGAATGGGGAATGGCTTTTTCAATGGGGATTTACTGATCCGCAAAGGTTGAAATAGACCGGTAAGTCCCCATTGAACGAGGGCGGATTCGGTACCGGTATTGGAGATAGTCATGGCGCTAATAGTGCCATGATTACCTCCAAACTCGGAATGAGGCCCAATGTCTTCCTTTCATATGTTCGATGCTAGGAGGATGTTGTGCACAAACGATAGGTACATTAGGACCAAAGGTACATGCACCCAAGAAAACTGCTAACGCCATTGTAATGAAGGATATCAGTAGCAAAGAACTCATGGCGATCGATATTTCTGAGATTCAGGATGTTCAGACATTGAGACGTGGGGTTTTGAGTAAAACAAATGTTTGAGTAAAGCTCTTGGCTTAGGCCAAAAGGAGGGATTTTTAAACTGTATCTGTATAATACTGCATTGTTATGAATATTGGCTTAAGCCCATTCGCGTTACACGGGAAACTGTGTCTGAAATGTTTCGATTTTTTATCAACTTCACAGCCATTTTAAGAATCATCCACCATTTTGATTTTAGCTTCTGTTTGTGTCTCAAAATGGTGGATTGTGTTTTCAACTTGCAGCCGAGCCGAACGACCTTTGAGTTGTGTCAACATTTAGGCTGACCAAGAGCAGACTGTTTGTTCTATACAAAGATACCTTGTGACTCGTATGAACTGCAATCCAAGTGTTGTCTGCACTCACAAGCCTCATCCTCATATAAACAATGAGACAATGTATAACAAACTCATATCGTGTGTTCTTGCTGAACTGCATTGTAGCGATTTTTGAAACAAGGCTTATTGTGAATCAGAGAACCAATGTCCCCATTGTAACTTCATGGACATGTAAACTTGTTAATTTTATTTTTAAATGTTTTTATTGGCATTTATAAGTATACAAAAAACCGTTGAGCAATTGTTTTGGATTACATCTTCCAATGCATGTATTGTGTGCCAAGTGAAATTCAAACAACAATAAAGAAAAGATAAACAACAATAATAACATTGACTGTCCCGCTATTTAATGACTTGTAGTGCCTCATGTTTCTTGTGCAGACCCCGGGCCCGGGCTAGGGCCCTGCGTTGGCTCTCCTAAAAGTGTGGCATAGCGATGTGCGCGGGAAAGGCTGTCTGGTCTGTGCAGTGCTTTCACATTTGGTGTCCAGGGGGGGTAGGTTCAAGGAGGTTTATAGTTTGTCGAGAAGATCATGTCTCTCAGGAGGGCCCTCCAGGACTCCAGCGTGGTGCTCACGTCATCGCCTCCCCGGCTGTTCCCCTCCTCCCAAGCTCTGGTTTCGGCCATGGTCCACCTCTCCATCTCCTTAATCCAGAGTTCATATCTGGGGCCTGCTGACGATTTCCAGGCCATGGCAATTGTTCTCTTAATTAATACACAAGTCTGTTCGGCGGCCAGCCAGAGTTTCTGAGATTTGGGACAAGCCCATAACATATGGATCATGTCTGCATGATCAGAGGAGCGCCATGGACACGCTAGGTCAGATTTATTATTAAACGTGGATATTCTGTGTGGAGTCATGTAGGTCCTGTAAAGGACATTTAGTTGAATTAGTCTGAACCTAGCGTTCCGAGAAACCTCCTTCGGGTATGCTAGGGCTCTCGACCATTCACCCTCTGTAATTTCAGTCCCCAAGTCGGTCTCCCATTTCTCTTTCAGAAGTGCACTTCTTGGGTTGGGCCTGGCATTTATTTGCGTATATAGTCTCGATGTCGGCTTCCAGCCGTCTCCAAGATCGTACATTTCCTGCACAAGGGGGTGCGTCTCCGGCTCTTCAGGCCAGTCGTTCCATTTCTCCTTGGCCACATGTTTTACCTTTTGATACCATAGAAATTGGCCTGGTGGTAGTCCGTCCTTCTGTTGTAGTGATTCAAAGTCTCTGAACAGTCCCTCATCAAACATATCTCCCCATGTGTAGAGGCCATAGTTCTCCCAGCGCCTCAGTGTTAGTAGATCGCCAGGGTTTTTGCATAAGTCTGCCAGCATGGGAATTTCAGGTGCGTATGAGTGTTGTAGTCCAAGTAAAGAGCTGACCCTGTTCCAGACTCGTCTCCCCATGTTTACTATCATGGGTGGGTCATATGGCCCAGCACGTGTGTTCCATATTAATTCTTTGGGGTGCGCAGGTGAGGTTAGTTGGCGGAGAAGATTCAGCTCAGCAGTGGGCTTGTCAGATAACCATTTCACAAGATGCGTCAACTGGGCCGCCAGATAGTATCTCTGGAAATCGGGAAGTTGGATGCCACCCTCGGAGCAGGTCAGTGTAAGGACATTCAGTGTGAGTCTGTGTCTGGCCCGTCCCCAGAGAAAGTCTCTAATCAAGGATTCCAGCTTCCTGAAGAAGGATGGGGGAATATAGTATGGTACATTGGTGAAGTAGTAGAGGAATCTGGGGAGTATTATCATTTTGGATATTGCAGCTCTACCCATCATAGAGAGAGGAAGCTTCGACCAGAATTTAATAGATCTGCGAACTCCACACATTGCCGCTTCCGTGTTGCACTCATGGGTGGATATCGGCGTGTGCGAGATAGTAAGGCCCAGGTAACGGAAGACCTCCACCCGCCACTGGATCCCGATCTCAGGAAGCTCTTCAGCGGGCTTTCCTCTTAGTCTTGCAAATGGGAATGAGCATGACTTGTGTCGGCTAAATTTTATCCCTGAGTATTTCGCGAAATGATCCAGGACGTCCAGTGCTGTTGGAGCATTCCTCAGAGGGTCTCGCAGATATAAGAGGACATCATCTGCATATAAAGAAATAATATTGTCTGTCCCACCAATGTTAATGCCGGCATCAAAAAACTGCCTCCTAAAGTAGATTGCCACTGGTTCCAGACCCAGGATGTACAGCATTGGTGACAGCGGGCATCCTTGTCTGGTTCCTCTCTGAATAGCCCAGGCTCCTGACACCATGGCTCCCGTCTTGACTCTTGCCATCGGGTTGCTGTAGAGCACCTTGACCCATCTGATAAAATGCTCTCCAAGCCCAAACTCCCTTAGGGTCTCAATCAGCCATTCCCAATAAATTGAGTCGAAAGCTTTTATGTCATCGGGTGAGAGTACTGCTAGGTCTTCATTGCTCTCGGTTGTTTGTGCCATTATGTGTTGGAGTCTTCTTAGATTGGCTGTAGTATTCTGTCCTGGGACAAAGCCGTTTTGGTCTTCATGTATCAGGGATCCAATCACCCTCGAGAGCCTTTTAACCAGTATGGTTGTTAATATTTTGCTGTCGTAGTTTAGGAGCGCTAGAGGGCGATAAGAGTCGCACTCATCGATTGGTTTGCCGGGTTTGAGCATTGGGACTATGAGGGTCTCTCTCATGGTACTAGGAAGTGTTCAAGTCTCATATGCCTCCTCATATACTCCATGCAGTATGGGGGACAAAATCTCCTCATAGGCCTTGTAAAATTCTGGGGTTAGACCATCCGTCCCGGGGGACTTGCATGTGGAAAGGGATCTAATCGCATCAGTGATGTCCTCAATCGTGATGGCCTCTCCCAACATGTTTTGTTGTTCCTGATCAAGCCTAGGCAGTCCGACCTCAGCCAGGGTGTCCCTAATGTCTGCCTCAGGAATCTGGTCCCCGTGGGCGTATAGCTCAGTATAGAAATCCGAGAAAACGTTGTTTATTGCCTGCTGTGTCCTATGGGTTATGCACTCCCTGTCTTTGATCTCCTTGAGGGCTGGCCTCGGGTGTTCTTTCCCTCATAGCCATGCAAGTATCCTACCCGGCTTGTCTGCTTCCTTATGTGTCTTCAGGGTACGTGCAGAAAAGTCGAACTTTGAGAGCCTTTCCCATGCAACTCTGCAATCTTCTCTGATCTCTTTCAGTTCGGGCTCCTTGTCTATGGCCGGCTGGGAGTCGCTTTCAAGGTGCCTGATTTTCTCCTCGGCAGTCTCTAGCTCCTTTCTCAGCTGCCTCCTAATCCCACCTGCTTTGGCGATTATCTCTCCCCTTATTACTACCTTCATCGCTTCCCAGAGTGTGCTCCATCTCTCGACTGAACCCACATTAATCCTTATGTATTCCTCCAGTTTCTCACCAAGGGTTTCCTTAAATGCAGGGTCAGTAAGGGTCTCTACTGGAATGCGCCACATTGGGATAGGAGGTCTCGGGCCCCTTAATGAAAGATGTAATAGTGGTGGGGAGTGGTCCGAGATTGATCTGCCCAGGTAATCTGCCGATTCAACTTGTGAGGTTAGCTCATTGCCGATGAAAAAGTAATCTATCCTAGTGTATAGGTTGTGGGGAGCCGAGAAGAATGAGTAGGACCTGTCGGAGGGGTGGAGGTCCCGCCAAATGTCAGTTAAATGCAAGTCTTCAACCATCCTCGAGAGGGACGTAGAGGAAACGTTGTCAGGCATACGTGGTGTAATGGATCTGTCCAGTTCGATGTTCATGACACAGTTGAAGTCTCCTCCCCATAGTAGAGTGTATTCCCTATACTGCATAATTTTGGCACATACCTCCTTAATGTGAGAGGGTATGCTGTGTTGAGGGAAATATGAGTTCACTATACATAAACGGGAGTTCTCAAGCATGCCCCACATTATCACGTATCTGCCTTCTTTGTCCAATTCTGACCCCATCTGGCGAAATGGTGTTTCTGGACTCACCCATGTATATACTCCTCGCGCGTACCTTGAGTAGGATGCACCATTGCCCTGGCCACCCCAGTAGCTTGCCAGCTTGTCGGTGGCGTCCGTGGTAAGGTGTGTTTCTTGGAGGAGGGCAAATTACACCTTCTTTCTCTTCTGGTAGGAGTGTATTCGGTCTTTCCGCATGTAGGTTCCCATCCCTTTAACATTCCATGTGATTAACTTGATTCTTGACGCCATTGTATGGATGTGATCGTTATCACGGGGAGCTCCATGTCTCCCATTAGGGTTAGGCGTACCATATCATGAGTCACATATTGTTCCACTTGTGTAGGTTGGTTGGCCCCCGCCTCCAGTCCAGGGTCCGATCTAGCCTGGCTGATGGTCATCTGAAATAGGACAGTCGAAACAATAACAACTTGAACAAAGTAACTGTAACTAATACGCCCAGCTTCTGTCACAAGGGTACAGTGCTCGGGCGCTCTCGCGCTGCCTGTCCCCATCCGGGTTTCTGGCGCGAGTGGGTGTGTGCTAGCAACTGGCCTGCACTGGTAGTCCGTGGGTCCGTGGTTTGAGTCCATGTGCAGGAGGTCAGGTAAGCCCTGCAGTCATTTAGCATTCTCACATCGTAGTTTTGCTTCTGTGGTAGCAGAGCTTCTTCATGCTTTAAGGTATACTACAAGGACCATGGGTGTCCGAGCTGGAGCATCAAACGGTCATCCTTGGCTGCCTCCATTTGCAAACTTGTTAAATCCGTTGTACAATATTGTAATATTTGTCATGTGAACTGGGCACGAACTCTAGCATGTAAATTATTAGTTTGGAGAGGGGCTGGACAATGTTTTGAAAACTGTATAAAACTGTCTGTGTTAAGATGTCCAGCACTCTCACCCCTCACTGTATCCGCTGGTACACACTGGTAGGTGTTGGGAGGCAGATAGCTATCTGTTTGCTTTGACTCTGTACAGAATAAAAGATACTTGTATCTTTTAGATCCGTGATTGGCGTATTTCATTTTGTGGTACTAAGCCTCGATATTTCTTTGTTCTTTCACCCAAAGGGGGTCTGAACCCTCATTGAAAAGGGTGGTGGAGATGGTGGCACTCCAAAAAGTGAGAAAGTTGTGGTGTGACTATTGCTTCCATAAGTTTCACTAGAAATGGAAGAGGAAATATTGACTGGTAATTAGCGGTTACAGTTTTCATTGATTTTATTTATTTAGCGCTGAGTTGGCCCGGAGACATAGGAGCGCAACCACATAAATACAGACAGGAATCCTTACAAAAACAGTATCAGATCCAAACAATTTGACTATCACTAAAAACATATATCAGAGATTACTCTGCCTACAGCCTACAACTACACAATCAACATTATTGCCTGTAGTCCAATCCTTGATTTGAGTTCTTCGCAGGAATCTAAGATCCTGCATTCTAATACATCCAGACCCCATTCTTACTTGCAGTCACTGGAAGATCTTATTTCTTAATGATTGTCTAGATTCCCACTGCACAAATCTATTAACGTGAGTCAATATAAAATGTCTGCTGTCCCTAATACAGCTCCTTAGGTTAGAGTCCTGAATCACAGGTATACTTAACTTCTTATTATGAATAGCCTTCCCAACCGGAGTGGCCTTAGAGTACCTTGTCTAAGTCGTGGTAACACTGGTTCTTCCGGGCAGCGATTTTACAGCATACCCCAAATTTATGGACAGTTTAGGGATATCATCCATCATGAGGGTCCGCTGGGCATTGCCTTCCCCACCTTCCTTAATAGGGTCTCACGTCTACTTCATTGGTTTGGCAAGCTATACTCACCCTGAGGGGATGTTCTGGCCAATATTCTCATCCATTTGACACTGATTGTCTATCTTAATAGGGGGGAGCTTGTACTGTCTATCTTAATAGGGGGGCTTGTACCACAATGTTATCAAAAGATTCTACCCAATGGGTGAAGTCTAAGCTGTTTTGACATTGGTTAAGGTCAGTAATAACCCTTTCCTTAACATGTTGCCAACTTTCTATATGGCTTTCCCCCTTGGCAAGCTGAAAGGCATGTACCTGCC
Organism: Ambystoma mexicanum; assembly: GCF_040938575.1. Classification (NCBI taxonomy): domain Eukaryota; kingdom Metazoa; phylum Chordata; class Amphibia; order Caudata; family Ambystomatidae; genus Ambystoma; species Ambystoma mexicanum. The sequence goes on along the minus strand of NC_090931.1, from coordinate 795,566,100 downwards.
TCCATCGAGCCACAGGATTGGCCGCCGGGATTCTCAAGAGCCCAATTGGTTGGGAGCCGGTAGGTGATCGCTGGCCCCCAAGAGAGGGCAACACCTAAGGGCAGCTTCCACCTTGTAGGAGGCTCATTCCCTCCTCGACCCTGCAGGCAAGAACATCTCTGTAGGACCGCCACCATTGCGAGATCCATTGCTTTAATTCCCGACCCAGGCCTTCCATCATGGACACCGGGGCCCATGTGTGCAGCTGAGGCATGTACCTGCCTCCATCGAGCTTTGGGATTGGCCACCTGCGATGTCATTTCACCAAAATGCTAGGGGTACCGGAAATGGCATCCCATGACCCTTGACCTCGGATGACATCACAGGAAGCGGTGCCATTTGACCAAACCCTGAAGTGACATCACTGGAAGCGATCGAACATAACCTTTCACCCTTTGACAAAACAGGGAGGGGCATCACATAGCATTGTTCCTAGGTACACTATGAAAAGTATGGTCACAGTATCACTATAATGTGATATACATTTCATGGAAGAATGTATCACCGTATGTCTCATTGATATCAGTGTGTATAGGCCTATAATATCAATTTACTGTGACTGCAGGCAGACGTCCAAGGCCAAACGATAATGATGTGTTATTATAAAGCACTTACGCTTAAGCGCTTTATATAGAACAAATATACATAAAATATCACCCAACCTGTGTTGGTAATCCTTTATCAACCTCCGAAGGATTAAAGGCTGAGTTGAGGTGTTTAAGAACAGACTAAATCAGTGACTCACCCCCTGAAGTGTGGCTTAAATAAATCTTTAATGAGCCTAGCAATTATTTTATAGGATTCCAGAAGGACAAATTATTTCTTATTCCTATTTTTTCTTATTTAGGGTCACTGCTCAAAGTGTTACACTTGTGCAACCCCCTAAACAAGAAACCCAGGCACTTCACAAACAAAGAGACACATGGTACTGGGCACAGCCCAGGAGCTTACATTTAAAAAAAAAAATGAAAAATGGGTTTAGGGGTAGCAAAAGAGACCACATGGATAGCAAGGGAGACCTCAGGGTCGCACTTGCAACCCCTGGCAACACCCAAATGACATCCCTGTTGGCTGCCGGGATCCTCAAGAGCCCAATTGGTTGGGAGCCCGTAGGCAATCGACTGCCCCACCAAAGGGCAACACCCAAGGGCAGCTTTACACTCTGTCTGGCCCTGCCCGGGCATGGGAGGGATGCAAGGGCCCCACATCGCTACCGCGGTGCACCGCAGGCTACCATCTCCTCAAGGGTAAGCCCCCGCTACCTCTTGTATCATGGCATGCCCCCTCTTTGCCCTGCGATCTTACTTGCTGCACTCACACACCTGCCATCTTGTTTGCATCTGGTCCCGATCTGCATCCTTACTATTATTCTCTCTCGGACGGCTGAACAATTCCCTGGATGCCAGCACTCTCACTTGCGCAACACTGACCTTTTTCTATACACCGAACGGTCCAATCCCCACCCAAAACATTGTAAAACATGGCCTGATGCCCATGCTGCCACTTGCAATGTGTATTTGACATCTAGATCGTGTTCATCTGCTCCATATGATCAATGGTCTCGATCCCCTTCCTCGGCGCTGAACACTGTCCTGGCATACTGCATCCTCCCGGCGCTGAACACTGTCCTGGCATACTGCATCCTCCCGGCCCTGAACACTGTCCTGGCATACTGCATCCTCCCGGCCCTGAACACTGTCCTGGCATACTGCATCCTCCCGGCCCTGAACACTGTCCTGGCATACTGCATCCTCCCGGACCTGAACACTGTCCTGGCATACTGCATCCTCCCGGCCCTGAACACTGTCCTGGCATACTGCACCCTCCCGGCCCTGAACACTGTCCTGGCATACTGCACCCTCCCGGCCCTGAATACTGTTGCCTTTTCCATGTGCCTCTGAACCTCCGCCTATGAGTGTCCCTCAAAGGTTGGACATTGCTGTGCTTTGATCTAGCTGTTATATTCTAGCTATTGCTGCATCCATGCCTACCTGTACCACATACTCGATGTAGACCCCTGTAACATGAGGCGCGACTTTGCCAAGTTGTGCATCTTTACCAGATTTACTGAAAATTGAATCTAGCTATATTTAAAATGCACTGCCATGCCTGCCGTATCACATACTTGATGTAGCCCCCTGTAGAACGAGGCGTGGCTTTGCCAAGTTGTGCACCTTTACCAGATTGACTAAAAAAATCGAATCCAGCTGTGTTTTAAAATCTATTGCTGCATCCATGCCTACCTGTAGCACATACTTGATGTCCCCCCCACCCCCGCAACATGAGGTGTGGCTGTGCCAAGAGGTACTACCTTATATACTGTAACCTTTGCTTACCTGTATTACATACATGATGCAGCCTCCTGTAACACGATCGTATGCGCACACCAACTTGGTCTGTAACCATATGCGTATTCCTGCACCTCACTAATGTACTATGCACTTTCTGTAACTAGCGCCCAGATGCCTCAGGGCTTGGTGCATTGAAATAAATGTAATAAATACGGAAATAAAATTCAACTGAGGTGTATGCGGAAGGACTTTATCCACTGCTGCCACTAATGGGGTGCAGTTTGCCAGGTAACTTTCTGCTAATAGTTCTTTATCTGAGTTCGAGTCATTCTGAAAGATCAATTCAGTCTTGTGCAGTTTCCCATCAGTTCTAAACATATCCATTGATGTTCCCATGTCTTCATCCCGTTGTTCTCCTTTTTCTTCATGAAGACGATGTACTCTCCTGGAATTTCTTGCAAGTACCATCGACAACCGAAAATTAGTCGAGGGTTACACACCCAGACATTGTATGAGGTTCCAATAAGGCCAGTTCACCAGCCCCTGAACTAGCCATCGACTGACAAGGCTCTTTAAGTGATTTTATATCACTAATCTTTAAATGGGAACTGCACGCCTTCTAAGCATTATGAGCCAGAAAGGGCCACATTATTCAAGCCTGAAGCACACAAGCTCACGCAGTGGTGAGCAGCATAGAGCAGTTAGCTAAATTAGCCCAGCTATGCTGCTCAAAAAACAATGTATCCACCAAGGTGGACCAGGCTGGAACAGGTGGGGCACAACAGCTCCTGGGCCACTCAAGGCAGGCAGGAAGCGTTCATGACGCTGACCTCACATCACCAGCCACAGCAGTCTTGTAATGGGTGGGCCGCCGGCAGATCGGAACACCAGACCATAGGCGTCAGTGCAGGGCTCTGGCAGCCCCTCAGCCCCGCAATCTAAATCTGACAACCAATGAAGCGAATACAGAGGCAACCACAGCATTCAGCGGCAAGGTTAGAGGAAGGAACCCTCCTACGTGATTGGCAACATGTCAAGCTGCACCGGTCCCCCAGCCGCTTCCGACCCAATGCTTGGTGACATTCCAATTGCGTCAAAATGCAGATTCTTCAAAAGAGGAGTTATCAGTGCATGCTTCTGCTCTGACGGGATTATGCCTGTAGAAAAAGAGTGCTGGAGGGTTGCAGTAAACGCAGGAATCACTGTCACTGGGAGAGCCTTAATAACTCAAAGAGGAATGGAATCCACAGGGGAAGCAGATTTAATCTTTTTACAGGTGGCTAAAACTACCTCGTCAGTAACCGGCTCAAACTGAAATGTCTCGACACGCATTTCCCCCATGGGGGGGAGAAGAGATCTAGAGTCAGCTTTAGAGTTGAGTCAGCACTGGCAATAGTTTGCCATATTTTAGAGATTTTCTCAGAAAAGAACAGGCTGATAGAGTACGGGAAGGGTTCACCTTTGGTGTGGGAAAAGTAGATGATTCCCTTGCGACCTTAACAGTACATGCGGTGCACAGAGCGCAGATAAAATGCGGCTGGTATAAAATTGGGATTTAGTAAACTTTACAGCTTTATGATAATGTCATAAAGTTTGTATATTTGATAGAAGGAGAAGCATAATCAATCTGCCATTTACGTTCCAGCCGGCGGCATTCTTGTTTAAGAATTCTCAACTCTTGGGCGAACCAAGGAGCAGAAGGTTTGGAACGAATGTTGCTGGTTACGACAGGAGCAAACAAAACTGCTGAGCTTGCCGAAGCTTTAAGGAGGGCATTAGCCGATCATCATTCTCTGTCACTATATCATTATCAATGTTGATCAGAAGATGGTTTGCCAAAGAATTAAGGCAGACCCTATTCCAACGACGGTAGGAGGTGAAACCGTTTGAAAAGGGAAGGTGAACGCAAGGGATAGAGATGATCAAAGGAAGAACAAAATGGTCATCCAAGTAACTGGTAAAGGTTTAAACGATGAGGTCAAAGAACTAGCCTAAAAAAATAAAGTCCAAAACATTGCCCCGTTCATGGGTAGGAAGATGATTGCATAGATCAAAGGACTTGTCGGTCAAGCTGTTGACTAGCTTCTTTGCATAGAAATCAGCCGGGTTGTTGGGCCATATGTTAAAGTCTCCCATTATAATCAGCTTTAAATAGGAGAGAGCCAAATCAGCAACCAACTGTGCAAAGTCATCAACGAAACTTGTCACAGAGTGCGAGGAGGCAGATAGACCAATAAAATATGAATAGAATTGTTCAGAGAAGTTTGGATCCAAATCAAATGTAATTCACAAAGTAGATGGTGAGCGAGGGGGATTGGTGTACAGTGTAAGGTATCTGAATGAATCAAGGCCAAACTGTCACTGGTAAAAGGGGCGGGCCTATCAAGATGCAAAATGTTGTAATGTATGGGAAGCATTTGTATGATACCCGGCTCAGAAGAGGAGGTCGGCCAAGTCTCAGTAAGACAAAGCAGATCTGGAGAGAGCTCCTCCAGGAGGGAACGGACATCGATACAGTGGGCTACCGATGATCTGGCATTAACCAACGAAGCACTAGAAACGCTGTGTTTGGAGGATGATTGACAGTATCATTGGGGCTATTGAGATGATATGATATGATAGATTTATGGGGTGTTGCAGACATAGATCATGCCTGTGGTGAACATCATGATTTTTAAATTTGGTTGTCGCTGATCTGCTGCTCCAAGTATTGTGTCAGACCAATTACTATTTGTTAGAAAAAATGTTTAAAAAAATTAGCAGTTTTCATGCCAACCGATAATTAAAACCTTGTTCGGGTATTTGGCAGTGTCAAAGAGTAAGAACAGCTGAGTCATTTGTTCTTGTGGTTTGCTTATTTTATTGTGTTCTTGATACATAGAATCCTTAAAAGGAGAGAGGTAAAGTAAAAATCCTTGATTTCTGATCCTCTACACGTGTTTCACCAACAAAAAGAATGATGGCTCATCAGGAGGAAATAGGAGGAAATGTTAGTATATAGCAAGCAGGTCATTGAGCTAGTCATACACACTCGGTTTCCTTTGTAGGTATAATGATTCACAGGCGTATCCTACGTGAGCTTGCTATTTAGATGTAAATGAAGATTATTTTTTTGCTTGAAAGAAGGGCCCCTTATCTGGGCTCAATATCAAAGAGGACTGGTCCTTCCATTAAGTTGGATCGCCCTATCGCGGATCCATCTGTCTGACCTCAAACCATCCAAAAACCGTGCGGTAGAGGAAATTGCTGTTAGCCGATTTAAAGGACATGTTGGCCAAGCTACCGACCAGCTTCTTTGCATAGAAATCAGCTGGGTTGTTGGGCCATACGTCAAAGTCTCCCATTATAATCAGCTTAGAATAGGAGAGAGCCAAGTCAGCAACCAACTGTGCAAAATCATCAACGGAACTTGGCACATGGTGAGAGGGGGGCAGAAAGACCAATACAATCTGAGTAGAGTTGTTCAAAGAAGTTTGGACCCAAATCAAATGTAATTCACAAAGTAGATGGTGAGCGAGGGGGATTGGTGTACAGTATAAGGTATCTGAATGAATCAAGGCCAAACTGTCACTGGTAAGAGGGGCGGGCCTATCAAGATGCAAAATGTTGTAATGTATGGGAAGCATTTGTACGATACCCGGCTCAGAAGAGGAGGTCGGCCAAGTCTCAGTAAGACAAAGCAGATCTGGAGAGAGCTCCTCCAGGAGGGAACGGACATCGATAGAGTGGGCTACCGATGATCTGGCATTAACCAACGAAGCACTAGAAACGCTGTGTTTGGAGGATGATTGACAGTATCTTTAGGGCTATTGATATGATAAGTCATTTATAACGTGCCTGCACACACGTGTTTCTAGGCACAACAAGGCAAGGAAGGGAGGACAGAAGGAGGACAAAACAACGATCTTACTAGGCCTTGTGTCATTCAGGTCGCGCAAGTGCGGGGCGGGGGGGTTCCAGGGGGGAGCGGGAAATTCACCAAGCTATCACTAGGGGCAGTACTGATTGGCACTTAATCACTACTGTATCAGGCTGCGTGGATGAATGAACTTATGTTTTTTAAATACACTTAAAAACGAGGAAACCATTTTGTGTGCTCCACAGCAAAAAGCGATAGACACACAAAATGCAGATGGGAAAATAGTCGATGTTGAAAAAGTTAAACAAAAAATCTACAAAACGCAGCATCTCGAAATTCAAAATACAAACTAAAGAAAAAAGTCTAATTTAAACGACTGGCTGCAGGGCGAGAGCGGCGAGAGAGCCAGGAACGGTTTTGCTCTGCAGGGGCAAGGTGAAGGCAAGGAATATACGTGTAAGAAGTTGGTTGAAAGAATTTCAAACCGGCTGTATGCAAGCACACTAGGGGTAAAGCGAGCCATCGTGTTTTAAAACCCGTTACATGGGAGTTTATTTAATAAATGTCTAAACCATCCAACTTTAAAGATCAACTTTATTGATCTTAGAATTGCTACATTATATCATGTAAGATATACAAACTTCTGTGCCTCACTTGTCAAGTTTATGGTAATTCCACACATAGGGCCTCATTACAGGTCCGGCGGTAACCCTGCCGGTGCTACCGGCGGGTTTCCGCCAGACCCGTAATATTTTCCCGCCGCCTGACTTCCTGGTGCCACCAGCTCATTACGAATCCGGCGGCCGGGAAGGGACTATGGGACTCTATAGGATTGGGGACACGGAAGCACCGGTACCGTTGCTGACGCTTCCGTCAGCAGTCTGTCTACTGTGGCCGCTGCGCACGGCAGGCTCAGACCTGTCGGGGGATTCTGTGCAGTAGCTGCATTTACATGGATTCTTCTGGAATTCGCTAGCTCGTAGCTGATGCAAAAAGCTGGCACATAAGATCCTGGTGGAAATGCATTCGATTTTGTATGGTGTTATGGAGAGGGTGGAGGAATCTGCAGTTCCATTCCGTGCCCTGGCTCCACCAGACAAAACCACCAAATGGCCCAGAACCCAAAAAAATGCGTACCTCAAAATTCTACACATGCTTTTTACACATGCCTTTTTCAAACCCGGTTATTGAAAATGACCTGCTGAGGGGCTCAAGTTCCAAGTGCCGGTGCTATAGGCAGACGTAAAAGTGTTATGTCTGTTGTAACACCTGTTCTCCGGGGTATACTTTTTGGAGGTGGTGGAGGGGCACAGAACAGGAGTTACATTTTCTAATCCCATGTCCCCCCTTCGCCTTCAAAAACAGGTTTATGCCAACATGGTATTTTCTTGCTGACGTAAGTAACACCAGTGGATCCCTTTGGAACCCGATAGCTTTTTATGTCAACAAAAAGCAGTCCGATTGCGTAGGAATGCATTATAAATGTCGCCTGTCATTCGTAAACGGCAGGTGGCGTTTACTCAAATTGCGCCTCAAAGGTCAAAAAGAATGCACAAAGGTCAGTTTGCCTACTTTTTTACACTTTGTAGTGCAAATGATTAAAATTGCGCAAAGGGGATCTGTTTGCACGTAAGTGCTTCCCTTCATTTAACTTGCACAAAAATGTAAAAGGAGCTCTTCTGTGTTGTTACTAACGAGATGTTCCCATGTCACCCTAAAAACGTAATAAACAATGCAAAACAAACAATGAAATAGACATGCTCTCAAGTTTATTTCATATCTTTGACCATCTGGTGCAATGCTACGCTGGTAGGCATATAAATAACGCACAGGATTAATAGCCCCATATCATTATAACTTTTTTTCCACAGACTCGCTGACAGACATTATCTTAAGATCATACGGCGTGATAGCTCAGCGGCAACGTGCTCGCCTTAGAAGCAAGACAACACAGGTTCAATTCGCGGGTCTGCGCTATAAATATACAACTAAGACACCAACAAAATAAAAACAATTACGCAACTTAAAAACAATCAACAGCACCTCGATGCCTGCAGGCTGTGTGAGTGCTTTAAAAATGCAAAAAAAATAAGTATGTTCTGAAGTCCTGGGAGTGCAAAAAGTGGTGGAAAAAAGACATGCTAGGGCTGCCATAACACCACTTTTTTACGCTGTGGTTCATTTTGCAGTTTTTGGAGGTGAAGTGGGGGCACAGAACAAAGGTTCTGCTTCCGCCTTACATTCCCCCTCCGCCTTCGAAGACCACATGGCTTCACGCCACCATTTTCAGGCTGGAGTAAAGACAGTGGATTCATATGGAATCCTCCTATTTTTAACACCTGCTAAAAGCAGGCGGATTCTGTAGGAGTCTACCGGAAATGCCTCACACATGCATAACTTGAAGGGGGCATTTACACTTTTTGGACTACGAAGTGGATACAGAGGCGTTAATGCGATTTCTTTTTGCATTTCATAGCCCAAATGGCGAAAATTGCACAGAGGCGAAGTGCTTGTGCAAAAGCACAAGGTTAGGCAGACCAATCCATGCTATTTAGGCTTTTTTGATGCAATCAGGCCCTCACTAACAGTGTGGGTTGGCTTTGATTGCGAAGTGCTACTGTGCATTGTTTTGCTTATTTTACTTGTTGCGAGACAGGCTATTATTCAAAACAAAGCTGTTTCTAACTTATTTGTTAGGATCGGTCTGGTGCCACGTGTCGATTACCGGTGGGGTTTATGAATAGGCGAGTTTCCTTGGTGCGCCTCATTCGTAGTTCATTTATAACAGCGGGATACGCGCAGCAAAGTGTATCTGTTCCCCGCTTCTATCGATTGCATACACTGATCCCAGATTGCATTGTTGCTTCCCAGCACTGCTTCATGATGTACCTTACGCAGATAGCATACAACTTTCAGCCATGCACGATGGGCACAAAAGCATGCATTCAAACCCCGGGCGGGCGGCCGGCGAGCCAACCGAGCCAACTCTCTTTGTGTTTGGCATCGTGGCTGCTCTTTGATGGGGATTCTTGAAGGGAATTATGCCTGAGCTCTCGGTGAGGCAGAGTTGAATAGCTTTCCCGGATTCATGTGGATTTGATGTGATCAGTCCATTGGAAATATTTGGAAACATTTCCTAAGTCTAATGAGCCTGGTGGCATTGACTGGAACAAAGCTGCCTTTAATTGCAGTAGCAGAGGCTGCCTGCCACCAGTTGCATGGATCTGTGCTGGGGTGCACGCATGCACGTGCATGCGGCCGCCGCACGCAGTTAGTGACACGAATGGGGCAGGATTACAATTACAACATTTATAAACTAATCCTTTATAACGCGCTTAATACCGGAGACCGGTCTCTAAGCACGGGACTGGGATTCGGACCCGTGTGCTGTTGCACTGCTTCCAAGACCAACGCGGTGCCCCTGAGCTATCCTCCCGGGCCAATGTGCACATTTACTCTACCCTCTGCACAGGATGTGGGTGGGATATGCTGATATCTGCATCCCTGGAGTTTCCAGTTGTATTCTTCGTTTGAGCAACAGGTCTCAAGCCTGGTTGTCTCGCAGGTGGAGTTGCCACAGATAGGTGGGCCTATTAGGAGTAATGAAGTGCAGATTAAGGGGGGGCTGGTGTGCATGCATGACCCAAGCAACATGCACTGCCGCGTTATTGCTGGTGTTTATCAGGTTGTGTCTGTACCCTGTCCGTATGCACATACGTGTCTTCCTTTGCAAAGCACATGCTTATTCTGATGCTGGCGGGTGCAATGCAAGTACGAGTGAAAGGCAATGTGCACGTTCCGGTCACCGCAGTCTTACAGCATGCGCATGCGCACGGCACTGCACGCATGCGGTGACAGCGGTGCTCATGCTGCAACAATAATGCCTCTGAGAGACATTGTAACCGCTCCGGAACCCCACCGCTTCAGAGAGAATTGTGGGCGCACAAGGTGCGCATTTTATTGCACAGGGGCTCAGATTATGTGCTGTAGCGTTCCTAGAAGCGGTGGATGCACAGGCGTGGCGGAGGCTGAACCTAAAACACCGGATGGTTGAGAGGGTCTACCGCATAGACGGGAGGGAGGGGGGTCATTCAGGAACCCTCCTAAATGGCGCAGAATGGGACTGTGCCCATTTGCACTTACGTGTCCAAAACGGAGTGCAAATGTGAAGAGTAAAAAACACAGGCAACATCGCTTTTACTCTTCACTTTCCCATCTGTTTTGTAAATGTATTTGGCACCTGCAAATAACACTTTGCAGGCAGCATTTACAATGGATTCCTGGGGGCTCTCTCTGCAAGTGCAAAAGTCAGGCGGAGTCCATAAGAATCCTTTAGTTTTCCGACCAGCATGGAACTACACAGTGGCAGAAAACCATAGGGCTTTTTTAAGGTCAAGGGAGAGAGCAATATAAAAATGCAAATTCCATGGCGGGCCCCAATTCTGCCTTCCAGAGGCGTCGCTGGGGGTTGGGGGAGGGGTTATGGGGGGGGGGCGGCAAGCCCTGGGGTTGTTGGTTGTAGCCCTGGATAGAAGCTCAGGGGCTAGAACCAAAAGGCTAGCTAGCCCCGGGTCCCGACAGTCCTGACGTTAGATTAGCCCCGGATCTTGTCCAGACCTAGAAACACCCCTGCTGAGTTCAAACAGACTGAAAATCGCCCGGATCATTGAAAGTGAAGTGGCAAGAGCAGACGCCTCGCTTTCAGGCTTCATTGTAGTGATTCGGGGGTTCAGAAAATGGCCCTAGAATGCTACCCGTAAGCATCTAACGCCTTGCTGCCTCCTCGCCTGCTTGCGGGCCAGGTGGAGAATGGCTGGCTTTTTGAGGTGCAGCTGCTGCCTCTGTCATCGCTTTCGTGGGCTCCCTCAGCCTCTTTACTTGCCTCATCCGAGCCTCCGGAGCCTCCTCCCACGCATCCTTCCGCTTGGTGTTGACTGCCTGCAGGTTCCCCCCGTGGAGCTTCAACATCAACAGTCCAACAAAATGACAGAGATGTGCTATACAAGACCCCTTCGTATCAGACTACATTATCTGGGCAAGCTGGCAGACACCTCGCACTAGGTCTCCCCAGCGTTGGGCAACCTTCAGAAAGCCCCTCGCCAATGATTGCTAAAGCTTGGATGCGTTTGCACTTAGCATCGCAGTTCACATATTCCACTGTATCCAGGCAGCAAATCATGTCTCTGCAGCGGCAGCTTTCAGAATGTTGAACGTGTCATTCATTCATGACCTGCTATTTGCTCTGACGTGAATCGGATGGCGAAGCATTTTATTACGGAAGGCTTAAGAATTACTAATAGCTTCCACTTTACAGTAAAGCGCGTTTCCTGTTTGGCATTTGCTATTTCACGATATAGCGAAGATTGTGCTGAAATACATTCGTTGTTTCCCAACAAATGTGCTTTTTAGATTGTAGTAAGATGGTTTTTAGAATGTAAAATGCTACGTGTTTTTGAAAGCAAATACAAATATGGACCGTACCAGAGGATGCCAATGTCTTTTATGACGTGACTGCAGTGAGAGGGTCTTTCTTCTGCCCGTCCAGGACGAACAGCGCCCAAGTGTCTATTTCCTCTCTTTGACAGCGCACGTCGCTACTTTTCCAAGTTCGGATTTGCTCCTGCCTCTTCCTGGTGTTCTGGAATTTTTCTTGCCTTTTTATTACAGCTCTTTTTTCTTTATTTTTACCTACAACCCTCCTCCCCTTCATTCTCCCTATATATGTTCTCCTTTTTTCCACCTACCCTTTCACTTTTTCTTTTTAATCATTCATTTAAACATTTAAAATATTTTTTCAAACTAGTATAAACTACTATAATCAGTTCTCTTATTGTATTTGTTTTTATTTTGTAATCATGGAGGGCTTGAAAATAGGGAAGGCATAGAGGGTATAGAACAGAGTAATCTCAATCCCTGGCCATTGCTGTTTGGGGTGATGGAGCTGGCAGGAAGACGGGGGCAGGCACAGATGGCTGGACAGAGGTGAAGAGCAGACAAGACTTGCCAGATAGGAAGGGTCAACCCACTCCTAAATCTTTTTCTAGAGATTTGAAACCTTAAGCTGGACCCTAGCTATTTTGAGCAGAACTCACTTCATTTATAGCTGCATTTTGAGCTGCTTGAGGAATGATCACATGCTTTTTTTGCCCAAGCCACTTCAGCTCAATTTATCTCACAGCCTCAGGGCCTAAGAGCAGACACCTTATTCTGGATTTGCTATATGCTGAGCACCATTAAGTCTAAACAACATTTAAAGCTTTTTGAAGCATTCAGTCCTATTATTATGTATTTTGATGAAAAGCCAATAGGGCAACCAGAGGCGTCTTTTTTGATTATTTCCAATAATTTCATTTTTTCCATTTGTACATTTTGTTTTGAATTGTGGGATTTTTACAGGTATCCATTCTTTTCTTCCAGCCCTCTTCAACACCCTGCCTTCTAAAGTTTGTGAGTATAAGGAGGTTTTTTTTTTACCCTGCATGGGTTATCACATTGAGAAAGGTATTGAGGCATTGATTATTGCTTGAGGCAGATGCCTCTATGAGATTGTCTATCATGATTTGGTGAGGCAGGTGCTAAATTGCCTAGCAAGTTCTGTGAGGTTTCTTATCACAACTTGGTAAGGCAGGCAGTTGGTTTTTAAGGTGACTTTGAGTTCTTGGTGATGGTTGATCAGTCTTAGTTTTGACTTGAGGTAGAGGCAAATGACAATGGTTCAACTTTTCCATGGGGTTGGAAGCAGCTGTTAGCACTGCAGTGCGGCTTGACACAACGCGAACACGAACACGAATGTGAGCACGCTTGATATGATGATGTGATATAATAAGGTATTTATAACGCACCTGTGCACAAGTGTTTCTAGGCGCCAGAGACTGCTAAGGCCTTGCTCGGGCTTTTCTTCTAGCCATCATTGGTGGCTGAAGGCAGTGAACGCGGCAAATATTTTGAGTGCTGCAGCCTCATCTGCCTGCCTTCTGTGCCCGAGAGAAACACGAAAAAACTGCAACTCTGCCCAGTAGAGAGAAGAGGCCGAGATGGGTATGCTGTGCCTGGAGCTGGAGCCTGGGTCCTGAATCCAGAGTGCCAGGTGCTGGTATTCCACCCCACCATAGTCTGGTAAGGCGGGCTGGTGCAGGTACTGGGGGTGACAAAATGCTACAACCACAGTACGGCTCCCACCACACAAAAAGACACAGAAAAAGGACACAGATCGATGGGGAAGGAAAATCAGAGGGAGGTATCTGTGACAAACTGAAGTAGACTGAGGCAAATTGTAAACTGCATGCCTATAGCCATAGCTTACAGGTTAAAGCTTGTAGGCGTTTTTTCTGAGCATTTTCTGTGCATGCTGCGGCAAGTGCAATCTACACCTCGCAGTGAGTTATAGGAAAAGTTGGTGCTACAGTTTACAGTGTCAGTTTCAGTCCTGATCACCAACAAGGTCTACTTGGCACACTGGCCCACTGGTACAGGCAGTACTGACGGGCAGCTGACAACCAGTGGTCTGAGGTTCTGCTCTGAAAACACTGGTCTTTCTGCTGGAATTGGAATTGGTATTGACTCTGGTACCTCTTTCTCATCATAGTGGCACAACTTAGAGCAAGGAAAGCAAGCAGTAAGAAGGGGATGATCACTAAAATCCTCAGTGTGAAGGCAGGAGTAGCACCCAACCCAGCTAGGCAAGCCAAAATAAATTGGGAGGCAGGTAGCACAGAGGCCTTGAAAGCAGCCCTTGTAACTGGGGGAGTGGTTGGCAGAATTGAGCTGAATGAATTAAATGAGTTGGTAAATATAACACCAGATGGCTGCGGCGGTGACAAGGAAGTCTCTACCTTATTGGTGGGGGTTGCTGCAGCTGCGGAGGAACCATTTTGAAGGGTGGAGAATCAGTCAGCAATGAAATAATTATTAACATCCTCCTCTGTAGGGGGTCCGGCAAGTGACCTGGCAGGCCTATGTGCTGGGGGCATTGACATAGATCCCAGGGGGATATCTAAACCCAACCTCATGCAGATCATGGGTACAGCTCCCACGCTACCCCTATCCTTATTAAGTGGGGCTAATATGCCAACTAAGGTGGCTGGCTCATCGGACAGATCAATCCTGAGAGCATTGGAGCATTCTATTGACCGGTACTATGAAGAGACATGTCTCCAACCCCAAACAATGAGAGACAAGAGGAAGCTACCAGGTAATGCCCCCTTATGTCCTGACCGATGTTCTCTGGACTCGTGTGCACTAATTTCTAACTCGGAGCTGGAATCAGACTTGGAGTTGGATAGTTCATCTGACACTGAGGTGGGTGTTTCCTGTCCTGTTAGAAGCAGATATGGAATGGCTCATTGAAAGGAGCTCCCGGTAATCCCTGCAATTATCAAACACCCCATGGGTGACCAAAGCTTGCCACGTCAGTGGGAAGAGGGCGAGAGAAACTACAAAACTCAAGGAGCTGCGGACTGCACCCCAGTGGATCCTGAGCCACCCTAATCTATAGCTGCCCCTTAGGAGGTGGAGCTGTGGAGTGTGGGAGGCTCATTTTAGGCCTTTCACCATGGGCGCTCCGGCACACAGAACTATACAGCCTCAGATCTTGATGGTGGCAATATGGAATCTGTTGGAGTGGGGAGTCAGCACACAAGCAATAACACAGACAGTATATTGCACATTGCAGAGTATTTGAACAGGCTCACTGCTGCATATCTGGAACTGAAGGATGCCCTTAGGCTTTCTTTGGACAGAAGTGAAATAGATGCAGGGAGACTGGATGTTTGCTTGTAGGCCATTAGTAGGTTGAGCAAATCTATGTTAAAAATGCAAGCTGGGGCAAGCTCCCCGAAGGTGAACTCTGGTGACCGAGTGAGTCAGTCATGAATCCATTGTCTACCAAATGCCTATGATGCAAGAGAAATTTGCAGAACTAAAATGGCTGCCAGCGAATAATCCAGCCACCAAAGTAAGTACTATGGAAAGCATATGTATAGCCACAGAACAGAGGGCTGTATTGAGTTGCAGAAGCACTCATATGGGAACAATAAAAGTCAGGGGGGGTCTTGGACCTCGCAGCGGTTATCCCCAATGCAAATGTCACCAACAAGGGAAATAAGGCTCAGGGCAAACCAGCAACTCAGAACCTGGCAGTTCTGCAAACAGACTGGGGTGCATTGCAAGAGCTGCTAAAAGAAGACCCTCTTAGTGGTTGGAGGGAGACAAACTTGATTTGCTGTTTTAAGGGTCTAACACACGGAAATACAAATGCCTGCAAAAGAGCTTTAGTGAAAGCCCCGTCAGAAGTCTTGGGGGTGTTGGACATTTCATTTGAACTGTTCCTGGCTATAACAATCCTTTCAGATTGTATGTTTTGCAAAGGGTGAAATGTCCGCTTTAATTTTGCAAACCTGAACTTCTGGCTCTGTATCTTGAATTGTCGTGACGCACTAGCAATTAGGGGTATTAACGTGTTTGAGCATATAAAAGCAGAAGTTTGTCATCTGCATTACTTGTGGAATCCAGGGTACACAACTATGGCTGAAGAGGTGAACTTGGTGGAGAGGGGCAAGGCTATGGGGGACCGCAGGCCTAATGGAAGCATGGCGAGGAATGTTGACCCAAATTGCCTAATAATTGACCTGACAAGAGCCGAATTAGAGTCAAGACTGCACCAGGTCGAGCTTTGCCATTATCAACCCTTCAAGCAGGCCTTGGAGCAAGTATGCTACTCAAATCCCCCCTTTGAAACAGCTTTGTTGGCCCAACCTGGAAGAAATAGGGTGGTGGGTGGGGGCCAGGGGAGATGATGTTAAAGACACCAACTCCAAATGGACTAGTGGGGGCCAATACATCAGAAGGAGGACATTTGGTCACCCACCCGGGCCCAAACTGACCATGGTAGCATAGACGAACATGGTATTCTTCCGTGAGAGGGGAGGGGTGAGGGAAATAAGAAAACAACTGGTTACATACAATATCCAGCAGGCGTGGGAAGGAACGCAGGGAAAATATTTATGTTATCATGGAATATAGCTGGGTTAAAAAAGGAAAATAGCTGAACCTGCCACTGAGGACAACTTAAAAAAGTATGATATTATTCTCCTCCGGTAGACATGGTTAGAGGAGGATATAGTGCTGGACGAGTATAGGGCCTATCACATGAAGGCCAAAAGAGGTAGAAGGAGAAGACCGTATAGCGGGATTACATCATTGCTTAAGAGCACCCTCAATTGCAAGTTAGCAGATCTGAGGGGTCAGCCGAAGTCCCATTGCAGACATTTGAACTTGGAAACAATAGATGGTGCATCAGTATATGTATGTAATAGGGCACCTTATGTAAAGGCCCCAAATCCCCTTCCTGCAATACAAACGAATTCCAAAGGATTATGGAAGAAATAGCATGGGATTGAGGTAGTGTTGATATGTTGGGGGGGATTGGAACCTCAAAATGGGAAACGGCCCCCTGGGGGGCTATACGACCCTGAAGAAGACAGTGTTGAATATTCCTGCACTCTAGATCTTGTGCAGAAGGCCGAAAACTCTGCCACTGGTTAGTCAAGATGGGCATGAGATTGCTAAATGGTCGGATAGGTGACGATATTCCAGATCAAGTACCCTTTAGAAGCACTAGAGGGTGCTCAACCATCGATTATTTTATGGTGACAGTAAATCTGTGCACAGTACACAGCCAGCCCTTTTCAGTGATCACCACGGAATGGCTTTGGTGGTTGAGTTAAAAGCAATAGCACCATGCAGGAATACAATTAACCACCTTGAAGGGCTGACCTGCAGGGACATTGCTACCAAATGCCTGAGATGGGAGTTGGCAGACCGCCCCTGGGTAGGGGATCAAATCCTGAAGCTAAACAGTCAAAAATTCATGTTGTTATTGGACGAGCTGGCGAAGCCAGAGTCAACCATCTC
Source organism: Ambystoma mexicanum (assembly GCF_040938575.1). Classification (NCBI taxonomy): domain Eukaryota; kingdom Metazoa; phylum Chordata; class Amphibia; order Caudata; family Ambystomatidae; genus Ambystoma; species Ambystoma mexicanum. The sequence goes on along the minus strand of NC_090931.1, from coordinate 795,549,000 downwards.
AAACAATGAGGACCTCGCGAGAGATATACAGGGTTTTTTTCTGTTAAAAGGGGCATTGGGAAGGAAGAAAGGCGCTGCAAAAGCTGGTTTGATGAGCGGTGCAGAGCAGCAAGAAGGGTGCTCTTTTCGTTACTAAAGGGTAAAGTTGCGCAGAGGTGTGACATTATATGGGCAAGATCCTCCTGTAAAAGAGCTGTAGAAAAACAGAAACTACAAATTGACATTAGTACCTGGGAATCACTGGAAGCAGCCAGCTTGGAAAATAACTCAAAAAGCTTCTGGGCGGCAGTGAATAAAACCCCTGCATATTGGTTGCACGTTTTGAGTCTAGAGACCATGATATCGGACAGTGGCTGGGTTGCGCTTTTTTGAAAACTCTATAGCAACACTGCCATGAGTGCAGGAGCCTATGATGAGAGGGAAAGTAGGGAGTCTCAGGCTACTTGGGGCAACATCCTGCGAGCATTGAGTAACAACCATGTGAAAATTGACTATCCAGCTGTGGAAAAGGTTATTAAGATGTCCCAAGAAAATAGAGCACCAGGCTCGCACGGAATTCCTGCAGACGGCTATCAAGATTGTATTGCGATTTGGGGACCCATCTTAGCAGGGTTGTTCAATGCGATAATGGTGTTGGGCACTGTCCCGGAAGAATGGAGGAAGGCAATCATTGTCCCTATATTTAAGAAAATGTGCAGAGTCTCCTCAATTGTATTGCCCTATTTCACTTCTAATTTCTACCTGTATAATATTCAGGAGATGTTTTTTGAACACAATCGAGGACTGGGTGTCTGCAAATTCAATTTGATCCCCAATTCAACTTGGATTCCGTCCATCACTGGGCTGTATTGACCAATGCCTTAACCTCTATTTGATTACGTTTATGTTTATTGAATTTATATAGCGCTTTAAGCCAAAGCGCTTATGCACATTCACTGTATATAAAGAAAGAAAGAAAGAGCCAGTGCACCTTGCATTTATGGACCTCAGCACTGCTTTTGACAAGGTCAACAGAACAAAGTTATGGTTATGGCAGGTGCTGAGTTCCTACGATTTCCCACCATGGGTCTTGGCTCCCCTCATCTCCCTACACGAGAATAATGTGGCATGTGTAAGATCAGGGGCAGAGGGCAATTGCACATCCTGCATTCCGATTCAGGCCGGGGTCAGGTAAGGGTGCGTACATGCCCCTATTTTATTGCCCCTGTATATCAATAAGCTGCAGACAAAAAAGAAACAAGAGTCAAGGCTACCCCTCCCTCAACGCACAGGTAGTGCTAGAAAACCTACAGCAGGCTAGGTGTTAGTTTAGATTAGCCATTTATGATCACACAAACAAAATGAGAAAGTACTGTTAAAACTAAATTTATTCTAAGTTGAGGTACATAATAAAATCACGGGTACACAAGTGAAGATCGTTATCATTCACTATATATGAGCCATGCAGTTCTATACACAGTGTGGTTAGTAACAGAAAAAGTGTTGTTTTATGTACTGTAAAACATTAGCAGCACATTTCCACTGTCGACACATATTGTGTGTTTCTGGTTCGGAAGCAATTTCACATCAAATTCTCTGAGTGGCGCAATTTTTACAATGCTCCGAAGGTTCCTCAGGAGACTGTGGGACGCTGTTATCAAGAGACGTGTAGAAGTAGGTGTTACTAGTCATCTAAAAATGAAAACCAAAGATAAAATGTTTTAAAACCATGTGATCAAAACAACCTATTTAATGAGGTGGACACGGGAGCTGTAGGTTGACACCTACCTATGAATAGTTAGAGGCGTTTTGGGATGCGATTAGCAAAAACTGTTACATGTACAGGCGTATGTTCTCAGGTGCTCTGATGGTGTCTGCAGAGGGAAGAGAAAGGGCTTAAAGTTAGGTCTGGTGGTTTCTTAGGCAGAGTAAAAGCCACCCAATTTTGTAGGGGTCAAGAGCAAATGTCTGAGGACAAATTTATCTGGTTATTGATTAGGGCAGATGTAATTTATCTCAGTGACATCACAAAATATTAGAGGCAAAACGAGCACAGCATTTGAAGGCAACAGTACTCCACGTGGTGCTGAAAAAGATAGAGGATAACTAGATTTGTAAGGTGCTAGTGTAAGCCAGTGTATACACATAAACTGGTTGAGTGCATGTTCAAATCGGTGGTGCTGAGAGTGCCATGCAACATAGGTTAGGTGCATAGGATGGTGTGGCCTGAAGCACGATGAAGCACATAAGCTTGTTCGGTGCAGATTGGTGCTGGGCAAAATGAAGACCTCTCTTAGAGTTAAAGGGAGGGCTAAACAAGAGACAGTTGAGACAGCGAGCTGGTGCTAGAGTGACCTGCTGCACTGAAGGATTTTGCTTCAATGAGAGGCTGATATGCAGGGAAGGTACTGAGCTAACAGTCTCAGGGGCCACTTCGACAAAGTAGCAGGTCATGTCGGTTGCTAAGCAACTTGACATAATGGCGTCTCTAATTGATCGGCAATGTGGCAGATCATACTGCGGAAAATATAGGAGCGTGATGGTATGGAGTGATGGCTAATTGACCAGACGCGTGTGTTACTGTCATGTCTGCGCCATGGGTGCATACATTGGCGATCAATATGGACTAATTGTTATTCATTTATCTACAGAAAACTCTTGGATCAACCTCTATTCACTTTTTGGACCTTATTTCTCATTTGCGAGACTTTGGTGTTTTTTATTTTACCCAATAAACTACACTTACCACAATGCACTTGGCTATAACTATCTATTCCTGGACATTCCTATTTGTCATCATCGAACTACAATCCCCAGAAGCCCTAGGGATCAGCTCTGCTTCCACCAGCTCAGGAACAGAGAGGGAGGAGGCAGATTGTATGCAGGTGTGCTGATCCAGGTGCGACCAATTAGCCTGCCTCTATGCTGGGCAGGGCGGTATAAAAGCTGCTGCCTGCAGGGGCTCAGTCTCTTGCATTAAGAGTTCCTTCCAGCACCTTTTTTGCCTTCACCCTCCGCCTTTACCCCTCCGGGCTTCTGCCCTGCAGCCGATCACGCTCTGCTGCTACCTTCCGCCCTTGTCTTCCAGGCTCCTGCTTGCAGCCGATCACGCTCCACTGCCGTCTACCTACAGCCTTCGTCTGCTGTGCTTCCAGCCTTGCAGCCTACTTCAGTCCTCTGCAGCCTTCTACAGTCATCGGCCCTGCTCCTTTGGGCTCACTCCTTGCTGCCCGGCCCTTCTGGCTCCTTGCCGCGCAGCCTGCTTCACTCCGCTGTCAACAGCCCTTGTCCTCGGGGCTTCCTGCCTTGCAGCCGATCACGCTCCGCTGCTTTCTACGTACAGCCTTTGTCCGCTGGGCTTCCAGCCTAGCAGCCCTCTACAGTCCTCTGCAGCCTTCTACAGTCAGCGGCCCTGCTCCTCTGGGCTCACTCCTTGCTGCCCAGCTCCTTTGGGCTTGCTCTTTGCTGTCCTACACATCTGAGCTCTCACCCTTGTACCCAACAGTCCTCTGCAATCCACAACAGTTTACCTGCATTTATTACTTTCAGTTATTGCAGTCCCCCTGTTTCCTGACTGCTGCTCCCTTGCTTTCTTCCTTGTTTTCAACCCTCTGTTCTTTATCCCTGTCCAATTCAGTTATACTGCTTTCCCTTCATTTCCTTCTGCTAGTTTGCTCATCGACTTCCTTTTTTCCTGGATTTGTCTGTTAGTGTCTTCTCTTGTACTGTTTGTAGACCCCTTTGTACAAAGCTTGTCTGTTGGATTCCGTCAGGCAACCTCTGCCCCTTCCCTTGTCTCGTTTCTGTGTTACAGACACCCACAGCTGTTGTTCCCAGCCATGAGCAAACAGCGTGGGCCTCTGTTATAGCAAACTGTGCGGAAGGCTGGAGTTTTTCCTAAGGTCGGTGGAACACTCTTTCCCCATTTCTGCATACACCCCAAGAGGGAATCCCCTGCTACACTTGCCTACTCGTTGTTCTCTTTTACTTTCTGCTGTGTGTGTACTTATCTGTCCACCTTTATTTCAGCACAACCACCCAAACCCTACCTGGGTGCCCTGTGCCACTCTTAACAGTGTGCCATCTGTGACAGTTACCAAGAAGGGGAGGAAGGAACACTTCCATTCCAGACCCTACAAGCCTTACTGGACATTGGCCCCACAAGGCACAAGGACATTTGTAAATGGTATTCCAGTGAACTGATCCAGCTAGAGGCAGTTTATTGTCAAGTCACTCCTCAGCAGAGGCAGAGGGTTTTATCAATCATAATGCCAACAGGTTGTAATCCTCCCATCGAACACTGTTATAGTTGGGTTCCAGTATACAGTTGGTTCATTACAACACTAATCTGCATTCTGAAAGAGACCTTAGACTCCCACGGAGCAAAAGTAGAAATTAGTTTAGGGCTGGCAATAGCTGGGGGGAAATAGTCCAGGGTAGAAGCAGTACATATGCCCCATATAAGAGGTGATGTCAGTATGACTAGTAGATGTCAGACTCTAGCAGCATTGCCCAGTGACCACGAAAGGTAACCCTGGTTTGGTCACAGCTACTTACAGGTCTCTAGACAGGGATTAACTGGGTATAATCTCTGGGGATCGGCAAAGGAAGGAATTAGGTGACAAGAAACACTATATAGCAACACCTAATAGTACCACTGGCACCAGGCAGGAACTAGGCATACCTTCTCAGCTAGAGGGAGAAGGTGAAGGACAAGGGCTTCCAGTATGCCCCATGCCAAAGAAGAAAGGGAGACCTTATGTAGCAGAACAGTGTCTGTATACAGTGATGGCACCAGTCCCAGGTAAAACACTGATTGGAATAGGAGACCCTTTGAGGGCAAAGGTGGTAAAAAGATACCTATCAGTTGAAGGATAGGGCATCGCTTAGGCAGCCACAAAGATACAGAGATGGGGACCATCCTTCATGGCTCAGTACCCAAGGGAGAGCAGAAGCCCACCAAGAGAAAGGAAGCAGACTTCAGTTGTGAGAGCGGATAATGGCAACAAAGGTAGAAACTCTAAACCCGCAAGATAATACCAGAGACTAAGGATCCAAGGGATTGATTAGTGTCACAATTGGACTCTGGCACACAGACCTTCTTATTCAAAGAGAGACACAAGAAGTTTATATAAAAAATTCCTACTAATTGAAATGTAGAAGTGGATATTCCCATCGGATAAGTGGTTGAGGACAATAATATATAATTACGATTCACCTTGTAGGGGAATATCCAAAGGAAATGGAGGCACTGTTTGGGTCTGTTATGCATACAACACAAGATGGCGGCTTAGCAGAATATATTTGGACCAGGCTATTGTGTTAGGGAAAGCTCTAGAATGGAAGAAGTATTTAAAACCCGAAAATTTCAGATCAACTTAGAAAATGAAGTGATCTCATATGCAGCCTCATGGGCTGTTCTAGGTGCAACACAGTGATATAAGAATCATGTAGGACATCACAGCACATTGAGTACCCTCCACATATCATGCCAATTGTTGGCAACGCCAATGCCTCAGACACAATATCTAATCAAAGCACAGGATATACCATATTTATAAGTCATTGGGCCTCATTACGAGGTAGGAGGTAGCCATGGTGATATTAGCACCATGGCTACCCCCTTACCACATTCTGGGTCCGGGTTCCCGAAATAGGTACTTACCGGGTCATTCCAACCTTGTAGGACCCGGTAAGTCCCCATTCCGGGTACCATTCCCCATTCCCATTCGAGCCCCCATAGGGCTCAACAGGAATGGGCATGGAGCTAATAACGGTACCGCAATTTGCGGTACCGTTATTAGCTCTGAAGTCCCTTAACGGGTCCCTTCCATAATGCCTGGTAAAACCAGGCGTTAAGGGAGGGACCCGCTAAGGGACCTCGGAATAGGGTGGTAAGGGATTACCGGCACCGGTGTCTTTACCGGTGCCGGTAATCCCTTACCACCTACCTCGTAATGAGGCCCATTGTTATTGGAACAAAGGGCTCTGATACAACAGACAAGCCCCTATATTACATAATTAATTCCTACATCCACACCAGGTGGTTCATATTGATTGGTAACAGATTTCTGGATCTTACATGCTATTGCAAGCAGAGGACTTACAGAAAATGCATAGTTCAGGCCTTCAGGGTAGCATACAGAGATACTATTATCATACTGTATTGGATCTGGGGAATGGATTAATTACACAACCTACACAACTTCTGGATTCAGAGAGCTATGCAGACACAGTTAACGGCAATAGCATGCATCACTACATTGCCACAGGGGTACAACTTACTCATAGGCTATTATCTTGTCAAATATTTATACACTTGCAAACCCTGCATGCGCTTAAGAAGCTGCAGGCCATACTTGGCCTAGTGAACTTTGGGCAATCATAGGTGGCAGACCATGCAGCATTTGTGAAACCACTATATGACTATTTGAAGCATGACTTCCTTCTAACAGACTGGGAGGGAGAGCCCACTCGCCATCCTACACCAAGTCTACCAACAGGAGACTCAAAGTAGTTCCCTTCAGTAGAGGAACACAAACCAGGATTTATAAATGACACTATTTCCCTAGCCCAATAACTCTTAAATACGTAATATTTAATCATGGAGAGACAAAATCCATAGCATACCTTTCACGTGTCTATACAGTTTCTGAGCTACATCTTGCGCTACAAAAAAGGATTCTGGTTGCTGTAAAAATGATAGTGCCCAAGCAACGCAGACAGCACCAGACACAACGCATCACTATAAACCAGAATAGCTACAAACAAATGTATGCACTGGAATTGTCCCTATGAGCAGAAGCAGCAGTAACAGACACCCTGTTTTGGAAGTTTGCAAATGTACTATACCAGGAAGGGATTGCTGTTCCAGAAATTGGGACACGCTCTAAGTATTCCGCTGCCGGTGCTGCGGTAAAAGGTGATTCACCCATGACAGTGTGATTGAACACCAGGATACACAAACCAGACAATTACTTATTTATTTGCTTTATTGTGGTATAGTTTTATAAAAGAAACCTTTCACAAATCCAAAAAGAAAGATGTATTAAAAAAGGAAAGAAGGGGAAAAAGAAAGAAGAGAAAAGAAGAAAGGGAAAGAAAAGAGGTGGACGTTTAAGATATTAATAATACTTTTGCATGGTTAAAACATTGAGTAGCAACAGGATCTAAATAATGTGTCCCAGGAATAGTTCATTTCAGCAGCATGTGTCTAATATACTCGAAATCTTCCTCCACGGTAGCGTGAAATAAATCATACACACTTCACTCTTTCCACTCAACTACAAGGCCCATCCTTCATTCGTTTTTTCATCATCCGACATGTTCATAGCCAGCTGTGTTGTTTGTCTCAGTGACCCCAGGGCCTCACACTCAAACAGGAGATGTTTCACTGTTTCTAGAGTCGCCACCCCACACAGTTGACATTCCCTGTTTTCCCTCGAGAGGCCTTCCCAAGCACCCGCAATCTCCCTGGTCTTGGCAGTATTAAATATCAATGTAATACAGTCCCAGACCAGAGAGTTACCTATGAATTGCCTTATGTATACAGGTGGTGAGTTCCGATGCTGGATGTACTGAAGGAATTCCAAGGCATGATTTTTGTTGACAAGATTAACCATTGAATGCTCGTGGCAGCTCTCACTTAGTGATGCCTTAATATGTGTCTTGAAGGTGCCCAGTGTCATCTCCGAAGTTGAGACACCTTGCTGTGAGCACAGCATTTCATGAGGGAGTTTATTTTGGCTAGGTGACTCTGAGGCATTGTTGCAGTACGCATAGTCATTACTGTGTGAAGTAGGTTCATTAGAGACTGACCTGGAGCATTTGCCAGTTTCTCAACAGTGGTCAGACTGCTAAGTTGAATTATTGCCGCTATGGGCAGAACATTGAACTCTAGGTAAATCATGTCAATGGAAGAGCGCTGCGGGAGTCTGAGTAGCCTTTTAAGAAAAGTGCCCTCAAGTTTGCAGACTATTTCAAGATTTTGGGAGGCCCATATTTCTGCTCCATAAAGAATGATGGAGGTCACCTATGCTTGGCATAATTTGAGCAATGCATCAATTGAGAAGCCTTCTCCTTTGTTTGCAAACGAGTTGATGGTACCAGTAAGGGTGGCGGTCCTGTTGCGGACATGATCTAAGTGAGCTGTGCCTTGCAGCTTGTTGTCAAGGTGCAGGCCCAGGTACGTATGGATTTGAACTACTTCAATTTCTCATCTGTTCATCTCCCACCTAGCCTTCTTCACTTTTCTTCTGGGAGGGCAGAAGACCATAATCTTGGTCTTCGTCGTGTTCACTGCCAAGGAGTTGCGGTCGGTATAATTATTTAGATTATTCAGAGTGGCCTTCAAACCCAGGACCACAATGTCATCTCTTTGCCCAGCCATTTCATCCCTACGGAGCCCATTTTGGTGGTATAGAAGCTGGGCTGGTCAGGGCGTTGTCCATGTCAGCAAGATAGAGGTTAAAGAGTATGGGTGCCAAGTGTTTTAAACCTCTATATGTGGGAATCCACACAGTGGTTTTGCTGTGTTGGTCCATCCTGATCTTAACTCGAGTGTTCTCATGGAGAGTGATAATCATGCTCATTAGGCCTGATGGAATGCCCCATCCTGAAAGCTTGTGCCAAAGTCTGTTTCGGTCAATGGTGTCAAAGGTGGCACTGAGATCTATGAACGCCGTGTAGACCAGGTTTTGTCTTGATTGTGCTGAGGGCCAAGATGTTAGTGGTGGGGTTGTGACCCTTCCAGAATCCAGTTTGGGTGAAGGGGGTGATGTTACAGTCCTCAGACCATGTTTCCAGTTCCAGGAGAAGAATTTTTGCAAAGGTCTTTGCTGGAGCGTCCAACATTGCCAAGATCCGGTAACTGCCTGGGTCCGTTGGACTTTCCTTTTTGTAGACGGCAACAACAATGCAGTCACTCCAAGGAGGCAGAATTTTCGGTTGCATTCCGATGGAAGAGAACAGGACATATAATGCCCCCGACCAGGCATCAGTGTCAGATTTTATGAGAGGGCTACAGATTCCATCCAGGCTTGGTGCCCTGGAGGCTTTGGTTGCATTGATAAGGCTAAGGATGTCTCCAGGCATGTGGCGATAAAACCCGATGGAATGTTGGTCAGAGTTGCTCAGTGACTTTCCTGGCACAGGCCCTATTACCTTTTCAATGTGCACTTTCCAAACTAATTCTGTTACATCATTTAGGAAACTGTTTCCCTTATTCTTCGAGGTCCCATCTCCAATAATCTGCCAAATTTTAACAAAATGGTTTGTTTGGGAGGCGAAGACCACAGCTTTCCATTTGTTGCATTCATTCTGATACTTGTGCCTTCTCAGCCAGATGGAGTAACGTTTTTTTGTGTCTTTAAAATTTCGACTGTGCATAATGGGGTCTAACTCTATCTTTGCGAGCACGCGTAGTTCACTTATTAGGGTCCTTTTCTGTCTCTTATGGTGATGGCCTGGTTGCAGGGATGCACGTGATTTGTGTTGACGATGGTGCCAGCTCTGTTAGTAAACTTAGATTTGACCGTTAGGGGACAATTAGCGGATACCTCAGCTAAGGCGGGTGAGATACAAGGCATCCTCCTTGCACCAAAACAAATGGATCCACATAAGCACACTCTAATTGTGTCTGATTCAGACTATGCAATAAGAGATTATACCTTTAGCCTTTGATGGTGGCAAGCCAACTCATTCGGTGATCCTAAAGGCAAGCCAATAGCGTCATAACATAATTGGCAAATAATATGGGACATCTGGAAGGCTCGACCTTTCATCTGGGTTATACACACAGAACTGATTCAGTGCATATTGCAGGCAATGTGCTTACTGACCAGTCTGCATGACAGTGGACTGTACAATCTGGTAGCAGCATTAACATGCTCAGCCACATGCATAGTTGAGGACATAAAAGTATGACTAGATGCAAATAGTCCTAACCATCAAGGGCTCCCACTACTTACAACTATTCTGTAAGTTTACATACAGTGATCATCACTATAACTAGGCCAAAATAAGGTCCTGTTGACAGGGTACTACTGATCAAGCAGGATAGATCAAAATGAATCTCCACTGCACATGCACTTGTGGTCTAAACCCGCTTTGGGATTTCAGCTACTAAACAAATCTTGCAGAATGTATACTGGTGACAGGGCTTAGTAAGGTGGTACGAATGTACATACTGAATTCGTAGCAGATAACAATGAACAATGCATGCAAGCCACCAGTGAGCACACTGACAGGGGCAACAGTGCATTATGAATGTAAATATATGGGCTTCATAGGTCCACTGACACCCGTCAGTATTAATACTTGTTTGTCGTCGTGGACTAGTGCACAAGGTTCACTGGACTCATTTTTCAGAAGAAAGTTGATTGTAAAGAGGTCATAAAGGGTGTGCTTGCCTTAGTAGCTATGACAGCACTGAAATTCCCTCCAAGCTATTAATTGACCAGCCTTTTTAGGCAAAGCCTTAAGGGAGGCACTGTCAGGCAGGGGCTGTACTCTGCAAGTCTCCAACCCTGTTTTGCTCACAAGCTATTGGTCTCAGAGAGAGAGCCATTGGGATAGAAAGGCAAGCCTTGACTAAATTCATCCTTTCTTTTGGTAATAATTGGGTGAGTTACATTCCTATTGGGCAGTGTAGTATAAGGAATCTAACTTGCATTGCTCAATGTGAGGGTGAACACCTTTTTGAGTTGCTGTTTGATGCTCCAATGTATATGCCTAATTTACACAATTTTTGTGATTTCTCTCAACAGACTAGACCAGCTTCTCTTCTTACATTTCCCAAGAGACTCCATCAAAGGTGGGGAAGTACCACAGCTGTTAGAACGTCCTCCCGTTCCTGGTCATTGAACGATCGTTGGTGTTCAATACCCAACCTCAATATGGCGCCCACTCCAGTGTACACTGTTGCCAAAAGAAGTTTGCAGCTACGTTTTGTGGATTTGGACTCTAGCACTACTCAAGTCCTATTTGGAGGTAAAGTAGTTATTGTTCTAAAGGACAGGCTCAGATGAGACCTGGCCCTTGTTTCTCTAGACACCATTTGGGTGTTCGGTAGAGGAGTTTTGAGTTACTTAAAGAACATGGCTCACTATTTTGATGGAGGTGTATGTTGTTGTCCTTTGTAGGTGGTCCCACATTGAATTTGGATCCCCCCAGCTTGACCCTGGATTGCATGGTGGTGAAAACGTTTGTGCAAAGAAAGGTTCCACTGAAGAAAGTTCATGTATCCGAAGCTCATAAGAACTGAAACATGTCGGGATGTGTTTCCTTTTACTTTGAGAATGAATTACAATTGTGAAATTTATATAAGGGTATTGTGTACCCAGTCCATTTTTTCAGGACTAATGGTGAGAGGATACTACCAAGCACCACATCTAGATAGATGAGGAAGCCACTAGATTAGATCATATGTACCTCTTCTCCTTTTCTATATAAATGCCAACCATGACATGGCACCTTCCACGTTTTGCCAACCAATTCCGTGGACTTGCCAACCAGGCCAGAACACGACGTTCTTCGCGCAGCATTACACAAGGGGGAGGAGCTAACTCACACCCGGTCATTCAAGACAATCAAAGGAACTCAACGCGTCGCATTGACACTTCCTTGCTGCCGGTAACACTTTCTTCTGCTATTGTTCGCTCTGCTTCCTTCCTTGTTTCCCGCTCCTGTTCATTACTTGTTCCCTTGAACTCTGCTTTCAAGCTCCCTCTTCATTGCTGTTCCTGGCTTCCCTTTCTTTCCCTTTCTGTTCATTGCTCCTGTAAGCTGCTCTCTGCTACAATAGTGTCATTCACTTATCATACTTTGTGAGTCCTTTGACTTTGGCCTGTATTGGTATTGCCTACCCGCTGTTTGCTCTGGACAACTCACATACTCCGGACTACCGTCCTGCAACAAGGTTTTTTTTACTTCAGTGGCAGTTTTTCCTAGGATTTCTTCCTTCCCTTTTTCCAGGCTGGTCTTTTCTATCAAGACAACCCAGGCCTCGGGAGAGGAGAGACCTTACCTGCATCACAGAAAATCTGCTGTCAAAGAGTTGGGTAAGCCAAAGACTAAAAATAGCATTGAGACAAAGAGAAGTCACAGACTGACTGACCCTGAAATCTGGGGACTAGCTCCTAGAGAGGATTCATGACAAAGAAGCACTTGGACCATGCTACGAACCTCCTGTGAAGATACTGACAAGTGTCTGTTGACCATCTTAATCCAGCTTCAGATGGTTCTGCCCCTGTTCCAGAGAGGACATTCACTTTCTTGAACAACCTGAAAAGTAGGCAAAAATAGATGAAAATGTGAAGTTCACAATAGCCCCAGAAACCTCCACGTCACATGAAAACAGGTCTGTTATTCTGGGAATCAAAGAGCCAGAACCAAGGCTAGAAAAAAAGCCAAGATTTGTAGCCATCTAAAGTGCATGGAAACTTACAAACCTTTTTGTTGGAACAGTGATCTTGTTTACATGTTTGCTGTTGATAAGCCTTCTCACCTATTTTGTCTTTGGGACATTTTTATCCCACTGGAGATCCCAATGACACGCCAACAGTTGAATACTTCAACTTTAGAAATAGCACACACTCCAAACCCAATAAATAAGAGGGAGTTGCAGGCTGATGTGGGAAAAGTCTCTACACAAATAAGCATACACCTAGTAAAGTTAGGACACTTTTGGACAAGCCGGTATAACTCTACCGTGGGCCTAATCTGCAACTCCAGGTACATACACTATTGGCAATAGATACTTCTACGCTAGTGACCCCTATGATACACATCACAGACACCTATAGGGACCTGTTGAGATCCAAGTTAGAAGCTTTTGCTCAAGGAGTATTGTTAGATCCTGAAGATGATCTAGAAAAGCTAGATTACAAAGCAGACCATGTATGTATTGTGAAATATTTAGACACCTTCCTTTACTTTAAGCGGACATCTGTGCAGTGGTTAGATACAACCTTCTGGGAACGTTGTCCTGTTCCTCTTATTGACACATAACCAGAGATTAAGACACACTTCCCATACATAGCAAAGGCCCAAGTGAAGAAACAGTGTATAGCGCGAAATGCCCAGTTTATGTGGTCTATGCATTCTGTGATATATGATGACGCATTCTATGCCACAACAATCGGGAATACATGACAAGAAACAGTCCCTCCGTAACACATCATGGGGGACTCTTGCAAGTGTATGGAACAGACATGCTACATATAACATGTAGATATCCACATTTGATGTGTTCTCAATCACACAAAGTTTGGGTTAATTTGTAGTCCAACCCTTTTACCCACATATCCAATAGGGAGGCCACGGAGGGTGGCATTTGGAGGGCAACTGAATAGCTTAACTAAGCAATAAGGAAAGGCAATAAAGAGCATATTACAAAAACACAAAGTTTTAACTGTAGGACCTTAAACAGCTTAGGCCTCACAAAACATTTCACAAACCTATGCTATTTCGATAGGCATATCATGCCAACTGATGGCAAAGCTAGTCCCTTAACATGATATTGTTATTGTAGCAGACACATAGGAAAAGCCAGGTAGACAGCAATCCTTGACAGGATCGGTCACATAGGAAAGATAAGGGCCAAGAAGGAGGTGAAAAAAGTTAACCTACTTTGAAAACAATTGTTCTGGTATTCCAAGGACTGGCTACAAGGTGGATCAAGATGATCAATTTTGCAGCCGATGACAGTTGCATTGCATTGCAGCAGGGAATCCACAAGCTTGAGAGATGTGGTATTGGGTATGGTGCATAGCATGCAAGAGGACCTAGTAGCTTTACAGGATGATCAACAAGCAATTGTTGAACTTCTGAAGATCGCAGACTTCCTGGACTCACACTCTACAGGTGTTCCTGTCTGGTCTATCAAACTATGGCCAGAGTAATTGACAGAACCAAATATATCAAGATAAGCTCAGAGACAGGCCATTCAGAGTCACTCTTCACCTTGCTGAGGGTACTCAAGAGAACATTCTACAGAATATCAGCGTGGTACAAAGTCTTATTGTCGTAGACATTGTATGGGATCCTGAATATTACCATGCTAGCAGAAACACCTCTGTTGTGTGAAGAATTGCAGTCCTGGGGCACCATACAACATGTGGTGCCCTACATCCATGCCTGCGTGAATCATGTGTGCTTTACTGTGCAACTGTATTCCGTGAAGAACTGAGTGAGAACACCCCATATATGATGCCAGGACATTCATCATAATCAGCCCGAGAGTAGTATTCAACACCAACCAAGTGCATGCTGAGTACAATTCAAATGGAAACCCTCAGCAGCAAAGCACAACTACTACCTGGTGTAACCTGCATTGTGCGGCTTAATGCTTTATGCTGTGTTGAGCATGTGAGGATTGCCGGTTTCATTGCTGTCTCAAATGTGGTGAACTGTTGCAGTTTTATCTACATCCACCAATGTGGACTAAGCTAGCACATCTGGACTGCTCTGGGGTGAAGCTCTCACCACTGAAGTTCCTGCAACTAACACTGAGACTGGTAATACACAGCACTAGCACCAAAATAACATTCGCAGAAGCATCAAACAGAGCACTGGAGTTGGGCAAATACCAACTGGAAGAATACCTGAATGGCCAAAGGAAATTCAAGCTCCACTCCAACAAATGGGGGCTCCTTCCTGAGCTCCATCTACTGGCTAAAGGATACAGTTGCTGTCTTCAATCCATTGAAATGTTTTTTGGAATCTTATGCATGGCGATCAGGCCTGTGCTCTACATCCTTGTAGCTGGGTTCATCCTGATCCTGTTCGTCACTTTAGTTTCATTGTGTCAAGTAGCGGTAAACTTGTCCTTGCACCATAACTGTATCCTGACTAACAGGAGAGAACTGTTTGGAACTATTTGTGTGTGAATATCTACTCATCTCTAATTCGTCAGCGATCATCAGTGGCTGAGGATTGTCTGCTGACTAGTACCTGCTGCGGCTGGCTCATCTGAAGAGGAAATGTTTGTTTTAACATTTAGTGAATGGTGAAGATTCTAAGTAAACACATTTGACCAGATAAGCATTCTGCAATATTTTACATGCTCTTTTGTCTCTTCACTCTTATTGCCATGATTCCTATGAAGCCTCCACCGCCTGTTCTCCGCCTCATGAGGGGGTTACATGTATTTTCTATATCTGCCAATATTAGACATGCTTATTATGGCCTGTGATCCGAGTCGCAGAGCAGGCCTTCTACACTGTGTGATGAAAACAGTTTAATATTGAGTGAAATGCAGGCCTCCTTGCTATAATGCACAGCACAATGTAAACACGTTTATATTTAGTGAAAAACAAGCCGTGGGATTCGCTTTTCCATGGTGCAATGAAGTACATTAGAGTTTTTTTCAAAAAGTCCAGGCTGCAAGCCAAAGACCTTGAGCCTGGAACAGCCCCTTCTGATTGTGTAAACAATGTCTGTTAACCTCTATGGAGACTCTTTCCGGGAAGGAAGTCAATGTACTTGCAAAACACAAAAAGTAGATAGCTGTGGCGAACACTGCAAACTACAAAATGCAGACCTTCTCTAGTTCTATTATGAAGGACAAAGCCATGCCTCTAGTTATGCTGTGCACAATAAGGGTGCTTTCAGCTAAAAATACAATTGGTGGCAAAATCCCTAGTGGCCTCCGAAGGAAAGGACCATGTCCTTGGATGGTATTTGCAAGAGAAAGGTGTTGTCAGCTTTAATGCAATTGTTGGCAAAATCCCTGGTGGCCTCTGAAGGACAGGACAATGTCCTTGGCTAGTCTTTGCAAGAGAAAGATGTTGTCAGCTTTAATGCAATTGATGGCAAAATCCCAAGTGGCCTCTGAAGGACAGCCAGTAGGCATGGAAGGCTTGAAAACAGGGAAGGCACACAGGGTGGATAACAGAGTATGGTCAACCCCTGGCCATTGCTGTTTTGGGCGATGGAGCTGGCAGGAAGACAGGGCAGATGCAGATGTCTGGACGGAGCTGAAGAGCAGAAAAGGCTTGTCAGATGGGAGGGTAAACCCACTCCTAAATCTTTTTTTTGGAGACATGAAGCCTTAAACTGGACCCTGGTGATTTTGAAATTTTCTTTAGCAGAACATGATTTATTTTGAGATGCATTTTGACCTGCTTTAGGAATTATCGCTTGCTTTTTCCCCCAAGGCACTTTAGCTCAATTCAGCTCACACCGTCAGGGCCTAAGAGCAGACACCTTATTCTGGATTGGCTATATGCTGAGCACCATTATGTCTAAACAACATGTAAAGCTTTTTGAAGCATTCAATCATATTACTATGCATTTTTTTATGAAAAGCCAACATAGCAGCAATAGGTGTCTTTTTGGATTTTTTCCAATTATTTTGTTTTTCACATGTTTACAGTTTGTTTTGAATTGTGGGTTTTTTACAGGCATCCAGTCTTTTCTTCCAGCCCTCTTCAACTCCCAACCTTCTATTTTATTTTTTTATTTGTTTATTATTTTCCAAAAGCCATTATTACTTGAACATAGACAAAACAATAACGTTTTAACTCCAAACCCCCCCTCACCTCCTCCCTCCCCCCTTACCCAAGACCATTCAGTTCTGTGTTTGCTGGTTTACTGTCGGCTGTCCCAAGTCCTCCTCTGAGGAGCTTTCCTCTTTCCCGTAGAATAGGGTTGTTGTGATGGCCACCCATTGCATTAGGTCTGCAGAGGAGTCCATCTTTTGTTGTCTATGTGCCAGTTCCCACGCCCCTGTTTCAGCTGTTGTCCATCTGCGGAGGTCTTCCCACCATATTGCAACACTGGGGGCTCTAGGGCTCTTCCAAGCCATAGCAATTCGGCGTTTTGCCAAAATGTACATTAAGTCCTTAAGTCTATTCAGCGGCTTATTCTTTTTGCCTCTGGAGTAAGATCCCAGAATGCTCGCCTTAGGTGTTTGCACATCCAGAGTAATGTCTGCCTCAGCCACTCTTGCTTCAATTTGCTTCCAGAAAGTTTGTATAGCCGGGCATCCCCAGAACATATGTGTCATCCCCACACTGGGTTCTAGGCATTTGGGGCACGTTGAGGCGCCCGTCCGACTAAATTTTGTAATGATGTCCGGAGTGAGGTATGCCCTGTTGAGTACATAAAATTGTATGAGCTGCAAGCGGGCGTTTCTGGAGACTTTTTTATGATAGCTTGTGATGGTGTCCCATTCCTTATCTTCAAACTGTGTGTTGAGTTCAAGCTCCCATTTGCTCTTGCTCCTAAGGTCTCCTTGCGCTGTGCAGATGAGCAAAGTTTCATAGAGCCTTGAGGTTTCATGCCCCCCCTCTGCTACATTTAACAGATTTTCTATGTCCTCTTGTCCAGTGTCCAGAGACTCCATCTCCGGCCAACATTTTTTTCTTTTCACCACGGCACTGTGTAGGAGGAATTGTCCGGTTGGTATCCCTGAGGTCTCCTGGAGTTCAGTGAACGTGAGGATGCCCTGCTCATCCACCAGGTCTCCCAGGGTGGCTACGCCGTGGGCCTCCCATATGTTCCTAATTACCTTCTGGTCGTCGGGCCTGGATGACATGATCACATTGATCGGGATCTGTGGGGAATAAGGGTCGACCATCCCAGTGGCTTTGCAGGCTCGCTCCAGATCTGAATTCCAAGGCAAATTAAGTATGCCTCTGGGTGTTTGGGACCTGACTCGATAGTTTGCAGGGGTTTGTGGGCTGCGGAAGGCGGGTGTCGGTCGTGGCATCGTCTGCCATCTACTGGATCACGTGCTTCAATTGCCCCGCTAAGTAGTATGGCTCAAAGTTGGGGACCTTAAGGCCCCCTCTGTCGTAAGGCCTTTGCGTCGTTTCTAGGGCCACTCTATTTCTGTCCTCCGTCCATAAGAATTTCCTGCAGAGTTTATTGAGGTCCCTAAAAAATGACTGTGGGACATTGTATGGTACATTAGTGAATAAGTAAAGAAGTCTTGGTAGAGCCACCATTTTTAGGAGCCCCGCTCTGCCCGCCACTGATATCGGTAGCTTGCTCCAAAAGTCCATTGATTTGGCCAGGCCGTCCTTTGCCTTGGAAGTGTTTAGCATGTGCTCAGTTTTGGGGTCTCGATGGATCGTGATGCCCAGGTATTTGAAGGAAGTGGTTTCCCATTTGAGAGCGAGGGTCTGGAGGAGGTCCTCGTCTGTTCTACTTAAGGCTGCTAGGGGGTACAGGCAGGACTTGTCATAGTTAATTTGGATGCCAGTGCATCTGTGGAACCCTTCCAGTGTTTCAATTATGTAAGGTAATAAGTGTTCAGGGTCTTTCAGGTAAAGAAGCATGTGATCCGCATACATGGAGACTAAATGGGTCTTCCCTTCAATTACTATGCCCCCATCGCCATATTCCTGTCTAAGGTAGGCCGCCACTGGTTCCACCACCGATATATAGAGCAAGTGGGAGAGGGGGCAGCCCTGTCTTGTACCCCGGGAAAGGCTCCACTTGTCGGAGAAGGTGGTGTTCGTACGTACCCTGGCCATGGGGTCTGTGTAGGTGAGATCTACCCACTTAAGGAAGGACTGCCCTATTCCCATCTTGGCTAGCGTAGCCAGGAGCCATTTCCATCTGACTGAGTTGAAAGCCTTGGAGACGTCTAAGGACGCCACCGCGAATTTGTCTGAATAGCTATCAGTGCTGTATATGACGTGGTGTAGCCTCCTTAAGTTTTCTGTGATAGAGCGGCCCTGCACGTACCCCGTTTGGTCGTGGTGGATTAAAATTGGGATGGTCCTTTTCAGCCTCCCTGCTAATAGCGCTGTCAGTATTTTATTGGCCACATTGAGCATGGACAGCCGTCTATATGATCCGCATTCAGAGCTTTCTTTGTTGGGTTTTAGCAGGGGGATGATGACCACCTCTCTCATGGTGTCGGGCAGGCGGCCGAGTTCTTATGCCTCGTTATACACTTGGGACAGCAGGGGGGCTAGTATAGTGTCGTAGGTCTTATATAACTCTCCTGGGAGTCCATCGGGTCCTGATGCCTTCCCCGACGGGAGTGATCTAATAGTGACTGCAACCTCCTCTGGGGTGGTGGGGCCTTCAAAGGTCTCAGCTATCTGTCTATCAAGCTGAGGTAACTTGATGATGTTGAGGACATCCTCAATGTCAGTGTCGGAGGGTGGTGCAGGGTCGGAATATAGAGCCTGATAGTATTTTTTGAACTCTAAATTAATCTCCTTCTGCGTGTGGACAATCTGTCCGTCTGAGCCTTGGACTGCGCAAATGGGTTTCCTGGGGATTTCACGTTTATAGAGCCACGCTAAAAGTTTCCCAGGTTTGTCGCCCAGGGCAAGTGTTCTTTCGAGATGTTTAGCGTAGCTTAATTTCCCAAGAGTCTCCCAGTGTGTTAGGCAAGCTTGCTTGAGCTTTATTGCTGTGTTCATATGGGCGGGGTCCTGTGGCATTTTCCCTTCCAAGTCCTTTAACTCCGCACGCACTAGTAAAGACGTGGTGGTTCTCAGGGCCCCTCCCTTGGATGCAATCATTTCCCCTCTCATCACTACTTTATATGCCTCCCAAGCTGTGCTTGTGTGTTGGACGCTATCTAAGTTAGTCTGCCAGTAATCTGACGTGCTTTGTCTAATTTGCTCGCAAAAGGCCTTATCTAACAGTGCCTCACTTCTGAGTCTCCATGTGGGCACTGGGGGTCTAGGCGCGAGGACCCTCCACGTGGTCAATAGGGGGAGTGATCGGAGAGTACTCTAGCCAGATACTGCGTGTCTTCGAACAGGTCTAAGTGTTCCTTACTGGTGAAAATGCAGTCTATTCTGGTGTGGATAGCATGAGGGGAGAGTAGAAGGAGTAGGCCCTGGTGTCTGGGTACCATTCTCGCCATAGGTCTTTCAGGGCCAGCTGGCCAGCGAGGGCCGTCAGTATTTTGGCAGGCGGGGAAAGGCGGGCATGTTTGTTATCCAATCTGTCTATGCGTGGGTCTTGGGTGCAATTGTGGTCCCCCACCCCCAGATAATGAGGCTGTCTCTGCATGGGCTGAGACGGGTGTGCAGTGAGCAGAAAAATACTGTGGCGTCGTGGTTAGGGGCGTAGGTGCTGACTAGACTAAGGTCTTTCCCTTCAATGGTGCCTTGAATTAAGGCCATTCTGCCTTCGTTATCGGTTTTAGTGTAGGTCAGGTTTATGAGAAGGGAAGGGGCTATCCAAATCAAAACACCTCTAGCGTAGGTAGAGTAAGAGGAGCCCACCAGGGTTCCCCTCCAAACTTTGGCTAGCGCCTCCAGCTTGGGTGCGTTTAGATGGGTCTCTTGTAACAGGGCAATGCTGACTTTATGCCACCTCATAAATGTGTAGACGCGATACTGTTTGACGTAGCTGTTTAGGCCTCTGACATTCCAGGACAATATTCTAATTTTGTCTGCCATGGTCGAAGTGTAGTTTGTGTTGCTGAGGGTGGCCTTGGGTGTGGCTCAATCACCTGGATTGACGGATGAGGTTGTTTTAGGAGGACTTGGTATATTCTGCAACAGGTCAGTGCATGGTGGTCTTGGTATCCTACATATATAACTATAACTGGGTCCCCGGAATGGGGGCTCCTTCCATATTGAACTGTAAACATTAACTTAACTTTTGAAACAACTGGTCTAGCGAGGTTCCCCTCGTTCTGACTGTCCCATTTCTGCTCCATTCGACCTAAGTCTACTGTTGCCCTACGGGTGGGTAACAACCCTTACTGATCCAGGGGGTGCGGGTGGGCCAAACTTGGAAGATGTCAAACAAAGGCACCCTTCATGTCTGGGGTGGCTCTAGTCAAATGATGGTTGCCGTATTACGTGGCGTGGTTTTTGGTCTGGTCTACCTTGCCTGGGGGTGTGGAAGTGCTGCGTCATGGTGCAGATTGTCTTGGTTTCCTCTGTTGTGGTTCCAGGTCTGGGATCTGCTCGTTGTCCATCCATTCGATGGCGTTACCTGGTGTGTCGAAAAAATAGGCTTTGTTGTTAAGTAGGACCTTTAACCTAGCCGGGTACAGGAGCATATCGCGTAGGCCCGCATTTTTCAGTCTGGCTTTGGTGTGGGAGAAGTGGGCTCTGCTTCTCTGGACCTGCAAGGTATAGTCAGGGTAAATGGCGACCCTCGCTGCGTCTCTTTGTATGCTGCGCTGCCGCCAGCTCTTGAGAAGGCGAGGATAGATTCCCTGTCTTTGTAATTAAGCACTTTGGCTATTATTGGTCTTGGTGGGCATCCAAGGGGTGGGCGCTTGGCGAGGGAGCGGTGGGCTCTCTCTATGGTGAAACCCTGGGAAAGTTTCCCTGCTCCGATTTCCTGTAAAAGGAGGTTCTCGATGTAGTTAGTAGGGTCACTACCCTCGATCCCCTCAGGCAGGCCAATGACTCTAATATTATTTCTTCCGGCCCTCCCTTCTGCCTCGTCTGCCCTGTCCTCCAGATTCTTCACCCTCTGTGTCAGGGCATCTACCTCCTTCAGGAGCTGTGTCTTAGATTCGGTATTGTCGCGCACTTGGGTTTCCAGGGCCTCCGTTCTGCCGGCGATGGAGCGCACATCTTGGCGTAATAAATTCAGGTCGATTGCCACGGCGTAAATTTTACTCTCCATGGTTTTCTGAAGGGTCCTGATGGCCTCTAAGAGCTGGAAATTTGCCGGTTCACGGGTTTTGGCGCTTTGCGCCTCGTCATAGGAGGTGCTTACATCGGGTCCAGGCGTGGCATCAACCGTGAAATTTTCCATAGTGGTTTGCTTATGCTTGTTGCGGGCACTTTTGGCGGTAATTGCTCTTGGGGCAAGCGTGCCCTGCTGATCTTTCTATCGGTCTGGCGGTGTTGGTTATGTGCCTTGTGCTGTAGCTGGGCTGCTTGGGGCCAGTAGTGGCCCAACGTGCTCTCTTTGTCACCTTTTCCTTCCTTGGGGCTATTTGGGGGGTTTTACTGGCCCGATCCGGGGTCTGGAGCTCTCAGGGCGTTTTCCTCATAGCCTGATGCAGGGTGTTCAACAAAATGCTTTACAGGGGGCCTGGGGCAGCTGGCCCCTATTCTCCAATCCACCAATGCCAGAACGCACTTGATTCACTCCATGCAGGTCAGTGGCAGCCTTGCTGCATTACTATGAACGGCTTAGCGCCTATCTCTCCTTCTCCCTCTGGGTGCAGTGCGCAGTTCCTGGCTATGTGATTTGCGGTCTATGGCTCCCGCAAGGGCTCTCCAGTGTACTGATTGCTCAGTGGCAATAGCTCCGGGGCTCTAGGTCTGTGGGCCCCAATGGGGCTTATAGGGGCTCCGGTTAGCAGCTTGAAAATTATGATCCCAAGTGGGCCAGTTGCTTCTCCCCGGGGGCTAGCGCACTGTGCAGTGTCTTACGTTTGCAGGCGAATGCCGGGCGCTGCCCAAGGTGACCCGGGACCAGTGCAGCGGCGAGGGCCGTACATCCCCCCCCGCAACTCCTTACCCTCGGCTGCAAGCTGCTCCTCGGTGTCCACAGGCGCCTTTGTCCGGATTCCGGACGCCTCTGTGCAGTCTCTGCAGGAGGGAGGATTATATGTCAGGCAGCTGCATGGATCTGATGTGGCTGCCCTGGGCTGTTGTGTGGGGGCCTCCAAGTGCACCGGCTTGCCCTCGCGCGTCTGTAGGGCCGTACCATCCGCCCCGAAGTGGTGCGCCGTCGGGAGTCAGGCGAGGCTTGTCGGTCCCGGCTGCACGCTGCCTCTTGATGTGTCACGCCGGGTGACCTAGGCTTCCACGGTCCTCCCGGCGTTGTCACCGGAGCTTCGCTCCGGCCTCACGTTGTACCTTTAATCGTCCGCGGTTCACCTGATAGGCGTCAGCCTCGGCATCCGCCTTCCACAGCGGTGCTTGGGCCCCCGGAGGCGGGGCACAGATTCTGGGTACCCTGTGTGCTGTGTGTGCAGCCCGAGACACGGCGGGGGCGTTCGCATCCACGGGGCCTGGAGTGCTCCCAGGTCCGGGCGGCCTCGCGGCACCCCAGGGCTGGTGCTGGGTCCCACTAACGGCCGGATCACTCGGCGGCCGCCATCTTCTTCCATGCACGTCTTCCCCTGTGCTTCCAGTTGGTGTAGTAGCTCCGTGGCAAGTCGGAGTCCCTTCAGACTTCTACCGCTGGTGCCCCAGGCAGTTATTCACAATCGTAGAGTTTTACAGACGGTTTTCTAGCTAAATAGCATACATTCACGGCTAATCACTGGTCACATCAAGCGGAGCGACACGAAGCTTGACTTTCCTACATGGCGGTTGGCCACGCCCCCCAACTCCCAACCTTCTAAAGTTAACACCATTAACACCGTAGCCCCGATTGAAGCCAAAAAAGAAATAAAATCCATGAACACCAACTCTTGGTTCACGGATGACTAGTAAGTCTTCCGCTCAAACAAAGACACTGCCCTAACCAACTGGCAGTCCAAGAGAATCTCATTGCAATACAAAAAAACTATCTTCCATGCCAAATCCAATGCCATCAACCTACGTATCTCTAAAGCCAACTCCAAGTCCAAAGAGCTGTTCTCCATCTTTAAAGATCTCACCATTCTGCCCACTAGCCCCGATGAAATCATTAAAGATGATGCCCGGTGCACCAGCATACAGGCTGCACTCCTAAACAGGATCTCGCTCCTCCAAGAAAAAATATAAACACAATGCAACTCACTATCTAAGCCTGACCTTCATGCCACATCCACTACTCCTACGCTGTAGCCCCCCCTTTTTTCCTTCAGAGACTTCTCAGTCTGAAGTCTCAGCTCTCCTCCAACACCTCAAACCATCCACATGCAAAGGAGACATTTGTCCGGCCAACATCATCAAAGGTAGCGCTGACTCCCTGACACCTATCATCACCGCGTTCATTAACGCCGCATTCTCCTCAGGTATCGTCCCATCCAGCCTAAAAGAAGCTTGGGTCTGTCCCCTTCTTAAAAAGCCCTGCCTTGACTGCTCAGCCCCTAACAACTACCTCCCCATTACCACGGTCCCATTCCTGCTCAAGATGCTAGATAAAGCAGCCCACAATCAGATTCAGCACTTCCTTGAAACTAGCTCTATTCTAGGCAAAAGACAATCAAGATTCCGCAAAGGCCACGGCACCTAAACTGCTCTCTTGGACATAAAAAACCAAATAACCAAGATAATGGGCAATGGTAAACCAGCCCTCCTAATGATGCTGGACTTGTCCACCGCTTTCGACCTTGTAGATCATAAAATACTTACCACCCACCTCACCAATGCAGACCACTTTTCTATGCAAGCCTCCTCATGGATAACCTCCTTCTTAGAGGGTAGAGCCACGAAAGTATTCTCAGACTTGGCTAACGCAGCCCCCACCACCATCCACTGCAGTGTTCTCCAGGGCTCGTGCACCGCCCCTATCCTCTATAACCTGTTTACCAAGCCCCTTTTTGACAAACTGAATTCCCTCGGCATAGCCTACACAAACTATGACGATGATACCCAAGTTCTCCTCCTCCTCTCTGGCTTGTATGACCACAACTCTGCAACCCTTCTCCAAATATACTCCACCATCCAAGCTTGGATGTCTGCCAATGGTCTCTTCCTTAACGGAGATAAAACAGAGATCATTCTCATAGGTCCTCAAGAAATACTGGACAAACTCAATCATAAATACGACAACTTTATCATTGACAATACAACCATTACTGTCTCCCCATCAGTCAAGACCTTAGGGATCTACCTTGATTCCACCTTGTCCATGAACAAACAGGTCAGTCCCATTGCCTCTGCCTCTGCCCACACCACTAAACTCATCAACACCATCAAACCTTTCCTTTCCAAACAAAACTGCCTCTCTATCGCCTGAGCCACCATTGGTGCCAAGTTAGATTATTGTAACGTCCTCCTTGCAGGCACCTCAGCCAAAAACCTTAACCGGCACAACGCACTACGAGCAGCACTCAACATCCCAAAAAGAGATCACATCACACAGGCCAGACCATATGCACAATTGAAAACCCCGCCCATCAAAAGGGCTAAAGCAGGGCGTACAAGTTTGCCTCACATAGCACCCAAACTCTGGAACGCCCTACCCAACGCCCTCCGTGCTGAACCCTCACTCACAACCATCCACAAAGGCCTCTAAACAACACTATTCAACTGACACTCCCTCTGCTGCCTGCTGATCTCTGTACCTCCTATGCCTGACTGTAACTAAGTATGTATAGCCAAACAGACTGTATTGCAATTTAAGCTTGTTTTTATTTGTTGCTTGCCTCTGTATCAGTTATGCTCCCTGTAACCAGATTTGTTTCCCTGTAACAGTGCCACGATGCCTAATGGCTGCTGTGCACTATATAAATGTTAATGAATAAAAATAAATCATAATAAATAAAGTTAGTGAGTATAAGGATGCTCTTTTTACCCTGCATTTGATATCACATTGAGAAAGGTATTGAGGTGCTGGTTATTGATTGTGGCAGATGCCTCTATGTGATTGCCTATCATGATTTGGTGAGGCAGGTGCTAGATTGCCTAGCATGTTCTGTGAGGTTGCCTATCACAACCTGGTAAGGCAGGTAGTTGGTTTTTAAGGTGACTTTTGATGTCTTGTAAAAGGTGGATCAGTCTTAGTCTTGACCTGAGGTAGAGGCAAGTGACAATGGTTCAACTTTTCTATTAATGGATTATTTCATTTTAAGTGTTCTGTGTATAGTATTTTATTTATTTATTTATTTATTTATTTTTTCATTTATAAAGCGCACAAAACCCATGAGCATTGAGGCGCTGTTACAGGTAGTAGACATTGCATACAAGGTAAATGAGAGCATAAAAATTGGTTACACAGCCAGCTAGACCATCCAGCCATTTTAAGCAAACAGCCAGATTACGAGGGCTCTGCGGAAGCTCCAGTATGACTCTTCAGCCCTCATTGCAGGAGGGAGAACGTTCCAATGATTAGCGACAATAAATGGGAAACTCGACCCTCCAGCTTTGGATGGTTTGAACTTAGATTGGATCAATCTGTGGGATTATGGCGGGGGTAGATCTGGAAATGCACCTGTGCATGATTGTGAGCGTTTTGAAAATGATTCTTTCCTGCACTGGGAGCCAATGTACCGCTCTTCGTGTCACAGAGATGTATTCATATTTGGGAATGTTCAGGGCCTCTTGAAGAGCGTTGTTTTGGATAGTCTCCAGTTTCTGTATGTTTAGTGCTGAGGTGCCGGCAAAGACAAAATTGCAGTACTCCAACCTGGCCTGACCACTGTAAGCGCAATATTTAGACAACTATCTGTGGATAGAATATTCTAGTAGCATTTATCAATTTAGTTGTATATGCTGCCGATGAGGAGATGGCGTTCACTTGGCGGGTTAAATATAAGGTAGCATTGAGGTAAACCGCGCTGGGGAGACTGGAATCTGGGTGCCATCAATGACGAAGGCAGCATATTTTGGGTCAAGAGTTTTTAGCTGTGTTGAGGTTCCAGCAAGAAGGAGCTCCGTCTTCTCGTCATTGAGGCAGAGGCCGTGCATTGCCATTCAGGCTTGGATAGTTAAGTATGCTGAGCTCAGAGCATCTGCATCATTTTCATAGTTACCCGAGAGGGGCAGGAGAATTTGTGTGTCATCGACATAGTTGGTGTAGGCCATGCCGAGTGAGTCGAGGAGGTCAAAGAGTGTCTTCGTAAAGATGTTATGAAGCGCAGGTGAGACGGACAACCCTTGTGGATCTCCACATTTAATTGGGGCAGGCGGAGCACTGGCATTTTCAGAGAATACTCTCTTTGGTCTTCCTTCCAGGAAGAAGGCAATCCAGGATGTAGCCTCAGAAGAGAAAGAGGCTGAGGTGGTGAGATGACGTCAGAGAATTTCATGGTCTACCAGGTAAAAGTCCGCAGACAGGTTTAGAAGGAGAAGCCGGGCAGGCTTCCCTTCATCCCTGATCTCATCCATCTGGTTTTTTAGGTCTAATAGTACTGACTCTGTGCCAGGGCCCGGGCGGAAACTTGACTGGTGGACTTCCAAGATGTGGATAGTGTCCAGATGGTGCGGAATCTGGAAATAGGCTGCTCTGTCCAGAATTTCTAGTAAGAAGGGGACCGTGGTGATGGGTCAGTAGTTGTTGAGTGAGTGCAGGGTTGAGGGAAGGTTTTTCTGAAGAGAGTAAGAGCCAATGCTTCTTTAAGGCTGGATGGTACTAAGCCTGTCGAGAAGGAGGCGTTAATAAAGGTCGTGCCGAAAGGTGTCAATACTTCCGCCACAGCATACATCCCCTTTACATCTAGAGGGTTTCAGGCTCTTAACGATGTGTAGGATTTGCAATTCAGAGATTTTTGGAAATGGAACTGCGCGGTGTATTAGCAAGTGGTATATATCTAGTTATGATAATAATTATGTTTCCTTATTACATATTTCTCATAATTAAAATGATTTATTTGTTTATGACCGTGTAAGACACATTCATTGAGTGTTCATTACTGAGTGATATCAGATAAATGAACATGATTGGTAAGTGTCGGGCATCTATTTAAACTACAGTTTATTGATGTGTTTTACAAGGTACATGTCTTTTAATACACACCAAGGGTTAATGGATGGTATGAGCAATGGACTATCAATATATGTGACATTGGTAAACCTCTCCTGTGTTGGCAATTGAGAGCAGCCGCCTACTGCAGGGGTTGTTGCCTGCTCTCTTCTCTGTTGCACAATGACAGGTACATGAGTTTCCCTACACCTGCCACAGCCCCTGCTGGGATGGCCATGGACACTCCCTTGGGGGTAGAGGCAAAGCTCTGGTGGTATGGGTGGGTCCTCCCTCCCTCCCTCCCTCCCTCCCTCCCTCCCTCCCTCCCTCCCTCCCTCCCTCCCTCCCTCCCTCCCTCCCTCCCTCCCTCCCTTCCTTCCTTCCTTCCTTCCTTCCTTCCTTCCTTCCTTCCTTCCTTCCTTCCTTCCTTCCTTCCTTCCTTCCTTCCTTCCTTCCTTCCTTCCTTCCTTCCTTCCTTCCTTCCTTCCTTCCTTCCTTCCTTCCTTCCTTCCTTCCTTCCTTCCTTCCTTCCTTCCTTCCTTCCTTCCTTCCTTCCTCCCTTCCTTCCACAATAGCAATGGTGCAAAGGTAGCACCACACCCACAAACGAGTTCAGAGAGGGGAGGGTACAACTGGTGGCAGAGATGGAGCCGGTGTGGCTTCAATGACTACAGAGGCAGCAGCCACTGCACTGGAACCAGCTCACGCTGCTGGGAGTATTGGGAGTACCTCACCTTGCCTCCCGCAGTGCCACTGAAAGAAGCCAGTGTTGTAACTGGCAACAACTGCAAGAAGGACGTGTGGGATGTGAAAAGAGGTAGTAAATGACTGGCCTAGTTTCGGAGAGCTTTCTCAAAGTCCCACTCTACACCATGTCAGGGTGGAAAGCATTGGGGACAACCTTCCATCATTCCCAGGCTCTGACTAGCCTATAGGGAGAGAGGGCTATGCTGAAGGACCGGCCCAACCTGCCAGTGTCGGCCAGTTAGGGAGAGTTTGATGAGTTACTGCACTGTGCAGCTGGTAGTTTTGACCAATGCCACTGACCAAATATGCTTCACAATGCACTATTTGCAAACGAATTGGCCAAAAGATACCCTTACATAGTTCTCAGGAAAATAACAAATTGCAGCTTTGGCCCCTATGTATCTTGGTGCTAGTTCCTATGTCATGTCCCCGTCCGACCTTGATTATTCCCGACCGGGTTTTAGAGATTCCCCGAGAGTCTGACCGCAAGCAGCTCTTTTCTCCTGCCTGACCTGAGAAGAAGCTCCAATGTAGGAATCCTCCAGCTCTTCAGCTCTAGAAGGTGACTCAAGTCATGACAGGGCTGCTTTACAAGAGCTAGTACAACTGGACTGACGAATTATCATGTTCCTAACGGATGATTAATTACAAAATTAAATACCCATTAAGAATTGGATTACTTTGAAAAAGTCTCAATTTTTGAAAAACTACAATTTGGAGCGCATAGTGGAATTTGTGGAGAATGTTTGTTATATGGTGACTCAAGTCATGACAGGGCTGCTTTACAAGAGCTAGTACAACTGGACTGAACTCAATTCAAAAACATCCGGCAATATGTGTAGCAGAATGCAGTGTGGCAATATGCAGTGTGGCAATATGCAGTGTGGCAATATGCAGTGTAACAAATAAATAAATAGATAAACAAATAAATATCCTCCTTCTCTCCTCTCTCCTCTATTTTCCTCACTCTTCCTCTCTCTTTTCCCCCTCTCTTTGTCTCTCACTCTCTCTCTCTCTCCGATTATCTCCCTCCCCCACACTCTCTCCTCGCCTCTCGCGCTCTTTGGGGTCCAGCGTGTGGAAGGGGGGGTGGTGACACTTCATGGTGAGAAGGCGTCAGCAGTCAGAAGAACCGGCCCTGGTATGTTCTCT
Source organism: Ambystoma mexicanum (assembly GCF_040938575.1). NCBI lineage: Eukaryota > Metazoa > Chordata > Amphibia > Caudata > Ambystomatidae > Ambystoma > Ambystoma mexicanum. The sequence continues at coordinate 795,519,669 of NC_090931.1, read as the reverse complement.
CCAACCCTTCACAGAGACGGGTTTAGGGGCCGCGCAGGATCTGCTCAGAACCTTTCCCCGGCCCCTATATTGGACATTGGTAAATACACGTGGACAATCTCACGTGACATGTGCACATATGCATATAATTATGTGCTGATAACCACACTCATACCCACCAAATGGGAAGGGCAGAGACACTCTAGCTCTGTGTACCTTTCTAGTCACTACTAAACCCTAAACTGGGTGGGAAGCCAGAGGCTACTGGGATGTTCAAAGAACGACTGGGAGCAAATCTGTCTCCTATGCACAGAAATAGATAGCACCACTCTAAATGAGACAACCAGTTGTACACAATGCATGAAACTGTGCTTTTTTAGTTTTGGCTGTTAGGTGATGCTTTAACGCCACCTATAAGCTGAAACTATTGCAGTTGAGTACAGCTAAGGTGAAATGCCATATGAGGAGGGACAAACATCTTGTATGTGTTGTTTGGTGATTTACCTACAAGCTGAAGAGATGTGTTAACTGCCCTCTGCCAAGCTAATCCCTATGGATATTGCCACCCACTTCCTGCCCGTCCCTGCCCAAACACATCCACCTAGAATATCTTTGAGCTATGATATGATTGGTTATTTATAACGTGCTTAATACCCAAAGGTTTCTAAGCGTGGACCGGTGATCGAACCTGTGTTGCTCCGTGTTGTCCTGCTTCCAAGGTGAGCACTTTGCCCCTGAGCTATCCTCCTGAGACTATCTTTACCAAGCTTGAAGTGCCTGCCAGTGTTTCAAAGCAGTCTTCTGAAAGTCAATTACTTAAATGGAGCTGTTACAGAGCTACTGGTGTAATACAAATGTCTTAACCAGGTCTGCCTTCAGCCACTCGATTTATAAGCACCAAGTGTGTCCTACATTTAAGTCCTGTGAAAAACAAGTTTTGGCACAGCCAGACATTTTGGCTTGGGTATAAGTATTCAGCTTTTGCCAGGCACCGTTATTATGTGTCCAGGTACTCGCACCATTTTTCAGCTGCTACCATCAATGGATAGTTAATACCACTACGGCAGTGCCTGGAAAATACCTTTGCCATGCCTACACAAAAGCCAAAACTGTTGCGATTGCCGAGGCTTGTTTAAAAGGCATTGGATGCGGTCAAGGGAAAAAGCCTGGGGAAGAAGGGATCAAATGTTACTAACAAGAGTCAGAAAGTGCGCTGAGAATGGTAGCAAGGAGCAGCCAGCTGGAGATCCTAACTGTTTCAAGCTTTAAGGATGTACAGGTGCCCCACATGTTCCTCAATCTTTCACCAGCTTTCATTCGATATCTCTGCAAAGGGTATCTACCTGAAGACAACCGAGGATAAAAATGCAGCTGCGCTTTGTGAGCTGTGAAAAGCCTGTGGCCAAGAAGACATGAAATGGGTTCACCAGACAAAGAACAGCCTGGAATGAACGAGGGCACAACTCGGAGGGGGCAACCGGGGTGAACGGGCACACTTAGGACGGGGAGTGTGCAGACGAAGACAGGACATTTTCCATTACCCATAAAATGCATGTGAATGAGGGATTTCTTAGGAGGCCGGATGTACACAAGGAAATGTACAGAAAGGTCGTATTCATAGCCAGAGAGTCAGGGCATTGATCTCCAGAAAGGACGGGTTGGCCTCCACACAGGAGGGTCTGGACACCGGGGGCTGAACGGGGGAGAGCCACTAGGAGTGGACCTTTTAGTGTTGGGCCTTTAAAATGCGGAAATATCACATAGAACTGACTGTTCTCGGACATGTTTATAGGCGTGCACCCATCACACTGAAAAGACAATGCCAGGGCTGCATTCCAGTTAGTTAGTTTGGTATGGCACCACATGAGCAGTGTGGTTTGGTAAGGCACCACATGAGCAGTGTGGTTTGGTATGGCACCACATGAGCAGTGTGGTTTGATATGGCACCACATGAACATGGGCAGTGTGGTTTGGTATAGCACCACAGGAGCAGTGTGATCCGGAATGGCACCTCATGAGCAGTGTGATTTGGTATGGCACCACATGTGCAGCGTGATTTGGTATGGCACCACATGAGCAGTGTGATCTGGTATGGCACCACATGAGCAGTGTGATTTGGTATGGCACCACAAGAGAAGCGCAATTTGGTTTGGCACAACATTAGCAGTGTGATCTGGTATGGCACCAAATGAGCAGTGTTGTTTTGTATGGCACCACATTAGCAGTGTGGTTTGGTTTGGCACCACATGAACATGGGCAGTGTGGTTTGGTATTGCACAACATAAGCAGTGCGATTTGGTATGGCACCACATGAGCAGCGTGATCTGGTATGGCACAACATGAGCAGTGTGATTTGGTATGGCACCACATTAGCAGTGTGGTTTTGTATGGTACCACATGAGCAGTGTGATTTTATGTGGTACCACATGAGCAATATGGTTTGGTGTGGCACCACATGAGCAGTGTGGTTTGGTAAGGCACCACATGAGCAATGTGGTTTGGTGTGGCACCACATGAGCAGTGTGGTTTGGTATGGCACCCCATGAACATGGGCAGTGTGGTTTGGTATGGCACCACATGAGCAGTGTGATTTGGTATGGCACCACATGAACATGGGCAGTGTGGTTTGGTATGGCACCACATGAGCAGTATGGTTTGGTAAGGCACCACATGAGCAATGTGGTTTGGTGTGGCACCACATGAGCAGTGTGGTTTGGTATGGCACCACATGAGCAGTGTGATTTGGTATGGCACCACATGAACATGGGCAGTGTGGTTTGGTATGGCACCACATGAGCAGTGATTTGGTATGGCACATGAACATGGGCAGTGCGGTTTGGTATGGCACCACATGAGCAGTGATTTGGTATGGCACCACATGGGCAGTGTGGTTTGGTATGGCACCACATGAGCAGTGATTTGGTATGGCACCACATGGGCAGTGTGGTTTGGTATGGCACCACATGAGCAGTGATTTGGTATGGCACCACAGGAACATGGGCAGTATGGTTTGGTATGGCAGCACACTACTCCTTTTTTTCGGATATGCATTTGATTTTTCTATTTTATTATAACGTTGCTGGAACAAAGGAAGGAATAATTAATACCTGTGAGCTGGGCGTTGGAACTTTGTGGTGGGTGGTGTTGGTAAAACAAGCAACTTACATAGCAACCACGATTCCTATTGTCAGTAGCAACTAATGTATGTTGGGGGTCCTCTTCTGTCAATGTTACAGGGGGGCAGTGCCTATAAATGTGGAGATACATTCTGGTAGAGGTTGCGGCATGTATGACAGAAATGTCTCCTGGACTCTTATCGTATTGGTGGCTTGTCCTCTTCTGTAAATAGGCGCAAAGATGCCCAGGCCTGCTTTTCTTCACTCGACATTGCGCTAATTGCATGTTTCTGCTTGCTGTACTACATGCATGAGGAGAAGGCACGGACCGAGTGCATTGTCATCTATATGCCCACCGGGGGGGGGGGGGGGGGGGCGCCCCACAGTTTGAAGAACACTGCTTTAGCCAAAGGTCGCCCTCCTAGTCTAATGACAATACCATTGGGCAGACTCCTACCTACAAGAAAGAAGGTCTTCCCACTTACTTGTTTTGTTCCAGGCTGTGATATTGTTTCCCAGCAGCATGTCTCAGCCTTCTAGGCTGAATGTTTCCATTGGTAGACCTTCCAGGCGCTTAGGTGCCTCCTTCTCTGTCTCTGCCGTCTGCCAGAGTCTGAGAAATAGCCTTGGGTGGGCTTTTTGCATTCGTCCTTCCTCGGTTACATGTCTTTATAATGACACATTTTATGTAGAAAGCACTTATACCGAACATTTTACGACGAAAAACATAACACATTTTTTTGGGGGTGGAGGGTGCAAACTCCCGTTTCCCACCTCTAAAAACCCACCCCAACCGTTTCCCCACAAGAATTAACCCTTTACCCCACCCCCACATACATTTGTGCTATGTTTTGTCGTTGTAAACGTTTCGGTATATGCGCATGTCTCTAGAAAATGTTCGTTATGAAGACTGCGTACCGTCCTTCCTCTGGTTCCAGTCACTGCAGGTGTCCGAAATAGAGGCCTCAGCAGACGCTCTGATGTGCCCTTCTGCTAGTCACTGCTAGGGTGTGTGAGGCAGCCCTTTGCAGGCTTTCTGTCCTCTGCATCCTTTGTCTGGTCTCCTCCAAGGTCTGAGGTACAGTCCTCAGCAGGTTTCAGATGCCCTCTCTCCTCTCGATCTAACTTTGGCCAGTGTTATTAGGACTCATCAGGCTTCCATATCATCCTCCTTTTCTGGATCTGGCATCAGCCACTTGCTCGGTAGACTTTTAGCATTCCCTTTTACTCTTCATCTGGCTTTTGACAGTTTATTTATATAAAGCCCTCAGCAGGCTTGCATTTCATCATCTTTCTCTGGATCTGGTCTCAGCCAATGTCTGTAATATAACTCTCACAAGGCTTCGGGCCTCTTGATGTGGTCCTGGCCAGTGTCTGAGATACAGCCCTCAGCAGGCTTGCATTTCATCATCTCCCTCTGGATCTGGTCTCAGCCAATGTCTGTAATATAACTCTCACAAGGCTTTGGGTCTCTTCATGTGGTCCTGGCCAGTGTCTGAGATATAGCCCTCAGCAGGCTTGCATTTCATCATCTTTCTCTGGATCTGGTCTCAGCCAATGTCTGTAATATAACTCTCACAAGGCTTTGGGCCTCTTGATGTGGTCCTGGCCAGTGTCTGAGATATAGCCCTCAGCAGGCTTGCATTTCATCATCTTTCTCTGGATCTGGTCTCAGCCAATGTCTGTAACATAACTCTCACAAGGCTTTGGGCCTCTTGATGTGGTCCTGGCCAGTGTCTGAGATACAGGGCCTCATTACAACTCAGGCGTTAAGGGTTAACGCCGTCGTTAATCCTTAACGCATGATTCCAATTTTAACGGCTGCTTTTAGCAGGCGTTAAAATCCATGGCGCTAAACCGCCTTGGTGCTAATTACGGCACTGTAATTTACGGTGCTGTAATTAGCGCCTTCCCCACTCCCATTATGCCCTATGGGGCAAAAATGGGAATGGGGAAGGGTAAATGGGAAATGGGGATTTACCGCCCCACTGACCTTGGAATGGGGCGGTAAATCCACCATCCACCATGGTGTAAACATAGTTTACACCATGGTGGTAAAGTTGGTGTACTTACCGCCTGGGTCGTAATGACCCCAACAGACTTCCGCAGTCTTCCAGATATTCTCCTTCTTCTGGGTCCAGTCTCACCTAGTAGTTTTCTGCGTATTTCCTCCCCATTTTTAAAAAGGGTGATTGCACCGTTCCAGCTAATTATTGGACGATCACCCTTTTAGAAGTTCCCAGCAAAATGTTTGCTACGTTATTAAAGGAAGAATTATTACGTTGGGCTCAAGGAGGTTGGATAAATGGCAAACTAGTTTTGTTACAGGAACTGGGACTGCCCTAAATGGATTCTTATTAAACCTGCTGAAAGTGGAATCCATAGGGATAGGTAAGCCCATTTATTATACATTCATCGATTTTTCGATGGCTTTTGATTGCATACATCGCAATATTTGGTGGCAGAAGCTGAAGACCTGGGACTGCCCTCTGGCACTTTTGAATATGCTGATTGCCCAACACGCTAACACATACATACATGTAAGATTAACTAGGTACGGTCTACTCTCTGGTAAATTGGAGACCTCTTGAGTCTGAAACAAAGCTGTGTCCTTGCCACGTTGCTTTTTAGTCTTTTTATTTCTGATATTGGTGTTATGTTGAAGGACACTCATGCTTTCCCCCCTAAAATATGTACAATGGCTGTTCTATGCAGATGATTTGGCCTTGCTTGATTGCACCCCAATTGGCCTTCCAGCGTCTATTGACTGCTTTGGCGACTTATGCGGATAACGATGAGCTCGCAGCCAATATTGGGAAATCTAAGATTTTTATTTCAAAAGCCTCATCAAAGACAACATCAATATGTTACTTGGTATTTTACGAACGAACCTCTTGATAGAGTTCCTTTATTTGTGTATTTAGGATTTCATTTAACTATATCTGGGAAAGCCATTGGTGCCTTTCAGGTTTTTAAAAGCAAGGCTCTGTGTCTGGCCACGCAAGCAGGTATAATCAGGTATAATCAATCGGCCAATTCTCCTTACTTCCTGTTCTTAAATTCTATAACGCAAAGGTGACCTCAATGTTAACCGAGCAGAAACACGATTGCGCTTTCCGCCCGTTAGATGGGGCCGTATTGAGGGTGCTTTTTACAAACAAATTCTTTATTTGTCCCAAGGAGTTCCCAATTGCACCCTCGGATTTGAATTTGGTCTTGTGTCCTTAGAGACCATGGCATAGTGGAATAAGCTAAGTCTCCTATCAAAAATCTTGAGTTCACCAGGTAATTCACCTTGGGAGTCGCTTAGTGGTCTAAAGGCTTCAAAAAGAAATTAAGGGTTCAATGACTGGATTGTGGAATGTACTCTAGTCTTTAAGGAAATTGATGCAAATAAAGAGCTGCTAATATGTAATCCCTTACAGATTAGAAAGGAAATTATATAGATTGGACTGTATTCGAACCATGGATGGGGTTAAACAGTATAAATCATTAGCGCAGACGCTAACTCAAGCAAAGCCTTTAAATGCAATTCTGGAATACGTAAAGAAATTCCTTAATGCCATGTGGCAATCTACATTTCTGAGATTACGCCTGAACCTAAATCCTACTAATGAGGTAATAGGTGCCTGAAATGGCATTCCGCTTTAACTGCGATTGTGTTGCTTTTGTGAAGCTCCGACTAATATAGAGACCTTACCTCACTAGATTTTAGAATGTACGGCTATAAGGGCTCTCCATTCGCAGCTCTTTGGCCCAGGACTGCAGGATTTTAGAGATCTCACCATTGAGGTGACATGGGACAATATTATTAGAACTCGCCCATTATCATGGAGCCTTCCTGCTCTTCGTCTTTTAGATGTTACCTTTGCCTTTCGTATGAAATCTTAGTAATGCATTCGTTAGGTTGTTGATTGTGGTGTTACTGGAGTTTTGTTGCTGTATTTGGTTTTTAAATTTTAGAGGCTATCTTATCCTTGTATTGCTGAATCTTGATTGATTGATTTATTTATTATGCGCCTATACACAAGTGTTTCAAGGCACAAAAAGGCAAGCGAGGGGGAACAAAGGGAGCACAAGACAATGATCGTACTAGGCCTCGTGCCAAAAAGGCAAGCGAGGGGGAACAAAGGGAGCACAAGACAATGATCTTACTAGGCCTCATGCCATTGAGATCGTGAAAGTGCGCAACAAGAAGTGCCGGCGGATGATACAGGGAGAAGTGCACCGAGAGCAGCAGGGCCTTGAGTTAAGTGCAAGGAAGGCTGGGACTACAGGGGGCTAACCCAGCTTGGTAGTGCAAAGTTAGCCAGACGGCAGTGCAAGTTGGGGTGTGCGGCAAGTGCAGGGGGACTGGTCAGGGGGTGGGGGGATGGTGGCCTGTAAGACTCAGAGGACACCAAGCAGCCAGTCAGCAGATGGAGCAGGAGCAAGGGAAGGTTAGCAGGGGAGAGCGAGCGAGAAAGAAGAGGAGAAAAGGGAGTTCTTGAGGAGCTTCCGGAACTTAAGGAGATCCAGCTCAAGGTGGAGAGAGACAGGGAGGCCATTCCAGAAGGAGGCACTTGCAGAGGTGAGAGATCTACCCCCCAGTCTCTGCTTGAAGAAGCGACTCACCCGCAGAGAGGTAGAAGTAGACGAGCGAAGGACTCTAGGAAGAAGGTACTTAGGAAGAGAGAGTTGAAGGTTGTGAGTGCCACGGCCCCTGAAAGCCTTGTGGACGATGCAGAGGGTCTTAAACTTGATCTCTGCAGCCACCGGGAGCCAGTGGAGGGATTTCAGGGCTGGAGAGATGCAGTCCTTGGGCTTGAGGCCAAGGATACATCTCACAGACTGGATGAGTTGAAGAGGGCGAATAGTAGATATAGGGAGATTGAGAAAGAGGCTGTAGCAGTAGTCCAGCTTGGAGAGAACTGGGGCTCTGGAGAAAGTGAGCTTCTGGGGGAAGGTGCGAAAAGGGAGAACACCTCTGAGGAGACACAGCTGGAAATGGGCCTTCTTGGCAAGGTCTGTGATGTGTGGAGAGAAGTAGAGAGAGTGGAGTCGAAGATGACTGCACGGTTTTTGCCACACAAGAGGGTGAGGGCTGAGGGTTCAAGGAGGGTGGTGTCACGCTTCACCCTTGAAAGAAGTGGCAGCAATGGTGGTTCCTTTACTGGCCCTCATGCTATGCACGTTTGACTAGACACAGCCTAGTTGTTGCTTCCAAGATGGCTGCCACCCTATATCTCATCACACAGCTTTCGATGCGGCGCCTTGCAACCTCACTGTTAACCTTGCTCAGGTTAGACTCTTTGCCATTTTTTCCCGTGTTCACTTCCCTGTCTTTTGTGAGCCTCTCAGCCTCCCTGCTTCCCTTCTGCCGTGACGCTCGTTATTCCATTCTCGAGCTGGCACGTTTTCTCTCTTTCTCATTTCACTTTCTCAGCCTGGGCCTCTCCTGGTGTGTACTCTGCAGATTTTCTTCCCGGCTGCACAGATCTCTCCTTACCATTCCTGTTCTGCTATGATGTGTTCCTCTCAGGCGTAGACTTCATTCATCGGATCAGCTGTACGGTGCTCCTTCCCTGCGGACATCACATTTTCTTGCTCATCTGCTCTGTGCCTTCCCAGCGGACACAGCACTCATATATTCAGCTGAGCTGAATCCTTAGCCGCGGACATTACATTCAGCTGCTCAGCTGCTAGGTGACTCATTCTGCAGACATCATTTTCATCACTTACCGGCTGAAGCTGCATTTTGGAACAACGCATTGGAAACGCCCATCACAGGTTTTTTTTAAGCCGAAAGGCTTTTTCCCTGAAAAGGGCATGCTCCCCGGAGTTCCTCTTGACTGGGGATCCATTACCCGGTCAAGGTAGCCGCTAGGGGACCACATCCTTACCTCTTCGAAAAGACGAAGAATCACAAGGGAGAAAAACCCAAGAAGACCGGCGAAAATAAGTCAAAGACATCCAAAAGCACCACTGAGGACTCAAGTGAGGAGAAGGAGTGGGGGGGACACTCATACGCATGAGAGGTGGCCAGAGTGAGAGAGCAGAAGTGTGAGTAGGGATCCCATTGAGAAGGATCTCAGTCTTACTGGTGTTAAGGCAGAGATTGTTAGAGGCGCACCATGCCTGAATAGCGGATAGACAGCCAGGGATGAGCGAGGAGGAGGAGGCTGGGGGTAGCATGAAAGAGAGCTGCATGTCATCCGCATGACACTGAAAGTTACAGGAAAAGGTAGAGATCAGGAGGGCCAAAGGGGCAAGATAGACATTGAAGAGCCAGGGGGAGAGGATAGATCCCTGTGTAACACCACATGTGGAGAGAGAGGTGGTGGAGAGAAAGGACCCAAGCTGAACTTGGGAAGGCTGGTCTAGGAGGAAGGAGGTCAGCCATGCCAGAGCCTGATCCGTGATGGAAAGGGTCTCACAGAGATGAGTAATCAGTATGTTGTGGTCGACCGTGTCAAATGCAGAAGAAAGGTCGAAGAGAATGAGAACAGAGGGAGAGCTGGAGTCAAGATTAGAGAACAGATCTTCACAGGTGTTCAGGAGTGCATTTTCTGTGCCTCTGGCTGCTCTGAAGCCAGACTGATGGTCTTGGAGACAAGTAACAGATTCGGAGTGGAGTGTTAGCTGGGAGATAGCCAACTTCTCCAGTGGTTTGCCCAGGAAAGGAGTAATAAAGATCAGGCAATAGTTTTCTGGAATGGAGGGGTCGGCAGAAGACTTTTGTAGTAGGGGGTGCACAAGGGAGTGCTTGAGAAGAGAGGGGAAAGATCCAGTGGTGAAGAAGTGATTACAGAAATCGGGCAAGCTGTAGCGAGAGAACCAATGTTGTCCTTAATGGTTTTGGAGGAGCAGGGGGTCACCTGTTTGGATGAGACTTTCATAGACCGGACTTGTCTGGAAACATCTTCAGGTGTTATGGGTGAGAGGGACAGGTGAAGGAGAGGGGGGGGCGGCCAGGGAGCGCTGCAAGAGGTGGAAGGAGAGAGAAGAGAACAGGAAGAGAGTGCTGACAGGATGTTGTGGGTTTTAGTGGTGAAATGAGATGCCAGAGCCATGCAGAAGGCCTGCGTAGGTGTTGAAGAGGTAGATACGGCAGTTGGATTGGTCAGCTCCTTGAAATTTTGAAATGTTTGGCTGTGTTGTTAGAGGCTGCAGTGATGCAGGCTTGAATATGGACCCTCTTCTTAGAGAAGAAGGAGAGTCTGTATTGCCTTTCGAGCAGTCGGCATGCCAGTTTGTCAGAGGGTGCACCTGTAGCTCCCCACTTTCGTCCTGCTACTGACCAGATCTGAGTCATACCAAGAATTACACTTGGTGGCAGGCTTCAGGCGGATCTTCATAACATGGGCAATGATTTCCAGAGTGTTAGGGATGGAAAGCTGAAGGTTGGAAAGGGCTGTGTCCAGATAGGAGTCAGCCACAGGAGTAGATGGAGGAGAGAAATTGGAGGCAAAGGCGGCCACTGATACTCTCTTCATAGCTCGAATGACCGCAAAGGAAGGTGGCAGTGCTGGATGGGCCTTTGTCAAGGGAACAGGAAGCTTCAAGTGAGAAGAAAGTGGTCAGTCCAGGAGAGAGGAGTAGGGAGAGGATTAGAAAGGGGGATGTCTGAAGAGATGAGGACATCCAAGTTGTGGCCGGCAGAGTGAGTCAGACCAGAGGGTGGAATGGAGCGGGAAAGAGAGTTGCATATGTTGCGAAAAAGCCCAGCAGAGTCTGGGGAGTCCAGGTGGATGTTGAGATCCCCAAGGAGGAGAAGCAGGGAGGTAGAGGAAAGGAGAGAGGAAGTGAGGTCAGCCCATTCAGAGAGGAAGAGTGGACCTGGCCAGGTGTTCTGTAGATGTTGGCCAAGGCCAAGAGAGATAGAGAGCCCGCAGACCAGGTATTCAAAGGAGGAATAGGTCTGAGTGGGGATGATAGAAGCAGGGATCCACTCAGGAAAGATCAGGGCCACTCCGCCTTCGGGCCTATTGGGCCTGGGCTCAGAGAGTATCTTGTAGCCCTCTGGGAGGAGTGTGTCAAAACTCATGACAAAGCTGGCCTTGAACCATGTCTCAGTAAGAGTGAGAACATCCAGTTCCAGGAGTTCAAGGAGGTGGCAGATGTCAGGAATGTTTGACAGGAGAGCAAAAGTTAAGAAGGGGAGTACAGGGGAGAGGAGTACCCATCAGATGTGGCAGAGGAGCCAGAGAGGTGGAAAAAGGAGGCAGAAGAGGAGCCAGAGAGGTGGAGGACAGAGGTGGCAGAGGGGCCAGAACAGTAGTAGGTGGCATAGGAGCCACAGCAGTAAAAGAAGGAGGTGACACAGGGGCCATAGAATTGGTAGAAGGAATAGCAGGAGAAGGAAGGAAGTTGATGAGGAAAGGGAGGTGCCTATCAAATAGTAGGAGATTGGGCTGAGAGCCCCGGACCATGACTGTGCCGTTTAGATAGATATTAATGATGACTCTGGAGGACTGGAAGGGGGCCAAGAGGACCTCCCAAAGGGTGCCACCATTAATGGGAGAAGAGGAGGAAGGAGAGAGAAGGGCGATCATATGAAGGGTCTATGGGTCGGGCGAAGGAACGACAAAGGGGATGTCGGTGAGAGTCTGTCTGAAGGAAGCACTGACATAGGTGTCGACGATGGGAAGGCCTGGATTGGAGACCAGTGCGTCCTTGTTGAGCTTCTTCGTACCAGTCTTCATGAGAAGAGTAGGATAGGAGATTAGAGATGATGGTGGAAATTGAGAGCACCATAGTGGGTATCATAAAGGGAAGAGAAAAAGAAGGCGAGAGGAGAAGAGGAGGAAACTCTGCACAGAGCCACACCCCACAGGGTGCACAACAAGGTGATTTGTGAAAAATAGGGGTTGGGGGAAACAGAGGGAGCATGGGCAATAGAAGAGCGCAGACGGAGACAAGTAAGCAAGGGCACAACAGGCAGTGAGTGGAGAAAGCAGTGGGAGCCGAGCAGGCTCAGCTCAACCTAGAGAGGAAAAAAGGCCTGGTGGGCAACAGTAGGGATCACAGCACAGAAGGGAACCTAGAGAAGAGGAGAAAGGCCTAGTGGACACAGCAAGCCGTGTGCGAGCAAACCCAGGAACATTCGCGTAGAGGAGAGATGCAGAGAATGCAGGAGAAATGCAAAGAACAGTGATAGAGGCCAATGCATTCACCTAGATGGAAAAATGCAGAACAAGCAGGGAAAAGCAGTGAAACAGTGATGGAGGCCAAAACAATCACCTAGATGGGAAAATTGCAGAAGATGCAAGAGAAATGCAGAGAAACAGTTGCAAAGACACAGAAAAACAAAGTACAGCTACCCGGCAGAGGGACAGCCTAATGTGGTGCAGGGTGAGAACACCTTGCCCTGCAAGGGCTTTGCCGCAGAAGGTCTGATCCTCGGTTCTTAAAGTTTTGGATGCATGGATGTAGCACAGCGTGCTACATATTGACGAGCAGTGTCTCCTGTAGCCCTGCGTTGCACAACACGTGGCCTTGTCCTGCGAGGGCTTTCCTGCAGAGGGTCCAATCCTTGCTTCTCAAAGGTTCGGATACGTGAACGTAGCACAATGTGCTGCATATCGACGGGCAGAGTCTCCCGCAGACCTCTGTTGCACAACACTGCGGCTTTGTCCTGCAAGGGCTTTCCTGCAGAGAGTCCAATCCTCAGTTCTTAAAGGTTTGGATGCATGGACATAACGCAACATGCTACGTATCGACGGTCAGTATCTCCTGCAATCCTGCATTGCACAACACTGCAGTCTTGTCCTGCAAGGGCCTTGTCGCAGAGGATCTGATCCTCAGTTGTTAAAGGTTTGGATGCGTGGACGTAACGCAACGTGCTACCTATCGACGGGCAGCGTCTCCTGCGGTCCTGTGCCGCACAGCACTGCAGCCTTTCCTGCAGGGGCTTTGCTGCAGAGTGTCCGATCCTTGTTTCTTAAAGGTTTTGATGCGTGGATGAAACGCAAGGTGCTACCTATCGACGGGCAGCGTCTCCTGTGATCCTGCATCGCACAACACTGCAGTCTTGTCCTGTGAGGGCGTTGCCTTAGAGGGTCCGATCCTCGGTTCTTAAAGTCTTGGATGTGTGGACGTAGCACAACGTGCTACATATCGACACAGCATCTCATGCGATCCTGCATCGCACAACAGCGCAACCTTGTCCTGCGAGGGCTTTTCTTAGTAATGAATTTGCTAGGTTTCTGATTAGGATGTTATTAGAGCTGTTTTACTGTACCTGCTCTTTTACCTACATGGTGCTTTCAAAACGTTTGTGTTGGTTTATATTTTCTTGTGTGAAAAGTTCACTTGCTTGAACAAATGCACATTAAATAAATACATTAAAAAAATATATATTTCTTCTGCCTCCAACTTGGCAAGCTGGTTTGACAACCTTCTTGCAGCTAGATGTCCGGTTATATAGTGTTCCTGATTGGCTTGGTAATCCAGTAATGCCCTTAATAGTTGTTCTATTCCCCTCCTCTTTCTCACTTTTAATTACCAGAATAGGACTGCAAGATTTATCCTTGGCCTAAAGCCCAGGGATCGCATCTCTCCAGCCCTAACATCTCTCCACTGGCTCCCGGTTGCTGCGAGGATCAAGTTCAAGACCCTCTGCATCATCCAGAAGGCTTTCTGGTGCCTGGGACCTCGCAACACCCAACTCTCTCTCCCTAAATACATCCCTGCTAGAGCCCTTTGGTCTTCTAGCTCCAACTCTCTGCAGATAAGACGCTTTTCCAAGCAGAGAGTGATGGGTAGATCTCTCTCCTCTGCTGGTGCCTCCCTCTGGAATGGTCTCTCTGTCCCTCTCACTCTTGAGCCGGATCTGCTTCAGTTCTGAAAGCTTCTCAAGATCCTCCTTTTCTCTTCCTCCTTCCCTATGCCCCTCCCCTGCTAATGTCCCCCTCTGCCTCTTGACTGGCTGCCTGGTTCCTTCAGATTCTTACAATGCATCAGCCCCTCCTTGTCCAGTCTACCCGTGCACTTGATCTCCCCTGACTGCCCACCACAATCCTGCACTTGTCTTTCTGGGCCCCCTCCCCAGCACTAGCCTGACTGGGCCGGCATCCCTTGAGCCCTTCCAGCCCTGCACCTCACACTGTGGACGTGGACCTCCCCTGCATTCTCTGCATTCCACTGGCTCTGTCCACCTGGCCTCCGCTGGCACTCTTTAACCCATGGGCTCTCCCGCCCTGACTGCCCCCCGCCCGTGTATAGGCGCATTATAAATACCCAATAAATAAATAACCCAATCTCTTATTAACCTGCTGAAGTGTTCAGGTTCCCCCTTTCTGTTCTGCAAATTCAATTCACTCATGTCTTCCACATATATGATGATTCTTTGCTGAGCGGCAACTGACGGTTTGAAGCTGCTCTCTGCCATATTGGGATTAGGCGGAAGGACCTGGTTGGTTGCGCAGCTCAGCATATACTCCCTGTGTATTTCTTGCTCACACGACATTGTGCTCTCAGTCCAATTATGTTTTCAAGCACATACAGAGCACACATTTGGAGAAATATGCATGGGCATGGGGATATGGAGGGGGATATGGATAACGTGTTCACCCCAGTGATTAGTAAGGAGATTTCACACTGACTTCTGTGTTATGGCCAGATAGGTTGGTGATAATTTAGAGAGTAGCCCGGTACCTAACACTCTTCCCTAACAAACTGGTTGGCAGGGCAATGTCTGCTTGTGTTACTAAGATGCATGATACTTTGGTGGCGAAGGCATGGAGAATCCCAAATATACCATGTCAGGTATCTCTTCAGTGTACCAGTGGGCCCCCACAGCCCCTAGTAACCTTTTAGCTCAGAAAGGAGGACCAATATGACTACATCACACCACCTTCAAGCATGTTGTAACTTCTTCTTTTACTGGTCTGCAATACATAGAGATTAGGGAGACTGCATAAGGTCAGGTGGTTGCAGTTAATCAAGAGAAAATGTTATGTCTTTTGATATTGGAGACCTGATCAGGAAAATATGATGTAGTTCTTATGAAAGAAAGCTTAAAACAACAATTAGCATCCTTTCAGGGGTTGGGAGGAGCAACCAATCAGGTGGCTAGTAATGCAGGCTTGAACTGCCATGAAAGCCTGCGTTCCATCCCTCTTGACGGCCGGCTCCCCCTGCTGCCATCTTCCCCTACCCTCCGTACCATTATTTATTTATTTATGTGTCCCTTCCCACCCCCACTTTCCTTATTTCTGCCGTGCCAATCCCCGCTGCCGCCGCTCTTTCCTCTCCGCTCCTGCAGGCTGCCATGGAAAGGGAAGAGGGGCTCGCCTTCCATTCTATGGTGGCCATCTTTGAAAAGTATTTTCCTTCGTTCAACTGGATGCTGTGCACACCCCGTTGAATGAAGGAAAATACTTTTCTTTAGCACCCAGTGTTACCGCTTTGGTAGCCCGGGGTGCTAATGGCTTTGAGCCACCATTCAAAGTGCTGGAACAGGGTAACGGCCTGGAGCTCCCTAGGCCTGTTAACTTGGGCTGCCGGACCATTACCCCTCTCCCCGTTCCAGCCCTTGGAATGGGGAGTTAACGCCACAGTAACAACATTTTCGGTTTCAACGAATGGAAACAGTGTTTAAGAAAGTACATCAACACAATTGATTAATATATTCCTGCCCACAGCTAATTAATGTTAGTGGAAATATAGGTGGCAGGCCATATATTTAAATATGTGGTAGTCCTATATATTCTCCTGGCTATACTGGAGTAATATAATTATAATTGTTCTTTTATAATGCGCTTAATACCAGAGATTGATTTCTAAGTGTGGATCTGGGTTCGAACCTGTGTTGTGCTTCTTTGTCTTGCTTCGAAGACAAACGTGTTGCCCTGAGGTATTCCCCTCACGGGGGGGATAGCTGAGCTGCGTCCAAGATACAACAATGTGATGCCCCATTGCAGCTTCTCTGCAGCTCTGTGGCCGGCCTCTCTTTGCCCTCTTCCTGCTCCCACCTGCAAGGCTAAAAACCTCAGGGTCTTCTTCGACCCCACACTCTCCTTCTCTCCTCACATCTCTGACGTCTCTAAGAAGTCACACTATCAGATACAACAATGTGATGCCCCATTGAAGCTTCCCTGCAGCTCTCTGGCCGGCTTCTCTTGGCCCTCTTCCTGCTCCCACCTCAGAGGTATTCTTCCTTTCCTCTCCTTCCCCCAGAAGCTCACCGTCTCCAGAGCCCTGGTTCTCTCCAGGTTGGACTACTGTAACAGCCTCTATCTAAATCTGCCTGCCTCTACTCTCCGCCCTCTGCAACTTATCCAGAACAGGACTGTGAGACTTGTCCTTTGCCTCAAGCCCAGGGATCGTATCTCTCCAGGACTGAAATCTCTGCATTGGCTCCTAGTGGCTGCGAGGATTAAGTTCAAAACCCTCTGCATTGTCCACAAGGCCTTCTGGGGCCTGGGGCCACAATACCTTCAACTCTCTCTACCCAAATATCTTCCTTCTCGAGCTCTCCGCTCATCCGCCTCCAACTCCCTCAGGGTCAGTCGCTTCTCCAAGAAACAAGTTGGTGGTAGATCTCCCTCTTCGGCAGGGGCCTCCCTCTGGAACATCCTTCCTGCCTCCCTGAAACGTGAGGAGAAACATCTCCGGTTCCGGAAGCACCTCAAAACCCTCCTCTTTGCTTCTGCTTTCTCTCCCCCTCTCCCCTGCTGAATTCCTGGTTGAAACTGCACAGGTTATTTTCTTTTCTGATCTCGGGCCCAGGCCCTGCCATTTGCACACCTGCACTGCCACCCTGGCAACCCCCGCACCTGGGAACTGTTATTCTGTATCCATACAGACCCCCTACTAGCACTTATGTTCTGCTCTTACCTTGCACTTGCCACCATCTGGCCGTTTATTTATTTTATTTATTCTACTATCCCATATACTGCACTTTTCCCCTCTGCCTTCACCCACGCACTTTTCCCTTTCCCCCTTCCCACGCACTTGCGCGATCTGAATTACACCTGGCCTAGTAGGATCGCTGTCTGTCTTCCCTCTGTTCCCCTCCCTTGCCTCGTCGCGCCTCGAAACACTTGTGTATAGGCGCGTTATAAATGCCATATCCTATCATATCATATCATTGGATGGAAAGGACAAATTATTATTATGTATTTTTGTAATACATTTTTATTGGTTTTCAACAAACAATAAACAGTGCACCTCAACATAGTGCATAAGACCTACAACCCCCACTCCCAATTCCACGTTTAACAACCGCAGTATGTTAGTCCACAACTGTCTCTCCTGTATCATCATCCGTTCAATTGTCTGTGTCCAATGTTTCAGGCTCCAAACTCATCAAGGATGCCACCAGGTGCTGCCACTCTGTTAATGTTCCCGCTTCCTCTTCATCCCCCTGCAAGCCGCCTCCCTCCAAACCACTGTTTCTGCATCAGTCCACTTTAGGAGGACCCTCCACCAGGTTTCTATGTTGGGTCTCTCCCGTGCCTTCCCCCCATGGCAATCCTGCGCTTAGCCAAAATGTAAGCTAGGTATTTAAGCTTGCTCACATGCTTAAGTTTACGCGGTCTAGGGAAGCCCCCCACCATATACGCCCACAGAGAGTCCACCACCAGTCTAATCCCTTTGTCCGCCAGTCGGCCTGCTACCTCCTCCCAATATCTTGTGATTTCAGGGCAGGCCCAAAACATGTGTACCGTCCCCACATTTTCTGCGCCGCATTTTGGGCAGTGTTGCTTAGCCGCCTTCGTGAACTTGGCAATTTTCTTTGGGGTCATATATGCTCTGTGGGTGATGAATCTGCTGCAACCGGGTATTCCTCATGATTTTCATATGGTATCCTTGCATCTTTTCCCATAGTCTATCGCCTATGGTCTCCCCACTTTCCTCTTACCATCCCTGCCTAACCTAGATCACCTCTTTACCCACTTTGGACATCAGTATTTCATAAATTCTGGAGACTTTGTGACCTCCCTCTGACACCGCTTGGAAAGTTTCTATAGCTGTTTCTGGCTGTTGGGCAAGTATTGTTTCTGACCACATCTTTAACAATATCTTCATCAGCCTAGCGTATGTGATGTACTGTCCACTGTGTAAGCCTGTGTCCTCTATCAATATGTCGAACTCCATCTTTTCCCCTTCCCGCCATACATCTCCCACTGTTGTCACACCCACTGGTTCCCAGTATTCCCGAATGACGCGCCTCAATCAGATCTTTCTGCCCAGGGCCAGCAATGCCAATCTATTTTCTTTCGGGGGGTCTGTCACCCCCATTCACTCGCTTAGGAAGGAAGGTGCGCTTTCCGCCCTCAATAGCCTTAACTCAGGATTTGTATCATCAGATAACCATCTAGCTATGTACTGAAGCTGGTCCGCTAGATAATACACCTCGAAATTGGGCAGCTTTATCCCTGCCTGTTCATGTGGGTTTAGCAATTTCCAGAGGGCTATCCTGTTTCTGGTATTGTGCCAAATGAACCCCCTGCAAACACTGTGTAAATTGGAGAAAAATTGTTTGGGTATTAAGTATGGGACATTGCAAAGTTGTGTAACAATCTAGGTAGTACTATCATCTTGAGCAAAGCTGTCCTCCCCATCATGTTCAGGGGCAACCTCGTCCAAAATGTCATACTTCGTTGGATTCCTTTCACTGCCTTCACTGTGTTGTTTTCGTGTTCATTTTTAGGTTTATGGTATATATCAATGCCCAGATATCAAAAGGTATCCACCGCCCAATCGATCTGTAACACAGGTAACGCACGTTTTGGCATGCCTAAATATCTGCCTATGGGAAATATGCTAGATTTTCGTGGGTTTATTGTTATACCTGACAACTGTGCAAACCGTTCCAGCACCTCTAGTATGTATTGCAGATTTTCTTCCGGGTATTGCAAAAACAGCAGCATGTCATCTGCATACAGCGATATCAGGTGCTGCTCTCCATGCGTCTTAATGCCCACCTCCCCGAGGTATGCTGCTATTGGTTCTATCGCCAGGATAAAGAGCATCGGGGACCAAGGGCATCCCTGTCTAATGCCTCTGCTCAGAGTCCATCGTTCGGAAACCACGGGTCCCGTCCGTACTCTTGCCATTGGTTCATTGTACACTAATTTCACCCATTGTAAATACCCAGGCCCTATTCCAAATTTCTCTAAGACTGCCAGCAGCCACGGCCACTTAACTGAGTCAAAAGCCTTGACTACATCTAGCGAGACTATTGCCAGTTCTCGGGTGCTCTCCATGGTCTGATCTATGATGTGGTGCAATCTTCTGAGATTGTTGGAGATGCACCGCTGGGGGACATATCCCGTTTGATCGTGGTGTATTAGGGAACCGATCAGTGGTCTCAGCCTATTTGCCATAACCGCAGTGAGGATCTTGCTATCCTGATTCAGCTTCAATAGCGGTCTATAGGATCCGCAGTCCATATTTGTTTTGCCCGGTTTGAGGAGTGGGATGATGATCACCTCCCGTAAGGACTCTGGTAGCCTGCCCTTTTCGAACGCCTCATTTATCATAGCTAACAGGTGTGGGAGCAGGTCCAACATGTATGTTTTATAGAACTCGCTAGAGAGACCGTCCGCCCCAGGGGCCTTGCTAGTGGGTAGGATACGAATTACATGTTCCAGTTCCTCCAGTTCAAGTGGAGCTTCCAGCCTATCTCTTTCTGCGTCCCCTAACCTAGGCATGATTATCTCGTCTAATGCTTCATTCATGTCGAGTCCTTCACTTCCTATCATGACTGTGTACAGTTTGCGGTAATATCTTTGAAAGCACTCGTTCACCAACTCTTGGGTGTCTGCAAGCGTGCCGTCTTCGTGGCTCATCTCTCGTATCACTTGTCTCAGGATTTCGCTTTTGCACAACCAGGCTAGCAGTCTGCCTGGTTTATCCCCTTCTGCGTGTTGCCTTTCCACATATTTCCTGTAGTTTAGGTTGCACAATCTCTCCCAGTGGGCCTTGCACTTCTCAGCTAGACGTTGCACATTCTCCGCCCTTTCTGGGACCCCTGCCCTGCATGCATTATATGTTCGATCTCCCTCTCGGTAGCCTGCAAGTCTGCCACTATAACCCCCTGTAAGGTAGCCACTTTGGAGATCACCTCCCCCCTCACTACCACCTTAAATGCTTCCCACAGCATTCCCGCCAACTCAACACTTCCCACATTTATCTCAAAATATTCCTGTATGGTTTTCCTTAGGTCTTCCCTAAAGATGGTGTCCTTGAGCATCTCCGCTCGAAGTTTCCATGACGGAATCCTCGGTCTGGGCGGCGATATCTGCCATGTCACGGACAAGGGTGCATGGTCTGACAGGACTGCTGCTTTGTACTCTGCCTCTCTGATCTCCTCCACTAAGGAATCCACCACAAATATATAATCCAACCTGGTATGCAGGTCATGTAGAGCTGAATAGTGTGAATACTCTTGGTGTCGCGGGTGTAGCTCCCTCCATGTCTCGGTCATCTGAAAATCTTGTTTAAAGGAAGCAAGGGCCTTCGCCGCTGGATTCGGTCTGGTCATCTTGTCATCAGACCTGTCCATCACGAGGTCTCGTGTGCAATTGAAGTCCCCGCCGATTATGACTGTTCCGTCCATATGTGGGCTAACAGTGGTGTATATTTTTCTGAAATATTGCGCGGTGTCATTGTTCGGGGTGTAAATGTTAATTATATTAACTATTTTACTGCCCAGCACCCCCTTGATTAGCGCTATTCTCCCATCCGCTCCCACTTACTGCTGTAGCAATTTAAAGGGAACGTGGGGTGCTATCCATATGAGGACTACCCTAGCATACACCGAGTACGTGGCCCCAATGGTGGTCCCCTTCCATTTCCTCTTCATCACCTCTAGTTTCTCTTTTGTCAAGTGGGTTTCCTGTAACATCGCTATGTCTATCTTTTGCCGCCTCAGGTACATCATAATTTTGTTGCGCTTGATATATGTATTTAGTCCCCGCACATTCCAGGACATGATTCTCAAGTCCCCCATTTTAACCATATCCCACACTGCCCTCCCTCCTCCCTTCCCTTTTCCTGTAAAGTTTTGGTTGTGTTTGTGGACATACCGAGTTGTTACCTTGCATTGTCATCAATATTCCCACCCTCAGTCCCTTCCCCTCCACAAACCACATTCTACTCCCAACTACCCCGCTAACTCTCTTCCCCCCCAACTGTTGCCTAGCTCCATCACTGGATCTCAGGCTCCCCTCCTTCTCGACCTCCAACCTGCTAGTGCTGGCACGAGGGTCGCTGCAGGTGGATACTATACTACAATATCCTATCTAAACTGCGCAACAGGGGGTGAAATTGCGCTCTTCGGTATTACTACCATTTCTATTCAATTGCGGTGCACCCTGATTATTACTACCAATCTCCTCTCGCAGTGTTAGCCGCAGACCATGTTATCGTGCACTATGTCCCGGCCCTTTTCTAACAGAAGCCTATGCGCTGTTCCAGGCTAGCGCCCTATGATGGAACGTCCTCTCATGTTGGCTCATTATTCCCGACCTTCCCCTGGAAAAAAGCATTAGTTCACTTATCGTTCGCCTCTGACTCCCGGTCAGCGGATCCGTCTGGGCAGTTCATCCT
This sequence comes from Ambystoma mexicanum, assembly GCF_040938575.1. NCBI lineage: Eukaryota > Metazoa > Chordata > Amphibia > Caudata > Ambystomatidae > Ambystoma > Ambystoma mexicanum. The sequence continues at coordinate 795,498,031 of NC_090931.1, read as the reverse complement.
GTCCATCCACCTGGCTGCATCCGCCGGAGTTTCAAAAAAATGTGCTTTGCCGCCCTGCAAGACCTTAAACCTCACCGGATAGAGCAGTCTGTATCTCAAGCCGGAGTCTCGTAGTCTTCTCTTGATCGCAACAAAGTTCAGGCATCACTTTTGTACCAGGAATGTATAATCCGGGTATGCAGTGATGGCCGCTGAAGCTCTGGAGATTGTTCCGCCTTTTCTAAAAAACTCGAGGATCTTTTTTCTCTGTCTCTATAGCACAATATCTTGGCTATGATCGGGCGGGGCGAGGCTCCAGGTGGTGGGTTCCTTGTTTGGGCTCTGTGTGCCCTTTCTACTGCAAATCCTTGGGACAGTGCGCCCGCCCCTATCTCTTGTAGTATCAAGTTTTCGATGTACTCAGTGGGGTCGGGAAAGGACAAGTTATTTGGTCTTGCCAGAGAGATAATGAATATTTAATGTACTAACAGTTATGATTATAATATGCTAATTGAAGTAAGAGTCCGACTGGTCAAGAGATGAGAATCTACTGAGGCCCCACTGAAAACCAAATGGCTTCAATAAGTGTGTTGCATCTACAGCACTTAATTGATCAAATAATAAATGTACTAGAGCCTCAATATCTTCTTGCACACTTGTGCTATCTCAGCACACTTGGCGCCCCACCCACTGTTGGCCTTGCCATGACCGAGCCTTCCACTGACAGCTTCTATGGAAAACATTGAATATTGTTGTTAGTGCTTCTAAACATGACTAATTCAGTCAGTAATTGTTATCAGACTCTTATTGTTTAAGTTATGTTGACTGTGCAATACAAAACTGGCCCTTTTTAGCAGGGCTTAAGTACATTTAATGGGACTGCTTGAAAATCTCTCCCTACAAGCCTGCTTTTAATGTGATAGGGTCAGCTCTACTTGGTGCGGCTAATATATTTGTATTGAAACGGGACTAGCACTTCAAGATCTCTCGAACGAAAGAGTTTTAGGATAAGTTACAATACTGCATGCTGCAGGTGGATAACTAGTGATACCCAATCTACGTAGTAACTATTCTCCTGTAGGCTAGGAACACACCTTGGTTCAATTAATTCACTATGTTAATTATTTTTTTTTAAAAGAAGATTTGTGGGGTGCAAGGGAGATTGACCAACCTTGACACTAAGTGGTATGTATAATGCAAAAACCAACAGATGTCCACAACTTTGTGGAACACTCCTGTCCCTTGCACTCCCTCTGTGTGTTAAACAACTACAGCAAATATTTCTTTTATATAAGAATTTAATAAAAATAAAGTAATAATCTGTTCCTCTTACTGTTCAATTAATCAAAATTCTTCCATAAACAATATATTTCATTCATATATTCAATTTCCAATTGTCATAACATTATATGCCCAATTGTTAATTTTCTGCAAGGGTTATTTTTAATCCAACAACAGCAATTTCTTTTAAACAATCATAGTCAAACCAAAAACTTAGTTTCTTTCACAAAAATTTGCTCGACGTGTTTCGGGAGTCTAATCCCTTCATCAGGAGCTTTTTAGTTCAATCTTGCCCTTTGTATTTTGCTTTTTCCTACAAAGAATTATACAAAATATAATCAATTATTCTGTACTCAGAAATGTAGAGCCCATATCTATCTGTCATGTTTATAGGAAAATAATCACCTGGATGTGCCTTCCAATTCAGTTCACCCCCATCTCTCATGGAAAGAAGTGTAGCAGCTGTAAAAGCTAAAAACATATATGTGTATGCATTTACTCCTCTACACAGAAGGATATGTCTCTTTATGTAAAACAGTGAGGAAGAATTATTCCCGTTCGCGAAAAAATCTCTATGTACCTGTACTTCCTGTCTCTTAGGATAGAACCCCCAGGTTTGCACCGGTTGGTACGTGGTTCCTTTTCAATTTATGTTCTTGTATATCCTGTTCTCTTCCAGCTGATCTGTGTGAATGAAAGCATCAGGAGTGTCTAAGGGGCTGTGCCTAACGATGCTTATAGCAGTTTGTATAAATACTTAATGTTACATGGAATCTTACCCAATTTGTACTTTTAGGTAGAGGGGCCTTTTAGTTTCTCTTGGATGGCAAGCATCACCTCGTGTAGATGTCACGGATGCCTGGTACCTCGATCTGTGAAACAGATCATTGTATATGTCCAGTCTATGCCACTTTAGATTTGGGTTTAAAACTAGTTATATTACAATAGAATTGTTGAAAATCTCATCCTCTTTACCTTTAGTGTTAGATTCCAAAAGGGACATCCGTTCCGTCATCCGCACGGCAAGAAATGGCGTTCATTCAAGATGGCTGGTTTTTATTTACATACGTCATCACGTAAAAACATGATGACGTCATGTTTCATCATTGTTTTTTTACTCTATGTTGTCACAAGGTGAATAACGTAAAGGAGTATGAAAAAATGTGATCAATATCACTTAATGAAAACATCTATCTGAATTTCATTTGTAGGTTATTATGATCATTTGGTGCTGTGCTCTATTGAACAATTATAAAAGTTCATTCATTGTGGGTTCATGATTTTTTATCTGTTCTTGCTTGGGATTTTAATGTAATTGGTCTAGGTGATTTGTAGAATCCTTTTATTGGATTCTGAAAAACCTTCACTCCTAGTGACGGTGTAGCTACCACTAAGTTTGCCGTTTGGTTAAATTTATAGCAATCACCTAACACTAGCATAGCTTGTGCTGGGAACATCTCACAAATAACTATTTCAACAACAAATCAATGCCCTATCTGTACTCAGGCTATTTATGAGATCGGAGACCTATAACATAACCTCTAGTTGCTTAATCAGTGTGCGTTCTCGATAGATTCTAAATAGAAAAGCGTGCAGATGAATATGTTACTGAATACATATTAAGGTGGATATATGATGCGATATAGCTTTAGAAGAGTCACCTATCTGGCAACTGTTTGGAATGTGTGAAACCTCATCCAGGCGATTATTTTGACATGCTCGCTCACATTCTAAGTAATAAGATATCTAGATCTATTGTCTAGTCGTTTACTTAATTGTTCAAACATATTAAGCACTCTTGCGTAATGGTATGCACATGTTTACTTGATCTACACAATTTATAATAAGTCCGATCCTATCTAGTCATGATCTTAAATTGTTCTTTGTACTTCACCACACATCATTTAATCAAACAACGGGACTAGCACTTCAAGATCTCTTGAACAAAAGAGTTTTAGGATAAGTTACAATACTGTATGCTGCAGGTGGATAACTAGTGATACCCAATCTACATAGTGCCAACCATACTGTGGGCAGCTATGAGCCACATCAACATAGCTCCCTCTTCTCTGGACTGTTGCAACCCCCTGCAGTGTAACCTGATTATTTCAGGTACACTGGAAATATAGTAGTGTGGCAGGCCTCCCCGCTGTATAGGAAAACAGCGGTCATACGCTGAGAGGTCTTGTAGCAGACAGGAGCGCTCCAGAACTGCGCGCAGAAATACAATACTATTTCATGCGCTTTCAGGCAACGCAACCAACTAGGGGCGTGGCTTGCCAAAAGCTGATGACTTCGCCAGACCAAACCGGTCTGAATTCCGGCCTTTTTCTAAGCTTAACCCAGCGCCCCCGCAATTTACTAAACACACCTGAGGCCATCACTGTCAAACAATGGGAACACATGGAAGCTCAGTTGCATTCACTCACACAAAGCCCACCCCATGGCGAGGAGAGAGATCTCTACAAATCCTTGCTTCCCATTTAGGCACTGTGAGATGTTGTAGTGCGTGGTTGCAAGAGGTGCTGGACGAGTGTTAAGAAGGTAATACCAGGAGTGTTAAGAAGGTGTTGGAGAAAAGAGGGGATAAGAAGCTGGAGGAGGTAGGTATAGTTGGACAAGGTGGTATTAGGGAGGAGGTGGAAGGAGGAGGAGGTCTTGCGAAAGAGGTGGTGGTATCAGGAGAATGAGGTGGTAACAAGGCAGAGGTGTTGACAACAGAAGGACGTGATAATAAGGAGGATGTGGTTACAGCAGAACGTGGTGATAATATGGGGGAAGTTGTAACAAATGGAGAAGGTGGTGACAGTGGAGAAGGTAGAATCAACAAGGTGGACATGGCTAGAAAGAGTGGAAAGCAAGGAGTATGCCATGGTAGCATAAGGCAGGCAAGAAAGGAGCATAGAGGAGCGAGCTCTAGACTGGAAGTGTAGAACATTTGTAGTCAGGGCGTTAGAAGTGAAAGGGGTACAGGAGGAAGAGGAAGGCAAGCATACCATCTGATAGTAGAGCAGTAGAGGGAGGTACTAAGTGAGATTCCTGGAGCCACCTCACTCCTGTAGAGAAACTGCAACTATATCTGACTCTGGTAGAAGAAATAACGAGGCTAACACGAGGAGCGACTAATCTACAACAGGGGTTAAGGAACACCTAAGAAACCTGCAACGGAACAGAGCCACGTGGTAAAGTCACCAGTTTATAGTAATGTTAAATATTTGGTATGAGGTGGGGAATGGCACAGTTTTAACTTCAAACTTTCTACATCAGCTGAAAATGCTGCTATATTGGGGTAAGTATAATATTAGGAAGTTGTAGCAAATTAGGGTGCACAGGTAAAAACCCATAAAATTCAGTGAGAAAACATTGTTAAATGGACGTTATGGTTAAGTTACACTAATAAAAACCTATGAAATTCAGTGAAAAAACTTTGATAAAGGGATGTTTTGGTTAAGTTGCACTAATAAAAACCTATGAAATTGAATTAAAAACTCTGTTAAAGGGATGTTATGGTTACAAGTAAAACCAGGTGGGCAGTAACACAAATACAGTTGGGCGGTATCCCAGTCGGGATACGACCCAAATCGTAATGAGACCCAAAGTATTGTGATTAGATAGAGTGCTTTCGAGGCTGTAACCAAGGAGCATGAGAAACACTACCCGCTACCTTAGATTTAACGCACACCAACCATCTTCCCCTGTCCACCTGCCCCTCCATATCTCTGGTTAGTGTCCATTTAATTATTTCACTCCCCCACCTTACTTTCTAACCTCTCCTGCAAAAGAAAAATACAAAACCAAAAAACACAAAAAAGGTTCCTTTAGGAACCACCTTTCACAGTTGAAAAATAGAAGTTAAAAAAATAAGCTTATAGACTCCAGGCACTTTACATTTTTCAGTAAAGTAGTTAAACTCAATAAGATTCTACAACATTCCCATCAGCATTTTATACTATGCTAATGGAAATAGTGGACAATTCTATACTAGAGAAAAAGAAAAAAGCACAGAAACAATTTTCTGTCTCAAACACTTTTCTCTAGCATACAATAAGGACCATGATCCAAACACGGATTGCACATGCACACCATCACAGAAGACAGCCCTTCCCCCCTTTTTACTGTTATGTTTGTAAAACTTCCTCATTGCCTGCTTACAAACAGTCCCACATAAATGCACCAATCAGTTAAAAAAAACTTAACATATAACCCTGTCAACAAATTAAACTTCCACACACCAACTGTCACTGACAAATGTTGTACAAATCTTTTGCATATGCATTTCCCTTGCTTATCCAAAAATATTATACACACTGCTGCTATAAATAGCCATGTGTATTGTGCAGTAGAACAAGTGCATGAATGGAAAAAGGAGTACGGATTACCAAGTGTTGATAGCAGCCCATAAGGAAAGTGGCAACACATGCCAAGGTGGGACAACACTAGTTACCTGCTGTAGCAGAGGAGTCCCAAAAGTGTAGTACACAGCCACCAGGCAGTAGACCCACAAAGGCAACACTGAAGGGGTGGTGTACTGGTGCCAACTAGACGTAGGGTCTGGAACAGAGGCTCATCAGGGACCAGGCCACCAGTATTAGTGGCAGTGGTATAAGTTATCAGGGAAGAGATTTAAAACAGGAAACAGCAGAGTGTTCAAAAGTTTCGGGAACTTAAGGAAGTCCAGCTGAAGTATAAGAGAAGCAGGAAGGCTGTTCCAACCAGAGGCACCAGCTGAAGAGAAAGACATGCCTCCCGCTCTCTGTTTCAAAAAGCATTTGACAAGAAGAGTATTGGGGTTACAGCAGAGTAGAGCTCTAGCATTGCAGTATTTAGGGAAACAAAGTTTTACATATGGTAGTTTCAAGCCCCAGAAAGCCTTGTCAATTATATAAAGGATCTCGAATATTATCCTTGCAATTAGCAGAAGCCAATTTACACATTTTAGGGCTGCAACGATACGGCCCCCGGGTTTAATGCCAAGGATAAGTCTTGCAGCCCTATTCTAGATTAGCCGAAAGGAGCATAAACAACAAAGGGAGAAGTTAGGGAAGAGGCTATTGCAGTAGTCCAGCCTGTACAGGACCAGTGCTCTACAGACCTTAAGCTTCTGTGGGAAGGTGAGAAACAGTACAATGCCTATCAGGAGGTCAAGCTAACAGCATGGGCTTTCTTTACAAGCTCAAACATGTGAGGAGTAAAACAGAAAGAGGACTTAAAAATCACCCCAAGGTTTTTGACATTACAGGATGGTGAGAGTAGAGGGTCCAAAGACAGCGGCCGGAGGGTAGGAGAAAAACCAGGCACAGGTGTGACAATAAGAAAGATCTCAGTCTTACCGGCATTGAGACAGAGATTGTAAGCCGCACACAATGCCTCGATGGCGGTCAGACAATCGGGGATAAAAAAAGAGGAAAATAAATAAGTTCAGGGACGTTTAAGGAAAGCTGTGTGTCATTAACATGACGCAAGAAATGAGAAAAGAAGAAACACATCAAGTCAGCCTGAGGAACGAAATAGATATGGAAGAGCCACAATCACATTATAAAACCCTGGGGTACTTTGCAGGTACACAGTGAAGTGGTGAAGTACAAGCAGCCCAGTTGCAGCTGGTAAGGACTGTTAGTGAGGAGAACAGATCTGCCAGTCCAGTTCCCGGTCCATAATGCTAAAGATATCATGTAACCGTTTAATGAGGATACAATGGTTGACTGTGTGAAAGGTGGAGGATACATCAAGGGGCACTTTCCTCAATTGTACTACAATCATAAATACCATATACATTTTAATTATATCATTCCACTTTATTAAAAATACTCTATACACCCCCCAGTTCCTATAATTACTATACACATATTACTATACTATGTGTTGCCAGTGGCCAGATTTTTGGGTTTGGATCTGGCCACTGGCCACAACAACCACTATTGAATTAAACCATATAACAAGTACGTACAAAACCACTTCAAATAGCAAAACTCACCAAGAACCCTCTGCCATCCATATAATGTCTGCGGACAGTAAGAATTAATCGCAAACTCGGCAGCCCCTGAAACACTCTTTTTCACCTATACAAACAGTTCCATTTCATATTTATTCAACTCTCCCACCCTTCCAGGCCCTCTTGTGGCCATCACATAAACCAAGTGTGTTTTTTAGACTTGTTCCCCACCACGCTATCCACGGACATCGGCCGTTGTCCGCGGATCCAACATGGCGACCGTTTAAAAAAATATGACGCATCTCACGCTTTTCAGCATCCAATCAGTCGGCGTTTATGAAGTCTGTGGACATCACGCTTCCCTCTGATTGGCCCAGAAGTTTTTGCAGACCTGGAGTCGGGAAGTGAGTCCGTGGACCGGACCCAGATATCACTAATTTGTTTTGACTGACTTTTTGGGCATTTTTTTAAAAACTTGTGGCTGGATTTACACCGAATTTACAAAAGCACACTTTTTGGACCAAGCTGCCACACCTGGTGCAAATTTGGTAAAAATCCGTCCAGTGGTTTCGGCTGTAGACATGAGTAAAACTTTGTGTCCATTGCATCTATGAGGATTTCTAAAAATTGTGGGACCCCCTCCTATAACTTTGCCCACCCTGGAGGAAACCGCACCAAACATCTCAGAATCATTCCAAGGGGGCCATATACTGTTTTTGCAAAGTTTGCTGAGGATTCATCCAGGGAGGGCGAAGTAATAAGCCACCCAAAAAGTGCTCTTTTTATGAATTGAGTAACATAACCAAACCAACAGGGCTTCAATTTATTGGGTGCATTGAATTAGTAGGGTCCTATAAGGGAAATGCTGAGGAAAATCGTGGGTGCTGTTTATGCAAGAAGCCCACGTCTTTAGAAACCTTGAAACATCTGGTTCCAAATTGCAAAATGACACAATGATGGAGAATTAAAATCTTTGGAATATTTGTGTGCAACCCTGGTATGGTTGACCGGGTGGCTTTTTGGGCACGCTTATTGGAAGGGCGTTCTACCTATTGATATTAGCACTTGTGAGGTTTTTAAAATAATGCCTGATTTTAAAGCGAATACTGTTATGACGGATATGAACAATACACAACTTTTCATACCAGTTGTAACCCTGAAATCTAGGATTTAGGTTATCACATGGCTCTTAAGATGAAGTGTGATCTGTATTAATTGGTAATGAAACTGTAATGAAATTGTTGATGAACTGTGTATCCAGGTCTTTTTTAATTGTGGCAATGATATATCATGGATATTGGGCCCCACTGTAAGTCTGACGGTCTGGAATCAACGTGCCTGTAATTCCATTTACAAGTTTGCCCGTCAGGTGGCCGGAATTACCAAGAGGCAGCAGCTGGTAGTACAGGCAACTCCCCCCATGGAGTAACTGCTCTTACTGGCACTCAGAATCTGCCAGACCGAATGCCGGTAACGTAATTACGTTTCATAGTATCATGCCGGATTTACTGGCGGGATACCACCAAGCATGTAATGACGCCCACTGTCTAAAGTAATACAAAATAAATCTTTGTGAATCAAGCAGTCTCTTTCCAGTAGCAAATCAGAGTTACTTGCAGTCATTTCTTTGTGACTCAGGTGCAATACTTTTGTAATGAAGGAATCATGGAGACTTTTGCAAGTTTCCTGTGTAATTCATCCTGTGTCCTTCTGAATGGTGCGCCCTCCCACTGGTAAAATATTGAGATGAGACACAAAATAATACAGACTCATAGACTGAGGGAGGGTTCCTTATCCCAACTGATAGTGACCCTGCCCAAGGTCTGTAATGAGCACAACATGGAAAAGGCAATATGTGTGCTGGAATTTTGCAGTAAAAGCGTTACTTAAAAGTGAGTATAGCAAACAGACAAAGGGCCGCATCAGGAGTCTGGCGGTATCCCGGTAGTAATACTTCGGGGATACCGCCAGTGCAAATAGTGTTACCACTTCTCAGTCCAGCTCTATTAGCGCCGGATCATAAGTAGCGGTTCAGCAGTAAGTTCCCGTTCCTCATTGGGTCCATTGGAACCAATTGGGTTGGGGGGCGCTATTATCGCTGGTGGTAATTGCGCCAGCAGTTATAGTGTCAAAAACAGGCAGTAAGAGGACATTTTTACGTCCAGCAAAAAGCTGGAGGTAAAACTCCCACTTACCTCCCGACTCATCATTGGGTCCACCCTCAAATGCGGCGGTAATAGCGTTACCGCCGCATTTAAGGGCTAAGGTGCAACTCATGATGCGGCCCAAACTACGTTAATTATTTAAATGTGTTTTTCATTTGCAGTATTTAGATAGCAAGGTTGTCTTCATGTTAACCAATTTAAGTGCAAACTTGATTAAACTAGACAAATAAGAAGGGTGGGATCGAAACGCTGGTGGGTGCGCTCTGGCTCTCAAGTAATTGTTAGTAAATATATGCAGTCTTGCCCGCGGCGTCACACACAAACCTGGAGGCTCCACCCAAGGCCTCCAAAAAGGAGCTATGTTAATTAGCAAAGGGTCGGTGATTCCCGTGGGACAAACGAGTCATAATGTTGCCATAGCGAGTTGTAATTGTCCTTATTCTCTGTTTCAGTGCCTCCAAAAACGAATACTTTTTTTTCTACAGATTGATGTATTCAAGTCATGTAGTATGCGTCTAAAGGCAGCCTCGAATTAGTGGAATTTTTCCACTAATTTAGGAAACTCTATTCAAAATTCTTGCATTGATGCACTTGCAACAGAATGACTGCCAGGTGACATCGAACAGCCATTCCAAGTTTTTATAACAATATTTTTTTTTCTTTTTGTACCACATGCAGAAAAAGATTTTTTTGTATCTATGAGAACAAATAGCAACTCCCGCGTTTATAGCGGCCCACATGTTACAGTAAACCAACACATTACCACTCAGACGAAGGATACTCTTATCCGCAACAATACAAGTCACCACCTCCTGAAAAAATATATATTCTCAGGCAGAGCCAATCAACTGTAAAAAGGCTCCACGGGTATTTCAGGGACTATTTCCTTGCGCTCTCTCTGACCCAAGGCGGTCGCGCGGTATCGACGCGAGGTCCAGGGATAATGGCGTGCATTAAAGAGCCACTTTCCACTGCACTGTAGGAAGATTGCTCTACAATTACTCTCTGCTCGACTGCACGAGTCGTGGTCGATGCTGTCTTTGACAGTGCATGAGTCCCTGGTAGAATACGTGTGAGATGCCACACAGACAGAAAGCATAACGCTTCTTTTACAAAATGAGGCAATTTGACCTCCTTTTATACCATCCACCACTGAGAGGTTGAACTCCATAATCTGTCCTGTCCACATAAACCCGCCGCCAGAACTACAGCCATCTGACACAATCACCTGCTTCCACTTCCAGGGATGTTGCTCTGATATTGGTTTTCAATGTGTTCTCTTTGTTGCTCACTGTTGGCCATTGAAGAGACACTCTATGTGGACTTGCCAGCCTTCTACTTTAGCCATGGGGATCTGTTGAACTCATCAGTGATCCCCTCTTTCTCTGTATTTGGCGATGTATATAGCGCATATCCCAAACAGGAGCCGGGCAAAGAATCGCATCTCTGTATCTGTGGCCATGTCCAATCCCCTGAACTAAAGAAAGCACCTTGAACCAATTGCCTCGGCTTTTGAGACACACAGAAGCCAATGAGTCATCTGACAAGCCAAGTGGATCCCTCCGCCAGACTAAACGTATAGGGCCTGATTCATGGAAACCTTTCATAATGGTGCAATCCCACTGGAAAAGGCTCTGCGAATCAGGCCCGTTTGCTGCAGGAGAGTGCACAGACGTTTTAGTGCCCACATCTTTTAGAGGATACTTTCGGCAACATGTTAACAAGGATTACAAGCTAGCAGTATATCTATTAATCAGAATGCACAAATCATACACTATGACCCTGAGAGAGGGCACTTGTTTCGGTCATCGTAACAAAGCCTTTGTGGAGAGGAGCCAATTGACAGACAGCCGTTCGTTAAGAAAGTGCTTCAGCTGGCCCTAACCGGAGACAATACCATAGGCAAGCCTTGCAGCCTTCATCCAAGACTCTTCGGCAGGGCGGTACTGTAGCAAAGTCCATGAGGGCTTCTCCGGGACAAACAACCTACCGCAGCACCATGGTCCTTCAGGCTTTTCTTTTAGATTGGGTCCAGGCATGAAGAATTTCGTTGATCAGTCTCGCTGGACGGATCCGCTACAGGGAGCTCTCCGTATTTCGGAACTTCCCCTCAGGTCAGATAATATCCCCTGTTCATACGGAGGACATTCTTTAACACAGCAGACTGCGTGTATGTTCTTGCCCATTTTAGTTACTCTCAGTGATGCTGCGCTGCTGAGACATTGCGACCTTCGGCTTTCACCAAAACTCACCAGTTATGCTTAGCTCTCTGCATGCTCCCTAATGCTACTCTTCAGACAAGCCCCCCGTTGTCAAGGGTTTTCAGGAAGACTGCATCTTTTCCAACAGCCGAGTTCAAGGATATAACTAGAATTATAAACAAAATGAAAAAATCTTGTTATCTGCGGAAATTGCTATTGTCAGTCTTTTTCATTGCTAATGTTCTAATTCAGTAACTCACAATCAAAGGTCATTTTAGCAGATCATGCTTTATTATGTGATATCTGGCAGGCCTCTTGGCAGTTTTAAGCATTATAGATAAAAGACTGGTCCCCTTGCTCCCTGCTAATCAAATGAGAGCACCTTCAGTTTTGCCTGCAAAGATCAGCACCATTAGTAAAATCATAATGTTTCCTTCTAATACTCTCTGGCTGGACTAAGAAAAAAACGTTTCTAGGTGATGTCAAAAGAATCTAGCAATTCTTACAGGGCAAGCGCCTTGCCCCCACTTCTACCCATGGTGGAATCATTTCTAAGCCACGTGGGGTACACAGAGTTGAAAAGATGGAAGCACCAATGATCATCACCTGGGCTTCTAGTCACTACCACTCAGAGACCTACTTCTGGACCAGAGGAATTGTCTCTTCAGACACCCCTATTGGGATGCAAAGGAGCAACAGGACATCTAAAGAATGCGACCATTTCGCAGCTTACAGGCCAGGTAGATTCCTGCATCTTTCACAGAAGTGATTTGAGGTGGTTTAAAGGAAACCTATCAAAGAATTGCCCAAACCGTCATATCGTATTATAGTTGGTTTGGGAAAAATTAACCTTCTCTGCATCATTGAAATTCAGCCATGGGTTAAAATGCATACAAGTAACCACCGCAATAGTCCTCCCAAAACAAGAGAAGCCTACATCATCGGCCAGTTGAAAAACCCTCTTTAAGGTGCAGGGGCAACTGGAAACTGTCACGTGGCATCAAAAGAGAAAGAGAAAAGGGTAGTAGCAACGTCCCATCTTAGGACATAACATTGTTAAAATCAAGAGCATAGTAAGGAGTAAGGCCCCAATTCCCAATGGCAGAATTGTTCGCCCGTGTCAAACCACAATCCATATCATTCTCAATGTCCTGTGACAAAAGTAAGTACTTGGAATGTTTCCTTTTTGGGGCACCTGAAATAGGCCAACCCTTTAGATACCTTGGGATTTGAACCAATCAGCACTATTTAAGAAATAATCCACAAGGTAGGGGGCCTTACCGATTGGTAATGGCTTGGGGGCCCCGGTTGCTCAAATCTTAATTTAGAGCCCAATCCACTACAAAGCGATAGCCCTCATCCCTGGTGGTGTGTGGAGGGGATTATAGCTATTAGCACACCGGCATGTGGTTCGATGTGCTGATAGCTTTCCATTCTCCTTTCCAATGGCTGGCATCTGCAACAGGGTTTAGTGCAGACTGGGAGTGGTGGCAGCGGTGTGTGATAAGGGAAGTCTAGGGGTGCGGATACATGAAACGTGGAGGCAAAAGGGAAAATTGCAGCATCTGTGCGGTAAATACCATGAGATAAGGCTCGCCATTCCAGACCCCTGATTGGCTGAGATGCCATGTGACAGAATAAACAGAGTGTATAACTCAGGTTTTCAATGGATTGTCTCTCAGTTTATCTATTTATATTTCTTTCTTTCTCTTTTTAAAGTTCTACTTTTTATTCTATTGTTCTTCATAATGGAATGAAAAATCTGAGGGCAGAAAGTGTTTTAGTAATAATGTGAAGTAGAACAATTCTAGGTTTATGGTTACCATGCCAACACATACGAAAATACAAATAGGGTCTCGAGGATCATGAAACTGTGGAAAAATATATATTTAACTAAGGATGCAGGAGTTTGCATCTAATGCAGTACACCTAATATGCAGTCAAGGGGGAAACCATACATTCCTAGCATCATACACCATACACTAAATCCTGATTGGGTCAACCTATTGTCAGCATACTTGCCATATTGTTCAATGTATGGGAACCAGTGTGTGTTGCATATATCCAGTTTCATTCAAATTATACATATTTTTATATATCATATATATTTATCCACAACACTCCTTGACCCCTGTAGCACTACCGGGATAGGCCAAACTGTAAACAATAGAAATATGTAAAATGTATCCACGAACAAACGATGGTTCTTCAGATCAATATCAGAATATCATCCAGGAAATTTGCACTGATGTATTTCAATTGTCCAGTTCTTTTCTTTTATCCATTTTATTTTAATCTAGGGAGGCTTCAATATCAGAGACAACAGCAAGAGTTAGAAGTGGAGCCGCCGGGTGTACCATTTTCCATTTACATGAACAGCGGGCATGGGGAGGATATGCCTTTTCCAAAGCCTCCTCCTTAGTCAACCCAGCGGTTCTGGCAATAATCCCAGTGCTCTGTCTTTGCGGGGCTGAAACCAAATATAAATATGTATTTTAAATCTTCAAATAGTATAATCCTCTCCCTTCAAATGCTTCTTAGGAGCCCCCTCGGTGGACTGAAAAGGATCACTACACATTTCTTCTCAATTTTCAAGAGCCCTCGGTAGGACAGGCCAATGACAGGAGGTAGGAGGTGCCTAAATGCAGGCACGCTGAAATGGGAGGTACCAGTAGCTACAGCCTGACACTGCTGTGCTTAAACCGCAACAAAATAGGCCAGACATCTCACAGATAAAACAATCTCTTTCTCTCCAGCAATGTCCCATTCACCGCGATCCCAGCTGCTGATCCAGGCTCTGCCTCCTTTATCAACCATTAAGCAGTAACATCTAATTCTGTGGTCTTCACTGGTTCTTACTGACCCAGGGCACAAGTTCCCACCCGGCCTTGGTGCGGGCCCGGCATCTCTACCAGCTGGTGAAGCCTGTGGCAAGGGGTATTATTTCTCTTAGCTCGCCTTCAACCCAGAACTAAGCCCAGAGCTGCTTTTAGTGCGTGGAATGTTTAAAAGGAAAGACATGCAGTGAGTGTGTGGCTTATCCTGGCGTGGCCTTCATGGAAATGAAAGCTGGGGATTCGAGTGGAGCTCCACTCTCATTTCCATGAAGCGGTTAGGTGGAGCAGCCGAAGGATAAGAAGCTATGGAGGAGCCACAGGGGCCCGAGAAGGAGAACCGTCCATGTGGGGACATGGCAGCCTGGTGAGCAGCAGTGTGGCTGTCATGGTGGGGAAGAGGCAGGCAGTTCAAGCAGTGATCAACTCACTCAGAATGTAGGCTTGAATTACTGGTTTGAGCCCATGATCTGATGGCGGCCATTAAAAAGTGGAGAAAAAAAGTAAACAAAGAAGATGGCTGCCGTTGAACGGAGAGAAGGGACTACATGTAGTCCCTTCTCCCCTTCCATGGTGGCTATTCAAAAATGTGACGGCAATCAAAAGGCTTTGTCGGACTGGTAAGGAACTCGGCAAGGGCCAATGAGATCGCTTGTTACAATCTCATTGTCCTTTGCCGCGTACTAATTCACCATATTTCAGAAGTACGTAAGTAAGTCTGAGGTGGAAATCTATTACCTGTTGTTACTCAAATTTCCACAAGAGCATTAAACTACTGGAAAATCTTATTCTAGAGTTTAATGTGATGCCGTATCTCAATAACATTCACAGATATTGCGTTTCTTCATGCTACCTCCCTATTCAGCTTTCCGCTGACCCCTTCATTTTATCCGAATCCTCCTGCTGTCACTCCATTTGACATTGTTCGTTATATTACACATGTTCTGCTCGGAATCCCAACCAACGCAATCCTCCCTGTACATCCATTGCAGAGTAAGAGCCCGGGAAGCAGATTTGGGCGGATTCTGCCAGGCATGGCTGTAAGAAAGGTTTGCAGATATGCACAAGCAGAACTAAATTGGAGGTTCATGAAAGGCCGGTATCCACTTTTTTGAAGTGTCGCCTAATCCTTGGGGTCACTAGCTATCAAATTACATATGTTCGATTCATAGGGTACCATTGGCTGATAGTGCGAGAGATCACAATCCTAGGAAAATAATGACCTATCTTCCACGGCGGAATGTTCTTTTAACGAGTACCAAATGTAACTGAATACTTAAATATAATATAGCACTGATACCTGAAACCCTAAAAGCAGACATTCATGCACGCACGAGGGGACACATAGGACCCCGGATCTTAAAGCGCATTCAGCTGCAATGCTAGACCATTTTTATTAATACAAAATACAATATATGCAAACAAAATCACAATATGAAACAAAATCACACCGCAACTCGTCGGAAACATGGGCAGTGTTGCTCCTTAAATCAGTGAAGCGTACAACTATAAATTATCAGTGAAGAATATATCATTACACACCATTGTCATAAAATATGATGTTTCATGTATTTATGTGACTTGTACCTATGCCCCCAGACATGCAATGAACGTTTCCAAATATTCATGAATTTAAAGAGAGAATGGGGGTCATTTTGATCACCGAATTGGTCAGTAAATTGTATCTGATAATGCTGTGGCATGGTCTCCACCAGTAATGACTGTGCATGCATTTTTCATGCTTTTTCTGAATGGAGCATTGCAGCTCCATTCAGAAAATGCATGAAAAATGCATGTTTCCCCCCGGCCGCTCCCTGCAGAAAAGGGAGACAGAAAGGCAAGATTCCGTATGATTTTAAGGGAGACAGAAAGGCAGGATTCCGTATGATTTTAAGGGAGACAGAAAGGCAGGATTCCGTATGATTTTAAGGGAGACAAAAAGGCAGGATTCCGTATGATTTTAAGGGGGACAGAAAGGCAGGATTCCGTATGATTTTAAGGGAGACAGAAAGGCAGGATTCCGTATGATTTTAAGGGAGACAGAAAGGCAGGATTCGGTATGATTTTAAGGGAGACAAAAAGGCAGTATTCCGTATGATTTTTGCACCTGCTAAACCTAGGAGGATTTTACCAGGATGAACATTGCAGAGGCATCTAAGATTGGTTTCAGAAATGGTCTTTACATCTGCACAGAAACGCAGTAACGCCCATTTGTGAAATCCAGCAGAACTGTATGGAGGGGGCTTGCTGGGGTAAATATCCCTCTCTGTGCAATGATGGGCTCCATCAGTTTGACAGTTTCCGAGAAGCTGGCATTCACCACACAGCTTTCTTCTCAGAAAATCGAATACTATTTGACTAAGACCCACGACCCCTGTGTTGTCCTGCAGTTACCAGAAATGACAGAGTCTGACTGATGAAGTCTTATCCCCCTGCTTGGTTTCACGAGTGCACTTAGTTCTGTAGTATTTAAACTTGGTTAACAACACTGCTATAATGAATATTGTATTATGTATCGGATACCTCGCAAGAAGTGAGTTATTATATATGAGATAATATGCTTTCTACTATATGTTGTAAAGATATTCCAAGTCGAGTAGACTGGACTGAGCACAGAGGCTGAGTTTCTGCAGCAGCCACATAAATGCCTGGAAATACTGTTCTAGTTACAGGCTGGTTGTCACATTACAACCAATGATGGTAGCTTGCATGTTTGCGTGCCAGCTGCTGTGCTGGAACGTGGAATGCAAGCTGGTTCCGAGAGTGACCATTGCCAGGGCTTCAGCCTGGGAGCTTGGACCAGAAGGATGCATTCTCCCCATTCTCCTGCCTGACCTTCTGCTGTAGCTTGCAGTAATACGGCGTACATTTCCCTTTGCACTTACCGGCTCAGCGTGGCTCCTGTGTGTTGGCTCCCAGGCCAGAATACTTCACTGACCTCTAACAAGAAAATGGCATCACATATATTGTAATCAGCTAGATGTCACAATGTCTTAAGGCAACAGAGACCAGTGTTCCAGCTGTCACTGCAGCACTTAATTAAAGCTGTGACAAGATTTTCAAATTCCTTGCTTGTCAAAATAGCTTTCCCTGACACTTTGCAGCCGGTAATTGACAGTGAATTGTTAATGGTAGAATGTTTCATTTGTTCACTGCTGATGTTTAACACATGTGAGCAACAATCTGCCTGTTATTTCTTATTTTTAAGCACAGAATGAAAATGGATTTTTCTATGCATTTTCATAAACCGAGATTTTTCTGCAACGCATTAGAAGCTGCATATTAGCTTCTTTTAAATCCAAACAGATTCTACATTGATTATATGTATCAACAAGTTTCAGATCTCTCACATTAGATTAAGCAAGAGGCCAGGTACTAAAAAGGATGAGAGTTTGTGGCATGTATTGTAAGGACTTAAATATCCTTTAATGTACGTAAAACGGGTATTACAAGTCGTCTCAGAATTCCGTAACCATAATTAAGGAACTCGGCCTTCGGCCTTGTTCCTCTATTTGGTCATGTAAATCCTTGGTGACGTGCAATATTCTTATAGCGTCAGCTAGGGGGTACTTTGGGCCTCATTACAAGTATGGCAGAGCAGGAAAAAATTGGTGGTAACGGAATTGCAGGCAATGTCCCCGCTCTGCCATAATATGAGCATGGCGCTGGAGTGGAGGGTTTACTGCCAGCATACTGGCAATATAAATCAGCAAAATCATCAGAAATACCCCAGCGGAACCATCACTGCGGTAATTCTGCCAAAAAAGCCCCATGGAGTCCTATGGACTCCAAGAATTGGGACTTAGATCGCCACCAGCACCAAGTGGCGATAACTGTAATTCAGTGTGGTGGTATCTGGGTGGATATACCAGCCAGCTACCACCAAACTCGTAATGAGACCCATCCCTTATAAAAATGTAGCGGAACTCCAGTGCAACTTGCGGTATACTTTGTACATATGGTGTGGGGTATTTTATTCCTTATAATACATGGCCACACTATTATGCTAAATAATACTTGGTCTCTTTCTCACTCTCATGCAAAAAATCTTCCAGATGCTGACACATATCATCAATGTAGAATCATCCTGTTCTGATAAAAAAAACACTTATATGAAGTTTATACTGTGTTATATAATAATAAGGCACTTAATACTAAGTGTCTAAAAGCTATTTTGCAGTTTAAAAAAAACTACCAAAAATGGAAATGGTCATTAACTAATTCATGGCTATGAAAGATCACAGAAACTATTTCAGTAGAAAGGAATATGTAAAGCTAATTACAGATTTGTTTAAGTGCTCCAGTGGCAGCTGCAATTCTGACATGGCTCAATCCGCAAGGAACTGTGATGTCACAAAACGACTGTAATATGGTCTTGCATGCACAGTATTGATGTAATTTTCTTATAGTTGAGCAGTGGGGTCAGTACTGAAGCAATAGAACCCGAGTAGAGGGACGTTAGTGGTAGGGTAATGCCCCCGGAGCGATAGTTAGAACGTAACCCTGGGGGCATTACCTCACTGGTAATGCCCCCACTCCAAGGGTTTTATTGCTATCAGTACCCTAGCACGCCGTACAGGGCACTAATAGCAGTTTTTCTTCAGTTGAAACATGTCCTTGCAACCATTTCTCAAAATGAGAAAGAAATGGGGAAAAATGGCCACCCCGGCTTGAGGAGAAGGGACCACATGTAGTCCCTTCTCCCTTTCCATGGCAGCCATTACAAAATAGAAAAAGAAGTAAAGAAAGAATATGGCTGCCATGGATCGGATGAAGGGACTACATGTAGTCCCTTCTCCCTTTCCATGACAGCCTGATGGAGAAAGGACAGGAACAGCGAGGGGTGTGACTTGCGTCCCTCGCACAGGTAAGTCCTACCCACCGGGTAACGACCCAGTGAGGGCCACTGCCTGTGATTGTAACAATCTGATTGTCCCTCGCTGGGTAATGTATTTTAATAAGAGTATTCATTACAGACTTTTATACAGATATTGTAGGCTTCCAAGAACTAGACATTATAGGATATCCAGTGATAAAGTGGCCTGGAAAAAGGCTGAAAGGGGGTGACATTTCCTCAAATCTGCACCCCCACTAAAATGAAGCACTTTCCCCAAATATTCTAGGACTGGAGTTAGAATAGTAATTAATACCCATTTTAGAATATGTGGGGGTAGGCTTTTAGGGGTGCAGAGAAAAAAATCGCCCTGGTGACTTTATCCCAGGGGACATTTTCACGTAGAACCGATAATATTTTCTTACTGCCTCTTGTTTGCTATGGTTCACTGTTAATTTGACTTTAAATTACCCTATTCTGTCAATACAATATTTTCAAAATAATTTTCATCAATTGCCAATGTCAACTCTTTACTTAAAAAGTAAACGCTGTACAGGCCACACCGCCGTTGCTCATTGACCCCGCCAACAGCTCCCAAAATGGGGTACAGTGGTACCGGCACCATTCCCCGTGGACCACCAGACACCGTCAAGCAATGAGATTCAGCACGTTGCGAACGGGCTGCATTCAAGCACATAATATACAAGCTGTGGGACGGCGGCTCTGGTTCAACAAGGAGCCTGAGCCCAGACAGGTTGATCAACCTCTTAGAAAGCCTAACTGTGCACTCTGCCGATAAAGCACCAGATCCGAAGCGGGTTGCCACGGGCAACATAAAGCGTTGGGCGTCGCCAGCTCCAATGCCCGGAAAAGCTGAAATTAGTGTAGGGTTTGCAATGGTTGGCAAAAGGGCTCGGGGATGAAATAAAACCCGGGGTCAAAGCAGCTAGCTTTATAAAAGGAAAAAAGAAAAAACATTTTTTACTTAAAAAAGATACCCTATGTCAGCACGAAATAACAATATTGGTTGATGGGATTTGTTTAATTTATACAACCTAAGTTTGCAACATTTAGCTATTTATTGTTTGTTTCATTGGCATCGTTAGAGAGGAATGTGGCGCGCACCAGTTATCCAGCTGGGGCGCTGTAAGCAAAATTGATTTAGCACATGCTTCTTTAATTTTATTGATTTTTTATAACACGCCTAATCATGTACCGGAGTTCGAACCTTTGCGGCTCTGCGTGGTCTTGCTTCCACGACGAGGGCGTCCTTATTAGATATGATAACCCAACGTAACTTACAATGGGCCTCATTACAAGTATGCCCCTTGAGTGGAGGATTTACTTCCAGCAAAATGTTGGCGGTAAATCCTCCAACTCTCTGCTGAAAAATTGGCAGAATTATCGCAACAGATTTACCGCCGCGGTAATTCCACCAAAAAAGCCCCATCAAGTCCTATACAAAATTGGGATATCCACTGCTAGCGCCACTTATATTCCGTTGGTAATTCCGCTGGACCACGTAGTGTTAACGGTAATTCAGTTGGGCATTATTCTGGCAGATTTACCACCAGAATACCACCTAACTTGTAATATTTTTCTAGATGTGTTTCCTTTCTTAGCTAAAATCCTTGTGAGATGGTTGTCTACTAGCAAGTTAATATGTGTGGTAAAGGCTTGTATTTTACAGTAGTGTATTTGTACAGTGTAAATGTAACCCAAGTGGAAAAATAGCCTTTCACACTAAAAACTACACAGATAACAAGTGAACAGTTGACACAGTTATAAGACTGAAGTTGAGAGAAATAGTTGCATTAGAACCTTAGCATGAATAGGCTTAAGGGGGGTGGAGGTGGGGTGGCCGGGAGGGAGAATCTTAGGAAATGTTAGGATGGAAAATGGAAGTGCAGAGCTCAAGGTGTTGGCATCCTGAAGCAATGTAGGGTTGATGTGAAGAAACAGTTTGAAGAGGGAGCTTGCAAATCTTTTACAAAAGGTTGGATGGAGATGAAGTGCCTACATTTGCGTAAGGATTGATGGCAGGGACAGACTAACCCATCCAACTAATCATGAGAATATAAAGACTCTCAGTTTTGACATGATAGCCAATCAGGTTACTTGGATTGCAGGCTGCACCAAATGTATAAGCCTATGTTCCAAGAAACGACCCCCCCCCTCCGTTCGCGTTGCCACTTACCTTCACCTACGAAACCCCTTACCTACATCTCACTGTCCCCTCCACGCCAGGATGCAATCCTCTCGGTCATCCTGGAATACCAGGGTAATGGAGCCCCTGTCTGCCATTTGCATAGCCAATATCTTATTTCCATGTAGTCTTTATTTGTGAGAGAACAGATGGTTTGCGTGCGGTCTGTGGCCCATGTTTTCCTCCAGAAGAATGGCTGTTAGCTCCCCCAGATGTTACCCAGAATGCTTTACTCGGATCTATTCATTCAGGTGCTGGGCCATTGCCACATGCTATGTCCCTCCATTGGAGCCACTACTGTCAAACGAGGGTTACCCTGTGCAAGAGTGTGTTCATTGCATGCAGTGGCGATTGAGTGATCATACCCGGTATGTCTGTGCACGGTAAGTGTGGCACAGATATGTACGAACATGGCATGGCTGTGGGCCATACACACTCTGCATAGCACAATAGCATGAATTATGACACATGGCGAAAGCATGCGTGAGGTATGTTCTGTACTTCAGCAGTAAACAATGTATCACCAGACGGTTCACATTCAGGGTGCATGCTGTTGGGGTCCTGGCATGCAATTTTCAACTTTTACAAAATAGTATACGAAAGTAATGTACAAAAACAGGCGAAATTGCCTTCACTCATTACTTTTATCATCCATTTTGTAACAGATGCAAATGCCATCTGCAAATAATGCTCAGCAGGAGGCATTTAAATAGATTCCTGTGGAATCTGCCGGTGTTTAGAAGGTGCTAGAAACAGATGGGAGCCCATTCTTTTTTGCCTACATGAAAATCTCATGAAGGCAAAAAAATCATGTGCCCTTTGAAATTGGAGGAGGAATGCACTGCAGACAAATTGCATTTTGTGCTCGTTCTCCAACTCAAATGGCATCAAAATTGCCTGGAGTGTGAACATGAGGCATACATGGCTAACATAAATGGCTAACACTTTGCTTTTACACCTTACTTTTACACTCAATAATGGCCCTCATTACAAGTCAGGCGTTAAGGGTTTAACGGCGCCATCAGCGCCGTTAACCCTTAACGCCTGATTCACACTTTAACGCCTGCTTTTTGCAGGCGTTAAAGTCCAAGGCGCTAAGCGACCTTGGTGCTAATTACGGCACCGTAATTTACGGTGCCGTAATTAGCACCTTCCCCATCCCCATTATGCCCTATGGGGCAAAAATGGGAATGGGGAAGGGCAAATGGTGAATGGGGGATTACCGCCCCACTCACCTTGGAATGGGGCGGTAATTCCGCCATCCACCATGCCGGACTCCGGCTTCGACCATGTTGCTAATAGCACCATGGTCCAGCGCCGGACTTTTAATGAAGTGTAACCACTTTGGAGCTCATTTTACAGAATACCATAATTTGATGGCAGAAACCTGGTACATTTGCACTCCGGCGTAACCAGGTCCCCCCAGCCAAATTTTCATCATTTGCATGGCAGAGTGCAAATGTGCAGGGCAAAAGGCGGTGTACACTTATGTCATGAAATAAAATAAATTGAAACAATTTAAACCAGTTCCTTATATAGCTAATTATATATTATATTGATCATACAAGAAAGGCTGGCCCTGTGACCTCAATCATATATGTAGATCACAAACAAGGCTCGAAGTGGGCTTGGACTAGCCAGGGCAGATCCCCGGCAGTCTCCCCGAAAAATGTGTCTAAGACGGGACACTGCTGGGGTCCTTAAAGTCCCCTGAGACCTCAAGCTGATGAGGCCACTGGAGGCCAAGGCCTTGTTTTCTGAAGCCTGAAGCTCTCGCTCAGGCGCAAGAGCTTCAGGCTTTAGAAAAAAAGGCTTTTTCTTCCATTATTTATTTATTTATTTAAATTCATATAGCGCGCAAGCAGCCCAGGGGCATTGAGGCACTGTTACTTGCAATAACTTAGTTACATGGTACATATGATAGCGATTGTTGACACATTATGAGTAGTACAGGAAATCATACTGTTGTTACAAATATTGCATTTGGGTGCAAATTACAAACCTAAATGATAAGTATTTGTGCTGATGTGTCGGTCCTTATGTGAAGAGGGTAGTTTTCAGTGTTTTGCGGAAGGTGGTGAGGGAGTCCTCGCCACGGATGGTGGGAGGTAGGGCATTCCAGAGGGTGGGAGTGAGGTAGGGGAAGCTGGACCCACCCGCTTTTACTCTTTTTACTAGTGGCACAGAGAGCATGTTGGTGTACGGGGATCTGGTTGGCCTGGTGGTGGAGACAGGGTGGCACCGGTGCCTGCCAGGCATCCCTTTAACTAAGAGATGTGCAGGGGCTCGCTCCACCATTATGGAAGAATAGGCATTGGCAATGCTAACGCTTTGGGCTTTTGTGTAGGCATGGGAAAGGCACTTGCCAGGCCCTGCTGTAGTGGTATTAACTGGTCGTTAATGATAGCAGGTGAAAAATGGTGCGAGTACCTGGGCACCTAATATCAGTGCCTGGCAAATGCCTAATACTTTTACTCGAGCCAAAACTGTTCGCGTTGCCCATGCTTGTTTTTAACAGGACTTCAGTGAAGGACAGGCAGAGTGCTTATAAATCGAGTGGCTGAAGGCAGACCCGGTTGACATTTTTATTACACCAGTTGGAGGTTTATATCTCCAATTAAGCCATCGACCCACAGAAGAATGCTTTGATAAAACACTGGCAGGAACTTCGAGCACACAGTATGATGGTAAGGCTTGATTAAAGCCACCTCAAAGAGTTCCCATGAAGAGGTGTTTTGCGGCGGGAATGGGCAGAACTTGTTCAGAATGGCCATAGGGATTAGCAAATAAGAAAAGAAATAAGAACGCAACATCCAATAGCCCAACCTAAAAAGCGAGGCCACTAGAAGCTGAGGTCTTTTTTCCCTAACGCCTGACACTCCCGCTTATGTGTGAGAGCTTCTGGCTTTAGGAAAAAAAAAAGGTTTCGGCTTATAGCAGCCTCAGGTTTTCATCATTTTGTTAAAAAGTTAAATTTTTTAAAACTTTTATTTAACCAAAACAGAAAATAAGTCAATCAAAAACAAATGCAACACTCTGGTTGACGTAGTACGAAGGCAGAGAGGAATCAACCAATGGGAGAGTGGAGTAAGGTGCGCCAGGCGCCCACATCCACCGATTACACAGTACAATTCGTTTCTCACATTACGCCACCAAGTCCCATCAGCCAGTCTTCTCCCACTTGCGCCATATTTTCAGAAATGTATTTCACCTTTTCATACTTAATGATGGAATGGACCCCTGCCAGGTGATCTCTCTGCTACAGCTCTTAGTTAAATGGATGCCTGGCGGAGGTCGGTGCCACCATTAAAGAAGAAAAGATTTGGTGATGACCCCCATCAGGTATATCTTTAGCTAAAAGATGCAGGGATCAATGTCCACTCTCCCGGGGTGTGAGGGTCATGATCCCTGCATCTCATAGCTAAAGGGATACCTGGTGCAGGCTGGTGCCCCAATTAAGGAAGAAATTGTGTGCTGCTGACGCCCGCCAGGCGTCCTTTTCTGTGAGAGATGCAGGGATCATCACCATCGCACCCTGGGTGAGAGGGTGATGATTTTCTGCAAAGGGATGCCTGGAGGGGGCTGACGGCACTTACCTGCAGCCTGTTGCGCCATGCCCCCTTTAGGCAACGCCCCTTCACAGAGCCCTCTCGTGATTTAGCATGCTACTTAAAACACTGGTGATACATGTGGGTGGAAGCACCAGTACCGGCTCCAGTGCTGATCTCTTTGGCCACCTTATATCTCTCCTGGCTGGGTTGACTCATTCTTGGCTTCATTTAGACAAGTCATCAACTCGTCATCCAGGGATGAGGGGTGGGCATGGCAGGAGCGTGGCAGACCATTGCCACCGCGCACTGGAGGCAGAAAGGTCAGCGTGACGGAGGCAAGGGGGCAGCTGGTGTAGCAATGTAGCCCTTCGTAGTGCATGCACCCTCTGATGTGGCCCTTGTCAGGAACAGGCAATAGTTGCACATTTCAGTGTACCTTAATCCCCATCAATCCCTGTGCACATCTAGGGTTGTAACGGTAACCTTAGAATCTTCCAGTACAAAATTACTTGGCGTGTTAGACGGAGTGTACAACTTCAGCCACAGCACGTGGCACTGTGCATGACCAATTCAAGGAAACATTGTTGACATTGCATTACGCTGTCAGCTTTATATTTGCTTGCTGGTTCTATCCTCGGCATCCATTGCCTTCTTGATATGATTTTATTGGTTATTTATAACATGCTTAATACCCAGAGGTTTATAAGCGCGAACCCGTGGATCGAACCTCTGTTGCTCCGTGTTGTCTTGCTTCCAAGGCCCCTTTTCGCTGAGCTATCCGCCCGAGATAACACATTTGTTATACCTCTAATCAGTGCTGGTCATTGGGCCGGCTATCAGCGGTTTCCGAGATCCGGCACCAGAAATGGAGCCGGATCTCGGGATCCGGCCAGAGTCAGCTGCTCAAGACCATGAACCGTGTTGGAATACGTAAAAAAAAAAAAAAAAAACGGCAGCGACGGCAGCATTACCTTTTACCGCTGGCCTTGGCACTGGTGTGTAATACACAATGCTCGCTACATGTACAATTGATTCCTTTCGGTTGTACATGTAGCGAACATTGTACATTACACACCAGTGCCAAAGCCGGTGGTAAAAGGCAATGCTGCCGTTGCAGGCGTTTATTTTTATTTTTTTTACGTATTCCAGCATTGCTTGTTTGTTTGTTCTATTACTTGTATAGCGCGCCAGACCCAAGGGTATTAGGGCGCATTGCATAAGATCACTCAAAACTTAGTTACACATAAAAATATACATACAATATAGTCACACATAGTAAAATTAGTACATTTACATATATACAGTATATGTACAGGTATGAGATTCAGACCCTGGGCAGGCAAGTGTAGTCTATAGAAAAAAACAAAGTTTGCTGGAGTGTATGCAGTGACCAGTGACTGGAGTGGGCCAGTTTGTCAAGATGTCATGGGTCCGCTTAGAAGTTAGTGTCTTTAAGCCACTTTATTATACTCTGTCGGAATTTTTGGTATGACTGCTCCACTCTAAAGGGGGAAGGAAGCAAATTCCAGAGTTGGGCTGCCTTAACCTGGAAACTATAGCCTCCCACTCTGGCCAATTTGAATCTGGGGATCAGAAGGCAGTTTGTATTCGAGAGTTTGGTTGTTCTTGTCACAGATTTCGTGACAATTCTGTCCGATAGATAAAGTAGAGCTGCCTTATTTATGCATTTGTGAGTAAGTGAGGCAACTTTTAGTTTGATTTTGTCAGATGTGGACAGCCAGTTGTTGGCTCGTCTCGTCTCAGAGATGTGTTCTCTCCTTGCAATTCCCAGTACAACTCTAAGAGCGTTATTTTCCAGAAATTGGATTTTCTTGGTTATTTGTTTGTTCGCCCTTATGTACATGACGTTACAATAGTCGAGCTTTGATAATATAAGTGCTCTGGCAAGCGTAATGCAGCTGTCATTAGAAAGGAAAGCTTTGCCTGCTCTTACCAGTTTGCAGGTGTAGGCTGTGGCCGAGGCCATAGCATTTACCTGTTTGTTAAAGGAGAGAGTGGAATCCAAGTAGAACCCCAAGGTTTTTACTTCCTTGGCGACTGTGATGATGTTATGGTCGATATTAAAGGCTGAGTATTTGGGGCTCAATTTATTGAGGGACGATGGAGTGCCTAGGATAATGATCTCAGTCTTGTCATCATTCAGGCATAGTCCGTGGGTAGCCATCCATGCCTGGATGATGAGATAAACCTTGTTCACCAATGCCAAATCCTTTTTGTAATCTCCAGTAAGAGGTAGGAGGATCTGTGTATCATGGTTGGTGTACGTGATACCCAGATGATCCAGATCGTCGAAAAGGGGCTTGCTAAAGATGTTTTATAGGGTGGGTGAGACACAAGATCCTTGAGGCACACCACACGTGATAGGAATGGGGTCGGCTGCAGCCGTAGGTGAGAAGACTCTCATGGTACGATCACTAACAAAGGATTGTATCCACGCTGTGGCTTCAGTGGAGAAGTATGCCGCCGAGTCCAAATGGCTGCATAAAACCTGGTCATCAACCAAATCAAAGGCGGCCGATAAGTCCAAAAGTAGAAGAAGGGCTGAGTCCCCTTTATCCCTCAGTTCATCGATCTGGGCCTTCAAGTCTATTAATGCAGTTTCTGTCCCGTGCTGAGGCCGGAAGCCTGATTGCCTTGACCCTAGTAAGGAATTCGATTCCAGGTGTTTTTGGATTTGTGAATAGGCCATTTTATCTAGGATTTTCAAGAGAAATGGCACCGTAGTGATGGGTTGGTAGTTGGGAATCGAGGGGTCTACAGTCTTTTTTATAGTAGTGGGAGCACCCATGATTCCTTAAGGTTGATTGGGATAGTATTGGACGCAAATGATGTGTTGATACGTTTTGTAATAAAGGATGACTGATCTCTGGCTGCATCCTTTATAAGTTGAGTGAAGCATGGATCGCCCTGACAGTTAGATGGTTTCAGTTATGGTGACTTTAGAGAACTTGAATCGGGGCGGCTTGACAGTGTTATTAGAGGAATCTAATAAAGTTCTAATAGGCGTGTTATGGTTAATGAGGCTTTTTTATGAGCAATTTTTACTTGTAGAGTCGTAACTTTGTTCGCCAGTGCTTGCTGTATGTTCAAACACCAGAGTTTATCCTTGGTACAGTTGTCTGGCACAGGGATAGGGGCTTCTAGCTCTTTAAGGATAACAAAAAGTTCTTTTGTACTAGAGTTAGCTTGGCATATTCTAGCATTATAAGTTTCACGTTTGGCTAGGAGTATTTCGTTTTTGTATAAGGCTGTGATGGCGCTGAGATTGGTTTTATTTTCTTCAGACGGTTGTGTTTTCCAGGATATCGCACATAACCATTTTTTTGGTATGTAGTGTTTTCAGGTATGGTGTGTACCAAGAATTGAGGTGGATTGCTGGATGCACACTACGAGGCCCCTCTAGACCACGCCCCCTTGGGCACCCCCCCTAAAATCCTCCCCCACCCCGACCCTTGTGTTGTGGGATCCCCCACCACATTTTTTTCCATTTCCACCACTGCCTCTAATGCTGCCTTCATTGTTGTCAAATACCCTCATGTGAGCATCCTATGCCTCTTCTACTATCAGATAGCACAGCAAGTTTAGCTCTAATTTCTGACATCAGTGCATAGCCTGCTTGCGCAGGTTCAAATCCTGGCAGGTCCAACTCAGCCATTTCGTCCTTCAGAGGTATATAAATGGAGTACCACCAGTGGGTAATGATATCAACTTGTATTTTGCGTGAGCTAGCGCTTTATAAAAACTGGTATCATTGTTACTAAACAACATCGTGCAAGTCTTGTACAGGTATCACACTGCTGCGCAGTAGGTAGCCCATGCTGCATATCAGGTCGCTGATGCGTGTGCCAGCTCAAGAGCGATATTTTATCTTGACGGCCTGGATATGTAAGCCCTGTTACGTAGCTACCTTGCCTGCCAGTGCCATCCATTCTCACTCGGAAACCCAGCTGCTTTGCACTCCTCGCCGTGCTGTGTGACTGTGCTCTTCCGCCAACAGCCACGAGTATGGAGCTTGCTGCAATGTGTAAGATCTGTACATAAGGAGGGTGGGGGTGAGGGGCACCCAAGGGGTGCCAGGTCAGAGTGCAGGGAGCGTAGGACTCTCCCACCTCAATGTATGGAAACACATGGATTTACAGCATCCAGTAGACATAGTGCAAAGATGGAATAAATAAATGAACCCAAGAATATCGCCCTCCATGTGCCTGGCTACAGAACGGTGCACTGGTGTAATGCAATTGTGCACAGTATTATCATTAGGGTAAAAATAGCACTGGCATAAAAAACATTTTTTCAACGATTTGTTCAGCAGGACAAGGGGCTTATTCTAAGTTTGCCGGTATCCTGGTGGTAATTCTGCCAGGATACCGGCAAACTGAAATACTGATACCGGCACTCGGTCCGGCTGTATAACTGCCGGATTACGAGTGCCAGTGTCAGACGTAAATCCCCATTCAATGGAATGGGGGATTTTGCCAGTATAACCGGCACCAGTAATACCTGCGATGTTTGCCGGTAAAGGTGCCTGACTTACCTCCAACTAGCTGGAGGTAAATCAGGCACCTCACCGGCAAACTTGTAGTTGGCCGGTGCGTAAATGTGCCGCAATACACTGATACTGGCAAGTTAATTCCACACCGGCCAACTTAGAATGAGGCCCAATGTTTATTAATACCGGGCCCTATCAGCACTGGGGCAGACATCACCATGGTGAAAATATGCGCGGAAAGAATACATTTTTTCCACGGTCAGTGTTTGCTCTAGTGCTGATACATGCATAAAGGTATGTGACAAATGGGTGCCTTTTACTTACGTATTACAATGTCACACCCTTAAGTATCGATTTCAGAACTTTCATTACAACCCTGGCGGTAGCTGTGCCTGTAAAACAGGCACGGCTGCCGCCGGAGTTGCATTTTTTCCAGCACCCAGAAATGGGCAATTACCGGTCCATTACGGATTCCTGGGCACCGGAAAAAATTCTTCCCCATTCCCATTGAGCCCTGTAGGGCTCCGTAGGGCTCAATGGGAATGGGAAAGCCGGATGCACAGGCATGGTTATCAACGGTGCCTGTGCATCCGAAATGCTGTGCTCGCGGGTGCCTTTCTGCCCGCCAGGTCTGACCAGAACGCGGAGTTTGCCGGTCCGGATACAATGGTACCGGCAAGCTTACCGGTACCGTTGTATCCGGACCGTCAAACTCCTAATGAGGCCCATGTGTAGTAGTCCAGTCTCTTAACAGAAAGGCAAGCCATGCATATCTCTAAGCACCACACATACCCAACACATTTTAATATCCCTCAGGGTGTGTTGTGAACTGGAGCAAGAACACAGCACGGTCATTGGCAGTGTACTGTGCTCAGAAGAAAGATGCAGACAGATCCATGAAATGCTTTAGAACACATATATAAAAAAAATTGAATTTGACTAATGTGGCTATGGCCAATGACAAACACGGGGAAATGACTGTGACGTGGGAGCCATACTTATCAAGAGTTAACGCTTTATAAACAAATCAATAAATACTTATTAAGAGTGATACCTGTTTAATTAGTACATCGAAAAGTGTGTGCAGAAACATAGAAATAAAGGAAGGAGTTTATTGAGGATGTAATCACACATGCATAACAAGAACCAGCTGCAAAGAGAATCAATGCAAAACGCGTTCGCAAAGATTTTTTTTGCAAATGCTGATGACTCTGCCCCGCAGTAGAGGAAATGGGCGCCCGCGCAGTGGTCCGCACCGGCGCGGGAACGTCACGCAAGGGCATGCGGCCCCTCCGGTGGAGCAGGCATAATCCACTGAAATGAATGGCGGATTGGTGGGTGCCATTTTTGTAATCAACACTTACTGCATGACTAGATGTGCAGCCCTGAGAGGATATGAGAGGTTTGTGAACTGGGAGGACCTGCGTAATCTTGCGAGTGAAAGAAGCAGTGCTTCATTTGTGGGGGTGTCTGCCAGGGCTCAGCCCTAGCACTTATCTTTGAGTCCCGGCACTTATTGTCTCAGACTCACTTTAATTATGAAGTGGTGATAGTCAGTGCATTCATCACCTACAATGTGCGGGCGTGAGCTGTAGTGTTACCCCATATATGTCGACACCGTGGAGAGCAGCTATGGGTGGTGGCAGCACTGAGGGGGAACTGCCTGCCCGCGGTATCACAGGATTGCTAGAAAATGTGTGGGCCCTGGCACTTATTGTTTTACAAATTAAGCACTGGGAAGAAGTCAGAAAGTGAAAACCTTTTTTCCAGCACGTCAGCCGGCATCAGTGTAGCAGGATAGTTTGTAGTTTGGCTGGGTGGTCTGGAACTGGAGCTGGAGAGCCCCTCACCACTGTGCCACGCCGCTGCCTGCTTTCATCTCTCATCGGTGTGTAGACAAACATTGTTTTGTCACCGCCTAGTTTTTTTAACTCTTAAATAGGAATTACAAAGGAATTTTCCAAGCACTGCAATGATCTGCCCAGGGACTAGCACCATTTGCCAACTGTTGCCATCTTGTGGCCAGGTAGTAAAGTACCCTTGTGGCAGCGCCTGGAAAATGCAAATCCCATGCCTACATAAAAGCCCAAACTGTGCAACGCTTGTTGAAAATCTGATGGGACCTACTTGTAAGTTATTTAATTGAATTTCTCACCCACTATGGATTGTTTTATCGAGCAGGTGCTGTTATTGTGAGCATACAGATTACCAACGGGCAGGTTGGTCCCCAGCCCATAACTGAACTATTGGCATCCCAGGTGTTTGCTACATTGGATGGCTGACCCTTAAATATTTCTACTCTCACATTTGGCGAGCGCCTCTGTACGGTGTCCAAACTTTCGAAACAATAGTTTCGAATGACAAAAGTTCTGAAAAAAAAAGTTTTTAATGTATTTTTTTTAATATTAAAGGGTTTAAGTTTGTATGGTAAAATAAGTGTTTTAAAAAAACAGGTGTTTGGGGGGGAACCCCCATAAAAAAAATGTGCAACTTTTTTTTTCGACAATTTTGTGTCGGATCTTTTGTCATTCGAAACTGTGACTGTCGAAACAGTCACTACGAACCCCTCTGTACCATATTCTGTCGTTCCGCATTTGGAACTAAGTGACACATCACTGTAACAATGTCATTAAGGCAGGGTGGATTGCGAACCAGAAGTGGCCTTGGAAATGTTTTACAAAGTAGCCTCATATTACACCACGTGCAAAGCCGAACCCCTCTAAGTAGGGTTTGGGGGTTCTTATCCTATAATATCTGGAAACATTGGTACAAATAGTGAATTTTAAAGCACACTTGTCCCTAATATAAGATTTGAAAAATAGCATAACCAAAAACTGGCATATGATATTTGTAAAGAATGAGGACAACATATTGGATGTTTCATCTTCATAAAGGAGACCCATGGTGCAGAGGCCTAGCAGAAATCTCCAGAGTTCCCTGTAGGCCAGTCCAGCACTGCATACAGGACTTGTTTTGGCCCTAAGGATTTTGAACTAACCTGTGTTGGGGGAGGGGGAGATTGACTTTAAGAGGTCTACAGGCCGATTCATGTAATTCCTCTCAAAAGTGTCGCACGCGGCTGGCGCACAGCGTGCCCGTGCGAATGTCTGCGCCAGCCGTGTGCGATAAAATCAATTTCCGCGCACAGCGTATTCATGGATTCTCGCCTCCAAAAGCAGACATGGCGCAGAGTGGCGCAGCGACCCTGCAGCAGCGCCAGTTACGCCCCCAAGAACGCCCTTGCGCAAGGAAAAGCCATCGAGATCGCAAAACCATTGCAAAGGGCCGTGCCAACCCTGTACCAGTTTACCGGACTGGCAAACAGCAAAAGCAAAGCGGGGAACGCGTATTACGGGTTTCGGGAACACGCGTGCGCTAGAAGTTTCACACGCGATCTGGCCTGGGGGAGCGTGTGCGTGTATTTCAGGGGTGCGCGAGAAGTTCCACATGCCATCGGGCCTGGGGGAGCGTGTGGGTGTATTTCAGGGGTGTGCAAGAAGTTCCACACGCGATCGGGCCTGGGGGAGCGTGTGCGTGTATTTCAGGGGTGCGCGAGAAGTTCTACACGCGATTGGCCTGGGCGCGTGTAGTTCAGAGGTGCGCGAGAAGTTCCACACGCGATCGGGCCTGGGGGAGCGTGTGCATGTATTTCAGAGGTGCGCGAGAAGTTCCACACGCGTTTGGCCTTGGCGCGTGTAGTTCAGAGGTGCGCGAGAAGTTCCACACGCGATCGGGCCTGGGGGAGCGTGTGCGTGTATTTCAGGGGTGCGCGAGAAGTTCCACACGCGATCGGGCCTGGGGGAGCGTGTGCGTGTATTTCAGGGGTGCGCGAGAAGTTCCACACGCGATTGGCCTGGGTGCGTGTATTTCAGAGGTGCGCGAGAAGTTCCACACGCGATCGGGCCTGGGGGAGCGTGTGCGTGTATTTCAGGGGTGCGCGAGAAGTTCCACACGCGATTGGCCTGGGCGCGTGTAGTCCAGAGGTGCGCGAGAAGTTCCACACGCGATCGGGCCTGGGGGAGCGTGTGCGTGTATTTCAGGGGTGCGTGAGAAGTTCCACACGCTATTGGGCTGGGTGCGGGTATTCCAGGGCTGCGCGGGAAGTTTTACACGCTCGCCTACAACACGTATTCATGGAAACAAACGTGGCCAATCTGGAAACACGTACGCCAGCAGGAAGTAGGCGTACGTCCACCCGCACAGCATAAAAGTGCACGCAAACAACAAACAAGCTCAGATGCCAGGATGAACATACCGTTCCTAGCAGCAGTGGCCGTGGGATACCGCAGGAGGAGGAGGAGGATAGTCCGGGCCAGAATTTATACACCCAGAACCAGTCTTTTTGGGATGCCTGATGACCATGTGTATGGGAGGTACAGGTTTCCACCTCACATAATACTCGACCTGGTCAGTGAGTGGGAGGATGACCTCACATCAACCACCCTGTGCTGCCAAGCACTCAGCCCCCTGGAGAAAGTCATCAATGTACTGCACTTCCTGGCCACTGGATCATTTCAGCGGACAAGTGCCATAGTGGTGGGGGGTGTCACAGGCCACGCAGTCATGCTGCCTACACCAGGTCTTGGCCATCATCACTGCACGCCCATCAGTCCACAGGCACATATACCTGCCCAGAACACCTGCAGAAAGGCAGGCGGTTGCCCAGGATTTCTACAGGGTGGCACAATTCCCCAAAGTGCTAGGTGCCATTGATTGCACCCATGTGGCTCTAGGCCCCCCAGGGCAACTGAGCACATCTATAGAAACCGCAAGCACTGGCATTCCATCAACACCCAGGTAGTATGTGATGCCAAGGGAATCATCACCTCAGTATACGCCAACTATCCAGGCTCCACCCACGACAGTTTCATCTACAGAATGTCTACCCTAAACCGGGACATAGAAGCTGGGCGGCATGGCGATACATGGCTGCTCGGTGAGTATAAATGCCACTGCGCATGCATGCATGTCAGATACTGAGTAATGTCACAACCCCACTGATGATACCCATCACCACCTTCCCAGGGGACAGTGCCTACCCTCTCAGCACCCACATGATGACGCCAATTCGGAACCCCACCACGCCACCCCAGGTAAGATACAACACAGCCCACATTGCAACCCGGGGCATCGTGGAGCGCACATTCGGAGTGCTCAAGTCACGCTTCCGCTCCCTTGACCGTTCTGGCGGGCAGCTGTTATACGCTCCCCCAGTAGTGTGCAGGATCATAGTGGCAGCATGTGTCCTGCACAATGTTGCAACACGCCGGGGCCTGGCCGTGGACATGGTGGTGCCCCCACATCCCCAACCACATGCATGCCCACTGCGCATGGGAGGGGAAAGGGCATGGGGTGAGGCAGCCCGTACGCAGCTCGTGGCTAATTACTTCACATAAAATCACACCCCTGTGGAGTGCACACAGCCCTGGCACATACCAGCTGACAATCAATGATGATTGTAACTGACAATTATGATGTGTCAATGGACAGTCAACTGTCACAACCATACCAGCCTGAGATTGTACATCTGGAAGTGTTCCATTGTGTGCTTCCCTACCTACACAAACACCACCAATGCTGTGTTCAAAAGACACACTTCTATGCTGCTAAAAGCATTACCCCCTTGCAAGACACAACATGACAACAGTGCCATGTCACCCAACCCCTCCCCAGCACCGCCACCCAACACACCATGGCATGACATGCCATGTGAGAGCAAACAAAGTCATCCCCCAAACATGACACGTGTCACAAAGTACAGTGTCCCTAATGGAAACTGGCCACACACAATATGCCCACATAAATGTAGAAACAACAACACACATGACCAAATACTTACCACAATACAATCGACATAGCATAAACATGACAGTACTAAGGCAAAGGATACGTAGTCTTACAACATGAGAATGCCAGCACATCCACCACCTCCAACTGTACAGTGATGTTGCCACGCACATCTGGAAGTCCACTGCTCACAACATGAGCTCCATCTCCAAAGTGGACGGCCTTGTGAAGACATGAGGAATGAACCTGCAAATTAGGCGGGAGACATGTATGCACAAGCACACATCAATACACCATGCAGTGCACAATACAACAACAATATGCACTAGGAATGTATACACAGTATTGACTACAGACTGCCCACACAGCTCATGGGAGTGTAACGTCACTGTGTAATTCACTGTCACTTGGGCACACCCTTTGCAAGCCCATGGAAACGGGAAGCAGGAGGGGTGTGTGTCTCATGAACCCAAGCATCTAACCCAAACTCAGGACAAGCCTGCATGTGCCTAGCCGGAATACAGTGGATGCTCACGGGAGCCACACAAGGCAACACACTGCAACAAAAAATCAAAAATCAAAAATCAAAAATGGCCATGTGTGGGCCAGGAGGGGTGGGGGAGGCCACCCAGGAGGTCCGAGGACAGGGTGCCCACCAACAGCCACCTGCGTGAATGTTGCGAGAAAAAAAACACCTCCATGGGCTCATGGCCTGCACGGCTACTAAATAGTGGGAGATTCACTGCTGGATTCGCTCTCCTCAACCTCTGCTGCTGCTGCCACAGGAGGAGGTGGTGCTATGGGAGGCAGCCCACGCAAAGCCCTAGTTTGGTCCTCCATGGCAGCAAGCATGCGGGTCTGGAAGGCCTCGTTCTGGAGGGATATGGTGCGGAGATCCCCATGCAACACCCGACGTGTTGCCTGGACCTCCGCCCGAGTTGCCTTCATCTCTGCTGCGAGCGTACGGGTGACACGCTCCAGCAGCTGTTCCATCCTGGTGACAGTGGAAGCCTCAATGTCCACAAGAGTCTGCCTGAGGTGCCGGACCTCTCCCCTCAGGGCTTCCCTCTGTCCCGAGCATCTATAGAAATTGATTCCCTCAGATTGTCCAGGGCCGCCTGTCTGTCCTTGTTGGATGCCAACATGTCCTCCCTGACTGATTGGCAAATGGAGTCTGTTGCCTGCTGTAGTAGCTCCATCTGCCTTTCTGGGGGACAATGGAAGTGGCCACCCTCTCCATGGCTTGAGCAATCATTTCTGATGATGCTGCCTGTTGGTTGGCCATACCGTAAATGGATTGCTCCCATGCGGTATTGCCTGGTGGCGGACGGCCACCGAGTTGGCGGGCACCACACCTGTCTGGGGCAAGGCGAACTGCGCCTTGCTGTGTCGGCACTGCCTGAGGCTGCAGGACTGCATTTCCCCTCTGAACTGCTGGCCCAGGAACAGGATCAGATGTTGCGGAGTGTGGCCCTGCATCCGTAACCACCACAGGAGCACCTACCAACACTGATATCCCCATAGTGGGCTCTACCCCTGGTGCAGGTGGGTTGGACAGAACAGTATCCCTTCCATGAACACATACCTGCGAATCCACATAGGCCTCATCCGAATCAACACCTGAAAAGAGTTCTGGGGAGGTGCAGCCAGGGACACCCCTGGACAGTATGGCCTGCAGCAAGAGAGGGTTCTCCCCCACCACCAAACCACGTCCCCCACTGGTGCCTGGTCGTGCTTCAGATCCCTCCTGGGCCTGCACCATCTCCTCTCCCTCAACAGCATCAGGTGCGTCATCCTCTGCAAAAACATGAAAGACAAAAAATGGGAACAGGCATTAGCACCATGGCACGCTATTAGGCCAGACAAGCTACAGTACCAGTACTTGATTTACACATGTCCCACATGACTATAACCCTCCCATGCATGCACTGTCCATGAGTTGGAAGGGGAGGAAAATGTCAGACACTGATGACACCAAGATGGGAGAGCAACACATCAGCTGCATGCTGGCTAGCAGTGCCATCACACATTGGCCTGTGAGTGGCATGTCCAATACACATACATGACACATGCCATCACACAGATGGCATGTACCATAGGCATGTCATATATGTGACAATAGGGCAGAGTGATGCGCAGTAGAACCAGGTGAATTCCTATAATCAGCCTGAATGAACACAGCTAAATACGGAACAATGTTGTAGCAAGATGCCACTTCAAGGGCAACTGGCGCGATGTAGTGCAAAACGCATACCGTGGCCAGAAGGGATACTGTAATACCCAAATCCCGGGGTGCCGAATGCATTGGATGAAGCACATGGGTGGGCCAAAACACTCAGGCACACACACCCTGACCTGGCACTCAACCAGAACCCCTCCCACAAACAACATACACATGGATCACACACACATGCATGTGCACTCACCGGACAATGCCTCGTAATCTGGCAGTTCTCCCACACCTTGGATCTGCTCCTCTGTGACGTAGGTCCCAGCAACATGCTCATGTAGAGTGAGTTCTATGTCCTCTTGTGGAGACCCACCTCCAGTCACCAGAGTTGCGGCATGACTTGAGGCCAGCTTTTTCTTAGCCCTACGCTTAAGGTCGTTCCAGCGCTTGTAGCACTCAACAGCTGTGTGCCTCATAAACCCAAGAGCACTTATGCTGTCCGCGATGGACTGCCAGTGTGCCTGACGTCGAGCAGGTGTAATCCTACACCCTGAAGTGACCAACATTTCGGCGTCATGTTCGGACACATACTGCACAAGTGCATCCAGTTCGGCATCATTGAAGCTAGGCTTCCTTGGCGTGCCGGACCGTGTAGCCGTGTCGGGGTCATCAGCCTGTACTGGACGAGCACTCTTTCTCTTTCTTTTTGTGGGTGGTGGGGATCCGGAGTGCCCTACGCCGCTCTGGACACTAGGGGCAGGAGCACCGGTGGACTGTATAGTAGTAGTGTGCGATGGCACACTGACCACATGACTTTCTGCAGGCATTAGCTGAAGTGTGATGATGGCAGGGGGAACCTCAGTCTGATGTACCGGGACCAACACTGTCCTTGCTGGGGGAGTCAGAGCTGGGGTGGACGGAGCTGCAGCTGCCACTGCAGCCTCCCCACCCCGCCTACTCGGGGCAGCAGATGACATGGCTGCCCCTGTACCACGTGGCCTGGTGACACTGGCTTGCGCCGCCACCCGTAGCCTAGACTTGGCGACCTGGAAGTCAGCCTGGGAGTCACCCTGTGCTAGGTCAGGTGCCACAACGGGCCGGTCCTACAAGGGCTGAGCAGGGATGGTGTCAGCCACGTTTCCCTCAACCATGGGGGTCGGGGGTATGTGTGTCCCTGACTGGACCTCCACACGTGGGGGGCTAGGAGGAGTCTGCAAATCCTGCCCACGTCCCCTACCGCGCCCACCACGCCCACCTCTTGAGGCTCGGCCACCTGTGCCACCCTTACCACTTGCTCGCCTCCCAGCCATGGCACTGATGGAGTTGTGCGTATGGGAGTTGCAGTGGACAATTGTCCTGGGCAATTGGGGGTCAAAGGGGTAGGGTACTAGATGGAATTCGTACCCAAGTGCTCTAGCAAGGCTGTATGGAACCCCTGGGGAAAGATGACGAGTCACGCAACGCACAGGTACCCCTAAAACAGAAAATGACGTGCACGCGACCCCTCGTAGACCACGTGCGTGGGAAAAGGAACCTGCACTACGCTGTGGCACCCAGAAACACAAAAATGAACGTATGCGTGTCACACGCAGCCTACAATGACCTCTGAAGGGGTACGCTACACACGGGGCTAGCACAGTTGGTAAATACGTGCGCGACTCACCGTCTGCCTGGGAAAAGAGCGTGTGCGCGTTGGCAACACCCCCGCCAAAAGAAGAATTGTACACTGTCTGAGGAGACAGGACAAAAGGAGAAGTGAACGCTGTTTGAGGAAACAGGTCGAAGAGAAAATCAGAAAAATACTGACAGAGGTAACAGGGAGTACGAACTAGAAACGCTGTGAAGTAAATCGCGTGTGAACCGACAAGAAGTACAGATTTCACACACTCGTTCTCCACGGGAAGCACGTACAAGGAAATGACGTACTACACGCACCTTTTAAACCGCACCACACGTCCAACGTCACTTCCGCGTATACGCACTGAGGCACTATCCTCCAATTACGCGGGCTGACACTCGGACGTGCAGTTTTTGGTCTTGTAACATTCCCCCGGGTACAGGGACACGCCCGCGCGTGTCACGTCACAGACGCGCCTGCGCTGTCAGGGCCTTTGGTCCAATGGAATCGCGTACACAGGCCAATCGGGTGTGGAACTTCTCGCGCACCCCTGAAATACACGCGCCCAGGCCAATCGCGTGTGGAACTTCTCGCGCACCCCTGAAATACACGCGCCCAGGCCAATTGCGTGTGGAACTTCTAGCGCACCCCTGAAATACATGCGCCCAGGCCAATCACGTGTGAAACTTCTCGCGCACCCCTGAAATACACGCGCCCAGGCCAATCGCGTGTGGAACTTCTCGCGCACCCCTGAAATACACGCGCCCAGGCCAATCGCGTGTGAAACTTCTCGCGCACCTCAGAAATACACGCACACGCTCCCCCAGGCCCGATCGCGTGTGGAACTTCTCGTGCACCCCTGAAATACACGCGGCCAGGCCAATCGCGCATGGAACTTCTCGCACACCCCTGAAATACACGCGCCCAGGCCAATCGCGTGTGAAACTTCTCGCGCACCCCTGAAATACACGCACACACTCCCCCAGGCCCGATCGTGTGTGGAACTTCTCGCGCACCTCAGAAATACATGCACACGCTCCCCCAGGCCCGATCGTGTGTGGAACTTCTCGCGCACCCCTGAAATACACGCGCCCAGGCCAATCGCGTGTGGAACTTCTCGCGCACCCCTGAAATACACGCGCCCAGGCCAATCGCGTGTGGAACTTCTCGCGCACCCCTGAAATACACGCGCCCAGGCCAATCGTGTATGAAACTTCTCGCGCACCCCTGAAATACACGTGCCCAGGCCAATCGCGTGTGGAACTTCTCGCGCACCCCTGAAATAACGCGCCCAGGCCAATCGCGTGTGGAACTTCTCGCGCACCCCTGAAATACACGTGCCCAGGCCAATCGCGTGTGAAACTTCTCGCGCACCTCAGAAATACACGCACACGCTCCCCCAGGCCCGATCGCATGTGGGCCTTCTCTGGCGCACATTTTTTTCCTGCGCAGGGACGCTACCGCCTGCTTTCGTGTGGCGGACATGTATGAGCCTGTCCGCGTCTTTGGCCGTGCGTTGTTTTTCCCTATTCGATTCCATGAATACCTGTTGTAGGCGAGCGTGTGGGCGTTCTGCGCACTTGCCTCCTGTACTTCCCCCGTGACGCCCACATTTTCACGAGTTGCTCCCCATTCTGCGTGTGACGCCCCGTGTTACCCCGTGTTATGCCTACTTTTGTTATGTGCGCCGCGCTATGTGCGAATTCGCTGTGGCCTTATCGCACGGCGTTCGGTGACCTGTGCGCCAGCGTGCGCCAGCGTGCGCCGCGCACTTTTTCAGTGCACATCCCACATTTTGCACGTGCACGGACTTCCATGAATAGATGTGCGATGTTTTCTGTGCGATAATCGCACTTGCACTGCGATTTTCGCTATTTCACTGCGAATCGCACGTTTTCGCACGCGTGCGCCGTTTTTTCAGCGCACGTTGATTCCATGAATCAGCCTGTCAGTCTATTGTTCACTCGCTCCCTCGCTCCCGCTGTTACAGCTTTTCTTTTTTTTTTCTTTGCCTGGGATGACTTTTTCTATCATCAATTTTCAATTAAGGATTTTAAGATAATTTAGTACCCAGCGAGGGACAATGAGATTGTAACATGCAATCTCATTTGCCCTCACAGGGGCGTTACCCGACTGGGAATCCCTCTCCCCATTATTCCTTCCTTTCTGTCCCCGGCTTTGTGTGGCAGCTACTCTGCCAATGAGGAAGCTCGGAACAGGGTAATCACCACTCCGAGCCACCACACGGCTGGAGGCTGCCATCTTCCCCCGCCGGGATCGAGGTAAGTGTTGTTCCCCCCCTGCACCACCAATCCAAAGAATCCCCTCCCTCCCAACCTCACTTACCTTCTTTTTTGGCCATTTCGGGAGCGGACACGCTGGGAAAACTTCTGTCCCCAACGCATCCGCTCCCGATCCGCGACAGGCCGTTAAGGAAAGGAAGAAAGGACTATACATTGTCCCTTTTCTCCTTTCCATAGCGACCATTTTATCTGTTTGCAATTTTCCCTATTTTTGAATGGCCACCAAGGAAAGGGAGAAGTCCCTTGTAGTCCCTTCTCCCTTTCCATGGCGGCCATTTTCTTTGTTTACCTTTTTACATACATTTTCAATGGCCGCCATTTTTTTATATTTGAGCGTTTCGGAACAGAAAGAAAATGCTCTTAGTCCCCCGGTCTTACGGGCCAGGGTACTAATATCACCAGGCCCCTCGCAAGAGGTGCATTACCACTTCAGGTAATGTCCCAGGGCCTTTGTTAAGGTCATAATGCCCTCCCTGCTCGCGGGGGACACCACGCACTGTTTGAATGGTGCGTGTATTCGTGCCCAACGGAGCATGCAAAGGTAGCTGTTCTGGCTGTTTTTACTTTGCGTGGGGGAATTTTGGGGGTGTTCTGGCCGCGACTTACGTATACTGTTACTTTGCGCAGTCAATTCCATGAATACGCAGAGCGCGTATTTTTCATTTTGCGAGCAGGGTTGCGCAGTGTCGTTCTGTGCGCACAGCCTTTGCGGGCTAAATGAGCACTTTTCCATGAATCAGGCCCTAAGCCTGTATGCGTAAAATCAGGTGCGCATAAAAAAATCAAGAGTCTTCAAACCTTCCAACCTTAAATGCAAGTCATGAGTGAGGGGTTACACTTGCAATCTGTTTCAATGAAATCATCAATTCTCGCCATGCTTTCATCATTTTCAAACGGGCTATCAGCCATTGAATTAACTATTGCTTACTGTAAACGAGAAAAGGGCTCTGGGGTGAGTTTAGCTAGTGTGTATCAGTGTAGCTTGAAAAACACTCTTGATGTTTTTATGCAAGTAATCCATGTCACAATATATTGAGACACAGCTCATCTATTGATGAACCTGTCTCACCCAGCAGACCTGGAATAAATAACAAAGTTTAACCTAGAATGGTCAAACCTCTAACCATCACTCACCCCATATGTAAAGATCATGCTCAGGTGTCTTTCCTCCTTACCAGAGAGTCTCTGGCCCTGGGGATTCGAAAAATGGGAATAGGATTCGTAGTTCTCGACATGATTCATTCCAATCAGGAGGTGCTTACCAGGGCCTGTTTTTTTCTTTTCATTCTGAGACTTGTAGTTCTGCTTTCCCCATTATAACACTCCAACTACGAGTCCCAGAATGCAAAGAAAAATACCAGGAGTGGATAAGCACCTTCAGATTGGAATGAATCAGGTTGCCAACTATGAAGTTTGCTCGTGATAGCCTCGACTCTGATTCGAAATTCCTAACCTCTCTCATCCCGCTACCTCAATAGAATCCGTTATTGGTTGCGTTGACCCAGGTTCCAAGGCTCCCACCTACAAAGTCTGAGAGCACAGTAACCTTAACAAATAAACCCACCCACTGAATCAATATCAACATCATTGGCCAGTCTATTAACCCTAGAGAGGCTTTGATGGCATAAGGGTTGGATGGTTGGGATACTATAAAAAAAAAACATTGATGGGGATTGTCATAGTGACTTTGGAAAAACGTTCGTTAACTGTTTGTTCAAATCAAACCTGTCTTTATCTTCCTCAATAATAGATGGATAGCTCAGGGGCAACATGCTCGCCTTGGAAGCAAGACGACATGGAGCACGACAGGATCAAGCCCCCGGGTCCGCGCTTAGAAACCTCTGGGTATTGAGCGCGTTGTAAATAACCTATCATATCATACCCTTGCAATAATTTTAGTCCCCTCTCCCAGTAAACCTTTTCCAGGCTGCCTGGCATTATAACAGCCACTTACCACTCCCACTATCCCCTATTTGAGTACCCACTGTGTATCCAATTCTAACTTCGAACCGCTTTTTAACCACTGCCAAGTCTTGGAGAAGTGGAGGGATTATATCCAGAATGTATTCTTTAGAACATTTGAATCATTTTCTATACATCTGCCGGTTACTATCCAGGGCTCCCTTTCTCTTTTCTCTGGGGTGTCACCATCTCCCCCAATTTTCCCACTGAGGTCCATAACCTGTTGATTGGCGAAGTAGCTTTCTTTTCTTGGCATAGAGTTGGGATCGCTGCCAAACTGACGAATCCGCAGACTGCGAACACTGCTTTATTTTGTTGCAACTCACTTGGCCATTGTCACCTCTTCATATGGATGGCTACCTGACAGTTTGTAGCCGGGCCATCAAGAACAGGATGAGTAGGAATGCAGGGGTCTTCTGTGTGTTCTGTCACTTTTGGGGATATATCCAAGTAATCAGATTGACATGCAGGCCCTCGGTTGCTTATGTGATTCTTGGGAAGAAGGAGTGGAATGATTTCCTGTCACTTCTTGTTCTATCTCTGCATCACATTTCCAGTTAGTCCAATGAAACATATCAAAAACTTCATTTTGTGTGAATTAAAAACGGAACCAACACAGGACCCAACATATCTATGCACTTCTTAATTGGAAAATGATACTTATTATTCAGCAGGTGGGCCTATTACCCCCTTCAATATCAGGAGGATTTCAATATGAAACTGTGAGAGGGTCCTCCAGATGCTCTATATGACTCCGGCGAAGGTGATGTCTTGGGGGATTTTCCGCCCGATGATGCTAGATAGTCGGGTGCGTACGCATGACCTCATCTTTCATGGAATATTGCATGACTAGGGTAGATCCACTGTCTCCCTGGCATGCATTCCAAGTTCTTTTACATTCTACGGGCACCAGGTTAAATCAACTATTGACTATAGACATTGAGATTCAATTGGCTATTAACGTTTTCTCTACGTTACGTAAGGATACAAATACTCAAAGTTTTTTAGAGGGCTGTGAGTGCAAGCTGGCCTAATGTGACATGGGAAAGTTTAGACCAAGAGGGTGTGCTCTTAGCCTGTATTTAGCATTTACAGGTACACGTGGGGGTCTTGAGCCGTCACTGTGTTACAAACGGCACTCTTAAAAAATGGGCCCATATATTCAAGACCTGTACTTTTACATCCAGCTGGTCTTTTAAAAACCTGCCCCGCACCAGAATGGGCCACTTCCTTGAG
This sequence comes from Ambystoma mexicanum, assembly GCF_040938575.1. Classification (NCBI taxonomy): domain Eukaryota; kingdom Metazoa; phylum Chordata; class Amphibia; order Caudata; family Ambystomatidae; genus Ambystoma; species Ambystoma mexicanum. Next base: position 795,453,462 of record NC_090931.1, on the reverse strand, counting down.
ATTGAACATGCTTTGTATGTAACACAAGGATCAGGCTGTGAGAATGTGGTGCCCAGCAAATTGAAAAGCAACCCCTTAATGGACCCCAAGGTTTCCTTCAACCTTAAATTCTATTCCTTTGGGGAATAAGACCACCAAACTTTCCCCCAGAGTTGGACCATATCCAATTTTCTTCTGAGATATGGTCGAAGCTTTGCTAATGCATTGCAGCCCACAGATCTTAAGTCTGTGCCAATTCAACCTTTAAATAATCTTGTTCAAATGCATGCTCATGCATTACAGATTTGTCTGCTCTTTGTGGAAAGGGCCAGGGGATCCCGTGCCCAGAGGATTGTGTGCGAATATCGCAAAAGGGGCAGACCAACTAGTCATGTTTGGTGTTTTCCCTTATCTGAAACTATGGGGGAGCGTTGATTCACTCAAATCTAATCCATCACCTTGTCCAGACGGTGAGCCAATTGATTTTTGAATATTTTATGGATGTTTGGCTCACACTTATTTGTCATACTTTTAAGTAATGATCTGTATGCATAGTTTTCCAGATTCTTGGAAGAAAGCTACCATTTTATCCATTTACAAGAAATGTAGTTTATATCTACCTTAAAGACAGGCCCATTTCGCTGCTTGACAGCCTTTTTAAACTCTTTGGATAATTCCTTTGACTAGATTACGAGAATGAGTTGCCATAAATAACATCCTGGCTTCTTCTCAACTCTGCTTCCAGGATGGTCATAGCACTATGCACCAGGGTTGGTTGAAACCTTAACCCGATTGTCATAAAACGCCTTCTTTATGCTTACTTTGTGGACTTGGCCACCGCTTTTGACTATATGAACCAGAAAAGCTGCGATGTATGCTTTTAGAGATGGGGGTCCCAATGGAGCTTAATAATAACGGGGCACTCCATTCTAACCAATCCGCACCGGTACGGCATTGGCAATAAGGCCCAGCAAGTGCTCCCATTCCCATTGTATAGGAGCTTTGAGAAGGTTCTGTGCGGATCCCAGTTCTTTTGAACCTTTTTACAAATTCTTTGTATTCTATTTCAATTCATCTTAAAGCTACCCTACTTGATAAAGGAGATTTTTTAGAATTCCACTCCTCGCTGTTGCTGATGACAGTGTTTAACTTGCTCCGACTCCTCACTCCCTGCAGTTAGTTAGACCTGCTTACATGGAACACATGAGCAAAGTGGGTTTAAATGTTAACCGCGCTAATTCGGCGGTAGGATTTTTCTTGAACTCAACAAAGACACATGCTGTTATCTTATAATGCCGCTATTGAGATCATAAACTATTTCAATTATTTGGGCTTGCGATTTAAACCCAACTTGCATAGACATCAACATTCGAAGAAACAAATGCCTAGAATGTCTCGGTCTACTGTGCCAATTTTTAGATGCACGCATGGCTACAAGGTTTAACCACTCAAACTCATGTCACGTGTCTATGAAGCTAAAGGCAAAGCAATGGCCCTGTATGGCTCTGCGGTTAAGGGGTTTAGCCACAGCGAAGCTTTGCAGCTGAAGCAAAATCAATTCTACCAAAGACTATTAGAACTACCGACTGTGGGGTGGAGGAATTACCTCCAGCTAAGAGCTGGGGGTGATACCACCCCCCTACCAGGTAAAATCGCCCACATTACAGGCACCGGTAATACCGGCAAAGTTCACCATGGAATGGGGACTAACGCTGCATACCTGCACTCATAATCCAGCGGTAATACCACCAAGCCGAGTGAGATTTACCACCAGGATACCGGCAAGGTTATAATGATCCTGTTTATCTTTATTTTTTAGACAAATAAGGAGTTGGGTCTAAAATATTTGCGAGCCGTTTTTAGGGTCAGTTCTATTTTTGCTTAGCACATGACTTAACTAAACTGCAATTATTTATGGCGTTTGATTCTTATTGTTGTCTGGGGAAGTGCTGGTACATTACATGTTCTAGATCAAATGTATAGTCACGGAACAGGAAAACATTAATGCTGTGGATTGTCTTAATGATACTTCTAAGATCTATAGACATTTAGTAAGGTAAAAGTGGCCCAAATAGCAGGCTTTATCTGAACTAAGGAAGGCTGATTCAATCATTTCTTTCAACAGCCTCCAACCACATCGAGGCTGGTCTCCTTATTCTAATCAGTGGCCTCTAATTCCGAGACCGCAATCTGACTACCATTACAGGGCACGGGTCGCGGATCTCAGCTGAGGACCGTTGATGGCCATTTTAGCTCTTGGGCATCGAGAAATGATCATCAAGGTTTTGTTATTTTGTCTGAAGTATTCAGTAATCAGGAAACTCAAGGCTTTCACACCTTTCATTCACATCACGCCCGATGGCAAATGAGCTCCTCAAAGGGGAGGTGTTGGTGGCCCCCTGCCCCGCGCGCAAATGATTCACATTTAAAAAAAATCTTTTCATAAAATGTTTGTGATAATATTAGCGCAAAACTCAAAATGGTCTTGCAATGCACAAGGCAAAGTAACATCGAAAGAAGGAGTAAGAAGCAACCAAGTGAAGTAAGTCACTGAAGCAATAAAGGAAAACGAAATAAGAGTAACACATCCATTATGAGAATATTAAGGGGAGATAATCCAAACGCACTACTGGTAAGCAGCAACAAATTCTCCAATTATTAAATGCTATCAAAAGTGTCATTCGTACTCAGTAACGCTACCAGAAGACTCCATATAGTCGTTGGGGTCGGGGAGGAGGGGGAAGGGAGTGCCTGAATGATACATGCACGACACAACGTGTGCAGCCTACAACGTCTTAAGTGCCCACAGGTGTGTAGCCTGTGGCAGCACGCCTCCTGTACGCAGGTGGACTGGGAACCAAAAGAGGCCCTGGAAATAATGTTCAAAGTGGCCCCATATTACACATTTTGAGCAAACCCAACCCTTTTCCTAGGAGAACAATTGGAAATACCTACATAAAGGAGGCGGGGGGGGGGGGAGCCTACCAGGAAATCTGACCAGAGTTCCCTGTAGGCCAGTCCACCCCTGCCCCTGTAGCAGTAGCACTGAATGCTCACCTTTTGCACTCCTTCTGGCATCAGGCCGTCTCTGCAGCTGCTGCCCGTAGTTGACCTCTGACCCGAAACCACTGCTGTGCTTGTCTGTGTGCTGCAGAGCCAGTCGGGTTGCCTTGTGCCACTTACTTTCATACGAGGCTGATTTGTGATGTCATAGGAGAGTGGGACAATAGCTGCTGATTGCATATCAATATTCAGATAGTTCAGCACGCCCAACATAGATTTGCCGGCAGACACAACTCTTAATGGGGCTCATTTTGTAATAGGTGGAGTGGAAAATGAAAGTGTAAAATAGCTTTTACTCTTTCATTTTCCGCTCCTGCTTATTTTCCTGCCATCCTGAGGCGTAGGAGGGCAGCAAAGCAGAGATACCATCACCGCTTTGCGTCTCAGCACCGGAGGCGTAGGAGGGCAGCAACGTAGAGATACCATCACCGCTTTGCTTCTCAGCACCGGAGGCGTAGGAGGGCAGCAAAGCAGAGATACCATCACCGCTTTGCTCTCTGCACCCGAGGCGCAGGAGGGCAGCAAATCAGAGATACCATCACTGCTTTGCGTCTCAGCACATGAGGCGCAGGAGGGCAGCAAAGCAGAGATACCATCACTGCTTTGCTCTCTGCACCCGAGGCGCAGGAGGGCAGCAAATCAGAGATACCATCACTGCTTTGCGTCTCAGCACCTGAGGCGCAGGAGGGCAGCAAAGCAGAGATACCATCACTGCTTTGCTCTCTGCACCCGAGGCGCAGGAGGGCAGCAAAGCAAAGATACCATCCCCGCTTTGCGTCTCAGCACCTGAGGTGCAGGAGGGCAGCAAAGCAGAGATACCATCACCGCTTTGCGTCTCAGCACCTGAGGCGCAGGAGGGCAGCAAAGCAGAGATACCATCACCGCTTTGTGTCTCAGCACCTGAGGCGTATGAGGTCAGCAAAGCAGAGATACCATCACCACTTTGCTCTCAGTACCTGAGGCGTGTCTCAGCATCTGAGGCGTCGGAGGGCAGCACAGCAAAGATACCATCACCGCTTTGTGTCTCAGCACCCGAGGCGCAGGAGGGCAGCAAAGCAGAGATACCATCACCGCTTTGCGTCTCAGCACCTGAGGCGCAGGAGGGCAGCAAAGCAGAGATACCATCCCCGCTTTGCGTCTCAGCACCTGAGGTGCAGGAGGGCAGCAAAGCAGAGATACCATCACCGCTTTGCGTCTCAGCACCTGAGGCGCAGGAGGGCAGCAAAGCAGAGATACCATCACCGCTTTGCGTCTCAGCATCTGAGGCGTAGGAGGGCAGCAAAGCAGAGATACCATCACCGCTTTGCGTCTCAGCACCGGAGGCGTAGGAGGGCAGCAACGTAGAGATACCATCACCGCTTTGCTTCTCAGCACCGGAGGCGTAGTAGGGCAGCAAAGCAGAGATACCATCACCGCTTTGCGTCTCAGCACCTGAGGCGCAGGAGGGCAGCAAAGCAGAGATACCATCACCGCTTTGCGTCTCAGCACCTGAGGCGCAGGAGGGCAGCAAAGCAGAGATACCATCACTGCTTTGCTCTCTGCACCCGAGGCGCAGGAGGGCAGCAAAGCAGAGATACCATCACAACTTGCGTCTCAGCACCTGAGGTGCAGGAGGGCAGCAAAGCAGAGATACCATCACCGCTTTCCGTCTCAGCACCTGAGGCGCAGGAGGGCAGCAAAGCAGAGATACCATCACCGCTTTGCGTCTCAGCACCTGAGGCGTATGAGGTCAGCAAAGCAGAGATACCATCACCGCTTTGCTCTCAGTACCTGAGGCGTGTCTCAGCATCTGAGGCGTCGGAGGGCAGCACAGCAAAGATACCATCACCGCTTTGTGTCTCAGCACCTGAGGCGTAGGAGGGTAGCAAAGCAGAGATACCATCACTGCTTTGCGTCTCAGCAACTGAGGCGCAGGAGGGTAGCAAAGCAGAGATACCATCACTGCTTTGCTCTCAGCACCCGAGGCGCAGGAGGGCAGCAAAGCAAAGATACCATCACCGCTTTGCGTCTCAGCACCTGAGGCGTGTCTCAGCACATGAGGCGTAGGAGGGCAGCACAGCAAAGATACCATCACCGCTTTGCGTCTCAGCACCTGAGGCATAGGAGGGCAGCAAAGCAGAGATACCATCACCACTTTGCATCTCAGCACCTGAGGCGTGTCTCAGCATCTGAGGCGTCGGAGGGCAGCACAGCAAAGATACCATCACCACTTTGCGTCTCAGCACCTGAGGCGTGTCTCAGCACCTGAAGCGCAGGAGGGCAGCAAAGCAAAGATACCATCACCACTTTGTGTCTCAGCATCTGAGGCATAGGAGGGCAGCAAAGCAGAGATACCATCACCAATTTGCGTCTCAGCACCAGAGGCGTAGGAGGGCAGCAACGTAAAGATACCATCACTGCTTTGAATCTCAGCACCTGAGGCATAGGAGGGCAGCAAAGCAGAGATACCATCAACGCTTTGCGTCTCAGCACCTGAGGCGTATGAGGTCAGAAAAGCAGAGATACCATCACCGCTTTGCTCTCAGTACCTGAGGCGAAGAAGGACAGCAAAGCAGAGATACCCTCACTGCTTTGCTGCTCAGCACCTGAGGCATAGGAGGGTAGCAAAGCAGAGATACCATCACCACTTTGCATCTCAGCACCTGAGGCTCAGGAGGGCAGCAAAGCAGAGATACCATCACAACTTGCGTCTCAGCACCTGAGGCGTAGGAGGGCAGCAAAGCAGGGATACCATCACCGCTTTGCGTCTCAGCACCTGAGCGCAGGAGGGCAGCAAAGCAGAGATACCATCACCGCTTTGCGTCTCAGCACCTGAGGCATAGGAGGGCAGCAAAGCAGAGATACCATCACCGCTTTGCGTCTCAGCACCTGAGGCATGTCTCAGCACCTGAGGCGTCGGAGGGCAGCACAGCAAAGATACCATCACCGCTTTGTGTCTCAGCATCTGAGGTAGGAGGGCAGCAAAGCAGAGATACCATCACTGCTTTGAGACTCAGCACCTGAGGCGTGTCTCAGCATCTGCGGCGCAGGAGGGAAGCAAAGCAAAGATACCATCACTGCTTTGTGTCCCAGCATCTGAGGCGTAGGAGGGCAGCAAAGCAGAGATACCATCACTGCTTTACGTCTCAGCACCTGCGGCGCAGGAGGGAAGCAAAGCAAAGATACCATCACTGCTTTGTGTCTCAGCATCGGAGGCGTAGGAGGGCAGCAAAGCAGAGATACCATCACTGCTTTACGTCTCAGCACCTGAGGCGTAGGAGGGTAGCACAGCAAAGATACCATTCCCGCTTTGCGTCTCCGCACCTGAGGTGCAGGAGGGCAGCAAAGCAGAGATACCATCACTGCTTTGCTCTCAGCACCTGGGGCGCAGGATGGCAGCAAAACAGAGATACCATCACCTCTTTGCGTCTCAGCACCTGAGGCGTAGGAGGGCAGCACAGGAGAAATACCATCACCACTTTGCGTTTCAGCACCTGAGGCGTAGGAGGGCAGCAAAGCAGAGATACCATCACTGCTTTGCGTCCCAGCACCTAAGGCGCAGGAGGGCAGCACAGCAGAGATACCATCACAGCTTTGCGTCTCAGCACCTGAGGCGTGTGTCGGCACCTGAGGCGTAGGAGGGCAGCACAGCAGAGATACCATCACCGCTTTGCGTTTCAGCACCTGAGGCGTAGGAGGGCAGCAAAGCAGAGATACCATCACTGCTTTGCGTCCCAGCACCTAAGGCGCAGGAGGGCAGCACAGCAGAGATACCATCACAGCTTTGCGTCTCAGCACCTGAGGCGTGTGTCGGCACCTGAGGCGTAGGAGGGCAGCACAGCAGAGATACCATCACCGCTTTGCGTCTCAGCAGAGCACTTTATTTTATGCCTGGATGACACTTTCATGCAGGCATAAAATGAAAGGATTCCAATGTTTTTCGCCTTAGGTTGCATCTGCTAATGAGTAGGTATATTCCATGGGAATACATTACAAAATGCTGCCTGCAATGCGTATTTGCAGACAGTGTTTTATTTCTCTCAAAACGGAGAGTAAAAGTTAGGAGGCAGTTGCGGCTGGTGAATTCTTTAATTGGAGGGGCGTTCATGTTTGTCTCCAATATGCGTGAGTGACCGAGCATAGCAAGGGAACATGAACCAACCACAGGGGGAGAGGTTGTAGTGATTCTCGTCCACAACACGGTTTAAAAATAATGGGTTAAAATGTGCATATTTTAGCACAATTTGCATGAAAAACTGGGTAAAAAGCACAGAATTTGCAAGTGGTTTTGAATGGTAGCATATGAAAAAATCCAATAAATGCAAGTCACAAACAGTGCACAGGAACATTTTCCCAAAAATGTTCATGATGCCTTTTCTGACAATACATGCCAGTAGAAAAAAAACATTCTCATGCTGGTTGTGCCTACACATGTCCATGCCGGAATGCACCAATATATGCCATTATTAGCATATTACAACGTACTCCTGTTAGCTTTGCCCATAAAGAAATGCATGCCAGAGTAGGAGAACATGTCCGGACTACCTGCACACATGTAGGCCAGTCTAGCCATGTAATAACACTCATCATGTTTGTTTTACCCTTGGTATCCAGTAAGAAAATGCCATCATACAGTAACAATGTATGGCCACAATGACACCATCAATGAAGGCAAGTTTCGCCCTGTAATAAAACTTGTGTGCTTTATTATTGATGCCCAGTAATAAATGTCATGCTAGAGTAAGACAGTGAATCCAGACTGGCTGCACCAATGAAAGCCAGTCTAGCAACATAATAACACTCATCATGCTGGTTTTACCTTTCACACCAGTAACAATTCCATGGTTCTGTGAGAAAACATAACTAGACTGGCCGCACCAAAATAGGCAAGTCTAGCTACCTAATAAAACTCTTCATGCTTGCTTTACCATTAATGCCCAGTAAGAAATTCTATGCCAAAGTAAGAAAGTATATCTAGACTGGCTGTACCAATGAAAACAAGTTTAGCTACATAGTACAATTGGGTAAAAGGCCACAGAATTTGCAAGCAGTTTTGAATTGTAGTGCATGAAAGCATCCAAAAGGTATAAGTCACCAACAGTGCACAGGAACATTTTGCAACAGATTATTATGATGCCTTTTCTGACAATATATACCAGTATAAAAATATTTTCCTGCGGACTGTGCCCGCACATGTCCATGCATAATGCAACAATATATGCCACAATTTCCATACAAGAACATAATCATGTTAGCTTTGCCAGTAAGAAAACATGTCCAGACCAGCTTCAGTAATGTTGGCCAGTCTAGTCATGTAATAGCACTTATCATGTATGCTTTACCTTTGGTGGGCAGTAAATAATTGCCATGATACAGCAATAATAAATAGCCACACTGGCACCATCAATGGAGGCCAGTTTAGCCCTGTAATAACACGTGTGTTTTACCATTGATGGCCAGTAAAAATGTCATGCCAGAGTAAGAAAGTAAATCCAGACTAGCTGCACCAATGAAAGGCAGTCTAACAACATAATAACACTCATCATGCTGGCTTTACCCTTTACACCAGTAAAAATGTCATCTTTCAGTAAGAAAACACAACTAGGCTGGCTGCACCAAAACAGACCGGCTTAGCTACCTAATAAAACTCATTATGCTTGATTTACTATTGATACCCAGTACAAAATGCTATGACAAAGTAAGAAAATAGGTCTCGACTGACTGCACCAATGAAAACCAGTTTAGCTACATAATGGCACTCATCATGTTTGATTTACCCTTGATTCTTAGTATAAATACCATGCCACAGTAAGAAAGTATAGCTAGACGTGTTGCATCAAAGTGAGCCAGTCTAGCTGTCTAGAAGTACTCATCATGTTTGATTTTCCCTTGATGCCTGGATAAAAAAATACCATGCCACAGTAAGAAAGTACAGCAACACTGGCTGCACCATAGTGTGCCAGTATAGCTCTGTAATAGCAAGCACAATGTTTCTTTACCATTGATGTCTAGTATAAATATCATGCCACAGTAAGACAGTATAGCTAGTTTGGCTGCACTAAAGTATTAGTCTAGCTATGTAATAGCTGTCATCATTTTTGTTTTTCCCTTGATGCGTAGTAAAATATACCATTGCACAGTAAGAAAGTAGCTAGGCTGGATGCCCTCAAGTATGCCAGTCTAGCTATATAATAGCGCTCATAATGTGTGCTTTACCCTTGCGCCTAATGAAAAATACCATGCCACAGTAAGAAAGCAGCTATTCTGGCTGCACCCAAGTATGCCAGTCTGTCTACGTAATAGCACTGATGTTTGCTTTACACTTGATGCCCAGTATAAATATAATAGCTGCAATTAGTAGGCCCTCCTCCCTCCGATAAAATCAGAGGGCCATGCTTAAGCCCAGGAAATTCTCACAGGAACACACACAAAGCACACACTCTCTCATTCATCAACATGCACTCTCATATTCACTTGCACATTCATGCAGCACTTCAAATCCTTGCATGCATGCATACATAATAACAAACACTATCCCATTAGCATGCACGCATTCAAGCACATTACACAGCATACACATAAACATTTGCACTTATCGCTTGCTCGCACCTTCTGCACGCCAGCACCATAAGCTCAGATAGGAAGGCCCACCCTACGCTTAGCATGCTGCCACTCCTCTCCTGTCAGTCAGCATGACCTACACTAGCAGTGGAATAGTGAGAGGTGGTGGAGCCAGACCTCCCACACCCCACCTGCCCCTTATTATTGTGCACTATGCCTCTCTACATTGAAAAAGAAAATAAACGCAGAATGGGGATGTGGCCCTGGTCATAAACAGGTAGCACAGCCCCCCCCCTGTAATAATGGACTGTGCTGCCTGCAAATCATGCGAGGGGGTGGCACACCAGCCACCGCTCAGTACCTTGATTTTGCTTTGTTTTACTCTTTACTATTACATTCTGCTTCGAGAGTGTTTAAAATTGCATGCAGGGGGACAGGAACACTTAAGTGTAAGCATTAGTGGTCCCTTGCATGCAATTAGCATATTTTATAAAATTACCCCAATTATAGTTCATGTAGTGCAGTGCTGTTTCTCTGCCGCTGTTATAATTGCCTGTATTTCTAAGTATTTCATGTATTTTCAACAAAATCCACGACGTCTAAGCCCATATCGGAAACACCTTTGACGCCCAGCTCTGCATTAAACCCCCCCACCCCGCCCAAATGATATACCATACCTTTATACTCATTGTGGTGCCCATCACAGAGGTACTCTTTTGACCGCATGTATATCTATTTTCAGGCACATTCACCACCATATTGGTAATTAGTCCCGGAGATGGCACTTCAATTGTTGGATGGTACGCATCCTCGTTCCTGAAACGAGGAAAAGGGTGCCTGTGAAGTGAAAACATGGAGGTTTGCCTCCGTGAAAACACGAGAGAGGGTTGTTTTTGTGTGTGCATATTTCTTTGAAGTCTTATCTTTTATTACTTTAGTCACAGCTCACTGGGAAGGGGCCAGTAGCATTCCAAAGCCCCTCATTCTGTGTATACTACACAGTAAAGGCCTGCACCACATACGCCAGTTTTCTTTTAGCTAGTCTGCAATGTGCCAAAGTTGACATGAAAACAGTGAGGTAAAAATGCATGCACACGTGCACCTTTTATTCAGCACATGATTGTGTGAAACAATTCTCTGAGTGAAGACCAGTAGGAGGGATGTCTGGTTGCCTTGTGCAGCTTAGAACGTTTCAAGCACCAGGGTGTTGTAATTGTTTTATGTACTCCTTGATTTCGGGAATAAAGGGTGTTTAAAATGAATGTTGAAAACAAGGAAAAGAGTGTTTTAAAAAATTGGAGACAAGCATGTGTACAACTTTAGACTGAGAGTGCCACCACCGGGAAATAAGTGTTAAGAAAATAACATGTTCCTGCTGCTTGTTTCTCTCTCTCTCTCTCTCTCTCTCTCTCTCTCTATCTGTCTCTCTCTCTCTCGCTCTCTCTCTTTCTTTCTCTCTCTTGCCCTTTCTTCCTCTCTCACACACACCCATGTTCTCTCTCACTTTCTCTCTCTCTCTCCCTCTCTCTCTTTCTTTCTCTCTCACACACTCGTTCTCTCTCACTTTCTCTCTCTCTTTCTTCCTCTCTCACACACACCCATGTTCTCTCTCACTTTCTCTCTCACTCTCTCTCTCTCTCTCCCTCTCTCTCTCTCTCTATCTATCTCTCTCTATCTGTCTCTCTCTCTCTCGCTCTCTCTCTTTCTTTCTCTCTCTTGCCCTTTCTTCCTCTCTCACACACCCATGTTCTCTCTCACTTTCTCTCTCTCTCCCTCTCTCTCTTTCTTTCTCTCTCACACACTCGTTCTCTCTCACTTTCTCTCTCTCTCTCCCTCTCTCTCTTTCTTTCTCTCTCACACACTCGTTCTCTCTCACTCTCTCTCTCTCTTTCTTCCTCTCTCACACACACGTTCTCTCTCACTTTCTCTCTCAGTCTCACTTTCACTCTCCCAATCATATAATACATTCTCCTAGTCCAGTGGTCTGCAACCTTCACCTCTCAAGACTTTGGACTGCAACTCCCATTACACATAGCCAGCATAATCAATGGGAGTTATTGTCTAAAAGATGTGTGGAGCCGCAGGTTGCAGATCGATTACCTTATTTATCTAGAATTCATTGGTTTGTGCTGTGGAAAATCCTCAATAATCAAAAATATATATAAAAAATATTTTTTAAACCAAGTTCCTATGTACAATTTTGAGCAAATTAGGCTTAAACTCAAGCAATAGGTGGCATCCATTTTGTGAAATGGATGCCTCCTGTGCGTGCGATAAGCTCTGCCCTGCGGCAATAATGAAGCAAAAGCCAGCCAGCTGTACTAAACAAAAGCTACCAGTAGGTGGCTTTTGCTTCATTATTGCCGGAGAGCAGAGAATGCAGTCAGGATCCTGTCTGTTGGTAAGTGCTTTAGATTTTTTAATTTAGATCTAAAATCACTGTAATTATAAATACAACGTTTTTCAGAGCACGGGAAACTAAAAAAGAAAGTCACAGCAATTATGAAAACTCTGCCGGCAGCCGGCAAAGTATTTATAATTGCTCTGACTTTCATTTTACTTTTTCTGTGCTTCCCTGGGCTTGGGGAGCACAGAAAACATAAATGAAAGTGAAGGAAGTCTCCTCTCCAGGTTAAGGTCTGCTCTGGCTGCAGTAACCAAAAGCTCCCAGTAAAGGGGCTTTTGCTGCTTGATTAATGCCGCCAGAGCAGAGCTTAACATGCCCAGAGGAGGCTGCTTCAAATCACAAAATGGATGCCCCCATGTAAATAATGTGAGCCTCATTTGCTCAAAATTGTACATAGGAACTTTCTTTACAAATATGTTTTATATATATTTTTGATTGTTGCCCATCTTTTGGGACAACAAAGATATTGAGCGCACTTCCCCTTTAAACAACATCTATGATGTCATTCACTAGCATCTTATGTGATGGCATCAGTGTATTCATTGGTGATGTCATGCTTGAGGTAATGAGCAATGCCTTGGTTAAGATTGGTGACGTTTAGTTTTGCGACATAACATTTAAGTATGGAAGGAGAGTGGATGCAGCGCACAAGAGTGAGCCATTTAAAAGGGCTTCCAGCCGACAGCCGGTAAGAAAGGCCCTACACGAGCATGCCCTGGGAGAGCTCAGGGCTCAAATGTCTTTCTGGCTCGAGTAGGTATTTGATATTGACATTGTGGCAGAGGGGACGTGGGGGAGGATAAAGGGTGGAGTGGGAAAGGCAGAGACAAAGCTAAATGGCAGCGATGGGCTGATCATTTTGACGTACTCCAAAACGATGCCAATTATGCATACAGAGCCCATGTCCACAGTGAGAGTACATAAAAAGAACTGCAGAAGTGACTGGGCGGACAATAGCACATCTGCATAGGCCAGACTATCCTCATTCTTATAGTTGACCCCTTGGGCCTCATTATGAGTGTGGTAGAAATTCATCAGTAAATCTGCAGTATTACCACCAAAATTGAAAACTCTTACCACCACTCAGAACCATGGAATTACTTCTGGATTGCAAGTGGTGGCATGGCAGTGTTAATCCCCACTTTTTGAGTTCTTGGACTCCATGGGGATTTGGTCAGATTTGCCACAAGCATCAATTTGGCAGTGGTAAATTCACTGTTTTTCGGGGGTTAAGTGGAGGATTTATTTCCACCTTCACTTTTGAAAAATGACGTTACCACCACTGTACTGCTCCTGTTACTGACACAGTGGTACTTATAAAGAGGCCAGTGTTTCCTTTCTTTTGGAAACTGTGCCCTCACAAAAAGGTTGGCTGCTGGGGTTTCTCAAAAAAACTGCACTAGATTAGAAACAGACTTCGTCTAACAGGATGTTATGGCCAAAGTTGGGATAAGCCCATTTTTTGTGAAAGAGCACGGAAAGCCTGTTTTTATGCCCCTGTTTCATTTCCTGCAGAGACCCTGACAGGAAACAGTCATTACTGGGAGCTGTGTAATTTGCTTACAGCGTATTTTGAATTGTAATTTAATAAAACATTAAAACAAAGAGTAACACGATGTGAACTCCCTTGTGCGTTTCACTTTTGGGAGAAGTGAATTGTTGCAAATAAACGTTGATGTAAAATAAAGGATTTAGCATTGTAAACGTTGCGTACAGGGCTCAAGTCGAGGGTACACGCGGGTGGAGGGAGTCCACCCACTTTTTTAAAAGGATGGACTCAGTCCCCGCCCCCAGCTAAAATGGGAAACAATTTATGAATTAAAGCAAACTCAGGGGTCCCAGTCGTCAGGTTTGCAGGCCGGACACTTCACCACTGCACTATATAACCTGATGAAAAATAACAAACAACTAAAGGTGAAATGTCCCATTTCGGTACTGCATGTTCCAGGGAAAACATTAGTATTGGTTATTGGAGTTTAAAACATTCACATCTTTTAACGTTTTAAAAAACATTATTAGAAGAAAATCTCCTCTCTTGGTTTTGTGTGTGTGTTGATTTTCTGAAAGGCACATTCCATTCGTCCTGTGCAAATAGGGTGGCTATGCAAAGCCAATTTAATGAAATGTGCATATTTCACTTTGAAATGCTAATTTCTGGGGCCGACACACCCCACTGCTTTTGTTGGCGAGTGCCCCCACTTTTATTTTTAGCACTTGACCCTTGGTTGCCTACGTGAATGACATTCAAATTTGATTAAGAACCTGTATTTCTTTATTTTTCGGCCATATTGGTTTTGATGACTTTTTAGAATGTAGCTTCCATTTTCGTTCAGTCTCTCTATAGGACGCCGCGACAGACAGCTATTGTGCAGCAGGGGACTGATAGGAAATGCTTTGGCAATTTGGAGAAATGTGTGTCATACAGAGACGAGGACAGGGCAGTATTTCCTGAGACAGGGGCTCCAATTGCTCTGCAACGAGTTGAAGCTATTCCTGGAGGGAACGGTTCATGTTGCAACTCCATCATTTGGGAAGTCTCCTGGTGCCCACTGTTTCAGGCTGGCGGAAATGATGGATCGTCCTTGTAGGAGCAACCTCGTGCAGAGAAGAACTTTTGCGATGGTGTTATGATGCCCCTGCGGTGCTCAAGCTGTGGACCGACTCCAGAGAGAATAGCAAAGGTTGGACGGGTAGGAGGCTAGCCCCGTCACTAGTAAATTGAGTGGAAAGAAAGTCGGCTGAACCCCAATCATCAGATTCCACACTGTATTCAGGATTCGCGGGTGTGCCAGATTGTTCAGATTTAGGTGACAGAATCAGTTTAAGCTCATAGTTCCTAGCTGATTACGTCTTGGTGTAAACAGTGGGTTCAAGAGTTCAGTCTCTTTCCTGCCAGAACATGTGCAATGCAAGTGAAGTATAGCAGTAATGGAAAAGTTCAGAATTGTTCCTTCCAAAGAAAAGAAAGCGTCTAATTGAGGAATGCTTTTCACTTGGCTGTTTCTTTCAATAGAAAACTAAATTAACTCCTTGTTTTTGTTGATAAAAAAATTATCTTTAAAAAAAAGGAATGTGGAGATATGTTTTGTGTTTTTTTCCAGCTGTAGATCTCATAACATTGCAACACTACCTGACGAAATAGCATTCATTTAAGGAATATTAAAGGGTGGAAATTGGCATTATGAATGTGACACTGGACATGGGACTGACTCTGCACCAGCCCTACTGGTGTTTGTTATTGACTTGCTATCATCGACATAGACAATCCCCGTTATAAAATAATTAGCCTCAGTTGTCCTCCCTGCATGAAGCTCATTAACATGAAACTTCCTGCACATCTAGCACACGATTGACTCTTCCTCAGCTCAGTATCCGGTGATTTTTCTGAGGACAATTCACAGTGCATCATTTTCAGTGCAGAATATTCAACGGTAAATATGTTGAATATTAGAGAAAAAGATAGTTGGTTTGAAGGAGCCCTGTTTCATGGGTATAGGTGGGGTGGGGCAAGTAGGGCTCCTGCGATGTCCCTCTGCATTTTGCATGAAAAATGCAGTAAAAAATAAATACACAGTAAATAAATCTGAGCTAAGAAATGGTCGGTAGCATGGTCACATGGAATCTCTCAATCCTATCGGTATGTGAAAGGTCCATGTTTCGTAGGAATGTACTATGCTGTAATATTACAAACCTCAATAATACTCAATAAACTCAATAATTGACCTCAGAATGCTTCAATGAAGACCCAATTCAAATTGACCAATTATATCACATTTTGGAGGATGCTTTGCCCAGATTGAAACTTGAGACCTGCATATTACACATTGTGAAGAAACATGTAGTGCAGATAAACCGAGAACATAGGGAAGGCCTCGCGAGAGAAGCATTGCTCAAAAGAGTTCGTTTTGTGTTGGATTTCACTTCTTAAGCGCTCTCATGATATCCTGCGAGGCACAAAGGAATGTGTGTGCACCGCAGAGAAATCTTTCCAACAATGTAAAAGAGAATTCACAAACGGTAACCATTAGTAGGGCCTTTAAGTATAATTCCTGAGACTGGGCCGAGGCTAAGGACATGCACAGCTATGCACGTGGAAGTTTGAACTTCGCCAAACAAAAAAGAAATCAGCGTGCCCCCAAAACATGTATTGGAATTTTGTAACAGAAATGAATAGTTCTAGGATTTCATCACAGTGCCATGTTCCTAATATTGTGGGTAGAAGGTACACTTGTAAATTCTAATATAAATTCTATATTATAATATGTAAATTCTAATATAAAATAACCTGTTATTCGAAGTTCCATTGTATCTTGCAATATAAAAAAGGCGCCCCTGCGAGAACGAACACGGACCATTGACCTGTTCTTTGGGAAGGTACCCACTCGAGAGTACGCAGCCACACTTTAGCTCACTGTACCTTTCACAGATGGGAAATACTCATTTGTATATCAGTCTGTGTCCTGCCCACATGGGCAGTCATAGGACTGCTGCAACCGAAAATAAAACTAGCAAGGACGTGCATTAATGTCACGAAAGAGAAGTCATGTGTGATGCACCGCCAGTGATACCTGTAGACTGAAATCTGCATTTGTACTTCTGAGTCTTGAATTGTTTCTTCCAACATGGGCCTCATTACAAGTGTGACGGTCTGTTAATAAAAATTCCAGTAATTCCAGCTCTGGCATTTTTTTCCGGACTAGCACACTTCAAGTATGACGGTGGGGACCACGGATCTCCTGGCGGGCCTGACTTGCCAGAAGATCAGGCCCCTGCCAGCAAGGATATGCCACAATTACCGGCACTGGTAAAACGGGTGCCAGTAATTGTGGTAATCCCATCCCATGGAGTTCTATGGGACTCCATGGGAATGGGAATTTACCGGCACTCTGCCTCCCGTAATATCCCGGTAATACTGGTGAAGGGCAGTTTGCCAGTAAGGGCAGTTTGCCGGTACTGGCAAACTTAGAATGAGGGCCGCAGATTATAATGATTTTTCTTCCATTAAAGTCGTATATATACTTCCAAAGTGACCTGCACAAAACAAATGCCTCTTAATAAGATTAAAAGGTGATATTCCCTACCACTTTTTAAGTCTTTGGACTCTTGAGGGAACAAACCCTCCTTTCAAGTCACAAGGGGTGGGGGTGAGTTTTATTTTTTTTAAATAGCTTCCACACAGATAGGAAGGGAGTTTGGAAAAAATATTTTGAAGGATATTTTTTGGGATACAACTGAAAGCAGATGGCTATGAGGAACTGAGCCCTGGGGACTGGTTGGCAGGCAGGCTGGAGAAAGAAGCACTTTCAGAGACTAATGAGCAGGTCAGATTTTGGAGATTGTGTTCCAGACAGGTAGCTGAACAAAGGGACCATTCGAATGTGCAAATCTCCAGACAGAAGGTCCCAGCTGATTCCCAAACAATGAGAAGCCACCTTTAAAATGTAAGTAGAAGCACCAATGCAACTACAGGTTGTCCTTAAAGTGCTGTCCTCAGTAAAACTCCCAGAGTTGGCAGTAAAAATGTAGATGCTAATTGACAGAGACACAGGGGCAGTGTAATACAAAAATGGCACTGTGAGCATTGTGTTCTCTATTTAAAACTGAATGCAAGTGAGATATCATTTCCAAAAAGCCCAATGGATTTTTATATTGAGAAGCACAGTTTATAACTGACAGCATTTTTTGTGACCTAACTGCTAATTGTTTTTGTAGAATTACATTAAATTAAAATAGAAGCCATGGCTCATGCTGGCATGGAATGATGCGGACCAAAGTGTCATAAAGAAACATGATTGTTTGACGGAGTATCATTTGTTTCTGTTGGGAGATGTAGTCATAAAAACTGTTGCAATGAGAGTTACATTGGGGAGTGTATTCTATTCAAACAAATCATGCAAAGTGTAAAACCCATGCCATCCGTAGACCTATGTGTAATGTGAAAGGGCAAGCCTGCTTCAGTACTATAGTTTTTACTGGAGAATATTATATCTGCAGCCCAAAATCTGTAGCTCTGGAGGCAAGAGAATAGAAATAAAGTGGAAGCTGTACATACACATATTCAATGAACATGACACACACATGTTCAGAGAAGATTGCACAGATGTAAAAATCCCCTGCACCACAGTGTATTTTCATTCTATAAATGATGGTTATAATAGCGAAAATGAACACTGTATTTTGATGTATTTAGTGCCTCATATTGAAATGCTTGGTGAAATTAAAGATTTTGCAAAACAGTTATTGCCAAGAAATAGAAGTGTATTTACAATGCCTAGTATCCTTTAGAGTAGATCACATAGATTTGAGTATGGAAATAAATTAATGCTACTGAGTGAAATAGAGCGAGTCATGAAGGCAGGTAAAATTCTGTTTTGCTGACCAATTGTTTTTGTGCCTTTGTGGTGCCCTCCCTGGACTAAAGCTGGAGATCGGCTTTTGGTTAGTTTAACTTTAATTCTTTAAATAAAAGTTGAGTTTTGTTTAAAAACGTTATGTTCCTTTCCCTGAATTATGGGATGGGACTGCATGAGATTAGTCATGTCACCCTAATGAGAGTGTATAATTTAAATGTATAACACAGACACAAATATCCGTAAAACATATATCTCTGCAGCAGGTGCATTAACCTACTTAGATATCTTAATGCAGAGTTTAGTGTTCTGTCATATCTAGATAACATTCACAGATGCAAAGCATCCTATTCACTCTTGATACCCCTCCTATCCAGCCTCATCCCAACCCTTCCTTTTACCTAACCTTTCTCTCCCTTCCTGCAGCCTTTAAAGTTATATTTTGTATGTTTCTTCCCAAAATTTAAATTGAACCTGCCAGAGCCTGTGCCAAAATGCATGGCTATTGGCTGGAAATTGGGAATGGTAATCAATATCTACATTTGATGTTCCCTGAAATGCCACACTAGGTTAGCGTTTGCTGGAGGGAAACTGTTATATATGCCCTTGGAGCCATAGGATTAAAGATATGTTTACTACTTCTTCTGATTACCCATGCCCTGAGGTTCTATACAGAGTCAAGGGTTAGGGGAAGAACATTTTGTTTAATGTTCTGGAAGGACAGTTCTGACACTTGACTTTCAGTCTTCTGCTATTTAGGTGGAATAAGGAATATTCCACTTTAAAAGCAAAGCTGCTCTGACAGCATTTCAATTTGGGATGAAACTGATGTGTTCTAATAGAGTCACACTGAAGAGAGTATGGGGACCTGGCTTGAAAGTAAATCGTCTGGGGGTGTGATGACTCTAATCATGTCATCACTCCTTTCCAGGGATAGCCTGTCCCCATGTGGCTACGGAAAGGCAGAGGCACCCTGATCCTGACATTGGGGGTGGCTATTTAAGGGATGACCACATGGGGAAGGCAACCACAAGGGGGTTGGGAAGACATCATCAGATGAGACACGGTATCCTCCTTTTCCTTTCAATGAAACTCCTTCAATCCTCACGCATTTATGGCATATTGTAATCATTTCTTGCAACATCCCGCAAAGGCTAATGACAAAATCTTTAAGAATTCAATTGAGTAAAACAGGAAATACTGAGAAAAAGAAGATCATTGCCGGAAGGAAGATCACTCGGATGAACCGAAGAGAGCAGTGTAGTGTTTTGACAAATCTGATTGGTTCCAAACAACTCCCTTTCCCAATGCGGGAGGTCAAATATAGTACAGCTGGCAGGCAAGAGAGAATTCCACCGGGTAGCTGCTCCTGGGGAAGCCAAGCTATCAGCCATACAGTCGAGTACAGCAACGCCAGATGAAAGCAAAGAATTCTCCCAGCACGGGCCCGCAAACCAGAGAGTGGAGAGCAAGGCAAAGCAGCAGCCCGGTGAGAAGGGAAGGCAGAGGCTGGACTGGAGATGCATCCCTGACGGCCCCAGAAACACTGAAGTGGGATGCAAGGCTGTGGAGAAGATATGCACCAGTGAGGGAAGCTGGAGCATCAGGTAGACACCTCTCCACCCCAAGGCAGAACCACCCACATTACGAAGAGAAGGCAAATGTGAAGAAGGACCCATGAGCAATCAGGGAGCCATCACAACAGCAGTGAGCCCACGGTGGAGGGTTGGGAGGCTGGGTTGTGGTCTGAGAACATGTTCCCTACCGAAAGTGGGAAACAAAATCCCACAACTTGCATCGGAAGTGTTCTTCATAGTCCCAGTACTTGGTGAGGTTGGAAGTCCAAGTACACAGACTTAATAATATTGAACAATAAGAAGAAAGAGGAACATGGGGATGTACTATACCCCCTTTTGTTCTTGCTATTGATGAGCAATGTGAGAGTCCTGGCAGGAAAGTATACCAGACAACCTGCAAGTCTGGGACTTGCACCCAAAATACAAATTAGCCCAAAGAAAGAAAGTCCTGCCAGGAGAGTATACCAGGCACAGTGAAGGTTCGGAGGTCCAAGGGAAGATCCATACCCTTGGAACTGTGTATATGAAAGTCCTGGCAGGAGAGTATACCAGGTATAGTGCAGGTCTGGAACCCGCAACCAATTATGCTGAATTTGGTGAAACTTTATGGAGAGTGTACCTTGTTGATACCTTTGAAAATGTGATAGAGCTCGGGTGGCCAGAACAGAAAATCTCTCCCCTGGCAGTGTGAATAACAAGAACTGATAAGTTTTGAGGGAAGCCCCATGCCCTTTGATGCTGTGAACTTTGATGAGAGCAGAATAAATCATAGGGGAAGGATGACCCCTTTCTTTTGTGGAGCTTGTGAAACTTTTGGCTTTGATGAGAAGAAATCATAGGGGAAGGGAGACCCCTTTCCTTTATTGAGATTGTGCAGCTTTGTTTTCTATCTGCACCTTTTTGCTTCAAAGTCTGAAGACGGAACATTATGATTTGTGAGACAGTGGCTAGAAGACATTTTCCATTTTGCACATTATATTTACATCTAGAAAGTGAGGATCAGGTTAGGAGTTGGACACAGAACGGATAACTTTTATTTTGGACATGCTGACAAACAACAGATTCATTAGTTAGTTTGGAAGAGTCATGGAAACCCCTCTTAGTCATAGGGACAGCAAAGAATTTCTCCAACCCTTTTCATTTTAATACAAGTTTATAACAACACAAATGGCAAGCTTGAGTCCGCCTCTTACTTCAGATTCCTTACAGAGGAAGTATTAACCTTGGATTTGGACATCACTTCATCAATGTTAATCAATAAGTATCTTATTTTAAAAAGATCATTTGGAGTGTATGCATTTTTAAAAACAGGCAGACTCACGTAAAGGCCAAAGCGTAAAAGGTTTGGCTTTCTATTTGATGCTTCCTAGAATCGTTTCGGCCATTTCTGGAAGATTTAACACACGGACAGACAAGAAGGGAGAAGCTATCCACCAGATTGGCGACTCTCCCCATTTCTATGTGGTGGAGGCTTCGTGTGGGGCCCCGTTGAGGCTGGAGTTTGAAGTGGTGATAACAAGTCGTTGGTCACCCCCGTGCACATGCTGCTTTTCTGCCTATGTTTTAAAGTGCAACACACCATGTTCTCAAAACATATTCTTTCGGAGATGGGTGTAAGTGCTGTGACCCAGGCTTTCCAATTTCGTCAGATGGAGCAGACGATGAGGTGTGAACATCTCCGGCAGGCTTCCTGCAGAGAAAATACTTTAATGCTTTGCTGCCATAGCTGGTCTGTTACTCAGCACAGTGGAACTCATTGGGGGTGATGTAATGTTCTACACAATTTTTCTTGACGCGCTGTATTTTTCTTGACGCGCTGCTACCAAAGGTTTTTAATTAAAGAAATGTAGCCTTCGTATATAATATCTTTGATTTTTTTTTATTCGTCCTTTGTATAATTCTGAATAAATCAGAAACTGGCAAATACTTGCACTCTTCATTTTTTTCACTCTCCGAGCACTCGAATTTATTTCAGATTTTTTTAACAAAAAACAATAGCACAGATTTTTGTGGTTAATAGTCTGGGATGGATGAAGCACTATTTATCATATTTGTTTATTGGTGTTTTGTAAGGCACCAAATGCACACAGAAAAAAGGGCGCAGAAGGGGTTGCGGATGGGAAGCAGATGTCTTATCACTCGTAGCCTTTGTTCACCCCGGATCATTCATGTGCAGTGAAGAGGAAGTGGGAGATGTGCTAATACATACAAGTAGAATAATTGTCAGTGCATACAAATCATGATAAGTGTGACAGAAGTGAGAGCATACGAAATACAAAATCTCAGTGGGAAGAACCCGTAACTAAACCACAGGCCAATTATCCTGCGGCTTCTGGTGCATGATCTTCACCGCTGGCTTAGCGTGGTGACACGCGGTATCTATGCCGACAAGATGGCCTTCACAGGGTGAGAGAGGACCCAGTGGGAGGGCAGTAGTAGACTAGGTCAGTGAATACTTGTTACTTGTCAATATGAATACTATTGCACTTAATTAGCAGAAAAGAACAGGTCAAGAATGACTGTGTAAAACGAAAAATAATAAACGTAAACAAGAACTTTTTGAAGTGTTGAGAGAGTTAGAAAATCCCCACCCAATGGAGGATAAAATTGTGAAAGACAAAGCTTGGTGTACATCTGTTCAGGCACACTTCAGAAGATTTTGGGCTGATATTGGTAATAAACACAAGTTAAAGGAGAGTATTATCACACCTCAGGGGCAATCCCTGCTGGATACCTCCAAACATTCCTGTAAGGGTAACATGGAGGATATATTTGTTTTATGGCCAGTCTCTGAAGCTGAAATCAGAGATAGGGTGGCCCGACTTAAACCAACACCTTGTAAAGGAGATGTTTGTCCAGCAGTAGTTGTAAAGGCTTGTGCTCCATTGTTGTCCTCCACAAATACGAAATGTATTAACAAATCGTTTTTGGAAAGTAATGTGCCAGATTGCATTAAGCAAGCTTGGGTCTCGCCTCTCTTGAAGAAACCAACTTTGAATCCAACTAATACAGCAATTATCGTCCGATTACAAATGTGCTGTTCCTTCTTAAAATCCTTGGCCGAGTAGCCTACCTCCAGCTATGGGAACATCTCACCTCGATTAACATCTTACGTAACCTCCAATGTGGTTTCCGGGTAGTGCATGGTTCTGAGACGGCATTCGTTCGTAGACCTAAAGGCTAGCATCCTGCATCTTATGGAGAATTGTAAAATCGTGTTACTGCGGTTAGATCTGTCTGCGGCATTTGAATTGGTGGACCATGGAATTCTGGTCAAGAGGTTGTCCCAATCTGCACGATTCGCTGACTCTGCTGTTGCCCGTCTTTTATTGCTAATCGAACTGCTAGAGTGTATAGTGGTTGTGCTCAAGCAGGTGCCATTGATGTTCCGTTTGGGGAGCCTCAGGGATCATGCCTCTCTCTTCTCTCTATAATATCTTTACCAAAACATTATTCAAGCTTCTGGATGCTAAAGGGGCAACATATACACACCATGCTGACGACCCTTGTCAGGGGACTATAAACCTGACACTGAGGCCATTCATGGGATTTACTCCTTATCCCAGCATTGAATGTTAGAGAATGGCATAGCCCTAAACGACACAAAGACGGAATTTATGATTACAGGGACTACAGCTAGACTAAGGAAACTAAGCTCGGATTATGGGAATTCTGTCATTGCGGGTTGCCCCATTTGCTTGCTACCTTATCTTAAGTGAAAAGGCTTGGAGTTAGCTTAAATAAAACAGTGAACATGCAAGCAGATGTGAATAATGTGATCTCCTCCTCTGCCTATTACATCCAGCTTTTGTGTCAGCTGCATCCCTTTTTCCCAGAGCAGAGCTGCACAATGTTGTGAGGGCCACAGTGGGTGCTAAAATAGATTACTGTGGTACGCTACTGATGGGAATAGGCAACAGAGAAACGGGTAAGCTACAAGGTATTCCAAATAGCGCAGTACACGCAGTAACGGGTTCAGGTGGGAGAGATCACATTAACCACACTAGGAAAGCATTACACCGGGTTCCGGTGGAAGCAAGAGTCTCCTTCCGGATCCTTACAATGAACTGCAAGGCCACATCACTTTTGCACATGACCACACACAGCCGCAGACATGCCTTGCCCTCACAAGACGTCATTTATTAATCACTGCAACCTGGAGAGCAACATCTGCACAGAACTGTTCCATGTACAGTGACTTTGTGACACCGGAGAGTGATGGCTGGAAAAGCTTTGCATTCACCGAATCACTCACATTGGCTGCCGGCACCTTTCTGTTCCGTGTTCTCTTAGCCTTCTACACATTGTGTGTACTAGCAGAGACTACTTGACACACTAAAAGCAAGGTAAACGGTTAGAGGGTCTGCAGGCATATGTGGATGAAGGCCTGAGTATGCATTCATCATTTCTGCCAGGGTCTGCAGCCTTTCTTCCTTTGCGTTCGTTGGTTAGCAGCAATAGCGTTTGACCTTCCATTGCAGACTCTTTTGTACTTCTCAGTCATTAGCAAATAGCAGCTTTAAACATTGCTTATAAATATCCGAGCTCTTTTGGCATGTAGAAATATTCAACATCATTTCATCAGGAGGAAACTCCATTGTGTGGTGAATATTGCAGCCTTTAGCACTTATGTTTGCGCTTTAAGCCGAAACTATTGCATTTAAGTACAGAAAGGAAGAAATGGCATATGAGGATGGACACAAAGCGTGTATTCGGTTATTTGCCCACCCATGGCCATGCAAATCCCTATGGCCATTCCCAACCACTTCCTGACCCTCCCCACCTAAAGCACCTTTTCATGGGAACTCTGTGAGCTTGCTTTAATCAAGCCTTACCATCAAACTTTGCACTTCATGTGCCTGTCAGTGGTTTTTCAAAGCAGTCTTCTGTGAGTCAATAACATGACTGATTTGGAGCTTTAAACGTGCTACGGATGTAATAAAAATGCTTTACCAGATTTTGCACAAACAAAAAGAGGTGATGGCTGCAAGGTTTAGAATTAATCTTAACCACTGGCATTGCTCTGGGAACCCCCCCAGACCATTGTTCTTCACCTACCAAGCCATTACAGAAGGTGAAAGACCATATGCAAATCAGGCTTGGTCCCACTGCAAAAGGGGCAGTCACATCCCTTCTGCACAAGACCACAAGCATCCCCAAACATGTTTCAGCCTTGTTGGGCCTCATCAGTGAGGAGTAGCTTGGGTCTCTAGGCCCAGCAGGCACGGGACCCACGTCTGGGCATACGCGACCCACTCGGGGTGACAAACCAAAAACAAAGAGGTGATGGCTGGAAGGTTTAGAATGAATCTTAATCACTGGCATTACTCTGGGCAATCCTCCAGACAATTGTTCTTCGCCTGCCAAGCCATTACAGAAGGGGAAAGACCATATGCAAATTAGGCTTGGTCCTACCCCAAAAGGGGCAGTCCAGCCCAAACTGCTAGGTCACACCCTTTCTGCACAAGACCACAAGCATCCCCAAACATGTTTCAGCCTTGTTGGGCCTCATCAGTGAGGAGTGGCTTGGGTCTATAGGCCTAGCAGGCACGGGACCCACGCCTGGGCATACCAGTCCCACTCGGGGTGACAAAGCAAAAACTAAGAGGTGATGGCTGGAATATTTAGAATGTATCTTACCCTCTGCCATTGCCCCTGGCAACTCTCCAGACCATTGTACTTCGCCTGCCAAGCCATTACAGAAGGTGAAAGACCATATGCAAATCAGGCTTGGTTCCACCCCAAGCTCAACAAGGTTTTGGTTCAGCCATTCAATTTATTAGCTTCGTAGGTGTCCTTCACTGAAGGCCTGTTAAAAACAACAAGCGTTGGCAAAGCCAACAGCTTTGGCTTGTGTATAAGTATTAGACATTGCTATTACATGCTGAGGTACTTGCACCATTTTGCCCCTGTTACCATGAATGGGCAGTTAATACCACTACGGCAGTGCCTGGCAAGTGTCTTTCGCATGCCTACACAAAAGCCCAAACTGTTGGCAATGCCAATGATTGCTCTTCTGGTAGTCAGTAGACAGCCGTGGCCATGTTTGTTGAGGACATATACACATGCATGATTGTTTCTTCTTGTGTTCTGCTTTTGCCCACTCTCTATATGTGTTGGTGTAATTTCACATTGTTGTCAATTCAGGAAATCTCGTCTTTTTGATGCCTCTGGAGCATGTTTCTTTCTCCCACAACTAAAACAGATATATTTTCTTAAATGGGAAAGAAGACATCATGGCCACAATCACACCACAATGTCACAATGTTTTCCCACTTAATTACCATGTTGCAGACTGGTCCAGATTCTGTGACACAAGTGAATGCTGCTGCTATTCTGGGAAAGAGGCATGCCTTTGCCCTG
Organism: Ambystoma mexicanum; assembly: GCF_040938575.1. Classification (NCBI taxonomy): domain Eukaryota; kingdom Metazoa; phylum Chordata; class Amphibia; order Caudata; family Ambystomatidae; genus Ambystoma; species Ambystoma mexicanum. The sequence continues at coordinate 795,427,183 of NC_090931.1, read as the reverse complement.
CTGGTGACATTTTGTTGACATTTCCTATGACGACGAGTGTCAACAGAATGCATTGTGAGATTTTGTATTTTTTATGTATTCTTGCAATTCACAATTATTGCACAATAGTGCAAAAATACAAGTGAATGTGCAAGAGAATTCCAAAAATACAGCCGAGCCCATTTATTTGTTTTTGTTTTATTGGGGTATAGTTCAATTGATGAAGTTTTCACAAATGACAAATAACCAGACATACTTAATTAAGTTAAGCAGCAAGATACATATGGTATACAATGCATATACAATACATACACAATTCTAAAATCGAAACGGAAAGATCACTTAGTTAATGTACACAGTTCATTATAAATATATAGAAAAAGAGGACGAACAAAAAGCACCACCGAGCCCATTGCAAAAATACACCCAATGTTGATGCGCGTGCCCCGACGCGCAGTAGCCAGTGCACTCCGCCCACTGCTTAGCGTCAGACGAAGCACGCCAGACCTCATGGCGGGCTTCTCACTTCATGACTGTATAGGCATATTTCAGATTATCGAGGGCTAGCTATCAGCCAGTGCCTGCTCGCTCACTCGAACAATCCTGGCCCCCCTTAATGAGTGTCATTCCACCTGGTTAAGGATGCTTTCAAAGATGAGATGAAAACATATGTTTGTGCTTCCTGTTTCCCCTGCATGCAGCAACCATCTAGGATTCCTGACTGGTAATATATATCCACATGAGCGCTGTAATCAGGCTTATCAATCAATTGTCACCAGGCTAAAAATAGATTGATGAAAGGTATTTATGCTGGGGAATTTATGAAACACAGTAAACAAACATTGGCAATGCCAATAGATTTGGCGTTTATTGCTGTTCTTGGCATTTTGCATTTAAAGTTACCAGGGTGCAAGGAGGAGAGTGCAAAGTTTCAAAGGAGGATGCGATAAGGGATGCGGTTTTGCAAGAGAAGGAGAAGAGGAAACGAGCAAGGCAGGACGCCATTGATAGCGAGTGCCATTGATGATGGGCAAGAGGAAATATGAGTGAGAAAGAGTTTTGGGAAGAGGGCACACGCTTCCTGCACCCCAGGCGCTTTAGGATTAGGCAAAGGCCACTGCAGGCACTGTAAGAGACTAGGATGATTTGGGGGGCTGCCCTTAAGGCTTCTGTACGATTACATTATTGCATGCTTTGTAAACACAGCACATATGCGAGAATAGCAGCCATCTTAGATATTAGTAGCCATATTGTGACACAGAGCTTAAACGTAGCACGGCAGTCAGCACACCAGGCCAAGGCCACGAACATGAGCAAGGGAATAGGTTGTATCCCACACTCCGATGAGAGAGGCCAAAGCTGATAAGCCCCATAAAACCCTTCATTGTCCTAAAATGTTGCCAACCTTTGCGCCCTGGGAAGAATGTGCCCTGCAAGGCCACGGGAGGCGGGCTGCGTGTCTTTACAAGACACAATCCCACAAGAAGCAGGGCACGAGCCTCCAATCCCCACCAGTCCGAATTGTAAGTTATAGCACCCAAATATCCTAGCCTAAAAGACCCCTGAATTCCAAGGTACCAGTCAGCCCCAAACCACTGACCATAAAACTGTTAGACCCCCGATCGATCAAGAAAGATTAGAAAGCAAGGCTCCCTTGTCTTCACTTTTGTTGTCATGTGATTTGTGCTGCCAGGTGCAGGGAGGGACGTAATTATAGCCCAAAGCGAGGGTGGGAGACCTTGGAGAGGTGAAGAATGGGAGAGGGTGCACAGCTTGTTTCTTTTGATTTTGAATAGATTAGTATCTGTTGAGTATGCTTTTAGATTTTACTTCAAAGGGTGCAGCCCATTATACCGTGTCATCGTGTGGAACACTCGTTATGTGCTGAAAGAGAAAGGACCTAGGCTTATTAGCCTTCGGTGTGGGCTGCACACCTAAATTCCCCCAATAGGGTTAGAACATTTGTTTTTAGAATATAAATGACAGTAAAGCCATCTTTGCAAAAGTTGCTTCAAAGTGCTTTTATTCTGCAAATTGCAATTCAATTCGATTTCTCATTTAGTTAACGAATGGTTAAACTTCACCAATTCGTTTTGTGCTGATACAATGGCAAAGAAAAATAACCTAGGGCTAATGCATTTCGGAATGGTAACATTCCTTCCTCAGAGCCAGGTTAAATGTACACGAGCATACAAAAAAATCTTTCTGTTAGAATATTTTGAAAAACATCAAATATATATGCATTCAGGAGAACAGGGTACCCACAATTGACAAACACGTACATGTAGACAGAGAGAAGAGAGAAGAGAACATTGTCAGTGATTTGTAAACATTACATTGCATTAATGCGTTCTTTAAAAGACTATTATCATTCGACATTCAAATTGCACTTCCGTCAAAGTTTACATTAGATTTATTACTAAGTGTCTTCTGGTCAAGTATTCTGGGGGATAAGGCAGGACATTTTCATGTTATCACTGACCTGAAACGGGTGGCTTCAGTACATGCCGTTCAAACGTTCCTTCTCAGAATGCTGCAAAATGAAATAGTATGCTGCATTTAGTCACGATCACTCGTGGTTGCTTCTAATACGTGCCTGTCTGTGTGAAAGCAGAGCGCTTACCTTGTGAGTGTGTAGCTCGCTCGAGCGAACTAACCTCCGACTGCGGGTAGCAAGAAGGCTCTGCTTGCGTCTGCGTGTATATGTGTAATGTTGTCATGGTGATGTAAATCTCAAAATGGCGGATGGCGGGTGCATGAAGTAGCCATACTAGAGTGGGCAATTAAAAGCAGTGTTAATGCTGGTGTATGGTAACTCGATTGCATAAACACGCTGGATTGCACAAATGATCCTAATAGAACCGCGATGCCCTCTGTTCTGATTGGTGAAGTAAATAAAATATAGTGCTGTGCGTTACATGAGGTAGTCAGGGGTCAAATTATGTTTTTGTGTGTGGTTTATAATAATGGGTGGATACTGTGTTCCCAGGTGTTTACATTCTCAAGAGTGACATGTCTAAAACACAGGTAAGTTCAATGTTTTGTAAAAACAGATACAATTATAGAAAACAGTTAAGATCGAACTCATCGTTCATTCCTCGAGGTGACAATGATTCCAGTCTATCAATCCAAAAGGATTCTCTTTGTTGTCTCTTCTTCTTAGTGTCCGTGCCGGTATTTACAATGACTTCTAATACCTGAAATTTGACCTGGGAGATATTGTGCTTCTTTTCATTGAAGTGTTTAGCTACTGCTGAGTTGATGTTCTTATTGCAAATGCATGACTTGTGTTCATTCAGGCGGATGCGTACTTTTCGTCCTGTTTCTCCTACATAGTACTGTCCACAGGGACAACGTATGCAGTATATACAGTTCTCCGTGTTACATGTGGCGTGGCATTTTATTGCAATTTTTTCCCCTGTGTGCGGATGCAACACAAAAGCTCCTTTTATGATATTGTTGCAATTACTGCAATTCAGGCATGGGTACGTGCCGAATCTTTTGGTTGGACTTCTTCTTGGTTTATCGTCGCGTGTGTTGACGAGTAGGTCCCTTAGATTATTGGATCTTTGATAAGCAAATGTAGGTGGATCGGCGAACAATTCTTTGGTTCTTTCATCTTTAGTCAGGATTTGCCAATGCTTATTAATACACCTTTTGATTTGCATGCTCTGGCTGGAAAATTTGGACACGTATACCAAAGATGGTGATGTCTTGGTACCTTTAGGAGTCAGGGTGCTTTCTCTTGTTTTAGTTGCTACCTTTTCTGCTGCCATCTTAATATCCTCCTCCGGATATCCACGGTCTTCCAACCTCTTACTTAGTTTAACTAGTTCTTGCTCAAACTCTCTCTGGTCGCTGATAATTCTCTTGAGGTGAAGCATTTGTCCACAGGGTAAATTTCGTAAGGTTTTTTGAGGGTGAAAGCTCATCCTGTGCAATAAATTGTTTCTGTCTGTAGGTTTAGAAAATAGAGTGGTGGTGATCTGCTGGTTGTGTACTTTGACTTGAATGTCCAGATAATGTATCCCAGGGTTCCCTATCTCAGAGGTAAATTGTATCTGGTGGTCAATACTATTAATGTATTGTAGAAATTCGTTTAATGTTTCTCTTGTGTCCTGCCATATACCGAAGATATCATCGATATACCATACCCACACTTTGAGCTTGCCTTTCCACTCTGCTTTTTCTAAGATGTTTGTCATTTCAAAGCGATACATGAAAGCATTGGCATACAATGGTGCCATGGTTGCGCCCATGGCTGTGCCAGAAGTTTGGATGTAGTAGTCGTTCTTGTATCTAAAGTAAGAATTCGTGGAGATGAAAATCAGGAGCGACATAATAAATTCTTTAGCCGCCCCTATGTCGTCTTCTTGTAGAAGGAGCCATTCGACCGCTTCTTGACCCATGTTATGGGGAATGCTCGTATAAAGACTTGCCACATCCACGGTGAATAGGATGTCTTGCTCAGATAGTTGTGTCCTTTCCAGAATATTAAGGAAGTGTGTACTATCCTTGACATAAGTTTGTGTTTTTTGTATTAGGGGATTGAGAAAGTAATCGATATAAGTTCCTAGCGGTTGTAATATGCCTCCTGTGGCCGCCACTATTGGTCTCCCTGGCGGGTTTGTCAATCCTTTATGAATCTTTGGTAAAAGATAAAAGTGTGGGATGGTTGGACTGAATGTCTGTAGAAATGCTCTTGTTTTCTTTGTAATCATTTCCCTCTCTTCCGCCTTGTCTAAAAGGATTGACAAGTTATTGCTGATATCTTTGGTTGGATCATGTTCGATTCTTAAATAGACTGTGTGGTCATCCAACTGTCTTTTGCATTCCTTTTCATAATCTTGTGTGTCCTGTATCACCAATGCTCCCCCCTTATCTGCTGGTCTTATGGTGATGCTATCATCAGAATATAGATTGCGTATCATTGACATCTCTCCTCTACTCAAATTCTTCTTTTGTGGTGTTCCATATTTGATTTTTTTCAGATCTGCGATTACCATTTTCTCGAATATGTCAATTGCAGGTACACTAATAGGTGGAATGAATGTGCTTTTTGGTTTAAACTCGATAAGATCTGCGGGATCTCGTTCTTTAGCTTCGTGCTCCATTTCTGCAAAGAACACTTTTAACTTCAGTTTTCTAGTTAGTTTGTGAAGTTCAACCTTCGTGTTGAATAAATTAGTACCAAAGGTTGGTACAAATTTTAGACCTTTTTGTAATACTGTCTCTTCCTGTTGGCTCAACATGCGTTGAGAAATATTAACCACTAATTTATTCGAGACTGATGGCGTGTCTGTACTCCGGGGCCTCTTCCTCTGCCCCCTCCTCGTTCGTTTCCTCTTAGGTTTGCATCTAAAAAAGTAGATGGATGAGTGACAGTGCCGCTTGTGCCTGGTCTTGCGGAACCTCTTGTCGCGTCTTCTGTTTCTGCTGTTGTTGCTATTGGGATGTGTCCATCTCTGCTCGAGTCTGTATCGGAACTACTGTTGCTAGAGTTAGGGTTAGGGTTCCTTGGTTGTTGTGGTTGGCTTTGGTATTTGTCTGCCCAGGTGTAGACTTCGTCCCGTAGATAGTCAAAGGTGTCCCTTCGAAATTTCCTTATTTTCCTCGCTTCTAAATCTGTTTTATAACCTTCTAATTTCTTGTTGATGTCAATCAAAATATCATTGAATGTGTCTTCGCTTGTGAGTGTGGTGTTTTCTAATGTGAGATCCTTAATTTCTTGTTCCAGAACCAATAGGTTTGATGATAATTCTTTGATGGTCAGTAGTATTAAATCCAGGGAACATTTATTGAGAATCTGTTCCCATTTTGTCACAAACTCCTTGCTTTCTTTGCATAAAGTGGGTTTTAAGCCAATTCTCAGTCCGCGTGGAATCCTCTGTGCTTTGTAGTAACGACCTAAAGTGACTGTGTGTAATTTACGATTGATGTTTTTCCTGATGGCATATTCCAGCTGTTTGATCTTTTTGTGTGGATCTTTGTCCTGTGTAGTGATATTGGCTTCCTTTATAAGTCCAAGGATTGCATTTGCCTCTTCAGCTGTAAATCCTAATGTCGCTGCTCTTATTTCTGTTAATTTCTCGATGTCTTCATACGACATAACTGCGTGCTACTCCTCAATTGTGTACACGGAAGTGGAATTACAAGAATTGAAGAATGGGAGAGGGTGCACAGCTTGTTTCTTTTGATTTTGAATAGATTAGTATCTGTTGAGTATGCTTTTAGATTTTACTTCAAAGGGTGCAGCCCATTATACCGTGTCACCGTGTGGGACACTCGTTATGTGCTGAAAGAGAAAGGACTTAGGCTTATTAGCCTTCGGTGTGGGCTGCACACCTAAATTCCCCCAATAGGGTTAGAACATTTGTTTTTAGAATATAAATGACAGTAAAGCCATCTTTGATAAAGTTGCTTCAAAGTGCTTTTATTCTGCAAATTGCAATTCAATTCGATTTCTCATTTAGTTAACGAATGGTTAAACTTCACCAATTCGTTTTGTGCTGATACAATGGCAAAGAAAAATAACCTAGGGCTAATGCATTTCGGAATGGTAACATTCCTTCCTCAGAGCCAGGTTAAATGTACACGAGCATACAAAAAAATCTTTCTGTTAGAATATTTTGAAAAACATCAAATATATATGCATTCAGGAGAACAGGGTACCCACAATTGACAAACACGTACATGGAGACAAAGAGAAGAGAGAAGAGAAGAGAACATTGTCAGTGATTTGTAAACATTACATTGCATTAAAGCGTTCTTTAAAAGACTATTATCATCCGACATTCAAATTGCACTTCCGTCAAGGTTTACATTAGATATATTACTAAGTGTCTTCTGGTCAAGTATTCTGGGGGATAGGGCAGGACATTTTCATGTTATCACTGACCTGAAACGGGTGGCTTCAGTACATGCCTTTCAAACGTTCCTTCTCAGAACGCTGCAAAATGAAATAGTATGCTGCATTTAGTCACGATCACTCGTGGTTGCTTCTAATACGTGCCTGTCTGTGTGAAAGCAGAGCGCTTACCTTGTGAGTGTGTAGCTCGCTCGAGCGAAGTAACCTCCGACTGCGGGTAGCAAGAAGGCTCTGCTTGCGTCTGCGTGTATATGTGTAATGTTGTCATGGTGATGTAAATCTCAAAATGGCGGATGGCGGGTGCATGAAGTAGCCATACTAGAGTGGGCAATTAAAAGCAGTGTTAATGCTGGTGTATGGTAACTCGATTGCATAAACACGCTGGATTGCACAAATGATCCTAATAGAACCGCGATGCCCTCTGTTCTGATTGGTGAAGTAAATAAAATATAGTGCTGTGCGTTACATGAGGTAGTCAGGGGTCAAATTATGTTTTTGTGTGTGGTTTATAAAAATGGGTGGATACTGTGTTCCCAGGTGTTTACATTCTCAAGAGTGACATGTCTAAAACACAGGTAAGTTCAATGTGTTGTAAAAACAGATACAATTATAGAAAACCGTTAAGATCGAACTCATCGTTCATTCCTCGCGGTGACAATGATTCCAGTCTATCAATCCAAAAGGATTCTCTTTGTTGTCTCTTCTTCTTAGTGTCCCTGCCGGTATTTACAATGACTTCTAATACCTGAAATTTGATCTGGGAGATATTGTGCTTCTTTTCATTGAAGTGTTTAGCTACTGCTGAGTTGATGTTCTTATTGCGAATGCATGACTTGTGTTCATTCAGGCGGATGCGTACTTTTCGTCCTGTTTCTCCTACATAGTACTGTCCACAGGGACAACGTATGCAGTATATACAGTTCTCCGTGTTACATGTGGCGTGGCATTTTATTGCAATTTTTTCCCCTGTGTGCGGATGCAACACAAAAGCTCCTTTTATGATATTGTTGCAATTACTGCAATTCAGGCATGGGTACGTGCCGAATCTTTTGGTTGGACTTCTTCTTGGTTTATCGTCGCGTGTGTTGACGAGTAGGTCCCTTAGATTATTGGATCTTTGATAAGCAAATGTAGGTGGATCGGCGAACAATTCTTTGGTTCTTTCATCTTTAGTCAGGATTTGCCAATGCTTATTAATACACCTTTTGATTTGCATGCTCTGGCTGGAAAATTTGGACACGTATACCAAAGATGGTGATGTCTTGGTAACTTTAGGAGTCAGGGTGCTTTCTCTTGTTTTAGTTGCTACCTTCTCTGCTGCCATCTTAATATCCTCCTCCGGATATCCACGGTCTTCCAACCTCTTACTTAGTTTAACTAGTTCTTGCTCAAACTCTCTCTGGTCGCTGATAATTCTCTTGAGGTGAAGCATTTGTCCACAGGGTAAATTTCGTAAGGTTTTTTGAGGGTGAAAGCTCATCCTGTGCAATAAATTGTTTCTGTCTGTAGGTTTAGAAAATAGAGTGGTGGTGATCTGCTGGTTGTGTACTTTGACTTGAATGTCCAGAAAGGTATCCCAGGGTTCCCTATCTCAGAGGTAAATTGTATCTGGTGGTCAATACTATTAATGTATTGTAGAAATTCGTTTAATGTTTCTCTTGTGTCCTGCCATATACCGAAGATATCATCGATATACCATACCCACACTTTGAGCTTGCCTTTCCACTCTGCTTTTTCTAAGATGTTTGTCATTTCAAAGCGATACATGAAAGCATTGGCATACGATGGTGCCATGGTTGCGCCCATGGCTGTGCCAGAAGTTTGGATGTAGTAGTCGTTCTTGTATCTAAAGTAAGAATTCGTGGAGATGAAAATCAGGAGTGACATAATAAATTCTTTAGCCGCCCCTATGTCGTCTTCTTGTAGAAGGAGCCATTCGACCGCTTCTTGACCCATGTTATGGGGAATGCTCGTATAAAGACCTGCCACATCGACGGTGAATAGGATGTCTTGCTCAGATAGTTGTGTCCTTTCCAGAATATTAAGGAAGTGTGTACTATCCTTGACATAAGTTTGTGTTTTTTGTATTAGGGGATTGAGAAAGTAATCGATATAAGTTCCTAGCGGTTGTAATATGCCTCCTGTGGCCGCCACTATTGGTCTCCCTGGCGGGTTTGTCAATCCTTTATGAATCTTTGGTAAAAGATAAAAGTGTGGGATGGTTGGACTGGATGTCTGTAGAAATGCTCTTGTTTTCTTTGTAATCATTTCCCTCTCTTCCGCCTTGTCTAAAAGGATTGACAAGTTATTGCTGATATCTTTGGTTGGATCATGTTCTATTCTTAAATAGACTGTGTGGTCATCCAACTGTCTTTTGCATTCCTTTTCATAATCTTGTGTGTCCTGTATCACCAATGCTCCCCCCTTATCTGCTGGTTTTATGGTGATGCTATCATCAGAATATAGATTGCGTATCATTGACATCTCTCCTCTACTCAAATTCTTCTTTTCCGGTGTTCCATATTTGATTTTTTTCAGATCTGCGATTACCATTTTCTCGAATATGTCAATTGCAGGTACACTAATAGGTGGAATGAATGTGCTTTTTGGTTTAAACTCGATAAAATCTGCGGGATCTCGTTCTTTAGCTTCGTGCTCCATTTCTGCAAAGAACACTTTTAACTTCAGTTTTCTAGTTAGTTTGTGAAGTTCAACCTTCGTGTTGAATAAATTAGTACCAAAGGTTGGTACAAATTTTAGACCTTTTTGTAATACTGTCTCTTCCTGTTGGCTCAACATGCGTTGAGAAATATTAACCACTAATTTATTCGAGACTGATGGCGTGTCTGTACTCCGGGGCCTCTTCCTCTGCCCCCTCCTCGTTCGTTTCCTCTTAGGTTTGCGCCTAAAAAAGTAGATGGATGAGTGACAGTGCCGCTTGTGCCTGGTCTTGCGGAACCTCTTGTCGCGTCTTCTGTTTCTGCTGTTGTTGCTATTGGGATGTGCTCGAGTCTGTATCAGAACTACTGTTGTTAGAGTTAGGGTTAGGGTTCCTTGGTCGTTGTGGTTGGCTTTGGTATTTGTCTGCCCAGGTGTAGACTTCGTCCCGTAGATAGTCAAAGGTGTCCCTTCGAAATTTCCTTATTTTCCTCGCTTCTAAATCTGTTTTATAACCTTCTAATTTCATGTTGATGTCAATCAAAATATCATTGAATGTGTCTTCGCTTGTGAGTGTGGTGATTTCTAATGTGAGATCCTTGATTTCTTGTTCCAGAACCAATAGGTTTGATGATAATTCTTTGATGGTCAGTAGTATTAAATCCAGGGAACATTTATTGAGAATCTGTTCCCATTTTGTCACAAACTCCTTGCTTTCTTTGCATAAAGTGGGTTTTAAGCCAATTCTCAGTCCGCGTGGAATCCTCTGTGCTTTGTAGTAACGACCTAAAGTGACCGCGTGTAATTTACGATTGATGTTTTTCCTGATGGCATATTCCAGCTGTTTGATCTTTTTGTGTGGATCTTTGTCCTGTGTAGTGAATGAATGATGAGTTCGATCTTAACTGTTTTCTATAATTGTATCTGTTTTTACAACACATTGAACTTACCTGTGTTTTAGACATGTCACTCTTGAGAATGTAAACACCTGGGAACACAGTATCCACCCATTATTATAAACCACACACAAAAACATAATTTGACCCCTGACTACCTCATTTAACGCACAGCACTATATTTTATTTACTTCACCAATCAGAACAGAGGGCATTGCGGTTCTATTAGGATCATTTGTGCAATCCAGCGTGTTTATGCAATCGAGTTACCATACACCAGCATTAACAATGCTTTTAATTGCCCACTCTAGTATGGCTACTTCATGCACCCGCCATCCGCCATTTTGGGATTTACATCACCATGACAACATTAAACATGTACACGCAGACGCAAGCAGAGCCTTCTTGCTACCCGCAGTCGGAGGTTACTTCGCTCGAGCGAGCTACACACTCACAAGGTAAGCGCTCTGCTTTCACACAGACAGGCACGTATTAGAAGCAACCACGAGTGATCGTGACTAAATGCAGCATACTATTTCATTTTGCAGCGTTCTGAGAAGGAACTTTTGAACGGCATGTACTGAAGCCACCCGTTTCAGGTCAGTGATAACATGAAAATGTCCTGCCTTATCCCCCAGAATACTTGACCAGAAGACACTTAGTAATAGATCTAATGTAAACCTTGACGGAAGTGCAATTTGAATGTCGGATGATAATAGTCTTTTAAAGAACGCATTAATGCAATATAATGTTTACAAATCACTGACAATGTTCTCTTCTCTTCTCTCTTCTCTTTCTCTACATGTACGTGTTTGTCAATTGTGGGTACCCTGTTCTCCTGAATGCATATATATTTGTTGTTTTTCAGAATATTCTAACAGAAAGATTTTTTTGTATGCCCGTGTACATTTAACCTGGCTCTGAGGAAGGAATGTTACCATTCCGAAATGCATTAGCCCTATGTTATTTTTCTTTGCCATTGTATCAGCACAAAACGAATTGGTGAAGTTTAACCATTCGTTAACTAAATGAGAAATCGAATTGAATTGCAATTTGCAGAATAAAAGCACTTTGAAGCAACTTTATCAAAGATGGCTTTACTGTCATTTATATTCTAAAAACAAATGTTCTAACCCTATTGGGGGAATTTAGGTGTGCAGCCCACACCGAAGCCTAGGTCCTTTCTCTTTCAGACCTTGGAGAGGTGCCAGCCTGCCTGGGAGAGAGTCAAGTGTGTGAGCTAGAGTCATAATGTGTGCCTGTCCGCTCATACCAGGTGCTTTGTCACATAGAAAAAGATGTATTGTTAGAAAAAGATGTATTGTTAGGTTTGTGAATATGTTCCAATTACTCAGCTTTGCCCTGATGACGGGTGAAACATCGCCCACGCAAAGGAAGATGGACGTACGGGGCTGGGACCAATGGCTTGGCATCCCCAATGAAGCAGGCCGCCGATGTATAGGGTCTCAACGACCAGCCACGCTGGTTTTTACTGTATATAATGACATCATTGCTGATGACATGTACCCTCATAAGGTTCTGCCTGTGCAAACTTTTTGGCAGAATGTTCTGCGATGGCTGAGTTCTTTGTTGGCGGATCCATTTTGTGGATATAAACCTTGTTATCCTTGCAAGAGTTGTATTGGGCCTTTTCCCCTAGAGGGTTGTATTCCTTCTGGTGTGAGCATCTAGGGGGGCATCCTACACGAGTGAGAGTAAAAGAGTAAGAAATGAAGCGAGAGTGTGAGAGGAAAGATGAGAGGGGACAGGGGAAGGCGGTAGAGTGGAGTCGGGTGAGGGTATAAAGGTTTTTTTTGTGGGTGCTGCTAGAGATTGTGGGTGTAGTGTGTCTAGTGGGGAAACGGGGGAGAAGGTAGGGTGGGGCTAGAGAGAGAGGGTAGTGTGGGTTGGTGGCGATAGAGAGGGTGAGGGTAGGGTGAGTGGGTGGGGTAGAGAGATTGAGGGTAGAGTGGGTGACAGGAGAGAGAGTGGCGGTAGGGGGTGTGGGGGTGGGGGTAGGGATTTGGGGTTAGAGAGTGTGGGGGTACGGTGGGTGGGGGTAGCGAGAGCAGGATGTAAGGTGTGTTGTAGTAGAGAGAGTGAGGGTGGGGTGGCTGAGTGGGTGGGGGTGGCGAGAGTGGGGGTGGCATGGCTGAGTGGTGGTAGTTAATTGGGGGCAGGAAATATGAACAATAAAGCAACCTCGGAGGTCAAATGTAGCCTAAATAGCCCAAACATAAACCAACCAGCACATGTAATGGGGGTGGGGTTGGTGGGGGTAGAGAGTGTGGGAGTGGGATGGATGACGTTAGAGTGGGGTAGAGAGGGTGGGTGGGTAGTAGCAGAGAGACAGCATTGGGAGGAATACAAAAAGATTGCTGCTAAAAGTAGCCCACAAATAGCCCAACTGAATTTGAAATAGCCCAATTGGGTAAATCACTACACATCTGGGAAATGGAAAGCCCAGCTGACTTGCTTCTTATAAAGCTGCTGATTGGAGGGACCTCCTCATTCGGTGGTGCGGCAGAGGAGTTTGGAAAAATACATTTGAGTAAGTTGGCCATTTCATGCCAGTTGCTATGCCAGACATATATATTCTCTCTCTCTCTCTCTCTCTTTCTCTCTCTCTCTCTCTCCCAACCCTCTCTCTCTCTCTCTCTCTCTCTCTCTTTTGTAACAATGGTTTCGGTAATTTTTTGGCTTGTGCCCCACAATTTCGCCGTAACTTGCGTGCCGTTTGCATATCTCTATGCAGTGAAATGTCGAATGCTCAGCATAGAGAATCCATTGCACAATAGCGAGGAAGTCAAGAGTGAAATAGCTCTACCGTTGCTATGGACGCAGGCAATATTTGCCATGATCATGCCTGCGAACAAGCTAATTTACACACTGCGTGAGCCAAAGGACAAGCATGGATTTACTGCCTGCCAAAAGATGAATACTCAAGATGTGCAAGCAATGGAGGCTAGCCCACTAGACGCAACTCATCGGTTTGCACATGCAAGCACAGTACTCCGCTCCGAAGGCTGGTGTGCTCAGGATATCTTCTTTATTCCAGATGCAGCATCAGTTTGGAAGTGCAAGCATCATTCAGGCAGACACCTGCCTGGCATTTCCCCATGCTCGGCTGAACTCACTTATCTGACACCACAGGAGCTCTCACATAACAACCCATGAATTGTGCATCAACATTTTCCTCTCTCCACGAGGGCAAAGAGGATACAGTACATCCACCCTCTTGGAAATAGAGGCAACTTATTAAACTCACATAAAACAGCTATCAAGGCAAGGGTCTCAAAAACAACATACAATCCAAGAAGGCTCACAGCACCTGCACAGTTCTCTGATTCCAGGGGGCTAAGCGTTTAGGGGTTGGCTTGTATTGCATCAGCCAACAATGCTGTGGCACAACACAATATAACAATTTCAAATTACTTGCACCAATTGACTGACTTGTATTTCTAATGAACTTACAGATACTACAACACACAGGTAACATTTAGAGACTTTACATTAAACATTAAAACACACACACAGGGGATTTCTTGCACATTAACAATTAAGACATTTGAAACAACCCCCAGTGATTACGTGGGGTTATCACAATGCTCTTCTCTCACATTAACCCTCACCCCCAAGCATCAGTTATATATATGACCTCTTAATTTGAAGGCAAGGTACAAGGAGTGGGAATACAGCAGCAACATCGTTTTGGCTTTTTGTAAAAAAAAAAGCAGGGTTTGAAAAATTGACACAATGGAAAAAAAAGAATGTTGGGCCTTCTATTTGAAAGGTGAAGTTTAGGAAAGGAACTCAATAGGGAAATCATTTTGGGCTTTTTATTTGCAAAAATTGCAGGACCTCGAATCGTTTTGGATGCAGCATTTTTGGGTTACTTATTGTGGGATTATGGATGCCCCCCTTCTGTACAGAAGACAGGGATTTCAGAAAGGTTGAGTCACCCAGGTACTTTATTGTCTATACTCGCTCTAACACACTGGGCATGAACTTTGTTAGTTTCGAACTCTAACAACACTCATCCCGTGATTTTCTATATGTAAATTGATTGATTTAACTTCAATTCAATGCGCTAAGGATCTACACAGCTTCCACCCTCCCCACAATTTAATGGAAAGGATTAAGGCAAGCAGTTCCCAACACAATTCAATTTCAATGGATAGAGTGATTTTCTATAGTGGAATTCATTTGAGTTGGATTTAATAAAATGTGCCAAAGGTCACCCCAGTTCCACATCCCTACCCGCTATCCGAGATGGAGATTAAGGCTGGCAGAATCCCCCACACACTTTTGTTGGCATTTGGATTAATCTACTTACATGGGAGGCCTCGGTTATGGGGCATCCAGGGAAACAGCAGGGCTCCTCTGAGGACAACACAGATCTGGTGAAAGGCTTCGGTTAAGGATAGTCCCCAGCACCAAGACTTCCTCTGGCTCCTCAAATGGCAAGCCCAGCTAGCTTCCACATTTCCTTGTCTACGTCTCCCATGCAATGTTTAAGGCCTTGGTAGCTCCCTGTCTCTCTGCTACTAGTTCCTTGCAAGTGTCCAGAAGTAGACTACCTCCAGCAATAGAGTGGGTATGTCAAGGGAAAAACCAAATGTTCAAAGAAAGGTCCCAAGAATCAAAAAGTCAAACATCCCTCTTGGATTGAAAACTGATCCCTTATAGGGCTGTTGACACACCATTATTATCACAATTCCCATGCTATGGATTGGCCAGCTCTCTCACCCCACCTCCCCCAATACGCCCACTGCCTGTTGATTGGACAAGGAGTTGGGAGGTGTGGATGATGGAGGCTGAGGGATGAGAAAGATTCATCCTCCCAAAATGACAAGTGGGTTTAACATTTAGTGTTCCTAAAGTCTAACAACATGGCAGCTACCCTAATTTGAGTTCCATATTTTATGGCGAGTCGGAAAATACTAATCATATCTCGGCACGCCCTTCCTAGGAGGAGTTGACGTTTTTAGCGATTTTTACTCCTGAGCCGAAATAGTCACAAATCTGTCCCTTCTTGTTTCAAACCTTACTTCCATAACCTATCATCACACCAACTTTCCATTCTCTTGGAATTATGAGAAGGCCGGAATCATAATTGTCTTTATAACTCAACTTGTATAAATCATACAGGATTCAAATGTACATTATCCTCGACCGGGCCGCTTATCCCCTTCAATATGAGTCTGGAATGAGCTCACTGGGACACACGATACTCATTTTATTCAGGAAAAAGGAGTCCAATGTTAATCAATGGCAGTGCATCACACGTGTCCCTCAGTTTCACTTCCCCCGCACCTATTCCTAAGTTTCATTTCTCCATCATCACCTGACACGAACACCTGCTTACCAGCGAGGTCAGTTTCATGCACAATGTTTGATCATCCATTAGTCTCTCTGATGCCATTTCTTGAGGTCGAGTCAGCCCTGAAAGAGTAATTTCTGTTGGCCACTAATGCACAGTTAATGGGGAGACCTGACCTTATGGGTCATTTCGTCTGGCTGTGTTATCTACAGCTCTAATTTGGATCTAATTCTCTGTTATTTCTGTGTATTTCTAACTGAATCAGGCCTGCTTTTCCTGGAGGTCCCAGTCCAGGTCTTGGGTTCACATTTTCAAAGGCACAGACCTTTGAGTTCAGTGGGGAAAACATCAGCTGCATACATATTTCAGAAGATACAGCTTTACATCGACAAGATGTGCTTACATATAATATTTAACATTATATCTGGGCATGTTGTTTATCATACAATCTTTCTTTACATATGGTTTGGACAGATACAAGTTTACGTTAGGCATTATTCACACGTAGGCCAATTACATAGAAAATCCAGCAAGTGGGCCTTTCCATTTGAATGTCAGTTTATTTGTGAAAAGTGTCTTTCTCTGAAATATATAACTTGGCTTCACTTTTTAAATTTAAGGTACAATTCCTCCTTGGTATTTTTCACATGCCTATCATTTCAATGTATATTTTCCCATGTATACTGCTGCAGTTTTGAATCTGTCAAAAAGTGCCTTTTCCCAGTTTACATGAAGTCAGCATCTGCATCCCCACATGTTATTTCCCATTCATTGGGCATATCCATCAGTCTTAAGTTCTCAGCTAGATTCTACTTTACTTGCGCACCTGTTCATTTTAGCGGAGTTGACTAGGCCCATTTTCTACCATTTTACTAGACCTCATGTCACAAATCACTGTTTTGTACTGGCTTCTATATTTCGATGGAACTCCACATCAGCCAGCTTCACTCTCACAATAGGGGCCTTGCATGGCCTCTCCATCTCTGTCACTCTGGGGCTTCCTTTTCACCCCACACAGGTAATATTACTACCTCGTGGCCTTCTCTGGTCATATTGTTGTGCTAAACTACTACGATATTCCTCACAAATAATCACCAAGTAGTAGTTCATTTTAGAATTCCCCAAATTCTGGCTACTCCTCGATCCTTGAGTTCATCCTTTCTGACAGTGAAATAAGGCTCTACAATACAGCAGTGATAGTTGCTAAAACAGTGGCTTGAAAAGTCAAGTCAATGGGTCATCATTAGCAGCAAACGATTCCTCTTTGGTGATCCTTAGTTGAATGGAGATAGCCCCGAATGTCACATCATTTACTGATTGGAAGAACTATAATATACATGGGAAAGGTATTCCACATCATAGCAGTGACCCCTTACAAAGCCTGGAAGAACCCACTTAGAAGCCTAACCATTGGTGGACTGGGGAACAGCTTGCAGAATCAGTCGTTCACCGACACCCTCTCTTCCATAGAGCCTTCAGCCGGCCACCCATCTACCATCAGACCCCCGTCTACGTCAGCCAGACCAGATTTGAGCGAACTGGCTGTGACTATATGATGTGTTTGCATGCATTTGTATCTCTTTTTACATTTCGATTGTATTGCTGAGTTATACGCTCTTAAACTGGAAACATTGATGTCCTAATCTCTGTACAAAAGACGGAAATGCATAAGAAAGTTAATTGCTTGATTGATCACTGAATTAGTTGTGTTAGAAGTGTAACTTGGATAGTGGATCATATTCGGGCATGCTCCCCTTATGCCTGAAGATGCAGGCAAGCATAATAGAGCAGAAGTATACAGTTGAGTTACAATTTGTGTTTGTCCACAGATTTATCAGACATCATTATGGAAGAGATTCTCGTCTACGTCGGCAGATGGCAAATATTTTGGTAGCACAGAAAATCCAAAACAGAGTGGCAATACAAAAAACAATCACATTCCCCCGGGGTTGGTGGGAAAAAGGCAGGGGAGGCTCTTTGCATTTGGACAATTATATTTAGTGACTTTTGTACAAAGAAAACAGAAAGCCTTATTCATAGACACAGGCAAAGAAAGTGTTGGCAGTACATTGGAAATTGTACTCATGAAATAGAAGAATGCAAACTAACTAGTCACTTGCACTTAATATTTATGGGATTTTATTTTCGAAGCTATATTAAAGAGTAATGATTCCTCCCTAAAACAAGGCTTTTACCATTACTGCCTATAAAGATGCTTTACCATTCAAACATGTCACATGATTGTTCTGCTTGCAGTACATTCACTCAGTGGCCTTTTCGTTCAGCCAATATATATGGACACTTTCATGGGAAGGGATTCTGTTGTAAATCATCGAAACTTCAATGTTTAGCTTTTTTCATGTGCTCCATTCACATTATCCGATTGGAACTTGAAAGTCATCGAGTAGAGCGTTCAGCAGCCACACTTCTGGGGTCACGTGATGTGGAACGACATGGACTAATGGAAAGCTACAACCAGGTGTAGAAGGAAATATGGTGATTTCTAGAAAGACCTGGTCAGGTGATTTGGGTCATCATCATCAACAAACACATCTACTCATGTTTATGAACTGGACAATAGTGGGGGTGGCTGGATCCTCCCTAATTATAATAGCCGAGTTACATTTCTAGAAGATTCTTGGTAAGTGTTGATCTTGTCAGAAGAGCTTGACCTCCAACGGTGGAAGTCTGTTTTGAGGCTCAGGTTGTTGTGGGTTTGCGCACATGTTGATATCTGGCAAGGCAATGAAGTTGCCGCTGACTCTGCAGCTATCCGAGAATGATTTTGTGTGCTTGGTATCTCTTGGCACATGTTTACACAATTTAATGCAGGCTGTCAGAAATGAATTACCAACGCATTGTACTTGCATTTTTGCATCATTCACAACATGTTCGGCATTACAAAAACAATTTAAATGCATAAATGAAAGGATAAACCTGGTAAAACAATACATAGGTGTCTAAAGCTATAATTTAGAAAAGCCTTCTGATAATACACCTACGAAAACACCCAGAATGACTTAGGCACGGTACCTGGCCACTCAAGTCTCAAAACAACAAAATAACCGGGTAGTGGGGAAAGAAAGTGACAGAACACAATGTTTTGTAATACCTGAAAATCTCTCTTCAATAACGCATATCATATGTCCAGGGCACACACAAAGCACCAGTTTGTCATATGAGAATTCAAAAATGCTGTGGATGGAACAAATGGTCAGAATACGATCTCTCGATTGGAGGGGTATTAGCATCCACAACTCTTATTAGAATATTGATGGAGATATCTAAGCAATGCCTACTGGTCTTAGTAGACAATTGGGGTCTTATTTATTTATTTTTGCATTTGTAGAGCACGCACAAACCCTCAGGCATCAGGGTGCTGAAACCAGTCACATGAGGCCCTTATGCCAGGGCGGAAACATAAGTACATAAGTAGGTTGCAATAGTACATAAATGGGGTTACAAGGAGTCACATTGCGCAGTGGATGGCAATGGTTAAGTGAATAACCATGCTTTGAGGGCTTTACGGAAAGCCCAGACGGATCCTTCTGTCCTTAAGGCGGGAGAGAGAGAGTTCCAATACTTGGCGGATATGACTGGGAAGCTAGATTCACCTGCTTTGGCACGTCTGAATTTCGGTTGGACCAACCTGTGGGTGTAAGGAGTTCTGGTGGGCCTGGTGGACTGAGGCTTGATGATTTTTTGAACCAGGTAAGGTGGGGCAGAGTTAGTGATGCATTTGTGTGTGATAGAGAGAGTTTTGAATAAGATTCTTTCACTGATAGGAAGCCAGTGTACTCCTCTGCGGGCAGCTGAGATATGATCCAACCTAGGGATGTTGAGGGCGGGACGCAGGGTGTTGTTTTCGATGGTCTGGAGTTTTTTTATGTTCCGGGCCGCCGTGCCGGTAAATTGGACATTACAGTACTCTAGCCCAACGCCCACCACTGTGCGGGCGATTGTTAGGCAGTTGTTGCTGGTGAGGAAGGGTCTAGCAACATTGAGCAATTTGGTTGAATAAGCTGCTGAAGAGGAGATGGCGCTGACCTGGCGTGTTAAGGAGATAGTGGCGCTGACGTAAACTCCTAGGACCTGATTCACAGATCACTTTCCAATGGGATTGCACCATTGTAAAAGGCGTCTATGAATCAGGCCCCTAGTGCTTTTACAGTTGTGGAAACTGGGATCGCTGAGCCGTCAATGTTAAACCTAGAGTATTGAGAGTCTAGATTTTTTTTAATGGTGATGCGGGACCAATAATGAGCAGTTCTGTCTTCTCATCATTGAGGCAGAGGCCATGGATCGCCATCCACGATTGGATGGTGGCATAGGTTGAGCTCAGGGTGGCAGTATCTTCGAGGTAGGAGCCAGTGAATGGAAAGAGAATCTGTGTGGTGTCCCAATAGTTGGTGTAGCTATGCCGAGCGAATCCAGGTGGTCGAAGAGAGGCTTTGTGAATATGTTGTGGAGTGTGGGCAATACACAAGACCCCTGGGGGACCCCACAGCTGGTGGGGGAGGGTGACACACAGGCATTTTCAGCAAAGATTTTCTTTAATCTTCCTTCGAGGAAGGAGGCTATCCATGCGCCAGCTTCCTGGGAGAATGAGGCAGAAGAAGTAAGGTGGTAGCATAAAATGTCATGGTCGACTAAGTCGAGGGCAGCGGACAGGTCCATGAGGAAAAGCAGGGCAAGCTTTCTTTCATCTCTGATCTTGTCCCATTAAATTTTCAGGTCTAGGAGTGGTGACTGGCCAGGGCGGAAGCCTGATTGGCGCATTCCTAGAATTTGGTAAGTTTCGAAATGGCATTGAATTTGTACATAGGCTGCTCTGCCGAGAATGTTGAGAAGGAAGGGTAGGCTGGTAATTATTAGCAGAGGCAGGGTTGAGTGTGTTTTTTTTTTGCAGGGGAAGGACCCAAGCTTCCTTGAGGCAGGTCGGTACTACGCCAGTATTGTAGGAGGCATTAATGAAGGCCGTAATGAAGGCGTTAGTGCATCCACACAATCTTTGATCAGTGGGGCCGGGCAGACATCCCCTTTGCACCTTAGAAGGCTTAAGGCTTTGTATGATGCGTAGGGTTTTTTTCCGAGGACATTTGTTGGAAGCTAAACAGAGGGGCGCATGATTTGTTGGAGGTGGGCATATGAGCGACCAGTTTCTGGTGAGTAATGCTAGCTTTTTTAGCGAGAATCTTCTTTTTTAGCATGTCTTTTTTAAGTAGCAAAGCCTTCTGAATGCTGTCACACCAGGCCGTGTCCTTGAGTACCGAGGAGAGATGGGGGGCTGATGTTTCCAATTCTTTGAGGAAGACAAATAGCTCCTTCGAATCTGAGTTAGTATTGGCTATCCTGGTGTTAAGTGAGAAGGCTTTGGCTTGTATGATGGCTTTTTTTAATTATTGGAGAGTATAGGGAATTTGAGTTTAGAGGAGTCATAGGGAGTGCTTTTCCAACTTGACTCAGTGAATCTTTTTCGGCTCTGAGGGTTGAGAGCTCTGGGGTGAACCATGAGTTAATGTGGACAGCTTATTTGGATTTATTCAGCGCTAGTGGGGTGATGGCATTTATGCCGTTCGCCAAGGTTGTAGAGTAGAGGTCTGCTAGGTACCTAGGGCCGCAGGTGTCCAGGACTTCTGGATTGATGGCGTTGAGGTATGGGGAGAGGCCCTCTTGGTAAGTTTGCA
Source organism: Ambystoma mexicanum (assembly GCF_040938575.1). NCBI lineage: Eukaryota > Metazoa > Chordata > Amphibia > Caudata > Ambystomatidae > Ambystoma > Ambystoma mexicanum. The sequence goes on along the minus strand of NC_090931.1, from coordinate 795,405,772 downwards.
AGAGCTAGGGCCCAAGGAAGGAAGAAATGAATTAGTAGAGGGTTTGGCAAGTGGGCCAGGGGTGGGGGGTGAGAAGGTGATGACATGGTGGTCTGATCATGGGCAGGGAGCGCTAGCTTTGATGGAGATGTGGCAGTTGGTGTCGGCCAGCCAGACTAATGCACGCCCTTTATTGTGAGTGGGGGCAAGAATATGATGGTTAAAACCAACGCTGGTAAGGGCATTTGCTAGTGAGGTTGCAAGTACGTCAAGAGGGTCGTTGAGGCCTAAGTTGAGATCACCTAGAAGAAGCACTTGCAAGGCAGGCTTGATATTGTGGCCTAAGATAAGGAGTAGGTCCTCTTCAAAAGTGAGGATGCGCTCTGGGGGGTGATAGACGAGGTAAGCATTGATAGTGTTGGTAGGGGAGGTGGGCCACTTAAGAGAAAGGATGTTGCAGTGGTTTTTGAGAAATGAGGTGCATTGTCTAATGTGGAAATTGTCTTTTGCAATGAGGGCCATTCCACCTCCTCTAGAGTTCGATCTATCACTTCTGTAAATAGTATAGCCAGTGGGGTGGGCGAGGGATGGAGTTGGTCCAGGTGCAGTGTGCAACCACGTTTCTGTAATGGCTAGGGAATCAAGGTTGTTTACTGTTAGGAGGTCATGGATGTCAAGGGCATGCACGGGTAGGGAGTGGGCATTAACCAAAGCTAGGTTGAGGTTCTGGGCAGAGTTGTTGGAGGAATCTGTTTTGGTGTTGCGAGTGGTAGAGTTGAGGGGGCAGTGGAGGGTGAGACTTTGCAGGGGGACCTGGTGGCATGGCTCAAATTAGACAGGAAGGCATTGCCAGAATTTGGTAGGGAAATATTGCTAACATTTGGTGGGCAATCATTACTAGGATTGGTCTAACATTTGGCGGGCGAACATTGCTACGATTTGGTAGGCAAACATTGCTAACATTTGGCAGGCAATCATTACTAGGATTTGGTCTAACATTTGTTGGTCAAATATTGCTAGGATTTGGTTGGGAAACATTGCTGGGATTTTGTAGGCAAACATTGATAACATTTGGCGGGCAATCATTACTAGGATTTGGTCTAACATTTGTCGGGCAAACATTGCTAAGATTTGGTAGGCAAACATTGCCAGGATTTGGTAGGCAAACGTTGCTAACATTTGGCGGGCAGTCATTAAGATTTGGTTTGCAAGCATTGTTAACATTTGATAGGCCAACATTGCTAGGAATGGGCAGACCATTGTTGCTGGTAGGCTGGCGAGGTTCCTTGAAAGTCGGGTCAGGTATCGCGTGGAACTGAGCACAAGAAGTGGCGAGACTGCACCTTGTTGCGGAGGAACTATGGGCATGCTGGATCGCGTCGAGGTTCGGTAGCCGGCTAGGGTTATGGCTCGGAGAAGCGGTTGGAAAGCTGTGCCGTAGTAGTGTTTTCCAGCAGATAATCGATCTGGGACTAATGCGCTTGTTTCTCCTTACGGTTGGCATGGATCTCACCCGGCAGTAGGGGTTGGGGGCAGTACGACTTGAGAGGCGAGTGTTACGGATGGGAGCACGGCAAGGTGTGGAGAACATGCAAGCACAGGGTCCTTTTCCAAAAAGCGGTAGTTGCATGCCGGAGACCTCCATTGTTAGCCCTCATGTGCTGTTGAATTCCCCTGCATGCAGTTTTCCACATTTATAAAATGTAGCGCTACATGAAAGATTAAAACCAGGTGAAATCGCCTTAACTCTTTTATATAAAGCACACTTTGCATACATAATTTGCATTGGATTTCTTATGAATTTGCCTGCTTTTAGCAGGTGCTAAATGCAGGAAAATTCCATAGGAATCCTTTAGGGGGCATTGTGATTGCATGCAGAGGACCACTAAAATTAGAAGTCACATGCTGTTGGGATCCCTGCATGTCATTTTCAACGTTCACAAAACAGCCTTTGATAGTTAAGAGTAAAATCAGACAAAAATCCCCTTTAATCTTCACATTTACTCTCAGTTTTGTAAAACAAAATGTAAATCAGGTTCTAAAAACAAGTGTGTTCCATTGGAATCCATTGGTTTAATGCCTGCATTTTCTCATGCAGGTGTTAAACCATATAGCCCTTGAAGTCAGGAAAGGAAAGGAAAGAATGGTGGAATGTTCATTCCACTGTGTGCTCTTTCTCCACCTCCAAATGGCACTAAAATGACCTGAAGTGTAAAAGTAAAGTATAAATGGCTAAACTCCACAGCTGGTAAAATGACACAGTTGCTTTTACGTGAGCATGAAAATATCATGCTGGCATAAAATGGAGAGGTAGTGCAGGCGGAATGGGAAGTACGAGGTGGAAATGTATTTCACCTATCTCTGCCACTCTGCCTGTGAAACATCTTTAAACTCTCCCGGGGTGGTTTACTGTGGTTATGAGGCTTTACATCTTCGTATTATGTCTTGCTATAGTACTCCCCCAAAGTCTCTAGAATGGTGCTGTTGGAAAAGTAATAAATCCACAACAGTAGGAATGCTGGCATATATTGTGAGTGAAACATCCCAAAAGTGTTTTATCGCGGGAATACCGGCATATATTGTGGATGCAGTGTCATTAAAGGGTGTCACAGTAGCACTCCTGGTTAGCTAATATTCTAGGCGCAGCACTATTAAAAGTGTTTTAGATTGAGAATGCTGCAACATATCGTGAGCACAGGATCATGCAAAGATACTACTGTAGCAGTTCTGGCTGGCATATATTCTGGGCGCCACATCACGGAACAGTTTTACAGTGGAAATGCTGGCATATATTGTGGGCACAACATCGTGAAACCATGTTACAGTGGAAATGGTGTCATATATTGTGTGTGCAGCATCAATAAATGGTTTTACAGTAGAAATGGAGGCACATATTATGGGCACAGGCATCATTTTTCTCAAACATTGCGGTGTAAAGTGCTCAATTTAAACTCCTCATTTAAAGCAAATTCTAGAGGATGGGTAGAACCTCTCAGCCCCCAACCACCAGACATTACTTGGTGTTCCCTGTCTATGCTTGGATGCTGATGCTAATTTGTGGCAAACAATAATGATCCTTCATTAAAAATGCACAAGGGCCTCACTGACATTGAATCACTACATTGCTGGTGCTCTTCAGGAGCCTCCTCCTTGGCACCAAAAGCTGTGCCCATCACTGCCCTTGAGTGGTCTTTGCCCTTTGAGAGAGGTCTAAGAGAGCCCTGCCTAAATGTGCAGCAAAACCCTGAGGCTGACATTTTGGGCAAAAGCCCCCTGTAAGAGCCTCTTGCCCTTTCACAGAGCCATTGGAATGGAACTCCTTGCAACGCTTCAGTGAAGGAAACCCTCCAAACCAAACCCTTTAGGGTATGGTTCTTTTCCTCCAACACACCCTCTGATATTGAGCGCTGACACTGGCACTACCTAACAGTGCACTGGAACTCCACAGCATAGATGCTCACTCACCAAGGCAGTGCACACCTGAACCCAAAATCAGAGCTCCTATTCTGTGATTGAAAGCACCACTCGGTTGTACTTGCAGCCATTTTCCTTGCGGCCGGTGCCAAATACCATCGATGCACATTGCATAATTGCCCACTGTGTCGCGATGAAACAGTTTGCACCCTTCTCTGATCTCCCGGATTATGACCCCTGCTGATGAGCCTCTAACTTCCTCAATAACTTCCCTTTCTGAAGCGACTTGCCTGACCTAATTAGTCTTGTGAAACCCTGCCATCAAATTGAGACCTACGGCGCAGTAATGACTGCCTAATGATATCCCTCTAAAGATTGCATGAAAGGTCTGGCTAACTCGGAACATTATGAGCAAAATGCACAGCTGGGTGCAGATGGTTACTTTGTGTTCCAGAGCATCGACTGGAGGAGCTAAGCTGTAAAATACAAACTGAGGCCTCTATTCAGAAACTGCTCTGTTCCCCTGACGAACATGTTCCTTTTGCAGCCGTGTCAGATTTCAGTGCCAGTACCAGTTTCTGTTCGTTGCCATTTTAGTGAGCTGCCATTTGTTGTGTAATGAGCTGATCTGAGGAATATGTTAGAACAGCTCGCGCAACAGCTGCAGTCAAGCATGCTGCCTAGCAGGCAGAACTGGGACGAGTGTTTATTTTTTCTGAAGGCTGATGAAAGCATTTCAGACAGGGACGGTTATTTCAATTGTTACTTACTGTGTACTTGTTTTTAGTTCTAAAGGGAAAACATATTGCAAGCTTACAAATTATGGTTCATTTCACAGAGACAGGAATTAGCCCATGTGATTTGTCTCATTCGTATAGCGGTGTTACATTGGAGTGAATTACCTTGTAGAAGAGTAATTTAAATAGGTGAGTTTCGTGGTAAGGCATGTATGCGGGTTGTAAGGCTAGAGGGGTTGGTGAGTAGGCAAAGCGTGGTATGCACCCCGATTATAAAAAAGGAACTAACAAATACCCGCAAAGTAATTACATCAGAGAATTACCACAAAGATTCACTTCAATATAACAACATAGAACTGTTTCATTCTATATTTTTCTACTGAGGCATGCGTATTTACTGTTTTCTTTGTAGTGTGTACCTCCTTGTCACTTCAGAGCACTTGCATAAGGACAGGAAGGGAAACAAGCATTAGCAAAGTCAGCCATGTTGGCTTTTTTGTAACATAGGATCCTTATTTTTTCAGGCACTGCCATAATAGTTCCACCTGGCCATCAAATGGCACAGCTAGCAAATGGTGCTTGCACAGCACTTGGGCATGTTATGGCAGTGCAGACGAACAAGGTTAGTTAGCAGAAACTGAAGTGCATAGCAGAGCCATCCTAAGCACTTCTGGGGTCCGGGGCATGGACACCTGTGTGCCCCTCCACCGAACTAAAGGAATGAAGGGATCTGAATATCTGGTAACGCTCACCCTCGTCGCAATCACCACACATTGCTTGATATACTGCCTCGCAAAATAAGCATAGGTACTCCATATCCATCCCATTACCCTCTTCATTCTTGCTGTGATTAGAATGATAAAGAAGTAGCATTTCAAGGATAACATTAGAAGTCCACGATAAGGATACTTGTGTTGTAGCATAGGTACAGGACACTTTTTATCAATAACAGCCACAAGGAAGGGATACTGGCCATAGTATGAATACAGGCCACTGTAGAGAAGCAGCTGTACAGGTCATCTACAGAGTCCGCCCCCACAACTCTGTCATACTGGATGAAAAACAAGAGGATAATATGCCTGACACCGGGTATTATTCCAATACTGCATCGAAGATATGAAAGACGTTATGCGCTCAGACAACCTTATCGAATGTACCCTCGAACTGAAGTGGTAGAAGGAAGTCTGCAGACACCACTGAATATAATTAAGATCTGACAGGTGTAAAGTGACGTAATAAAGAGAAGACACGAGGACGTACTAAAATGATATACGAATACTTAAATAATTAAGATGTGATTGAAGTAACAAAGTAAACATATGCGAATGAGAAGAAACAATATACACAGAGAAGATAAATAAGAAGAGAAGTAGTAAATGTATATACGCAGAAATGCAAGGTAGATGAGACATATAGAAGCTTGCTAAAGTAGAAAATATACCACGGGTAAAGCAGCCATGATGAGACGATGGACGTCGGTTTTGTATAATAATAAGCTGAAAATCCCAATGAGACCAATGCTGCAAAGCTGACAGGTGCTGGAATACAAATGTGTGCAAGAACAAAGAATATTTGTTTGGCTAGGAATCAAGGATGCCTCCGCGAGAAGCAACTGCAAGGTACAAAAGGAGTCAAAGAGGATTAGCTATGTACGTAAGACATATTTCTCTTAGATTAAGCAAAGGAGTAAACATCTGAGAGTGCCAAGCAATGGACATTTAAATATGCAGAAAGCATATGCAAGACGGAGCAACCAAGTCTCTAAAGGCCAAATAAGAGAGTAATGGCACCCAACATAATTGAATCAAATAGCACTAAATGAAAGGGCACGATGGACAAATCATGGTCTCATAACACATAGTGCAAGCCCAGAAAGCCAGGCCTATTAATGAAGCTTCAGACAAATGTACCTTGACTCCCTTTAAAGTTCTGGAGAAGAGAACAGTCAGCAAGTTCAACTACAATGAAGAGACCTTGACTTAGGGCCAAGCTGATGAGAGATGTTAGGCTAATTGGCCAAGTGGGCAGTTGTCTGACGTTGGTCTCCACACATGGGTTTCATTTTGCTTGCGTGCTGCTAACGAGCCGAATGTCCAAGGTTGGTAGAGGGTGCCAACCAATCAGGATGGCCTATGTGATGATGGACCATACATTGTTGCAGAAGCCAATCTGCTACTATTATTCTACTATTATCTGTATTATACGTAGTTAGAGGTTGTTCCAGGCGCGCCTACTCAGTAAGGGGCTTCCAATAATGTTACTAATGCCTAAATAAGCTATAAGTATATATGTTCCCCAATCCAATCTCTCCGCCCGATAGGTTTTTACTGTTTGCCACGAAGGATGATGTCATAGCTGACATACATCGAGGTATAAATCCATTGTGTAATGGAAATGCATTTGAGAGGGAGTAAGCAGCGACTTGTTATGCTTGGCAGATTTCCCTACTTTATTGAACTGATAATAAAGTAGTAATTTGCCATATTCTTTGAGTCTGTCCGATTATTTGGACCTGAGATTAATTATTGTGGTAATCCCATTCTGCAGTTGGAGCGCTCCATGTGCTACTGCACATTTTGGTGGCAGAGGATGGTTTCGATCCATCGACCCTCTGATTTTTTACATCTTCCACCATCAGCTGGAAGACAGCAGAGTTTCCTGTGGAGAGCAGTAGCAAACACACGTGTGACCTGAGACGGTGGGCAGGTGCCTCTTTGAAGAAATTCCTGTCCCGTCCCTACCACAATACATATCCAAGATTAGGAAATACCATGCTGAATGGGTAAGAGGCACGGCTGACAAAATGTTCATGCATTGGCCTCAAGATGGTTCCCTATCAAGAACAGTATTACAACATATGACAACATACTTACATGCTGCATACTCAGGGAAAAGACTACAGAACAAGTTATCAATTTTAGAGTTATGGAAGATGTATGTATTAAAATGAAAGAGAAGATCCGCCTGAGAAGGAGTGGATGCTTAACCAGCATAAGGAGGAGGGCATAGGGCCCTCAGCTCCTCTTTCACCTCCCAAAAACTATAGCACAATTGTGGACAAAGAGGGAATCTATCCTTTAAAGGAATTAAAAGCAGAAGCGGGTATGTTAATCCAACATGCGCACCCCCGTTTATAGTAGTGAGGACAATATAGAAGAAAGCAAGATTAAAGAGCGTAAATATATGCCTGCATGCGATGGAATACAAAGAGCGTGATGAAAGAAAGGATAGACAGATAGAGATTGAAGAAGAAGCTAAGAGACAAAGAGGAGAGAAAGACAGAGCTAGTGGAATGACAATAGTACAGAACGAATGGATGGGAGGACAGATACCACTCAAATTAGATGGAAAGGGTATTGGCGATGTAAAAGAAAGAGAGGAATGGGAGAAGAAGGAAAAGGAACGAGAAAGGGTACACAAAGAAGAGAAGGAAAAAGAAGATGTGAAAGGAAGAACAAAGAAGGTATGCATAACAGAAAAAAGAGAAAGAGAGAACAGAAGAGAAGAAATGTGAAGAAATAGAAGCACAGAGATTGAAAGAACATAGGTTGCAAAGAAGGCGAGATGCAGAAGAGAAAAGGGAGCTGAGAACAAGGGAATATGAACTGAGCAGGAGTAGGGGACTAAGGGATGACCAGGTAGATCACATTGTCAATATATATTACTGAATGAAGCACAAGAACGATGGGAAGAAGAGAGAATCGCAACAGCACGCAGGAGCTGCACGAGATACAGAGAGTACAGACATGGGCTGACGAGCATGAGGCAGAAGGCATAAGAAAAAGGATTGTGGATCTACATAGACAGATGAGAGAGAAAGATGAGTTACAAGACCAGAGGGAGTATCAAAGGATCTCCACTGAAAGAAACAAGAGGCAGATTGTATGATGTAATGATGGACAAGCATAGAACGCTGTCTCTAAGCAGACTAGATCTTAATGACGAGGAAAGGGATAATAGCCATACCAGTTGGGGTATAATGATATCAGATGAAGAAAGGGAAGAAACCAAAAGAGCGTGAAATGAAGGCACTTTCGGATTTTTTATAGATCCGAAAAAAAAGAGTGTTAAAGTGGTCAGACTTAGAGAAACCACACAAAAAATACACCAGAACCTACGCCATATTCTGAACGACCACAAGCACGGTCACATAGTGCAGGGGATATGTCCCCATCTTATGTAAGCAGATTAAGGTAATTGCCAGGACGAAAATAAATGGGCGAAACTTGCCCCACCTGGAAGACAAGGAGCATAGGTGGATATGATTGTAGACCAGGATTTACGCAATTTCCATTATTAGAGAAAGAGGGAGGACGACCACAATGTTCTCCATGGCCGCAAATGGATAAAGAGAATCTGAAATGTAAATTACCTAGTTTGACTGTGGGTGTGGGAAAATGGATCTTTCAGTTAGAGAGAATGACAGCGGGAATGGCGTTAGCAGTGAGTAACATAAAAGGCCTATTAGCAGCTATCCAAGGGTAAAGAGCTGATGACATTTGGAAACAAGCAGGGTATGCAAGTGTGACAGCACAAAATGCGACACACGATGGTGCACCATTTAATAATTGTAGAGCATACATATTGAGGGGGCTCAGAATACAGTGGGCCATATTCCAAGCTTGCCGGGCCAGTAAAAAGGTGGTGGTAGCAACAGACACCAGCACTTTTACCGGACTGGCAAACTACGTGTGAGGCAGACCACCATCGCCAGAAACACTGGTGCCGGTAACAAGGCATCCGCAAGTAAACGCGCAGGGGAATGAGCACCGGCTGGCTGCCAAGAGGCATTGGACAGGAGGATGATGAGGAGGAATGAGAGAAGGAAGAGGCAGCACCATGCAAGGCGTACGCCCATACCCCATGTACGGGCCACACCATGGACCATCAGTGACATGCAAATCCTAACCCTGCACCACCTCGACAGAGAGAGAATAGCATATGTCCTCAGCATGATCCAGGGAGACATTGAGAGCAGGATTGGCATCCGCACAACCATACCACCACTGGTGAAGGTAGTGTTGGTCCTGCATTTCCTAGCAACAGACACATTCCAAAATACTGTAAGTCAGCTGCATGGATTAGCACAGCCAACATTCTCCAAAGTGTTGGTGGAGGTGACGGATAGACTCCTGCTGCATATGGGATAGCACATTGCACTCCCACCCACCCTGGCCAGGTGAACGCTACTACAGCAAGGTTCTACACCATGGCAGGCATGTCCAATGTGATGGGTGCCCTGGATTGCACACATGTCAAACTGGTTGTGCCCCATGCCCAGGAGGAACTCTACGGGAACCGGAAGCACTACCATTCACTGAACATCCGGGTCACCTGTGATGCAGACCTCATCATCACCCACTGCTGTGCCCGGTTCCCAGGCTCAACCCATGATGCTATGGTCCTACGCAACAGCACGCTGCCAGCGTACATGGAGGGGCACAGCGGGCAATGTACTTGGGCATTGGGTGAGCAAGAGTCACAGTACACTGAGACAGCTGTTTTGGGGGGGAGTAGTCACAATGCCAATGATTGGGCCGAGAAGTCCCCCGCATACACGGGACACCCCCACAAATCCCAGACAAGAGAGGCTGCAGTCCACCATCATATGACATGACACAACAAGCTGCAGTGATTGGGCAAAATGTGCAAGCCAAACAGGCCACAGACACACAGGACCATAGGAACCACAATGCAACAGTGCAAAACACACAGAAAGCATGACCTGCAATTGGGCCCAGGCATGGGTGAGTAGGTGAGCAGAAACCATGTGTACGGGGTGCAAATGTCCCTCGAGGAGGTGTACATCCAACATGCCACAACACACCCCTGCACCAATGTCAAATGGCACAGTCAGCAGCAGCACCCATCACATCATCACACATGTGAATCAATGAACCGCACGGCACACTGTGCATCAGCATGGGATGCCGACCCACAGACACACATTGTGTGCATGGAAGGACACCTGCAAGCTACGTGCCCATGTCACAGCAATGTGAACCAGACACATGGGGCATACACTGTGTCACTCAGTGCAGAACATCGCCATACAGGAGATGTGTGCCTGATGAAATGACACAGGGGGACCCCTCAGCAGCAAAAGGCATGGCATGGGACCCAGATAAATCCTGGGTGCTCACACCATGGCTGCTACATAATGGAGTGAGAACATCATTAAGCATGTCTGCTCCCCCCGCCCCACATAGGTGGGAGCTCTCTATGTAATATCCTCCTGCCCCTCTCAGACTTGAGTCGTACCTCCTTAACTTCCGGTGACTTTGCCAAACTCTGCCCATCCTTACCTCCTCACCCCTATCCATTCCTTGCTAATCAGCCCTCTGACGGTGAGACCTGCAGCCTGGACCTTCATGCCACTCACAGGATACCAGACCTCTGCTTACTCAACACCAGAAACATCCCACCCCTTCCCACCACCTCCCTAGTGGGCATCCTACCCAGTGGCTGTGCACACCACCCTTGGGTCCACTCCAGCCTAGCACCTAGCCAGTGGCTTCCTACCCTGGCACCCCTCAGCAGTTCACTCCCAGGCCCACAATAGCACGTGCCCATACCTTTTGCCCCCTCCCCTATCTCCTGCAAGTCTCTTAGCTGCACTTGCACTTCCAAAATGCCACAAGACCTAGTAGGCCCACGATTGCATATGTACTGTCATTTGGCAATGTTTTCTACTTATCTTGTCCCTTCCCCATATTGACTTGTTGGGCCTGTAAACATTATTTCATAGTATCAGCACCTCATGAAAGCACCACTGATGGAAATTAACATGAATGACAGAAATAGTGCACGTCCAATGGCCCAAATTCAAATAGGTGTAATATCACCCTGCGCATTCTAAGTTGTGTGCCACAGGACTGCGCGTCTTTCTCTCTTCTCTTACCCCCTTCTTCTCCACCTAACTCCTTTGCACCTCCTATGGTGCCCTCTGTCTCTTATCCTATCCCTCTCACTAGGTCTGGAAGGAAGAAGTTCAAGAGGGACATTCTGATCTCCAACCCAGGCCTCCCTATTGCTAACACCTACACCAGCGCTTCCTCCAGAAATACTCTCACTGACATCCTCTTTGTCGTCCCCTCTCCAGACATATGGACCTTTCATATGGTCTCTGTTCTCTCTCCTTTCCCCTCCTCTCCCATTAACGCTGGCACTAAGTGGGAGGCCCTCTTGGCCTTTTCCACTCCTCCAAGACCATCATTAATATCTATCTGAACGGTACCGTCTTGGTTCAGGGCCCTCGGCCCAATCAACTCCTTTTTGATAGGTATTTCTGTGTCTTATCAAGTTCCTCCCGTCTCCTGCTACTCCTCCCCCACCTCTTTGGCACCCTCATCTTCCTCCTCTGCCCACCCTCTACCACCTCAGCAGGGTGTACCTCAAGCCTGTACCCCTCCACGGAAGTCTTTCAAATGTGGCAACCTGCTCCACGTCGCTGTTCTCAACTCTCGTTCTGCTGTCAAACACTCCTCTGACATCTGTCACCTCCTCGAAGAACTCGTCCAAGATGTCCTTGCTCTCACGTTTACGGCCAGTTCCGTCACAAGTTTTGACACTCTGCTCCCTGTGGGCTCAAGATCCTCTCCGGGGAAACACAACTGTCAAGTTCCAAGGACAAAGCCTATGCTTACACTGCCGGGCCCTAAATCCAGACATTAGAGCAAAGGGAATGAGAAAAAGCAGCTCACTGGGATAGTGCACCGAGGGCGCTGCCAGAGATGATGCTAATTTCCCCGACATTGTCCTCTGCAACATGTTTCAATACCGTGCCTTTTATCTGTGCAAGGCGGGATGCACACCCTCTCCACTCAGCGAGCACTTTCTGTGTGGTTTCTACCCAATAGACACCAACGCTAACACCTTTTCTGTTTCACTACTCAAGCTTTTGGCCTTTTAAGGGTGCCCACAGGGGTGCAGCGGATAGGTCCAGCCTATTATCGGTTCCACATGTCATCCAGTAAGAAACGGGGATCAACTTTTTCTATCAGCCCTTTTAGAAAAATGAGCACAGTTTAGGTGTTTCTGCAGTTTGATGTGTTCTCTCGTTATGCGCATATGTATACATCACATGGCACATACAACTCATTCATGTGCTATAGAAAGACATGTCTTTGTTTTTAGCAGTGCTCTATGCTTCTAAGTTTTCTTATTGGTGATGCTGCAGCACCCCTAGGTTGCTGTTGGTCTTTTAGCACAGTCAGTGGGCCTCATTACGACCCAGGCGCTAATGGGTTAACGGTGCCGTAAAAGGCTTCAGCACCGTTAACCTATTAGAGCCTAATTACGAGGTCCCTTTGCGGGACCCGACCTTAAAGGCTGGTTTTACCAGCCGTTAAAGTAGGGACCCGCAAAGGGACCTTGGTGCTAAGTACGGTGCCGCAATTTGCGGCACCATACTTAGCGCCTTCCCCATTCCCATTGAGCTCTATGGGGCAAAAATGGGAATGGGGAAGGGCCATGGCGGCATGGGGAATTACCGCCCCGCCAACCTCGGAATGGGGTGGTAATTCCCCATTCCGCCATGGCGGACACCGGCATGGACCATGGTGCTAATAGCACCATGGTCCTCCGCCTAGGTCGTAATGAGGCCCAGTGACGCCGGAAATTCCGAATATGGAGGAGGCACCCAGATAACCCGGGCGGTGTCCTCTTCAGCCTTATCTCCCTCCCCCTCCTCAGGATGGAGGAGGGGAGGAACTCGCCAAAGCGCGCCAAAGCGGGGGAAAGCCCGCAAAAACGAAGCAGCGCGGCAAGATGGGGGGAAAAAGCCTGCAAAGGGCTACAATGGAAAGGGGCGGGGCAACCCCCCTTTAAAGCAACCTTGGTGCTAAGTTAATAATGCCAAGGTCACGGGTTCATTCCCTGCATTGGCCTCATTGTCAATTTTGGGATTTGAGGTTACTTTTATCCTTCTAGGGAGGCAGGGCTCCGGAATGTCTTAATTTCAGTACAGTGCAGTTCAAAGGCCCCATGTCTGTGACCTTAGCGGGATCTAAACCGCGGTGTGGGGATCAGGTTGCAAGAATGGAACTGCACATTGGGTGTTTGCATTCAAATGTGGGGCACAGCAGTACGGTAAGGGTCAATTTCGTGCTGTCCATAATGCCGCCGCTTTCGAATGTTGGGGATTAGCTCGATTGGGGCCACTTTGAAGGAGGTCCAGAGCAGCGGAAGGGCTGAGTAATATAAATGGCGAGCGGGATGGGTTTCGCTTACTATTGTTGGAAGCGGCCTGGGATCGGATCAGTCCACTAATTATGTGTGGTAGTCACGCAGGTGATATGTCAGTAAAATACAATGTTACATCATACACCAATATGTGGAAAGGGAATTGCTGGGTATACAGCAAACAGATACGTGGGCTTTTTTGTTAAGTGCATACATTAGGGGATAAAGGCCCTCATTACAACCCTGGCGGAAAGTGACTGACCGGACCGCCACAGCGTAAATAGCGTTTCCGCCATTGCACGATGGAGCAAAGTGCGGCCCATTCCGACCCATCGGGCACGAGCACCACGCCATGGCGGAAGTGCAAAGTCCGCGATGGCGGAAATGACCCCAAAACGGCCCACACCGCCGCCGTACGGCGCCCTAGGTGCAATACCGCCACCCATCATAGCGGACACCGCAGTGAGCGCCAACCGGAAAGTACGGTGACCGTAAATATACGGAAACGGAAGTAAAAACATGGGCCCGGAACGGGAAACAACACCCCGTACACCTATAAAACCACAAAATACACACAACCACTGAAAACACCACCCTGAGACACATCCCAACCCGTCATCCACCCTAGTGAAACCAAGAAAAATGGGAAAAGTAGCGAAGAAAGCGTGCGACCGCAAGCGGCAGGTCCACTTCTCCCGTGAGGAACTCACCGTGCTTACAGAGACCCTCCAGGAGAATGCCGCCGCCGTCTTCTCCACGCAAATGACCAGGACGGCACTTGCGAACAAGAAGGCCATATGGGCCCTGGTGGCACAGCGGGTAAGTGCGGTGGGGACCGCACCCTGCAACCCACAGCAATGCAGGAAGCGGTGGGACGACCTGCGGATACGCGTCCGTAGCATACTTTCTGCCAACCGCAACATTGCCACAGCCACCGGGGGAGGATCGGAATCACCCATCAAGTTGACCCCCTGGGAAGAAATCTGTGCCTCCACCATTGGAATGGAGAGCATAGAGGGAGTCGGAGGGATGGAGAAAGGAGTGCAGACATCCGGAGAATCAGGTAGGTGGCCCAAATAAAACCATGCCAAATCCACAATGTCCAATCATGTGACTCACATGTGTCCACATAGCGCAACAGCAACACATGGCCAGGAGAACGTCCACACACATTGGCCTGATAGCGCACTTTAAAACTCACAATAAATACATAAATAAGTAAAAACCCCAAAAACACCCACTACACGTGCAGCAGGCACACCCTAACTGCAGGCTGCCAAACAACTGCACCCTCACTCCACACACAAATGAAAGCACCTCCAAGGCCCCGACCCAAATCACCCTCAGGTACCACCCCAATGCATGTGATACATTGCCATTCCAATTCCCACAGACCCATTAATAACGCTCGCCCTCCTTTACTCCACCACAGGGTCCGATCCAAACGACGAGCTCCAGGACACCCCTACCAGCACACCTGCAAAGAGGGCCAAGACCGACGGCCAAAGACCCTCCACCTCAGCTGCACGCATCAAGACACGGCAGCAGCACATATCAAGTGGCAGCACACAGGAGGGAACATCAACAGGCACCCCAGCAGCCAGCATGCCCACAACAGCACCACCACAGGTCCCCCCAATGGATGCCACAGAAGGTACTGCCTCTGGTGGCAGCAGCACCATAGGTGACACCCCATTAATGGCAGCATGCTCCGACACAGAAGACGGGGATGTCGAAGTCAGATCCATCCATGACCTGTCCCAATCCCCCTGTCTGTTCCATCCCGTACACCATGAGGATACCACGCAGGGGCACCCACAAGACGACGACTGGCCATCCCCCACAAGCCCTGTGGCAGGGCAACATGAGGCGAACAGCCCCTCTGTGACACCACCGCAAATGGCCATGGCCCAGCAGAGGCAACAGTCCCTCGACCAGTTAATCGTGCAACAGCAGCAACTGGCCACGCTCCTCAAGGACCATGCCGATGGATGTGGGGGCACTAAGGCAGACATAGAAACATCAACTGAGACACTTAGGGCACAAATGGAGAGTAGCACCGAGAGCCTGAGAGTCCAAATGGAGAGTAGCACCGAGAGCCTGAGAGTACAAATGGAAAGTAGGACCGAGAGCCTGAGAGTCCAAATGGAGAGTAGCACCGAGAGCCTGAGAGTCCAAATGGAGAGAAGCACCGAGAGCCTGAGGGGGGAACTGCATGCGACGTCCAAAGACGTATGTGCCGAACTTGCCGCAGTGCGCCGTGTGCTCACTGAGCTCTCACAAACCCTTAGGGACATGCATGGACGTGAGCAGGCAGAGACATCATCCGTTGCAAGTTCCGTCCAGGGCAGCCCCCAATGTAGATCTGGGAGGAACCTGCGCTCCACAGGCAGGGGTGCCCCTGATACCCGCAGAGGGGGCTTGCAATAGCGACTGCCCACTGACAATGAGCATCTTTGGACACTGGTGTTCGGGGGGGAGGTAGGAGGGTGGAGGGGGTGTGTTGGGCTCACTTGGGTGGCGGGTCGATAGGGTGTTCAACATGATATCACATATGCCATAAACAATGCATGATCAAACAATGAGATGTGTGGACAATGATCTTTGTGTACTAGGCCATCATAGGCGTACAGTCCATATTGTGCATGTACCAGACACACACAGTGCCACGAGTCCCGTGTCCATGTATCAGCCACCAGGCGTGAGTGCTAGAAGCATGCATCTATGAGATGCTGACGAATTTCACGGCCCTCCTGTGCCTCGCAGACTCCTTGAGGTGCTGCCACATCCCCACCCTCATCATGACCATCTTCAGGTGCTTGCAGTTCTGCGTCAGGGGGCATGGGCACATTTCTACGTACGCACATGTTGTGGAGCATGACACATGCCATCACCATCTTTGCAACCTTCTCATGGCGGTACAGGAGTGCCCCGCCAGACCTGCTGAGGCACCGGAAACGGGTCTTCAGTAGGCCGAATGCCTGTTCAATGACTACACGGGTACGTGAGTGGGCATGGTTGTAGTCCTCCTCATGCTGGTCCCGTGGGTTCCGGACTGGTGTGAGGAGCCATCTCTTCAGTGGATATCCGGCATCACCTGTATGTGGACGATAAACGAATTATGTGGAATGCCATTGCTACGTACGCACCCCCCCCCCTTCCTGCCAGGTCATTGCCGCATCACATACCCCACATCATCATGCATGAAATGAGACTCACCGAGTAGCCAGGATCTGTTCCCTGCGTGTCGCTCCATGTAGCGTGGTATTGTAGAGTTCCTCAAGACCATAGAATCATGGGTTGATCCAGGGAATCGGGCACAACAATGTGTAATGATCCTGTTGGAGTCACACACCATTTGTACATTCAGTGAATGAAATTGTTTTCGGTTGCGGTACTGGGCCTCCATGGCATGTGGGACGACCAATTCCACATGGGTGCAGTCGATGGCACCAATGCAACCCGGTATGCCGCCAAGTGCATGGAATCCCACTTTTGTGTTGGTTATTTCCTGCTCCGAGCGTGGTAGAGAGATGTAGGCGTCTGCGTGCTGCAGGAGGGCATCGAGCACTTGCAATAGTGTCCGTGAGAACAGTGGCTGAGAAATGCCATGCAACTGTCCGACTGTGTGCTGGTAGGTGCCTGTGGCCAGGAAGTGGAGTACAGACACCACCTTCAGTAGGGGTGGGATGGCGGTTGGGCTATCTATCATGCTGACAAGGTCAGCCTGTGTCATGTCCACAATGGCGGCTATGGTGTCCCGGTCCAAACGGTAGAGGGTGTGGATCTGCTCATCAGTGAGGTTGAACGGATGTGCTCGGAGGCGTGGGATTGCGGGCTGCCTGCGTGGTGGTATTGGCTGTGCTGGCAGCCCTTGCTGGCCCTGCCTTGCCCTCCTCCTCCTCCTGCGTCTCCTCCGTGCGGCCGGTTGTAGTTGGTGTTCGTCTTCTTCTTGGAGTTGGAGTACTTGCAGTGCTATCAGGTCCCCCAGGGCCAACATCGCGAGTCCTGCCGGTAGCATTTCGGAGTGGGTGTGGTTGTGGGAGGAGACTGGGTGTGCAATTTATGTGTTTTCAGGCTGTATGGCCTCCACATGTGGTGATTCATTCCACCTGTGCAAGCTGCTCTCCCCTTTGGGCGAGCACGTCCCGCACACAACGCTGCAATTCGAGGAATGGCATCTTGCTATTACAATCATGTATTAGTACCCGATGGCCGTGTAACATTGGTTGATATGTTCATTCGGCTATGGTCCCATTGTTTCACATGCATTCTTTGCAGTCGCAAACAGACTTGTGAAGGGTCAGTGGAACGTAGTACTCGAGTAACGGTGGACCCTCATGCATCACTGTACCGAGGTTCACCGACGGGCGGGGCCTCCCATTTGTGAGTGAAGGCAGTTGCCATTTTCACACACAGCCGCACTAGATGGATTAATTTGTGATTTCAAGCGGCCACAGATGCCTTTTCGACGTGATGTTGCAAATGAGGAATTCGAAGGGCGGCGCTTTCGGTCTTCAGCTAGCGGCGAGGAGATGCCCACAGGTCTGACTGCAAATATAACGTTCTATTGTTCAGTGTCCTTGGGACAGGGGCCATGGCGAGGATGCAATGATTGATATGAATAGTTTGGGATGCGCAATAGCGAAGTGGATGATGAGGCCGGACGTTCCCAAATACATGTTACTTCACAACACTGGAATTACGGGCTGGGGCACAGTGGATTTTGCAGGCTGCATAACGCACAGACTCAATGGAATTCTCACATGTTATGTGAGTATGGAAACAGGCGTTATCATTACGGGATGAGGGAATGATGAATGGATGCATGGACAGATGATTTGATACGGTGTTTGCCATGTACAGGGCTTCTTGGAATCTGTCCGCCTCCCCTGCGCTATGTGATGCAGGGCTGCCATAGTGGGACCATCGTCTATCTGGCCTTGTTGAGCCCTCCCTGTCTCGACGCGCCTTCAGACACTTGTGTCCATGCACGTTACCAATCCCATCTGATGGATTCTGTTTTCACAGACGCATGCACAGGTACACTCGTTTGTGATGGTGTTTTCACCTCGATATGGATAGTTATGAGTCGCAAGTGGTTTTGGGGTGGTGATGATCCTTTGGAGTGGGCTAGCATGCATATGGCTGTGGATCTAGTGTGATCATTGAAGTGAGTTGTTCGAATGTAGTTCTGATGGCCATTCTATTCTTTTTCTTTTCTTTTGGTTGACAGGTATCTCCTCCCCTTTTGCCACTGCCATCTGTATGCCACTCCTGCAGATGGGTTTTACTCCCGACACCTGCTGCTTCGTGTTAATCAGTGGAGCAGCATTACGATCTTATGGGACGATCGCCAATGGGCCACATGCCCTTACGCAGTACTAGTGGCTCGGAGCAACATTTCGGCCTTTCAGCTGGACTAGTGCCTCCCTATTGGGACGGCCCTGCGGTTCTAGGCGCTTCCATGTTGCCTTTTCGTACGAGAATGTAGCCCCTGTGTACCATGAAGGAACAGGGCGTCACACAAGAAGTAGCTGGTCATTTATTGCGGATGCAGCCCACAATGGTGAAATGTGTTTTGGAGTTCATGGCCTAATGGCTGTATGGGCTTGGTGAATTTGTTGTGCATTACATTTCTATTCTGATATGGGCCGTGTAGCGTTCTTCTTTGCAAGTGATGTGGCATATTCCTATTTGGGGAGCGATGTATTGTGAGGAGATCTGCATTGGGTTCCAGCTTCGGAGTATAGTTGCGTGGTACTGTGCTGGGCGCGTTTGCCTACGAAGCCCAGTGAGGTCAGGGGTGAGGGCTGCCAATATGACTGTTTGAATGATGTCATGCTCAGGGGCGGGGGATTAGGTTTTGTGTAACAGATGCCGGTCAGCCAGGTGGATTGGTGGAATGATGTGATTATCGGAATATTGCTGGTCACAGGTGCCTGTGTTTGCGTGCGTTTCTTGGTGGGAGACTGAGGTCATGTCCATTGGTATAGCTTCTGTATTCGTGCCATCTGTGCCCTGCAGCTCCCATTGGCCCCTCTTGTGATTCTTTTGTTCGTTGGCATGCATGGGTGACTTGTACATTTCACTGGTTGCATTGTGACTTCGTTGCACCTACGGGGAGTTGTACTATGTGGCCAGGGAGCGGTGTATAGGCACTCAGTGGGGCCGTTTACGGTTGATTCGCGATGCCGTACTTCTCACCATGGCGGAATGGTACTTTCCGCCGTGCTTGATGGCGTTAAGTACATGTCCGCTAGGGTCGGAATTCGCGTACCCTTGCGCCATGGTGCTAATTACGGTTTGGCATGGCGCGCGCGCGCGTACTTGGTGCAGTTAGCGTTGGCGTTCACTACGGTGTCGCTAATGGCATCGTACTTTACGGTGACGGGTCATAATCGCACCGAGCGCTATTCGATGGCGGTATTGCATTTCCGCCATCGTTTTTCGATTTCCGCCAGGGTCGTAATGAGGGCCAAAGTTATTCTCGACCAGCAAGCGGGATACATTGGAGTATGTGGTTGGTGCATCACATTGTTCCTGGGAAAGGAAGATCAAGATCAGGCTCACGCCAATTCGAGCAGTCATGCTGCATCCTGGGTCTGGTAGTCCCATTCGATGACGCATCGGCTGGCAGTAGGCCATAGCGGGTGTGCTGATTGAGTTGACAAACGCATACTCGGGAGGCATATACACGGAGGTTTGGGGAAGACCATTGTAAGGGCAAGGCATAGCTTTAAATTTTAGAAGGACATTTGGGGATAGCGCAATGGAACACAGATAGTGGGAGCTATCGGAGGATCTCAGACTGCGCTATTGTTAGTTGACCGGCGCAGGAAGGGGCGACTGCAGAGCACATTTCTGGGTCGAAATACATTCGAGGGAGGATGATAGTTGTTTGCTCTGGAGAATGCACATGGGTAGTCCCGCCCATATTAGGTACATGCAGTATGTCATGTGTGCAACATACAAAACGCGGCAGTCTTGTTTCTTGATTTTCAGGGACCGTGGTGGTTTAAGGCCCACTTAGGTAGTGGTGTTCTTAGGGTGAATTTTTGCAGGGGAGTACCTTTGCTGAAAATGGCGTGGGGGACATGACATTTGAAGAAGGGGTGCCCCAGCAAAATGAAGGGAAACGAGGAAAGAAAAAAAAAAAAAAAAAAAACTTACTAGGAAAGTTGGGGGGGACAAACACCCCGGTCCCATCCCTAAATGTATGCCCATGAAAGTTTGGGGCTTGCCACATACAAACGTGGCAGTCATGTTGCATGAATTATGGGGGACTTCGGCGGGGTTTAAGGAAAACGACACAGGTTTGAGGGCCACAGCCATATATAGGAGTAGCGGGGAAGCAAACGCATTATAAATAGAAAGGGGTTTATTATCTGAGCCATTGGGCACAGCCACCAGTGGCTCATGTGGTAAGTGCTGCGTCTCGCAAGGCGGGAGACCAGAGTTCCTATGCGAGGTTCGGAATCCTCTGGGCATGTTTATGGATTGATTGATGGGAAACCACCTGGAAGCGGACAATGAGTTGGTTATATCTGGTCGCTGGGGGACTTATCCACGATGCAGCGGGGTGCAGCATGGGTATCGGGCGAGTGATATGTAGGCCTGAGGTATGGGACCTGCTGTGGGGAATTGTCACGATGGTGGGCAATGTTTTCCGAACACCGTGTCTGATGTAAGTAACGTTGCTGGGGAACAGATAAAGGGTTGCCTCACCCGAAGCATTGTGTTATTATGGTTGGGGACAGTGATGGGATAAGATGTGGTGCGGACCTCCATGCTAATGGGGCAGGATGATGGGTTGGGAGCACTAATATTGCAATGGTTTGGGAAAAGGGGGTAGCAAGCCCCCAAGATACGAAAAAGCTTGGCGCAAAAGGGGCACAAAGATGGCAGGTATTAGGATAAGAGGTTGGGCAAGCCTGCATGCTATGATACAGGATGGCGTGCCAGGGGCACAGTTATTGCAGTCGTGTGGGGGCAAGAGGTCAAGCAGGCCCCCATACTATGATACAGGTTGACTTGTGGGGGGCACAAAGTCTGCATAGGTTTGCGCTTAGAAACCCTGGGTGTTAGGCACGTTATACATAACCTATCATATCATGTGCCACCTGCTCTTGATTCCCTCTGCTGGTTTTTTGTTAACAGTTCGGCAAGGCCAGCCCGTTCTATAGATTTGGGATTAGATTAAGCAAATCACTAGTTGGGAGGTAGGACGGAGGGCCAGTGGTCAAGCGTACACACTTAACAAAGATGCAACGTGATGCGGGGTTGGGAACAGTCTGGTTGGGGCTTAAGAAGTACTTGATATTAAACAACGCAGTGTGGTACACTGTGAGCAGCAGGAACATGTTTAAAGGTACAGGTAGCAGGGTCAGCGCACCCTTGCACCCGGCCAATGAAAATGATCAGGTAACAGGGGTAAAGGTGTGCATGGCAGGTAGCAATATAAAGTTGTGGGATAGGACCACTAGGGACGCCTGAAGAGGGGCAGGCTTCTTGGTCATGGCAGTTGCCTTACATGATAAGTAAAATGGAAAGGGAGAGCCCTCTCATGAATGTTGGGAGGTGGTGCGTACAGGACATGTAAAAATGGAAGCTGTGCTGAGACAAGGGGGAAAAGAAGGCAAAGGTACAAGTCTAACAAAGGACTAAAAAGTCAGCTTCGCCCGTCTAGGACGGTGATCCCCCAGTTGGTAGCTCGCAGCAGGCGGAACAAGGTTAAGGCGGGGGGCATTAGTCTATTAAAGGGGTGGATGAATTTCTATGGGTAGAGTATGTAGCCCCTGGTTGAATATACAAGAGAGCGAGTGCACTGGCCAGCATGGGGCAGGGGAAATTTCACTGGAAATTGGGCACAATGTGCTCTAAGCTCCTGGAGATGTGGTACACAGAGCAGGCGGTGGCTGATCAACCCAAAAGCTCCGTAGTATGAACCAGTGGAAGGCAGACATTTGCCAGCAATAGGGATAAAGCTCCATAGGGGAATTCAGCACAAAACTCTGGGAAATGTAAAATGAGGAAAGATGGCTCAAGACCAGGGATTCTTGTGGGGCGAGTTTAGCCCGAGAAGACTGAGGAGAGGGGAAGTAAGGCAAAGGTGGCGCCTGAGACTCTAACTAAGGAACATAAGCTCTACTTCACCCGGCAAGAACGGCGCTCCCCCAGCATGGTAACTCCTGCAAGGGCAGGCAGAGCAAGGTTAAGTTTGCTGGGGAGCTTTACCCGAGTAAAAGTGGTGAGGAACCTATTGCGGGTGCAGTAGGAGGAACAAGTTGGAAAGGTGGCAGGGGCAGAAGTGTCCCAGAGCAGGCCCACGGTGGTTAAGGTGGAACAAGATGGGAAGGGACAGAGGCGAAAGTGTCCCAGTGCAGGCACGCCCTGGTTAAGGCGGAGCAGGATGGAGAGGGGACAGAGAAAAGAGGGTCCCAGAGCAGGCACGCCCTGGTTAAGGCGGAGCGGGATGGAAAGGTGGCAAGGGAAGAAGTACAGCAGGCATTGCCTTAGCATCTTAAATTCCAAGGAATAATCTAAAAAAAAAAAAAAGTGTTCATCTGTGGGCAATGGGAAAGGAGGTCTGGGTGTGAAGAGGTTTATCAGGCCGGAAAGAATATAAAATCGACATGCCACCTTTTCTCCCCACTAGCAGCAGCCCGGGGGAAATGAGATCGGTCTGGGCAGGGTGCCGGGGAGGAAAGGGGCGCAGCTGCAGGGGCAAGTGCGCTGATAGCATTGGAAACAGCAAAAGATGGACATACTGGCCATACATCTGGGAGATACCGACCCGACAATCCTGGGAAGGGGGGCTCTGACATGGGCAGGGGTTTTTGGCCAGAGCAGTCACTGCTTGATTAATTTAAATTCCCTTGAGTATCTTCTGAAAGATGGGGTACATTTGTCACTTATAGGGTTGGAGATATTCTTCTGGACCCTTTGCACAGAAATCCAAGAAATGTAGGAAGAGAGCAGGGGGGAGCCACGGTGGGCGGTAACCCACCTTGGCGTGGCGGTGTTTGGGCAACCAAACACAAGAGACAGACTCCGGATGAGCCAGGAGAAAGCTGGAAGAGTCTTCGCTCTTATCAGACCAGCGCCCATTTGGAGCCTAAACGGCAGGGACGTCTGGGGGAACAACAAGGGCTCAGCTTCCCCCAAGGAAACGGCGCTCTCCCCGCCCACGAACACCTGCATGGGCAGGCGAGGCTCAGGCGCAAAGGGCCGGGAGAGTTGGGCCTATGATGGACTTTTGGAAGGAAAGGGGGAAGCAGGTTTTTGGACACGGAGCAGTCGCCGCATCTTCTGAATTATTTTCACTAATGTGTACAGAGTGTTTTATGATATTGTGGAAAATAAATCTGCGGCCTTTTTATGCCAAAAAACAAAGCAAGACTCAAGTGACACTTTTCTGGGGAAAAAAGAGGAATGTGTTATTGCTAAGTAATGGGTCCAAAATGGACAGATGCACGGGTTATGACAGTGATGACGGAAATTCCGAATATGGAGGAGGCACCCAGATAACCCGGGCGGTGTCCTCTTCAGCCTTATCTCCCTCCCCCTCCTCAGGATGGAGGAGGGGAGGAACTCGCCGAAGCACGCCAAAGCGGGGGAAAGCCCGCGAAAACGAAGCAGCGAGGCAAGATGGGGGGAAAAAGCCTGCGAAGGGCTATACTGGAAAGGGGTGGGGCTACCCCCCTTTAAAGGAAGTGGGCTTCCCACTGCAGGCAGCATCCAGCCTTGGCAGTGCGACGCCCGCCTGCCAACAGAGGACTTCGTTTTTCCACCCACCCACCCTACAAACAGGACAATCAAGGAGGCCTGATCGTCGACGTCGCAGGACGACAGGCAGTGTGGCGGTGTTTGGGCAACCAAACACAAGAGACAGACTCCGGATGAGCCAGGAGAAAGCTGGAAGAGTCTTCGCTCTTCCCAGACCAGCGCCCCTTGGGAGCCTAAATGGCAGGGATGTCTGGGGGAACAACAAGGGCTCAGCTTCCCCCAAGGAAACGGCGCTCTCCCCGCCCACGAACACCTGCATGGGCAGGCAAGGCTCAGGCGCAAAGGGCTGGGAGAGTTGGGCCTATGATGGACTTTTGGAAGGAAAGGGGGAAGCAGTTTTTTGGACACGGAGCAGTCGCCGCATCTTCAGAATTTTTTTATTTTTTTTTAAGTTTTTATTATTTTGAAAACAAATAAACAATACAAACCAAACTTGCAGCACTATTTACAACAGACTTGTGAACATCAATTAATGCACATTACTGCTCCCCAAATCCCTCCCCCCTCAAGAGCTTGTTTGCGTTTCTCATTCTGTATCTGCTGCGTGTGGATGGGTATCGCTTCCTTCCAAAGCTGCAGAATCCATTATTGTGCCAAACAGTCCTGTTATTAACACTCTCCTGCCATCAGGTTACCCACTTCTTCTTCCCCGCACTTGCTACATGCCTCCTGCCATACTACCGTTTCAGCCTCCGCCCATTTTTGCAAATCCCGCCCCCATACCTCAACCCGTGGCTTGTGGCACTGCTTCCAGCCCATGGCAATCCTTCTTTTTGCAAGCACATATGCCAGGTCCCTTAGTTTCCCAACATGTTCAGTATTCCGTGGTCTGGGAAACCCTCCCAACAGGCAGGCCCAGGCCGTATCTATGTTGAGCGTGACCCCTTTATCTGCTAGTTTTTGTGCCACTTCCCCCAAAAAACCTTCAATCACTGGGCAAGACCAGAACATGTGTGTCATATCAGCGTCTTCTTCATCGCATTTTGGGCATGCTTGTCTTCCCGCGTTTACAAACTTAGATATTCTCTTCGGGGTCATATAGGCTCTATGCGTTATGTATAACTGTATCTGCTGCAATCTGGCGTTTCTGGACACCTTCTTGTGGCATCCCATAGCACGCTCCCACATCCCATCGGTCATCTGTGCCCCCACCTCCGCTTCCCAGTCCAGCCTCAAATGAGTCAAATCCTTCCCCACCCGGGTCATCACCATCTCATACAATCTAGAGATCTCGTGCCCTCCTTCTGATATGTCATATATTGTTCCCATTATGACGTCTGGCTCCTCCGCCAGTACAGTCTCTGGCCAGGTTTTACGAATAATCTGCACTAGCCTAAGATACGTGACATATTGGCCTCTGTGCAGGCCTGCCTCTTCTCCCAGTTCTTCGAAATCCTTAATGATCCCCTCTTGCCATACATCTCCCAATGTGACCAGCCCGACCGATTCCCAATAGGTCCTGATTATCATTCTGAGTTGGTTGTCTCCCCCAGCCAAGGCGACTAGCGGCACCTGTGGGGAACACGGGTACGGGTTCTCCATCAGTCGGCATACTCTGCGCCACATCTTCCACCCAAGCAACATCATATCCGGGCGTTTTTTCATTTCAAGTCTAGGCACCCAGATAATCTCCTTTAGGTAAAACAGAGTGCAGTCCTGTCCAAACAGCCTAAATTCAGGAGTTACCTCATCAGAAAGCCATTTGGTTACATATTGCAACTGACCGGCTACATAATAGGCCTCAAAATTTGGCAGCTTAATGCCCCCTCTATCATGTAAGTTCTGCAGCTTCCATAGCACCACTCTATTGCGAGTGCCATGCCATAGGAAGTCTCTGCACATGCTATTCAGTTTGACAAAAAACTTTTTGGGTATCAAGTATGGTATATTACTGAAGAAATGTAACAGCCTGGGCAGGACCACCATTTTGAGCATCGCCCCCCGTCCCATCATCGCCAGCGGCAACTTCTCCCAAAACTTCATACTTGTTCGGATTTTTCCCACAGCCACCTCGGTATTATGTAAGTGTTCCTCCTCCACCGTATGGTACACATCTATTCCGAGGTAGCGGAAGGAATCAACCGCCCATGGTACGGACAACACTGGCAACCGCTCCAGAGGGGCTCCTCTGTAGCTCCCCAATGGGAACATGCTCGATTTTTGGGGGTTCACCGCTATGCCGGACAGTTCTGCATACCTTTCCATAACCTCTAGAATATATTGAAGATTTTTCTCCGGATATTTCAAGTATAGTAGTAAATCGTCAGCATACAAGGATATTAGATGTTTCTCTCCCCTTACCTCAATACCAACCATGTCATATTGTTGTCTGAGGTACACTGCCAGGGGCTCCAGGGCTAGAATGTATAACATCGGGGACCAGGGGCACCCTTGTCTGGTGCCCCTACTGAGTTGCCATCTCTCAGATATCACCGATCCTGTGCGCACCCTGGCCAGTGGTTCACTGTATAGTAATTTTGCCCACCTAACATAACCCGGCCCCATCCCGTATTCTTCCAGGGACTCCAGCAACCATGGCCACCTCACTGAGTCAAAAGCTTTGACTGCATCTAGGGACACCACCGCCATTTCCCCCTCGCTCCTGTTTCCCTCTTCAATCACCCGGTGGAGTCGCCTATGGTTGTGGATTATATTTCTGCTGGGGACATAACCTGTCTGGTCCGGGTGTATCAGTTTGCTAATAACTCTACGCAGCCTATTGGCCAGGACCGCCGTCAATATCTTGCTATCCTGGTTCAACATTGACAAAGGCCTATAGGAGCCGCAGCTATGCCCTGGCTTGTTTGGCTTAGGAAGCGGCACAATTAACGCTTCTCTAAGCGATTCCGGCAGCCGGCCCATCTCAAAAGACTCATTGAGCATCTCTAGCATAGGGGGGAGTACTTCCTCTCTATATGTTTTATAAAACTCGCCAGGGAGTCCGTCCGCGCCCGGGGTCTTACAGGTGGGTAGCTGCTTCACCACGTCCTCCAATTCCTCTAAGGTAATCGGTGCGTCCAGCTCCTCCCTTTCTTCAGCACTAATCTTAGGTAATTCCATGTCTTTTAGAGTTTCTCTAATCTCCTCTCGATTGTCCCCTCTTCTGTCCTCATATAATGTCCTATAATAGTCGAAGAATGCCTCGTTGACTCCCTCTTGGGTGTCAACCACCTCCCCGTCTTCTCTAGTTATTGTCCTAATCGGGGGCCTGGGGGTTTCGCTCTTATATCACCACGCCAACAAGCGGCCAGTTTTATCCCCACCTGCATGTTGCCTCTCAACATACTTCTTATAGTTAAGGTTGCAGAGCCTTTCCCAAAGCTCTGCACACCTCTGCTGTAGTTCGAGTACAAGTTCCGCATCCCCTCCCGCCCTGTTGCTTTCCCGTTCCAGTTTCTCTTCCGCTTCCTCTAGCTCCGTTAGGACCCCACCCTGTAGGCCTTTTGATTTAGCAAAAGCAGCACCCCGCAATACCACCTTAAAGGCTTCCCAGAGCGTGCACGCTGAGGCCACGCTGCCTGTGTTTACCTCAAAGTACTGTGTGATCGCATCCCTGATATCTTCCCTGAAGACCGGGTCCCGGAGCGCCTCTGCCCGGAGGCACCATGTCGGTATCCGCGCCCTGGGGCGGCAGTACTGCCAACTCAGAACCAGAGGCGAGTGGTTCGGCAGGACCCTCGCTCTATAGTCTATTTGGGTGGTCTCTATCACCACATCTGGCGTGGCAAAAAAGTAATCAAGTCTCGTATGCAGTTGCTGCGGAGCTGAGTAATGCGAGTACTGTGTTTCATTAGGGTGTTTCAGCCTCCAAACATCTGCCAACCCGAAGTCGTCTAGTAATGTCTGCAATACCCTGGCTGTCGGGGTGGGCCTATCAATCTTGTCATCAGATCTGTCTGCCTTTGGGTTGAGCACGCAGTTGAAATCCCCTCCCCAGATAACCGCTCCTCCCATACACGCGCCCAGATGAGTACACAGGGTTCTAAAGTATGCTGCAGTATTTTGGTTGGCAGCATACGTATTTATAATGCACACCTCTCTATTCTCCACCAAAGCCTTTAATATGACCAACCTCCCCTCCGTGTCCACCACTTCTTGTGTAAGTTGGAGCGGAACGTGCGGTGCCACCCAGACCAGCACTCCCCTAGCGTAGGCAGAATACGGAGAGCCTACTACAGTACCTCTCCACTTCTTCCCCGCCAGTTCCAGTTTTTGCCGGGTCAAATGTGTTTCCTGCAACAACGCAATATCAACCTTCTGTCTTTTCAAGTACATCATGACTTTGTTTCTCTTTAAGTAACTGTTGAGTCCCCTAACATTCCATGTTACGATCTTAAGGTCCCCCATGGCTCATGAGTGTCATCTTGCCTTCCGTGTAACGAATCCCCCTTGCCCACGTGATACAGATACAGCTCTCCATCTTTACTTGTAGCTTCTTGTGCCAGCTCAAACTATCCCTAACTATGTACACAACAAATTCCCAACTTTCCTCCCCTCCCTCCACCCGTACCTTCCCCAGCACCACACACCCCAACTGCTGCCCAGCTCCGTTCTCGGAACTCAGGCAACCCCACATCTAGCCCTACAAGCACCAAACAATGCACAGAGCTCAGTAGGGTAAAGTCGCCCTAATGGCCACTTAACTAAGATTATTGTGGGGTAAAGAGATCCGCTCTGTAAGGCTCCCATTACTTCAATAATAATTACAGTGCTCATAACATCTAGTGCAATAGTCTGACCTTCACTACTGAAGGCTGTGCAAATGACTATATTCAAGTCCCACGGGTCCGTGCCACGCCATCTTGTGGCACCTTCCTCGTGCATTACTTATCTCTTCCGTGCTCTCTCTCCGTCCGAACTTCTGACTCCTGGGGACATCCCTGCGCATCGAGCCATCCCATGGCATCCTCCGGGGTCTCAAAAAACAAAGTTTTGTGTTTATGTATAACTTTCAATTTTGCTGGATACAGTAACATGTATTTGTGGCCCGCCTTTCACAGTCTCCGCTTTACCGTCCCAAAGTTCATGCGGCTACGCTGCACAGACAGGGTATAGTCCGGGTAGGCCGTGATGTTTGCCGCTCCTCGTATAATCGTTCCTCCCTTGCGGAAGTGTTCCAATATCCTCTCCCAGTCCCGGTAATTAAGAATTTTGGCTATCACCGGCCTAGGCGGGTTTCCTGGCAGCGGCCTCCTTGTTAGAGCTCTATGTGCCCTTCCCACCGCAAATCCTTGAGATAGGGCTCCTCCGGGTATCTCTTGCAGTAGCATGGACTCAATAAACTCTGTGGGATCGTGGCCCTCCAATCCCTCCGGCAGGCCCACGATGCGGATGTTGTTTCGTCGGGTGCGTCCTTCCACCTCCTCCGCTCTGCTCTCTAAGTTGCCCACTCTCTGTATCAAGGCATGCAATTCGGCCTTATGGGAGGCACAATCCGCGGTATTCGGGCTAACTTCCTTCTCAAAGGACTCCGTGCGCTCCGCCAAGGCCCTGACGTCCTGTCGGAGTAGATTAACATCCTCCTGCACCTCTCCGACCTTAAGGTCCAGTGCCGTTTTCAGTTCAGTGACGGCTAATTCGAGTTTAGATTCCCAGGCCGCCTTTAGGTCTGCAATCGCAGCTAGGACTTCTTGGTTGGTGCCCGTTGTCGTCATGCTGCCTGCAGGCGGCTTATCCTTGCTCTTGGTGTTGTCTTGACCAGGGGACGTCTTGGCGAAGTCGTCCAGGGTGGGCTGTTTCGCCTTCGGCCTCACCGTTCGATTCGACATGACCCAGAGGCCCTGTGTTCTGCACAAATGACAACTGCGCGCCCAGTACGCCTCTTTCGCTCGATCACCGTGCGGCCTGCTCCTTCCTTTGTTCCGGACATTGGTCGGCCATTTTGTGTTGTCTTTTGTCTCCTGCGCTCCTTATCCTTTCCGCACAGATCTCTGCCGCCGTTCTTCCTACACCTTCCAAAAGTTCACCAAGCGTGGCCCAATCATTCACACACCGACATGTGTATTTTCAGCAGTCGTCGGCCCATCGTTGCGCACTTTTACGCCCGGATCATTTCAGGATCACGGGAGCTCCGCCAGATCACGTCCTCCTACATGGCCCTTGTAGCCACGCCCCCCTTTTGAATTATTTTCACTAATGTGTACAGAGTGTTTTATGATATTGTGGAAAATAAATCTGCAGCCTTTTTATGCCAAAAAACAAAGCAAGACTCATGTGACACTTTTCTGGGGAAAAAGTGGAATGTGTTATTGCTAAGTAATGGGTCCAAAATGGACAGATGCACGGGTTATGCACAAGACAAGACCGTAACACACAGTCCTTACCTTCTACCAGTACCAGAGATTCCTGGCTGCAGCATCAGTGCCGATTCTCGGTTGGCTGTGCGTGCCGGGCCCAAGGAATTGTTCTGTAAAATAATAAGACATTTCACATTTCCGTCGAATTGATCATTCACGGCGGTGAGGAATGGGAGGAGCACTCACGGGTCTCTACAGCACGGCAGACTCTGAGCGAACGTCTTAGGGATCGAGGTGTGTTCACGGCGGCAATTCTCTTGTCACGGTGCTTGGGGGCGATCGGACCTGCTGGGTCATGCAGGATTGCTGGTGCCCCCGATGATTGCCCAAGACTGGGTGAGTCTAGGTGGTTTCCGGAGCTAATGCAGTGGCGGGGAGGCTCCCTTTCGTGTGCTGTGGTCGCTTTTAATCCGCCAGAGGTGGCCTGTCCCGCAGTCCCGGCCAGGGACCGGGTGCACTCCGGGGGGGGAGGGGTGGCACATGCAACCGCCGGCTATGTGAGTCCGGAGGGCCCTTCTTCCACTTGAGCCCAGCTGTCCACTGGAAGCGTGGGCCTGGTGGAGTAGTGGCGGTCGCCGGGCGACTCCGCTGCCGGTCCTGATGGTCAGGGGAGGCCAACTTCACCGCGCCGTTGGGGGGCCCCCCTCTCCGGGCCCCGGTGTTGATATCAGATATCGGTCAGGGGGGCAGAGGGGTGGCCTCGGGACAGGAAGGCGGATGCTCTCACCTAGTTTGAGACATTGGTTCTGTGGGCCGGCCTCCCGTCCTTCCGCTCTCCTGCTATGGTGGCTGGGGTCTCGCTGTTGTCCGTGTGACGGTCACCGGGTGTCATCCCGCTGCAGTCGTCCCACCGCCGCCCGCAGTGTTATTGCCACTGGTGGAGGTCTGATGGTGCTCTGGGCTCTGGAGACACTCCCGGGGGGAAGCATTCCCGGCCCGGAGAAGGGCCGCGTTGCAGACTATCCGGAAGATCAACGCTGCCTGCGCAGGTCACGGTTACTTGCTGGGCAGCCGCTCTGCAGCCGAGGCAGGACCGAGCCTCGCCGCCAGGTGTCTTCGCAGCTGAACGGCGCAGCCTCGTAGTTTCCCTGGCTGGACTCGTCAGGCTCCTAGCCCGAGTCAGTCGTCTGCGGACTCTTCTTCGTGCCCTTTCGACAGCATGATGGCGCAGGGTCATGGTGGCGGCCCGACCTCTCTGCATTTCGGGGAGGCTGCTGCCGGCTTGGTGTTGTCTGCTGCCGCTGTTATCAAGGTGTTGTTGGCTCTGTGGTCTCAGTCTGTTTCAACCACTAGTTAGAGATGGCTTGTACACCGGGGATGTAGATTTCCAGGATTAATTGGGGAGCTCCTGCATCGCTCCCACTGGAGTGGCCATCTTGGTCGGCTCTCTAGCACCCTCTCATGGGAGGAGCACTCATGCAGGTGCAGCCCAGGACCCCTGTGCCAGCCCAGCCAGCCACCCACAGACAAGTCCCCCCATGGTGCCATGATGTTGCCGACTGTTGGCTTGGCTCAGGCAGGGACTGGCAGGCCAGCACGGTAGGCCGGCCTCCTCTTTGTGATGCATTCATCAAAGAAAGGTAACAATTAGGTGTTACCTTTTTTTGATGATGGTATCTGTGCCATGGTGCCGCTAGCTGGCTGCTGGTGCGCGTTGCAGGCAAGGTGCAAGCAACGTAACTTACATTACCTAAAGTAACGTACATTACACAAAAATAATGTAAACCAAAAAATCGACCCAGGGTGGTAGCTTATGAAACCAGCCCCCAGGGGCTCCGGTGATTCGGCCTATGGCCAAAGGACCGATAGGCCCAGCATGACCCTGCCTCTGTTCCCCAGGGCTCTATCCTCTCACCCTGGTTTTTCAACCTCTACTTGGCCACTTTGGTCCACCTGATCTCTATCTTCTCCTCTAACTCTCAGTGTTAAGCGGATGACACTCAGCTTTCCTTCAGGCTGCCCTCAGCCTCCTCTCCTCTCTCGCTCATTCCTGACTGTCTATCCGCGATTGAGGATTGATGCACCTCCAACGATCGATGCCTTAACGCGAGTAAGACAGAGATCCTTCTCATTGGTACCCTTGCCCTTGCTTTTCCTCTCTCACTCTGGCTGCCCGCCTTGGGCTCTCTTTCTTCACCTTCCTGCAAGTCAAAAAACCTTGGTGTCATCTTTGACTCCACTCTCTCTTTCTATCGTCACATGTTGGATGTCGCCAAGAAGTCCCACTACCAGCTGCACTTCTTCAAAGGGACTCTGCCCTTTCTCGCTTCCCCCAGAAGCTCACTGTCTCCAGAGCCCTGGTTCTCTCTAGGCTGGACTAGGGCAACATCCTCTTTCTCAATCTGCCTTCCTCTACTCTCTGCCCTCTGCAACTAATCTAGAACAGGACTGCAAGACGTATCCTTGGCCTCAAGCCCAGGGACGGTATCTCTCCAGCTCTGAAATCTCTCCACTGGCTCCCGGTGGCTGTAAGGATCAATTTCAAGACCCTCTGCATTGTCCTCACAAGTCTTTCTGGGCCTGGGGCCCACACTACATCCAATGCTCTCTTCCAAAATACCTTCCTTCTCGAGCCATTTTCTCAGCTACCTCCAACTCTCTAAGGGTTAGGCAGAGAGTGGAGGGTAGATCTCTCTCCTTTGCGGGTGCCTTCTTCTGGAGTGGCTTCCCTACCCCTCTCAAACTTGAGTCAGACAACCTGAAATTCCGGAAGCAGCTCACATCTTTCCTCTTCTCTGCTTTCTCTCTCTCCCTCCCCTGCTGACCTACCTGTCTGCTGTACCGACTTGTTGCTTGGCTACCCTCAGTGTCTCACTGGGTACCAGGCTCTTTCTTGATCAGTCACCCTTGCACTGCCTACAGGCCTACCATGCACTTAGGGGCTGTAACTGTAACCCTGCAGTCCCTTGTTCTTCTTGCACTACCCAGAGCCACGCTGCCCTGGCTGCACTTACTCAAAGCAGTGCTGCCCTGTTTCCCTCTCCCCTCTCCCTTTCATTTCCCCCCCTCTTTCCCCTTGCACTTCTCATTCTTGCACTTGCACGATATGAATGACGCAAGGCCTGGTAAGATCGTTTGTCTTGTCCTCCCTCTGTTTTTCCTCCCTTGTGGTGTCACGCCTAGAAACAAGTGTATACAGGCGCGTTATAAATGGCTTATCATATCATACTGTGCAACCACATTTGACCTGTCGTGTTACCCTGATCATTGTGTTACTGCTGGAATGATGCACGCATCCACTGTACCCAATTACATGCACCCATGTCTGACCCCTAAGCAGGTGACACCGGATATCCTCAGTTCCAGTGGTTGAGGACTCCCCTGAGGAATCCCCGGAGACTACAGGCGTGCCCACATTTGGACCAGGGTGGCAATTGAGCACACATTTGGCCTGTGGAAGCACGCGTCCAATGTCTAGATTGAACAAGGGGAGCTCTGATGTACAAGCCAGACAAGGTGGGTAAGATTGTGCTAGCATCCGCCATGTTGCACAACATATGCATCCGGCGTAACATACCACTGCCCCAGATGTGGACATGCCCCACCCCTGATGATGATGATGATGATGATGCTGTGCCTGTGGGTGGCACACATGAGGACACGGCGCATGCAGAGGCCATGTTGGATCGGATTGCTCGCCAAGAGCTAATTGAGAACTCTTTCTGATGCTGCCTAGCAGTATTCCGAGCAATGGATCCTTCACTGTTAAATATACACAATAAAGACATGTGCACAATGATTGATGTCTGATCAAGATTGCAAGTGAAAACTATTTATATTCTAAAGTGTCAATCAAAATATACATGTATTAGGCATCCCATCCCATCACATAACCCAACAACACCCTTCCCCAATCATCCACCCCAACAACACTGTTCTCAATCACCCACCCCGAAAACACTCTCCCCAATCACCCACCCCAGCAGTATGCTTTAGAACCATTACTTTGTCTGTGCCTCACTTTCGGGTGCATTTGGGCTTGGGTTCTGGCTCCTGGAGCCTTGTGGTGAGGTGGCACATTGAATGTGGCCTTGGCATGCTTTCCTGTGACCCCTCAGTGGGCATATTGGAGGTGTAGGGCTTGGAACCCTGAGCATGAATGTATTGCAGTGTTAACTGCTTGACCTCTGTTAGGGAATCTGCTGAAGCAGATGTAACATCCGTATGCTCATGGACCCCCTGGCCAAGTGTGACCATGGCAGCAGTTGCATAACTCAGGGCGCGTGCCATGTGGCGGGTGCACCCCTGCATGCATTTGCATATTTAATGCAGCTCCATCAATTGTTCCCCTGCCATTGTGTGGATGGCCACCTGCTTGCGAACTATCTGGCCCAGGTGTGACCATATTGCTCGCAGGTTGACTTCAGGCAGTGGTGGCGGGCTATGTGGGCTTGGGTGTGTAGCTGGACTGAAGTCAGGTGTGGTGTCCCCCTCATATTGCTCTGATGACTCCATGGCCACATCATGTTCCTCATTGGAGTTGGGCTCCCCGGCAATGTCCATCTGTGACATGTGGTGGTGGGCATGGTGCAGAGGAGTTCTGGTGTTTCGGGGTGCTGTCCTGTGGCACGTGTGCACTGTAACCACCTGTGCTGTAGTCGTAGGTCACAACAGTGTGTGCAGGTGGCATTGGTGGTAGCTGGGCTGCTACTGCCATAGGTAGTGGTGGCTGGGCTGTGTAATAAACCTGACTGTGTCTTACTCGCTAGTCCCCGGGGATATGTCACCCAGGTGACCAGGGGACGGCCATCGCTTTTGGATCCAGTTCCTTGGGGTTGACCAGTGCGCGAGGATCACCTGGGTGAGGGGTCTTCCGGGAGTACTAGTGGGACACTGGATGGTGAGACACGGTATCCCCTTCCCTGTAACCCCTTAACCCCATCCTACCAGGTAGGATACTTCGGAGCTCAACCCGCCCCCCACCCACTTTCCCAACATGAACTCTTCCTCACGGACAGCTCACTATGAGAAAAAATGGAGTAACACCGGAGCCGTATACATGACATGTCCCAATACAATGGTCAGGCAGGGTCAGGCAATTACTGACCATTACACACACATGACTTGCATTACACTTCCCCACACAGATAAAGGGCGGAGCACGAGAGCACACTCTGAGCAAGGCAAAGCACACGAGGGAGCAGCAGTTCCAAGATGGTAGTTTAAGACAAGGCGAAAGACAGCAAAACCCAAAGGGGAATGCAAGGAGGGAAGTGCCCTTGAGCATTTCAGCAAAAGACCATTACTTTCATGAACCTTCGAGAATAGGAAACGTAAGACTAGAAATCAAGGCTTAAGAATCCTGCATTGTGTGTCGGAGGTACCCAGGGCTCTCCCACCTTGATAGTCAATACAGAGACAATCGTTTGCCACTGTGGTACTGTCCTTGGCTCCTACAACAAAGCAGCGTCAGTGAGGTCAGCACAGCCAGTGAGTTGAGGAGACAGGATACCAGGGGACTTGTAATGAGCCCAATTGTCTCTTTTAATAATGAATAAAAATGCACACATTACCAGTTTCCATAATGATACAGTAAAACACAGGTTTTCTGTTTACCTATTGACATCATGAATTCATATTTCCTGTTTCTATGCCTGCTTTGTATCCATGATGTCTTAGTGGACACACATTTTACATTTTACATGTGTTTAAGCCTTCCCCTTGCATTCATGTACAAAATCCCTGTATGCACACATTGCATGATTTCATAATACAACAGTATGCATTGTCACAAATTGGACAGCACAGACCAAGAAGGATGCCAAGACCACTTAGTTTCTGCAAAGCTTTATTTGTGATTATGTATACAGGTCAAGTAAAAGGCTAATGCAAAGCTTGCCAACCAAAAGGAAATGTAATCAGACCAACATAATCGTCAGGGTGTGCTTCTGCTTATGAGTCCTTTTCCAGCTGACTGCGGGTGTCAGGCACCTCTGCTCTGGTGTTCAAGGCTCAGTCCTTAGAGCACCTGAGCGTGTTTCCCATCAACCTGTACTCTGGTGTTACAGGCTCAAAGAGTTATGAACCCCTCTTCTTTCATTTTGTATAGGTGCAGGTTTTTCAGGGTCCCACACCTGTCCCATAGCCTAGGCTACTACAACTCCAAAAGAGATCTTTGTTCACTAAGCTGCTGCTGTAGGTGGCAGGGAGAGCCACAGAGAGGAGCCCCTTAACCACCTGGGCAAGACTGGGAAGACCTTATCCCTTTGTCCTCTATAATCTGACGGTACTCTCCATTGTTAGGAAAGATTTCATAATTGTAGGTAATTTTCCTTCCATGTGGCAACCCCCAAACTTTTTGCTGTTGTTTTACACCCTGATCTAGACTTTGCCGGAGAAGCGAAGCCTTCCGCCGCACTCCTCTGGGCTTTCGCTCCATTCTTACGGGGAAACTGACATGCCCTTAAGACAGTCAGTACCGGGAGACTTCGTTTCCCTTAGTCCTTTCCTCATGTTGCAGCTTTTGAGCAACATGAAACAAGAGTGCACTGTAACTTACATTACCGTGCTCTTGGGTCTCTAGTCATTCCAATGGCCCTAGAAACTCTCGCTGGACTTATCATGAAATGTGCAAGTGTGTCACGGATGGGACTGGTGGCAGTTATCGTTTCTTTTGTGTTTTGAACCCCTTTTTGCCATGTTAACCGCGCTTCTCACATTTGGCCCAAATGGGTGGCCTGGCCTCCAAAATGGCCATGCCACGAGGTCCACGTATGGTGTGAGTGTTTTGTAAGCAGATCTCCCATTGGGTCCTCTTCGTTTTGGCACGAAGGGAACTCTAGATAAGAGGAGGCTGGAAACACCACTACCATGTCGATCTCCTGAGTTCTCCCGAACAAAGGATAAGGAGCCAAGTATCCTGCAACTAAGAAGCTGAGTCGAGGAATCGCTGGTGACCCGCTGAAGGTTTGGCACCCTGCACTGCTGTCGTCCTGTGAGACCCCTCTGCCTCTCATCGAACGAGAAGGCCTGTACTGGCGCTTCGACCCTTTAGAATAGTGGGAACAACTATTCTCGGCATCTTCACCAAATCCTGTACGTAAGCCTTCGGAAGCGTCCCTGGGCCATCCAGTGGACTGACCAGCCTACACAGGAACCTTGCTCTGTCACCGCAGTCTGGTTACTGCTAATCCCGTGTCCTCGGCACTCTCACACGATTTGTACACTTAGCATTCCCAGGTCTGAAGTGAGACGTGTGCTTTGGGACCGGAATACCTGCGGTTGCCGAGTTGCCCTGCTGTGGTAACAAACCTGTGCGAGTTTGGTGCATTTGGGACACCCTCGACCCTGACTCCTGCTGTAGTGGAATCTATACGGCATCGAGACATCCTGCTGATCGCATCTGAACCTGCCAGTACCGAAACGGAACAGGAGAAGCCTGGGTCTGCCTGCATCGGGGACCAGTGAGTAGTCAATACCCTAACCGGTCGCCCTCCCGCAGGAGCCTGTGGCTCTCCACCGCTGTTGTAAACAGCAACCCTTTTCCGCACTCGCGCCCTGCTTCTGCCCACAAGTGGAGGCCGCGCTTGAGTAGTGGACAACTGTTCATCATCGTTTTGTTCACCTCTCTGAACTGCCTGATCTCCCTGAAGAGACTCTCCTTTGCCCGTTGGCACCCCCGTGTGCAGGTACTTTTGAGCACAAGGCTCCACTCTTCGTAGGGCTCGGACTTCCTTCTCGTTAGGTGGCCTCTGATGTCGAACTGGGTCTAACGATTACTTGCACTGCCTGTTTTCCTCCCCATCTAGGTGGTCTGCATATTTCGTGCTTCTAACTCTTTAGACCCCTTGGTCTTGTATATATATTGTATTGCTTGTGATGTGTTTGTTTATTGGAGTTTTACCGTGATTCTTTACTATGGTCGATGTTACAAAGGCCTTGTAATAAATGTGTCTATATTTTTAATATAACACTAGTCTGGAGTAATTTGTAAGCGTCCTTGCTTTGTGTGCTCATTGCGGGCTTTCAGTCACCCTCACCCCTCTTGAGACCTAGTCTTGACCGCCGCCATCGCTACCCTGATTGGTCTGGCTTGTCCAGAGGTTACCCTGTTCCAAGAAACTAGGCTGGCCTTCTGAACCTCTGCCCCGCCAGGAGAGAGTTCAGAAATCCATCTTAATAAATTGGTGTACAGCGGTGGGACACGACTGAAGGTATCCAGTGTTGGGCACGAGCGAGGGCATTTCAAGTTATTCCTAACAGGACACGTAGTGAATTGTCGTAGTATAACTCTTTAAAGGCCATAGTCCTATCAAACAGTATGGAAACAGGTACGTTGTTAACTTTAAATGCTTCTAAATCAGAAACATTGAAAAAGATGTGTGCTGAAAGAGGTGTCTCCTCGCAAGGCACAAAAATGGAAATGATCCAAAGAATCATGGCGTGGCAAGAAGCTCAGCTTGACGCTATAGCTTCCGAGGACAGTGCAGAAGGAGGTGGGGCTGCTCTCATTGGTAGAACTGACAGTTCTGCCACTGCACTAGTCCACCGCGACCATGAGGGCAGGGAGGATGAAATGTCCAATGTTTCCTCTGCCAGTGCTGATGGGGAGGCCATACCTGAATTCAAGAAGCAAGAACTGCTGTTTAGGCAGAAGGAGCTTGATTTCAATATGGCCAAACTAAAAATCGAACAGGCAGAAAAACAGAAAGACAGGGATCACCAGTTGGAACTGGCCAAGCTTCAAGTTGCCAATGGATGCAAGGGTCCTGGACATGGGTCTGGGGTCACCTCTCATCCACGCTTTCCAAAAGATCTGCTCAGTGTGTATGAGGAAAAGAATGACATTATGGACTGGCTGAATACATTTGAGTATGCATGTGAAGTTCAACAAGTTGACAATGCTGCTAAAATTGCCTGGTTACACAGCAGACTGCCCCATTCTGGCTGCAGTGCCATTATGGAAATGTCGAAGGCTGAGCGAGCAGATTTTGCAATGTTGAAGCAAACTCTCATTTTAAAGGTTGGAAAGACTCCTGCCCAATATTTAAAATGATTCCGAGAGTATAAGAAAAAAGAAGGTGGTACTTGGGTATCTTATGTAACCGAATCCTTAAATAACTTGACTGGCTGGGTCGAAGGTTATAAGGTTTCTACCTTTGAAGGTATGATAAGTCTTGTCATGCTGGAACATATTTTTGCATCTTCTTCCCCTGAGCTTAAGCAGCATTTGGCAGATTCTAAGGAGATAGATCCAAAGAAGCTTGTCATTGCAGCAGATTTGTGGGTGTCACACCGAGTGTCCCATAAGGACAAGACTCAGCCTGGTAAGCAGGAGGAAGGGAAAAAGTCCAAAGATAAGGAGGGTGGAGAAACTGATAAATCTTCTTCTCAAAAGGGCCACAAAAAGAAACATAAGGGTAAGACACAAGAGAACTCACAGGGTAGTGGAGGTCAGCCTCCGAAACAGAACTCTGGTTATAGTAAGCCTCCCTATGTAAACAGACCCAATGGATCTTGTTTTGCTTGCGGAGCAACTGACCAAGTGAAGGGGGTTCCCCAGTGTAAAATTAAACCTTTGGGGGTCCACTCCGCTAATCTGGTCTTCTCCTCCTACGAGGAAGAAGAGATTACAGGAGCATCCTTCTCCTCAGACTCTTTCCCCAGTGGGATAGAAGCTGAGGTAGTTTTAGTTTCCCTGGGTTCATGGGAGCCTAAAGTCGCAGAGGCTTATGCTAGGATTCCAGATAATACCAAGCACTACTTTAAAGACAGTGGGGGTCATTACGACCCTGGCGTTAAGGGTTTAACGGCGCCGTAAAAAAGGTGTCGGTGCCGTTAAACCCTTGACGCCTGATTACAAGGTCCCTTTGCGGGACCCGACCTTAACGGCTGGTCTATACCAGCCGTTAAAGTAGGGACCCACAAAGGGACCTTGGTGCTAAGTACGGTACCGCAATTTGCGGTACCGTACTTAGCGCCTTCCCCAGTCCCATTGAGCCCTATGGGGCGAAAATGGGAATGGGGAAGGGCCATGGTTCAATGGGG
Organism: Ambystoma mexicanum; assembly: GCF_040938575.1. Taxonomy (NCBI): domain Eukaryota; kingdom Metazoa; phylum Chordata; class Amphibia; order Caudata; family Ambystomatidae; genus Ambystoma; species Ambystoma mexicanum. The sequence continues at coordinate 795,365,388 of NC_090931.1, read as the reverse complement.
AATTACCGCCCTGCCAACCTTGGAATGGGGTGGTAATTCCCCATTGAACCATGGCGGACCCGTTACAACACCGGCACCAACCATGGTGCTAATAGCGCCATGGTTTAGCGCCGGTGTTGTAATGAGGGCCAGTGTGCTGATCAATGGAGTAGATAGTCCAGCTCTTAGGGATAGTGGGTGCAGTCGAACTGTAGTGGATTCTACCTTGGTAGACTCAGAGGAAGTTGCCAGAGCTACTCTGATGCCCACTAAGTTGACTGACGGCCCACCTCGCATGTTTCCAGTAATACCTGGAAATCTTACTATCAATGGTACAGCAGTCAGGATTCCAGTGAGCATTCAGAGGAACGCCCCAGGAAAGGTCTTGTTGGGCAACGATCTCCGAGCGTTAGGGCTCGTGGGAGACACGGCCGACAGACCCGGCACAAGGTCTCAAACCAGGGCAGCACTGACCAAGCTCAGTGAGCTGCCCCAGCCAAAGGGGAAACCCAAGGCTAAAGGAGTCAGAAAACCAAAACGAGGGAAAGAAAATATTACCCCAAACTTACCTACCACTGCGGTGGAGGAAGTTGGTCAATCGCCCGGACCTGACGAGGAGGCGGCGATACCTGAAGTATTTGACCCTAATGACCATCCTGAACTAAAAGACTTGTTAGTAGAAGGTGGTCCTGACAGGGAAGAATTCAGTAAAGACCAACGTGAGTGCCCATCTCTGGAAGGCCTAAGGAAACAAGCCTGCTCCCAGCTTGAGGGTGAACCTCCTGGGAAGCATCGGATTTATTGGGAAGGTGGACTCCTGTATAGTGAGCCCACAGAGTCTACAGAAGGAGACCATTGGAGGTTGGTGGTTCCCCTTGCTGTAAGACCCTTCCTCCTGCAGTTGGCGCATGAAGTGCCCCTTGCTGGTCACCTTGGTATTAAGAGGATCAAGCAAAGGTTATCCATGCACTTCTACTGGCCCAAGATGGGGGTGCAAGTAGAAAGTCACTGCAGGAGTGCCTCCTGCCAGTTATCTGGTAAGAGTGGCGCAACAATCCAAGCTCCATTGGTACCACTCCCAGTTGTGGGAATACCATTCGAAAGGGTAGGGATCGACATCGTTGGTCCCCTTTCCCCGCAAACATCCTCAGGCAATAGGTTTATCCTGTTGCTGGTCGACCATGCTACCAGGTATCCTGAGGCCATCCCATTAAAAACTGTAACTGCCAAGTCAGTTGCAAAAGCGTTACTTGGCACCTTTACTAGGGTTGGCTTCCCTAAAGAAGTTGTGTCTGATCGAGGCAGCAACTTTATGTCGAAGTATATGCAGGCTATGTGGAAAGAATGTGGGGTCACCTACAAGTTCTCTTCCGCATACCACCCCCTGACCAATGGTCTGGTGGAACGGTTCAACAGAACGTTAAAGAGTATGATTGGGGATCTGGAAGAACCCCAAAGAAGAAAATGGGATCTTCTTTTACCATGCTTACTGTCTGCCTACCGAGAGGTACCATAGGAGGGTGTTGGCTTCAGCCCCTTCGAACTTCTGTTTGGTCACCCTGTGCGGGGACCTTTAGCCATAGTCAAGGAGGGATGGGAGATGCCCACTCCCCCTATTACTACTAACATAGTAGACTATGTGTTAGGGCTCAGAAAACGGATGGTACTTCTGATGGGTCTGGCTAGTGACAAGTTGAAGGCAGGACAAGCGCTGGTGAAACATTGGTATGACCAGAAAGCTTCCCTCATCAACTTTACACCTGGTCAGCAAGTCCTGATCATGAATCCCATAAGGCCTAGAGCTTTACAGGATAAATGATCAGGCCCTTACACAGTGGTGGAGCCCCTGGGTGAGGTCAACTATTTAGTGGACCTTGGAAGGCCTGGACAGGCTCCAAAAGTGTTCCATGTAAATAGGCTGAAGGCTTTCGTCCCAAAAGTCAAAATTGCATCACTGCTACTGGCTTCAGATGTTGAGGAAGAGGAGTCTGAACCTCTCCCCGACCTGTTCCAAAGCGGTCCTTCAGATAGCTCCTTTGAGGGTGTCCGAGTGGCCCCTCACCTGACTTCTGATCAGCTGGCTGAGGTGAAAAGTTTGCTTAGGCAATTTTCCCCCCTGTTTTCACAGTCCCCTGGTTTGACACCTTGGTGCAAACATAACATAGACACAGGAGACAGCGTACCTACCAAAAGTAGAGGATACAGAATGTCAGACAAAGTACGGTCTTACATTAAGACAGAGGTCAACAAAATGTTAGATCTTGGGGTGATTGAAACCTCTAGTAGTCCTTGGTCCAGCCCTGTGGTTTTGGTTCCAAAGGCAGGTACTTCTGAATTGAGGTTCTGCGTGGATTACAGGGCTCTGAATGCTGTCACCAAGACAGATGCACACCCCTTGCCTCGAACAGATGAGCTGGTAGATACCTTGGGTGCCTCCAATTATCTCAGCACGTTCAACCTCATTGCAGGCTATTGGCAAATAGCCCTAGCAGAACATGCCAAGGAGAAGACAGCGTTCTCAACTCCCGACGGTCTTTACCAGTTCAGGGTAATGCCGTTTGGGTTGAAGAATGCACCTGCCACTTTCAGAGGCTTGTGAATCATGTGTTAAACAGGTTGGATGAATTCTGTCTTGCATATCTGGATGATATAGCAGTTTTCAGCGCCGCCTGGGAAGACCATGTGAAACACCTCAGAATTGTGCTACAGGCTCTTCAGAAGGCACACTTGACCATAAAGGCTAGTAAATGCCAGATTGGACAAGGCTCCGTGGTTTACCTTGGACATGAAGTAGGTGGAGGGAGGATACAGCCTCTACCCAGTAAAGTACAAGCAGTACAAGACTGGCCTACCCCCACTACACAGACTCAAGTGAGAGCCTTCTTAGGACTCACAGGGTATTACCGCAACTTCATGGCAGACTATGGTACCATAGCTGCCCCTCTGACTGCTCTCACCACTCCGAAGAAACCCAAGAAGGTAACTTGTACCGACGAGTGTGAGAAGGCCTACAACGGCTTAAAAGACTCCTTGTGCCAGGCCCCTGTTCTCAGGGCCCCTGATTACCAAAGACCTTTTATTGTGCAGACAGATGCCTCTGACACTGGGATAGGAGCTGTACTATCGCAAGTAGATGAGAAGGGTAAGGAACACCCTATTGGTTTAATTAGTCGCCAGCTTAAGGACAGAGAGCTCAGATGGTCCACAGTAGAGAAAGAATGTTTCTCTGTTGTGTGGGCCCTACGGAAGCTGAGGCCCTACCTCTATGGGACCCACTTCACTGTGCAAACTGACCATAAGCCCTTAAAGTGGATAATGAACATGAAGGGAGAGAATCCAAAGTTGCTTAGGTGGTCCATAAGTCTGCAAGGCTTTGACTTCACTATTGAGCATAGGCCAGGTGTCCAACATAGCAATGCTGATGGGTTGTCCAGAATGTTTAACCAACCTGAACAAGAAACTCATCCAGGGGTGGATTAATTCCCCCTGTCCTTAGTCTGGGAGGGGCGAGTGTTAGGAAAGATTTCATAATTGTAGGTAATTTTCCTTCCATGTGGCAACCCCCAAACTTTTTGCTGTGTTTTACACCCTGATCTATACTTTGCCGAAGAAGCGCAGCCTTCCGCCGCACTTCTCTGGGCTTTCGCTACATTCTTACGGGGAAACTGACATGCCCTTAAGACAGTCAGTACCGGGAGACTTTGTTTCCCTTAGTCCTTTCCTCATGTTGCAGCTTTTGAGCAACATGAAACAAGAGTGCACCGTAATTTACATTACCGCGCTCTTGGGTCTCTAGTCATTCCAATGGCCCTAGAAACTCTCGCTGGACTTATCATGAAATGTGCAAGTGTGTCAAGGACGGGACTGGTGGCAGCTATCGTTTCTTTGTGTTTTGAACCCCTTTTTGCCATGTTAACCACGCTTCCCGCGTTTGGCCCAAATGGGTGGCCTGGCCTCCAAAATGGCCATGCCATGAGGTTCTTTGTCCTGTCCGCTGACCGTCTTGCCCCTTCACCTTCCCCCAGGTCGAGCCGACCCAGGGCAGTCCTTATTTGGTCATGCACTTTCCCGCAAAACACAACGCTTTTGCGGGCTTCTGCATGCCTTGTGTGTGCCTCCAGGATGTGGGCTGGGATGTCTGTTCCCAATACACATCCTGGGTGCCAGAGAGTCTAGAGTGTCTTGAATGCTTGGGACCACCGTGGTTTGTGATAGGTCCACGTATGGTGTGTGTGTTTTGTGAGCAGATCTCCCATTGGGTCCTCTCCGTTTTGGTGCGAAGGGAACTCTGGATAAGAGGAGGCTGGAAACACCACTGCCATGTCGATCTCCTGAGTTCTCACGAACAAAGGATAAGGAGCCAAGTATCCTGCAATTAACAAGCTGAGTCGAGGAATAGCTGGTGACCCGCTGAAGGTTTTGCACCCTGCACTGCTGTCGTCCTGTGAGACCCCTCTGCCTCTGATCAAATGAGAAGGCCTGTACTGGCGCTTCGACCCTTTAGAATAGTGGGAACAACTATTCTCGGCATCTTCACCAAATCCTGTACGTAAGCCTTCGGAAGCGTCCCTGGGCCATCCAGTGGACTGACCAGCCTACACAGGAACCTTGCTCTGTCACCGCCGTCTGGTTACTGCTAATCCCGTGTCCTTGGCACTCTCACACGATTCGTACACTTGGCATTCCCAGATCTGAAGTGAGACGTGTGCTATGGTACCAGAATACCTGCGGTTGCCGAGTTGCCCTGCTGTGGTAACAAACCTGTGCGAGTTTGGTGCATTTGGGACACCCTCGACCCTGACTCCTGCTGTCGCGGAAGCTATACTGCGTCGAGACATCCTGCTGATCGCATCTGAACCTCCCAGTACCGAAACGCAACCGGAGAAGCCTGGGTCTGCCTGCATCGGGGACCGGTGAGTAGTCAATACCCTAACCAGTCGCCCTCCCGCAGGAGCCTGTGGATCTCCACCGCTGTTGCAAACAGCAACCCTTTTCCGCACTCGCGGCCTGCTTCTGCCCACAAGTGGAGGCCGCGCTTGAGTAGTGGAGAACTGTTCATCATCGTTTTGTTCACTTTTCTGAACTGCCTGATCTCCTTGAAGAGACTCTCCTTTGCCCGTTGGCACCCGCGAGTGCAGGTACTTTTGAGCACAAGGCTCCACTCTTCGTAGGGCTCGGACTTCCTTCTAGTTAGGTGGCCTCTGATGTCGGACTGGGTCTAACGATTACTTGCACTGCCTGTTTTTCTCCCCATCTAGGTGGTCTGCATATTTCGTGCTTCTAACTCTTTAGACCCCTTGGTCTTGTATATATATTGTATTGCTTGTGATGTGTTGGTTTATTGGAGTTTTACCGTGATTCTTTACTATGGTCGATGTTACAAAGGCCTTGTAATAAATGTGTTTATATTTTTAATATAACACCTGTCTGGAGTAATTTGTAAGCGTCCTTGCTTTGTGTGCTCATTGCAGGCTTTCAGTCACCCTCACCCCTCTTGAGACCTAGTCTTGACCGCCGCCATCGCTACCCTGATTGGTCTGGCTTGTCCAGAGGTTACCCTGTTCCAAGAAACTAGGCTGGCCTTCTGAACCTCTGCCCCGCCAGAACAGAGTTCAGAAATCCATCTTAACATCCATGACCACGTCACATTCCTCCTTCCACAGTCTGGGGCTGCCTGCGCTGACCTCGCCAACCAAGACCAGCCTACTATAGCGGTCTAGGCCCCAATGCTTCTCTTGATAGTTCATGTTCTTACCACTCTTTTGCTGCCTCCCAATGTCCTCTGTGTAACTCTCTCCTGATGTCACAGTGGGATCTGCCTTGCTACCAGACTCTGATGCATGCTGTTCAATGTCTCACCAGAGGATGGTTGGACCCACCTTGTGAGCAGGAGGATCAGTTCCAGTAGCTCTCCACGGCTGTGCTCGGTGCACTCCAGTGGCCACCGCTTATTTGGCCAACTCCATTGTGGGCTGATGAAGTTGCTTAACAGCCCTTTCCAAAGAGGGCATCAGCGAGGCCTCAAACTGTTCCAACACTACAATCTCGTTGATCTCTTCAGCAGTCATCCACCCCACCCACTTTTTATTGAGGAACTTAATCATGTATGATAATTTCAGAGTCATTGGATGTGGACATCCCAGAGGTGCTGACCCAACCACTTGAAAATGAAGTCTTGGAATGTGTCATAGCCAGTCAACCATTGGCGTTAAGAACTTGATACACTGTTTGTAAGTGGCCAGTGAGAAGTGGTACAATATATTGGGGCCAACTGGTTCTTGTGGGATGTTTTAACCCACTCTGCTCTGCCCTACGACATCCCTGTGTCCTGGTGGTGCAAGAATTATCAAAATGGCCGCAAAACCTCTGGCCGCGCCTTCACTTATGAAAGTTGCGCCTCGACAAAGCACCAAAAGATGGTTGCCAAATCTACCTTGCCTGTTGTCAGTAGTGGAACAGAGACTTCACTGCTTAAACATGTCACTGGGCCGCCCATCAAGTAAAAATGGAAACTGCATGAAAAGCAGTGTTTGCTGAAGGAAATCTGGAATCTTGTTTTCAAATCTTTTCTTGGTTGCTGAAACTATAGAAAGCCGGTCCAAAACAGCATAAAACATCCAATCTTCTTGTTGGGTGTCACATGTTACTGAATTAAAGAAATTATGGTGAAATTGCAATATCCTGGAAAGCTGAATTGGTCACAAAAATATCCACAGCAAAAAGGTGCCTGCCTGTGAAATCTGTCAAAATATGGGCGCAGTACCAGCGGCCGCTTGTATGACAGCTGTCAGTAATTTGCATCAGAAGTTTAAACTTGTGCAATTGAAATCAAATTTCCGGAAAATAAGGGACCTGTTATCAGCTAAAAAGGCAACGTTTTACTGCATCATAAGCATGTTACCAGTAATTGAACGAGATTAAACGGTAAATTGGATACCGGGACACAGGAAGCACCGCACCTGAGCGCGCACAGCAAACAGTACTTTACGAGCTTCACAGAGCGCTCCAATAACCACAGATTTCTTTTTGGTGCACCCTCCAACCCCAACCAGCCACGGACAGCCACAGACAGCAGCCCTTAGCACCAAAGCCCTTTTCGCCAAAGCGCGCGCGCAAAAGCGCGTGTCCATACAATATATTGTATTGTGGGTAAAGGAGGAGGAGTTGGGGACTTAGAAAGTTCCTTCCGTGGTTCCAGCCGGGAAGTAACACACGTGTGAATGCAGCCAAGTGGAACAGCGCCTCCAGCAGCCACAGACAGCAGCCCTTAGCACCAAAGCCCTTTTCGCCAAAGGGACCTGTTATTAAGAGAACCTAGGTTGTAACTATTTAATTTCCATGGTTTAGAAGCTGGAATAAGAATTCTAGCTGCCTGTTTGAAAATTGCAAGTTTTGTTTTAAACCAAGAAAAATGTAATAAAATGAGATTGAATTTAAGCTGAACTCAAAACCATCAAACCAGTTCCCCAGCTTCCCCCAACAAAAGGCATCTCCCTTCTGCTTCCCACCAAGGCCAGGAACTCACATTCATGTGTTGATTAAGAGGGGAGGAGCACTTGGGCTGCTCTGGGAAGGGCACATGGACTTTCTCTGGCTGAAAGGATATGCAGATTGTGAAGTGTCAAAAATGGCCTCTCCCAGAAGGAAGGGGCGGATTGCTTCAGACCTGCCAGGAGGAAAATGAGGCGGGGACAGACAACTTTTGTTGATTCACAATGGACAGAAAGTATATTTCTAAAAAGACTGGTAATTGACTGCGGACAATTGTAAAAAATATGTAAACCCCGGACTTCTGAACCTACATTTTTGCTGCACATTTTAAGAAGAGCCAGAACTCTGTGCTATGTTCTGGGACGTAACTATAGAAATTGTGGTTTTATAACAAATGTATTTATGTCAGAAGCATGAAACTTCACACGCTTATGCCCATATACAATGCGCACATGTGTACAAAATTTTGGATAAACCAGATGTTGTGTCCCAGACAAAAAGTACGAAATTCTGTCAAATCCAGATCCAAGATCCTACCGCGACGGGGCTTGGAAGAGCATCTGCTCCACAAAATATGTGATCTAGATATGTTATTGTTATAAAGTTTGTAAAATTGTAAATATGTATTATACTAAAAGTAGATTTCATGTTCAAAAGCAAAGGGGAGGATATTCTGCCTCATAAAACCACATCATCATGGTGACACCCTGTTTTCTCCTCCAATCAAGGGAGAGAGCAGACTCTAGCCAATAGTTTACCTAGAGGGTGCACTTAGGATAATTCAGCATACACACCCCTTTATCAAATGCATAAATAGAGACAGCTGAGGACTTAGAACACACACAGATTCACCCACCAACCGATTGCTGGCGGAGCACTTTGCAAGAGAACTTGACATCTTCCCTGCTCCAGACTCCAGAAACTTGGCAAGCAGAAAGGCCCACTTTCATAGCTGAACCATTCTCAGCTAGGCCTTGAAAATTCCATAAACCAGAATTTACCACAAACATCTAAGGGGAACCAAAGAACAGAATCCAAAAACCCAATCTTGTGCCGTGCCGTGCTGTGCTGTGACCAGAGAGCCATTGCAGATCCAGTCCAGTCCTACCGTGCGGTAACCAGAGTGCCTTGCTGATTGCAGACCAGAGCGCCTTTCTGTCTAGTGTGCCCAGCAGAATCTTAGAATCCCTGACCTCAATCCCTGATGGTTCTGTTCAAACCTATATAGTGAGTATCCTTAGTATAGGACTATCACTAGCCTCTGTACTGTCCATAGTCATCCCTATCCAAACCCATCCTCTCTTATACTCAGAACTGCATTGTTAGAATTATTTTTGAACTGCCTGAACTCTCTATCTCATCCATATCATTTCTTCTGTTATAATATTGTTAAAATCATCAATGCGCTGATATATTGCATCTGAAGAAGGCAAGTGGCTGAGCTCCCATGTAGCAATTGCTTCTTCATAGTCCATTTCTAGTGTGAAGAATAGTTCTCCTGCGATCGCGATTACCACGCACAGAAAGGTTTGCTGCACATTTTTTTCGTTTTGGCAAAATCTATAACATGTAAAATAGCTTTTCATTGCACCCAACCTCAAAATTAAGTTTTCACATTGCTTATTACTCTCAAATCATTGTTAGTGTTTGTCTGAAACATATAAAGCGGCTCCCATTGGAATTTAACTAATTTCAGTCATTTAAACCATATTTAGTGTTTTACCTATTCCATTCAAAGCCAACTTTAAAAACCAGTTTGACAGTTTGCCAATCATTCCTGTTCTCTCTTGTGTTGCTGGGGAGGAAATTGGGATTGATACATTTGCTTGAATTCTGCATTCCTGAAACCTGTTCTCTCTCCTCCTATCTCTTTATATTGCATATTGAGGGGTTGGGGGGTGTGCAGGGGGAAATAGTAACCACACTGCTATTTGATTTGAATATACACCCAAAAGTATTATTTCTGTTGCTTGTTTTTGCTCATCATTACTCCTTGTGATTAAAGAGATTGCTTAGTGTGACATCACCCCATTGGTGATTATTGTATACCCATTAAAAATAGTGTGATTATATTGTGAAATACATAAATAAATATTTAACTTTGCAAACCAGCCTGATTCCTGTTTCAGTGTGCCCGGTGGTGGGGAGGTTTCAAAGAGAGGGGCGTGACATGAGTGGTACATCATTCAGAATAAAATAACTTTTAGACACAAATAAATAAATAAGGGTTTCAGTTGTGCATTACACGCTAGGCATTGACTTCGGTGAAATGCCAGATTGAAATCACTTACATTCTCTAGCACCTGATGGCTTTAAGAGTCCTTGCAAAATTGATAAGAAAATGTTCCAGGGTTATCACTCAGCAGATCTCTGTAGCAGGGAGATGGGTGGTACCAGAGCCTGATCTTGCAGGTACCCTAGAAAGGCTAGCTGTCATGTCAATAGTTTTAAAGGAGGTTGGTTAATGTTGGAGTCCCTCCATCCTCTCGGTTCTAGCTATGCCCAATGCAACCGCACCTGCAAGCATTGTGCTTTGAGCAGGTGGCCAGTGGCCACTGCATCACTGCCTGCTGTATTAGTGGCTGGGAGAGCTAGAGATAACGGCCCATTGAGCACAAAGGTGAAACCCGGGATACAATACCCCCTCTTCCTATCTAAACTGATATTACTCTCCCAAGCACTGTCTTGCTCCTCCTTCCGCCATCTGGAGCGGCATTGGGCCAACCTGCTCTGGCAGGCTATGTCCTGATAAACCTCTTGGTAATTCCTGTTTCTACCTCTCATTCACTGTTTCCGTTCATCATCTATGACCCTCATTACGAGCATGGCGGTCTGGGAAGTATGGTACCGGTAAGCATGCCGGTATGGTACTTCCCGGACTGCCATACTACGGGCTCTGCTCGCGGGAACCGTTTCACCCACCAGGTTTTTCCTGGAGGGTGTAACGGCACCCGCGAACAGAGCACGTTGGATGCACCGGCACCATTCTGAATGGTTCCGGTGCATCCGACTTCCCTATGGGGCAAAAATGGGAATGGGGAAGGGCCATGGGGAAATGGGGAAATACCGCCCCGCCAACCTTGGAATGGGGCGGTATTTCCCCATTTCACCATGGCGGACACGTTACGATACCGGCACCAACCATGGTGCTAATAGCGCCATGGTTTAGCGCCGGTATCTTAATGAGGGCCAATGTGTTGCTTAAATTAGAAGCAGACATTCAATATGTTCCTGGGCACTGGCGTTACTTGAATGTAATGCTGCGGCATTTCAACTTGGTAGTTTTAAACTTTGCATTTCATTCTTGTACTATGCACTAACATGTATGCGTTTTGATGAGTACATTTCTGTAATAGAGTGTAGTATTTACTGTTGAGATTCATGGCTTGTGCAAAGAAAGATTAATTTGTTGTTATTCATCTGCATTACGAGGCTGCATTTCTCTCTAGCATTGAGAGCAGGACACATGCTTAACTAGTAAACAGCATTTACAGGGGTCCTAGTATTGCGAGATTTTTTGACGGTTAAAAGAGAAATTGGGCCTCATTACGACCCAGGCGGTAAGGGGTTAACGGCAGCGTTAACAGCGCCGACCCTTACCGCCTGAGTACGAGGTCCCTTAGCGCCATGGCGCTTTTAACACCTGCTTTTAGCAGGTGTTAAAATCCATGGCGCTAAGGGACCATGGAGTTAATTACGCCACCGTAATTTACGGTGGCGTAATTAACGCCTTCCCCACTCCCATTATACCCTATGGGGCAAAAATGGGAATGGGGAAGGGTAAATGGGGATTGGGGACTTACCGCCCCGCCAAGGTCGGAATGGGGCGGTAAGTCCGCCAACCACCATGGCGTAAACGTAGTTTACGCCATGGTGGTAAAGTCACGGCCCAGGCGGTAACTTACCGCCTGGGTCGTAATGTGTTTTGCCCGTTGGGGGCATCATGAACAGAGCAGTTCTAGGGTGTTGATGATTTGGAAAGTGTGTTTCTTTCAGCACCTGCTCACGGACTTCATTGAATTGTGAAGTTTACGCAGTGAAGAGACTGACCAAGATTTGCTGCGCTAAAGAAGTGAGCTAAGAGATATAGGGCCTCATCATGAGTTGGGCGGTATCCCGGCGGTAATTGTGCCGGGATACCGCCCAATGCAATTAGCATTACTGCAATTCGGTCGAGCCGCTGGATCTCGAATTGCAGTGGTGCTGTTAGTCCCCATTTGCTATGAGTCCATAGGACTCTATGGGGTTTTATGGCGCTATTACCGCCGGTGGGAATAGTGCTGGCGGTAACAGTGCCGAAAATGGGCAGAAAGCTGGAGATTTACCTCTAGCTCAGAGCTGGAGCTAAATCTTCAACTTTCCGCCCAAACTCGGGATTGGATGGAGTGGTAATGCAGTGGTAATAGCGGTACAGCTGCATTTTTGACGCTCCGCCCAACCCCTGATGAGCCTCATAGTAATGTTGATAATATTCATATCGCTGGTTATTGCATTTATTTGACTCCACATACATGTTTGGGCAGATGTAGTGCGGATACATGTTATGACGTTCCTTTTGTTTGATTTATGTTTTGCTCTGCCTATCTTTCCTTAAACATGCACATGTGCTTATGAGGTAACACGTTAGGGACCCTGGCACACCCTGGCAGGCATCATTTGCAGGGTTGAATCAATGTGCTTATACCTGTGCTACTTGTCGCATTTGGATGGTTCTTCCTGCATAAGGAGGTGGGGAGTCTCTCCCCGTAAGTCCAGGCATTTCATAGCTGGCAGGTAGGTAATTCCAAGAGAATTCCCAACATCCCTCTGCTTGCCGCCCATAACCTTTATTGGTGGGTCTGCACCTGCGCAAACTCCTGGGGTTTTAGTGCGAGGTGGCCGTTGCTGCAAGTGAGTGCGTGAACTCCCAAAAGCTCATGGACTCTGTGAGTTTGTTGGTGGGCCCACTCAGCACCACCGCAAGTGGACGCGGAGACCCGGGCAAGCCTGTGAAACGTGTGCATTCTTGCTGACAGGGTTGCAGTGTTTTGTTGAACTGGGATGGTGGGGGAAGCACTCATTCCTGGGAAACATTCCATTGTGGTGGGGGTATGTTAGTCCCCGTCTGACTCCCCCCTGCTCAGCCAGGACTTTGGGAGAATGCCCTGAGGACTCTTCCCATTTTGCCTCCGGGATTATCCGCTGACCTGGGGAAGTAGCCAGAACCCGAGGCAACTCTCCCTCTAGTCCACAGAGCAGGGCAGTGGATTTCCTCAAAGCTCACATTGCCAGTTTTCACAGTGCCCCAGTAGGCATATATTGCCAGCTACCCCAATGTCCTGCTATGCACACATAGCCTGTTGAAACTATTCCCTAGTAGACATACATTTCCACTTGCCCTATCCCAGTGTGAATGGGGGCTTTGCTCCGAGAGCCCTGTGGGTTCAAGTCACATGTTTACATTGCCAGTTCAAGACCCTGATAATAGCTCACATCTACCCACCTTGATGCATATATCTGTAGTGCTCTTCAGTGCATTGGAAGGTGACATAGAATTCATTTAAGAAGATGCAAAGTTTAAGGGTCAATGACTCTACAAGTGCTGTGTCAGCAATATCTTGGAAATATGAAGTGCAGCCAGTGGTTGGAAAGCTTCCAAACAGAATCTCAACTGCATGTCCCACAGGAGGAAAGCCACATTTACTATATTGAAGGCACACTCTGTAGAGTACGTATGAATCACTGCGTCGCCAGACCCAAAAATAGAAATAAGGCAAGCTTTAGACAGAGTATCCTCAATATTCTCTTTAGTATTTTATTTTTATTTATATTGTATTGTTTAAAGCGCGAACAGAGAGTAGTGGCGCACTCTGCATGTTGTGGGTAAATAGCGCTTGGGTTGCATATTTTAATAGTAGTGCAATAATGTGAGTTGATGTCTGTGCGTTGGTCTGTGCATCCATTGGGATTAGTCCTTGGCCAGGTCTTGTTGACAAAGTGACGGTTAGAGAGTTTTGTTAAACGGGATAATTGTGGGGGCACTCCCAGTCACTACCAGGACTGAGTTCCAAGGGGTGGATGTGGCAAGAGAAGGATGGTTTGTGGATCCTCTCTTTGTGGCTGATTTGGGAATTCAATACGGTTGGTCGATTTGTTACACAAGTAGCATGTACCAACACATTTGTGGAGCTTAGCCACCAGATAGTCTTGTGTGCTACTCGTGACTGCTTTGTAGATGATAGATGCAGTCTTGAATAACATTCTTGCCTGGAGAGGAAGCCAATGCAGTTTGTGTAGGACAGGGGTTATTGTAACGCTCACCTGATTCTCGCAGAGGCGCCGGTCTTGACTGGGCGACTACCGTATCTGCAAAGGTGATGTGTAGCACCCGGTTGGCTCTTTGGGCTGGACCTCTGTGCACTGTATGCCTGACGTGTAGAGTAAGATGTCTGCAGATAGAAAATATGGGGTTAATGAACTGGGGTTATTGGGGTGTCCCTATCTCTTTCCTCTTCTCCTCTCCTGTAGACCCCCAAAGGTTAACGCTCTCACCTTAGGTAAGTGAATGCCAAGCTCTCCATCTGCCTCGGGGCAGGGTGCTGTAGCCAGTTTCTTCACTGGATAGGTAGCACAGGCCTCTTGACTTCAGAGGACTGCTGTCCGTCGTTTACTGCACGAACGGTAAGTTTCGAGTCATTCAAATGTCTTTTTAAAGTCTTTAGTAATGATGTCTCTTGTTTTGCAGGGTTCCGGCGATGGCGGATGACGGGCTGAAGTGAGTTGTAGATGGAGCCCGTGTGATGAATAGAAGCGCCTGGAAGCACGTGAGTAAGCGCTTGTTGCCTGTTTCACGATGCGCTCTAACTGTCTTTTTATTTTGCAGGTACGAGTTCGGAGCGGCTGCAGGGTGCCGGAATACCCACTGGATTAGATGTGGAAAGGAGTAATGGCACGTGAGTATTAAAGTTCCCCAATGTCTTTAAACGCACCTTGTTTTGTCTTTCAGATGCGGATGCAGCGCCGAAGGCCTCCGGAGCGTGCGAAGAGTTGGTAAGCTTTTGTCTTTCAGATGCCGGAATGCAGTGTGAAGACCTCCGGAGCGCACGAAGAGTAGGTAAGCCTTTGCCTTTCAGATGCCGGAATGCTAACCTGTTCTTTCTTGTCTTTATAGGGGTTGCTGAAGACTGGATTCAGGATGGTAAGCCTTTTTCCTTAGGCCCAGGACTGGATGCAGAAGACACGATGAGCGTCCTGCTGCAGAGGGTGCAGAATAACGCAAAGCTAGATTCATCCACCGGGTGTGGTTTAAATAGCCTCCTGTAGTGCTTAGGTCTCTCCTTCCACAGCCACGCCTAAGTAAGAAAAGAGTTCCTGGTAAGAAAAGAGTTCCTGCCTTCCAGAAGAGTTCCAGTGTTCTAAATCTAGGGAGTGGCTCCAGCCCCACCCAACAGGAAAAGTAGTTCCAAACAGAAGAGGATCAGAGGCTCAACTGGCAGGCAAGTAAGCAGCATGGTCTGCTGCAGGTAAGTCCACCCAAGCATTATGAGCCCGGCGCTTCCAGCGCTGGGACTGGGCATATTTATGAGCCTGGTGCCACTGGCGCCAGGACTGGGTCCAAAAGGTCCCAATTGGGACTGGTTGGCACTCGGAACCTGGGTTATGGATCTGCTTCCAAGGGAGTTGGGAAAACCCTGACCTTTTGGAAGCAGAGATCATGACAGTACCCCCCCTCAAGGCCCCTCCCAAACCGGGCTTCTCCGGGGGTTTTGGCTTGTCAGGAAATGTTCGGTGAAATCTTTTGATTAGGCGAGGAGCGTGGACATATTCAGCAGGTTCCCAGGATCTCTCTTGGGGGCCGTAGCCTTTCCAGTCAATTAGGTAGAATAGTTAGATTTGGAGATCTTGGAGTCCAGAATGCTTTTGACTTCAAACTCGAGTTCTCCATCCACTAGGATAGGTTTTGGAGATTTGGTTAGTCGGGTTTGAGGTTGCACAGGTTTTAATAGAGAGACGTGGAAGACCGGATGTATCTTCATGTGCGGGGGCAAGTCCAACTTGACCGCTACTGGGTTTACTATGGTAGTGATGGAATAGGGACCAAGGTATCTTGGGTTGAATGTGCGTGGCCCTTTTAGAGATAGATATTTGGTGGATAACCAGACTTGATCCCCTACTTGATAGTGAGGGGCTTCCTTCCGAAGTTGATCTGCTCCTTTCTTGTATTGTTCTTTAGCCCTTTGAAGGTGAGAAACAGCTTCCTTAAAGGCTTGGGTGATTGTAGAATGCAGGTAGTCTACTGCTGGTGTTTCAAGATCTTGGAGGGGATCCAACTCCGAGGTTCGAGGGTGACTGCCGTACAAAAGAAAAAACGGGGTTTTCCCAGTTCCCGAATGGACAGAGTTATTGTAGGCATACTCGGCTATCCAAAGGATATCTTTCCAAGTTTTTTCAGTTTGTTGCAGCATGCAGCGTAAATACTGTTCCAGAGTTTGATTGGTCCTCTCGGTTTGTCCGTCGGTCTGAGGGTGGTGACTGGTCGATAGTCTCACATCAATTTGAGCCGACCGACAGCAACTTCGCCAAAAATGAGAAATAAATTGACTACCTCGATCCGAAATTAGAACCGAAGGAAAACCGTGCAGTCGGACGATGTTTTCGAGAAATTCTCGGGCCAGAGTTGCTGCTGTTGGCAAGCCTTTGAGCAGAATGAAATGCGCCATCTTGGAGAATAAGTCCACGATTACTAGAATCGTATTGTATCCGGAGCATGGAGGTAGATCGGTGATGAAGTCCATAGAAAGCGTATGCCAAGGGCGAGGTGGGATGTCAATAGAGCGTAAGAGGCCTGCTGGTCTTTCCTTTTGACTCTTGTTTTGGGCGCATACTCCACAGGACATTATAAAGTCTCTGATATCTTTTTTCCAAGACGGCCACCAGAAGTAGCGCTTGATCTTTTCTGAGGTCTTGGCTATACCGGGATGACCTTCCATTAAAGAGTCGTGATAACAAGAGATTACTTTTTTCTGTAAATCTGTGCTGGGTAGGTATAATCGTTCTTGGAAATACAATAAGTTGTCCTTTACTGCAAAGTCCTTTCCCTGCAGATGCCAATTCTGTATATCTGCTGGAGTTACAAGTTGCCTGGCTTTATCCTTAACTTCCTCTATGGATTCTGTGGCGATTACACCCAGAATTCTTTGTTCGGGAATGATTGGTACAGGTTTAGGGTTGATCAAGTGTTCTTCCACTCCCATCCGAGAAAGGGCATCGGCTTTACCGTTCTTTGTACCAGGTCGATAGGTAATTATGAAGTCAAACTCGGCAAAGAATAATGCCCAACGGAGTTGTCTAGAGGATTGGGCTTTTGCGGTTTTCAAATATTGCAGGTTTCGGTGATCCGTAATCACAGTAACGGTGTGTCGGGCCCCCAGCAGATAATGCCGCCAAGCCTTAAAGGCAGACTTGATAGCCAGAAGTTCCTTGTCAGTAATCGTGTAATTGACTTCAGGAGGCGAGAATTTGCGGGACCAAAATGCCACGGGATGCAACTGATTGGTTACCGGGTCCTTTTGTGATAGAACTGCCCCCATGGCAAGGCTTGAAGCATCAGTTTCCACGATGTAGGGGAGTTCGGGGCGAGGGTGTTTTAAGATTGGTGCAGAGATAAATTTAGTCTTCAAATCCTGGAAAGCTTGTTCCGCCTCGGTAGACCATTCAAAACGTTTGTTTTTCTTTAACAAGGCAGTGATGGGCTGGACTATTCGAGAGAACTCGGGGATAAACCTGCGGTAAAAGTTAGCAAAGCCTAACATGCTTTGCACACCTTTTACGGAGGATGGTGATGGCCATTTGAGAACTGCATCGACCTTCTTTGAATCCATACGCACTCCGCCAGGTGATAATATGAATCCCAAGAATTCAACTTCAGTCACGTTGAAAACACATTTTTCCAACTTAGCGAAAAGTTTGTGTTGACGCAATCTTTCGAGGACCATTTTCACGTGTTTCCGATGTTCAGATTCCGATGAAGAATAAACGAGGATGTCGTCAATGTAAACAACAACACATACATCTATGAGCTCTCTGAGGACATGGTTCATAAAATATTGAAAGGCGGCCGGGGCAATGCAAAGTCCGAAGGGCATGACCTGATATTCAAATAGCCCATACTTGGTGCAGAAGGCCGTCTTCCATTCATCGCCCTCTTTTACTCGTACCAAGTGGTAAGCTCCTCTAAGATCCAGCTTTGTATATATGCATGCTTTTCTGACTTGGTCCAGGAGTTCAGGGATCAAAGGTAACGGATATCTATTCTTAACGGTGATCTGGTTCAGGGAGCGATAATCGATACAAGTTCTAAGGTCTCCTTCCTTTTTTGGAACGAAGAACAAAGCTGAAGAAGCAGGGGACTTAGAAGGACGAATAAACCCATTTGCCAGGTATTGATCCAGGTATTGTCGAAGGTGAAGGTTCTCAGGCTCGGTGAGGGCATACATTCTACTACAAGGAGGAGTAGATCCAGGTATCAGGTCTATCTGGCAGTCATAAGACCTATGAGGAGGTAGAGAGTTAGCCTGATCCTTCCGGAAAACATCTTGGTATTCTAGGTATTCGGGAGGTAACTGGGGAGTCTCTGAAGAAATTGCGGCCAGTGGAACACCAGGTGGAGGGTGACAAGTAGAGACACATTCTGGAAACTGGACCGTTCTTGCTCGCCAATCGATCAGAGGATTGTGTTTCTCTAACCAAGGTATTCCTAGAATAATCTGAAACTGAGGGGCCTTGATCACATCGAACACGATCTTCTCATGGTGTCCATCTTGACTTACTAGCGTCACTTCTTGAGTGGTATGCGTTACTGGCCCGGAGGCTATCTCCGTACCATCCACCGTAGTAATGACGTCCTTTACAGCCTTGGGACAAAGAGTTAGATTCATCCTCAAAACCATTTCATGATCCACATAATTGCCGATGGCACCGCTGTCGACGTAAGCTTCAATTGCATGTAATCGATCCGGATTATCAGGGCTAATGAGGACCATAGGTATCACGAAATGCGAGGTCACGGAACTGGTTTTTACGCTCGGCAAGAGGACCTCTATTCTTGTCGGGCGAGGTCGTTTCCCTGCTCAGAGTTTGTAACTTTGGTAACTGCAGCTCCTACTGCCTTCTTGGCAGGTTTCACCGGACAGTCTCGAAGAAAGTGCCCTGAGTTTCCGCAATATAGGCATAATTGCAACTGTTTCCTCCTTTCCCGCTCCCGTTGTGTTAGAGGACCTTTCAGACCCCCTATTTGCATGGGTTCCCCGGAGTCTACTCCTTTGGAAGGAGTTGGCGGTTTGGAAAATACTCGAGCATCAAACTTGGAACGATCGGCCTTCCTGTTCTACAGCCTGTGATCTATTTGAACGACCAAGTCTATGTAATCCGAACAGTCTTGTGGGGGATTCACTCCTTGGGCTAAAACGTCTTTGAGCTCTCCACGTAGACCGCTATAAAACAGCGTAATCCTTTTGTCCTCAGGCCATTGAGTTTCCACTGTTAGTCTATTGAAAGATGCAATATAAGCCAAAAGGTCTTGATTACCCTGTCGCAACGAAAGAAGCTCATTGTCCAAGGCCTGCCCCTGTGAATGTCTTGTGAACAGTTTTTCCATACTAAGCTGAAAGGCTTGAAAATCATGGAGAACCGGATCATCTTGATGAACTAGAGGGATCGACCAGTCTGCCGCATTGCCACTAAGGTACGAAAGTACAAAAGCTACTTTAGCTTGATCAGTTGGAAAGGCTGCTGGCCGGCATAAGAAGTGCAACCGGCACTGATTGATAAATACTGCAAACCTCTTTGGGTCACCAGAAAATCGCTCGGGCGGGGCCAGAGGTACATTCCCAGGTAGGTTGATCTGCACTGGATTCATAGAGGATGTTGAAGGAAGATTTGCCCCTGATGCGGGTAACGGGGTCTGTCCGGCTTGTGACTGTAGCACTTGTCTAGCAAGATTGTCTGTTCTCTCCTTGGAAATAATTAGTTCCCTTCTTAGAGCATTCGTTTCCTGACGAGTTGCATGCACTTCTGCCCTTAGTTCCCCAAGTAACCGGGCTAGGGGGTCAGTATCCGAGGTTTCCATAGCGCCTGGGCGAGAGTTTTGCGGTAGGCTTTGCGTTCTGTAACGCTCACCTGATTCTCGCAGAGGCGCCGGTCTTGACTGGGCGACTACCGTATCTGCAAAGGTGATGTGTAGCACCCGGTTGGCTCTTTGGGCTGGACCTCTGTGCACTGTATGCCTGATGTGTAGAGTAAGATGTCTGCAGATAGAAAATATGGGGTTAATGAACTGGGGTTATTGGGGTGTCCCTATCTCTTTCCTCTTCTCCTCTCCTGTAGACCCCCAAAGGTTAACGCTCTCACCTTAGGTAAGTGAATGCCAAGCTCTCCATCTGCCTCGGGGCAGGGTGCTGTAGCCAGTTTCTTCACTGGATAGGTAGCACAGGCCTCTTGACTTCAGAGGACTGCTGTCCGTCGTTTACTGCACGAACGGTAAGTTTCGAGTCATTCAAATGTCTTTTTAAAGTCTTTAGTAATGATGTCTCTTGTTTTGCAGGGTTCCGGCGATGGCGGATGACGGGCTGAAGTGAGTTGTAGATGGAGCCCGTGTGATGAATAGAAGCGCCTGGAAGCACGTGAGTAAGCGCTTGTTGCCTGTTTCACGATGCGCTCTAACTGTCTTTTTATTTTGCAGGTACGAGTTCGGAGCGGCTGCAGGGTGCCGGAATACCCACTGGATTAGATGTGGAAAGGAGTAATGGCACGTGAGTATTAAAGTTCCCCAATGTCTTTAAACGCACCTTGTTTTGTCTTTCAGATGCGGATGCAGCGCCGAAGGCCTCCGGAGCGTGCGAAGAGTTGGTAAGCTTTTGTCTTTCAGATGCCGGAATGCAGTGTGAAGACCTCCGGAGCGCACGAAGAGTAGGTAAGCCTTTGCCTTTCAGATGCCGGAATGCTAACCTGTTCTTTCTTGTCTTTATAGGGGTTGCTGAAGACTGGATTCAGGATGGTAAGCCTTTTTCCTTAGGCCCAGGACTGGATGCAGAAGACACGATGAGCGTCCTGCTGCAGAGGGTGCAGAATAACGCAAAGCAAGATTCATCCACCGGGTGTGGTTTAAATAGCCTCCTGTAGTGCTTAGGTCTCTCCTTCCACAGCCACGCCTAAGTAAGAAAAGAGTTCCTGGTAAGAAAAGAGTTCCTGCCTTCCAGAAGAGTTCCAGTGTTCTAAATCTAGGGAGTGGCTCCAGCCCCACCCAACAGGAAAAGTAGTTCCAAACAGAAGAGGATCAGAGGCTCAACTGGCAGGCAAGTAAGCAGCATGGTCTGCTGCAGGTAAGTCCACCCAAGCATTATGAGCCCGGCGCTTCCAGCGCTGGGACTGGGCATATTTATGAGCCTGGTGCCACTGGCGCCAGGACTGGGTCCAAAAGGTCCCAATTGGGACTGGTTGGCACTCGGAACCTGGGTTATGGATCTGCTTCCAAGGGAGTTGGGAAAACCCTGACCTTTTGGAAGCAGAGATCATGACAGTACCCCCCCTCAAGGCCCCTCCCAAACCGGGCTTCTCCGGAGGTTTTGGCTTGTCAGGAAATGTTCGGTGAAATCCTTTGATTAGGCGAGGAGCGTGGACATATTCAGCAGGTTCCCAGGATCTCTCTTGGGGGCCGTAGCCTTTCCAGTCAATTAGGTAGAATAGTTTAGATTTGGAGATCTTGGAGTCCAGAATGCTTTTGACTTCAAACTCGAGTTCTCCATCCACTAGGATAGGTTTTGGAGATTTGGTTAGTCGGGTTTGAGGTTGCACAGGTTTTAATAGAGAGACGTGGAAGACCGGATGTATCTTCATGTGCGGGGGCAAGTCCAACTTGACCGCTACTGGGTTTACTATGGTAGTGATGGAATAGGGACCAAGGTATCTTGGGTTGAATGTGCGTGGCCCTTTTAGAGATAGATATTTGGTGGATAACCAGACTTGATCCCCTACTTGATAGTGAGGGGCTTCCTTCCGATGTTGATCTGCTCCTTTCTTGTATTGTTCTTTAGCCCTTTGAAGGTGAGAAACAGCTTCCTTAAAGGCTTGGGTGATTGTAGAATGCAGGTAGTCTACTGCTGGTGTTTCAAGATCTTGGAGGGGATCCAACTCCGAGGTTCGAGGGTGACTGCCGTACAAAAGAAAAAACGGGGTTTTCCCAGTTCCCGAATGGACAGAGTTATTGTAGGCATACTCGGCTATCCAAAGGATATCTTTCCAAGTTTTTTCAGTTTGTTGCAGCATGCAGCGTAAATACTGTTCCAGAGTTTGATTGGTCCTCTCGGTTTGTCCGTCGGTCTGAGGGTGGTGACTGGTCGATAGTCTCACATCAATTTGAGCCGACCGACAGCAACTTCGCCAAAAATGAGAAATAAATTGACTACCTCGATCCGAAATTAGAACCGAAGGAAAACCGTGCAGTCGGACGATGTTTTCGAGAAATTCTCGGGCCAGAGTTGCTGCTGTTGGCAAGCCTTTGAGCGGAATGAAATGCGCCATCTTGGAGAATAAGTCCACGATTACTAGAATCGTATTGTATCCGGAGCATGGAGGTAGATCGGTGATGAAGTCCATAGAAAGCGTATGCCAAGGGCGAGGTGGGATGTCAATAGAGCGTAAGAGGCCTGCTGGTCTTTCCTTTTGACTCTTGTTTTGGGCGCATACTCCACAGGACATTATAAAGTCTCTGATATCTTTTTTCCAAGACGGCCACCAGAAGTAGCGCTTGATCTTTTCTGAGGTCTTGGCTATACCGGGATGACCTTCCATTAAAGAGTCGTGATAACAAGAGATTACTTTTTTCTGTAAATCTGTGCTGGGTAGGTATAATCGTTCTTGGAAATACAATAAGTTGTCCTTTACTGCAAAGTCCTTTCCCTGCAGATGCCAATTCTGTATATCTGCTGGAGTTACAAGTTGCCTGGCTTTATCCTTAACTTCCTCTATGGATTCTGTGGCGATTACACCCAGAATTCTTTGTTCGGGAATGATTGGTACAGGTTTAGGGTTGATCAAGTGTTCTTCCACTCCCATCCGAGAAAGGGCATCGGCTTTACCGTTCTTTGTACCAGGTCGATAGGTAATTATGAAGTCAAACTCGGCAAAGAATAATGCCCAACGGAGTTGTGTAGAGGATTGGGCTTTTGCGGTTTTCAAATATTGCAGGTTTCGGTGATCCGTAATCACAGTAACGGTGTGTCGGGCCCCCAGCAGATAATGCCGCCAAGCCTTAAAGGCAGACTTGATAGCCAGAAGTTCCTTGTCAGTAATCGTGTAATTGACTTCAGGAGGCGAGAATTTGCGGGACCAAAATGCCACGGGATGCAACTGATTGGTTACCGGGTCCTTTTGTGATAGAACTGCCCCCATGGCAAGGCTTGAAGCATCAGTTTCCACGATGTAGGGGAGTTCGGGGCGAGGGTGTTTTAAGATTGGTGCAGAGATAAATTTAGTCTTCAAATCCTGGAAAGCTTGTTCCGCCTCGGTAGACCATTCAAAACGTTTGTTTTTCTTTAACAAGGCAGTGATGGGCTGGACTATTCGAGAGAACTCGGGGATAAACCTGCGGTAAAAGTTAGCAAAGCCTAACATGCTTTGCACACCTTTTACGGAGGATGGTGATGGCCATTTGAGAACTGCATCGACCTTCTTTGAATCCATACGCACTCTGCCAGGTGATAATATGAATCCCAAGAATTCAACTTCAGTCACGTTGAAAACACATTTTTCCAACTTAGCGAAAAGTTTGTGTTGACGCAATCTTTCGAGGACCATTTTCACGTGTTTCCGATGTTCAGATTCCGATGAAGAATAAACGAGGATGTCGTCAATGTAAACAACAACACATACATCTATGAGCTCTCTGAGGACATGGTTCATAAAATATTGAAAGGCGGCCGGGGCATTGCAAAGTCCGAAGGGCATGACCTGATATTCAAATAGCCCATACTTGGTGCGGAAGGCCGTCTTCCATTCATCGCCCTCTTTTACTCGTACCAAGTGGTAAGCTCCTCTAAGATCCAGCTTTGTATATATGCATGCTTTTCTGACTTGGTCCAGGAGTTCAGGGATCAAAGGTAACGGATATCTATTCTTAACGGTGATCTGGTTCAGGGAGCGATAATCGATACAAGTTCTAAGGTCTCCTTCCTTTTTTGGAACGAAGAACAAAGCTGAAGAAGCAGGGGACTTGGAAGGACGAATAAACCCATTTGCCAGGTATTGATCCAGGTATTGTCGAAGGTGAAGGTTCTCAGGCTCGGTGAGGGCATACATTCTACTACAAGGAGGAGTAGATCCAGGTATCAGGTCTATCTGGCAGTCATAAGACCTATGAGGAGGTAGAGAGTTAGCCTGATCCTTCCGGAAAACATCTTGGTATTCTAGGTATTCGGGAGGTAACTGGGGAGTCTCTGAAGAAATTGCGGCCAGTGCAACACCAGGTGGAGGGTGACAAGTAGAGACACATTCTGGAAACTGGACCGTTCTTGCTCGCCAATCGATCAGAGGATTGTGTTTCTCTAACCAAGGTATTCCTAGAATAATCTGAAACTGAGGGGCCTTGATCACATCGAACACGATCTTCTCATGGTGTCCATCTTGACTTACTAGCGTCACTTCTTGAGTGGTATGCGTTACTGGCCCGGAGGCTATCTCCGTACCATCCACCGTAGTAATGACGTCCTTTACAGCCTTGGGACAAAGAGTTAGATTCATCCTCAAAACCATTTCATGATCCACATAATTGCCGATGGCACCGCTGTCGACGTAAGCTTCAATTGCATGTAATCGATCCGGATTATCAGGGCTAATGAGGACCATAGGTATCACGAAATGCGAGGTCACGGAACTGGTTTTTACGCTCGGCAAGAGGACCTCTATTCTTGTCGGGCGAGGTCGTTTCCCTGCTCAGAGTTTGTAACTTTGGTAACTGCAGCTCCTACTGCCTTCTTGGCAGGTTTCACCGGACAGTCTCGAAGAAAGTGCCCTGAGTTTCCGCAATATAGGCATAATTGCAACTGTTTCCTCCTTTCCCGCTCCCGTTGTGTTAGAGGACCTTTCAGACCCCCTATTTGCATGGGTTCCCCGGAGTCTACTCCTTTGGAAGGAGTTGGCGGTTTGGAAAATACTCGAGCATCAAACTTGGAACGATCGGCCTTCCTGTTCTACAGCCTGTGATCTATTTGAACGACCAAGTCTATGTAATCCGAACAGTCTTGTGGGGGATTCACTACTTGGGCTAAAACGTCTTTGAGCTCTCCACGTAGACCTCTATAAAACAGCGTAATCCTTTTGTCCTCAGGCCATTGAGTTTCCACTATTAGTCTATTGAAAGATGCAATATAAGCCAAAAGGTCTTGATTACCCTGTCGCAACGAAAGAAGCTCATTGTCCAAGGCCTGCCCCTGTGAATGTCTTGCGAACAGTTTTTCCATACTAAGCTGAAAGGCTTGAAAATCATGGAGAACCGGATCATCTTGATGAACTAGAGGGATCGACCAGTCTGCCGCATTGCCACTAAGGTACGAAAGTACAAAAGCTACTTTAGCTTGATCAGTTGGAAAGGCTGCTGGCCGGCATAAGAAGTGCAACCGGCACTGATTGATAAATACTGCAAACCTCTTTGGGTCACCAGAAAATCGCTCGGGCGGGGCCAGAGGTACATTCCCAGGTAGGTTGATCTGCACTGGATTCATAGAGGATGTTGAAGGAAGATTTGCCCCTGATGCGGGTAACGGGGTCTGTCCGGCTTGTGACTGTAGCACTTGTCTAGCAAGATTGTCTGTTCTCTCCTTGGAAATAATTAGTTCCCTTCTTAGAGCATTCGTTTCCTGACGAGTTGCATGCACTTCTGCCCTTAGTTCCCCAAGTAACCGGGCTAGGGGGTCAGTATCCGAGGTTTCCATAGCGCCTGGGCGAGAGTTTTGCGGTAGGCTTTGCGTTCTGTAACGCTCACCTGATTCTCGCAGAGGCGCCGGTCTTGACTGGGCGACTACCGTATCTGCAAAGGTGATGTGTAGCACCCGGTTGGCTCTTTGGGCTGGACCTCTGTGCACTGTATGCCTGATGTGTAGAGTAAGATGTCTGCAGATAGAAAATATGGGGTTAATGAACTGGGGTTATTGGGGTGTCCCTATCTCTTTCCTCTTCTCCTCTCCTGTAGACCCCCAAAGGTTAACGCTCTCACCTTAGGTAAGTGAATGCCAAGCTCTCCATCTGCCTCGGGGCAGGGTGCTGTAGCCAGTTTCTTCACTGGATAGGTAGCACAGGCCTCTTGACTTCAGAGGACTGCTGTCCGTCGTTTACTGCACGAACGGTAAGTTTCGAGTCATTCAAATGTCTTTTTAAAGTCTTTAGTAATGATGTCTCTTGTTTTGCAGGGTTCCGGCGATGGCGGATGACGGGCTGAAGTGAGTTGTAGATGGAGCCCGTGTGATGAATAGAAGCGCCTGGAAGCACGTGAGTAAGCGCTTGTTGCCTGTTTCACGATGCGCTCTAACTGTCTTTTTATTTTGCAGGTACGAGTTCGGAGCGGCTGCAGGGTGCCGGAATACCCACTGGATTAGATGTGGAAAGGAGTAATGGCACGTGAGTATTAAAGTTCCCCAATGTCTTTAAACGCACCTTGTTTTGTCTTTCAGATGCGGATGCAGCGCCGAAGGCCTCCGGAGCGTGCGAAGAGTTGGTAAGCTTTTGTCTTTCAGATGCCGGAATGCAGTGTGAAGACCTCCGGAGCGCACGAAGAGTAGGTAAGCCTTTGCCTTTCAGATGCCGGAATGCTAACCTGTTCTTTCTTGTCTTTATAGGGGTTGCTGAAGACTGGATTCAGGATGGTAAGCCTTTTTCCTTAGGCCCAGGACTGGATGCAGAAGACACGATGAGCGTCCTGCTGCAGAGGGTGCAGAATAACGCAAAGCAAGATTCATCCACCGGGTGTGGTTTAAATAGCCTCCTGTAGTGCTTAGGTGTCTCCTTCCACAGCCACGCCTAAGTAAGAAAAGAGTTCCTGGTAAGAAAAGAGTTCCTGCCTTCCAGAAGAGTTCCAGTGTTCTAAATCTAGGGAGTGGCTCCAGCCCCACCCAACAGGAAAAGTAGTTCCAAACAGAAGAGGATCAGAGGCTCAACTGGCAGGCAAGTAAGCAGCATGGTCTGCTGCAGGTAAGTCCACCCAAGCATTATGAGCCCGGCGCTTCCAGCGCTGGGACTGGGCATATTTATGAGCCTGGTGCCACTGGCGCCAGGACTGGGTCCAAAAGGTCCCAATTGGGACTGGTTGGCACTTGGAACCTGGGTTATGGATCTGCTTCCAAGGGAGTTGGGAAAACCCTGACCTTTTGGAAGCAGAGATCATGACAGTTATTTGGTTAAATTTCCATGTACCTGTAATAAGACGTGCTACATTGTGGTGAACTGCTTTTAGGGGATACAGCAGAGTGGCTGGGAGCCCCATCAGGAGGGCAATTCCCCACAAATGTGCAAGACCACAAGGGCCTGCACTACGTCCGGAAGTCCTGTGGCGGAATTAAGGCTTTGATTTTGAGAAGGGTGGATATTTGTAGCCAGGCCATTTGGGCCATCTTGGCTATGTGTTCTGGAATGACAGGCTGCTTGCTGTCAATGATGAAGCCTAAGGATGTTGCTGAATCAGAGAGTTGCAGATCAAATCCATTGAGGCGCATATCATTGAACATCTTTTGTCTGGGTCTAGGGTCTAGTTGGACAAGTTGTTGCTTAGCAGGGGGACCGATGCGGACGAATCCGGTCTTGGATGGCTTCCTTTTCTCTTACTCCTTCTCTCTCCCCCTCCCCTGCTAAGATCCCCCTTTACTGCTTGACTGGCTGCCTAGTTCCTTCAGATTCTTGCAGGGAACAAGGCCCCCTCCCAATCTACCCCACACTTGTCTCCCCTGACCTCCAACCCCCTCAACCTGTACTTGCCCTTCAGGTCCCCTCCCCTCGCATTACCCTGGCTGGGCCTGCATCCTTGAGCCCTTCCAGCCCCTTAACGCGCCCTTAGATCATGGACCTTCCTTCCCCTGCACTCTTTGCATTCCCCTGGCTCTGTCTACCTGGCCTCCCTGTGCAATCGCTTTATCACGGGCCATTCTTGCCTGACCAGCACTCCCTCCATCCCCTCTCCACAGCACCTCTTGTTACTGCACTTGCACGATCCGAATGTCACAAGGCCTAGAAGGACCATTTTTTGTTGTTCCCTTCCCTGTTCCCTCCCCACCTGTCTTGTTGCACCTCGAAACACATTGGGCATAAGGTGCATTATAAATACCCAATAAGTACATAAATAAATAGAAATAAGTGCGAGGTGGGTAGTTGACATCCAGGACATCATCCACCACTTGGAAGTTGGCTGTCTCAATGCTACACTTGCGGCAGAACCCAGACTGGTGGTCATTGGGGAGGTGTACTTGTTTGATTCTGGCAAGTATTACGTAGCAACAACTTTTTCCAAGATTCTAGCAATAAACCACAGGTTTCTATTGGGCCGGTAGTATGACCACTTGTCTGGGTCTAAGTTCTAATTTTTCAAAAGAGGTCATATGAGACCAGTCTTGAGGGTGTCCAGGAAAGTACAATCGTTCTACAGATGAGAGGAGAGGACATGTGACAGGGATTCTCACATACTCTACCCCAGACTGAGCAGCACCTGTCTGACCAATGGCACCCAAACTCAGTGTAGCTGACCCTGGTAAAACATTTCCAGTGGGCTCTACTCTACAGTACTCAATAGAACAGAAGGAAGTTGGAGGTCCTGGTTCTCAGTGTCCCATTTATATGTACCTCTACTCGATGATCTGCACCTGATGCGGAAGAAATCGACTGCCTAAAATCAATATGATGCTATCTTGAAGGACACTAGTTTGTCCCTTGTCAGTATGTGTTCAGTGACTAGATCTGGAGTAAGGGTAGCCTTTGCTACTGTTGACAAGTCTCTGATATTGAAACGCTGATCCAACTTACACTATCAATTAAAATTGATTGGACTGAATAGTTAAACGCGGAGTGCAAACAATTAAAAATAGGCATAAATCTAGCCTTAACTATGTTTCAATGTGAAGGCTGCCTTCCTTTCTGGTAACCAAAAATGATGCAAAAAGTATTCCGCCTACGTTTTAGGGTTTTTGTCATGCGCGGAAGGAAGGTTACCCTCAGGCACACCGCTTTACATAACACTCATACACCCGGGGACTCCCCGACACATAAAACAGCTAGACTCCCCAAGTCACAGTCAGCCCCTCATAATGTCACGCTACCTGTGGTGCGTAGGAAGCGTCATCAGCTCCAAGGCTCTGTCAGAGGGTGACTTTGTTTGTTCCCTCGTTTCCAGTGGCAACTGCCATGGAGATTGCGAGCGGGCTGGGGCAGCCGACCGCAACCACTTCCTGGTTTCGGGCCGACTTCCCGATCACGTGCCCTGAGCTCCGCTCACGTGATCGGGAGTCGTCAGACATAAAAAGACGCGCAATTTGAATCATTCGCCGCTTCACAGCTGTTTTCACGACACTGTTCAGCGTTCTCGATTCATGTCTTGGATTCATTGGAAAAGACCTCAAGCTTACGGATTACCGACTGGTTATTGCTCCTTGGATTTGTGGTTTTGGTTTCTGCTCGGATTCACAGACTTTTGAATTTTTGGCTAACTGTTAACGGATTGTTTCGGATTACCCTTCTCTGCTTTGTCACTTACTCATCTGTCTTCGAGGGTCCTTGAACTGCTACGGTGCCTCCAAGTATTCCACGAGTACCATAGTGCCACGTATACTTCCAGGATCATCAGGTGTGCAGCCAGCGCTGAGTTTCTGGCGCCTGGCTTTATGGATTGCTGACGCTTCCTTGCACCACAGCCTCAGAATTCCTAGCACCTATCCATTGAACTTAGGTAAGCCCCTTTTCAATACAGTTATTTTTTTTACAGTACTGTGCTTGTTTGTGTTAACACCTGAATTCATTCCAACAGCTCTGGGGTCCTCGGCGGCGTTTGATCCTGCGAAACAACAACCACCTGTGGCCTCAAGGCTCGCACAGGGAGTAGTTTTCTCTCTCCCTGTGTGGAACTTGGGGACAGAGGCCCATATATTCTTCACGACGCGTCAAGTCAAGACAGTTTTAGCTGAAAGCAGCATGAGCCAGCCAACTCATAATGTTGATACTGGAATGCTAGATACATTGTGTTTCTTGTTTCTTTCTTTTTCTTCAAGGTTTTAATATAGTGGCGGAGCAGAGTGGGGCCAGAAGCGGGCTGTTTTCATCCGGATGTATGGCGTATCTTGGGCACTTTAGAGGAGGCAGCTATCCTACAAAGTCCAATTCTCGAGCAGAGCGGGGCTGGAAGCGGGCTGGTTTTGTGCGGATGTGTGGTGTGTCTTGGCTGCTTTGGAGGAGGCAGCTGCAATGTCCAATCCTGGACGCTTGAGCAGAGCGGGTCCGGAAGCGGGCTGATCCCGCTGTTCAAGCTGGGCGAGGCTGCGACATCATGCAGGAGTTCAAGATAGGCCTCAGCAAGGTCTTGACTGAGGCTGCCTTGACCTAATGGCCGCCAACGTGCCACAGCCAATCTCAGGACATGGTCCTACTTTGTACATTGGCATCTGATTTTTCCCTCGGTGAACCGCACACGACCATTGTGCATACGCATGTGGAGAGAAGGAGTAGAAGGAGCTCCGGAGTCGCACCAGGAGCTGTGCATCTAATAAGTTAGTAGATTATCCTTTTTTAGTCAATCTCTTCCTGCTCTGCTTGTGTGTGCTTTTCGTCTCTGCTGAGTTTCTTCGCCTGCTGTCTCATATTTCTCTGAGTTTACTGATCAGTCTTTGGACATCGAGTGACCGGGTGACAGACAGCGTGACGCCAAGTTGCATAGCTATTTCTGACCTTCTCTTCATTCTTGTTGCCTGATGGAGTGACCATGTGGATTGCAAAAACTGTCCCGGGACAGCCCAATCGGAAGTCAAAAAGAGCAAGTCCCAGGGCAGGAGACGACTGTGGGCTTGTGCCTTTAAGCCTCCTGTGAGACTGTCCTTTTTTACCTGGGGTTTCCCCGCATTGTCCTTTTTGGAGTAGCTCATGGATTAGTACCCCATATTGAGCAAGCTTCCGTATGAGCAGATATGTCCCGGCTGTTTTACCCAACTCAGGTCCAGTGCAAGCCATCTGCAGGTCAACACTAACAATAATAGGAACGCGGAAAGCTACCCATACCTATGAGGCCTTACCAGGGAAAAAGCTCAAAGGTGGGCAGCAATATTAAACCAGCGAGCCGGAAAGCTCCCTTAGACACCTATCTATGGCAAGTTGCGGTCAAGCTAGATGAACAGATCGTGGTAGCGGAACATACCCTCTGCGCCAGAGGCACATTAACAAGGGAGAGAGCGATGCCTGCCAAACAAGTAGACGGAGGGAATGGAGAAACCGTATTGTTTTGGGTGGGTTTGGCCGCGTTGTTGGGGCACATGAGGCAAGCACGCTGTAGACGGGGCAAGCGCTTCAGATCATTGGGATCTGTCGGGTGCAGACACTACGGATGTTAGGACACTGTTAGTTGTGCGTGTTGACTGGCTACTGTCCAAATTTGGCTCCGGCGAAATCAACTCTACCTGATCTTCCTGTGAGGTTGGCAAAGGGACAGACAACTCAGACGATGCCAGCCCTTTTTTGTGGCGCAGACACCAGCTATTATGGTTGTTGGGGACAAAAACAATAGTGTTAACCAGTCCAGAAATTCTTTTTTAGACATTCCCTCGGCCAAGTCAATCTCGATTTCCTCATGGAATATAGCTGGGGCTAAGAACAAGTTGCTCATTCCAGAAATTATTGACTTTTTTAATGCTTTTGATATAATCCTGTTACAAAAAACGTGGTTTATTGACACACCCGTGATTGATGGTTTGTACACACTCCAGACATCAGTCCAAACAATCCAGACATCAGTCCAAACAAATGAACGTAGTAGATACCCAATTCCATGACTGCTCACTCCGATGCACAAATGCACTATTTTGCTATGGTTTGCCTCATTGGGCAGCGAGCAAAATGCTACCCTGAGCACTGTGAATTGCCTAAAAGCCCTTTAAAAATGGCCAACGTGTGCCTAAAGCCTCTATCACAAGCTTCGCCTCGGACCGATGTCCAGCCCTTGCCCCTCTGTAATTGGATGCCCGCTTTGGAATATATGGAGGCCGCTAGGAGCCGGCAGGCAATGCCAGCCCCCTACAAAGGCCCACGATCAAGGTCTGTGTCGTCGTTCCCTGTCTTGCCCTGGAGGGTCTGCACGCCCACCATGCAGCTGTCGGCTTCCATTGGAGGCCGACTCCTGCATCGATGATGTCACTGTCACTCCAAGTATCCGTTTCGGCAGGTAAAACGGCCATATGCCTCCTAGCTCCACAATCAGCCTCTACACCCCTTTCCAGAGGCGTTGCTAGGGGGGTCCTGAGGGGGCTATAGCCCTGGGTCTTTTGGTTCTAGCCCCGAATAGAAGCTCATGTGCTACAACCAAAATGCTAGCTAGCCCTGTGTCCCGCCAGTCCTGACATTAGCTTAGCTCTTGATCTTTTCCAGACCAAGCAACCCCCCTGACCCCTTCCATTGCGCCCCCCTTGTACTCCTCATGTTGGCGTACGCTAATTGAGTCCTTAGAGGTGCAGTCCGGGCTCCTATGACTATGTCTCACGTCTGGGATCTATACCAACCTGAACCCATCTACGCTGCAATTTAACACTTTCAGTGGCCGTAGCACTACTCACATAGAGCACAAAACGAATAGCCTGCCATAGTTAGGGTGACCAGACATCCCGGTTTTCCTGGGACAGTCTGGTGAAATCGCCCTGCGTCCCGGGGTCCTGGGTGTTTTTTAATTTTAAAAACCATGTCTGGGGTTTGCAAGTGTGGGAGCTACGGTCCCGGTTTTTGCCAGGACTCAATTTCAAAATCCCGAAATCGGGTCCCGGCGCGACTCTTCCTGTGCGAATGGGGGTGTGAAATGCTTTTCATGCCCCATTTCCTCCCCCTTTCCCTCCCTGGTGCTCTCCTCCAATGAGAGGAGTGTGCCTGGGAGCACACCCTCTCCCATCCCCCCGCCCGCAAAAGGCCAGTGACATAGAAGTAGAACTACAGTTTTATTTTTATTTGCGGTAGTCCTATTTTTATGTCTATGGCCTGACCGTTTTTTTTTATTTTTTTTATCTGGTCACCCTAGCCTTAGTTCAGCCTTGGCTCAGACTATGATGCATCTGTAACCCTTTTCGTCTGCAACCTGCCGATTTATGACTTTTCATTTGCATGCATCCCCTGTTGCCCATGATGCACCTTACCTGATGCAACCACCTAGCAGCTTTTATGCTGGCCACGCATCCCAATATGCATGTAACCCATCTGATGAGTCATGACAGCTTCATGCTGCGTACTTAAATCTCTCAATATGTGTATTACTTGTCCGCTTACCTCAATACGATTAAACATGGCCTGACAGAGTACGTACTTCCCCGATTGTCCTTTCCATACCTTTCTACCTGCCATAGGGCTTTCCAGGCTGTACATTCCCCTGATTGTGTCCTAGCATGTCTGCATACCTGATGCAGCCCCCCCCCCAGCCCCGTACCATGAGGCATGGCTCTGCCAGATCCCGCCTTCTAGAACCACCTGTATGCTGTAACATGTATGCGCGATCTTGCACTTTGAAGAGTGTTGCTTTGCACTTACTGTAACTAGCGCCCGATGCCTGAGGGTTTAGGGCTCAGCTATAAATGCAAAAAAAAAAAAAAAAATCATGGGGGACTGGCAATACGGGTCAAAACAAGCTGTGAATGTCAGCCCTTAATCCCAACTAACTCACATCCATTCATGAAATATTTAAAAATCAATACAGATAGCAAAAGCACACTAATCATAGTACGTTTTTACAGTAGCCTACATAAATCCCATCAGGAACGGTTTTCAAATCCTTCTTTGAAGAGATACTTCCTAGTGTACAATCCCGAAGCGCCATACTTATAATCGGTGGTGATTTGAATGTAAAAAAAAAAGTCAATGGCCTTTCGCCAAATCTTTCATGATATGGAGGATGGGCTGAATGGCGGAACCCAACATGGGAAATCATGAAATGTGTACGGGGGGCCTTGAGCTATGCTCCTGGCTACACGGATGGGGACTCAAATTCAAAAATAGCCAAGTCCCCAATGATAGCCCAAAGAAATATGCATTTTGTGCTTCTCAGGGACATTTTCGATTGACTATCTTTATTTTCTGATCGGATACTGGAATCAAATTGAGGACTTTTTTGCCATGGAACATATTAATTAGTTATCAGCAAGAGCGCCAGGGGACCACTCCAGTGGTGATAGTGCGCGGTACAAATGACCTTTAACATTAACATTAACATTAACATTAACATCCACTCGCTCTGAAATTCAAGGCGCAAAATGAAAGGTATCACTAATCCCCATTTGAACATTTCGGAAGTTGGTCCCACGAAACATCGAGTAATGTGGTCGGGATCCGACCACCTCGCTCGTCAAAAGACGGTTATCATGGGTAATCTTCAAGTAATCATGGCACCTGTAGCACCACTGGACAGTGATGGGAACGTAATGCTTAACTTCAATGCCCCGACCACAAGTATATGGAGTACATTTCGTATCTCTTGCACCAAACCAGGGAGGCTCTGTCGTTCTGGTTGGGTTAACACAGCCTCCAGTAGCGCAAAGAAGAAATTC
Source organism: Ambystoma mexicanum (assembly GCF_040938575.1). Classification (NCBI taxonomy): domain Eukaryota; kingdom Metazoa; phylum Chordata; class Amphibia; order Caudata; family Ambystomatidae; genus Ambystoma; species Ambystoma mexicanum. The sequence continues at coordinate 795,331,135 of NC_090931.1, read as the reverse complement.
ATCTTGTTACTAAAAAATCCCTTAACACCCAAACCGATGAGTACTGGAGCTAGAGCTAATTACAAGAAGATCATTGCAGGAAGGAAGCTGGAACTAGATCATAGTTCCTGGGAAGAGCTGGTCATGACAGCAGAAGAAAACAACTCCGAGAAACTTTGGGGGCTGGTAAGTCTTGGTCCTGCCCACGAAGGAACTGAGGCAGGCATGGAAATCACGGTACAAGACAAGGGCTGGACCAACCATTTTTCCGCTCTGTATAATGCACATTTTTATTCATTGTTTATTTATTGTGCATTTGTAAGTCGCTTATACATCAAGTAAATTGTGTTTCAAAGCACCCACACGGCAACAGGGAGGGAACATGGGACTGAAAGGCAAATCTAATAATGAAAGAGAGAGGCGGTCCTACTAGGCCTTGTGAGCAATCAGAGCGTGCAAGTGCAGAGAGAGAGAGAGAGGGAGAGCGAGAGAGAGAGAGAGAGAGAGAGAGAGCAGGGTTGGGGGAGGGGGACGTAAGTGCTAGGATTATCAAGCAGGAAAGTGCTAGGGAGTAAGTTGCAAGCAGCTGTTAAATGACTGGCAGAGATCACTTGGTAGCGTGGTCAGCTGCCAATAAATAAGTGCAGACCTATGATAACATAGGTCAGTAGGCGCCAAGGCAAGTGCTAGGAATAACAGTCAGGAGCAGCAGGGGTCACTCTCTACAGGCTTTTTGTGCCCTTCAGCTTCTAAGCCATGCCAAGCCCTAACTCCTAATACTGTGGTGTTCTCGGTCAAGGATTTATCAGAGGCCATATGTAAACAAAAGTTAAATCGTCGACCTGGGCCGGATGGAATACCGGCAGATTTGGTTCAGGCTGAGATTGAGCTGTAGCCACTGATACTAACTATGGGCTTAACATGATCATTAGGTCCGGATGGTTCCAAAGTCATGGAAACTAATCATAATCCAGCCGACATACAAAAAAGTGATAGGTAGATTCCGAAATCTTATAGGCCCATTTCACTATTGGATCCTCTTTTTAAAATGTTTGGTCAAGCCCTACTAGCGAAATTAGAAGAGTGGGTTAGGAAGGGCCATATTCTATCTGACCACTCGGATTTTGTCGGAGTGTCGGGACAAATGAGCAGGCCTTGAATTTGTAGCTCTTAATCACAAATTCCCTTTATATGAAAAGGGAGCCTATTGACCTGGCCTTTAGGACCTGAGCAGGGCATTTGACAAGGTTAATCGGCAGAAGCTGTGGGCCGTACTCAGGTCGTTTAAGTGTCCTCCTGAAATGTGTTGGGCATGTTAAATCAGGACACAGCAGCATGTGTAAGGAATGGGAGAGAGGGACACTGTACACAGTACTTTGAGCTAAATTCAGGGGTACATCAACGTTGTGTACTGACCCCTTTTCTTGTATGCATCTTATATCCATGGTTTAAACAATGTTTTGATTGAAACTGGGCGGATGCGCCGAAACTAGGTGACACCGTGTATCCTGTATTAGCCTATGCAGACAACACAGTGCTTCTAGCCCGTACTCCCCGTGCTCTTCAAAAATTAATCATGGCCTACACCCTATTCATGACGACCTTGGACCCTAAGGTGAATGCGGATAAATCTGCTGTTATGCTCTACCAGATGGGTAATCACTCACATTTTACCCAATTTATAGCAATGACTCCTTGATTCCTGTGGTCAAGGAGTTTGATTACTTAAGAATCTGGTTTCTGTCTCAATTCTCGCAAGCACCTCACATTATTAAACAAACACACAGGTTTAAACAAGCCTTACGTGGAGTGTCCAGGTTCATTAACATGCCCAAATCGAAACCAATTGACATGATCAAGAACGTTTAAGATAGGAAGGGCAGAGCGGTAGTTAAATAAAACTCGTTGCTAGGGGGCCATGTGAAGGCAACAGACTTTTAAGTTGCAGAAAATTACTTTTTCAAAAAAAGTTCTTAAAACATCTGTGCACAGAATGTGCCGAATTGGTGAAGTATAGATGTGCACATTACACGCATTTGTTCTATGAGTACCGTAATATGACAGCATGCTCATTGTGGGACCTATTATTTCCCACAAATAGAAAGTCGGTCAGATATGCGGTAGTGAGCTATCATTATCAACTTGGGCTTCAAGGCTCAAAAACAAACTGGGGGACCTAAAAATGATTTCCCACTAGCTGTAAATAGTGGAATTGGTGTATATAAATCAAGAATGTGTGTACCGAGATATAATGTGACGCAAATGATATTTTGTGAACTTTTATCATTACTTTTTACTTTTGTTTTATAGTGTGTTAAGTATCATGCACATCTTTTAATGTCATTTTTTTTATGAATACCCCCTTGGTTGCATCGTTTACAACTCATATTATACATACATTTGATGTATTTTATGTATTTAGTTTATTGCTATTTAATGTGTTGTGTTTGTAAATTTGATTTATGATCTATTTAACTTGTGTAATAAGTTGAAAGGTCTCGATAATTTTTTGTCGTGACCATAACAACTAAATAAATAATAATAAAAAAAAGTTCTAGGTCTGCCCTGATCAGTGTCAAATCATGGGGTACATATGGAGCTTGGACTCACTCACCTGGAAGATGACTTAGTAATCCAACCAACTCTACACTGGATACGCGTCAGGAGTAATCAGAGAGCTTCACTTACCAAACTGATTATCAAATGTACTTTTACATTTATTTTTTAATAAAAATCACAGGGAAAGCAATCTATGTTCGCCACAAAAAGGCGTACTGAATTTGCCGTTGATTACAGAGCAGAGGACATGGGTCCTTTACAATGGGGTCAGGGATTGTGACTTGAAGACCAGATGTTGCAGGGGAAGGTGGAAACATAAACTAGGGATGAGGAATTGACAGAATGACATAGGAACAGGATGGTGGAGGAAGTGCTGAATTAAGGATGGAGGGGTGATGTAAAGGTGCTGTAGGGTGGTCCATGAAGGGTAGGGAGAGAGGAAAACAGAGAGATGCAGCAGCGCGAAGTACTCGGAAACAGATTCTTCAGAAAGGAGAGCTTTGAGGTTGCATTTAAATAGTGGTAGAGTTGGAGTAGCATGGAGAGGGAAAGGAAGAGCATCCCAGAGTAGGGAAGCAAGGAGAGATAGTGGAAATCAGAGGGAGCACATGGGGCTCGAGTGGTGGCACGGAGGTGAGCCTTGAATGATCTTAATGGACAAGGAGGAGGGTAAGGAGTGAGATGAACAAATAAATAGGGTTGGGCAAGTCCATGGATGGTTTTGAAGATGATGAGAAGAAGTTTATATTTAGCCAGCCAATCTGGCAACGGGCAGAGGAGGTAGAGGTATAGCGAGAAAGGTGTTCAGACCACAACGCCAAGGACTTTGTCTAGAGGTGTAAAAGCATACTTGGGAAGGTGATAGAGGAGACTGGCACAGTAGTCAGATCTAGAAAGGTCTAAGGAGTAGATTAGCTATTTAGTAGTATTGAAAGGAAAGGAAGAAGATAACAGATTTTTCTGATATTGAGGAGGTTGAATCTGGCTGCAGTGGCAGATTTGGAGATGAAGAGCGAGCAATTATGTGATGGTTCAAAGATGACACCAAGGTTACAAGTGGAAGCAGAGTAACGAAGATAGGAGAGAAGAGAAGAAGAGGGGGAGAGGAAGATATATCCTGTTTGGTGGGAAGTAAAGGACTTCATTCCTAGTGGAGTTGAGCATGAGCTAGTGAGAGGCCATCCAAAATTTGATGACAGAGAGACCGTTTGAAATATTTCACAACTGCTCATAGGATAAGGAGTGAAAGAAGAAGACCTGAGTGTCATCAGCGATGAGTTGTTAGGAGAAGCCGTAAAAGGAGATCAGGGGCCAAATCTGAAGTATAGAGAGTGAAGAGAAGTGCACCAAGGACAGAGCCCTGGGGAACGCCAACATTAAGTGGGGCGAGGGGGGATGTAAAACTGTTCCAGGACACCTGAAAGTGAGTGGGGGAAAGGTATGAGGCAAACCAAGCAAGGGCCTTATCTCCGATGCCAAGGAGGGATAATGTATAAAGAAACTCAAAATGATCGACAGTATAGAAGGCAACAGAGGGGTTGAGAATAATAATAATAGATGAAAGGTTTGCATGCCGAGAGGAAGAGAGTTACAGACATTGAGGTGAGCTGTTTCAATAGATGCAGCGGTCAGAAGCCAGATTAAAGAGGGTCCCGGAGGTTGTGAGTATCAAGGATCTCAGTGAGTCGATTGAATACTGATCGGTCTAGGATTTTGGAATAGTGTGGTAGAAGAGACAGGGTGAAGTTGGCAGGACAGTTAGGATCTAGACCAGATTTTTTAAGGAGAGGGATGACATTAGCTTTTTAATAGGATGAGGGAAAAGTGTCACTGTCAAGAGAGGAGTTGAAGAGGGAAGTAAGATGGGGAGCAACACCGGGAGCTATGTGCTTCACAACGTGCAGGGTCAGTGGAGGCTCAGGAAGGGTTAGCCTTGAGGAGTAGGGAAATAATCTCATCAGGGTTGGTGGGAGAAAGGAAGACATTGGGCATCATTACGAGTGTACTGGTGCAGTAATAACGTAATTACCGCACCGGCACACTCCAAGTTTGCTGGTAGGGTGGTGGAAGTAAACCTGCCACCCTACTGGCAAAAAACTGCTGGTATTACCAGCCCAGTAATACTAGTACTGGTAATACCAGCAAATTCCCCTATGGATTCCTTTGGGACTCAATGGAATGGGGATGTACCAGCGTTTCCACCACTTGGAATCTGCCGGTAATTCTGGCAGACCAAGTGGCATAAACGGTATTAAAGTTTGCCGGCATCCCGCCGGTTCTGCCGGCGGGATACCGACAAACATGTAATGAGGCCCATAGTAGCGGGAGAGGAAGGTAGGAGGGGTGGAGGAAAGTGAGCAGAAAGACGGGCTAGAAGGTACTTGATATTCTTTGGCTGGACCAGGTGTACACTCAATTAACAGTCATCAGTAGAGCACAGTCTCATTTAAAAGAGTCATTGATTATGGAGCAAAGCATAGCCACCCATTTAAAGAGTAGGATAAGGGGACAAGTGCGGTAGAGCAGGCAATCACGAGAGTTACCAACATCTTCTAACTTGAAGGATGCAATAATCTGGGCTGGGTCTGCACGAAAATACCTGACTTGGGTGAAGAATCCGAACCTAAGGACATGAACACCGAGGGAGGGCTAGGTTCCCTCCGAGAATGAAGACTTGGCTGGAAATTCGGATGAGACATACTGTCAACTATGTCAAGCAGAGGTATTGCTAGGGGGCGGGCCAAGGGGGCTATAGCCCTGGGTATTTTGGTTGTAGCCCCGGATAGCAGCACAGGGGCTACAACCGAAGTGCTAGCTAGCCTCGAGTCCCGCCAGTCCCGACATTAGCTTAGCCCCGGTTCTTGTCCAGACCTGGCAACACCCCTGATGTCAAGCCAAGGAGGAAGATGTCATTCACCTTCTATTATCATGTCCAGCTTGCACAAGCTTTAGAAGATGGACCTTGAAACCCCCGCTGAGAGCCGCTGGCTTTGTGCCATGCCACCCGGCTCACTCTATTGTACGTTTTCTGGGCAGACTCTCGGAAGGTGCGCTGGACTCTTCTGACGTATTTGAGGCAAGCTTGGGCCAGGCAACATCAACCACTAGCTCTCTGGGCAATTTTGCACTAGTATTTTTTAAGCTTGTTCTTACTTTTTTCGTTCAATCCTGTTTAGCTACAACTTTGTTTTTAAGACAGGCTGGAACTTTACACTCTGCATTTCCTCGGATTATATATATATATGCGTTTAGGCCCCCGTGGATATTTGTGTTATGTATGTATATGTGTCTTGTTATACTGTACAATGTTTTATGCAGTACGTTTTTCCGAACAATGATGATGCAGTCTGTTTCTTGCTTCTTTCTTGTTTGTCATATATGTAATATAGTGCTGGCCTAGTTCCCAGGAGTAGAAGGTCCCTTTGCAGAGAATACTTATTGCCGCAGGATCACCTCAGACACGAGGCTTGGCACATAGAACACATGGGTGTGCGGGGTCCAGTGGAGACCCGATCACAGAAAGCAAAGCACCACAGGAAGGTGGGGACTAGAGAACGCACTTAATTTATGTTCGCATTTTCTCATGGGAAACGGGCTTGCTGAACATGTGTCATCCGGGGCCACTTTGAACATTCTTTCCACGGCCTCTACTGGTCCCCTGTCCACCCCTAAGCCCCACACAGAAGCTGTTTCCAGAGGGAGCTCTCGGGAACAGGGCTCATTTTTCTAGCTTTAAACACTGCTAATAGCCACGGAAGCAGCTATCGGATATGATTCCTCGCAGAAAATACAAATGGGTTTCAATGCTTAATAATATTACTGGATCCAGTTACAGAGTTAATAGGATGAGAAGTGGAGGCGGCATCCATCCTGCTCGCCCACAGTGTGCTAAAGTGACTGTGACAAACTCCATGGCAGAATAATGTGTCACTAATGACATTATGGGACTTTGCAGGGCAGGTTTGGCCCAAATCATTTGCTTCCTGTAAACAACACAGCGCTCATTTAGAAAATACAGGGACTTTGGAACCTGGGATGATCATGTGCCGAATCAATTTATTTTCCAGGGAGGAAAGCTCTCAGATCTGAGGCAACTAGTCTTCCTTCGCAGACTGCTTGCCTGTGTGTCTGTCTGCTGATGTCACGTTGGAGTGGTTCCCCATCCAGGGCTCCCCCACAAGTGTCCGTTGGGGCGCCAGGGCTCCACGAGTGTCCGTTGGGGCTCCAGGGCTCCCCCACAAGTGTCTGTTGGGGCTCCAAGGCTCCCCCACAGGTGTCCGTTGGGGCGCCCAGGCTCCACGAGTGTCCGTTGGGGCTCCAGGGTTCCCCCACAAGTGTCCGTGGGGACTCTAGGGCTACACGAGTGTCCGTTGGGGCTCCAGGGCTCCACGAGTGTCCGTTGGGGCGCCAGGGCTCCATGAGTGTCCGTTGGGGCTCCAGGACTCCAGAAGTGTCCGTTGGGGCTTCAGGGCTCCATGAGTGACCGTTGGTGCTCCAGGGCTCCACGAGTGTCTGTTGGTGCTCCCGGGCTCCCCCACAAGTGTCCGTTGGGGCGCCAGGGCTCCACGAGTGTCCTTTGGGGCTCCAGGGCTCCATGAGTGACTGTTGGGGCTCCAGGGCTCCACGAGTGTCCATTGGGGCTCCAGGGCTCCATGAGTGACCGTTGGGGCTCCAGGGCTCCACGAGTATCTGTTGGGGCTCCAGGGCTCCACGAGTGTCTGTTGGGGCTCCAGGGCTCCACGAGTGTCCATTGGGGCTCCAGGGCTCCACGAGTGTCCGTTGGGGCTCCAGGGCTCCACGAGTGTCCATTGGGGCTCCAGGGCTCCATGAGTGTCAGTTGGGGCTCCAGGGCTCTCCCACAAGTGTCCGTGGGGGCTCCATGGCTACACGAGTGTCCGTTGGGGCTCCAGGGCTCCACGAGTGTCCGTTGGGGCTCCAGGGCTCCACGAGTGTCCGTTGGGGCTCCAGGGCTCTCTCACAAGTGTCCGTTGGGGCTCCAGGGCTCCATGAGTGACCGTTCGGGCTCCAGGGCTCCACGAGTGTCCATTGGGGCTCCAGGGCTCCACGAGTGTCTGTTGGGGCTCCAGGACTCCACGAGTGTCCGTTGGGGCTCCAGGGCACCCCCACAAGTGTCAGTTGGGGCTCCAGGGCTCCACGAGTGTCCATTGGGGCTCCAGGGCTCCATGAGTGTCCGTTGGGGCTCCAGGGCTCCACGAGTGTCGGTTGGGGCTGGCCAGCCTTGGAGGTGGGCACCAGTGGGTTCATCTACAGTGGTACGTGCTTTAATAAGAAGCAACTTACCTGGAGGAGCTCAATATCCTCCTCTTCAAGGAATAGCTCATCCTGGATACCTAGGCCGAGAATCCTACACTCTCCAGCGGAGCTGAGATTAGGCGATCTCCCCCATCCCTCCGTTTCCTCCCCTGTTTGCTTGGAGATCCCTTGCTGACAGATTGGCCCCCCTCCCCTGTTGTTGGCTCCCTGCCCCCCTTTATTGATCCCTTACGATATGTGTCCTTCGCTGTGTACTTGCCTCAGCGCAAACCGTTACTTCGTCTTGTGAGACCTGGTACTTAGAGATCTGTCCTTTTTGCTTTTGTTTTTTGGGCTCTGTCTGAGCCTGACTAGAGATACCCATGCAGTTGTCTGTGCATTCATGTCGTCCCTACCTTTCAAGTACACACACGGTGTGCTAGGCATACCATTGGCATGGCGATTGTGTCTGCACACTACCTTTTCAGGAGCACCCTTTAGCCTGACACAGGACATTCTGTCTCAGCAACTCACCTCTGCTTGATTTATTTCATGTTTACAACATTGACTGACTAAAGAGAAACAAACGGCGCCTCCCCACTATCTCCACAGTGTGGCGCTAGTTGGAAACTACACTGTCCATGTGCAAGGTTTTACCTGCGCCGAACGCATTGTGATGTGTGAGGATGTGTTAAAGCCCCTCTACGTTTCTTCAGGCTTCACTACTATCAGGGCTCAAGTCAAGGGTACACCGGGACGGAGTCCACCCACTTTTTTCAGAGGGTGGACTAAGTCCCCCCCAGCTAAAATGAGTAACATTGAATGTATGCATTAAAGCCAACGACCGGGAGTGTACCACAGTCGTCAGGTTTGTAGGCCAGACACTTCACCACTGCACTGTATTACCTGCTGAAAAATACAAACAACTAAAGGTGAAATGCTTTATTTCGGTACTGCAAGTCCCAGGGAAAACGTTTCTATCGGTTCTTGGAGTTTAAAACATGCACACCTTTTAACGTTTTCAAAAACACTATTAGAAGAAAAAATCCTCTTTGTTTTGTGTGTGTGTTGATTTTGTGAAAGGCAAATGCCATTCGCCCTGTGCAATATCGGTGGTTATGCAAAGCCAATTTAATGAAATGTGCATATTTCCCATTGATATGCTCATTTCTGCCAACGTCCCATTCCCTTGCATTTGTTGATAAATTCCCCCACTTTAATTTTTAGGACTTGACCCCTGACTACTATGGTGTTAGGACTGGAGTAGGGTGGGTGCTTGCCTCTGAATGAGAGTAGTTCTGAGAGACTGCCATACACATCAACTTCTCCAATGCCTTTTTAGTTGACCTTGGGGTTTTATATCATGTAGTAGCTTTTGTTTAACCCTTAATAAATGAATCAAAAACATAAAACAATGTAATATGGGCTTGAAGCTTATGTACGCTTGGAGGGGGTATTTGCCACATGCATTTGTGAATGAGGGGAGGCTGGGCTGTGCCAGCTTAGTCTGTTCTGCGATAAAGGCTCAATGGGTTTGAGTCCATTGACATCCAAAGCCCCTTTTTAGTTATATCTCCACAACTAAGTCAAGGGGAGTTTCTGGCACGCGACAGTCAAAGCTTGTGTTGATAAGAATGGTATAAGCCTCGCTCCTGACAAGCACAACTGAACACCCAACATCTCAAATATTTGAAGTCAAAAGTGAAAAAGGGCAAGAAGTGCTGCATTTCCCATGTCATATTCGTCATATAATACAATTCTAATTGCCTTAAGGCCATTGACTATGCACGTCCCAAAGACTCAAAAACAGCATTGGCAAAGCCAACAGTGTTGGCTCTTGTGTAGGCTTGTGAAGTAGGCACTTGTCCTAATGGTAATCGGGCCATGAAATGAGAATAGCTGGAACATGGTGTGGGCACCTGGGCATATGAAAGAAGTGTGTGACCAATGCCCATTCAATGTATACACATGCCAACAGCGTAGGCTTGGAAAATGCTTGTTTTAGCACGAGTTCAGTGCAAGGAACAGATGGGAGGACCAGCAGGCTGCTTATGATGCAAGTGGTTCAAGTCACACTGGCTTAATATCTTTTTACTACACCAGTAGAGCATGTAGAACTCTAAGTCATTAATTCCCAGAAGGCAGCTTTGAAATGACACTAGCAGGCCATATACAGCACACAGTTTGAAATCACTGCTTGATAGAGCTAGCACAAAGAAATCCCAGGAGGGTGTATTTTGGGTGGGGTGGTGGGGCAGGTAGTGGATTAGAATGTCCATATGGATTAGCATGACCATGGGCAGTCAATGGGTGCGTATATCTAAACAACACCCACACGCGTGTGTCCTTCTTCACACACCCTCTCCCACCTATCTTTACTCCAATGAAATAGGCTTAATGTAAGCACCGCCTCACAGCCCAAAATAAAAAGGTACCCACGCGAAGTTCATTGGTACGTAAAGTGTTAAACGATACCTCCACTCCACTTTTACTTGCTTGAGAGTGTACACGTTCTGTCAGTTCTCTCCATATCTCTCCAAGATTGTAAAGCAGCCTCACATGTATGACAACTCATCAAAGGCATGCAATCCAGTGAGACTTATTGGATGGCCCAGTCATAGGAGGAGACCTGACTTAAAGTGGGAAGTGCAAGAGTGCTGAACGGAAACCAAGCGTCCTGGCACTTCCCTCCCACAAACAGTTCTCAACTCAGGAGCCATGGCGAGGTCATTGTGTGCGTTGCGAGGGCTTCCTTTCCAGTGTTGTGAATCGTGTCTTATCCTCTTGCAAGGGTCTTCACTTGCTCTCCTTGTGTCATGCAAAGATTTTGAATCATACTTGTTGGGTGGCCAGTTCTGTTTCCCTGCTATGGAAGGCACTTGTGTCATTGAAGTTGCAGTGATGTCCGTGTATGCAGAGTAGTTTATTACACTGATCACACATACAAACATAATTGTTACTCATGTCGTCAGTGCACAGCGTTAAGGGGACTTTTCCCGCATTTTCTAATGCCTTAATATTCTAATTTTCTGTTTCACAGTTCGGTTGAATGCGGACATCATGGCCTCAGGCGTTCAGCAAACCCATACGGTATCCTCATTTCCATTGTGACTGTGGATTACAATGTAGCATAATGCACACCACTAATGCATGTTCTCCCCAGGTGTGCATTTCCAATCTGCTTATTTTGAGGACTAACAAGTCCTGCCAGTGGTGTATTGAACCCTTTTATTCATCCATCTACCAGCTGGAGAAGCTATTCTCCTTTGACTTTAGACCTTTGACTTGGTCCATTGTTTGTGTTTAGTAAAGTCTCTCCAGGTTGTGCATCAATGTATGTAGCAGGTTTGTTAACCTAATAAACTGTTTTTCTAAAGAACTGGGAGGAACTTCATTATGATTTTTACTATATCAATATAGTCTTACTTCATATTGGGCCTTATTACCAGTTTGGTGGTATTTTTGTGATAAATCTACTGAAATACCCCCCCAACAGATTTACTGTTACCGCCACTTGGTCTGGCAGAATTATGCTGGATTACAAATGGTTGTAGGTGGTGTTAGTCCCCAGTTATTGGATTCTATAGGACTCCAGGGAATTTCAGCAGAGCTACTGCTGGTGGTAATTCTGCTGATTTTGCTGTTTTTTGGTGGTAAAATAGAGGAATAATCTCTAGCATTCTGCTGGAGGTTTTTCTCCACTTTAACGCCAAACCCATAGTTTAGCAGTGCGGTAATGTGCCGGTAATGCTGTAGCAACTCTGCTACCACTTCATTACCACCGTTTTTGGCCACTCCACCGCACTCGTAATGAGGCCATTATTCTTCCCTAAACAGATCAATGGGTAAAATGACATGCTGGAGACATCTGTTTGAAACCTGTACTGTAGATTACGGAATCAAAAATGAGAAAGGTAGACTCAGACTTTAACAGTTCTGAATTTGATAACATGAGGATAACTCTACCCTCCAAGAGTCATATAATACCGTAGGAGTTACTATTATTTAATTTCATGGGTGTGACTTTTTAATTTCCCAGAGAGGCCTGTTGGGCGTTATAGTTCTAACCAAATCATGACCCTATTTAATAATGTCAATCAGCTTGACCTTTTTTCCTTTCCGCCGCTTGACTATCCCCATTGCAGTTTCTTGCCATGCACAGGCAGAAATGAAGAGTTTGTTTTTTGTGTTCTTTATTTACGATATGTATTCATAAATGCACTTTCGTTATTGATAAATCAATAATTATAAGCAGTAAATAAAGGCATACCTTTTGAAACCAGCCCACGTTAATTCGATAGCAGTTTCATTTGTGGTGTGGGCTTTGTGGTGTGTCTGGAAGAGTCTCCATGGGCCAGCTCAACATGGATGTTCTCTAAGAATGCCAGATTTAAGCTCACCCAAATGTACTTGACACATAGGGCGTACCTAACCCCACATAGGGTGTCAGGAATGCACCAGAACAGTGATCAGGCCTGTCCGATATACACCCTGCAGAGCGCGGATATGATGCATATGTTTTGGACATGCCCGGTGATAACAGTGATCAGGCCTGTCCGATATGCACCCTGCAGAGCGCGGATATGATGCATATGTTTTGGACATGCCCGGTGATAGCAGTGATCAGGCCTGTCCGATATGCACCCTGCAGAGCGCGCATATGATGCATATGTTTTGGACATGCCCGGTGATAGCAGTGATCAGGCCTGTCCGATATGCACCCTGCAGAGCGCGGATATGATGCATATGTTTTGGACATGCCCGGTGATAGCAGTGATCAGGCCTGTCCGATATACACCCTGCAGAGCGCGGATATGATGCATATGTTTTGGACATGCCCGGTGATAGCAGTGATCAGGCCTGTCCGATATACACCCTGCAGAGCGCGGATATGATGCATATGTTTTGGACATGCCCGGTGATAGCAGTGATCAGGCCTGTCCGATATGCACCCTGCAGAGCGCGCATATGATGCATATGTTTTGGACATGCCCGGTGATAACAGTGATCAGGCCTGTCCGATATACACCCTGCAGAGCGCGGATATGATGCATATGTTTTGGACATGCCCGGTGATAACAGTGATCAGGCCTGTCCGATATACACCCTGCAGAGCGCGGATATGATGCATATGTTTTGGACATGCCCGGTGATAGCTAGGTTTTGGCAGAGTATTGCAGGAAAGGTAGAAGGGAGCGGGTCCAGATGCAAACATTCCCACCGGAGTTCTGCCTGGTGGGACTGTTCCAGAGAGAAGGGAAACAGACTGCTCACCTCTCAAAAATGAAAGACTTGATTTGTATCCTGGCAAAACGTAGGATAGCGATGACCTGGAAGGCGACTGAGGGTCCCAGGATAGAGGCCTAGTGGGCAGACCTATGCTGTTGGTCATTGGCAGAGACTGGAGTGTGGCATAGGGCACTGCAGAAGGGAATGGATGAGGGGGTGAGGCAATAGAAGCCTGGACTGCGTTAAGACAGAGGATGTTTGATACGGTGGATACCGGGAACACCTGAACGGGGGTTAATAGAGACACACAGCTATAGCCCACCAGAAGCAAAGGGCGGCATGCCACCATGGTTGACAGTGCCGGGCGCATCTATACACATCGCGTTGGGGGAATATTACTCTATTAAAACGAGAGCAATGATAATATGTAATATCCACGTGTAAGCATATTCAGAAAAGCACATTGTCACAGCAACAACTACTGCTGTTTGTTTGTTGAATAAAATAAAACGTTTAAAAAAAACAACAAAAAACACAGTAAAATAAAAAACACACCATGCTGCAAGAAAAAAGCGAAAGCTCAGAAGTAGGGTGGAGAAATGAGTGAACTAGTTCTTGATGCAGCAGCCCATCGTTCACAGTTCCTACCCTTGGCAACAGACACCATTAATCATCTTTGGAACCAAGATAGACAATGAGGCTAGAGCACCCTCCAAACTAGTGGTGTGCCATTCCATTGCAAGGCCCAGCAGTTACCTTATGGGAAGAGATGTAGACCAAACCTTTCAGACTCTATTGAATTCATGGGATTAAGATGATCACATTGCAGCCGCCACAGCACTGACTTCATATGTTTGACCCACAAGTCAACATTGACCATCAACGTTTTCTATCTCTGAAGAGCTATACATGTCCAAATACATCATCTACCCAGCTCATGTGACTCACCTGGTGCCGAAGAGCGAATCAGAGCTCCAAAACATCTAATGTAGCTGTTCAAATAGGCCTAGGAGACATAAGAGTGAGTACGTGGCAGAATGTACACAGTACACATTACACCGAGAAGTCTCCTCTATGTGTCGACCATGCTGCTAAAAAATGGTGCTGTTTTCAACTGACTACGAGCACGAGGCACACTGAGGCAACACTGGTTATTGGGAGCATATTTTGTAGTGAGCACATTGTACACAGAAAGTGAGACTAAGGAACTTAAAATTACTACATAGCCTGACATAGTGCTGAAGCTGCACAACCCATAGTTTCCTCTGACATAACGCTTTATTGCAGACAGTGGTGCAAAATGCTATTCGTATGTTTAATCCGAGGTCGATTTCACTGCATTTAAATGAGCTTCATGGAGATGGAGTCAAAAGTTGTATTTAGAATGACTGAAGGTTGGGTGCAGCAATGACATTTTAGGCATACCTGTTCACATCTTCAGACTCCTTGGGCCTCATGATGAGTTCGGCAGTATACAGTAAAAGTGGCAGCAATAGAATTACCTCCACTTTTACCACACCGCTGAATATGAGTTGGCGCTAATTCTCCCACTGCAATTAGCCCTAGCGGAATTACTGCCAACATATGCCAGAATTAGCTGCAAGAGTGAAAACACAGGTGATGGAAAACAAGTCACAGCTGCAGCCAATCCACACTGACAGACTACAAAAGGCCTGCACCTGAACCAAACACACTTTCCAACACCATGCTGCCACAAACTGCCACTAACTGGGACATGCAACTCCTCCTGCTCCACTTTGCAACTCACTTCCTTTGGCTCTTAGGCGCATTGTTGATCATCTTGTTTTTCGTAAAACCGTACAACATTTCTTTACCCTCAACAGAACTACTTCACAAATGGATCTCCAAAACAATAGACGAGATCTCCAAAGAAAAACCTTTCACCCCATCACAAAAAAGAACGACAGCAAAATGGTTTACCCCGCTACTCAGCGCTTTGAAAAGAAAAAAACGGGAAACTGGAACTAGAATGGAGGATTAAAAACAACCAGGCCAAGAAATTTCAAATCCAACAACAAATCCTCTCGTACAAAAAGGAAATCCAAAAGCCAAAAAGAAATACTTCGACAACAGAATCACCAAAGCCTCCAACACCCAAAAAGAACTGTTTGTAAATAACAAACAAAATGAGAACCCCCGGCTGCAACAACACACTGATACCATAGCTTAAACTATGCGACAACCTTGCAGACCACTTCAAATAGAAAATCAGCACCATCCAAAAGATCATACAAAGCAGACCAAGCAACCTCAACATGCTGACCTGCCCATCCGAGGACCGTCAAAACAAACTCTGAAGCTTCCTACAAATATCAGCAGAGACATTCGTCAAGCTGGTAAACACAAGCAACAAAAGCAGGCTTCCCCATGGACTCCGACCACCCAGACATACACAAATCAATCCTCACACAAGGAATATTCCAGAAACCTTCTAAACCAATCAATTTAAACAGGGAAAGTACCACCATCTTTCAAATCAGCATACATCAAGCCGCTCATCAAGGACACATCAGGCAATGTGGGGGACCTCTCCAACTACAGATCCATCTCCAACATCCCATACCCAGCAAAACTACTTGAAACTTACATCTATAGAATAACACAAGAATTCATAGAAGAACACCTACTGCTGGATCAGGCACAAGTAGTTCTTCAGATCAATGAGAGGAACGGAAACAGCACTGCGTTCAATCTGGGAGGGTCTAAAGGTGAATGCGACTCAGACAAAAGCACAGCTCTGATACTTCTGGATCTCTGCAGCTTTTGACACAGTCAACCACAACATCCTCATCGGGAGATTGGAAGAAATAGGAATCACTGACCTAGTTCTACTAATGATTAAATCCTTCCTAAGAACAGAACAGAAACCATATGGATTGAACCTTTGAAATCCACCTCAAGAGAATCCACATGCGGAGTACCACAAGGATCCTCTCCCCATTGCTCTTCAACATATACCTGGCTGCACTAATGAAGCTCATTAAAAGACACCTCGTCACATGCTACAACTACGCTGATGACACACAAATAGTCTACAAAATACAAGACACACAGGAAGAAAACACAAAACTGGAGGGCTGCCTCTAAGAACTATATGACTGGATGAACTCAAACAACCTCAAACTCAACCCGGGCAAAACAGAAATAATGATCATATCCAAAAACAGAGAAAACAATCGCTACATCCCATGGCCAAAGGAGCTTGGTACAGAGCCAGCTCCATTGACGATAGTAAAGAACCTGGGAGTTTTGATGGACAACAAACTAACGCTAGAGCCACAAGTAAATGCTATAATCAAGAAATGCTTCTTCCTTCTATGCGCAGTAAAAAGGATCCTGCCATTCCTCTCTTTCACCCACAAAACGCTCACCATCATCGCTCTCATCATGTTCAGAGTAGACTACGCCAACAGCCTACACCTAGAAATGCCAGAACGTCTCTTAAAAAACCGCAACACATCCAAAACACTGTGGCCAGACTCCTTCTCAAACTACCACAAAGAGAACACATTACACAGGCACTGAAAATGCTACACTGACTACCAATAAAACAACAAATAAAGTTCAAATCAATGTGCATAACGCATAGAGCGATCCATGTCCAAGGAGCAGAGTTCCTAAGAGGGAAAATAAACATCTACCGCCCAACAAGACCACCCAGATCAAACAATGACATCCGCCTAAAACCAAAACCATACAACAAAAGAACATTTGGCGGGTCATCTTTCTCTCACATGGCACCAATAACCTGGATTGAGCTTCCAAAAAAACATACGTAACACAAGAGATCATCTTCAATTCAGAAAACTACTCAAAACTTGGTTCTTCACTACGGAACAAGAAGGAAACAACTAGTAAGCACTTAGGCACCAGGAAACAAGAACCCCAGAAGGGGAACCCATCGTCCCTAACTTTCAAACATATCTCCCCTAACCAAAAGGCGGGGGCAGGATGCCACTAATGCATACTATTATGCCAAGGTGGAAACATAGTTAGGCTAGGATCTCGCTTGGGAAATGGGCAAGGAGGGACCTTGAGGGCCGAGTTACATCCCAACGCCAGAGTGGAGGAGCTCGCATGCTTCAACCAGGTACACAAAACAACAAAATAACACGGAGGAAAACTGCCATCCCTTCATACCTTCCAACGAGACAGACAAACTACAATACCAAACTCACAGGATAACCGCAGATGTGGTACAAAGAACAGAATTGCAAAGGACAACGAGGTAATAGAATTTAATTTAAAAAAAACGAATCCTAAATTAGAAAAACCTCAACTTTCCCCATACACTTCTCACACGGAAACCCACAGAAACACTTCTGAGCACAGCAATCCGCACATACCTCACCACGCCGCGACAACAGACAACCAACACATAACCCGTTTCAACAGCACATGGGAACTCTAACCGATCCGATAACCGCACTAATGCTCAGCGCACAGTGAAAACTGAACTGAAGCTGCCGACAGGACATCACAACTCTCACTTTCCTACTCTTGCTAAACCCTACTAACCCCTCCACCCCTCTTCTTTCAGATCTGCCAGAGTGCCTGCGGACCACTCCTGGTGGTGACGGTCTGCGGTACAAATACATTTAACATAACATACCATACCATACCATACCATACCATAACATAACATAACATAACATAACATAACATAACATAACATAACATAACATAACAATAGTTGTTGGGCTTTGTTTCCCTTCAGTCTTCCCCCCCCAGTCTCCCTCTTGGGTATATCCTTTTACAGCACCAAGATACCTTCGGGTTTTAGCCGTGCTATATCAAGATTATGTAACATAGCATAACATTGAGCTGCAGAGGGAGGAATAGCAGCACAGGGCACAGAGTGGAGGATGAGGAGATGCCATGCAAGATGAGGGCACATTCCCTGGGTCAGGCCCTCAGCCTGGCTATTGACTGATATGCAGCTCATTACCCTGGACCGGCTGAAAAGGGAGACTATTGTAGAGCTACTCTCCCTGATCCATGATTTAATTCAGAGCAGCATAACAACAGAAATCCACTGAGGTAACCCACAACACGAAGCAGTATCACTCCATGAATGTCCAGTTCACCTGTAATTCTGACCTTCTCATTGCACACTGCTGGGCCTGCTTTCCTGGTTACACACACAATACTATGGCCCTGAGGAACAGCACACTGCCCGCATACATGGCGAGCCAATGGACATGGATACTGGGTGAGTGCAGGTACCATCACAAAAACTGATCTCGCAGCACCAGTGAAATGCTATTTGAAAGGAACTGGCGGGGAATTACCACAACTGATCAACGCATGCCCAGCCACGGCCCTGTACATTCAGGACCCTCCACCCCCACCTCTCATTATGTGCATGACAGCCACCAACCCAAAGTAAAAGGACATGCTTGTCAATGCATTAGTATGTTAGCGATGCATATTACCCCAACAAGCAAACAATACACACAAAGAAGACTGCAGGAATCACAATGCAAGGAGACACCTATTTACACATCGAATGTCCAAACGATACACTGTACATAGACAATGAAACACTGGCAGAAAGAAATGCCATGTGATCTTGTAACCATGTATGTGAAGCCATAATGGAAGGAACTCAGACACTGCAAACATGCACAAGAACAAACAAATCACCCATCAGGGCACATGCATGATATCAACGCACAGGCCCAACACAGGCCACAAGCACTCTGCAATTCCAATCACAGACCATGAGAGTGATGACTACTGGTTGTCAGCTGTGTGCATGGTGTAGCACCACAATGCACATGTTACCCCATAGTGAACGGCTGTGCATCCGATAACTGAGATGGACAACCATGGTGTAGAGCAATACATCAAAATGTCATTAGAAAAGGCAACACATACGCAGTGCACTGTGACTGACACATGTCACCTTTGCCCTTGCAGGTGACTCTGGATATCCCCAGCAACCATGGTTAATGAAACCTGTGCGCAATCCAAGTTCACCACGGGAGATGTCCTACAACGAGGCACACATCAGGACCAGGCTGTGCATTGAATGGATCTTTGGCCTGGTGAAGGGCTGTTTTCAGTGTCTACACAGGACCAGATGGGCCTTGATGTACAGGCCAGAGTAGGTTGGATAAATCATTCTTGCCTGTACCATGCTGCACAACATCTTCCTCAGGCGAAATGTCCACCTGCCCGCTGATGAGGACATGCCCCCGCAGAAGACATTCGCTCACCACCTGCAGGTGCAGTGCTGCCACACTGTGAGCAGGAGGAGTGAAGGGATGGTTGTCTGGCGCGGCAAGAATTAATTGACAATTATTTCTGAACACATCAATAATCACCTGCTGCTCACCTTTGTATATAGCCATGTCTTGAATAGATCACATTTACATAATAAGGATAGTCCTTGCATTGCTTAAAGTGAACAGGTATGTTATGGTGAAGTGTCAAAAGCATACACCCCAAAACCCCTCCCTACCCACATCCCCATCCCCACCCACCTCCCCATCACCAAAACCCCTCCCCACCCGCCTCCCCATCCCCAACACACCATCTCAACACCCCTCAGCACCCACCTCCCCAATCCGCAAACCCCTTCCCACCTACCTCCTCATCCCCAAAACCATCCCCAAAACCATCCCCAACAGCCCTTCCCAACCACTACACCCACCTCCCCATCCACAACACACCATCCCCAACACCCTTTCCCACCCACCTCCCCCAGCCCCAACCTTCCCCATCCCCAATACCCTTCCCTATGCATCTCCCGATCCCCAACAACCCTCCCCACGCGCCTCCCCATCCCCAACACATTCCCCACTCAGCTTCCTCTTCCCCAACACCCCTCCCTCACGCCCAACACACTATTCCCACCCACCTCACTTGAGCCTATGTATAGAGTGCCATGGCAGGCCACGTCTGTGGCCTCATGCCCTTGCCAGCCTGCTTAGGCACTATTGGGGGCAGATGGAGCAAGGAGCAGCACCTTGGGGTGCTGGGCAATGATCCCTCCGTGGGGGTGATGAAAGTGGGTGGCTCTGTGCTGCAATGTCAAGAGCATGCAGCAATGGAGTGACTCTGCAAAGGCAACATGTCCTCGGACTGCCAGCACTCCTGGATGAACCCTGGACACTTTCCCCGATTGCCTGTAGGTACTGCACCTGCTGCCCTGCAAGGCATTTGATCGACACCTGTCGCTGCTCCATGGCATCCAGCCGCAGCCATATTGCTGCCAAAGAGTACTGTGGGACTGGCTGTGGGCTCGAGAGAGGGCCAAAGCTGAAACAGGGTGACCTGAATCCTGTGTCTTCCTCCTCCTCCTCATCTGAAAGCCATTGTTTCCTTTGTCTACCCCAACCTGGTGCTGGTGACGCCTGTCTGAGACAGGTGACAAGAGGCTTTCAGGGGGCGGATGGGTGAGTGCAGCTGTGTGGAGGGCACCATGTTGATCCTTGTGATTCTCCACAGCGCCAGCTGTGGTGTGTCTGTCCCAGCACCTGCAGCAGCATGCGCTGTGCCTCCTATATGACTGGTGAAGGGGCCTGTGGGCACAGATGTGGGGACAATGGGTGTCTCCATGCCTAGGATGGCTGAAACAGTGCTGGTCCCATGTGGACTTGGTAGCACTCTCCTGCTGTTCCTCCCCCTACTCCCACGTCTGGCCTGTGCAGAGGTGGCAGTGGATGCACTGCCAGAGGTGGAGGTCTCCTGGGCAGTGGATGGCCCTGCCTCTTCAGCCTCTGTCGACTGTGTACCTATTGGGTGGGTGGATAATGACATGCAGTCAATCATCATGCATACAAGTAAATGGGCTAGCAAGACACTCGTGCAACCTGAAGTTTGATTTTCCAGCTCACATTTTGTATGATGGGCATGATTGGTTTGAAGCCAATGAGTACAGCTACTGCTAGGTGGGAGGAGTATCTGCTGACAATGTACATAGCAGATGCATTTGCACGTTGCCTGTTAACCTGGCAATATTGCTTGTTGTTCTGGTGGTGCACGGGGTGTCACTTGTCAACATGGACCGTCAAAGCACACATGGATGCTTCTCACGGTTCCATGGCTTCACATGCATATTTCCCCTGCAGTGCAAGTGCATAATAACATTATTCCACCTTATGATTATGATATGTTATTTATAACTCGCTTAATACCCAGAGGTTTCTAAGCGCAGACCCGGGGATCGAACCTGTGGTGCTCTGTGTCGTCTTGCTTCCAAGGCGAGCACATTGCCCCTGAGCTATCCTCCCTTCCCAGGCACATGCATGCACTCACTGTGCGTTTGTACTGATTGCCATGTGGTTTCCCATTCCCATGCCCACTGTGCTCATCTATGCTCTGAGACGCATGCTTTTGGCCAGTGTATTCACATGAGAGTGGGGATTGAAAGACTCACCACCATCCCCTTGGCTGCTTACTCCAACTTCCACACTGCTGATCCCCTTTATCCCTTCCTTTTAGAGGATGAAGCTGGCCTTCTCCTCCCATGGAGTCAGGGTGAGTGGTTCCACAGTGCCACCTTCTGTGGCCTCTGAGGTCTCTCTCCTGTGCCTGGCTATGAGGCTGCACACCCTGGCCTGGAAGCCATTCCACCTCTTACAGCAGTCTTCATTGTGCCGTGAGACAATGCCCACTGCCACCACCTTGTCCCTGATGGTGGCCCAGATGGCAGCCTTCCTCTGGCCGGAGGTCTTGCGCTGTCTGCTCCATACAGCTCCTCAGCGTGGAAGAGGACCTCATAAACCAGCACCTGGAGTTCTGCCTCTGTGAACTTTTGTTTCCACAACCTCATCTCAGGTAACTTAGGCTTCACACTTTCCTGTGGCATCATTGTGGCAAGTCTTGTTTCCGGATAGCAACAGGAAATGAGAGATTCAGAGTGGATTGCACTTTTGAAGATGGCCACCCCCAGGCTTCCCATTCCAGCGATGACGCTATTTCCACTGGCAGTGATTTCAACAGCGGCAATTCCGGTATCTGTGATTCTGCTGGTGGAATTACAGCCGAATGTGGTGGTGGAAACTCATTTTCGTTGGTTATTCTGCTGGACGGAATTACTGTTACCCTTAGTGGTGTGTGTGTGCTCTCACCAAGCTGTAATATGGTGGTACATCTGCCAGACACCACGGCGGTAAAGGCAATTGTGCCTATTACTACCCAACTCATGATGAGGTCCCATGTCAGGTAAATCTGAAAAAAGCACCCTTAAATCAAATTGTGGGTTTTTAAATCCTTCATTTTAGTTACTATATTTTCTAAAATAACATGAATTGATTTGGAACCTACTGGGTTCCTCTTTAGTGCTGCTTGTCCCTAATTTTGTGAACATATAACGTGCAACAGTTTTTTTTAATGAATACTGTTTGACTTCTTGAAATGAAATCCCCCGGTACTGTTCCAATCAAAAATCAGTTTCAAAATGAGCATTCAGGTTTCATTCTTGTTCACGGATGTAAGCCTCTAGAGATAGGGTGTCTATCCCAGACTTGCATTCCATGCTTGCACTTTCTTCACTCAGTCAAGTTTAAAGACAAAATGATCTTTTCTTTGTATGAGAAAGTTATGTTCAGTGTGTTTTTTTTACTGATGACCTCTGTGGCCACCATCTGATGAAGAGGTCTATGGGACTTCAAAAGCTAATGCAGTGTTCCTTCTTTATCCTGTACAGCTACTCCCCCAACGGAAAAGAATTGCTGATTATCAGGAATGGTATGGGGCAAAGGACCTCAGGGACATACCGTGAGATGATAGCAACCATTATCCCCTGCTCTTACATTTGGGGTAACAAGCATCTCTGCCCTAGAAGAAGACCTTAAGCGGAGTAGATCCCAAATGACTTGCCACGGAAGACGTATCAGGTGAGAACATATCAATTTGGATCAAGCAATTCCTGGCCTTCATGGAGATCTTTTCCCGATTCTTGAATCTGTTTTTCTTGGAATTCTTCACATCGATGGTAGCTGGGATTCATATTCTTTGGTCTCTCCAACGATACATGCTCTGGTTACAGAACTAGCGAAAGAATCAAGGCCTAATCCATTAGCCACGTTCCACCATATGATAAAGATTAAATTCCCTGGCACTCCGCTGATAGAGGCAATGAGAACTGCACGTCAGGAATATAGGACAAGAGCAAGAAGGAGAAATACATACAGGACATGGGGGACTTTTTGGATAGTAGCTTCTAAAACAGGGAATTCAAAATCTTTATGGAAAGTCCTGCTGGTAGGTTCCGATACCTCCAGCACGACATTAAGTGCATTTATCCCCGAAAGAGAATAGTATGAGCACTTTATGTTATGTTATGTTATTAACATTTGTAAAGCGCGCGTTCCCCCAAAGTGGAACTATGTAAGGAAGAAAGAACATATTTTATTCTTCCCGCACCTGAAACTGTGGACCCACTTTCTTTTTCTTTGAGCGAGATAGTAACAGCAAATCAAATCCCAAAAACCATGCAAAGCCCCTGGGCCTGATGTAGTCCAGAGAAATTAAATTGATGTTTGGGACCGGTTTTTGTAGGCTGTGTTCAATGCTATCTGAGTTATTGATAAGCAGCGTTTTCGTTAGACAAGGCAGATATTGGCCCCGGGGACATCTGACCTGAGTGCCCCAGGGGAGCTTAGGCAACCTTCCAGACGGGAAGGCTATATACATCCAGGAGACGCAGTCCTCGGAGGGAGGTGTTTGTGGGAGGTCGGAGAAGGTGCAGGGAGATCAAGAGACCAGAGAGGAGTCTGCATCTGGTGAAGGAGAGAACTGACTTGTTTGGAGAGAGTGAAGGTAAGGTGTTTGGGTTTTGAGAGTGCTACCCATTTTGCTGTATCTGTATGTGAGTGAGAGTAAGAGAGAGTGAGAGGAAGCGCAAGATGAGTGGGGCAGAGGGAGTAGATATAGGAGGAGTGAGAGAAAGAGGAAGGTCAGAAGACAGACAGGCGAATGTTGGTTTAATACCCCACCCAGAGGCACCTTAGAATAAACTATTGTGTGAATGTCAATAAGAAACATGACATATAGCAAAAAGAAGTTAGAAACATAACTTTTTTATTAATGTATTTATTTTTTATTTTATTTGTGGCTGTATTTTAATAAGTGACATATACAATAGCTATGATTCAAGCAACAATTATTTCTTAATTAATGATGATTCTGCATTTTTTTGTGAGTACCTTCATCTCATAATACATTAAATTTACTGGCAAATATTTGATCATTGATTTTACCCAACAGCATCAGATATAAGTCCTTGGAGTTGGGTTTTGCATTGAGGGCAACCATTTTATTTTTATTTATTTATTTATGCATTTGTTTATTTATATGTATAAAGTGCACAAGCAGCCCAGAGGCATGGTGGCGCTGTTACTGTTGATTTACTTAGTTACATGAGTAATGAGGTACATTCACATTAAGCCAGTTGAACAAGAACATTTGTTTGGTGACCCAGGCCAAAAAGGTTCAGGGGTTACAGGTGAACCAAAAGGTTGAGTTGATGGGCTGACGATACACGCCAGTATATAACAGGAGCAGTGTGTAACACAGTGAAAGCAATACATTAAAGACAGCTACAATTAACATATTTCGAAGTGGGGCTAGGGGCTTCCTTGGTTACAGGGAAGCCTGACCGTGGTAAGCCAGATGCAGTACTAATCTATTTGAAGAGATTAGTCTTAAGCGCTTTGTGCAAGACAGCATACAAAGTTTCATTCCTGAGGGAAGTGGACAGCACATTTCAATATTTGGGGGCACGGTGTTGGAAGCTGGCACCCCCCACCTTTGCTCTTTTGAAGGCTGGAACATAAATAAGGTTAGTAGGGCTTGACGGCATTAATGATTTTGCTGGTAAGTGCTGATGCCAATGCGATGGCGCTGACTTGTCGCGTCATGGAGAGAGAGGAGTTGAGGAATACCCTTTCCGTTTTTACTGCTGATGACACTGAGATGATGGTGTTATCAATGTTAAAGGTCTTGTATTGATCATCCAGTTTGTTAAGAGTGTTGCTGGTACCGACCACTCCTGTTGCTGGTACCGACCAGTAGGATCTCTGTTTTCTCCCCATTGAGACACAATCCATTCTCAGCCATCCACTCCTGGATGTTAGAGAGTGTTGCTGCATCCTGTGCATAGGAACCAGTGAGAGGGATAAGTACTTGCGTGTCGTCGGCATGGTTGGTGTAGGCTATGCCACGATCATCAAGGTTGTTAATCAAGGGTAGGGTGAAAATACTGTAGAGAGTGGGGGCAGTGCATGATCCTTGCGGGACACCACAGTGGATGGTGGTAGGTGTGGTGCATTCCTGCTCTGAGAACACTCTCATACATCTCCCCTTAAGGAAGAAGGAGATCCACAAAGTGGCTTCAGTGGAGAAGTAAGCTGAGGATTTGAGCTGTTTACACAGTGTCTCGTGGTCAACTAAATCGAAGGCCGCCGAGATGAAGTGCCTGCTTACCAGTATCCATTACCGCTCCAAAGACTGGAAGAAGCAGAGATAACACTAGAGATGCTAATGAATCGCCCGGCCAAAGCAGAAATCAAAATCCAATGAAACGACTGGATAGCCACACTGAAGAGAAAAAGGGAATATCAAATGGATATACATTCAAACATCGAAGCAAGGCCCCTGAATAACCTACCAAATTATCTAGTGCAATTCTCAGATCAACAAATGAGGAACTCCTTTCTAAAACTTAGGTTGAATGTACTGCCAACGAGGGAATACCTGAAAAACACCAAACAAATATCTACAGAGGAAGATTTTGTAACCAACAAAAACAAACTGAATCACACACTAGATGTTCACAATCTGATTACCTGTGACCACCTAGATCTTCTCTTCATCTGTCAAACCTGGTCCAAGAATCATCCGGCCCTGCCCTCTCCCTGGCCATCCCCAAAGGATACACCATCTTTAGACAGGATAGGGTCGGCCAAAGAGGAGGAGGTGTCGCCATTATTGACAGAGATACTCTTAACATTAGAAGAATTCAAATTGACTTAGGGTCCAACGCTGAATATCTCCTAATCAAACTCCAAACCTCGCCTACCTCCACCATAGCCTTCCATCTAGTGTACCGCCCTCCTGGCCCCTCTTCTGAGTTCCAAGAGGCTCTCTTACATGTTCTGTCCAATAACATCAAAAAAAACCTCCAAGATAGTGCTACTAGGTGACCTTAATCTTGGCCTCAACGACAGGAACGATGCCCAAGCCTCTACTGTACATAAAGCCCTGTCCACCTTAGGGTTTATCCATCACTGAGCCTACCCACACAAAAGACCGGACGCTTGACTGGGTAGCACATCACAACTGCCCTATCCTTATCCCCGAGATCTCCCCTATCCCCTGGTCAGATCACTTCTGCATCAAATTCAACATTGCCACCACCACAGGGCCCACCAGACCCAACCCAGCTTTGCCAGCAGCCCTCTCTAGAAGCTTGCGCAAACTCACCACTGAAAACCTCCTTCCACACCTCGTAGTTCCTGCCCTCCAGCATCCCTTCCCGAATGATCCAAACTTCCTCGCTAACACCTTTAAGCAAGTCATCACCTGCGCCATAGACACCATAGCACCGTTCACACTTAAGAAAGCGAAGAAATCTAAGCACTCGAATGCCTGGTTCACCCAAGATCTTATAGAATTACGGTCCTCAAAAAGGCGCCTGCTTGCAACCTGGAGAAAAAACCCTAACGATAAAACCAAAACAGCTTTCAAAAATTGTTCTAAACAGTACAAAACAGCCATCACTCAGGCTAAAGCTGCATCCTTCAACTCTAGAATCAATAATGCCAAATCTGGAACCAAAGAGATCTTTGCAATCTTCAGGGAACTTGAGACTCCTACCACCCCTCCTTCAACCATCATCAAGGATGAGTCCTGGTGCAACATTATTCAATCCGCCATGCTAGACAAGCTTGACACGCTGCACGCTAAAATGATAGCGCACCAAAAAGCTTAACTATCCATCTTAGAAATACAGCCCCCGTACCCCCACCCACCGCACCCACCGCAGCCGAGGAATTACCCACCTTTGACTTCTCTGACCTGACTGAAGCAGAAGTTATAGACCTTATCAAATCCATTAAGCCTTCCAACTGCAAAGGGGATGCCTGGCCGGCACACATCATTACAGAATGTGCCCATTCCTTGGCTCCCCTCATCACCGCCTTCATTAATTCATCCTTCCACTCAGCTCAGGTACCTACCTCACTGAAGGAGGCCTGGGTCCGCCCACTCCTAAAGAAAACTTCCCTTGACCCAATGGTCCCAGGGAACTACAGACCAATCACTACTGTCCCCTTCCTGCTAAAGATTCTTGATAAAGCAGCTTACCTGCAAGTTCAAAAATTCTTGGAAGAAAACCAGCTCATAGGGCTACGCCAATCTGGCTTCAGACCACGGCACGGCACAGAAACTGCCCTAGAGGATCTCAAAAATCAAATCGATGACTTAAGAGATGCCGGCAGGCCTGCTCTCCTTCTCCTGTTAGACCTGTCAGCCGCATTCGATTTGGTAGATACAAGACCCTATGTCATCATCTGTCCTCCACTGCCAACTTCTCCCCAAAAGCCTGCAAATGGATATCATCCTTCCTCAAAGAGAGAGTGATGAAGGTGTTCTCTGACTCCACAAGTGTTGTCCCTAGCCCTATCAAATGCGGTGTCCCTCAAGGGTCCTGCATATCAACAACTCTCTACAACTTCTTCACAAGGCCACTGTTCCAACTTCTTGATGCCATGGCGATCGCATATACCAACTATGCCGATGACACACAGGTGCTCATACCTCTGACCGGTGACTACCAGACAGACACAAATACTCTCAATCGCATCTACTCCACAATCCAGTCCTGGATGGCTGAAAACTGGCAGTGCCTAAACAGCGAGAAAACAGAACTCTTGCTAATTGGATCCACAACCACACTCAGTAAACTCGATGCGCAATACAGCGCATTTACAATAGACAACATCCCCATTACCGTGTCCCAAGCCATCAAGACTCTAGGCGTATACCTGGAACCTAGCATGACCATGGACAGACAGGTTAATGCCATCGCTTCCTCAGCTGCTTACCACTCCAAACTAATTAATGCAGTGAGGCCTTTCTTATCACAAGACAACTGCATCACCATTGCAAGGGCCATTATAGGATCTAGGCTAGATTACTGTAACGTACTCTATGCCGGCACCTCCCAAAAAAACCTGTCAAAACTTCAAGTTGCTCAAAATGATGCTTTGAGGGCCACAACGGGTATAGATCGCAGAAAGCACATCTCTGCGGTGAGAAGGCAGGTCCATTGGCTGCCCGTCAAAGAAAGGATCATTTTCAAAACACTGGCCATTGCACACAAATGCATCCATGGACTGGCACCTACCTACTTAGCTCAGAGGATCACCATAAAAACACCCGCCAGACCGTCCAGGTCTGCGTATGCCAATCGCCTCAATGTTCCCCAAACACGAAGAGTCAGAGCCGGTGGCTCCAGTTTCCCTACCTTGGCTGCAAGTCACTGGAACACCTTCCCTGCCCAACTCAGGATGATCGAATCACACACAATATTCCGTAAAGCTCTGAAGACTATGCTTTTTGCCTAAAATTGCCTCCCCCATTGTCTCAGTTTACGACTGTCTATGCTTACTGCACCTGACTTGTAACCTACTGTATTCGATGTAACTGTTTTATTAATTGTAATGGGCCGCTATCTTATAACCCTCAAGCAAGCCTGCATACGTATTCTTCTCAGCGCCTCTATGCCCACGGGTTGCAGCGCGCTATACAAATACTAAAATAAAATAAATAAATTATGAAGTGTGAGGCAGTCAACGACAAACGCCAACTATTTACAAACATGCTGCCACAATCGACCACACATTTATCTGGTCCTGAGAAATGGGCATACATTGTCTTAGGAAATGATAACTGCCTAATATTCAGAATAATACCATTTTGGAACTCTATCATGACAAATGAACAGCATTATAAAAGGACTCTGGGCCTCATCACGACCCAGGCGGTAAGTTACCGCCTGGGCCGTGACTTTACCACCATGGCGTAAACTATGTTTACGCCATGGTGGTTGGTGGACTTACCGCCCCATTCCGACCTTGGCGGGGCGGTAAGTCCCCAATCCCCATTTACCCTTCCCCATTCCCATTTTTGCCCCATAGGGCATAATGGGAGTGGGGAAGGCGTTAATTACGCCACCGTAAATTACGGTGGCGTAATTAACTCCATGGTCCCTTAGCGCCATGGATTTTAACACCTGCTAAAAGCAGGTGTTAAAGTCGCCATGGCGCTAAGGGACCTCGTACTCAGGCGGTAAGGGTCGGCGCTGTTTACGGCGCCGTAAACCCCTTACCGCCTGGGTCGTAATGAGGCCCTCTGACATGAGCATGGATGAGCGACACAAAACTACCTAGCAAAACCAGACAATGATGGTCATCATGAAGATCATTAAAGAAGATCAAGCTTATTTTTTATTTTCATGTTGATGTCAAATGATTGATGGAATGCTGTATGATAATATTATTTTAATTAGGAGTATAAAATGTGCAACAATGTAAAGTTTGAAATGCAAACTAATTCATTTAAATAAAATAAAAAAATAAATGACCTCTCCTATTTGAATCTTGAGGTCAAGTAGGGCGGATTCCGCTCCATGACCCGGGGCAGAAACCCAATTGCCTCTTTCCCAACATGCTGTTGTGTTTTAGGAACTGCTGAATTTGTGCGTAAGACACTTTATCCAAAAATGTTAACAGGAAAGGGACGGTGGGGATCAGTCTGTAGTTGTTGGGGATCTCGGGATCTAGTGTACTTTTTTTTAGCACTGGGCGTACCCATGCCTCTTTCAAGCAGTCAGGGACCCTGTTAGCCCTGAAGGAAGCATTCATGAATGCAGTCAGGATTGGGGCTAGTGGTTCTGCGCACTCTTTAATGAGGTTGGCTGGGCAAGAATCACCTTTACAGTTAGAGGGTTTCATTTTACGTAAGATGTCAAGTACTTCTCTCTCGGTGACAAGACTAAAAGAAAAGAGAATATCCTTTCTACTTTCTGAGCTAGTAGCTGTCAGTGCAGGTGAGCTGGCTAATGTAAGAGCCTTGTGGTGAGCATTGATCTTGTCCTGAAAGAGTTCCATTGTATTTATCATGGCTGTTTGGTCCATGGTCTGCACGTCTGTACTAATAATACACAGATTGAGCCGGCTACTTCCAAACAATGCTGTATGTGTGTATTGGTTATTTGTTATATGAAACCCCATAGATCAGCAAGAATCAACTCAAAGCAGGCCCTGCGAAGGATTAAAGTGCAGGGCAATGACAAAATAAGGATGTCGCTGGAAGACAATTCAGAAAATGCAGAACGCGTGTACAACTTTAAAAGGTCTAGCTGGCATGATATAAACTGTGTTTGACTACCAGAAGAACTGCCACCCAATCTGCTTTTAAACCTCACTCCAAATTGTACTTCTGTTATTTGCTACAGAGCATGATCTGTGCATGCATTGGAACAAAACCAAGATAATGTCATTCTTGGAGCTCAAGAGCAGGCGCAAGAACAAATTCAGATGGATTTTACAAGGAATCAAAATCGAAGAAGTTAGTGAATATAAATATCGGGGATCATTTGTGATTCCCGATAAAAATGTGTCTGCATATATTACCCAGCTGGAGCGATACTTGGCCCAACAGTTGGGCGCGATAAAAAACCTCGCTCAACACTTTTCTGGCTATACTGTTGCAGCTCTAAGAAGAGTATATAAAATGAAATTGTTGCCTAAACTCATGTGTGGCTGTTTAGGGTTGGGCGGGTAAAAAGACAAAGCCCAGTATCAGATCATTACTACACTTACCAGCCTCTGGACTGGTAGAATATGCAAGAAGGGGATTTAATATTGATTTGGCTAGCTTGCTACTACTAATACAACAGTTGATAAATATGGGTTGGTGTTTGTTGCCAAGTGGCACTGCGTAAATCTATGTGTCTATGTTAATGATATTTTCTTTCCAAAAAATTCGACTCTGTCAGCATCTTGTGGGGGGAGAACATAACACCTACTGGTCTCAAATAATGAACATGGATTAACTGAGTGATCCCTCACACTTGAGCGCTCAATGCCTGCGATCAGTCATTCAAAAAATAATTCTATTCCTTGTTGGTTTTAACTTGAGGTGCTTTAATTAGGTGAAAACCTATGTGAAGGTTACATCATTAATCTTAGGTGCATACATGTGCAATCTTAATCAGCCATTGCATACAGATGCAGTGATGAACAGCCAACAATATCCTCTTGGGGCACGTGCCTCTCGTTTCACCAAACTATGGCTTCCTCTAGGCCAGTTACACAATATCTGGCTATTTACCAGGATAATACATAGCATGTTGTTTCAATATCTCATGTTTGGTTACAGTTTCTTTATAGCATACAGTAATTCATTACATTTAATGCTTAGAAATTTAGATTACAGTACAATCCGTAAGCGTTAGTCTTGGTCAGTGCTGTGAGTAGAGCGTGTAACTTCTCCAAGAAGGTGGTGGCGTTCCGCTGTTATTTAATTCAGTTACCTACTACTAATACAACAGGCTAACTATTACAAAAAAAACTCACCACTCTCCACACAGGGATTTGGAGTACAGCTCTAACAGCAGCCACTAAGAATGTATTTGCTGTAAATGAGTGGGTGGCTTGTACGCAAATGTGGGAGACTGGGGCTAGGCTGGATGCCAGGTTGAGCACAGGCACTGTGGTGTCACCTTTAGCCAAATTCAAATGCCTGATGAAAATTCATGCAAAGGCAAATGACTGCGAGCAGAATTGGGTCAACCTGGCCGCTAAAATCAGCAGTGTTGACTATATCAAAGCACAATCGATTGGGCCCTACCCTGGGGATTACTTGTATGAATTCCCCAACTTGTACATACCTGAGGACTTTGTAAGATTGAAATTCAATCTAGTTGATACCTTGGTCAGAATTGGGCCAAGACTGGGAATCATAAAAACAAACCGAAGGTGTCGATACTGCAGGAGTAATATCATTGAAACTGCCTAACATCTGCTATTTAAATGAATGCCATTCACTTTAGACCGAAATCGAGCTCTATTGGCACAGGGCAGAAGCCAGCAGGTTGATGAAGAAGAGCTGTGGCAGAAACTATTGGGGGGCAATGATATTCCCCTCAGTTATCAACTGACCATATTATGGAGAACTGTAGAAAAGCAGCTGAAGTGCTCGATTAAAGGAGAGTCTGCCCCTGAGGACGCGTGAAGTGTTATGGTGCCTGCAATACTGAAGTGCATTAATACAAGACATTCCACTGATTGGACCTAACTCACAGTGGGGTAGAAGGGATGTAAAGTAGGTATGAAGTGGGTGGGGTGGAATGGCTTTTGTATTTCCATACGTACTCTGCTTGTTTTTTAAAAAGCCTATCATAAAGGTGTATTATAATATATGCTTTTTGATTAAAAATTGCGCCGTCGCATTCATGTTCAAAATATATTGAACAACTCAGGAATTTGGTGGATAAATCCATTATTAGTGAGGTTAGGTCTGAAAAAATTGGAAGAAAAGCAAAAATGGAAACTGGTCATAAGGTTTGGTTAAAGTTGAGCAAGCAATAGCATCTAAAAGCCACAAACTGTGCACTTTATTATGGTGGTTAGGTGATTAAACCCCTTTTGTTGAATATACCGTCAATGCCAAAGACTGGAAGGTTCATAACACCGCCATCTTTGATGCAGCTGAAGCTGATTCAATGAATCTAACTTTCCTTCTAAGAGGGGGAGGCAATGAACTTGTGATGCAGCGGGAAGCAGGGATGCCTTTAGAAGGTAACATCTCTTATCAGCACCTGGACCTGAATTTATTTGCAGTGATATTTTCCAGGTCAGACCTCGCATCTCACTCTCTGTTTTAAATGTATTGATAATACAGAAATCCTGCCCTCCCTCTTTGCAATCTGCTGTGATTGCCCATTACACACAAAGGGTGAACAGTCCTAAACATGTAACATTGGATCCATTTCATTATGCCTCAGTCAGATTATTCGGCAAGGTCCTGTAATCTAAGATACAGAATTGAGTCCATGCGGCCTTCAGCAAGGGATCTGGCACAACAGATCCTGAACCATCATTATTTTTGATCTTTTCCAAGTAGGTCGCATGACAAAGTGAATAGTTTTCTAATAGTTATTCATTTGAGATGTGCACTTGAAGGTATGAGAAAAGTTTGAGTATGAAAATCATTCACTGCCCAGGGAATGGAGTCTTACTGATTTCAATTGTGCCAGATCTTATTTCGACCAAATGTGAATAGATAATTGATGCCAACATTATGTTGAAGTGAGGAGTGTGTGTTCTGGCTGCACTGTTTTTATTAATTTCATGAATCATGATATGAAGGAACATATCAGAAACTGGAGAATGTCCTGAAGATTGCCAGTCAGCCCACCCATGTGTTATTCTACGCAGAGTATACTGTTTTACAAGCAGAGACAAAGGGCCTCATTACGAGTTTGGAGGTAGCAATGGTGCTATTAGTGCCATGGCTGCCTCCAAAATTGGTCCGGGTTCCTTGAATGAGGAATTACTGGGCCATTCCAACCTTGGAGGACTTGGTAATTCCTCATTCAAAATACCCATCCCCATTCCCAATCGAGCCCCCATAGGGCTCAATGGGAATGGGGAGGGAGCTAATAACGGGCCCGTTATTAGCTCCCTGTTCCTTTAGCGGCTCCTGCTAAGGGACCTCGGAATGCGGCGGTAAGGGGTTCACAGCACCGGCATCCTTACCGGCACCATTAAACCCTTACCGCCGTACTCGGTATGAGGCCCACACTCTCTTCAGAGAATAGTGCTTCCTTCTTAGTTAACAAAAAAAAAAGTGTTTATTTTCGGTGATTAGTGGTATTTACAGCTCGTAGTTTTGTGTTTGTCTACGTCGTTCATTGAAATGTTAATGGTGTAATATTTTTTGTGTCATACAAATGCCAATGGCTCAATGTTTTGTTCAGTATTGAATATGTTCTTCATTAAAAAAAAGTGAATAAGCAGCATAAAAAGTAAAATATGCATTGAAAGAAAATGAGAACAATGATTTGAAAAACAATAAAATGAATTCATAAAATCATTATATTGATGAATAAATATCATGTTGTCCCTGGAAATCGTTTAGCATAAAATGCTCATGAAATTGTGGGAACACTGTTCAAATATAACAATCCAGATGTTGGGTACAACTGTGTTGTAGTCCTTATTTATTGTCAGGCCATGAAAGTGAGGAACAATAATTGACTGCGAATATGACCAGGCTCAAGTAGATGAGTTTAGAGATGGATGAGAATGGAGATGGGATTGGAAAGGCCACCTCCGGATTAAACCCAGTGGAGGCCCCTAGGCAGTCAAAATGTCAGGCCCCCCTCGCAAATGATCTCCTAATGCATTTTTAATTTTCTGTACCGCTTTATTTTGATCCGTTGTTGCTGGGCCCCTAAAAGGACTGGGGCCCATAGGCTGGTGTCTACTTGGCCTAATGGATAATCCGGCACTGGAAAAAGTGGAGCATGTCTTGAATCAATATCCGTGCTGTGTTTCGGCTCAACCATGAATCGAACATTACCATCGACTCAGCAGCAAATTCTCGTTTGTGCAGACTGGATGCCTTGTAGAATCTTTAGATTAGCTCCATCTGAGAGTGAACAATGGTGGTCTTGGTTCAAACATTGCAGCATTAATTGTCCAGCAAAAGCACTGAGATGATCCAGACTCTGGTTTATAGAGTCGCCTCCGAGGAATAACACAAGTGTAATTAGAACTCTGCCAGCAGGTCAGCCTCTTTCCATTATCAGAGAAAACAGGCACTGACAAGGCCAATAGTTTGGCTTTTTATGGGGAAAAGCTTTTCTATGTTTAGAGACACACAGATGCAAAGATGGGGAATACGTGGGTAGCGGGCAGGCAATGAGAGAAAAGACACAGTGCTAGGTGATGAACATGGGATGCAAATTACTCAATTATCTGCCTATTTAAATACCGTATGTAGTATCTTCTCTAGACATCCTTGAGTGTTACTATCCTCACCCCATTTTACCTGAAAATAATAATACTGCAATATACTGTAAATTCATATAAAGTTTTCACTTACATGGCTTGTTTAAATAATGTGGGCCTTATTACGATCCTGGCGGTAGCCGTGCCGGTAAAAACGGCGCAGCTGTTGCCAGGGTCTTTTTTTTCTGGCACCTGGCAATGGGGAATTACCGGGGCATTACAGCCCCAGCGGTCCCGGTAATTCCCCATTGCCGGGCGCCGGAAAAAATGACTCCCCATTCTCTTTCGAGTCAAATAGGACTCAATGGGAATGGGGAGCACGGAAGCACCGGCACCGTTAATAACGGTGCCGGTGCTTCCGTCAAAGCCTGCGAGCGGGTGCCATTCGGCCCGCCAGGTCAGACCTGGCGGGAGGGTGGGCACCCCGCCCGCAGGACTCGGAGTATGCTTTTCCGGTAAATACTGTGCTGGTAGCTTACTGGCACCGTTGTTACCGGACCGGCATACTCATAATGAGGCCCACAGTATGTTCTATCTTTCCCTCAGATCCTTGAATTTTCCTAGCGCTGTGAAGCGGTCTCACTACGATGTAATGCTTTACAAACCATCAAATGAAAACACATTTAATAAATAAATATGTGAATGGATGAGAGAGTGAAGGTTGATGGATTAATGAATAATAAATAGTGTGTGGATAGATGAACGAGCGTGAGATGCATGAGTGATCATATGTCAGTGTCAGAAGGGATTCATAACCCTGGGTCTGAGAGATGAATGGATGAGTATTTGAAGATAGATGAATACATGTAGAGACGGAGGAGAATGTGAGGGTGTGACGAAGAATAAACACAGGTACCAGTGAGTGGGTGTGGAGAGGTGGAATGTCATCATGAATGTGAACGGGAGGGTGGGACAATGGATGACGCAATGGACGCATGTCTAAAAAAGAGTGTGAGTCTGGATGGGGCATTGAACGGTTGAAAGGATGCGGAAGAATGTGGTGGTGGGTGGGAGCGTGAGGATGGGTGGGAGTGTGAGGACGGGTGGGAGTGTGAGGATGGGTGGGGCATTGAACGGTTGAAAGGATGCGGAAGAATGTGGTGGTGGGTGGGAGCGTGAGGATGGGTGGGAGTGTGAGGACGGGTGGGAGTGTGAGGATGGGTGGGGCATTGAACGGTTGAAAGGATGCGGAAGAATGTGGTGGTGGGTGGGAGCGTGAGGATGGGTGGGAGTGTGAGGACGGGTGGGAGTGTGAGGATGGGTGGGAGTGTGAGGACGGGTGGGAGTGTGAGGATGGGTGGGAGTGTGAGGACGGGTGGGAGTGTGAGGATGGGTGGGAGTGTGAGGACGGGTGGGAGTGTGAGGATGGGTGGGAGTGTGAGGACGGGTGGGAGTGTGAGTATGGGTGGGAGTGTGAGGATGGGTGGGAGTGTGAGGACGGGTGGGAGTGTGAGGATGGGTGGGGTTGTGAGATTGGATTATAGTGTCAGGATAGGAATTCCCCCATACCCTGTCTTCATTTTGCTCAGTATTGAATCATTCAAAAGAATTATTTGAAATGAAACACATTATATATATATAAAATTATAATTAGTTTTTCATAACACACTTAATACTGAAGAGGTTTCTAAGCACGGACCCGGGATTCAAACCTTTGTTGCTCTGCGTCGTTGACCAGCGCATTGCCACTGAGTTATACTACCCGTACTACTATATATATTATATAGTAACTTGCATATAGTTGCCACACCCACATCTGTTCCTTCGGCTGTGAACACTTTGCGCAGTGATGATCTACATGGCGCCATATCTTGACACATCAGACACAGTTAAAGGCAATCAGATAGATCAAACATAGGTGTAACCAGCCATCTGGATTAAAGAGTGGTGGCTGCCTTTTGACTCGCTAAAATCAGGTCATCCTCCCAACAAAGAAACAAGAAGTGACAAATGGGTGATATTATGATTAACAAAGGCACACGTATTGGGGACGTCCTAGCCCCCTATATTAAGGTTAGGGCATGTGTCTGCTGCTGAAGCAAGAATTGGGTGCCTCTGCTCACCTTACTGATCTGTTACATGGTTAAAGGATAGTCAACTTTGATGGTTGCTATTGGAAGATGTATTTATTTGTATTTGGCAAAATGAATCCATCAATTTTCATCCGTAGAAGTTTTAAGTCTTTGAGAGTTCATGTTCATTACTTGCATATACTTTCAATGTCACCATGCTTAAAGCTATAAACGCCATTGCCCCAAGTCAATTACGGAAACCTAAACCACGCGCACACCCCAATTCGTGGTTCACACCACAGTTAAGAGTGCTTCGAAAAGAAAAGAGAAACTCTGAAACCCGCTGGAAAAGTCACCCTTCTGATGCAAATAAGGACAAGCTCATCATAGCATCCCTTAACTATAAAGAGGCAATCTTTCAAGCTAAAAAAGATTCATATAACAAGTGCATCCTGCAAGCAGAATCTAACACCAATGAGCTTTCCAAGATTCTTATAGAACTCGAAGCTCCACCCACCACCTGGACACCTGTGGCAAATACAGTACATGCTGCGCTGATATACAAAAGGCACTCCTAGATAACATGTCGACACTCCAATCCAAAATGAATGTCAAAAAAGTAGCCTTCAGCCTAACTCACAGATCAGTTCTCCCTTTGGTAAAACGACCTGTATTATGCACACCTATAAACCCTTCAGCTTCTCACCACTAACTATCCTTGAGGTAGAACATATTATCAGCAAACTCAAACCATCCAACTGCCAGGGTGACACATGCCCAGCTCCCATAATCAAGGAGACTACCCATGAACTAGCCCCTTCCATCACTGCCTTAATAAACACCTCATTCAGCACTGACATTGTCCCTGACAACCCTAAGGACGCCTGGGTTATCCCCCTCCTTTAAAAAAACATCACTAGACCCAAGCATACCTACTAATTACAGGCCAATCACCACTGTTCCCTTTTTGCTTAAAATCCTTGACCGAGCTGCCTATCTACAGATCCAGGCCTATCTGGAATCCAATAGACTCCTCGGTCTCAGACAGTCTGGATTTCTCCCTAAGCACGGTACAGAAACTGCCCTCCTCGATCTCAAAACCCAAATCGAAGACCTGAAAGACAACGGAAAGTTGGCCCTACTATTACTTTTAGACATGTCGGCAGCTTTTGATTTGGTGAACCACCATATTCTCTGTCAGCATCTTGAATCTGCAGCCCATTTCTCTAATAAGTTGTGGGGTTTGACAAACTGTGGACCTGTAGGCGCTGGTGGGATTGGATAGTCCGGTATTTGTTAGTATGGCAGCTTTGTCAGGTAATGGATGAGTCAGGTTTGTTTAGTGTTAGACAAGTGGTTAGTTTTATTTCTTTATTTATTCAGCACTAATGAGATACAATCTTGGACGTAGAGGTGCCAGTTTTAACATATTGACACTTTACACAGCCGACGCGCGTTTCAACCTTATTCTTTTTCAAGGTCAATTTGAGTTTTTTTCCCATGAGCTTCAAGAAAGGTGAACTGGTCCTACCCAGTAAGGTGCCAGTGGGCTGGATAGCCGTTTCTGAGCCGGTCGGCAGACATGTGTTCCGGAGTAGCGGAGTGTCAATATGTTAAAACTGGCACCTCTATGTCCAAGATTGTATTTCATTAGTGCTGAATAACTAAAGAAATAAAACTAACCACTTGTCTAACACTAAACAATCCTGACTCATCCATTACCTGACAAAGCTGCCATACTAACAAATACCGGACTATCCAATCCCACCAGCGCCTACAGGTCCACAGTTTGTCAAACCCCACAACTTGTCTTCACAACCAGGAACCCTGGAGTTGGTTCCTTGACAAAACAGGACTCAGGCTGCAGGTTTGACAAAGGAATTAAACTAACCAGAAGTGTGCAGGAGTGAGGGAGTTCCGCCTTTCAAAAACTCCACCCATGCTCAAACTACATTTCTCTAATAATGCCACCACTTGGATTAGATCCTTTGTGGAAAATAGATCCATGAGGGTCTTCTCCCCTTCTGCATCCGCTGATCCATCCCCAGTACTGTGCAGGGTTCCTCAAGGATCGAGTGTCTCACCCATGCTTTACAGCATGTTTACAAAACCACTCTTTGATATCCTTGACTCTCTGGGTGTCATCTACACAAATTATGCAGATGACACCCAGATACTCATCCCCATCACCGGAGACCACACAGGCGACACCAAAGCCCTAAATTATGTTTATCAGGTCATTCAGGCGTGGATGGCACAACACGAGCTTTGTTTAAACAATGATAAAACTGAGTTTCTAATCCTGGGTTCCCATCACCGACTCAGTAGATTAGACCCTACCTTCAAATCTTTTATCATTGATGGCAACACTATTAAGGTTTCTAACGATACCAAAGCCCTATGCATTTATCTTGACTCAACCTTATCTCTAGCTAGACAAACTAATGCCGTCATCTCAGCATCTGCTTACACGTGCAAACTCATCACAGCATACCACCCATTCCTCACCACTGCTAACTGCACCATACTTGCTAGAACCCTTATCAAGTCCAAATTGGACTATTGCAATGCGTTGTATTTAGGAACAAGCCAATGTACCCTAAACAAGCTCCAGGTTACTCAAAATAAAACCATTAGGGCTGCATTAAATATTCCTAGGAACCAGCATATATCTGACACCAGACACAGCCTATACTGGCTCTCAGTAGCCCAAAGAGTCTCACTTAAGACTCTCGCCCTCACGCACAAATGCCTGGCCAATCAAGCTCCCAACTACTAGGTGAGCCGTTTCACCCTTCACACTTCCAGCCGTCCTCAGAGGGTCGCCCAAGCACACTGCCTGTCTCTACCTAGATTCAAGCTGCAGACAGCCGGAGGGACCAGTTTCCCAGTCCTCGCCGCCAAACTGTGGAACTCACTCAGAACTAAAACTTCCTTCCACTCTTTCAAGTGTAAAGCCAAACTGCGGCTCATCGGCCAAGACACAAACAATCAACATCCCGCACCTTCACCCACACTCCACCACCTATTACCACGTACCTCCCACACAGTCCTCGTGCATTCTGTATGCAAATATAATGTATCGTTTTTGTAAATATATTGCTATTTATATTTCTCATTGTAAATATGGACGATTCTTTGTATGTATAGTATTCTATCTCATGTTCTAACTCGCTGTATTTTTGTTATTGTAACCTAAGATATGCCCCCAGATGCCTTTGGGCCCGGCGCACTATACAAACAAAATAAATGCAAATGCAAATACGAATAAGACATTCTTAGATGCATAGGTACTTCTGCACTGTTCAATCCAATGTGCTTTCCACTATTAGATACAATTATTGATTTTCATTCATATCATTTATACGAATAGTCAGGTGGATGCCTCTTGCTTCCACATGCACTGCTGTGTTGCTGTGTTTAGACCAGAGTCCTCCGCGGCACCTGCCACAAACAAGAGCTCTTATATTGTGTTATCTAATCAGAAGGTGGCCTGAAAGATAAACATTTGTGCTAATTACTCTGTAGCAAGAAGGCATTTGTTGCAACAAAAACATGTTATTACAATTAGAACATATGTGTTCTTAACTAACAATACCCCAGTCAATAATGAGAACTACTATTTTACTTCATTAAAAATACGTGTACTCCTAACTTCCAACAGTAGGAAGCAGAATACTGGCTCCCCACAACATTATTTGGAGCCCAATGTCTAACAGACCCCCCTATATTTCCAGTCTAATAAGTGTGAAGGTTTGATCAGCAGCCCCAAAACCCTCTGTAGAAGTCCTGAGCCTCTCTTTGGATTTTCCAGGTAGGATGCAGGCAGTCATACAACAGAAGTCGAATGCACATGCATGCACTGTCTCCCCACCGACGCGCTCCTTTTCTTTCCTATTTCACATACTTAACAGAGGCACCAGTTAAATGCTGAGGACATGACTTTATAAAGGGTGAGGTTGTTCAGTAGACATACCAAACAGAGAGGATTTGGAGGCCAGCATCGATG
Source organism: Ambystoma mexicanum (assembly GCF_040938575.1). NCBI lineage: Eukaryota > Metazoa > Chordata > Amphibia > Caudata > Ambystomatidae > Ambystoma > Ambystoma mexicanum. The sequence goes on along the minus strand of NC_090931.1, from coordinate 795,290,036 downwards.
ATGTGGAGTTTGGTGCTAGAAGGAAACATTGTGGGTGCACCCATTTGGGGTAGTGTTGTTAATAATGAGTGTGCTATTACATTATTGGATAATACTAGACAGCAGTTACAACGCGGCCCACATTTCGAGCTGGACAAGGTTGGCAGAGCAGAACTGGTTGAGTCGGTGAATCCATCATCAAACAGCATTCAAACATGTCCCTAGTTTGATCCCTCCTACATGACCAATGTTGTTATGGAACACCTACTGTCAAAGGGCTATGTCATCATTAATCTAAATTAGTACATTTCCTTAGCTGGGCCACCTTTGGTTCACTGGTGCTCTTTTAATCCACAAAATCAGCCAAAAACAGTATTTAACAGCAGACAGTGACGTCCTTAAAACACATATTTCTAAAAAATGGTACATAGTTAGTACTGTGCGCATGTTTAAAATATGAATAATGGAAGAATTCGGAGCGATCGCTGAGTGTTTCCAGTATGGAGAGAATCGGCTTTGTGGCAGCGGCCATGTGTGTGAATATTATAGCCTCACTAGCAGAGATAGAGGAAGCGATCCCTTTAAGAGATGCTAACAATTGGCTGAAAGTTTTTAAAGCAAAACAATCACTGGTAAAGTTACAAACTTCCAACTTTCCTTCAAGCTTAAACTTGCGACCTCTAACCCTGCATAATCATCATAAAACCTTTTCAACGAATATATTTAATGACGTGGAAAATGACCCACCAAGATAAAGAGGCTTGGATTTAATGGATGCTGAAATATTGGAGGCTGATTTGCCGATGCCCTCAGATATATTGTTACCAACTAAGAAAGGGGAGGTTGGCTATCCTTTAGGGGGGGAATATGATCGAGGGATGCACGGACGTATTAACCCATCTCTCTGACATGAGTTTAATCCCCTGTTCCTTCATGAAGTCAACTTTAAATCTGGCAGTTTCTCTGCCATCTCGGGCAATCGATATACATATGGAAAAAGTGCAAATGTGTATCCACCCAAATGCGCTCCAAAAGTCAGTGCATAACTTCATATCTAGCGGGGATGGATTAGCATATCCTCTGACAAAAGGATTAGCTAGGGACATTGCCCTTATTAAAAACAAGCTGGACTCAAAGGTAAAAGTGGACTTAGAGTCAAAAATAACAAGAATTTAGCAAATCACCTGAACTACTCAAAAAGTATAATAACAACAAAGACATGGATCAAATTGGGTGTAAAGACTTGTCTAGTGAAGAAGTGGTCTTCGTCAAAAATCCAATTGAGACTGATCTTCTTTCTAATCCTGATCTCCAAGCCTCTTTACTCCCAACCTCGGCGAAGGACAGAACAGCACCCAATGAAACAAATCATTATTAGTCATCCCTACCCTCCTCAGCATTAGAGGGCACCGTGTTTTCACCTATGGCTTCGCCCAATTCTTTGAACTCCACTCCTTTTCAAATACACTCAAATGTTTTGGTGGGCTTGATGGCATCTTTGGCTCCATTCCTCTAACTATATGAATCCATTAATGAAGATTATAAGGATAGAGCCACCTTGCTAGGCAAGAGTGGACCAAGAGGCAGCAACATCTACGCAGATACATAGAAAACTGCAAGAAACACTGGACTTTGAAGGTGTGGAAAATAAAGTTCATTGGCCGCATTGCTTGAAACTTTAAGGGAGAAAAAGGGGCACAGCGGGAAAAGCAGAAAGATGTAGATCATTTATCGAGGAAGCCTATGTCACTATGCAACCATTTAATAGCGACTTCATCTGCTGCTCCCTCAACTCATATTTTGGCAAAGGATGAATCAAGTCAACAGGCATCCAGACACATTATTGAGGAACCCCCTTTGCATAATAATGGTTTATGCATTTTGGGAAAGGTGCCAAACATCCCTGTGCCGAAATCTGAATCCTGGAATAGAAATCGGTTACATGCCTCTGGAGTAGAGGAAACTCCTATTAGCCTAGGTAAAATTGATATCGTAACAATGGACTTGGCATTGGATGATCCTTATCCAATTTCTAAGAGAACAAAAAAGAAAATTTTCAATAAAAGTAACAAGGAGGGTATTTCCTTAAAGAAAATGAAAAACTTGCATCAGGCTGAAAGTCAGAAATCTAACGGTGCAAGGCAATGTTTTCGTAATATATCAATTCCGGCTCATTCTCCAAAACTATTTATGACAAAAGAAAATATCTCGGCATCTCAGCATGATGTTCTTCACCACCAGCTAGGAAGAGGTCTTGCTCAAAACCCCCAAATGTCAGCTGAGATCAGGACCAGAAGAGGTGGATTTGCTGGACCTTTTAACTTACTCGATTGAGAATGGAGAGAATGTGATGTGCAACGGAAGAATAGGAGTGATATGGAGTCTGAAGGACAAGAAGGAGAGGAAACCTCTCTGTTTCTTACTTTGCCTGAAAAACAAAAGAGGTTGGATGAAAAATCTAATTTGAAGATCAATTATCCCAGAAAAGAACAATAAAAAAAATATAGCACTGAGAAAATAAAAAATAAACCAATCGATAGAATAGACAGAGGGGTTAATCTAAAATGTTTAAGGTATGATAAACAAGATATCCCATGTCATATAGGTAGGATTTCCTCCATATAGGTGGAGGGAAGCCTGGTCTCTTTGGAATGCCAACTGTCAACAGAGGATGGTCTGATATTAAACAGTCATAATGTTTTGCGGTTATTTCTCCACATTCCGGTATTGCGTTTTGTGAACACTGAGGATATCAAGATTGTAGAATTTCCTAATGAACGTCAAACAGATAAAGTGATCCTACTTCTAAAGTTGGTAGCAGGGAAAACATTGCTCCTGGACATGGCTCATGTATTGCTACTGCTGGGCTTTGAACTGATTGAATTTCAGTCCAAGGGTTTTTCTGAAACAGATAATGCTATAGATAATAGAAATCTGATGACCACAAAGATATCAGTGCTGTGAACCAGGCTACATCATCAAAGCATGGGGTAAACCAGACTTCAATATCAAGGGCTGGTGCAAGGGATGATAACCAATTTGATACAAATATAATCCCTCCTCTAAAGGTTACCTTTAACTGCTTGAATAAAGCAGACCGGAAAGTGAAAGAGCTTGGCGACCGGAGACAGAGGGTCTTACGTTCTGACCAGTGGACCGGGAAGCCTGAGACTTCAAATTTATATAATAAATAACATGATATTTTGACACCTGACATGATCTGAAGGATTGCGTCTTGGAATACGCAGGGCTTTAGTCATCTGTTTAATAATTGTGAAATTGATTTTAGAGATTTTGATGTTTCTTGTTTTCAGGACACTTGGTTGTCAGCTGTCCCATCCTTGGACGGTTTTCTGTTTATCTCAATCCTTCTTACAAGGGGTTGAGAGGCAGACCCCTCTCAAGTCTCCTTACTTTGATGAAAATCGGCATGGGTAATAGGGTTATTTATTCTAGGCACATCAATCCCTTTATTCAAGAAGCCATGTTGTCATTCAATCAAGGTAGACCCGTAAAAGAAAAACGGGCCCTAATTGTCAACATATATGCAAGAATAGCTGTCAATTTTCGGTTATGGAAACGGTTGACAATTGTATGACCCAAGAAAATCCTCTGTTTATATTTATATGTGGTGATTTGAATATTCAATTTTTTAATAAGAGAGGTCATATTGTTGCAAATTTTGATATTCAGGCTAATAAGGCCCATGAGAGAGCAGCAAGTTGTTTTGCAGCAACACAAATTAGGTATATTGAGATGCTTAATGGGCAATTTAGGGGGGATATCCCATCTAAATGTACCTGGACAAACTGAGTAAAATCACGTATATTGGATTATTTCATTATTTCTGAGAATATGTTGCCTCTTTTAACATCTTTGGAGGTGAATGAAACTGAGAAAAGTGACAATTCTCTCTTAAAAATTGCATGCACTATTCAACCCCTATTGAACAGGGAACATCATTTAGTAGATCTTGAAGTGTCAGAAGGCAGAAATAGGTTGCGGATTTGTTCAAAGGACGTTCCCTCCCTTTTGCTAAAATATAATGAAGGATTGAGAGAACAGTGATGGGAAGTGAATTATGTCCCGGTATTGCTTGAATTCATGGTCTCAAATAAAATGGGCAATAAGTGAACTTTCAAGTCTAAACATATTCACGACGGATCGCTCTCTATAACAAAGAAGTATCATCGAGCAGTGCTACAGGATATCAGATGGTGATAATCAGATGTTATCATGGAACTAGTTAGAAAGCAGAAGCAAAAATATAAAAATTGGTTGATTGCCCATAAAGCTCGACTCCTGTGGAATCTATGATGAGGGCGATGGAGAAAAAAATCCAGAGAAATGTGGCTACTGCTTAATAGGGAAGCATCTTCTCAATCAGCACTTTTGACTAGTATGGTGACAGAGGATAGTTGGGTCCCAATGTTTTACCAATTTATTTGGTTCAGATGACCATACTAAGAACCCCATAATAAATATTGGTAACAAACCTTGGCATATTCTGTTTGATACTTGTGACCTGGAAATTTTGATTTAAAAAGCAAATTTGTCTGGAGCAACGGGCCCAGGTGGTCTTACGAATAATATAATAAAGGATGCCTGTGACACATGGTTTCTGTTTATTTGTAATATATACGACCAGGTGATGCAGTCGAGTGCCATTCCTGACACCAGGAGATCAGCGATTATTGTCCCTATATTTAAGAGAGGGAATAGGGCAGATCCCAACAACTACAGCCCTATTGCCCTCTTGGATGTTTTTGGGAAATTGTTTAAGGGCATAATTTTAAAGCATCTTCACAGTTGGGCTACGAAGGAGGGTAGATGTGATCCTCGCCAAACAGTGTTTGTTAAGGGTGTAGGAACATAATTGAATCTCTTTCTGATAAACCCTTTGAAAGCAAGGCTAATATAAAACAGCACAAAGCTCTACCTCGCTTTTGTGGACCTCAACAAAGCATTTGATAGTGTAGACAGGGACATTCTCTGGTCCAAACTGGAGGCTTGGGGTTGCCCTTCGGATCTGTCACTGGCATTTAAGGCTCTCTATACAGCAACTAAGATACAGATTAGGCTGAATTCCCATGGTCTGTTGTCTACAGACATCTTTACATCAAAATTATTAAAACAAGCCTGTTCTCTGGTGCCAATCTTATTTAATCCCTTTCTTTTAGATTTGCATGAGTCAATGAATTTGGTCCCAGCATTTCCCCCCAAAATGAATGGCCATTTGGTAGCGTGGATGCTTTACGCCGATGATCTGGACCTAATCGGTCAGACACCAATAGGCCTCCAATGGAGGCTGTTTTGTCTACAAGAACATGTTGAAAAAAATGCTCTCCAAATAAACGCTGAAAAAACAAATAATTTGACCATGCTTTCAATGATAGGTAAGCAGAGGCCCTCTTTTAGATGGTTCTTAGGTGGCAACGAATTGACCGAAGTGAAGGTAATAATTTATTTGGGGACATGTATTAACTATAGTGTCATTGACATGCCCTGGCGATGAGAACTAAGGACTGAAAAAAGAGCTTAACATCTCAGGGCAGACCGATACACAAGAATATGGAAAATGTTTGGTCTGCCCAGTGTAAAACTTTTATAAAGCTACGGTAATTCCGATTGTGACATATGGAGCGGAGGCCTTCCTGTTTACTCCTTGGAACATTTGGTCCTTGATCGAGGGCTCATTTTGGAGAGCAGTACTTCGCATACCTAGAAGAGTTGCCACATCAGTTATCAGATATGAATTGGACTTGATCTCAATGTACGCATTAACGATGTGGAAAACCCTTTCCTTGTATAGAAAATGTGTCGTTCTGGAAACTTCTATACCTTATCGAATTTTGCTTCATGGGGATGCAAGGGGACACACTTGATTTTTAAATCAGTGGAAATCGAGATGTTTGGATATTCTTCATTGATTGGGAACTAGACCGTATATGTTACAAACCAATACAGCTCTGGTTAAAAGTAAGTTATGGCAGTCATGGCAGCGGGATTGGATTTTGACAGGCCAACTAAAAAATAAACGCAAACTACATGCAAATTTAAGTTATGAAGCTAGGAAGTATAATGCCCTCCCAAGTTACCTGATCAAATTTCCATGTTTGGTATACCAATATCAGCGTTTGAGATTTTGGTTGAACATGTTTTCCACAAAGCAAACTTTACAGGCTTGTAATCAAACTTTGGCTAACCTTAACTGTCGATTCTGTGGTCTTCAGGGGTCGGTTGAGCCATTAAAACATATCAGGGCCGATTCATGGAACAAACGTGCGCCAAAAATCTTCGCGCAAGCCGGCGCAAGCAGGCGCAAGCAGGCGCAAGCAGGCGCAAGCGGAAAAAAACAGGCGCATGCGCACGCGTGCGATACATGGAAGTCCCTGCGCGTGTCTTCCTCGGGATGTGCGCCAAACCCGTGCATGGCGCACACGTCACTGCAACATCCCGAAAGACGTGCGCGACGCGCACAGTGAAAGCGCACAACCTCTGCGCATACACTAGAAAGTGGGCGGAACACGGGGCGTAACGCGCGGAATGGGGAACAACTTGTGAAAACAAGGGCGTAACTGGGGATGTACTGCAGGGAAGCAGAGGGAACGCCCACACGCACCCGAACCACACGTATTCATGGAACCGAATAGGGCAAAGCCACGCACAGCGAAAGACACGCACAAGCCGATACACGTCCGCCACACGAAGGCAGGCGGTAGCGTCCCTGCGCATTACAAAAGTGGCAACATACAGCAATTGTGCGAGCGGGGCACGTGTATTTCGGGTGTTCGCGTGAACTTCTTCACGCGATCGGGCCTGGGGGAGCGTGCTACGTGTATTTCAGGGGTGCGCGTGAAGTTTTACACGCGAATAGCCTAGGCGCGTGTATTTCAGGGGTGCGCGTGAAGTTTTACACGCGAATAGCCTGGGCGCGTGTATTTCAGGGGTGCGCGGGAAGTTTTACACGCGAATAGCCTGGGCGCGTGTATTTCAGGGGTGCGCGTGAAGTTTTACACGCGAATAGCCTGGGCGCGTGTATTTCAGGGGTGCGCGTGAAGTTTTACACGAGATCGGGCTATTCGCGTGTAAAACTTCCCGCGCACCCCTGAAATACACGCGCCCAGGCTATTCACGTGTAGAACTTCCCGCGCACCCCTGAAATACACGTAGCCCGCTCCCCCAGGCCCGATCGCGTGAAAAAGTTCACGCGAACCTCTGAAATACACGTAGCACGCTCCCCCAGGCCCGATCGCGTGAAAAAGTTCACGCGAACCCCTGAAATACACGTAGCACGCTCCCCCAGGCCCGATCGCGTGAAAAAGTTCACGCGAACCCCTGAAATACACGTAGCACGCTCCCCCAGGCCCGATCGCGTGAAAAAGTTCACGCGAACCCCTGAAATACACGTAGCATGCTACCCCAGGCCCGATCGCGCGAGGAACTTCACGTGAACCCCTGAAATACACGTAGCCCGCTTGCCGTGCTGGTACAGGGTTAGCGCAGCCCTTTGCGCTGGATTGGGGATTTTGATGGCTTTTCCCTGAGCGGGAGGCGTTCTTGGGGGCGTAACTGGCGCTGCTGCAGGGTCGCTGCGCCACTGTGCGCCACGGCTGGTTTTGGTGGCTGGAATCCATGAATACGTTGTGCGCGGAAATGGATTTCAGCGCACGCGGCTGGCGCAGGGATTCGCACGCGCACACTGTGCGCCAGCCGCGTGCGCCACTTGCGCGCTGAATTCTATGAAGTACCCCCATCGTCTTATCATGCACAGGTCTGACCAGACTTAGAACTAGATATCTGGGAAGTGCTCTTGCGAAAAAGAAGAGTTACATGATAGAAGAGTGGTGGATAGTGTTCTTGATTGGAGAACATTTTGGGATTTATACAATTTTTAAATGGTGTTTTTAAGCAAAAAGACATTAACTAACTTGTTTTAGAAGAGATGTTGGTGGAACTAAAGTTTTTAATGGAATTTGGATGTATTGCATTTATTTTATGAAGGTGTTCAGAATTATATGGCGGATGAAGAGGTGTATGTACTAGTAATTGTGTTTATTTATTTTTTCTATTCCTTTGGAGGATTTTATTGATAAAGGTTTGTAATAAACCATAGATCAAATAACCAAAAAAGAAACAAATAAAAAAATAAAGGCATAAGATACCAAGTGGCAGTTCATTTCAACACAGAACATACCCATGTAACAATTGACACAATTAAATTTGTGGGACTGGAAAAAATGGAATTAGCACGAGAGGTGGCAATAGAGAGCTGCTACTGCATCAGAAAGAGGCCAAATGGATAAGTATCATGGACACATGTGAATCTGCCCTCAATCAGGACAATGAACTGTATAATGACTTGTGAAAAAATATATATTCTAGTACACTTACACTCTAGAGCATATCAGATGTTCCCCTACTTACCTATTTTCCTTTCAATCAAACAATGTATTTTTTCATTTTGCATCATGCGTGCCTATTATAGTAATGCTATAGTAATGCGATAGAAAACTAAAATGAAGTACTGAACTAGCATAGTTTTTGAAATTATTGGGTTGACAACCCATAATCAACATAAGAGGCAACAGGAAGCATCTTCCTGAGAATAGCAGCGACTAGAAGAATGGCCGCTGCACGCAATGACATGGTGATGTCATTGCGGCACAACGTGCATGCGATAACATCACGCACGTTATTATAACAGGGCAGCCATCTTAGAACGCTGATTCCATGCGGACCGGCGTTCTGGATTCCACGCCGGCTGGACTATCATATCTAGTCTTCTGTTCTCAGGTAAACGCCAAGATGTACCTTGCTTTATGTATCCCTTTATCACTAGTAGACAAACAATCATTAGATTTGATATCAGAAGTTGATGAGATGCCCAATACTTTTACAGATATAATCCACAACTTGTAAAGTTGAATGGAAGTAAAGTGTGAGTGGACAACATACAAATGTACAACTGGTTGATGATAACAAAACAACTGCATATTTCGAAAAGAAATACCATTTTTATTTTACACACCATTGCTTATTTTGCAAATTCTGTTTATGTTGTAGATCCATAAACACGTGTAGAGCACTAAAAACCTCTTGAAGATCCACATAACCACTTTGGTGAAACACATGTAGAGCACTAAAAACCTCTTGAAGATCCACAAAACCACTTTGGTGAAACACATGTAGAGCACTAAAAACCTCTTGAAGATCCACAAAACCACTTTGGTGAAACACATGTAGAGCACTAAAAACCTCTTGAAGATCCACATAACCACTTTGGTGAAACACATGTAGAGCACTAAAAACCTCTTGAAGATCCACATAACCACTTTGGTGAAACACATGTAGAGCACTAAAAACCTCCCGATGATCCACAAAACCACTTTGGTGAAACACATGTAGAGCACTAAAAACCTCTTGAAGATCCACATAACCACTTTGGTGAAACACATGTAGAGCACTAAAAACCTCTTGAAGATCCACATAACCACTTTGGTGAAACACATGTAGAGCACTAAAAACCTCCCGATGATCCACATAACCACTTTGGTGAAACACATGTAGAGCACTAAAAACCTCCCGATGATCCACAAAACCACTTTGATGAAACACATGTAGAGCACTAAAAACCTCTTGATCATCCACAAAACCACTTTGGTGAAACACATGTAGAGCACTAAAAACCTCCCGATGATCCACATAACCACTTTGGTGAAACACATGTAGAGCACTAAAAACCTCCCATTGATCCACAAAACCACTTTGATGAAACACATGTAGAGCACTAAAAACCTCTTGAAGATCCACATAACCACTTTGGTGAAACACATGTAGAGCACTAAAAACCTCCCGATGATCCACAAAACCACTTTGATGAAACACATTTAGAGCACTAAAAACCTCCTCATATTCCCCAAAACCACTTTGATGAAACACATGTAGAGCACTAAAAACCTCCTCATATTCCCCAAAACCACTTTGATGAAACACATTTAGAGCACTAAAAACCTCCTCGTGTTCCCCAAAACCACTTTGGTGAAACACATGTAGAGGTTGAATATGTTGGACTATAACATGCTGAATAACTTGGACCTTATTGAAAGTGCAACCACAATAAAAAAAATATAAGTTTAACACTTCAAAGGATTTCCAGTCATTCCAAGGAAATAAGTTGCTCACCTGTCTTGAAGCACCACTCCTCCAAAAACGAACCATTCATATGTTTGTTTTTCACACAGTCTACACCAGCAGATGGTGATTTTATTTTATTGTTTACTCCATTCATGTAATTTACTTGCTTTGCATTGTGGGTCTGGTAGTCCTGGCTCCCTTACCATGGGTATGCCAATCTACTTGATTGTATTCATGTATTTACCCTTACCACCTGCTCTCCAATGCCCTTGCTATCCTGGAAGGTGTTCATTCATGTTCCCCTCCTCTTTCCCCCTTACTCCAGGTGCTGTTTCAAGTGCGGGCCATTTCTGTGGGTGGCGGTTGAGCATATGTGACTTCTGTAAAATAACCAATCACCAGTCATGAATGCTCGAAGGCAAGTAGAGTAGAACAGACATTTTTAACATGCATGTTCAGTGTTTCTGCCGTGACAATGTGCTCTAGGCATTCTCTGCTTTTCGGGGCCAGTCGGCCAGCTGCGCAGGTGTAGCTAGGTGCTACTAATCTCACCACACATGCACTGCGGCGGTATGGGGTGGGGGTTTCCTTTCTCTGTCACATGCATTATGCTCCCTGTAGTCATACACTGATCGCATGCTCTTTCATGTTACTATATACAGGGTAACACACATATCAATCAAGCAGGGTTCTTGTTCAAGATAGAAAATACAGCTGACCAAAATATGCTTATTTTGTTTTAATTTTAGACCATTTTACACCATTTTAGTTAACACTAAAAAATGGCATTGAACAACAGGTTCAAACCGAGGACCCTTTGCTGCTCCCGTTTTCATGTGAAGTGTTCAAACCTTTACACTACCAACATCGTGCTCATGAAAAGTGTGCATGAAATGTAACCAAGAACAGTATGCCACCATGTGCTCAGTGCCATCTCGGGGATGGCATTTAGTGCCTGCTGTGCAGTGCAGTGAACAATGTGAAATGTTGAGTGTGTCTAAAATAGGGCGCACATCTAGCGCCACCCATTGGAGAGAGTCGAGCATCAAAATCAGGTTGCCTTTGCGCCCAAGGATGATGGGGGCAAAAAGAAATAAATGTGCTAGAGACTGTTGGGCAAGGCAAAGGGTCTTGTGCCATGTCAATGACAAGTACTTTATATTTAAGAAAATCAATACATTGTGCATTGTTGTCCCTTGGAAGCTCATGTTTACTTCTTCCTAATAGTTTCCCTATTCCCTACTGGGTAATTGAGTCCCTCTATATCATCATCCCTCCTACAGAATCTTGACGCATCACATGCACAGCAGGTGGGGCTCTCAGGACATGTAGGTAGAGCTAACCTTTATCCAAACATTGAATACAATATTTCTAGCAAAGGGGCCAATGGTTAATGGATCATCCAGATGGTGGCACACAAGCAAAGCAAAGAACACCGGGGGTTCCCTCCTTTACAAGCCTTTCAGTACAGGTTCCAGACATTATGGCATATCTCACATATACGTATTCTGACTGAAATATTTTGCCATCCAAAAGTTCCAATGATGCCAATGGAAGCCAATAATGAAAAGGACCAGAATTCACTGTTTGCGACATATGAGAACTGCAAAGGCATCATCAGTGACTGGTGCTGATTAGAACTGTTGCGGAGAGATGGTAAAAATATGCCAGAACGTGTGCATGGTATAGGAGAGAAAATGAGGCCATTGTAAGATTTCAAGACACATCACCTGGCAGAGGATGACTATCAGGGAGCTCGATGGGCCCTAGCATTTGTGGAAGATGATGAAATCTTACCAGTGATGGGTTTTGGGGACCCTTTCTCTATAAATGACTTCCTGAAATGGATGATTAGCGAAACTACCGTAAGTTGTACTATTAAGAGCACTAACCGTGTATCATAGCTCACTGTCCAAAGAGTGAATATCTGTCCAGAAAACATCAGTCACCTAAAGCCTAACGTCACTTTCAGCTAATGTGCAGGTCCTTAGTGAAAAGGTTGGTGGCCGCCAATCTTGCCTATTTGAAAATGTTCCGAACTAAACAGGTACATGTATGTCTACTACCGTAGTAGATCAGTTTTCTGCTATCACATTGGGATAAACAAAGTCTACACAGTACACCCGGAAGGTATGAAGGAGGAATCTTAAAGCTTGGAAATGTCAAATCATTAATACGGATTGTGCTTTTTAAGGCAACCTGAAAATCACTGAATGGCCCTTTCTTACCATCAGGGTCAGAATGACTCAATTGAAAGCACAGACCTAAGACCCTTTCCTGTGTGCTGGAGTACATGGAAAAGCGAAGCACTGTGGAGCATGGTCTCAATTCAATGCATGATTTAGGGGCATTCGCAGTTTTGTGTGTTTGGAGTCCCGACTCCTTATCTCCCTTGCATCAATCAAAATCGTTGCAAATTAGTCCTATACCTTTAGTGCCGTCTAGTGCGCCTAAGTGATGAAACTTGATTTGTGACAGGCTAATTGGCTTTTAAAGTTGGATCAGCAGTTCACTTTGCTGGGTCTTGTAACAGCTCTGAGAAGTAATACATCTGTTTTAAAAATGACAATGCGGGTCTGTGTTATTGTGACTATTAGGCAATGGTACATCTGGAAAGTGTGTGCTTTGTTAGCTTTTTTATTAAGTTTATTTGTTTAGAAATGTGCAACAGAAATGTTTAAATGGTCAATTCTGCAATTACCAAATGATAATTGACATGATGGAAGGAAATGGTGTGAAACCAATCTATACTCCCTCGATCCTGGATAACACGTGCCGCACCGCTGTCTTGCACACATGCAGAGGAGCTGGGGGTGGAGGTAGAAGAGGCCAACTTTGAGGTAGTGGGATCTGATCCTGGATTCATGTTCCTTGTTGAGGAAAAGGAAATAGAATGTAATTATTGCATCATAACTATCATGCACCCCAACACTTTAATATATTAGGCCTGCTGGCATAATGCACACCATCGGGTGCAATGAGGCACATGCTGTGGTCGTGCCCATGCTAGAGGAAAATAAATCATTTGTGTATCAGCTCCCAGCTTCTGCTGATTTTTTAGTCGGTTACCCCTCTCCTAAATTTGAAAAAAAGAGTTGTGTAGACAGTATTATTCTCGGCCAGAAGAGCTATTATAATATGGCCTGGAATATTGGGCAGTATATGTGGGTGGGTGACTGGTCTTGTCACAGCTTGGCTGCAGGCTATTGCAGGGAGCACCAGAGATTGCCTGGATCTTATATGATGAGTGTGTTCTGAAGGGTCTGAACATATAAGGTTTGATTTGGCATGTGAACATCCCCAGGGGGAAAATGTTCAGTTCAATCGCATCCTTCCCTGATTGGTGCCTTGGAACTTAACAGCTGAGCTTTAACCAAGATGGCGGAGATGACCATTTGGAGGTAAACGATGCTCAGATGTATGGGTCTTGAGATATGAAGGATCTGAGCGCTTGAACTGTGTCAAAACAAATAGGTTTTTTTTGTGACTTTTGATACGCTTGCACAATCTGTTCTTTTTGATGGAAGTTGTCTAAATGGACTTGATCCTCTCCTTTATGTTAATGTTATTTCGCTTATTTACAATTGTAATGTTTCAAGCAAGATCCATGCAATGTTGCTAAATTCTGTTTGTTTGATGAAATAATATACAATAAAGATTGTTCAAATCATGCACCAGAGTTTCAATATACTGTAGAATAATGTTTTGAATGTAAACATGTGCATTGCAAAGCTTTTGAGACACTGCAGTTGCATATAGGTAGCAACACATGGACTGCAATGCTCATAGCGGTATAAAAAAAGTCTACGCAAGTGATCTTACAATAAATGTCCGACATTAGAAACACTTTCACTGTGTGGATTCTCGCCGTCTGTTAGTGCTGAGCTCTGCTCCCATTTCTAAGTCCTGCAATAATTGCTATTATTGTTTGCATTGGCACTCAACGATATGCTATTGTAGAATGAAGGGCAGAGTCGTCCTCAACGGAGTCCAAGCCACCGACGTGCAGGATGCACACACACACCTCTACAGCATGGGGTCAACACACAGATCAATCTTAGAGGCGCGCAGAAAGGTGCTCCAGGTCACTCCAGTGCCAGACTCTAATGCTGTTCTGTGCTGTGGGGTTAAGACCAAACCAAGCAATGGCCTTCCAGGTTCTAAGAGTGCATTTACTCACAGCACAGCTTCAAACCTCTCACAAGAGGCGCACTTTCTAACTATACCTTTCTGGCATGGTCTCTGGCTATTGGTTTGGCAAAATAGGCCAGCACAAGGGATGCTAGAACAAAATGAGCAAAGGAAAGCGGTCACAGGCACAGCAGAGCAATTGTGAAGCTGGAGAACATTTAAGGTCTGTTTTATGAGTATATAGGGAAGTATGCATCTCTGACGGCACAGCACTTCTGGTTGCAGAGTACTGATCGGCAAGCAACCCTGGCATGGGGGATTGCCAGTTAGGGAGTACTCAGTTAATACTTTTGTCACTGCAAAGTCAAAAGACATTGTTCAATCTCCACTAATTTTCGAAATATGTACTTGTTTGACACCGAGTTGCCTCAAAACCCTTCAAGATGATCAATGCACCACCATCCTAGACATTTGTGCCACCTACATGTGCCACCTACATGTTACAGGCCGGCCATTTCATAGGGCAGCTGCCCAGAGCCTCTATTGTGCAGGCAAAGAAGAGGGGTGCACACTAGTGCCACATTGCAGCAACAGGTGGTGAAAAGGAGTTTCGATCTGAAGAAGAGGTCCTGAAAGCGAATGTATGTATTTACCATCAGTAAATGTATGATGGTCCAATAAAAAGCACTTTCACTTCACAGCACCGTGGGTGTTGTATTAAGGCACTCGTACTTAAAAAGTGGTTCTTACTTGATGCTTGTTTCTAGGCTTACACAGTTCCAGAATAACACCAAAGTGGTCTCCTGATACTACCCCCTAGGCCCTAGGGTATTGCTGCTGGGTCCCGAGACTCGTCCCAATCTAAAAACATATTTCGAGGCAGCATGGCCATTTGCAAACTTCTCACTCAGCTATTAAGGAAGGTCTTCGCTGGGGAAACACCCGTGTTTTAACGTGGACACAAAAGGTGATATGGCCATCTCTGTAATAGCAAGGTCCAAAGACGTTTGCTTCCACAACGGAGAAGGCCCTGCCCATGATGCCTACACACAGGCCAAAGCTCTTGGCAATGCTTGTTCTAGGGAAATGTTATTAAAATGACCTTTGAAAGGCTTCCAAAGGCAAAGGGCTGTTGGTGTGTAGAGGAGCCGGTAGGCACTGTCTCACTAGTTCCTGCCCACTCACCACCGCCATACTGGAACAGTAAATGGGACCCCTTGTATTGTTCCCATACCGCATTGAGTGTATGAGAGATAGAAGCAAACAGAATAGCATTGCATATTTCTTTTTTTCCTTTTTTTTAAAGTGAGCAGTTAAAATATTTCCTGATTGGGAAACTTATCTTTCCGGTTTGCAGACGTACCCAGCCCTGATACAAGAGGAATAAACATGATTACATTTCTGGGAGTATTGTCTGGAGAGTAGTAATCACAATTATATTACAGTTTCTGATATAAAAGTGATTCAAAAGGAAATATCAAATTTGCATGTTTAAGGAAACACAAAATAGAGAGGCTTCAAGATTTCTGAGATTCTCCACCATCTAGAAAGTCAAGAGGTTTTCATAGAATATTGATGGTGATATCATGTGGTATTATACTTTGTGTTTTTCTCCTTATTATTAGGGCAATTCGACATGTTGCAAAAAGTGTGACGGATATGGAGGGTGTCAATGAGACATCTATTAGGTACATAGAGCCTGTTTTACAATACAACTAAGGGTCTTTTCTGATTTAAAAGAGATGTTGAGGAGATTTATGAAGGTATAAATACTTATCTTGATAATTCAATTCATTTAAAAAATAACCTATGGTACCAGCATATGAAAGAGATGGGCAAAAGATTGTCAGACGAAAACTGTTATGTTTGTTCTCTAATACTGTATATCATGAATGCAGCAAGGACATTTATTGCAAAATAAATCTCTACACATGATGAAAAGTGTCTCAGTGCAGGTCACCTGAGGAGGGGCGGGGGGGTGACAAAGATTTGGATCCCGAAGAAGAAGCAGGATGAAGAGAAGATGCAGACAAAGGATGAAGAGGAGATGAAGACCATGGAAGAAGAACATTTGGTTGAAAATTCGACCAGCGGGGGGAATGTAGAGGAGCAGGTAGATGCCTTCTCACTAGTTTCCTCCCCCTCACCACCACCATAATGGAACAGCAAAAGAAGAGCAGTAAATGGGACCCCCAGTATTTTCCCATACCGCATTGAGTGTATGAGAGATGTTATACACTCAGACAACCATACAGAATGTACCCTCACACTGGAAGTGTGGAAGGATGCCACATGGAAGGATGCAGTACGGAAGGGTGCCACATGGAAGGATGTCGCATGCAAGGATGTCAGAAAGCACCTGTGGACAGCATGGACATACGTTATGGGAAATCTGATGAGGACAGAGGGATGTCATAAAGAAGGTATATGAACCTATGCTTGTCATCACACCTGTATCAGTGCCTGTCGGCCTTGGGGGCATGGATGAACCACCATAAGCTGAAGCTGAATGGAGACAAGACGGAGGTGCTGGTGGTGGGTTCCTCTCCTGATCCTTCACTTTGGGTTTCCTCTTTTTGGCCTTCCTCTCTTGGCCCTCGTCCGATTACGGCTGTTAAGGTGAAGAACTTGGGTGTGGTTATCTCTGCTTCCCTTTCTATGGAGGTGCAAGTTTCGGTGGTCTGTCAAACTGGCCATTTTCATCTTAAAATACTAAACAAGGTGCTTCCTCTAATACCTCCACACTTACACCCCCATAGTTGTAGCCTTGGTACTGTGTCGCTTGGACTATTGCAATTCACTATTTCTGGCCCAGCCCAAAGTCCTGGTCCAGAGGCTTCAGCGCCTGCAAAACATGGCTGCCTGGGTGGCTACCGGCTCCTCCTATGGGGCTCACATTTCGCTGGTTCTGCGCTCTTTACATTGGTTGCCAGTCACTCAACGCATTGGTTTTAAGACCCTCTGTTTGGTACATTGTGCCCTGCATAATCAAGGGGCTCAATATCTGGCGATAAGTTCATCCGCTACCTTCCTGCGTGGTCATTACAGCGGGTTTACTTGTAGTCCCCTCATTTCGCTGCACCCGCATTGGAGATCGGGCTTTCTCAGTCGTCTCAACTCAATTATGGAACAATCTTCCGTTAAGTTTGAAAAATGTATCTGATAACTTGGCTTTTAGGAAAGCTCTAAAAACCTATCTAGTAAAATCCGATTGCAGTGGGCTTGTCCCTCTCTCCCTCCAGCGCCATGATTAGGTCGGGTGACTGTGTGCCTAACAAGTTCCTATAACATAACATAACATATGCTGAAACAATAAAAAAATACTTAAGAAGTAATGATGTAACTAGAGCACCAAGAGAAACAGGTACTTAAAGCTAAAGTAATCGTGGATACAAAGAAGATGAAGGAAGTTACTGACCAATAACTGTAAATGCACAGTAATGTAAGGTAGAAAAAAAACATTTAGAAGCTTGCTATGGAGGAATATATAACGTGGCAAGGATGGCCATAATAGGAAAATGGGCGCTGGCTCACTTTGAACTTAACCAAGCTACCCCAGAGACAGACTGAGGCTGTAGAATCAGGAGATGCTGAAAAACAGATTTGTGTGCAGAGCGAACGATTAGTCAAGGTTGGCCCAGAATTAAGGATGATAGTTTAAAGGGATAAGCACAGAGCACAAAGGTATTTACATGGATAAGCTCTGAATGTGGGACATTCCTCATAAATTGAAGAACAAAACATCTGTGAGAGCCAAACTGTTGGTCAATTAAAGGTATACAGAGTTCATATGAGATAGAGTGAGCAAGTATCTAGAGGCCAAGAGGAGCAACAGCACCCTGCTTAATTAAATCAAATAGCAGTAAATAGAAGGCTGAAATGGACAAATGTGTGGTCTCTTCACTCAGAAGTCAAAAACAAGGGCTATTCATTAGAGCTCAAGTTAAGATAGTGATATGCTCACACACCCTTGAATGTTCAAGGACAGTGAGCAGACAACAAGATCAACTACAAATGGAAGACTTTGGCTTCTGGCCTACCGATGAGCGATGATGGACAAATTGGGAAAACGGGGAGTAGTCTGATGGGATGCAAACACCTAAGTTTCGTTTCACGTACATGCTGCTAAAGAGCCAAAAGCCCAAGGTTGGGATAGTATGCCATCCAATCAGCGGGGTTGGGGGACAACCTAACATACAGTGTTGCATAGACCAATCCACTGTTGATTAGTCCACTATAATCAGTACTATACATGCTTTGAGGTAGTTCAAGGCATGCCCTACAGATAAGGGGTAGCCAATCATGCAATACTCCTTATATGCTCTATAGGTAGATATGTTTCTTTAACCAATCTCTTCCCTCGATAGGTTTGTATTTTGCCACAACAAATGACGTCATTGATGGTGCATGTTGAGGCATAAGACGTCCATGTAATCAAAGTGAGTTGCGGGTGTATAAGCATCAGTCCAATGCCTGTGAGTTCTCCCTGCTTTATTAAAGAAGAATAAAGTAGTACTTTGCCATATTCCTTGAGTTTGTCTGATTATTTGGTCTATGATCATTATTTGAAATTCCATCTAGCACAAAAGACACTTCAAGATGCTGGAGCACAGGTGCATCCCCCAGGCAATCTTAGGGAAGATTGTAGTTGTTTGCTGCAGATATTGGGCTGCCTCTGAAATTAGACGCAATACTTCCCACCATATTCCCAACACACTGTGGTTGGAAGCACAGTCACAAACCCCTCCTGAAGTAGCAAACAGCTTGTTCTGCTGCATTTAACAACATCTAACATTGGGGTGCATGTCTCTGGAAAAGCAGAGGGGCATCTTTGTCCAAAGCTCTGATCACAGACATCTTAAACAATGCAGCAGGTACTTTTGAAAATAGGCGAGCCTCCTGTTTCCACCAGTACTTTGCTATAGCCTCTTGCTGCTCGATATCTGCAGCAGTGATTCGGTGGCTGGGAGGTAATGCACTAGACAGCAAGGATTTGTGATGTGGAGAGCGGTGCAGCCCATACGTAGGGCCTTGCGTCCCACAATTCTTCTAACGCTACGTAGAGCATGTGATAGCAAGGAGATATGGGATAAGCTCAATCCCTGGTTCAGAGGGACTTGGGATCATCACTGGATCTTGAGATTGCGAAGGAGACACTAGATGCCAGGAAAACCGCAGCACAGAAATAGCAAGCACTCCACGTCATGAGCATGGCAACCATTCCTTCCTAGAACCTGTGGGAGCATCACTAACCCCACCCAGGAACCCTCCAGCGATGCAGCGACCATTTGTGCTGCTAAAGTTGTAGCAAATGGCTAGACAGCAAGCCCATCACCTAGTGGCAGCTTTGCCGTGGTTCTGGATTTCCTTCAATCCTGCATGGGGTTGGGGAACATGCAAAACAGAACATATTCTAGTCTCTGGATAATGCAGTAAACTGTATGTCTGTGGAAAATGGAAGAGTCTTCCTCTTCTAAGGATGCCTAATGAAACCCCAACATCTGCAAGCTGGTCCATCGCCCCAACATGGATCCCCAGGCTGGCCATGAGAAGGGCCATCTGCACAGGGCAATCGGGATATGGGAGACCCTCCAGCACCATCGGATCAAAGATACTGGTAGCCCACACGTTCTGAAACTTACTGCCACGCTGGGGCTTTTTAGACACATTTGAAACCCCACACCCTATTTTTCTTAGAAGGTATTGACGTTTGATATGAAAGGGGTTAGTTTGCTCGTCGATCCCTCAACTTATTTATTTATTTGCATTTTTAAAGCGCTCACACAGCCCAGGGGCATCGAGGCGCTGTTACGGGAATATGTCTTTGTTGCGTATTTATAACGTGCTTAATACCCAGAGGTTTCTAAGCGCAGACCCGGGGATCAAACCTGTGTTGCTTTGTGTCGTCTTGTTTCAAAGGCGAGCACGTTGCCGCTGAGCTATCCTCCCCGGACGTGGCTGGTCACCATATTTTTGGACCTTGGACCTTGGACCTCATTACGAGTTTAGTGGTAAATCTGCTGAATTACTGCCAAAATAGTTTGCCGTTATCGCCGCTCAGTCCCACACAGTTACCAGGGGATAACGAGTGGTGGGAATGCGGTGTATATCGGACTCCAAGGAGATTTTGGCTACATCACTGCTAGTGATAATGGAATTGCCGCCTCTTTTTTACTGCGCCGCTGAACTCGAAGCGAGGCTCTATATAGTTTGCAAACTCTGCAAGGATCTGAATATCCGAGCCTGGTAAAGATGTATTTGTCATTTCCAGTTTGGTGTGACACAGCGCACCTTTGGCTAATTAGTCATGCCCCGCGCTGTCACTGTCGCTGTTATTTCAATTAGGGCGCGCGTGCTGGTTAACGTGTGGCGGATTCAGGGGGTGCTGGGAAACGCATATTAATTTTTTGAAAATGTGTCTCCTTGTATTTGTGTCAAAGCACATTTGAAATCCAGATATATTTGACACCTTGCGAATAATTGAAGAGCGTTGACTGTAAATGTCAGCCGGGAAGAGCAAACCCTGCTTCAAAGGGCTTCTTTGTTAAGCAGGAACTTGCACGAACTCTTCCATCTGATATAAATATGCATGGATTTAAAATGTGGTATTTCTACAAAGACATTCTCTTTCTGTTATAAATGCCAGCAGCAACAAAAATCAATTTAACCTGCTCATTTGCCCGTATAAATTATAGCTTGTGGCGGTCTGGTAGGACAATGCTATTAGACGGATCCGGACCACCGGTGGCATTTTATAAAGTGACTTGAAGAATGTGTGCCTTATTTTGTGTTCATTTCATGCCCACTCCATAGTGTAACCAAAGGGCCCGTCAACAGGAATGCAATTATGCTCAATTTGTGTGCCTCAAGCCCAATTTTCATAAAACAATTCTTCAAAGCATTGCATCCGTGCTGTGATTAATTCACAGAGGTCTAAAAGTGCTGGCATATTAATAATGTACTGATGCTCTTTTCTCCATTTTACAGCATGCAGTGTGTGTGTGTGTGTGTTTCTCCATTTTACAGCATACAGAGTGTGTGTGTGTGTGTTTCTCCATTTTACAGCATGCAGAGTGTGTGTTTGTGTGTGTGTGTGTGTGTGTTTCTCCATTTTACAGCATGCAGGGTGTGTGTGTGTGTGTGTGTTTCTCCATTTTACAGCATGCAGAGTGTGTGTGTGTTTCTCCATTTTACAGCATGCAGTGTGTGTGTGTGTGTGTGTGTGTGTGTGTTTCTCCATTTTACAGCATGCAGGGTGTGTTTGTGTGTGTGTGTGTTTCTCCATTTTACAGCATGCAGGGTGTGTGTGTGTGTGTGTTTCTCCATTTTACAGCATGCGGGGTGTGTGTGTGTGTGTGTGTCGTGTGTGTGTGTGTGTGCGCGCGCCTTCAGACAGCGAGCCTTAGGCAATCAGGTGGGTGTATTAATGTCCCAAAACATGCTTCACAGCTGGATACTGCGCTCGTCATTTTAGCACTACCCGTGTGGAGGCGTACGGTGCACGCTCTAGAGGCAGCTGCTGCGTCAATTGCGCCTGATTTAGGGTTTAATTCACAGAAGCGTTTTATAATGGCAAAACCCCATTGAAAAAACGTGGGCATTCCGACCTTCTATATTCCATTGATATTAAAGTTAATATGCTGCAATGGGAAATTCATGGGACTCAATGGAGCATGTCAGTTTCATGCAAAAATGGCAAATGATACATTTGAAGGAAATTCAGAGCAGGATCGCATTTAAATATAATACACCAGGGAGTCATATTCCTATGGGGAAAATGCCTCCACACGTTGGACATAATTATGAGTTCTGTGGTACAGTAAAAAATGGTGGTAATTCTGTTACCGCCACTTTTTTTGTTGCAGTGATAGAATTGCCACCAAGTTCACATGAACGCTGAATTCCGAGTCTAATGGAGGTGAATCCTCCACTTTACCTTCATAAATCAGCGGCAGATTTTTTGTGCATATTCCCACTTCCGGTAAATCTGCCAAAGTCCTCATGGAGTCCTACGGAGTCCAGAGATGGGGATTTACACTCCCCTGTCACTACTTGTAATCCCACGGTAATGCCAGAGGACTGAGTATCATTAATGGTAAACAAGTTTTTCGATAAATTGGAGGATTTACTGCCGATTGACTCCCAAATTCCGGCCTCCTCCTCTTTTAGGTGATTTCTTGCGACATGGGACTGCCGGTGATTGGGTTTCTGGTGCATTTCAGGAGCCTATCACCCCTTGCCTGCGGCCAAATGGTGATTTGAAATCTCCTTGTGCATTTCAGGTGTTCGTTATTAACCAATCATGACCTAAGAAAGAGGTCCCGCCCCGCCCAACGCTGGGGTCACTCTCAGTATCATCCACGTGGGCACTCCACAAGACATGTCGGCGCAGCATAGGTTGTAACCAAAGGGTGATTTCCGTCTGCGCCCATCCAAGGTGAATAAGGGTAGGGAGCAGGATTGTCCATTTTCCCTTGATGCCCTGTTATCATTATCCTTTCTCGGCCTAACTTGCTTTTCTTCTGGGCAGGGCCGCCAAGTACGTGGGGGCTTCGGGGCCCGGGCACCGCCGGGAAAGGCTATTTTCATGAAAGTCCCTATACTTATGGGATTTGTTTTTTTAGCTGCCGCTCTCCTCCACGTCCCCTCCCCGGCTCCCCCCGGGAAAACCAAAAGTCTACGACCCTGCTTCAGGACAGGGCTGAAGTTGAGGGTACATGGGGGAGGACGCAGTCCACCCACTTTTTTCAGAAGGTGGACTCAGCCCCTCCCCCCCGCAGCTAAAATGAGAAACATTGAATGTCCTCTTTGAATTTATGAACTAAAGCCGACCTCAGGAATCAGACCGCAGTCATCAGGCTTGCAGGCCAAAGACTTCACCACTGCACTATATAACCTGAAGAAAAATAACAAACAACGAAAGGTGAAATGTCCCATTTTGGTACTGCAAGTTCCAGGGAAATTTTGTGTTGGTTCTTGGACTTTAAACATGCACACCTTTTAACGCTTTCAAAAACACTATTAGAAGAAAATATCCTCTCTTGGTTTTGTTTGTGTGTTGATTTTATGAAAAGCAAATGCCATTTGTCCTGTGCAATTTGGGTGGCTATGCAAAGCCAATTTAAATAAATGTGCATATTTCACCTCTATATGCTCATTTCTGTCGACGTCACATCCCATTGAGTTTGTTGATGATTCCCCCCACTTTAATTTTTAGGACTTGACCCCTGCTTCAGGGGTTCATAGGGAATTGGCCCCAAAGGTATCTTAAAAGCCCCACCTCCTTAACACATCCTTCGTCAGCTTGCAACACTGGATCAACGGTGCAAAAACTCTATATTTGGCCTGCATGAATAACCTTGCATTCCTTTTCTTGTAGTCAAACCTTTATTTTCATTTCCAACGTTATGCCTACACAGCCTAAGTGAGCCCAGCAAGCCGCAAAACACACTTTCTTGGTGTTCACTCCTGAATATAAGATAAGGAGTGCAGCATGGTACCAAATGTATTAGCAACAAATATTGATTTGTATGTACTCTGTTTCCAGAATCCTTATTATTAATGTCTAGTTTATGCTGCATGCCGCACTGCACCAACTTAATTGCCTCAAGATGCTAATGCAGCAGCAGAGGAGTGAGGCGACAGGTCACCAATGGCAATGCAGAAGATTGCAAGCCCATGGCTTGATGGGTACAGAGTGATTGATCTTGGGGATCAGGTTACATTTGTCGATAGAGTGATAGTGTGCACATGACATTTGCACTCACACAACAGCGGGGAACCACAGGGTGGCTTGCAAGTGGAAGGGAATGCAGCACGATCTCCAATAGACAGGGGTGGCTCATCCATAATGGGCGGGGGGGGTGCGACCCACCTGTACCTTCGCTGGAAGCCAGTGTTCCCACTGCATGCTCAACACTGGCCAGCGGTATAGATCAATTTGACTGGTCGCCAAATCTGCAAGACCCGAGGGACTGGCAAGATCTAGTTGGTTGAACGCGCTTAATGTACCTGCAAATGAAGCCTTGAGTCATAGGTCGAAACCTTTGTAAAAGCTTGAACATGCCAGAGTTCTTCCAGGCACTTTCAGGGAAGTAACCTGCACCCTAGCACTCCTCCCAAAATGGTGTTGTGGACAGCTAAAGCTACAGCACACCTCATGACTCCAAGGTGGGGGGGGGGATTAGGGTGAAGCAATTTGGATAGGAAGGGTGCAAAAGGGAAACTGGAAGATGGGTATTTTGCACTATTGGGTTATGTAGGGGGTATATAATTCCATCACCTCAATTCCTGAGTTCCAGGAATTCATCTCAATCCACTGTTATTGTCATAGTTTTTAGCACCACAATACACTACATCTTTTCTGCTCTAGCACCTTGAAGTGTCTTTTGTGCTGGATGGAATTACAATAATAGATCTTAGACCAAATAATCAGACAGACTCAAAGAGTATGGCAAAGTACTACTTTATTCTCAGTTTAATAAAGCAGGGTCAACTGGCAAACATCAGACTGATGCTTGCAAACTCATAACCAAGTGGTAAACTACAAAACCTATCAAGGGAAGGGATTGGTGAAGGGAACATATCTACTTATAGACCATGTAAGGATAGGTGCATCATTGGCTACCCCTTATCTGTAGGGGATGCCTTCAACTACCTCTAAATACATATAGTACTGATTATAGTGGACATAACAACAGTGTATTGGCTCCTACAACATTATATGTTCGGTTGTCCCCCAAACCCACTGATTGGTTGGCATATTATCCCAACCTTGAACTTTTGGCTCTTTAGCAGCATGTCTGTGAAATGAAAACCTGGTGTTTGCATCCCATCAGACTTCTCTCCATTTTCCCAATTAGTCCATCATCTCTCATTTGCAGGCCGTCAGCCAAAGTCTTCTGTTTGTAGTGGACCTTGTTGCTGCTCACTGTCCTGGAACATTCAAAGGAGTGTGAACACACCACTATCTTAGCTTAAGGCTCTAATGAAAGAGCCTTTTTTATTCGACTTCTGATTCACATTTGAAGAAACCACGAATGTGTCCATTTCACCCTTCCATTAATGCTATTTGATTCAATGTATGCAAGTTGTTTTTGCTCCTCTTGTCCTCTACAGACTTGCTCACGCTGTCTCCTATGAGCTTTATACACTTTAATTTACCAACAGTTTGGCTCTCACAGATGTTTTTGTCTTCTTCCATCTATTGAAGAATGTCCCACATTCAGAGCTTATCCATGTTACTCCCTTTGTGCTCTGTGCTTATCCTTTGAAAATGGCATCGTTATATGTAAGCTAATCTTGACTCATTGTCAGATCTGCACACAAAACTGTTTTCATGCGTCTCCTAATTCTCACAGCATCGACCTGTCTCTGAGGTAGCCTGGTTAGGTTCAACATGAGCCAGCATTCATTTTCCTAATATGGCCGTCCTTGCCACATTATATATTCCTCAATTGCAAGCTTCTATACGTTGCCTTTCAAGTTAGCATTACTGGTTATTTACAGTTTTTGGTCAGTAAATTGCTTCATTTTCTTTAGCTCCATGATTACTTCAGCTTTAGGTACATGTTACTCTTAGTGCTTCAGTTACATTGTTACTTAGTATTTCCATATTGTATCAACATAGGTTCATATATCTTTTTCATGACATCACTTTGTCCTTTTAAGATTTCATCTTAACGTACGGCCATGATGTCCACAGATGCGTTCTGACATCTTGGCAGGCGACATCCTTCCATACGACATCCTTCCATGTGACATCCTTCCACACTTTCAGTGTGAGGGTACATTCTATATGGCTGTCTGATGTCTCTCATACACCTGATGCAGTATAGGAACGATGTAGGGGGTCCCATCTACGGTTCTTCTCCGACTGTTCCAATATGATGACAGCATGGGGGTGGGAACTGGCAGGTTAGCGTCTACATGCTCCTCTCCACTATCTGATCATGCACTACATATACAGATCCACATTTGGGCATTATTAGAAGGTAGTTCTCAGGTCGATTAGTCTACGTGAGAGCTGTTCTAGCCATTAACTAGCCACCTCTGTTGACACAGTCTGTTTCGGTTTCTTTGCATTACGGACTCCAATGTGTTCTCCAAATTACTGTCGACCTGTAAACAAAGGCTGTACAGGTTTTAACTCAGGCTTTGGTTCTCAGCAGTTGATAACTATAAAGTCTAGCAGCACTGTCTCTGAAGGATAAACAACCTAGCTCTGCCTGGGGAGGAAACTCCTCTGGTGAAATTCCCCACCTCCTGCTGGTAGCTGAAGTCTCTGCAGGACCTTTGCATCAGCAGTACTCAGGACTTGAGAGGAAAGCTCAGACTCTCCTTAGCATTTCGCTAAAAGTTCACACGTAGACGAGGACAGCGCCGCACATGTAGGAGCCCGGCCCGAGATGGCCGCAGCTCTCTGGCACTCAACATCCTGACGCCCAGAGAGGTTATGGCCTGTCTGCAACCTCTCCAAATTCTGTGGGAGTTCTTGCGCAACCGGCAGGCGCCCAACTGGTGTAAGGAGGCTTTACATGGCAAAGGTGGGCAGGCTAGGCAGGCAGATAGTTTTTGAGCCAGACAGTCTCAATCCTGTGGATTCCACTAATGTATTTTATGCTATGTATTTCTTAATTGCCCCCACCTTCAGAATGACTCATGCTTACATACATATCAACATGTGTAAATGTGCTTTACCCCATACTTATTTTTCATAGAGTTTTTTTGGTTTAGTTGAGTGTTTTCAGTACATTTTACAAGACAACAGAAATGCAGGCAAATGCTTATTTTCGAATCTTGCTGAATCTATTTTAAGGACAACGTTTTCCAGGGCTCTTATGGCGGTTTGCTTGCAGCTGCACAATGAAAAACACTACATGACAAAAAATAGATTGCGGTCGCACATTGGCCATTGTGGTCCTGATAAAAATGCAGAAACCGTCTCCTTTAGTGTTCTGGATAGCAAAGAGATAAAATCAAAGCAAAATGTAAGTTGTCAGCTGTAACATGTGAATGTGGCATGCGAGTCAGCGCTTGAGATAGTGTGAGATTTATTCCAAACTTTAACAGGTATTCCCAGAGGGAAAGGCACTGGCTTTGAGCAAAAGACGGTGGGCCTCATTATTCAACAACATTTCCTCTGGTAAGCCTCCCAAACTTGAATACTGCTACCGCCCCCAGGTATGGGGTAAATCCCCCACTTTCCACAGGCTTGCTAGTCACCCTTATGGAGTTGGATTTTGGAGGAATTATCTGAGGTAGTAATTCCACCAGCAAAATTCCTCAATTTTTCTGAAGGCAATAGTTTCAGCGAAATGCTTACCTCCAGAGTCGCACTATGTCAGAGCAATACAAGGGATGGTAAGTCTGTCGTCTGTTACTGCCACTTTCCACCGATGTTGCCATGCTCGGAATGAGTGCCGGTGTGTTGCCTAACTGTATAGTATGTGGTAGGTGCTAAAAGGAAGCGTTTGTCTGAATGGAGTGACCCGGCTGATGGGATGGTGTCTGTCGGTGGAGAAATACTGGAAGAGTAAGCTCTGAGCCAATGGCCATCCTTGAGAGTTGGCTGGTAGACCTACTTTTCAGAAAGCGCTTGACTGGCCCTGAAATAACATGGAAACAGTTGTCCCATGAAGAGGAAAAATCTGAGCCGACTCTCTGTCCTGGACCACCCCCCAACCGGAAGAAGCACCAACAACAACATGGCGAGCTGGGAGTCTGCAGACCCTTGGCATGGCTCTGCCGGCCCCAGAAATTACCCTGACACCGATGTGCCGGGACTGCCAAGAGGAGGCTCAGTTATATCCGAGACTAGAGTGCAATAACGATAGCTGGCCCATGGACCAAGGACACACATAGAGCTGGCAATGATAAAGGCCTGTTGTGTGATGAAAAATCCATTACACAGAATCCTCGATAGTGAGTACATGACTGCGGTATTGCACGACAACACGACTACATCCCTGCCTAGATGCAGGAACATAGACAGCATAGTCCGGAGTGTTTTCCTTATAGATGTCGGTGTGTAGGTCTCTTTGGATAGAATAGATGGCAGAGGACCCTGGACGGGAAGGTTTTTAGTTTGTGATGAAAGATGCTCTAGTGGTTAGCACAGTCTCTGTTTGTTCCTTTGTAGCGCAGCAGGAAAAGCCAGGGTGAGGCTGTGAGAAGCCGTGGTCTTGAGTAATTGTAGTTTTAATTGTTGATTTGTAAAGCATTTATACACAAGTGTATAGCTTCAAAGTGCTTCAAGGCGGGAAAGGAACAAGGGAACACAGAAGACATTCTTAGGCCTTGAAGTTTCCAAACTATCTAGCAAAATGTGACTAGCATACTAGGCCTCACAGCATTACTACTAGTGCAGGTGCAAGACAGGCAGGAAGGAGAGAATGGGGGAGGGGTTGGGGAAGAACAAAAAAAATCCATAAACTACTGTACTAGGCCAACAACGTTTCAGATGGGGCAACTGCATGACAAAGAGTGAGGTGAAAGAGGGGAGGGAGAAGGAAAAGAACATACAGAACACAAAACTACCGTACTAGGCCTGACGAAGTAGGCCTAGTGCATTCAGTTCATGTAAGTGCACATACAGGAGTGCAAAGGACGTGGAGGGGAACAAGTGTGCCCAGTCCAGCAGGACCCTGGGTTAAGTGCAGAGAGGTTACCCTTCTTATGGAACAAATTCCCAAGTACAGTAGTGTTGAGCAGAGTGCAGAGTCCCGAAGCCAAGTGCAAAGACTAGCGGGGGAGCCTGGGACCTGTAAGGGTCTGGGGGTGCACTAGGTGACCAGTCAGCAAAACTGAACGGAGTTAGGGAAGAGAAGGAGGAGGGAAGTAGATGAGAAGAGAAAGGAGATTAGCAAGGGAGAAGGAGAGAGAAAGAGGAAGAGGAGAGGAAGGTCTAGATGCTTTTCAGGAACCTAAGGAGATCCGGCTCACGATGCAGAGAGGCAGGCAGGCTGTTCCAGGGGGAGGCACCTGCAGAGGATAAGGATCTGTCCCCAAATCTCTGTTTGGAAAAACGGCTCACCCTCAGAGTATTTGAGGAGGGCGAGCGGAGTGCTCCTTAATGAGAAAAAATGGTGTGAAAAATATCGTGCTTGGTATTTTATGGTAACGTGCCCCATGTTTTTAGCGAGCAGCATATATGAGTCCTGTTGTGAGTTGTATAGTACAATATGTACCTAGCCCCAGTTAAGAAGTGAATCTGTAGACTTCATAAGTATTGCAATACAAACTTTTAAATGTTTGAGGGAAGGGAGATCAACCAGTCACTAATGACTAATACTTGTCCCTTGAATGCTCCGACAGTGGACGTCGGATGCTGTTTCAGCCAAATCAGGATCTGGACATCACTGGCATAAGAGGAGAATTGGAAGCCATATGACCAAATGGGAAGTGCCAGGAGATCGGCATTGAGGTTCAAGAGCGGTAATGCCAACTATGGACCATGAGGAACTCCAGAAATCAGCAAGAGGCAAATGGAAGACTCATGAGCATCTACTGTTGGCTCATCATAAAGAACACAAACCAACCTGTCTCCCAGATGTCCATTCCTACGATGCTGATTTTCTCTGATCCATCTAATACTACCTGCCTGACGACAACAACAGTGCTGTCATCAGTTGAAACGCGCAGGTCTTGGCTTCTAGATTGCTCAGCAAAATTCCAGGGCGGCATAGTGACTACCTTAGCTACTTGAGAGAGAGTTTAGAAATTGGATGACAGAGGGAGAGGATTCAGGCTTTAAGAGGAGGCTTGTTCAAGTAAGCTATGATATTATATGGCATTTATAACTCGCCTATACACAAACGTTTCAAGGCGCGACGAGGCAGGGGAGGCGGAACAGAGGGAGGACAGAGACAACGATCTTACTAGGCCAGGTGACATTGAGATTGCGCAAGTGCAGGGGTGGGGGAATGGATAAATGCAGGGAGGGGGATGGTGCAGTGCAGTACGTAGGATCAACAGTAATAATGAATAGAATTAATAAAACAATAGGTAAAACGTGCGGCCAGCTTGTGGCAAGTGCAGGGGTAACTGCAGATTGATGAGCTTGAATTCATTGAGGGAGTCAAGGCGAACCTTGCAAGAGGAAGAGATTTAGCAAATTAGTCGAGAGGCAGGCATCTTTAAAAATGTTGTTTTGGCATGGATTAGAATTAGAGCCGGATTTTAGCAGAATCGCTGCTGGTGCCTAGCAAGTGCACTTAGATAGGCAGTGTTTTTTCTGGGGGATTCTGAAGTCAGAAAAGTGGCTGCCATATGGTCACTTTATTAACTTTATCCATGAAAAGGGTATCAGGCAATTATGTCCCCAGGGCCTCATTACAAGGCCGAGAAAATCCAGCACCCGCGAATGGGCAATTACCGGGGTATTCGGGTGATCCCGATTCCCGTTGAGCCCCATAGGGAATGGGGAAACCTGTTGCACCGACACCGATCATTACGGTGCCTGGCGTAATGAAAGGCACCCGCAAGCACAACTCAGAGTTTGCCGGTCCGGATACAACAGTACCGGACAGCTTACCGGTACCGCTGTATCTGTACCGGAAAACTCGTAGTGAGGCCCACTGTCTCCATACATAATGTTGCCGGGAATAGCCATTGGCGACATTATATATGGTGACATTATGTATGGGGACGGGTTGCATGAATGTCCCCTGCTCCCCTTGTAACAAAAAAAAAATGGGGGGTTGCGGGGTTGTCCCCTGCATGTCCAATGTAGTAATGTCTCCGCAAAAAACTGTCATTTTTTTGTCAGGAGACATTTTTGCGGGGACATTATTACATGGAACCGTGAAAAGGCTAAATAAAGGTTTGCACTTCAGTTGATAAGGAATACGTGACCTTGCCACAATGCAAGCAAAGGTCAGTGCTGTAGTGGATTCAACATTTCTGGTGGTAGGAATGTCTTTGTCTGTCTTCCAATATTTTATATTGGAAGTCATAAGCTCAATTTGCATTTGTTTTTGAAGACTCGGCCACCATTAGAAGGAGCCAAAGAAGAGATTCCTTAAGTGGGGGTTCAATAAGACGATGATTTGGGCCCGCCAGTACTACCTGCAGTCACCCCTATCCTGCCCATCTGATTTATGTATAAAATGGGGTTCTGTCAATGACTGCTCCCATTCGCCGGGGTGAACACGGGTCTCAGCACTATCACACAGAGTGTCAGCTCAAGGAGGCAATCTGATTGAACATAGACTACCTTCCTCAGCCCACGTTGTTACATGGGAGCTATAGAATTGTAGGGACTGTCCCACCCTACTCTAGGGTGGTAGAGGTGGTGCTTGTCATTTTAGATATGTCTCATTGTACCCCATGTGAGGATGGAGTAGGATTTGTTAGTTACGTCACACCCAAAAGAGTGTGCGACATGTGAGCTGAGGTGTTGCAGGACAGGTCCTAGTTGATGATCAGGGCTTCTGTGCTTTTTGAATGCTCAGTCTTGGGCATATGTGATCCAGGGCATACATGGTCATGAAGTAATATCAAATAATGTAATGTGGTGTAGAATGACTTCTGTAGTAAGATGAGTCATTGTACGGCTTCCGGAGACCATCTGTGAAGGTTGACCTTTCTTCATGGGGATAAGGTGGGCATTAGAAATGTTTAGGCTTATTGTGAAGATGACTTGCTGTGCTTGAAGAACATGATAATGTTTTCTAACTTATGACATTTAATGTGTAAGGTTTCCAGAAGAGTCGTCGCAATCATCAGGTAAAGGCAGACAGCACTTTGTTGTCTGGTCATCTCTACTCATTGGCGGGAAGGGATTGGCGAAATCACTACACCTGTTATAGGAGGGCAGAATCCATGACATGCGACATGCAACGCTCATGTAAACCACCCTCAAGGTTAACTGGCTCTGAGGCTGGCTGTTGGGAGTGCTGTGAGCGCAGAGCCATCACTGCCTGCAGAGCAGTTGACGACTACAAGGATCCCATGTGTGACAGGATGCAACGCTCGCCTAACCACATAGGGAAGCCGGCAGAGTCACTGTCCCCACAGCCACAGGGTAGTCTAGGCAACCACTGGCCAATGGTAGGACCTGGGGACATCTGATATTCAGAACTACAGCTTGCCCACTGCAGCAGATGGTGGGGCTCAGCGACTTCAATGCCCCTACCGTGAATGGTAAAGGTGGGATTTGGGGAGAGGTGTGTCTAAGATCTCTCACCGCATCCTGCTTCTGGCCACGCACCTCAAGGTGTCTGCGCAGGAGCAACAATGCGCCACAGGCACTGAAAAAAGTTAAGAACAAAGAATATGCGTGTGTGTGTGTGTGTCTAAAGGTGGTCCAGAAGAGGGAGGGCAATGGGGCAGTTAGGGGGGTAACGAGGTAACATAGGGAAACACTGGGTGTTTCTGGAACAACAAGAGTGGCGCTGGCAAAGACAATGATATTGAGGCAAATCAGGGGTCGGTGTCAGATTTCAGTGACCAATGAAAGTAGAATGTCGCTGTCCAGAGGACAATGCAAGTGACAAACCAGGGGGCACTCTGGACAAACTGAAATATTGTGTATGCTCCCATACAGAACTGCTTGTAAATCCTATGGCTTTTTAATGTGACCTTATGCAGACATTGCCCATTTGGACCCATTATGTTTTGTAAGTGAGCCCTGATAATCACCTCAGCAATCACGTGTATTCAAGCCTTCTCACAGCACTCATTTGGTACCACGGCCACACACATCATTGTGAGCATGTAATTATTCCGGTTGTGCATCCTCAGCACCTCAGGGAATTAGCAAAGGAGGGCTGTTGGTAGCGCTACCTTTATTATAGGTTGAGCCCCTAAATATATATATGACAAGATACCCAATGGATTAAATACAGCAGATGGATACCATGGGCTTCATTATAAGTCAGGTTGTAAGGGGTTAACGGTGCCGGTAAAGGTGCCGACGCCGTCAACCACGTACTGCCCGATTGCGCGGTCCCCTCGCGGGAACTGCTCTGCATGTCTGGACCCGCGAGGGGAAGAGGGAGCAAACAACGGGCCGATCGTAATCGCCCCGTTGTTTGCTTCCTCTCCCATTCCCATTCAGCCCTATAAGGGCTGAATGGGGAAGGTCCAGGCCCGGGTTCCTGAAGGGAGGAATTACCGGGCCCTCCGAACTCGGAATGGCCCGGTAATTCCCCATTCTGGGAACCCGGCCAAAGTCGTAATGACGGCCCATGTCTTTCCATAACATATGTATTAAAATCAAGCTGCATTCCTGTACTCTATTGAGCAGCAGTTATTATGAAACACATACTCAGATCAACTAGTAAGACCCACACATGATTGCAGCAACTGTGAGCTTAAGGTTCTTTAAAAAAAAAAAAGTCTAATTAGTTGTTTTCAAGCTTGAGTATGGTATTAGCCTAATCATTCTGGCCACTACCGGCTTCCGTCTACTGTTAATGTTTGTATATACCTCTTTGCCTAAACAACGACATTGCAAGGTTTTGCACTTTAAACTTACCCGGGCTGCACTTTAATGTACAGCTATTTGTAATGAGACGTACATTGAGAGTCATTGCAATGATTTACTCATGATTGCGGTATCAATTACATCAATGCGGCCTCTAGAGCCTCTCATTTAGATGATCTTGTTGCCGTGTGTGAATCACTTCATGAACTGGTTCATTTACCTCCACATGCAAAATACTTTTGTTTGGGACACTGCATCTTTTTGCACTTCCGATATTTAAATGAACTTCAGAACAGCAGCTAGCAACATGGCTGTTTTAGGGACTTATCTTGTTAAATAGGAGCCCTTTTCTAATGTTGCGGTAACTATGTCTAAGCTGTACAAGTCACCAAAATGTCGGTTTTTTGCTCACTTTGTATGAAAATGCACCAAAGATAGGTTTTAGGAAGACAGCCGCGCCCGTTTCCTGTTGGTAGTGGGCGTGTGTTAGTTGTTGCTTGCGGTGAGTGCCTGTCCGAGTTTGGCATTCTTGGTGGGGGCAGGTCTGGTGGGCTGGAAAATTATCAAGTGCTTTTCCTTCCGCAGATTGGTAAGCGTCCGGCTCCCCAAGGCTGCCAGTGAGTAGAGCGGTTAGTGAGATAAGAGGGATATTGAGCAAGATGTGAAGATCGACAGCAACATAACCAATACGCTAGTTTCAGTTTTTGGTCAAAAGAGAAGCATAAGCAAGGAAGACATCCCACTGTGGCTTAACCCCTTAAGTGGCCTTTTCGCATAGACTTGCATAATAGCCTGGCACAGTGCTTGAACGGTGGGTGCTACTCAGGGCTTTAGAAACGAGAAGGGTCACAATCATTAGAGCAGGGGCGTTGCTAGGGGGGGGCTAAGGGGGCTATAGCCCCTGATCTTTTGGTTGTAGCCCCGGATAGAATCTCAGGAGCTACAGCCAAAAGATTAGCTAGCCCCCAGTCCCGACAGTTCCGACATCAGCGTAGCCCCGGGTCTTTTCCAGACCTAGCAACTCCCCTGAGCATGGAGCTTGTGAATACTGCCCACTTCAGCTGCGGTGGCTCACTTAGGAAGGTTGTAAGTAAACCTTCAGTTTATGTACGAATTACGCATGGTCCTCTTTTAAGAGATGGTGAAACGTTGATCGCCTCACAGAATGTTTGCTGAATTTCACCCTCACCCTGAGTCCTTCTTTAGATAAGGCAACTGCGGCATCTAAAAGAGGTTACGTAAATTGGGGAGGTAGTGTTACGGGTATGATCATACACTTGAATCTGATGAAATAGCAAGCACCCTTGACAATTGGAGTCTACATTTAAGTTACCAAATCTCAGATATCACTCAAGAATGTATCCATCCCTCTATTAAGCCCCTTGAGCTAAGACTTTTTCTCAATCTTCTAAACTTCAGATTCCAGCAAAAAAAACTGCCAAATGCACCACTTGACTGGAAGTCCCGAAATGCCTTTTGAGTCATTGCACCCACTCCAACCCAAATGTTTCCAGGGGCATCACTCTCTCCATCCTTATGGTCAAAGCCAGCAATTGCGTCTCTATTGCAGGAATATCTGTTACAATACTGTCACTTTTTTTTGAGGAATTTCTTGTGGACTGTTATGAAGACCATCTCCTTTCTTTGGAATTCCTGCACATCTCAGGTATCCAAGTATCTGCAGATTCACATGCATTTAAGCATGATGTTCAGTATTTCTCTTAACTCGCCCATGCAGCATTGCATTCCTCGTCTCGTTTTCATGCACGCGAGTTTATTTGGAAAGTGGCTCACATTTCCTGTAGGTCTTCTTCACAATTGCTTTAGAAGTGAAATCCTACTCGCGGTGTTCCCCAGACACAATCATGATCCAGCTGGTTGATAACCAGAAGCATGTCTGTCAACCGATCCACGGATGCCTGCTACCTATCCCACCATGCCATCTGAACCCGAAAGGCTGGTCAAGTCACCTCAGATCCACAGTGGCACATTGTGGCATGTCTCCATCTCATCCTGTAGGCCGCCACATAATTGCTGTCAGTGGCAGCCCCCCCCCCCATGAAGCAGGAGGTGCAGGCCCAGAAAGACGCTATGAGGTAGCATCCACCATCCCAGAGGCCCTTTCAGCTGGGCATGGTCTCCCAGCAGCTCTAGAAGCCCTTGGTTTTCACAAGCACAGTGCTATAACCAGTCAGGGAATCACCATGCTCCTTACTGGATGTGCCATGTGCTCCCATTTAAGCGGGGCCAAACAAGCACCTTCCTCCTTTTTGATAGAATGAAGCTTTGTACCAGAGTTTCTGAGAAGCCGTCATTTGTGGAGCTAGGCTTGTTCGATTTCCTCACAAGTTGAACTTTTGTTAGGTATTTGAGTTACCATGTATTACTTTCTGTATGTTGGGTTTAGTAAATTACTAGAACATGGTAATATTGCACCAGCTTTTATTTGTATTTCAGCCCATTTCCTGTGTTCTTTCAAACATCGTTTTCAAGGCTCTTAACTGGATGATTAGAAGACTTGGATTGGCTGGGCAATCTAGTAGACTGAGCAGCCACAACCTTTGCAAATCCTTCGTGAAATGGAGGCTGGGGCTTAGCCTACTTTTAGAGGAGCCGTCGGGCATCTATGATACAGCATTTAAGATGAGCGACGGGCCTCAGATCCACAAAGACTAAATAATGAAGCAATATGGTGTGCAGTCGTGTCCTGTTAGCCTTTTGTAACGTTTGCTGTTGAATTTTCGAGAGCGTTCCTTTAAAAAAAAGATACAATTGAAAGTTTTAATTGATTTATGTGTGGCTAAGAGTCATATTAATGGTTATATGAGGGTTCACCACATTTGTTTGCCGAATTGCATTTCGTGGTTTTCTTTGATCTTATCACCATTTTTACTGCACAAAGCAGGGGAGACCCCCGCATTCCCCTCGCCCCTCTGCTACCCCCACCCTTCCTAAATGCCTAACGCAAACCCCCATCTATACATTTGCAGTACAAAATAATGTGGTGAAACGCAGCAAATTGGCAAAATGCATTCAGCAAACGTGTGTAATGCCATATTAGTCAGACATTTGGAATTCTGAATTTCCATTGCCTCACTCCAACATGGAACAATTCAATGACACTGAAAGCACTGACACCAGAACATAATAATGAGCTGAAACCAAGAAGGATTAGACAGGTTAGACAAATATATATAGATGAGAACTTAGCCATTTGAGGATTTGGATAGTGAAAGGTCTGCAAAGAGGATGCTTACTAAAAAAAAATATATATCTCAAGCCAGCGGAAGGTGAGACGTTGTATGCATTTGAAATCTAAAAATCAAAATGTGTGTCTGTCATATATAATAGATTACATTTGCGAGAATAAACTGCTAGTGGCGAGAAAATAGACAAATGGAGCACGCATTCCTAATTATATGGCGAAGGAAAGGATTGGAAACTCAAATTTGAACATTTGCATCTGTTAAGCATGCATAGAATGCCCACAAACATGTAAAGATAATTATGTGTACCCACATGCAGAGCCGGAATGCCCTCACTGCAAACAATGGGAGCGGATATTGTGGGAACAGGAACTTTAAAAAAATAAGAATGCTGTTGAAGGAGGAGGTTGGTAACAGTAAGGAGGAGGCTGGAGAAAATAAAGAAGAGAAGGAGGAGGTCTGTCAATTATAGAAGAGGTGTGTGATAATGATGAGACGGCTGGGAGGTGTCAGGAGAAGATTGAGGTCATGAAGGAGGAGATCGGTGATAGTGTGGAGGAATGAGTTTGAGGAGTAGGCTAGTAACAGTGAAGAGGAGGTTGGTGACAGCAAGATGGAGGCTGGAGAAAATAGAGAGGAGGAGGTGGATGGATAAGTTCATAAAATGAGGGAGGAGACTAGTGATAATGAGGAGTAAGTGGACAAACAGCAGGAGATTGCTGAAATTTGTAGAAGGAGTTTGGAGAATTTGAAGAGGAGTTTGTTGTATAATATAACAAGGCAATCCGTGACAGCCAGAGGACGTTGGTGGAGAGGAGGTGCATGGAAAGTATCAGGAGGTGGGAAAAAAAGATCAGAAGATTGAAGTATCCGAGGAGAAGAAGGAGCATAGGAGGAGGAGGAGGAGGAGGGGCACAGCAGGAGATTGGAGAGAATCAGAAAGTGATAAGTGGAAATTGGAGAACCTTCCAAACCGTAGGAAAGAAAGTTTGGACAGTAGGTGGAGGACAAGAAGTAGGGACACAAGTAGTTACAAGATGAAAAGATGTATAGGAGAACAAGAAAAAGACGAGAATGATTGTGGCGGGCCTGGTTAGTGCTATGCCGGTGCTAGAGGCAGGCGGAGGAAGGAGCACGTAGCAGGGAGTTTACCTGAGGATTAGAGAGTCAAAGTAGGCGGCTGAGACTCATGTAGGAAGGGGGAGGCAGGTCCAAAGGATTCAGTGCTCAAGGATCGCAATGAACCTGGCACCGTGGCTCTGCAGCTGCCAGGGGAGCAGTTTGCCAAACAGGGAGAAGCATTAGTGGGTGAGCTGGACACGCTTCCGACAGAGAAAGTCCAGCTCTGCTACTCGTTCCTTGATGTTAATGTTAATGTTAATGTTAAAGGACATTTGTACCGCGCACTATCACCACCGGAGTGGTCCCTGAGCATGAACGGACGCAGCAGTCCCAGGCCAGATCTGCTAGGTGACGTTTCCCAGTTTGAAGGAGACGCTAAAATTCAAGATTGATACTGGAATTGCAGGATGGTTGCGGAACCCCCTAGAAGCCTGCAATTGCAGGATACGAGAGCTCCTGAAAAACCTGCAACAGAGAACAATGGAAAAAACCCTGGTCCCGGATGCAGGTGTAATGACCCTTGGTTGACCACTTGGAGAAGCCTGAGATACACTTTCTTTGTATTAAGTTCCTTAGACATTGCACGGGCCCCGAAGAGACTATCCATCCTGACGATTGTTTAAGGTAGAGACCCCTCTTGTTTGCTATTTTTACTCCTGCCCCACACAAGCATAAGCGTTGCAAGCAACATAAGCATGGGCACCATTGTAAAAATAAGTGATAATCCTAATATGTGAAAGCAGGCCCTGTATGACAGTGACATATACTAAGTGTGAATCCTGCAAAAGGATACAACTAAGATTAAGAAGGAATGGGCAATATGAATAATATGAAAAAGTGGACAGTGAGTTACAACATAATGTCAGAAATACAAGCGGTGAGTGAGTAGATTAAGTCAACGATAGTCAAGTGAAGACAACCAAAGAAAATGTTACTGGAAAAACAGCGGTATACTTGTTAGTAATAATATTCCAAAAAGTGAATATCATGTTACTTCTAATAAGACCTCTGAGCATGTTAGTAAGATTAACGCTAACACATGCATGTATTTACATTAAACGTTCTGAAGGGATTTACCATTGCAGTGGATGTCTGTCATCATTGTCAACTTCAAAAGGTGGTAAGAAAAAATACACCATATTGACACACAGCTATCATAAAATTACAAATATTCTGCGACATAATTCTAGGTACATATTTCGGATGATTGTGTTTTTTTGGGAGAAAGAAGAAACACAATTGTCCAAAGCCCAAACATAAACCCCGCGTCGCACCAACACATGGTACTCCAACCTCAATACTGACATGAACCCCTTCTTCCACTCACGCACCCACAACAAGCAATCCTTCCTCTCAAGCACCCCAAACCACTCTCTCCACTTACTCTCTTACAGCCATATGCACGCCTTCCACTCACACACCCACAACCACAACTACAATTTCCCCTACGACAGTTCAGGCAACACATTAGTACAAGTATATGCATACCAGTACGCATGTTAGCAACCACAGCAACTCACACATGCAATCCCTCCATACCTACTGTTATGGTACCTCCACTCATGACCGGCACATCAACCCCAACTACATCAAATACACCTAAACCCATCAATAGACATCCCTAAAAATCACCCTGATATACACTTACCTTTCCACACACTCCAGCCCACTCCACCACACAGTTGCACTGCGTACAGTAACAAACAAAGAACACACGCCAGACAACATAGCATTGGGCCAACAGACAAATGACAAATCAGCTCCCACCCAACACTGATAGAAACCCCAACATCTATCCCACACACTTGCAACTGTTACCCTGGGTATACCTAGTAGTAACTTATGGTGTAGATGTGGAATTATTTCACAACACGTTCCACTAACTACTACACATCCTGACATTCATAAATCTTCAACTAAACATAAACGCAAACACATGCATGTCCCCCCGACTCACCACACACAATCCAAAAAGCAAAACGCGAGCGCCACAGCTCCAAGTTTCTAGCAGCCCAGGGTGAAACCCAGTGGGTGGGGAATGCCCTCTTTCCACACCCTTCAACCATATACACATTGCATTAAGTAATGTGTTGCAGTTGAGTTTGCAGAAGATGCGCTCCCTCCCCGGGAAGCATGCCGAAACGTGCAGAAAGCAGAGAAACAATTGATACATTGGCCCTCATTACGACCCTGGCGGAAATCGTGGCGCAATATGCACCATGGAGCACGGCGGAAAGCTGCCGATAGCGCCATGGGGGTTGGCGGATTTACCGCCCCATTCCGACCTTGGCGGGGCGGTAAATCCCCATTCCCCATTTTCCCCTTCCCCATTCCCATTTTTGCCCCATAGGGTATAATGGGAGTGGGGAAGGCGTTTCCTCTCAGCCACCCTGCCCTTGTGTTTAAGGGTGACGAGGTCTGAGTCGTACCAGGAGTTGCACTTGGCTTTCGACTTCAGGCAGATCCTCATGACAGAGGCAAGAACATCGAGAGTGTCAGATATAAAGCATGGAAATGGCTGTGTCAGGCTGTGAGTCAGCCAAAGGGGATGGGGGGGGGGGAGAAAGTGGTGGTGAAAGCCTCAACTGACATGCGCTTCATGGGTTGAATGACCGAGAGGGTGGGTGGCAGTGATGGAGTTGGCTTGGCCTGACCAGTAGAGAGGGTGATCTGGGAAGAAAGGAGAAAGTGATCACTCCAGGAGAGAGGAGTGGTGAGAGGGATAGAAAGGGGAAGGTTTGAGGAGATCAGAACATACAGATTATGCCCTGCAGGGTGAGTCGGGCAAGGGGGGAGAATGGAGAGTGAGAGAGAGTTGCAAAGGTCGCAAAATATTCCAGAGGAAGGGCAGGAAGCATCCAGGTGGATGTTGAAGTCTCCAAGAAGGAGAAGTTGAGTGGTCGAGACCAGGATGGAAGAGGAGAGGTCCGACCACTCAGAGAGGAAGGAGGAGATCTGACCAGGTAGCCAATAGATAGTAGCCACAGTAAATGAATGGCTAGGAGAGAGAGAGAGAGCCTGCAGACGAAGCATTCGAAAGAGGAATAGGCCTGTGTAGGAATGACAGAGGCGGGAATCCACTCAGGGAAGATCAGGGCTACACCCCCTCCGGAACGGTTGGACGTGGGCGCAGAGAGGATCTTATAGCTGTCAGGAGGAGGGTGTCAAAGCTTGTGACAGAGCTGGCCGTGAACCATGTCTCGGTGAGACCGAGGACATCAAGGTCAAGTTCCTCCAGAAGGCGGCAGATGTCAGAGGAGTGTTTGACAGCTGGGAGAATTAAGAGTGGCAATATGGAGAAGGTTGCCATCATTGAAAGAGTTCCGGGAGGGGTACAAATCAGAGGTATGCCGTGCGGAGGTGTAGAAGAAGCCTGAGGGTGGCAGAAAGGGAAGGAGGAGAGGGCAAGGTAGCCGAGG
This sequence comes from Ambystoma mexicanum, assembly GCF_040938575.1. Classification (NCBI taxonomy): domain Eukaryota; kingdom Metazoa; phylum Chordata; class Amphibia; order Caudata; family Ambystomatidae; genus Ambystoma; species Ambystoma mexicanum. The sequence goes on along the minus strand of NC_090931.1, from coordinate 795,248,613 downwards.
AGGGACATCAGGAGAAGGCGAGGAAGCCCTGGAGGGAAGAGAAGGGTTAGCAGGAGAAGAAAGGAAATTGATGAGGCGCGGGAAGCGTCTATCGAAGAGGAGAAGGTTGGCCTGAGGGCCTTCGACCAAGACGGTGCCATTCATATAAATATTAATGATGACCTTGGGGGAGTGGAAGGAGGGCAGAAGGGCCTCCCACTAGGTGCCACCATTGATGGGAGAAGAAGAGAAAGGAGAGAGCAAAGAGACCATATGCAGGGTCCATAGGTCTGGTGAGGGAACGACAAAGAGGATGTTGGTGAAGGTTTACCTGGAGGAGGCACTGGTATAGGTGTCAGCGATAGGGAGGCCTGGGTTGGAGACTTCTTCCGACCAGATTTAGTGAGGAGAGAGGATAGTCGATAGAGAAGCAGTTAGCTCAAATAGGAGAGACAGAGAGCACAATAGAGTAGGTGGTGTGAGGAGAGAAGAGGAAGGGAGAGGGAAGAGGAGAACACTAGGGAAGTAAACAGGGCAGGGTGCAAGCAGACGAGACAGAGAGGTGACCCAAGTTGAACAATTGGACAAGACGACAGACACTCAGATTGAAAAGACTATCACAGTGCAATTTTAAGGACAGGAGAAAAAAGACCCACCTAAGTTTGAGAGTCCTAATAGATGGGGAAAAGGCCTGGGTTCACAATGCAAATTTTAAATACTTTCCAATGCCATTTTTTATAACGGGAGACAAAACACCAACACCTAAGTTTGAGAGTCCTAATCGAGGTGAAAAAGGCCTAGGTTCACAATGCAAATTTTAAATACTTTCCAATGCAAATGTTTTTAAACAGGGGACAAAACACCAACACCTAAGTTTGGGTGTGAGTGTCTGCTAGGTGGACAGGGGTCACAGGGTAGTGTGCGGGTCACCCAAGGTGATGGCTGGCCACTGGCGTCCCCTGCGGACACCTTCAGACACCAGCTGGAACCACCTCTGTTAGTGCCGCCCTTTGCCTAGGGGCCCTTAGCCTCAGGGGCTGCCGGGTAGAGGGCTGTCCAGGGAGGGCACGATAAGAGGGTCCAACGGGCCAATGGGAGGTGCGGGCGGGATGGGAGGCGGGAGGAGGGGGTGAGAGCGAGAGGGGATTAGAGGAAAGAAACAGAGGGAAAACAATCAAAATAACGGGTCGGGGGGTGGGTTTCACTTACCACATGGTCACAGGGTACCGGCGTGCAAGAAGGCTCGCAGGGGCCTGCAAAAGGGCTCACAGCCCAGCGTCACACAGCTGCGTGTGATAAAACCTCACCGGAGTCAGGGCCAACAATCCTTTAATGTTTTCCTTTAATGTTTTATTTAAAAAAAGAAGATACAAAGATTTTAAAAAATAGATCACCAATTGAAAGAAGATAAAAGATAAAGGTGATCAAGAGATAAAAAAAAGATAAACATTACAACCAAACACATTCTGAAGGAAAAAAATGTTTTTTTGTTCTTTCTTAAAGATTTTGTTTCTTTTTTTTTTGCTCAAGACTCATTATTTTGCTCAAGACTAGAGATATATACATAATGTTTCTTGTTTATGAATTTTGCTATTTACATCTTGTTTATTTTCGAGTGATAGGAGGAGATCCAATTGGGAAGAGCACATGTGTTTTAGAACATTTGTGTTTGTTTTTCTTGCAGTGATTTCGGGTTATACCCCAGCAGGACAAAAGGGGGGAGTGTAGGAGTATGAGCTCCAAATTTTAACATTTATACTCAGCATTGTAGCATTCACATGTTAGCGCGGGTTTGAACTTCAACTAGGGCCAAGGGTGTGAAATGCATTACTGGACTCAAGAGTGTGTGTCTCAGGCAGAATTAAATAGATTTCAATGCACAGAGATTGATCACTTTGCTTCATGATGCGGTTTCAATGAAATGAGCTGCACTAAATATAATACTAACATAATCTAATTTACTAATTAACCCAACCCCAGTTAACATGTAACTGAATCCCTTTAGTGCAAATTCATCTATGATGAAATAAGCTGGGTGCAGATAGAGAAAAATGCATGTATCTTTGAAAATGTGAAGAAAAATTGACTTTAGACGTGCAGGATTGATTTGCGTGGTAGCTGAAAAATGTGAAGTTCCTTTTGCTAAAACATAACTTTGTTTTGGAGCAGGACGCGCAAGAGAAAAATGACAATTTTTTCTCTACAGCAATGCAGTTAGTACAATGAGGAAAGCACACAGAGGAAGATCGTGTGATTCTCATTGGGATGATTTGGTTAAGGGGAGGTGTCTTTCTATATTGACAGGGGGTATGACAAGAAGGATTTTGAGGCAGTACGTTTTTTTCCTCTGTGGGTGCTGGCAGGCAAAGGAGCAGAGGGCTGGCTGGGCAGACGGAGTTCAGTGCTGACAAGCTGACTGATGCTAAAGCTGTCCTTATCTGGGTTGACCCTGTGCGAGGCAGGCAAAAAGACTGGGGAAGATTGCCCTGCCAAACTGAGTCAGGAATACTGCCAACAAATCTAGGTAAATATGAGGTTAAGTGAGGGGCAGGTTATGTGAATGATAGCAGGTAGCCTAGGCTAAGTAGTTCACTTCATTTTAGGTGCTGTTTTAGAGATGCTATGCTTAACGTGCATGTAATACTGTGTTTATATTTCTCAAAGTCTTACTGTGTTTGTTTAAAGTGTATTTTATCTTGCCAAGTCTCATGAGGCCAAGGATAATTGGCAGGGCTTTGCACAGATAAAGCCCTGAAAGCTATTGCAAGAGGAAATGTACTTGCACTGTGAAGTACAATGTGGGCATAAGTGTCACTCTGTGTAATTTGCATATTTCTATTTTATGATAAAAAAACAGAATCAAAAAGAACTTTAGTCTCATTATATTTGTTCTGCATTCAGTCCTTTTCATTTCACATGCTTAGGGAGATGCAGATGTGTGCTAAGAAATATCTCAAAGTAATTTAGCCGCCGTGACCTATTTAGATTGAGAGATTGAATGAATGTGCAGTATTTCAATTGCATGCTTTGCATTTGTTGAAACTCAGCCGAAAGGGCGTAGTGTGGTATTGTACATAAGGTACCACAGCAGGGCATGAGCCATCTATCCAGAGTGTATCAAGTCGAGTATTTTTGTTTGTTGTTAGTGACCCTGGTAAAAAAAATATTACTAGGCAGTATTCTAAAATCAGTCTCACCACCATAAAAATATCACCAAGTACCACCTTAATAAATAAAATACCACAAAGTTATAGATATAGATATAACCCCAAAATATATCTAACAGGTGTAAAAATGTAAGTCCTATTCCCAATGGTAGTATTTTATAAGCAAGTAAAAATATGTTTTTAACTGGAAAGAGGAAACCTGTTTGCAATAATTCTTTCTTTGCATCTAATAAATCATACATATTAAAAGATACATGTTTACTTATGCTGGACAGGCAGTGAAAGTAGTTTATTCCTGTGGTACAGTGTGCACTACCTGTCCCAACATATCCATTGAGCCATGTGAGTGAAAGCAGGGGCACAAGGTTCAACGTCTCCGTTTCCTGTTTTTTGTTGGGAGTACTTGCCTATTTTTCACAAGTAAAATTGGCTGATACACTCCTTATCTGTAGGGCTGCCCTTACCCCTATACCCTTCACACACCCTTTTTACACCTTAACCCACAACTGCATGTAGTTTTCTAAGTAATTACTTTGAAGTAAATTACTTCAAAGTAATGATTGTCATGGAAACAACGGGAGGTTTTGTTTTACTCTAAAGTCTGTTAAATAAATTTAAATAAATTCCTCCTTTACAGGATGCAGTTACCCACTTTATCAGAAGCTCTGAAGGGAGGCCTTTAGAAATTAATGTCTAGGTGTTATTCATGAAAACGTAACTCTCTCAATTTTGTTGCAACACTCCTTTGATCAATATTTTCAGTCATACACATACTTGCAAATGTTCGATCCCTTGGCACATATAGTTTCAAACTATAGAAAACCTTTCTAAAAATATAAGAAATCAATAATAAAATTCCATCAGAATAACTGTGTTAGTCCATAGGGTATAATCCGGGAGAGATACTTTATTCGAGTAAAGAAACTCTTTGGACGATTGCCCTTCTCTACACTCTTGACATCAAAAGGAGCTTGGCCAGGGGGATCAAAGGTGGGACTAACTTACATATTAGATTCCTGACAATGTGGTGTTAGTGCAACTGTGCTTATGTAGGAAACATTGCCAATGGAAAAAGCATTATGGATGCCTCATACCGCTTCCTTCGCAATGCCCCCTGAAAGGACAAGAAGCCTTTGTATCAGAGTGGGTACCGTACACAAACCTTTGAAAATAAGGTACTTAGAAGAAGTTGGACTTAATGAAGTCTGCTCAACACGAACCACATGTCAGCCATCTCAGCGATAATACCAACCAAACATAATCAATGGCCGAGCCAGTTTAAGGATGGAAACCAACAAAGTCAAATAATGCGGTGAGGCATATCAGATGAGTAAAAATTGAACCGTAACAGCTCTCAATCTCATTAAGCTCAATGTCTGTTTGCCAAGAAGGAAATTATGAAAACCTTAAAATTTCAACTCAAAAAATATGTTTGCCACAATGCATATGTTGCTATTTCATAGCCTTTGGCGAGCGTCTCACTTTTTAGTGGCCAATTATCTCTTCTGTCTTGGAAGATGTTCACCACGGTCTACTTGGGTGCGCTTGCACTGAGCGCAAACTGCTGAAATAAGTCCCTATCTATTTTGAAGAAACTATTGTGGCCATGTTTTCACTCTTTCTGAATTTCAATTTAAAAATGTATGTAACAGCTCCCCCACTATGGCTGAAATGATATTGTCCAACATGTCCCTTGCCCTGCCTGGTCAGGGAACAGAACACGTGCCTTTGCAGAATGTGCCTTTCCAACAGTAGGGCATGCAAACTGCATCCCTTATGTTTTTTTAAAAATATTTAATTAATTAATTAATGTATTTGTTTTCTTTATTACTATCATTTATTGATATGTTCGTAACGTGCCGGAATCCACGGCCATCAGGTCACACAAATGCACAAAGAAGACGCCAGATATCACGGGACAAAGGTCAGGCAAGGAGGGAGGAAAGGCAATGGAATCACTCAAAAAGGAAGGTCTTGAGTGATCTCCTGAAGGATCTGGTGTTAACTTCTTGTCTTAAGGGCAGAGGGAGAGTGTTCCAAATTTTGGCCGAGCATACAGCAAAGGATTTGCCCAAGCCTTTGGTCCGTTTGAAAGTTGGGCAGTTTACCTGCATCAGATTGGATGAGCGCAGCGATCTAGTTGGCTTGTAGTGGGTCGTTAGCATTTTCATATAGGCTGTGGTTTTCCCATAGAGACATTTATGCACCATGGTGGCTGCTTTAAATTGTACCCTGTACCCAAGCCTTTACCAGGAGCCAATGCAGTGCGTGTCTTGAGAATGATATGTGATTTCTTCTTGGGATCTTTTTGATGCTGCAAACTGCATTATTTTGGACAACTTGAAGTTTCTGCAAGCTTTTGTTTGTCAGCACCAATAAGGAGGGCATTGCAGTAGTCAATCCTAGACAAGATGACAGATCGAGCTATGATAGTACAGTTGTTTTCTGTAAGATAGCAGTGCTACCAGGCACCAAACACAATGCTATTTATTAATTAAACTCCTCACAAATATATACTGGTTTTCTTTCCCTGTCATAAATGTACTGAATGTAGACAATATGCTTTTCTACAGAATTAAAAGTTTATTTACAATTTCTTGTGAAATAAATACAAACTGTATCAGGTCTTTGGTTATTAGATGTGCATGGTGCTTTAAGATGGAAATTCCCAAGTGCTTGCATATGTAATGGCTGAGGTTAGGAAGATACTGCAGTCTTTCTGATCCAGTGTCAAACTCAAACAATCTGCAGTGTCACAGCTAAAGAGGTTGCAAAGCCTCTGATTACATCAAATGGTGCATTCTGCATGGTACTATGGAAATTCCCAAGTGCTTGCATATGTAATGGCTGAGGTTAGGAATATACTGCAGTCTTTCTGATCCAGTGTCAAACTCAAACAATCTGCAGGGTCACAGCTAAAGAGGTTGCAAAGCCTCTGATTACATCAAATGGTGCATTCTGCATGGTGCTATGGAAATTCCCAAGTGCTTGCATATGTAATGGGTGAGGTTAGGAATATACTGCAGTCTTTCTGATCCAGTGTCCAACTCAAGCAATCTGCAGTGTCACAGCTCAAGAGGTTGCAAAGCCTCTGATTACATCAAATGACGCATGTTGCAGTTCAAAGCAATCACGTGAATTCCTCTGAAGAGACACAACTCAATGGCCCACCCGAACCCAAAGGGCACAAACCTGAACGCTAAGCGGCAGCTAAAGACTGTGCATGAGGAAGTTATAAGAGGAAACCCATGAGATACGTGTTATCATGTTTTTTGATCACCCAAAGAACGTGAACCTGAACAACGAACATGGCCGCAGTATCTGTAGACTCAGAGGTAGGAGCTTACAGAAACGGTGCATCTCTGCGCTCATATATTTGGGTTTCCCCGCATGAGGTTGTATTTCCTGCTGCCGGTAGTTAGGGTTCCGGTGGGACAGAGCTCCTGCAGTCCCAGGTTTAGGCAAGTGCAAGATTTGCTTTGGAACCCTGTTTCATCTTGACGCTGGATGTGGTGTTTACCATTTGGTATTTTTGTACTCCATATTCAGTCTCTAATGATAAGGGACAACGTTGTACGCTTGAGATAGGATCAATTTAATATTCAGTACAATCAATTTTGTACAAGCTTTGCCATTTTATTGGCAGACATCTCTATGTGCAATTTGAATATATGCAATATGCTGTTTGCATTTGTTAGAGTGCCGACACGTGTTTTAACCATAGGTCTTTCTCAAGGCATGGACTGATCGGCTTGTCGTGTCCTGTGTAGTTGTGACAGTATTACTTCTGTTAGGTCTAGCTGGTTAGCTTCATATCCTGGCTGGGTGGTTGGTGGCGGTCTGTTCAGCTCACGGCGATCGTCAGTATAGCGAGTATCCTGCAACACGCCCAAACATACCATTAAACTGTAAAAGCAGTATTTATGAAAATAGAGGGCAACAACTGGCAGTAATAGACCAATCCTTTGAAAGAAGTCTTCCGACCAACTGCTTATAGAAATGTAGAACATTGAAATTGACTGGGTCTATATACACAACCATGTATGAATCTGAATGTACTCCTCAAGCCTTTGTAATTTTGAGGAGCCCTGAAGAAGAAGAGCAAGAGCTCGAAACACATGCAGGCTCTACTAGTACCATTAATTTGCCAAGACGTTCTAATGAGAATATATCAGAACGCTGCACAACTATATGGACCTATGATAGGGTACTTTGTTCATGTATTGACTCCAAGAGATTAAGAAGCTGTAAATATTTCATCCAGGTTTGGCGCAATGATAAGGGACGTGATTCCCAAAGGTTTGCCAGATGAAGCAGTTCAACCACCTAGAGATGGGCTCTTGTTTGTACCCTAGAATGCTGTACTCCTTGTTGCCACCCCTAACAATGCGGCCAGAATTGGTGTGTTTAAGATCAACATGACACATGGTGCCCCTCTGCTGAAGCTACCGTGGGTAGCTGCCGCACCAGGCGTACCACAAGTGGATGTCTTTTATGCCAGGACAGCATCTCATGAAAGTCGGCCATGACTCATACATAATACGCAGAGATTTCATTTGTACAAAGGGACTGTCAGCGCAGTCAAAAGGTGGCATGAGTGGGAAATCGGAAACACAAAGCGCCCCATTTACAATTACGCGGACTTGCTGTTCCCACAAAGACTGTCTTCTTTCAGCGAAGGCGCTGCTGGGAACGAGGACTTCACTTCCTTTCAGTATTCTTCGAATGCAACACTACCCACTTCACGGCAACCGTTCTGCCAAAACACCATTCCCAGCTCTTAGCCGAGCACTTAAAACAATAAACCCATGTCCGCCCTTGAAACGCACTCACAGGTGAGAATTGGCGCCTCGCACTGGCTGCACAGTGCTGACATGTGCTTCAAGCAGTGTGCCTGGCGAGCACCAGAGCTGAGCGCACGAGTACTGTGCGGGCCCGGGCTTGGCAGGCACCCGCCGCCTCGCCCCGGGATTTCGGATAGCGAGTCGAGTGTGCCCAGTATTTAGGCGCAGGTAACACTGACGGTAGGCCTCAGTCTTTGCGCAAATCAAAAATCCAGATGTTTGATTTTGTATTGTCTTTTCGGTTCCAAAAGGAAACCGTAACACAGTGCAAAAGCACCAATTCATGGGCCATGCAGAAGTCTCCGGATACCTTGATCAGGGGGCTAACATAATCCAGATTGGTGCAACATATCACACTGGTCTATAATAAAGTTAGATGTTTCATCCAGTCTCTGAACAGCCTGCACGGGAGTGTGTGGGTCATGTTCCAAGAATGAATATATCCCATGGACAGGGAAAGAAGCAAGAAGCAAGAAGCAAGAGCGCCATGCCATACGCTCTTGTTTATTGATGCCTTGACCTTACCAACATTCCAATATACCTGTGCGTTCTATCCAGTGCCTGGGCTTCATTAAGAATGGATACATAAATCCAACCATGCCAGAGCCCTTTCCTCTGCAAATCTGGAGGAATGCATACATGTGGTTGTCACCCCCAAACTAACCTGTATTGATGCCAAAAGCGCCACTGACGCCCTCTGTAACTAAGCCTTCGCATGTAACAGGGCTGTGATGCCTTTGGGCTGTTTGCACGCTATATAAATCTATCCAAATAAATAAATAAATAAATACATAAAAGAATAGCGCATGCTTCAGACATTTTTGACTCATTTCCTTTTACATTGTCGACCTTGGGGAAGTGGAACCCAGATTCCGAGGATTCAATAACAGCCTGGAGCTGAGGTATTCATAAACTCAATTTCAACGGAAAGGGTCAAATGTGCTCAGCATCACCTAAAAGGCTGTCACATGGTGTAAATGGTGTTCTTCTGACATGGGTGGGTGTGCAGAATGTCAACCGTAGGTCCAACCCCAAGCGTGGAACACATATTTAGCACTTGCCAATTCAAGCCAAGCACAGTGAAACATGGTTCAAGTTCCTATGACAATCTTGATTTAAAACACTCATAGATTATTTAAAGATTACCATGGCCAAATCCTATGTCAGTTCATAGCTTTTGTAACAATTTCAAAACTATGCAAACACATTTTCGACACACTGCTAAAAATCATATCAAATTGTAAAACGGTTTACGTTTACATCTGTAGGTAAATAAAGAATTCAGCCATTCAGGCCACAAACTTATTCCAGAAAGGCAGCCCCTTCCTCCAAGCTTTTGTAGTGCAACCGGTTGTTGATAGGCGAGGCAGTCCCTTCCTGACTCCAGGACACTTCCTGTTAACAGTTGACACGTTGGGCAGAGGATAATGTCGGACAGGCCCTCCCTAACTCTGGAATCACAGCCCCCTAATATGAAATAAATACTGCATGGCTGCTTGGGGATCCATGGCTCTTTTGAGACCTGGGGCGACTGCTTCATGGGGCATGTTAAAGGCCTTCCTGCTCAGCCATAATCTGACACCATGCCAGAAAACCCAGAAAGACGAAAAAAACTACATCTTGTACACCCAGGAACTTAGAGACACCCATGCAACTAAAAGAGCAGCCGAAGCTGCCTGGCACGAAGAACCCACGCCTGCCAATAAAGCCCACTTTGCCAAGATCTCCCTCCTCTACAAGCAAAAAATTCACACTGCCAAAGCTGCTGACTTTACCGACAGAATCACCAAGGCCTCAGCCAGCTCCTGTGAGCTCTTTGCTAGACTCAAAGAATTAGAGACTCCTGCTTTGCCTCATTCTACCATCATTGAAGACAATTCATGGTGTCACACTGTGCAAGACACCCTTAGCAACAAAATCGCACTACTGCAAGCCAAGATAATACCGCAGCACTCTAGAATCACACTACCCCCGCCCAACATCCCACCGGACGGGGAACCTAGAAACATCACCCCTTCAACTTCCACCATATCTGTGTGTCCTCTCTCAGCAACATCATTGAAGGCCTCAAACCCTCTCGCTGCAAGAGAGACACCTGCCCAGCTTTCATCGTAACAGAATGTCCCAAACATCTTCTCCCACTTATTGTTGCCATTATTAACTCCTCCTTTGCCACTTTCACAGTCCCACCTGCCCTAAAAGAATCATGCATCACCCCCCTACTAAAAAAGGCCCTTGACCCTGCCATTCCAACCAAATATCGACCTATCACTACTGTCCCATTTCTTGTAAAATTCATTGAGAGTCGCCTACCTATAAATCTAGGAATTCCTAGAATTACATCATATTATGGACATTCGACAATCAGGATTCCGACCTAAACATGGCACCGAAACAGCCATTCTGGACCTCACTAATTAGCTGGACGATGCTAATGACGTAGGCAACCTCTCCTTCCTCCCATTCCCCGACCTCTCTGTGGCCTTTGACCTTGTCGATCACCAAACACTCTGCCACCACCTCACTTCTTCAGCTCACTTCTATCCAGATGCTGCCAACTGGATCGCCTCATTCCTAGCCTTTGCCGGCGAAGTGTCTGCATGCCCCACTGCAATGCCTGGTTCCATGTGTTAATTCCGGCGCAAAAATATCGTGATGCAAAAATATCGCCGTATTTTTGCAGCAAAATTCACACATGAACCCTGCGGGGGACACCCCCGGAACCCCTGCACCTGCATAATATCCCCCCAAAAATATTTCCTATGGTGAACCAAACGGCCATATCTACTGCAATATTTTTGTTGGGGATATTATGTAGTGATACCCAATGCCTTGAGGAGTCCCTCAAGTCCCTGGCGTCTCTACCACCATATGTAACATTTACACAAAGCCAGGATTTGACCATGTTGACTCGTTGGGCATCTCATATACCAACTACACTGGAAACACGCAAATCCTCACCCCCCCCCGCGCCAGCAACCACACACAGAACTCCCTTATAATAAACCCAATATGCGAGACCATACAATCATGGATGGCTACGCACACCCTCTGCCTTAATGATAATAAGACTGAGCTTCTCCTCCCTGGTTCCCCACCTCACCTAGGCAAACTGCATCGATGGTCACACCAATCCAGTGGCTCCTTCAGTGAAAACGCTAGGTGTCTACCTCAACTCCTCCCTAAGCATGACTCGACATGTGAACCACATTGCCTCCACTTCAGGTATTGTGCAATTGAATTGCGCATAAACAGAATTTGAGATGAGTATAAATAATCATAAAAATCACGGAAAATGTCATTGATCTCCTTGAGGTCCCTGGTAGGTGTCCCAGCATGGGTCTCTATCTCTAATATGGCTCCCTGTTGACATTTGTGTTTTATAGCCCAAGCAAATGCCTGGCTGGGGCAGGCAGCCCTTGCCGTACACGGCAGCTGCCATGGGATCCACAAGGAACCTCTCCTCTCTACCGGCCAACAGTACCAATTCCTCCCTTTTCTCCCAGAGCTGGATGACGATAGCAGGGATGTCACAGCGTCCCTGTTGAAGTTCCAGGTCCTTGATTTCCCCCTTAAGAAATGCTATAGTTCTGTGAAGCAATTTCCGAACACCCCCTCTCTGGAAATACAGCACCCTCTGATGTATACCTTGAAAGTTCAAACACTACCCCGTGGTCCGGGACAGAATCCGCATTAGTCTGAAAAATTGCTTTTATGTCCTGCTTAAGCTCGTCCCGGAAGACGGTATCCTCCAGAGCGTGCCCTCTAAAATGCCAGCGCAGGTGTCTGGGGTGAGTACAAGAAAGGTTACTACCATCGGGCAGTGATCAGACAGCGTCCGGGGTAGAATCTTAGCTTCTACAATCGTCCTGGTAATATCTGCAGAGACCATTGCATAATCTTTTCTTGACAAGCTGCTGTGTACTCGGGAGTAGTAACAGTATTACCGGGTAGCAGGATGCATGAACGGCCAAGCATCAAACAGCCTGTGATATTCAGCTATTGCCGCCCACCTTCTGGCACTCTGGGCAGCACAAGTTGGGCTGTGGAAGTTCTATCTAGGTCTAAGGATATAGCAACGAAAAAGTTGGCCGTCCAGATATCCTCATAATACAGGAATTTATGCAAGTGATTGGTGCCAATCTGGAAAAAATCAGGGCTATCAACATTCAGACCATATATATATATATATATATATATATATATATATATATAGAAAAAGCACTGGAAACCAATCCGGGTTACACCGGCACTCCGGCTATGATGAAAGCGAAAGGCTGGATGTCTTCAATAAATCCACACACAGACTTGTGTTCCGTGCAGTCAAAGTGTCCTTTATTGTTTAAGCTACATGGACAAAGGAGGCAGCAACGGCTTTAGGTGCAAGAAAGGAACGACGCGTTTCACCCTACTCGGGCTTCGTCTGGTATGTGACATAAAGAGAGGACTGTGGTATTATAGAGACAAGTATATGAGTCCTTTTTCAATGTTTTGCACTAAAATAAGGTAACAAGTGGTAGACAAAAATGCAGCCATGTTGGAACCTGCATGACAACACATCTCAGTGCATTTATAAGAGACACGGCGTTTTTGTAAACAGTGTAGCAGTTCGAAACATGTTTGTTTGATCAAACCAGATGTCCCAAATGGGTAAGGGGTGGACAGAAAGCCTGAAATTACTGATATTAAATCATGTGATTTAATCTTAGTGTTTGCCAATGTCAATGACATTAGGTAAGACGATCGTACACCGTCTTCTATTGTACTGGGTTTGTTTAATTCAGCCCAAGTGGGCCGACACAGTGTCTCAGCATGGACTGAAGTGTGCTGTCAAAAATTTTTTTTGCAACATACATGTTGCAGACATCGAAATTGAGATATGTAGATGTTTCATAAGTAATAAAGTGCTACGTGCTTTGTAAACATTGAAGGACTGTTGATTGATAAAGTGCTGGGTGCTATCAATAAAGTGCATAGTATAAAGTGCATATTACAAAATCGCAAGTGGTTGGGAATTAGATCTAGAGGCGGTAGGTAACCCTTGCGGGTGCCTCTAATGTGTATTCTATCCCACTCAGATCTCTATATATCATAAGTATCAAACATGTTAATATTAAAACACATAAATTGATCTCTTACGGCGCAGATGGGCAGTGTGTTACCCTCGCGGGCGCCCAGATGCTGTGACTTGAGGCTGTATATAACCCTTGCGGGTGCCTCATATATCGGTCGTTTCCACTATACATAACTATACTGAGAAGAGACATACGGTCCATGATATATATTATGAATGTTCATAATAAAACATATAGGTTGGTCTAATATATACACATAGGCAGTGTGTTACCCTTGCAGGCGCCTATATATTGTGACTATGCCAACCTGTATATTTAGCAAGGTAGTAAAAAGTAATTAATGCAGATCCAAGAATAAATATTGCCTTCTAAAATTGTTGTACGGACATATTTTGAAAAAAGTTTTGAAAAGAATTAAGGTGCTTGATGTTATACGTTAAAATTACACCTTATAATTCAAGTACAAACAATTTAAAATATAAAAAAATCCACAATGTATAATTATATCATTTGATGAAAAAATGGAACCTACAACTAAAGATTAAGGTGCATAGTGCTGGATGTCACATTCATGTGTTGGTATTTTATGCTTAAAATCTTTTTAGTGGATATGGGGCATGATATTTTTAACATTCAAATTATTGCCTTCTCCCATACTTGAAGCCCATCGGTTACATTTAAAACAATCCTGCGGTTGATGCACATTGTTTTGAGGAAACTTGCAATACAATTGACAACTAAATGATAAATGCACTTTACATATTGATAAAAACAGCACTTGGTAAAGCTAAAGATAAAACATCCTCTCCCTGGACTAAGTTACTAATTTAAAATGATTGGTGATATAAAAGAACACACAATCAAAATGAAAAGTGCTTGCAGGGAAAACCGTGTAGGGATGCATAGGCGTCCAAATTAACCTCAATTTCCTAAAAACCTTATTTCATTGTGCATATCCACCAAATAGACAAAATATACAAAAAAATACAAAAAAATGCAAATAACATATATAGAATTTTCAAAAATGCAGAAAGATTGGAAAAATTGAGAAGGGCTCAGGTCTATGAATGATTAAGATTTGGAGTCTTTAAATGTTTAGGATCCCAAAAATGCATATAGTTCTTCGTCACGATTGTGACCTCCTGGATACTTGGTATTAAAATCTACTATATATCTGGATTCCATTTGTCTGAGTATTCGCAGTCTGTCCCCTCCTCTTGGGTGAATTTTAGCTGAGTCAATAATGAAATACTTAAAAGAACTGATGTCATTTTGATGTACTTCTTTAAAATGTTTAGCAAGTGGGTAAGACATATCATGATTTTTGATTGCACGTAGGTGTTGCAATATTCTTAGCCTGACTTCTAGTTTTGTGCTACCTACATACCATAAATTGCAGGAACAAATAATCACATAGATGGCAAATTGTGTAAAACATCTCAGATCTTGTTTGATTTTAACTTCTTTCTTCGTCCGAGGATGTAAGAACATTTTCATGTTTATTCCATGGCGACATGCTTTACATTTAGCACAGGTAAAAAAACCCGATATTTCGGTAGGTAGCCAGGTGTTAGTACTTTGTTTGGGCGATCGGAAAATGCTCGGTGATAGTTTACTTTGTATCGAAGGTGGTTTTCTATAAGTCACAGTGGCATGTGTTGGCAAGTGTGGACTAATGTCCTGGTCTCGTTTCAAGAGATGCCAGAGTTTCTTTAAGATTTGTTTGGTTTCTTTTGCTCCAGAATTGAAAGTGGTAATGAATCTGAGTGCGCAATCTTCATGCGGTTGATCCTTTGTTGAATTTTTGATTGTACTTCTTTTGGCTAGAATCATTTCTCGGGTTTTCTTGCAGGTTTGATCGTAGGCTTTGTTTATAACTGTTTTCTTATAGCCTCGGATTGAGAATCTAGCCGCAGTTTTTTTGGCATTTTCTTCCCATGTTTCATTCTCACTACAGTTTCTTTTTACCCGTAAGAACTCTCCGTATGGAATACTGTTTTTGAGACTTTGTGGATGCGCACTGGTTGCATGTAATAGTGTATTAGTACTTGTTTCTTTTCTGTGCAGTTCTGTGCTTATGCTGTTTCCAACGATTTTCACCTTAATATCTAAATAAACTATTTCTGTTTTACTGTGATGTTCCGTAAATTGTAAATTCTGCTGATTTTGATTCAGAATATGAAAGAAAGTTATCCATTCAGTGTTCGTCCCACTCCAAATAATAAAGAGATCATCAATGTATCTTTGCCACATGATTACTTTATCTGTGTGTTCTTTATAGTTGTCATTGTGAAAAAGGTCTTCTTCCCATGCACCCATGTATAGATTAGCAAAGGTAGGAGCCACTGCTGTACCCATTGCCGTGCCACAGATTTGATTGTAATATTTGGAATCAAACATAAAGGTGTTGTGTGTTAAAATGAAAGAAAGCATTACTGAAATTCAGTAAAAAAAACTTTGTTAAAGGGACGTTATGGTTAAGTTGCGCTACTAAAAACCTATGAAATTCAGTGAAAAAACTTTGTTAAAGGGACGTTATGGTTCAAAGTAAAACCGAAAAACCCCTGAAATTCGGCAGTTATGGTAAGATAAGCAACCATAACTCGCGCCGCCACCGTGCACTGCTAACACTCACACCCAGGACATCAAAGATGACATCACAAATGTCATTGATGACATCACTGATGACATCACCTGGCTGGCTCTCCCTTTTTTTACTTTCCTGACATATCTAGGCCACATGATTTTCTTCAGTAACAGTCAGGAACTAAAAATTGTAATTTACTATATTCATAGACTTTTCCTTCAAGTATGTTCTTAGAATAATTCCCTTATGGTCCAGTCATATCATATGAAACATATACATAGGAGAAGTCACAACCTTGAAAGACAGCAATCCTTTTTGTGCATTAAAATTATCAGTAGATTTATCAGCACTTTCTGATACTTTTGATGTTTTTTTTATTACTGTACTTTCCCTGTATATGTTCATATTTTTATATGTTGTACTCACACTATTTTCCTTAGGGTCCAGACACATCATGTGATATATATAGATAGGGTAAGTAACAGCTTTGAAACAGAGCAATCATTTCTCTCCATAAAGGTAATCAGTTAGGTTATGAACACTTTCTGCTACTATTGCTGTTTCTTTTTCCTACTTCAATTCCCTTGTATATATTCATATTTGTATGTGGTGTTGTCTCTTTGTGATTTGTGTATAATAATGCAATTATGTAGTAAGTGGGTTTTATTACCTACTTATCACAAGTTTCACTGTACGCAAAACTCTAATATGAAAACAGTTATCATTTCAATATTCAACATGGCAAGCTTATTAATATTGCACCTTCATCATGTATGCTGCACACAATGCCTATGTTTCTACATGAGTACCTTAGTATACTGGATTGAAGTTAATAATAGAATGCTATTTATATCAATGCATAGCTTAATGCACTGATTAGCACTTGATATTTATTCCAATAATCTTTGACACTTTTTTTATTAACATTACACTAAGAATCCCTTGTACAGACTTTTCATGAAAGGTAAATGCACGTGTGATGCCATCAGTGATGTCATCAATGACATTTGTGATGTCATCTTTGATGTCCTGGGTGTTAGTGTTAGCAGTGCACGGTGGCGGCGCGAGTTATGGTTGCTTATCTTACCATAACTGCCGAATTTCAGGGGTTTTGAACCATAACGTCCATTTAACAAAGTTTTTTCACTGAATTTCATAGGTTTTTAGTAGCGCAACTTAACCATAACGTCCCTTTAACAAAGTTTTTTTTACTGAATTTCATAGGTTTTTAGTAGAGCAACTTAACCATAACGTCCCTTTAACAAAGTTTTTTCACTGAATTTCATAGGTTTTTAGTAGCACAACTTAACCATAATATCCCTGACTTCATATACATGTAACATAGAACATACTAACCCCCTCGTAGTGATTTTCATGTCCGCGGACTACCGCCATGTCCGTGGACACATCGAAAATCTGAGCATGGTGAATGTAAATTTAAATAGTGTGCCCCATTTCCCCTTTGAAGTTGGCTCTGAAAAGAGCCGTTTTTTTTTTACAGATGCTTGACAGACACCTGTTATTTTGTATTTTTTTTCTTGTTTTTTTTTCTTACTTTACTCCTAAAATCTTTACATAACCTTCTCCAAAGCAACCCTTACATTCCAAAATAGAAAGGCATTTCCAGTAAAAGATAAAGAAATGCCATCTTCTTTAAAATTAACAGCATTACTGGCATCAATATTCTCATTGTTACAGAAGAACATACCAGCTCTAAGCATGAAGGCACACATGCCTCGGTTGATGACACACCTAGCAATGTTTTGCTGAGGACAAAAAACTGAACTATTGTCCCATATTGCCCTAGGTAGTAATCCAGAAAAAATTACTTTCGCATTTGGAAGGATCTTCATTACGGCTTGAACCAAGCGTTCCAAATCAGCCAACAAAGTAGGGGCACTGACGTTGCCCAAATGGAAAGCACCATAAGGCAAAACTACCACATGCGGACTGTTCATTGTGGGCATATCCTCACAAACTTGTACAATTCCCTGTACATTGCAATCAGGCACAGTGCTCCACACCACCTCCACTTCTTTCACATCAAAGTTCTTTGCAACATGCCTGCATTCAGCATACTGCTGTAAACCATGCACAAACATATCTCCGAGCACCAACACCCTGACTTTCTCCACTTCTGCCATCTTCACCACACACAGTCTCTTTCAACACAAATCCACAACCTCGACATCTGATTGGCTGATCCGTACAGTCTTCTTTCCATGTTGGATTTCCTGGAAAAACCCAGATGTAGCACGCCCTGTCCACGAACTGCCGCGGTGTCCGCGGACGGCGTCCACTTTACTCTCTGTGCCATTCCCTCATTGCATAAAGCTAAGCAATCACACAATACGAATAACGTCCTCAGAACACCCCCATTTTGTGAATTTTCGAACATTTCAGGACAATTATCATTTCATTATTCAACATATTAACATTACAAATATTATACTTTCATCTTGTACTCTGCACACAATGCTATGTTTCTCCATTAGTAGCTCAGTATACTAGATAGAATCCCATTATACAATGCTATTTATATCAATGCATCGTTCAAAGCACTAATAACGGTATGATATTTATTTCAATATCCTTGACACTTTTTTCGCAACATTATAATAAAAATCCCTAGTACACAAATTCCATGAAAAGTACATACACATGTGATGTCATCAGTGATTTCATCAATGACATTTGCGATGTCATCTTTGATGTCCTGGGTGTTAGTTTTAGCAGTGCACTGTGGTGGCGTGAGTTATTTTTCATAGCTTACCATAACTTGTGATTTTCAGGGGTCTTTCGGCTGTACTTACAACCATACGTCCCTTAAACAAACTTTTTTTAATAACACGCAAACAATATACAAAAATGCCGTGCAAAAACCAACTTCTCACAGATGGCTTTACACAGAATGTTGCAAAGTAAGAATTTATGCTCGGTCACAGTGAAGGTCAGCTGCTTCCATTTTTTTCTCGGGCCCCGGAGAGGCTCACGAAGCGGACTATAAGGTTGTATTGTGTTTTGACCTTGACAGGCAGAGATTTTGATGAAAGTCTTCTCTTGAAGGAGTGTTGCTAAAACGTAAGAGAAGATAAGGATGAAATTTATGAAACGAAACCACTTTTATATATTATATCACTATGCGAAAGATCGTTGGCACACGCGGAGTCGTATTTTGGGACTGCACCACTCGTAGGCAATGGAAATTGCAATTGTACTGTAAGTAACCCTTTAGATTATTTTATACCAAATATAATTACAATAGCGTAGCATTAAAGACCGCTCAAGTTGAACTTGTTCGTTGAAAGTGGCATAATGTTTTCTACTGCGCACTATCACCGCCGAATTGATCCCCTGTTGTTTAGAGGGCTCTGAAAAAGGCAGACGACACAGGGTGGGTTAACATAAATAATTTAACCGGACTATAGGCGGTCAAGTGCTCTACTCGCTGTGCCACTTCACTGTAGCCTGTCAAGTGGCACAGCGAGTACAACGCTCGCTTTGACATCCGTGCACAGCTTGCTAACGCAAGTTCGAATCCCGCCAAGGCCAAACTCAGCCTTTCATCCTTCCGTGGTCGATAAATGAGCACCACACACCGTGGTTAATAATAAGCACCGCTTAGATACCTCACAGTTCTTAGCGCTATATGAATGGGAAAATATTATTATTTTATTATTAACATACTCCGTTGCACTATCTTCGATAGCAAATAGTTTCACGCTCTAATAAATAAAATGATGATTTTTAATGAAGATCGGCTGGTGAGACTAATTTATGTTTTTTAAAACAGGTATGTGGCCCCATTTTGCCTATGTCACGATTTACAGACTCCAGTGGATGGGGTCTTCAACTGCCAGGTGCAGGTCCAAATATGCAACTTCATGACCCTCACCATTTTATGGGACAATCACCAAGGACCAATATGCCCTTACGCAGTTCTAGCGGCTACAAACAACATACCAACCAATAGGGTGGTCTAATGGCTCGTTTTTGGAGCAACCTTCCGATTATCAGAGCAACCATTTACTGCTTTTATCATAAATCAACAGCCTATCTACCGCAAAGGAACAACGCGTGGCTTCAAATAAACTTGTGCTGATCGACAGCAGAGACAATAGCAAATCGCTGAATATTCACTAAACATTTCACGTGAAATAAATGTACTTTACCAAATGTACAATCCTGCTGTTTACTTTTAAACCACAGTTTCATATTCCGAATTGTGGCGCACTGAGTTGTAAGCTGATCTAACACCCTCTGTACCGCAAAGGAACATCGTGTGCCTCAACATGAACTTTTGCGGATCGACAACAAAGACAAATGCAAATTGCTGAATATTCTCTAAACATTTGATGTCAAAAAAATGTACTTTACAAAATTTACAATCTTGCTGTTTGCTTTTAAATCACTGTTTCATATTCCGAATTGTGGCGCGCTGTGTTGTGACATAATATGTGTTGTCTTCCGGGTTCTGTGTAAAATCACTTAGGACTGGAGAGGACTGGGCGCGTTTGATGACGCACCCTGTAACGTCACGGAGAGAGGCGGGGAATATGAATGCTTTGATAATATCAGGCTTAGGAGCGGGAGATATGATTTAGTGTCGCAAAAGCAAGTCAGCCAGGTCAATAGCGCCAGTCAAAGGATTATCACATAATGTCGGCGCACGCCAGCCGGATTTATTGTTTCTTTAGTGGACAAAAAGTCGGTTGACGCCCATAGGAAATTGTACTATTAGCGGACAAAAGGAGTGGTCTTAAAACACTTTCACCCTGACAACGAACAATACAAACAACGTTCTCAGAACACCCCCATTTTGTGTAATTGCAACCATTTCGGGACACCGCAAGTGTTCTTAGAACACATTTAACTAGACAGATTACAATACAGACAGCGTCCTGAGGACACCCCCAGTTTGTGTATTTACGGACAATTAAGTACACCGCGAGTGTTCATAGCTCATTTTTACCTTCCTTGCGAACAAAAATGACACATACTCCGTCCTCTAAACACCCCACCATTTAGTTTATTTACAAAATGTCAGAACAGCCGTGTTCTCCGCGGACAAATCGAACACAACAAAAACGTCTAGCACATAAAAAAACAAAACATTGAACCTATCTCATACTCCCCCACCCTCTCCAAACACTCTTACACACCAACACAGGGCACTAAATACAATTTTCTATCCACATTTCACCGCACTGTACGCAGTCGACGGCGAATACAAGATGGCGGGCGCCACAGAAAATCTGACGCGCTCCACGCCCCTCGCCGTCCAATCAGCGAACACGTCACATGTTCGCGGACATGACGCAAGGCCATGGGCCAATCGGGGTTCTGTCCGCGGAGCGAACAGGGAAGTCCGTCCGCGAAGCGAACACAGATATCACTACATTTTTTGCCTTACATTTTGGTCATTTTTTAAAAAACTACTGGACGGATTTACACCAAATTTGCAAAAGCACACTTTCGGGACCAGGCCGCCGCTCCTGCCACAAATTTGGTGTAAATCCGTCCAGCGTTTCGTGCTGTAGCCGTGCGCAAAGTTTTTTCCCATTCAGTCTATGGGAAAAAAAAAAGTTTTGGGACCCCCCCTATAACTTTTCCCCCCCTGGACGAATCCTCACCAAACTTTGCAAAACAATTCAGAGTGGTCCATATACTTTATTTGCAAAGTTTGGTGAGGATTCGTCAAGGGGGAGCGAAGTTATAAGCCACCCACCCAAAAAGTGCTCTTCCTATGGAAACACCAACTTAACCATAACTATATATATATATATATATATATATATATATATATATATATATATATAAATAAGAAGAATTTGCAGCCCCCCACATTCCCCAGCCAGAACCAGAATGAGCTAACACCACTCCTCGTCCCCAATTTGTTTATGCAGCCATAAGTGCCATAAGTCCAACTATCAGTGAATACATGTGGCCACCCCTCTTAATTGGGAGGTGAAGGAGGAGCAATACCTGTGTATCCCCCATCCAGGGGTGCTGGAAAGCCTACCATCCCTAACCAAACTCATCTCCTGCAAACATAATATGTTCACACAGTGATTGTTCACATAATTCGTAATCAATATCTTATGATTAGTGAACCCCTGTATATTCCAGGTCATCACTGTAATATGCTCACCAGACAGGTTATCCATTGATGGCATCCCCATAATTTGGCTATAATCTAGGCTCAGCAGGAGTCCCACAGGCCAGCCTTTACACTTTACGACACCCACCCGGGGGCAAGTGTTGCATGGTTTCCAAAGTGTAAGAAATTATAAATACCTGTACTGCTGCCCTAAACATCCCAACTTCCCAATACCCACCCTCATCCACGCCAGAAACACAAAAATACCGGCTATATTGCTTATCCAATCCCCCCTCCCAATAAACCTGATAAAACAACACACTTCAACACCCGCAGTGACTGCTGAAATGGGGAGCAGCCGGCAGCTGCATTGGCGCCTAGTGACGGAAGGCTTGTCTCAAAATGTTTTTTCTAGTTACAAGGCTGGCAAGGCCCTGACGCAGTGTGCCCTGCTTCAGGGAGCCACAAACTCAAAAACAATGGGCTACCATAAATGTTGCGGAAAGGAGAGTTATGTAGGTCAATCAATGGGGTGAGTGGCGAGGGGAGCCTCCAGGGTCAGAAAGCCATGAGGCAAAGCGATCAGCGGCCTCAGGGGATGTAAAGAAGACTGTGTTTGCTCTCATGCACCACTCGAAACTTTGCCGGGAAGAGCATTGTATATCTTACCTCCTTCCTCCTCAAGATATTCTTTACCGCCTGCAAGGTTTTCCTCTGCTCCTGCACTTGCACTTATGGACTAAAATCTGGGAGGAGGTGGATCATCGCAGAGCCCCATCGTAAATCAATTTTATCTTTGGCAGCCGTAAGATGCACGTCCCTGTCCTGGTAGTTGAACATTCTGGCAATAATGATGCACTGGGGAGCCCTGGGGGAGGGCCTGGCAGTAAAGGAGCGATGCGCATGCTCCGCCATGAACATGTTTGAGACCGGTGGACCTTCCAGGACCTCTAAGAACAGCTTCACAACACATTTTTCCCTATTGTCAATGAGAGTGGATTCAGGCACCACCAGAATGCGCAAGTTATTTCTTCTTGACCTATCTTCCAAGTCGTCGTTCTTCGCCACAACCTTCATTGCTGTTGGCTGGAGCAGCGCTACTTCCCGCTGCAGGACCGCTATTTTATCCTCCCCATTGCTGATCCTCTGCTTGTCAATCTGTAGTGCTGAAACATCGACCTTGCCAGTTAGGGCATTGATTTTTGTGCTAAGGTTATCCATACAGTTTTGGAGCACTAATAATGTATGGTTGAGGGCAGGGACATCAAGTTGTGAGGGGCACGGCGAGGGAGTAGGGAACCAAGGGGCCCGGTCGGTTTCAGCAAATTGATCCATCTTGTACTGCTTTTTGGTGTTAATTATGATGGGGCGTGAACTGTATTCAACCAAATTGTTCCACTATCTTCAATCCTAAAGTGTCACGCTGAACTAGGAGTGCCCTCCAGAAGCCACCAGCGCAAGTCCCCACACTCGGGGGAGACTGCCAAGGGGGCACAGTCCCAGGATATCACCTCAAGAGGGTAGGCCTGATTTCACATCAGGGTAGGCCAGACCTCACCAAGGCTCCTCAGATCCAAAGCCACCACAAGGCTCAGGGTGTTAGTAGAGGGTGTCCATGGCACGGAATATGCAGACCATGCAGGTGATGGGGCCCAGCCACGGCACTGCGAAAGGACCACCCTGTGCAGCAGCACAGCCAAGCAGGCCTCTGATACTCGGGGCACACTCATCCAGCCGTGGCCCTCAACCTAGTCCAGAGCCCGCCCCACCCAGCAGTAGTCACATAATCGCCTCAGCCATTAGCATGAGAGCAGGAGACGTTCCCAAGGGAGAAAGAACACAAAGGACCAAAACCCAAAGCTGCTCAATCGCACATCGAAGCACAGCAGAGAAAAGGGTGACTGTATGCAACACGAGGCCAGCCCAACTGATGAAGGCAATGAGGGCACTGTGGGTGGATATATATCTAGATGCACACCGTGCCTCAGGGGTGCCAAGTCTCTATCCGGGGAACAGCCAGCAACAATCCTTCCACTCGTGGTGTGTTGCCACACAGTCACTACTACAGGATGTCGCACAGGTAATATCAATGAATCCACTCCCCAGCGAGGGGCTAGGCCTGGCAGATGTAAAGGAACACCGATGGCAACCCCCACCAGGCTCAGGCAGCCACCAGAAGGCAACCACAGTTTAAGAGGTACTGGTCTTGCTGGCAACAAAGCACCTCCTCAGTGCAGTGAGGGAGCACACAGCGCAACCGGCCACCACGGGAAGACCCACAGCAGGGGGAGTGCACCCCCAGATAGGGGCACTAACACTGACCCAGAAAATGCTGCTCTCCTGCCACCATCACACCAGCAGTTGCTTACTAAATGTTGGAAAAAGAGCAGTACAGAGAGGGGCAGAGAACTATATTTTGGAGCTGTGCCAGTCCGAGCCGCCCACCACAGTGCAGCAGCAGTATGGGCAATAGTGTGCCGCATGACAGTGACTTGCCTAATGGAAATGTGGCCAGCCAGATGGGACGGCAACCACCACTGAGGCTGTTAGGAGATGTGCAGGTCGGTGCAGCGCTGCGCCTCCTCGCGAATGTCTCGATCCACTGTGGGGGCATCAATCCAAGCTGGATGTGAATCTAAGGGCTCATCGGGCTGGGCTGCAGGCAACGGCTCACTGTTGTCCCATGCAGAGTATGGTCAGGGCCCCAATGCTGTCGGCCGGCAATATCGCCCCTTCCACAGAGCCACCACAGCTCACTCTGCACCTCCCAACCAGGGCACAGGCAGCAGTCCGTTCGGATAAGCACTCTGTTGGCTCGTGGGGAGCACTCATCGCGGGTGTCTCAGCGTCACAGGACACATCTCTCACCCAGGCAGCCATGCCCAACATTTCCACCAGGCCACGCCAGAATACCTGGCCAAGCCGCAGTCACCACCTTCAAGACAGCAAATGTCAGCTGTCGCACACCTTCAGATCATCCAACCACAGGTGTGTAGAGTTGTAATCTAGCAAAATGCAGGATAATCTAGCAGGATATTAAAGCCTTCGTCAGAACTCTTTCAGGCATCGGCCATTTTACAGCCTCGCAACAGCACCCCCTGCCTCCCTTGCTATATGAGGCTTCATTGCTTGTACTCCTCACTTACCTGCTCAATGTTTCTTTTTCTACCTTATACTATGCTGCTCCCAGTTGCACCACTCTAACACTCCTTGCTGGCTTTTGCTGCCATGTTTCCAACTGTAATTTTGCACCCCTGAGGTTTTGCTCACTGGGGTCCCAATGCGATTTTGCCCCGTAGTCCCAATGACATTTCCATGTTTTGCTATCCGAGGGCCAATATAATTTCACATGACTGGCACCTAGATATTGCACTTTGTCTTCGTAGCATGCTGAGTTGTTCCTGGGGAACCCACTAGGACTCCGCTCTCTCTGGAATGCCTACTCTGAACTCCCCTCAGAAATTATTCCCACTCACGTTCTGCTCCCACTGCTACTGTGATTTTCATTCGCCCTGTGTTCCACCACTTTTGCAAAGGATTAATTGCTGCCCAATGTCCACTGCCAGAGATGCTAGCCCACTCAATGCTGCTTCAGGGCACCTCTTCACCTATACCTTAACTAAAAGGCACCCTCACCAAGACATCACCGTGGCTACACCGGATCTATGCTCCAAAGTGCCCAGCAGGCCCTCCACTAGCTTTTCAGCACTAAACTTCTTTACCTCTATGCTGCAAGACACTACACATAGACCAGCTAGTCACACACACATGGCAATTGAATACCACTTACTATATTCAAAGGAAGGCAGCATGTCTAATAACTAAACCTACAATGTATGTCCTCTCCAATACATTGATTAATTGGTCCTGAAAAAATTGACATATGCTGTTCTCTACACAGATGTAAATACATGTAAACTACGTTGGATGTGCAACTGTACAGACATTAAAACCTACTTTTCTCAAAACCCATCACGCTCCGATTCTTGTGCAAGGTTGCAACAATTAGTACTTCATCCCACTTAGATGCACAGATATGCACATATTCACAGTTCAGTATAAATGGCTCAACATGTTTCTGTCCCTACTGCTGATAAATGCCAGACGTTCCTCAGGAGCATGAAATAATTTGTGGCACATGATTCAATAATCCTATTCACATAATTATATAAAATCCTCTTCAATAGATTTTCATAAGTATATTCTTCCCATTATCTTGAACCTTAATCATCCTACTCTGTTCATTGCCTAAAAGAGAAGGAGAAGGACACATACTTAGTCTAGAATGGTAACCCAATACCACCATACTTATCCAAGATGATGCACTAACTCGATACCACAACATCTTGTAACATACCACAAATGTATTGGCTAGCAAACAAATTATAGGCTAATACCCGTATAGCTATTATATAGCTATTATAGAAATAGCCATCCATAAGACAACTAATCTATTGCCTGTTCTCATAACAACCCCATTCTACCTTAGGGCAAACAACTATATGGCAGGCCAAGTGAAGCAGCCTATGTTAATAGAAGGTTGATAACTTACCCTACTACCATCTATGTTTTAACATTGAACTCCCATCTGTGAAAACAACACACCTTAACTAACTTTCAGTGCACTATGGTCACCTCTACCTCATAGTCCATATTACGGTGGAGCTTACTGGCCCTAGCACTAGATTCCATAGACCTAAACAGCATTCCTGTCCCAGACTTCATCACTATAAATACCATGACAGCTATATCAGTTGATACCTGTACCCTATTGGCAACTAGTAACCTGTGCCAACGACAACTGTCACTCACTGACAATCTCACTGTGAGGTGGGTCCCGTCAGGCGAGGGGAAATGGGGGAATGTGGAGTCGTGGCAGTGGACCACAAAGCTGCCCATTCATTTTGCCAGCCCTTACCTTGGTTCGCCGTGGCGGCCGTCGCGGGTGCTGACCGGGGCTCAGGGCTGGAGACGACGAGGACGCGGGAACCGCGGCCAGCCGCGGTGCAGAGACACGCGCACCCCGGCGTGTTCCTCTCGCCGCCGGAGCAGGCAAGAAGAGAGAAGCGGCTTGCCAAACGGAGCGGGCCGCTCTGCCGGTGCAGTTCGCTCGGCGGGAGCGGGCGAGCGGGGACACCAATGCAGGGGGGAGGAGGGGCCTCGGGGCACAGCTGGGAAGGAGGACGGGACTCCCCTGGCAGGCGGGAGAATCAGGAAACACAAACCCAGACGGCAGCCTTTAAAGGAGGCGGGATGTGGCAGGATCAACCAATAGAAGGCCAGAGAGACGGGGAAGGACCCTATTGGAGGGGAAACAAGCCACTCACAACACATAAAAGACCGAGAGCTGATCAAAGTGTTGTTGTTTCCTTTTCTAGTCATACGGAGAGGGCGAAGAGCGAAGGAACGACTGGTGGGCCTATCCGGACACCCAAGAGGCTTAGGAAGGAAGGATATATTCCTGCAAGGCGGCCAGAGAAGTGAAGTAACTCTCTGCAGCTGAAACAATTGACTCTAATTTCATTTTGGTTAAGTTACAAGAATAAAGCATTAATTCAGCAACTAACCACCTGGTCCGACTGTTGATTCCTACATTGGCGACGAAGGTGGGATCTAGCGACAACGCGATGGAGACCTTAATTAAGGCGCTGACGGACGGCCAACAACAGTTGCAGCAGTTAATACAGCTGCAAACACAGCAAGCGGCGGCTGACCGCCAGGCATTCCAGCAAGCCATCCAGTTGCAGGGCACCTTGCAAACTACGGCGCAAGACAAACAAAACGAGAACATTACTAGGCTTACGGATGCGGTAGCCAGCTCCAGGAACCAGCCCATGGTGCCGTCCACCCTGCTTCAGAAGTATAAGGAAGGGGAAGATCCAGCCTTTTTCTTCACCAGCTTTGAAAGAATAGCGAGAAATGCGCAATGGCCACCTGAACGTTGGGGACAATATGTGGCTCCCCTGTTATCCGGAGTGATGCAAGGAGCATATCAGGCGGTGAATCCCAATGGTAGCACTCCATATGGTGAAATCAAGGCAGCCGTACTGGACCGTTTAGGCCTGGATGAGGAGGCCTACCGTATCCAGTTAAGGGACACCAAGCTAAGGAGTGGGGAAAGCCCCCGGCAGTTATATTACCGCATCAAAGATCTGGCGGAGAAGTGGATACAGGCACCTACTCCAGCTAACCAACCGCTCCTGGACAAAATAATACTGGAACAGTTCATAGAAGCATTGCCAGGCCCAATGCAAAGATGGGTTCGGCAGCACCACAGGCCTACATTGGCCGAGGCCGTGGACATCGCGTCGGCCTATCAAAAGGCCGGGTATAGCCGTTTACCCATAATCAGTACCATAGGAAGGATGACCTTATCCAGCCTAGAACACCCAGTACAAAAGGGACCAAGAGGGACCCCCACCAGATGGAGGTAACCAGAGGACGCCACAAAAAAACATGAAGAAAGGAAATTGGGATATGAGGAGAAGCAGTCTCCGATGGCCCAGGGGGTTCGACAACCACAATGCTTTGAGTGCAGTGAGTGGGGCCATATTGCCCGGTTTTGCCCCAGAAGGAAGACGACAGAGCCCATGGAAATCGGCTATATGAAACCCCATCCAGAAGAACGCAGCCCTGGACCCTACGTTGTGGATATAAGGGTGGATGGTCGGCCAACTCGGGCGCTGCTGGATAGTGGAAGTAGACAAACAGCCATATCTCCAACCGTGAGTACTAAACCTAACTTGTCTAACATTTCTATACCGATAAGGTGTATTCATGGGGACGTAAAATCATACCCGGTGAAGGAGATACAGTTAGAGATGAACCATAAAACCACTCAGTTAAAGGCTGCCATCCTTCCTACCCTACCTACCCCAGTAGTCATAGGGACAGACCTGCCTCA
Source organism: Ambystoma mexicanum (assembly GCF_040938575.1). Classification (NCBI taxonomy): domain Eukaryota; kingdom Metazoa; phylum Chordata; class Amphibia; order Caudata; family Ambystomatidae; genus Ambystoma; species Ambystoma mexicanum. The sequence goes on along the minus strand of NC_090931.1, from coordinate 795,219,957 downwards.
CTTTGATAAAGCACTAAGGGCACTAGAGGAGGAAGGCGGGAGCAGGGTCAACCACAAAGCCACGAAGGAAGAGAACCCCAGAAACCCTCCCGGTCACAAAAGATGGAATAGATTGGAGTGGTGTCAAGCCAGTTACATGACTCGGCCAATCAATTGGAACCCCGAAGACCATGAAGATTCCCTGAGAGGCGAAACCCTGACTGATCCAACCCTGCGGGTAGCCCGAGAGAGAGCGGCTAACGAGATGGAACCAGACGTAACGAAGGGACCGGGATTCTTGTTTCATCATGGTCTCTTATATCGCAAATACAAAGCGGACGATGGGATCGTAAAGGAACAACTGGTCTTACCGAAAACACATAGGATGGTTATAATGCAGTTGGCGCATAACCACCCCTGTGGGGGCCACATGGCCTCCCTAAAAACCCAGCAGAACATCTTGAGACGGTTCTATTGGCCAGGCATATATGGGGAAGTAGCTCGGTTCTGCAAGGCGTGCCCCACTTGCCAGTTAACTAGTGGGGTTTTACCAGCAAGGGCCCCATTACAGAAAATGCCCCTCATTAATGTACCTTTCCAGCGAATAGGCATGGACATCGTGGGGCCTATAGAACCTGCATCCCGAGGGTACAGGTATCTACTAGTCATCGTTGACTATGCTACGCGATATCCTGAGGCGTTCCCCTTGAAGGGAACCTCAGCCCGACAGTTATGCGACCAACTCATACCCTTCTTCGCGAGGGTGGGGTTACCCTCGGAAGTCATTACCGACCAAGGGACCAATTTCATGTCCACCCTACTTCGACAAGTATGCGAGAGACTACAAATCCATCAGCTACGTACCTCAGTGTATCATCCCAGACAGACGGATTAGTCGAAAGGTATAACAAAACAATCAAGAAGATGATACGAAGAGTAACAGGACCCGATGGGAAAAACTGGGAACGAGTATTACCCTTGGTCTTGATGGTATTACGAGATACCCCGCAATCGTCTACAGGCTTCTCTCCCTTTGAGCTCCTTTTCGGAAGACAACCCCGAACCATATTGGATCTCGTAAAGGAGGAATGGGAGACCTCAGATGAGATTTCTTTAACAGAGTACACCGAAGAGCTAAAAGAACATCTGACAATACTCCGTTCAATGGCCGAGACGAATCTAGGACAAGCCCAATTAACTCAGGAGAAAACATACAACAAGGGAAGTCGGATGAGAACGTTTATGGTAGGGGACCAAGTATTGATCCTCCTACCTACCAGTACGAACAAACTCCTGGCCAGATGGAGAGGTCCTTATGAAGTTAAGGAGGTCCTTAGTCCGTGACATATCGAATCCACCAACCCGACCGGACCAAACCAGACCAGGTATATCATGTGAATCTACTAAAGGCATGGACCGCACCCATATCAGCGGCAATGATGGAGATCGGTGACGATGGTTCAGAACAAAATGTTAATCGCCAACAGGGCAAGCTGGAAGACGTTCAGTGGGGTAAATTACTGACACCTTCCATGAAATCAGAACTTTTAGCCAGCTTGTCACCCTATGCAGGGGCCTTCTCGACCTTACCAGGAAGAACCGACCTAATCGAACATGAAATCAGAACCGATCCCGGGCAGACTGTCCGGCTAAGACCTTATCGGATTCCCGAAGCAAGAAGGATAATCATCAAAAACGAGGTGGAAGACATGCTCCGCATGGATATAATTGAACAGTCCACCAGCTCATGGTCCTCCCCGATAGTACTGGTACCGAAGCCGGACGGTACGATTCGGTTTTGTATGGATTATCGACAGTTGAATGCCATTTCCAGATACGAAGCCTATCCAAAGTCAAGGATGGACGAGTTGTTGGAGAGCCTAGGATCCGCCAACTTCCTGAGTACGCTGGACCTAACCAAAGGATATTGGCAAATCCCCTTGAAAACCACAGACCGGGAAAAAACCGCCTTTGCAACCCCACAAGGTCTATATCAATTTAGGGTTCTACCTTTTGGCCTACACGGGGCTCCAGCCACCTTCCAAAGATTGATGGATGTCATACTACGCCCCCATGAGAAGTATGCTGCAGCTTACTTAGATGACATTGTGGTGTATAGCACGACCTGGAAGGACCATCTATACCACTTGGAACAGGTGGTGGCCGAGCTAGATAAGGCAGGTTTACACATCAATCCGAAGAAGACGGTGATAGGTGCACACGAACCTAAGTATCTTGGGCACCTGGTTGGTAGAGGCATGTTACGACCTCAAACATCAAAGATCAAAGCCATTCATGAGATTCCGACGCCCACTACAAAAAAACAAATCCGAGCCTTCTTAGGCTTCATCGGTTATTACCGAAGGTTTATTCCTGATTTCTCCACGGTGGCAGCCCCCTTAACCGACGCTTTAAGAAATAAAGGGTCTCCTGATCTGTCCAAGAATGTTGTGGCTTTGGACGCTATCGAGGTCCTAAAACAAAGGATTACCTCGAATCCGGTACTCCGGTGCCCCGACTTCCATGACCATTTTTTTCTGCAGACAGACGCCTCGAACCATGGTCTAGGTGCGGTTCTTTCACAGGAACATGATGGTGAACTTCGACCGGTCTGTTTCGTGAGCAGGAAACTCGTTTCTCACGAGGAGACCTATTCGACTGTGGAGAAGGAGTGTTTGGCCATCAAATGGGCAGTAGAAACTCTCAAGTATTACCTCTTGGGCCGCTGCTTTACGTTATATACTGACCACGCACCCCTACAATGGCTCGCCAAGCATAAAGATACCAACCAGCGTGTTCTTCGCTGGTTCCTGTCACTGCAACCATTCGATTTCCTTACCATTCACAAGCCAGCTGGATTCCAATTAGTGGCCGACTATCTGTCCAGGAATGCTCCCTTGCCCAATCGGCCAGGGTTTGTGATGGGGAGATGTGAGGTGGGTCCCGTCAGGCGAGGGGAAATGGGGGAACGTGGAGTCGTGGCAGTGGACCACGAAGCTGCCCATTCATTTTGCCAGCCCTTACCTTGGTTCGCCGTGGCGGCCGTCGTGGGTGCTGACCGGGGCTCAGGGCTGGAGACGACGAGGACGCGGGAACCGCGGCCAGCCGCGGTGCAGAGACACGCGCACCCCGGCGTGTTCCTCTCGCCGCCGGAGCAGGCAAGAAGAGAGAAGCGGCTTGCCAAACGGAGCGGGCCGCTCTGCCGGTGCAGTTCGCTCGGCGGGAGCGGGCGAGCGGGGACACCAATGCAGGGGGGAGGAGGGGCCTCGGGGCACAGCTGGGAAGCAGGACGGGACTCCCCTGGCAGGCGGGAGAATCAGGAAACACAAACCCAGACGGCAGCCTTTAAAGGAGGCGGGATGTGGCAGGATCAACCAATAGAAGGCCAGAGAGACGGGGAAGGACCCTATTGGAGGGGAAACAAGCCACTCACAACACATAAAAGACCGAGAGCTGATCAACGTGTTGTTGTTTCCTTTTCTAGTCATACGGAGAGGGCGAAGAGCGAAGGAACGACTGGTGGGCCTATCCGGACACCCAAGAGGCTTAGGAAGGAAGGATATATTCCTGGAAGGCGGCCAGAGAAGTGAAGTAACTCTCTGTAGCTGAAACAATTGACTCTAATTTCATTTTGGTTAAGTTACAAGAATAAAGCATTAATTCAGCAACTAACCACCTGGTCCGACTGTTGATTCCTACACTCACCCAAAGCCCACCTAGAACTAACACACCCTGCCACTTCCTGTCCAGAAATAATAGACTCTGCTCCAGACTATCGAAATTATTCGAACCTCCTGCCAGCTCAATAACTAACACTGGCCCTATGAGAAATTGCAACAAGCAAATTACCATAACCAATAACACAAATCCCAACACCCTATCTATGCCCAAGACTGACAATCCCACCTATAGAAAGCACAAGCAGAACAAACCTCATCTCCCGACAACGACAGATGATGTCAACAACTCCACCTCAATTGTCCCACTGTCAGGGATTCATGTTCCAAACCTTAAGGGGGCCTTAATACATTCTAGGTCCTTTGTTGCTCATGCTACAGAGATAGCTGACTTAATCCAGGCAGAAAACTACTACTTTCTAGCCATCCCTGAATCCTGGCTACATGCAGCAGCAGGCCCTGCCCTTATGCTTGCAGTACCTGCTGACTATACCATTCTTAGAGCAGTTAAAACCGACACTAGCGGAGGCGGCATAGCTCTCATAGCTAAATCTAACCTAGCCCTCAGACTTGCCCCATCCCCAAACGTTAAATCTTGCTAATTCCTCACTGCCAAACTACCCATCTCTAATTCCCAAACGCTCACCATTCACCTAATATACAGACCTCCAGGACCCATTGCCACATTTGAGGAGGATATCTCCCCTATTCCCTCCGACAATTTAAAAAATACCTCGCAAGTACTTTTGCTCAGGGATCTCAACTTGGGATTCAGTGACCCTAAAGACCTGCAAGCAGCAGTAATAGCCAATGTCCTCCTTGAACTTGGCCTCACTCAGAAAGTGACACTACCAACCCATGACAAAGGCAGAACACTTGATTGGGTGGCAGAATACAATTGTAATGCTGCTATCACTGCAATAACCCCACTAATTTGGACAGACCACCCTCTGAGAGCATTTACATTAGATGCTAAAATTCTCTCACCCATAAATAACCCAAACGCTCCGCCCACCTCAACGAGGAATACAAAAAAAACATGACCACAAACAAACTCCTACCTTTAATACTACCAACAATCAATTTGCTACCAGATACTCTTGATCCCACCACTCTAGTTAATGAATACAATGAAACTATGACAGAAGCTTTAGACAAAATTGCACCCCTAAAAATGAGAAAAAGTAAACCTAGAGCACATCTGAACTCTTGGTTCACCCCACACCTCAAAACACTAAGAAAGGACAAAAGAAACGAAAATGTGAAGGCATCTGGAGGCAGACACCTGCGGATGCAAATAAAGCAAACCTTATCAACATCTCAACTACGTACAAAAATGAAATACGCTGTACCAAGCAGGAAACATACAATAACAGGATCCAGCAAGCCAAATCAAGTACAAAGGAACTTTTTATCATCCTAGAAGAACTTGAAGCCCAGAGCCCTATGCCCGACAATTGTGTAAAGGACAAAACATGGTGCTTTGACATACAGAAGGCCCTTACTAACAAAATATCCACTGTTCACGATAAAATCGCCAACAGAAAACTTAACATACCTATCATGACCACACAGGTGAACACCCCATTGCCACCATCTAAACCAGCACAATGCTTTATCTTCACTAAAGTCTCAATCTTAGAGGTTCAAAAAATTATCCTCTCGCTCAAACCATTGAATTGCAAGGGAGATATATGCCCAGCCCAAATCATCAAAGATGCGGCCAGAGACTTGGCGCCCTTCCTCTCGAAGTTAATCCACGCTTCATTCACTACAGGCACCATCCCAAGCCATCTAGAGGAGTCTTGGGTACTCCCACTCCTCAAAAAACAATCATTAGATCCCACTAAACCCACCAATTATAGGCCCATAACTGTGCCATTCCTACTCAAATGTGTAGATAGGGTGGCTTCTCTCCAAATACAAGACTACCTGGAGAATAACCAACTACTAGGAGCACGGCAATCAGGATTCAGGCCCCAACATGGCACGGAGACTGCACTGATTGAGCTCAAGGCCCAGGTCGATGAGCTGAGAGATGGAGGGAAATCAGCCTACTGCTACTCCTTAATCTCTGCAGCATTTGACCTAGTGGATCACAAGGTCCTTTGTAATCACCTTGACTCAGCAGCGTACTTCTCCCAGAAAGCCATAGTCTGGATACAATCTTTTTTGAGCAACAGGACTATGAGAGTCTTCTCACCATCTGCAGCAGCAGTCCCTATTCCCATCACTTGTGGTGTGCCACAGGGTTCGTGTGTCTCACCCACAATGCATAACATATTTACTAAGCCCCTTTTTGATGATCTGGATTATCTTGGTATCACCTTCACTAACTATGCAGATGATGCCCAGATTATCATACCACTTACTGGGGATTATGATAAGGATTTGGCCTTGGTAAATTTAATGTACCTCATCATCCAGACATGGATGGCGGTCCATGGTCTATGCCTGAATGATGACAAAACGGACCTCATCATACTGGGAACCACATCTAATATCAACAAACTTGGTCACAAATATACCTCATTTATTATTGATGGTAACACTATAAAAGTGGCCAACCATGTAAAAACATTAGGTTTTTACATAGACTCCACCCTAACATTTACCAAACAGGTTAACTCCATTGCCTCTGCTTCAGCTTACACTTGCAAGCTGATCAGAGCTGGTAAAACATTTCTATCCACAAACAGCTGCATGACTCTGGCCAGAGCCTTAATCTTGTCCAAATTGGACTAATGTAACACCCTATACTTAGGGGCCAATAAGTGCATCATCAGAAAAATCTAGACTCTTCAAAATAATGCGCTCAGAGCAGCACTGGGTATAGCCAGGAAAGAGCACATTTCCGAATTAAGAAAACAGAACAACTGGCTTTCCACTAGCGACAAAATCCAGCTTAAAACTGCCTCACTAACTCATAAGTGCCTAAACAACGCTGCACCCTGTTATCTTACAGACAGATTTAACAGAAAATCCTTTAACCGGCCTACCAGAACTGCTAATACTAATTGCTTGGTTGTACCAAGATTCAAACTGACAAAGGCTGGGGGCGGGGGGCAGCATCGCAGTTAAAGCTGCACAGCTCTGGACCTCACTGCCCCCCACTTTGAGGGCGGACCAAACGTTCTTGAATTTTAGACAAAACATCATCAATTGGCTTAAAGAAAACAACCATTAAGGACATTCTGACCACCATCTCTGCAATGTAAATTGACACCACCAGGCATACAACATATTGATCCTATCCCTGTCATGCAATGTTTACTGTGTGTATATACTCTGCTGCTGTATGGGAACCTCTGAATTGTATCATAACTGTGTATTTGTATTATAATTGTGTAACCTTGCAACTTTGAAACCATAAGCTGAAAATATTATTGTACCTTGCGCCCTGATACCCTCGGGTCTGGCTCGCATTACAAATAAAGAAACAAACAAACATTGTGAGCACCTTACAAACAATTCATGGTAGCTCCTCATGGCCAATAATAAATATTGCTGTCGCTGACAGTCTGACATACTCTTCAATATCCAGTCGCTAATGACAAATCTGCAAAAAGAACCACATAAGCAGGGCCAATCAGACACCCATGTATACCTCACACCTCTAGTCAAAGGTGAAATATGTAACATACCTCCATGTACATCACATCTTAATCAACTGGAGACTTATTAGATTTTTTGGTGGACATGGGATTTGCAGCAGACCCAATAATACCCGTTCAGTCCGCAAACAAGGGCATAGATTTCTGGGGGATGATGGATAACTAGTAACACTATCTTGTCTAACCCATAAATCAAACACAAATGGGACAAAAGGCAGAACAGAGCCTGCGTGCACCTTACTCATCTGAGAACACCTCAAGCAAATGTGGAGGTTAATGTAACCTATTAAGGACCTCAAAATGTATTAGACGATATTTAGAATTGAGTGAAACCCCCCTCGTTAGCCCGCAAATAACTTTCCATTGTACGTCTGTTAATTCTGTCTTCAATTCAGTACCCCATTTGGTCCTGGCATTTGTAACTATCTGTTTCCCCGTGCTTTGCACCAGCGTGGAAAACATTCTTCTTCGAGCTATGTTGGTTGTTATGTATGTTAGACAGGAGTGCAGGGGCGGCTTATATGGAAAAGTTGGCCAGTGCATTTGAAATGCAGCCTTCATGCGCAAGTAATTTAGTAGTTGTAGAGGGCTGTTGCCTATATGGCTCTGATTCATGGATTATTTGTGGCGAAAAAAACAGGATTTGTGTGCCATTCTGCCCGCAAATCCCCATTTGTTAAGCAGGGATTTTCGCGCAGAATGGCGCACAAATCCCGTTTTTTTCGGCGCAAATAATCCATGAACCATGAAACACTCTCACTCCACAAAGTGACCCTCTGTGTACAAATCACCCAGGGTTAATATGTGAGCTGCACTCCAGCTCTTCTCTCTGGCCCTACCCATGGTAGGAGACAATACAGACATCCCCCACAGTGGGTGTCACATGTCATATGGAGAAACTGTTCCTTGTTGCTTACATACTCTTTTCCATGCGCCCCATGTTGCCCCCACTGGATCCAATGGGCATATGTTATTATATATTTCTCCCACTAATAGTGTCAATAGTGGTGTGCTTCCCATTGCCATTCCTTCCAGTCTGACATGTGGCGAGCTGTGTATTTCCTCTGTCCAGTAACTGGAACAGTATGTCTTTGTCGCTAAGTAGTAACTCGAAATATGGGGCAGCTATGCATCCAGGTTCATAGGGTCGGGCCATATGTGCCCACTTCATGCAGGCCTGATTATTAGTCCAGACAAACAAGATGCACACCCCATTAAGCTCCTTAAACAACACGTGGGCTGGCCACAATGTTATGTTGTGAAACATATATAATAATTTCAGCAGTATATTCATTTTAAGTAGCGATAGCCTCCCAACCAATGACATTGGTATTCCCTCCCAGCGTTGTAGCTTAGCTTTCATAAATGCTATGTAGGCCCCATAATTAAAATCTCTAGCTAGGGTCGGTGACCGTGTTATCAATATCCCCAGATATCGAAACGTGTGCTCTGACCACTTCAGTCCCATTTTGTTGGTGGGCCCTTGAGTGTTTTCCGTTAATGGAAATATTTCTGATGTGTTACTATTCAAGTGGAGGCCCGAGAATCTGTCAAAATCCACCACTGCCTTTACAACTCTTTCTAGATTAGTCTCAGGGTCACGTATATAGAACAGAATATCATCTGCATACAGCGATATCACTTGACACCTGCTCTACTGTGCTTGTCACATATCCAATCAGCCAAAGGCTCTATTATTATAGTGAACTGCAGTGGTGAAAAAGGGCCTCCCTGTCTAATTCCACCCTGAAGCTGTAGTATCAGGCATAGCCTCCATTCGTACGCACTCAAGGGAATGGTGCATGTAGAGCAATCTAATCCAGGATACAAAGTTAGGTCTGAGGCCATAGTTGGACAACACTTAGAATAGAAATGGCCATTAACCCGTATTGACCGCTTTCTGCATCTCCAGGGATACTGCCACTGCTTGCGTTTCAAGGGAAACCCGGGCGATGACATTATACAGCCTCCTCAGATTCAGGGCTGTTGAGCAGCCTGGGATAAAAACCTGACTGATCCAGGTGCACCGTGGAGCCCAATCCCATTTTATTGGACAAAAAGGAAGTCACGTGTTCATGCAAGTTTACCGCTATGGTGGATGATGCCCTCCCTCTGTGGACACACAGATTGACATACGTATCAGGGAGTGATAGAGTGTCTGGGGCAAAATTGTGCACTCAGTTATACTCACTCAGTTATACTGTTGAACATTGTGCTTGATACCAGCCATATGTCTATTCATGAGTGCATATCATGGGCTGAGGAGTAGAATGTGTACTCCTTGTCTGTGGCATGTATCATTCGCCATACATCTAGTAGCCCCAGTGTATGTATGTTGGTAAGTATATGATATGATATGATAGTTTCTTTATATAGCGCCTATACACAATGGGCCTCATTACACGGTAGGCGGTGAGGGTTTACCGTTACCGGTATTTTACCGGTACCGGTAAATCCTTACCGCCTTACTACGAGGTCCCTTTGCGGGTTAGGGAATTTAACGCCTGCTTTTTGCAACCCGCAAAGGGACCAGTGGAGCTAATTACGGTACCGCAATTTGCGGTACCGTAATTAGCGCCTTCCCCATTCCCATAGAGCCCTATGGGGCAAAAATGGGAATGGGGAAGGGCAATGGTGGAAGGGGGAATTACCGCCCCGCCAACCTTGGAATGGGGCGGTAATTCCCCTTTCCACCAAGGCGGTGCCGGTATTTTACCGGCATGAACCATGGCGCTAATAGCGCCATGGTTCACCGTCTTCCATGTAATGAGGCCCAATGTGTACCAAAGCGCTTCAAGGCAAGGGACGGAACAAGGGAAAATACAATGACATTCTTACAGGCCATGAACAGTAAGGATGTGAAATTAACTATCGTACTCAGCCTGACGACATTTCAGATAGTGCAAGAGCTTAGACATAGATAAGGAAGGGAGGGGGAGGGTGCGAAGGAAATGGAAACAGACAGGCGACTGCCGTACTAGGCCTGACAACATTTCTGGTAGAACAGGAGAAAACAAAAAGTGAGGGGTGCAGAAAGGGAGGGGAGGAACAAAACAAGCGACTATCTTACTAGGCCTGACGACATTTCACATAGTGCTGGAGGGGGCAGGGGGAGGAAAAAGACAAGTAAGGGGAGAGGGGAGGAGACAGACAAGGTTGCTATCACAATAGGTCCAGGGACAATTCTGATAGAGTAAGTGCATAGAAGAAAGTAAGGGGAGGAGATAGGAAAAGGGAGAAACAGAGAGGAGGAGAGAACAGAGAGTAATCAGTAAAAAAGAGTGGAGAAGCAAGAGGGGAGAGTGAATACAATTGCAGAAGTCAATAGTACCACATAATGTTGCAAGCCTGGGCACAAGTTGAAGATGAGAACAGCATGATTCAGGGCCACCGTGAGAAAAGGTGACGCGCCGTGAATCAATGAAGTCCATAAAAGTCAAATCCAGCATTGGTCACAAGACGGTGATGGTGAAACCAGAATGTATCAGGACAGACTCCTGCAGAAGTAGGCTGGAGGGGGGCGAGGGGGAGCAGGGTAGAAGAATCAAGCAAAGCAGACAACACCTGTGTGCGAGAAGAGTGGGGGGGGCAAAAGGGACCATAACGGGGGGACACAAGGGGTGGGGATGGCCTGTGCACCACCTTAGTGAGGGGTCTGGTGGCTGTGCATGTACGTTCTCGGACTGTATCTAATATGATATTCAAATCACCTCTACAAATAATATCCGCCATCGGGCGTGAGGCGCATTGCTGGAAAACCCTCCCTGTCACAAAATTCTGGATCATCAATATTTGGTCCATATATGCTGGCGCATCCTGAGTGCTTGACCTGAATGCTTACCATGTGACTGTTGTGCCTCAGACTGTGATGAGGTACTGTACTTGGCTGGAAGTGCCAGCAGTGCAAGAGAATTAGGGTCGGAGGACCCCAATATGGTCAAGGATGATGGCCCGGAGGAGTCATATGATGGATCACCTGGGACCCCACTACTGCGGCATCTTCACTTACAGCAGGAGACGGCCAGGAAGCAACTATCAGTCCCACAATTCCCCTATATCCCGACCATCGCATATCACGGCTCCTCTGGCATTCAGAAAATACACCTTGGCCCCTTTAAGGGTTGGAAAACTAAGCACAGAGACTTGCAGCTGCCACCACTCATCCCCGAGGAACACGCAGGTCTTTATGATTCCCGTACTTGCTGCGAGATCAAAACAACATCCACGAGCATACTTTGCAAGCCAGTGAGGAAGCTCGTGTCCTGTGATGTTCCTGCAGAGCTGTGTAACTCCTGAAGGAAACTACCAAATGCCACAGAGCCCTCTGCTGCCTCACAGCACTCTCCAAGAAACAATTCCTCACTGGCTATTCCTTGCTCGGTATCTGTCCCGGCAAGTTGAATGCATGACCCCACATCCATTTTCCTACTCCCAGGTCATCAAGCCAATCCACATTCCATCGAGAATCCTTCTCAAAAATCCTATTTTATTTCTTTTGATTTACTCCTTACATCCCCTCTCATCTGGGTTATTAATCCAAGAAACTTCCCACAATCCTCCTGTTTCATTTTCTTCCCTTCCCTGGAGGAAACCTGCCTGCCTAAACAGACTGTACCCACTCTGCGGGTCTTTAGAGGGAACGAAAAGCTTCTAATTCTCCCGCTGCCTCTGCATGCCTTGGACGGCAGCTGAGCCCTGAATTGTTGTTGGGCTGAGTAGGGACCTCCGAGAATATAGATGGCCGAAGATAGGGAGGCCTGAGGATAAAAGGATATATCAGGACACATTCCAAGTAACAGCTCCAACAGAATGGAGGGGCTTCCTTGATGACCACCAAGTCAGAGGGTTCATGCAAGCATTATAGTGCTGGCGCAGTTCAGATCACTCAGCCAAACTGTGGCACGCTGCACCGGAGCAGCTCGAGAGCAGACTTTCTCCAACTGCATTATTCCCCCTCCCCCCACACTCCTGATCTGTTGTCTTGGCAAATTTAGCAGCGGCAGTACGAGTCCCAGAAAAATTCATTTATCTATTTAATTATTTATTTGTTGTATTTATGCAACGCCCAAACCCCGAGGTATCACAGCGTTTTTACAGAGGTAGGCAGACAGGAGATACAATAGTTCAGAACAAAGATAGAGTAGTTGCAAAAGTACGAACATTACTCATATTTGTTGAACCACCAGGTTTTCCTAAAGGTTAGGTAACAGCATTCGTTTCTGATGTTAGAAGGTTGAGCGTTCCTGAGGGCGGGCGCTGGGACACAGAAGCTAACACCTCTTGCTCTTTTGTTTTTGAAATGAGGAGTGAGCAGGGTGAGGCAAGTGGGCGATCGTAGCAGGTGCACATGGTGTTTCTGGCCAATGCAGTTGTTGAGGTAGAGGGGGGCCTCTTTCTAGACGCAGTGGGGCGTAATGGTTAAAGTTTTCTATTCAATGTGGCCTGTGATGGGCAGTCAGTGGACCTCTCGCCTGGTTGCTGAGTTGTGATCAGAGCACGTAAGCCCAAGGCAGCACCCAGGTGTTTGTTTTGAAGAAGTTGGAGTTTAGAGAGGCTGGTTGTGGAAGTACCCATGAGCAAGGCATTGCAGTTGTCCAGTTTGCTAATGAAGATGGCTCCTGCGAGTGTCAGGCAGTTGCTCGGGAGAGAAAGTGTCTGCTCAAGATGATGAGTTTAATAATAATAATAATTTAGCACTTATATAGCGCTGTGGTGCTTATTTAGCGACCTCGGAAGGATGAAAGGCTGAGTTTGGCCCTGCCAGGATTCGAACCTGCATCAGCAGGCTCTGCACGGATACCAAAGCAAGTGCTCTACTCGCTGTGTTATCGGACCGCATAACATATATATATTTATTTATTTGGTCTTTTATTGGGTGCTGCATGCATACACCATTCTCCATAGACCACACATGTCAATGCAATTGGGCTCTGAACCTTAATGGGCAAATACTGCAGACCTCTCAAGCTGCCCAATATGTCTGTCACGTGCGAGCAATCCCCCCAACACAGATTTACTTTTTGTTCAGTACCTATAGTGACTTGTAGTGGAAGGAAGAATCATTCAGTACAAGAATGCAAAGAAAGAAGACAGGCACATGGAAGGAGGGGATATACATCGTGGCTTCATAAACACCGTATGGAGTAAGGAGCTAGTGGTTGGGAAAAAGCAGAGCAGTGGATGTTGTGTAGTGAACACTCCCGTGTGTGTTTCCGCCTAAGGGGAATGTGTTCCTCCCCCGTGTATTGCCCTTTGTGTGTGTTCCCCCCTAAGGGGAATGTGTTCCTCCCCCGTGTATTGCCCTTTGTGTATGTTCCCCCTTAAGGGGAATGTGTTCCCCCCGTGTATTGCCCTTTTAAGATGGACCACAAGCTAATAAAAGGTAGCCCTGCAGGCACGTGCGGCAGTACGGGTGCAGACTCCATGAGAGAAGCAAACTGAGTCGTCTCTTATTGTGGCCCGTGGCCCACCCTGTCTAATCAGGGCCTGCAGGCCAGGGTGCCATGGAGCCACCCTGCCAGGGAGGCAGCTTGGGTCCACAGGAGTTGGGGGTGCTCTAGCCTGCCCCCCTAGAGACACATGGCCTCCCCAGTGCTGGCGTCCCATAGCACTGCAGGGTGGGGTTGGCGCGATGCCCATGGCTATCCCCCACCGATCCAACCTCTGAGGCACTGGGCCTCTTGATGCTCACCAGTGCTGGTGTCCCATAGCACTGCAGGGGGGGGCTGGCGTGATGCCCATGGCTAGCCCCCATCGATCCAACCTCCGAGGCACTGGGCCTCTTGATGCTCACCAGTGCTGGTGTCCCATAGCACTGCAGGGTGGGGCTGGTGCGATGTCCATGGCCAGCCCCCCCAACCTTCCGAACTCCTAGGCACTAGGCGTCTTGATGCTAGTGTCCCAGAGCATCATACAGGGGAGCTGGTGCAATGTCCATGGCCAGCTTACCCCAGTAACATTGGCGACGAGGAAGTCTGCATCCCCCTGAGGAAAAGGGGAGGAGAGGACGGGCCACGCGAGACACGTTCATACCCCTCATTTGAGTGAGGAAGGAAAAGGGGTGCCCGACCCCCACCGCAAGCCAGGATTGGCCTGCGCCCCACTGTATATGTCGCGGTGAAGGCCCGGGCCACCCTGCGGTGTGGTGCGCCCCACAGCACCCTGCCGCAAAGGAGAAGGAGCGAGTGCCACCAAGAGGGGGAGAGAAGTTGAGCGGCCACTGCCACGAAGAAATGCAGCCTCAGCTGCGAAGTAAGGCGCAGCGGCATCCGCCGCATGGAGGAGGTGTGCTGCCCCCCTACTGTGAGCAGTAGCATGCCCAGCGGCCTCCGCCGCAATGGGGAGATGGGTGTGAGGCACGAGCCACAACGGCGCTGCAGCTGTCCCGCCCCGCAGCGGGAAGAGCAATGCTCCGGAGTGAAGCGAGGAAAGAAAGAAATGATGGCCCTGCAGTTTTGGGGAGGAGGAACCCTGATGGTAGGCCCTACTTGGCCGCGGCCCTCTGCATGGAGGGTGCTCGTGTGTCCAGGGAAGGAGCCTGCCCACAAACTCAGCAGCATCCACCGCATGAACGAGGTGAGCTGCCCCCACGGTGAGGAAGGGCACGCCCAGCAGCTGCCGCCGCAAAGAAGAGAAGACGCGGTAGCCCTGCCATGCTGTGAAAGATGGAGCCGGCTGGTGACGCACCGGAGGCCGCATCAAGACAACCTCCCGCGGAGACAGGAAGGATGCGGCCGCAACCGCGTTTGAAACAACGTGTCCCCGGGAGAAAAGGAGAAGAAATGGCCCAGCCATGCTGGAGAGGGCAGATTCAGCATGCAACCCCGATGACTTCCACCACAGCGGTAGCAAGAACCGCTGGCCCCCCCACAGTGATCCTGATGAAGCGGCTCCACGTGGGACCGAATGACAGGAGGAGGATCCAGTGTACACCCCCGCGGCACCGGCTGCATCAGATGAAGAACCACAGGATTCCTACAGTGATCTGCCTCAGTGCTCTTGCAGGTGCAGAAGAGGCACCCGCCCGAGCCCTGAGCATGGCACTGGGCCAGGCGGCAACGGTAGGGAAGTGCTCCAGACAGCCTGGAGCAGCAACAGGACAGGTCCTGGCACGATCCCGGGCCGACAGGCGGTGAACTGAAAGCATAGTGCCCCAATCCAGGGCGGCATCGGGAAGTGTACCAGCGAGGTCCCAGGATGCCCGCTAGTAATGGAGATAGCAACTTTAGGCCAGAGGCGCCCCAGCAGCTGGTCCCAAAGAGCAACCTGTGCTGAGTGCGCAAGACACAAAGCAACGCTGGGGCACCAGTGCCCACAGGGACTACAACGCCTCTACAGTAGGACTTCCACCCTCATGCTCCCCAAGGCTCCAACCCATGACATTGGGGTGCACTGCGACCTGCGCATGGTGTACCTCAGTAACAACGTCGTGCCTGAGGCGCTGCATGGGACAAGGTGCACTCTACACTGCCAGGCACACCGAGAGGACGAATCTCATTGTGCACTAGAAACACCGAGCCACTGCAATCACCCAGCGGGCCTTATGAGTGGCCTCAACACCAGGTGAGCCACCGCAGTCACCCTGCCTGCCCACAGGTGGCCTTGACACCGAGCCACAAAGGTTCCTGGACTGCATGCTACTGGTGTCGCCTTTCATGCCACGCCGTCGTAAAACCAGGCCAGTGTGGGCTCTGGGGAGGTACCAGCCGCCCACCCCCCCCGAGTTGAGCCAACAACGTGTGTCCGACCAAACCATGCAGCCCTGCCACCTGACACCTAGAAACAGTGCAACGGGCAGGGTATGGGTTGCAGCTCATCATGAGTGCTTGTATGCCCTCGATGCCCCAGCGAACTGTGCTTCGTGGCACTGCCCTAAAGTCAAGGGACTACACTGATGTGGCCCGTGGCACGTGGCAGGTGCGGTTGTTGAACTGCAACATCAGGGGCCTGTACCCAGGAAGTTACTCATGAACGGACGCTGGTGGAAAACAAACTGGTCTCCTGCAGTCCTGCCGGTGCTTTAAGAGGACTCAGTAAACATACGTTTTGATGCTGGGAACCTGCATGGCATTTACGTGCTTAAAGTGGTCTCACAAAAAAGAACAGGGATGTGAAGCTGTACTCCTGCATTTTGGGAGGGGTGCTCTATATGGTACCAGGGGCTATCTGTGAGCGTCAGGCGATGGTGGCAAGTCCGTACCCCAGGTTAATAAATGGTTTGTATCTTGCGGTCTAACTGCCAACCACCCCCCGGGGCATCCCACCCTGTGACCATCACAGGACACAGGAGGGTGATGGGTCGGTAGGTGATAAGTACACAAGGATGTGAGACCATGGGGGTCATTACAAGGTGGGCGGTAAGGGATACCGGGCACCGCTAAGAAGACCGGTGCCGGTAATCCCTTACTGCCCTATTCCAAGGTCCCTTGGCAGGGACCGTAAGCAACGTGTGGTATGACCACACGTCCCTTACAGGTCCCACTAAGGGACCAGGGCGCTAATAAAGGGGTTGCAAGTCGCGAGCCCGTTATTAACGCCCTCCCCGTTCCCGTTGAGCCCTATGGGGGCTCAAATGGGAATGGTCTGTTGAATGGGGACTTACCGGTCCCGCCAGGATCGGACTACACTGGTAAGTCCCCATTGAACGAGACCGGACACGGGCACGGTATGGGAGCTAACAGCTCCATGGCTACCACCCATCTCGTAATGAGGCCCCATGTGTGTTTACGGTACATCCTGTTTGAAGTTGGTCCCCCGATTCGGAAGGGGGGACCCAGGGGGGAACGCGAAGCGTTTCCCCCCGGGGAGTTTTTGGCGCTGCACACAGCCAGCGAGTGGCTGTGGGGGGGCAGAGCGCCTCCCGGGGGTATTTAAGGGCTCAGGGAAGGTAGTAGCTGGGCCTAGGAGTGTGCGAGGTAGATCAGGTGAGGTAGGGGAGTGTTAGTATAGTGTTAGTATAGTGGGCGGTTAGGTAGTTTGTTAGTTTGTTAGTTTAAAAAAAAAAATATATATATATATATATTTTGTGTCTAGTTGTATTTAGGGGTGCCGTAGATAAGACACCCCTCGCTACTTACCGTATCTCCTGGTCTGCGTTGTTAGGGAAGTGAAGGAAGTTGTTGGCTCGAGGGCGCGGGGGTGCCGTGGGCGAGTAGGGGAGTTTTTTATCAGGCGCATCCTTGCTCCGTTCGCTTGCCGGCGGGGTGTTTGGGTTGTGGGAGAAACATTGTGCTGCCACGAAGCGCATCCGCACTGGAGCGGGTGGGGGACAGCACATTTTACTTTGTATACGGCATTGGCGTTCCCGTGTTGTTCGGCGGGGAGAGGGGAATCGTGTGTGCGGTGTCCGTCGTGTGACAGAGGGGGCAGTGCGCTCCCATTTAAAGGGGCCTCGTCCATTTGTTGGTTTGAGGTGCGGTGGTGCTTACTCGCCGCCAGGGGGCAGTGTGACAGGGAAGCATTATGTTAGTTGGGCTTATTGTTGTTGGGGATTTTCTTTTTCTGGTGGCACTTCTTTGCCAGGGCAGGGGGCTACAGGGGCTAGGGCAGTATCTAGGAGGCAATTAGAGGGGGCAAATAAATTTAAAAAAAAAAAAAAAAACCTAGTTTCAAAGTTATTAGTTGTCAATTTTGGGATAGGTCCACGGGTAGTTTTCGGCTCGGGGGCTTAGGTTTGCTAGGTTCATTTTCAAGGGGCATATATATTGTGGTGCACAACCAATTTAGTAGTGCACAATGGTGGGCCAGGGAGCCAGCAGGAAGGGGATGGTTGATGCTAAGGCTCTTAGGGAGGCTTTGGAAATGATTAGTATGGCATCTAGGGCCCAGTTAGAGGGGGCAGTGGGGGAGGTCACTGGTGGAGGGGGCACGGGGGAAGGGGAGATAAGTGATGGTAGGCCGCAGCGTAGAGCAGCGGCAGATGGGGCTCTCGCGGCAGTGGTGGCTTGCACCCCATCGGCGGGAAAAGGGGAGGTTTGGGAAACTAGGGGTAGGAAGTTGAGGAAGGAGATAGATAGGAGGGCGTCAGGGGGAGAAATGATTTTGGGTGGGCAGCCATGGAGGGAGGGAGCGTGCCATAGTGCTAGGGAAGATAGGAATTTTCAGATGGAGGGGGCTCAAAGAAATCAGAGTGGAGCCGGTGAAGGGGTGCAGAAGGGCAAAGGGGAAGAGGGGGTAAATACCTGCGGAAGAGTGCAGGTGGGAGAAGGAGGGAGAGGTCACCGTCACTTGAGGAAGTTGGAGTGGGGCGCGGAACGAGGAGTAGGAGGAGTGAGGGCGGAGGGCGTTGCGCAGCCCCCGCTGGTCAGGTGGAGGTTGAGGGTTTCAGTACGGCCCCTCCTCGGTCAACACAAGGAGAGCCTAGAGGGCGCAGCACAGCCCCTAGCAATGAGGATTCCAGGGTGGAGGTCAGAACGCCTCGCCCGAGAGAAGAGGACCAGGCAGGGGTTTCCACAACCCCGCCGAGAAGACGGCAAAGGAGTGGCGGGGCGGAGACCCCGGGCTCGCAAGAAGATCATCAACTCAACTCGGGCATGAGCTCGCATCCGCAATGGTATTTAAGGGGTGATGAAGTTGGATGGGAGGAATATGTGGGGCAATGGGAATTGGAAGAGTACAGGGCGGAAAGGGAAAGGGGGGAGGAGAGAAGAAGGTCAACGTGGGACATGGAAAGGGAAGGGCAGGGTGGACAGGGGGGAAGGGGTCAAGGGAACTATTGGCTGGGTGAGTGTGCTGACATGTTTTGTCCCCGCAGTAGGAGCCCTCTAAGAAAGGAGAGGAGGAGCATCGGTGTGGACGCCAGACCACAGGCGGCAGGTGTGGAAAGTGGTGAGCGGGAAAGGGAATGGTCATCTGCATGGCAGAGAGGGGTCCCAGGAAGGGGGACAGAGGAGGAAGGGTCTGGACTGCGAGATGTAAGGAAAGAAGTTGGTGTGCAGGCCATTGGAGCCACAGGGGTTGAGAAGAGCATTTGCTCGGTGGAGGTCCAAACGGACAAGGTGGTGGAGCCATTGGTGCTCGAAGTGCAAGATGGAAAAGATAAGGAGGTTGAAGCGAAGGGAAAGGAGAAAAAATTGCCATACATGGGGATAACAAAACCATTGGGGGCGCACTTGATGGCAGCGACCAGGGAGAAGATTCAGGCAGGGGAATTTGTCGATGTCTTTAAATTGCTACATAGAGAAGTGAGAGCAAAAGAGGGGTCTAAGGAGGAAGAGAGGGAACTGGCTTCACGCCCAAGGGTCCCGGTGACTATTGAGAATTGGACGTCGGCGTTTATCATTTATGCCAGTGTGTATTGTGAAAAATTCCCGGAGCGTTGCGTTGCCCTGCTTAAATATATGGATGTAATAAGGAAGGCTTTCACGAGTTTGGGGGTTTTGCCTGGGTAAGGTACGATGAGGAATTCAGAGCGAGAATGGCAGAGGACAGTCAGGCGGTCTGGGGGGAGATGAACATGGATCTCTGGCTGCAATGGATGGCCCCAACGAGGCCTGCCCCGACATTGCACACAGCAAGTGGGCTGCCTGTGCCTTTCCGGCCCTTTCTTGGTCGCCCCGCCCATGAGGGGGAGGGGGGATGAGGCAGGGGTCAGTCCTCAGCAGCGTGCTGGGGGTATAATAAGGACGGCTGCACAAGGACCCTGTGTAGGTTCAGGCACGAGTGTAGCAAGTGTGGTGGAAAACACCCTCTCACTCAGTGTTTCCAACAGGGAGACAGGGGGAGGGGGAGAGGTTCAGGAAAGGGGGTTGTGGGGAAAAGCCTTTACTCCAATTAAAGTGGGTGTGTTGGAAAAATGGTTGCAATTTTATCCGGATAGGGAAGGGGCTAAGATCTTGAGTGAGGGTTTTGTCAGGGGTTCAGACTAGGTTACCAGGGCCCAAGGGTGCGGCGGTGGGCTGAAAATTTGAAGTCGGCGAGAGAGAATGTTGAGGTGGTAAGACAAAAATTGAACAAGGAAATAGCAGCAAGGAGGATAGTGGGCCCATTTGATGACATGCCAGGTGATTTAGTGATATCCCCATTGGGGGTGGTGCCCAAGAAAGCTCCGGGGGAGTTCAGACTGATTCATCATTTGTCATGGCCGGAGGGTATGTCAGTTAATGATTTCATTGCCCCGGGAGAATGTGGGGTTGTGTATGCAAGTGTTGACCAGGCGGTTGAGCTGATAAGGAAGGAAGGGCGGGTGGCCTTCATGGCCAAATGCGACATCAAGGCGGCTTTCAGGTTACTGCCGTTGCACCCGGAGGATTTTTGGTTGTTGGGTTTGCAGTTTGAGGACCGCATATACATAGACAAAGCATTGCCAATGGGGTGCGCAATTTCCTGTGCCTTGTTTGAACGGTTCAGCTCTTTTCTACAGTGGGTTTTCTCATTTAGCTCGGGTTGGGAGAGTGTGCTGCACTATCTGGATGATTTTCTGTTCATTAGCGGGGCAAAAAGAGAGGAGGACTGCAAAGAAATGCTAAAGTTGTTTCAGGAATTGATGGGGGAGCTGGGGGTACCCTTAGCCGAAGACAAAACAGAAGGGCCGGCAGTGACTTGCTTGTAAGGTGGTGGCCCCAGGGCGGACGTTTTGCAGGAACATGGCAAGGGCCATGGCGGGGGCAAAGTCCCCACATCATCGGATAAGGGTATCGGGGGCAGTGAGGGAGGATTGCAGAATTTGGCTGCGCTTTTTGGAGAGTTTCAATGGAGTGTCAATGTGGTTGCAGGGAGACCCGGTGACATGGGAGGTTCAGATATTTTCGGATGCAGCAGGGGCCAGAGGTTTCGGAGTGTTTTGGGGGGGAAAGTGGTGTGCGGAGAGGTGGCCAGCGCGGTGGTTGAAGGAAGGGAGGAGTATAGCATTCCTTGAATTTTTTCCATTACTAGTGGCATTGGAGTTGTGGGGGAAGGATTTGCAAAACAAGAAGGTGAACTTCAATGTTGACAACGAATGCGTGGTCCATGTGGTGAACAGGCAGTCAGCTAGGGATCAGAGGGTGGCAAGACTGATGAGAGAATTTGTTCTGCGTTGCATGGAATGGAATGTGGTGTTTAAGGCAACACATGTGCCGGGGAAGGATAATGGCATTGCTGATGCATTATCTCGTTTTCAATGGCAGAGATTCCATGGATTGGCTCCAGATGCAGATCAGGAGGGGCTGCAGATTCCGGAGGAGCTGTGGAAGATAGGAAGCTGAGAGCGCTGGCTTTGGTGGAGGATTCATTGGCCTCGGCGTCTAAGAAGTTATACAGGAGGGCATGGGAGGATTTTATTAGAGGAGGAGCTTGTAGCTGGAAGGGTAGATGGGATGCGGAAGAGCGGAGGAGGGATGATGTCACGAATTTCCTCCTGAGGTGCATGGACAGGGGCTGGTCAAGGGCAACGATAGCAGGAAAGCTAGCAGGGATTGCCTTTTATGGGAAATGGTTTTGGGGTTTTCAGCCAAGTGGGGGGGAAATGGCAAGTAGGATGTTGGAAGGATGGGCAAGGGAGAGTAAGAGGGACAAGGATAAGAGGAGGCCGATATCGGCGGAATTGCTGCAGAGGTTGATTGAGGTGGTGGGGGGAGTTTGCTGGTCGGTATGGGAAGGGGAACTGTTTGCGACTTGTTTTACGTGGTTATTCTTTGGGGCTTTCAGGGTTTCTGAGTTGGTCGGGGGAAAAGGGGGTTTAGGGGGACTGCAATGGGAAGATGTTCAAATTACAGAAGTAGGTTTAGACATCAGGATTAAAAGGTCTAAGACGGATCAGAAGGGTAGGGGCTCTTGGGTTCTGCTGGGTCGAGGTAGTAAGGTTTTATGCCCAGTTCAGGCAGGCAAGGCGTGGAAGGAGCGCTGTGGGGGTAAGACAGGCTTGGTTTTTCAGCATGCAGATGGATCGCCGGTTGCAGCGGCCCAGGTGCTAGGGGTATTGCGGAAGGCGCTGGTGGCAGTGGGAGAAAAGGGAGAGGATTTTGGGACTCATTCCTTTAGGATGGGCGCAGCATCTGAGGGTACCAGGCTGGGTTTTTCAGAAGACAAGGTGAAAAGATTGGGGCGTTGGAGCTCTGGGAAATACAAGGGGTATGTCAGGGAGTTTGATAAAGGGGAATGTTGAAGAAAGGTGGAATAGGACTTTGTGGGCCAACTGTTGTTGTTGAAATATTTTGACGTGTCAGTGATTTTGTAATTTCTTTTTCAGATGCTGCGCGAAAGAAGGGGGAGTTGGCGCAAGTTTGGATTGTTGGTCATTCAATCGTTAAGTGGGCTGGGAAAGAGGCGGAGAAAAGGGTGTTTGGAAGGCAACTTAGGTGAAGTTACAAGGAAGTGGTGGTGAGATGGCACGGGTTGGGGGGCCTGCGGTGGGATCAGCTGCTTCCTATATTGGCAGGGATGAGGGAACGCTATGGGGTTCCAGAGGTGGTGATTATGCATGCAGGTGAGAATGACCTGGTGAGGGATATGGGGGTGGCTCTGCTAAAGAAAATGAAGAGGAACTTAGTGTGGGTGCGGGAAATGTGGCCTCAAGCAGTGGTGGTGTGGACTAAGTTGTTGCCGCGAAGAGTTTGGAGGGGAGCGAGAAGTGAGGGAGCAATAGAGCGGGCCAGGAAGGGGATAAACAGAGAAATGGTCAGGTTTTGCGCCTCGGTGGTGGTGCAGGTCATGGACCATAAGGAAATAACATATGAGGGTCTCCTTATCTTTAGAGAGGATGGGGTACACTTGTCCGTGTATGGGAATAATCACGACCTGGTGGACTTGGGTTCTTGGCTGGGAGACTGGGTAAAAAGTTTGAGGTAGGAAAAATTGGGGGGGAGGGCGGGGCAGAAAGAACTCCTCGGGGGAGGGTTTTTCTGGTGCCGGGGGCATGGCCCCTTTTGATGTGGGGGGAGGGAAGCACAATGGGGGAATAACACGGGAAAGGATGGGGTGGCGCTGTTTGCACAAGCAGGTCACCCCGGGAGAACAGGTATTGAGCCTGGAGGGGCATGGCCCCTGGGAGAAAGCGGGACGCCTGGAAAAGGGGCAAGGAGACGGTACGGTCCAAGGGATAATTAGGGAGGAAATGGGTTATTTAATTATTTATTTGTTGGGGAAAAATGAAAATGAAAATGTTTAATTTATTTAATTGGTTGTTAAAATATTTCTTTAGTTTGTTAGGCCATGGAGCCAGTTAAGCGTTTTGATTGTAAGCTTTGGCCTGTCACATTAAAGCGACCTTTTCCACTTTTAAATGAGTCTGGGTTTTTGGCGCTGCACACGGCCAGCGAGTGGCCGTGGGGGGGCAGAGCGCCTCCCGGGGGTATTTAAGGGCTCAGGGAAGGTTCGGGAGGCAGGCGACGGTTAGGACTTGGCGATTGTCCCTCCCTCCCACCCCTTCAATTTGGTTTTAGGCTGGTGTCTGGGATGGAATGTGTGGGGTTTCCATTGTTCAGGGGATTATGTGGGGGGTTTTAGATGACATGGCAAGTTTTTTAGGAGTTTTGGGGTCTGTTAGGATGGTAGGGGTGGTAGTTTTGTGTGACAGCTCAGGGCATTGTGAAAATTTGTGTGTAATATATGTTGCTGATGTGGCAGGTCAGGCTGGCTGTAGGTCATAGGAAGGGGGAGATTGGTGTAGAGGGGAGTTTGAAGGGTTTGAAGTGGGTCGGGGCGCCGGGGGAATGGCCCCTTTTGATGTGGGGGGAGGGAAGCACAATGGGGGAATAACACGGGAAAGGATGGGGTGGCGCTGTTTGCACAAGCAGGTCACCCCGGGGGAACAGGTATTGAGCCTGGAGGGGCATGGCCCCTGGGAGAAAGCGGGACGCCTGGAAAAGGGGCAAGGAGACGGTAGGGTCCAAGGGATAATTGGGGAGGAAATGGGTTATTTAATTATTTATTTGTTGGGGAAAAATAAAAATGAAAATGTTTAATTTATTTAATTGGTTGTTAAAATATTTCTTTAGTTTGTTAGGCCATGGAGCCAGTTAAGCGTTTTGATTGTAAGCTTTGGCCTGTCACATTAAAGTGACCTTTTCCACTTTTAAATGAGTCTGGGTTTTTGTGCAGTAAGCCAAAAGTAATGTTGTTCTGTAATGGGAGGGGGGAAATCAGTTACGTTGTATTACAGGTTGTTTTGTTCCTTATGAAAAAGGAGGGATGTTGTGTAGTGAACCCTCCCGTGTATGTTCCCCCTTAAGGGGAATTTGTTCCTCCCCCGTGTATTGCCCTTTGTGTATGTCCCCCCTTAAGGGGAATGTGTTCCCCCTGTGTATTGCCCTTTTAAGATGGGCCACAAGCTAATAAAAAGGAGCCCTGCAGGCACGTGCGGCAGTACGGGTGCAGACTCCATGAGAGAAGCAAACCGAGTCGTCTCTTATTGTGGCCTGCGGGCCCACCCTGTCTAATCAGGGCCTGCAGGCCAGGGTGCCATGGAGCCACCCTGCCTGGGAGGCAGCTTGGGTCCACAGGAGTTGGGGGTGCTCTAGCCTGCCCCCCTAGAGGCACATGGCCTCCCCAGTGCTGGCGTCCCATAGCACTGCAGGGTGGGGTTGGCACGATGCCCATGGCTAGCCCCCACCGATCCAACCTCTGAGGCACTGGGCCTCTTGATGCTCACCAGTGCTGGTGTCCCATAGCACTGCAGAGGGGGGCTGGCGTGATGCCCATGGCTAGCCCCCATCGATCCAACCTCCGAGGCACTGGGCCTCTTGATGCTCACCAGTGATGGTGTCCCATAGCACTGCAGGGTGAGGCTGGTGCGATGCCCATGGCTAGCCCCCACCCATCCAAACTCTGAGGCGCTGGGCCTCTTGGTGTCCCATAGCACTGCGGGGGGGGGGGCTGGTGCGATGTCCATGGCCAGCCCCCCCTCCCCTACCGACCTCCGAGGCACTGGGCCTCTTGATGCTCACCGGTGCTGGTGTCCCATAGCACTGCAGGGGGGGGGGCTGGTGCGATGTCCATGGCCAGCCCCCCCCCTAACGACCTCCGAGGCGCTGGGCCTCTTGATGCTCACCAGTGCTGGTGTCCCATAGCACTGCGGGGGGGGGGGGGCTGGTGCGATGTCCATGGACAGCCCCCACCCATCCAACCTCCGAGGCACTGGGCCTCTTGATGCTCACCAGTGCTGGTGTCCCATAGCACTGCGGGGGGGGGGCTGGTGCGATGTCCATGGCCAGCCCCCCCTCCCCTACCGACCTCCGAGGCACTGGGCCTCTTGATGCTCACCGGTGCTGGTGTCCCATAGCACTGCAGGGGGGAGCTGGCGCGATGTCCATGGCCAGCCCCCCACCCTTCCGACCTCCAGAGCATCATATCAAGGCCATGGCCAGCTCACCCCAGTAACATTGGTCAGTCTCTGCTTTTCACCCAGTGGCACTTTGCTTTTGATGATTCCTGGAACAGGCGTATGGGAAAAGCTAACCTAGAAGCCACGCTGCTGTGACGCAACAGCAAGGGCCGCATGGCAGGTGTCAGACATGCCACGGGGCCAAGTGTCCATGCTTCAGGATGTGTATCCTACCCTCCCACCTCCCCTCGGTGTAGAGGACTGCACCGCTCATGGCCTCCGCATCTCCGTGTAGAATATTACGCTTCATCATTGTGTAAGGGAGGGAGCGCAATAGAGATACTACTGCTGTATTGCGCGCCGTCAAGGACAAAGATGAAATGGGGAGACTCAAAATTGGGACAGCTTCTGTGAAAGGCTAGGGGGGCGTGGGGGAAAGGCGGTGGCGACTCGTATCTCATCTGATAATAAGGAGCGCGATTGAGGTAGCAAATCTTACCTGGCGAGACTGTGTGGCCTGCATAGGGAAAAGGTTTGGCCAGGAGTAGGAAGCACCTGCTTAATGCTACATGTGCCCGAGCAAGCTTTAACCCCTTCTTACTCCAATCAAACTAATTCAGTTCAGCACCAATGACAACTTTCTAGCGGATTTCATCTGACCATTTCTGTAGATGATGTGCACTACATGAAATGGTGAAATAATGACTCCACCTTTTCTCCCGGTGACTTTCCTTCGGTATGTTGGCTTTGTGCCCACTGCAGTGATCTATATGACACCTGAAGCCAGATCTCTGCTGCAGGGCTTTAACCCAATGAGCTATTCTTGGAATCCATTGGCTTTCATGAGTAAAGCTTTTTAAAATGCTCCTATAGCTGCTTTTGACAGTAATAATCTCATCAGAAATGGAATGATGTGTGTCATCGATCAGTCTGGCAAGATGGGCAGGTGGGTTAATGCACATGTTGTCTGGAATTCTGAACAGCTTGAGCGTCACTGGATCCAGTTCTGTCCTATTCTGTCAGAACCAGCGCAGCTTTCATCGCTCCAACGGTAAAAAAAATACACTATATATATATATTTTAGAGAAATGTAATTTTGAGGAGCCTTACATTATTTTTTTTATCTTAATAAAGCAGATTAAAAAAACGAATATGGTTATTTTTAAAAAAAAATCAATAATTTCTTTTTTTCTTTTCCATTGCCATTTTTGAACAGTTTTCAAGTCTATAAAATGCGTGTGTCAAGGGGGCGAGGCTACTAAAAACGTGGGCGGGGCTTCATCGCTGGTTTTTGCGTCAAACAAAGGGTGCATTCCCTAAGTCGCAGCCACCCAAGAGAACTAGCTGTAGCACTTATAGGTTACAAGTGACTCAATTCCCGAGTAATGTAAACTCCTCCCTCCACTAGTAAAAAAGTCCTCACCATAAACTCTCAACCTCAAAATATTGCTAGACCTGGCGCAAGGGCCTCTTCCGTGAGTCGGGTCAGAGCCTCCAGCGTTCTGCTTTCTCTCTGCGTCACCTTCCTGTTGTGTTCTTCCGCTGTTCCAATACAGTCAGCTGAGGGTTTATTCTGATTCCTACTTCCCCTTGCTCAATCTTGCTTCACGGTGAACCAGACACAGGGGTGCAAACTGGCGAGATCTCCTAGAGCAATTGCCAGCTCAAAACCAGTAGATAAACGTGAGTTCCCAGCACCACTTCCCTGAGTGCTAGCACATGTCATGTGTGAACCATGGCCCACATGACATGTCTGTCCGATATTGGCCATCTTCACTGAATCCTGCAAGATAAAAATAAAACAACTAATACACGCTGCATTAAGTCAGGCGTCAATGCCCGGTACGCTAGACGTGGTCCCACGGTCGGTGACCACAATCATCACACTCAACACCCAGGGACTGAACCCCCCCATAAAAATAAAAGGGATTATCCACCGGATTACGCACCTGGTGAGGGCAGACGAGAAACGTTGCGAGCGTCCTAAATTCCCATCTCAATTCTTTGCTTCTCACAATTCCCAAAAAAGAGCGGTTGCCATCCTTATTGCCAGGGAGAGTCCATTCACACTCAGGGGCATTCAACGAGACCCACAGGGATGCTTTCTTTTCCTAAAGGGGTTGGTGGGGGGGCAACCAGGTGACCCTGCAATCAATATACGCCCCCAATAAAGCACAAGACACATTTCTTCTGACCCTCAGCTGCAATCTGTTGGGCTTCACGGAAGGCGTGGGGACTTTAATATGGTATCAGAACTGCAACAAGACAAAACACGACCCACAACACAAACCAATTATCATAATCCTTTTGCCCTAATGTATTCATTCCGAGAATTGAATGTAGTGGAATCATGGATGGTGCTACACACAGGGTAAACTGATTTCACATTCTTCTCACATGTTCGTAGAGGACACTGATGCTGGTCCCATGCCCGGCCGAAGTCGAGATAGGGCTTTGGCAACTGTCACATCACTCCCGTTCATAGGTCATCTACAAACCAGGCAATTAGACCAATTGTCCCCAAGCCCCCGTGGTGCCGGCGTAAAGCTCTTTTGCGGGACCCGGTCGCGAGGTCAGAGCTAGCGGAGCAAATTGACCAATATTTCCAAACCAATATGACTCCAGGCGTGGCATGGGATTCCATCTGGGAAGCTTTCAAGGCGATCATAAGGGGCGTATGTATCTCCTGAGCTTCCGCATTTGTAAACACCAGCAAAGGGGTCAGGTTGCAATTGGAGGGTGAGGTTTGTGTTGTACAGATATACCGTACACTCGTGTATCCAAACCTATAAATAGTTTGCGCTGTATGCTCCTAAATACACACTCCTTAGTTAAACATGCAATTGATATTGCAAGTCTAATAGAGGACCAACATCTAGATCTCTGTGCTCTCACAGAGACATGGGGAACTAAGGCTGCAGCTCCATCTTTGAATCTAGCTATTCCAGTTGGATATTCTATGATTAGGAAAGATAGGATGGAAGGTAGAGGAGGCAGGGTTGCTTTTATATTAAAGGATGCCATAACAGTTTAGGAAACAGTTGGTCTTACTATCGAGAGGGTAGATTCCATTCACATAAAAATAGGTATGAACTCTGAAGCCACTACCAATTTTGTTTTACTCTATCGTCCTCCCGCATAAAAAATTGACCTATCGGAGGCAATTAGCAATTATTTGATTCCTAGCTTAAACTCACTTCAAAATACATAATTCAGGGAGATCTGAATTATTGGTTAGGATCCAGTCTGCATCAGGGGGCCACAGATTTACAACATCCTCTGAGTAACTTAGGATTCATCCAACATATGACGTCCCCAACTCATGTTCAGGGTCATACATTAGATTGGCTTTGTGTCTGAAATACTACTTGCAGCGAGGTGAGCACTAGTTCTGTCTCTGGTCGGACCATTTTTTAATAAACTTTTCCATTATAGTACCTTTTCCAACTAAAAAGAACCTCAATCTACCAGGAAGTATGTCTCGTAATCTAAAGCACTGAACAGCTGCCAATATTGAGCCACTGATTGGTAATGCATTGGATTTTTTTCCAGAAAAAGAATTGACTGTTCAAGAAATGGCCGCAGCCTTAACAAATAATCTGACAAGTATTTCAGACAAATTAGCCCCAATAACACCGAAAAAGACATGTAAAGATTACAATAATAAAAAGAGCTGATTCTCTGAAGAGCTGAGAAAACTTAAATCTGCTTCCATTAAAGCCTTTCATGTATGGAAACGTGATATTAAACCAGAGTCATTAGCTATATACAAGAAAACAGTAAATGTCTCTAAAAATGCCCTTTTGTTGGCGAAAAGAAATGTTCACAATACTTGCATAACTAAGGCTGAAACTGACACCAAAGAATTATTTAAAATATTAAAGGAACAGTAAAATAACCTGGCTCCATTAGGGCTTGCAGAATCCAATGACAAGGAGTGGTGTCAACTTATTCAAGACGGACTCCAAAATAAGCTGCATAATATCCGATCAACAATGCTTGAAAAAAAGAAGCAGATTTCGGCATCTCCTGCTACTGTCTATCCCACGAACTTTAAAAAGAACTGCGACATCCCTATCTTCAACTTTCACTCAATAAGTGAATCAGAATTAGAAAAAAACTATTGAACAGATGAAACCATCACATTACAGAGGAGATGCTTGCGCATCAACGATAATCAAGACTTGTTCTCCATCAATACTCAAAGCAGTCTGTACTTTTGGTAACGCCTCACTTCTAGAGGGGAAAGTAGCAAAGGACTTGAAACAAACTATGGTTACCCCAATCATAAAAAAAACGGGACTGCCAAGGGACAATCAGCTGAATTTTTGAATTCTCCAATCCTTTTAAAAATACTGGATCGGGTAGCATATCAACAAATCTCAGATCACCTGAACCAAGCCTCCATCTTGCATTCACATCAATCAGGCTTACGAAACCTATTTGGTACTGAGACCTCACTTTTAGAACTTAAGTCTAGGTTGTTAGCACAGATGGACAACAGTAGGCTCTCATTAATCATTTCATTAGATCAATCCGCGGCCTTCGATTTAATAGACCATTCTATACTGAATATAAGGCTCAAGGAAGTCCCACAGTTTTCGGATCAGGCAACTTCTTGGATTGCTTCCTTCCCAGAACAAAGACTTAGCAGTGTGTGTTCGGACATTGCGGAAGCAGACCCAATTTCAGTACTTTATGGAGTCCCGCAGGGGGCAAGCACCTCACCATGCACCTACAATCTCCTCATGGCACCTTTCTTTTTTATGCTAGAACAGGAGGGGGTTGTCTTTTCAAATTATGCAGACCGCACCCAATGTGTAGTGCCTCTAACAGGTTGCCATGAACAGGACGAGATCGAAGTTAACAGGATCTTTAGCTTGATCGGGAAATGGATGTCAGATAATTATCTCGCATTAAACAGGAGTAAGACAGAGCTAATGATCGTAGGTAGTCCTTAGGCTCTGAAGGCCCTAAATCCTTCCTACCTATTGCTCTTTCAAGCTTGGGGATGACATCATAAGGCAACTCCCATAAACTAAAATATTGGGAGTTACTCTTGATCAGTCTCTTAGCATGAAGGCGCACGTAACCCCGGTTGTCTCTTCCTCAGTTTACTATGTTAAACTACTGTCTCACCTGAGGCCACTCATATCACAGAAAAGTTCATAAACCATCGCAAGAGCGATTATAGGGGCCAAGTTGGATTACTGTTGTAGCCTTCTGTTGGGCACCAGTAAGCGGGTCTTACATAGACTACAAGTGGTTCAGAACTGGGCCGTGAGAGTGGTAGTGGGGCTCACAAGGTGTGAGCACGTATCAGAGGCCAGGCAAACCTTCATTGGCTTCCTGTGGAATCTAGAATTAAGTTTTGAATGCTGGCAATGACTTTTAAATGTAGAATGCTGTTGATGCCACCATATCTCCAGTGCTACATTAAAGATAAGGAAAATACCAGACTTCTAAGGACGGGATCTCAAAATCTTTTGGAGCACCCGATACCAAGGACTTCCAAGGGTTCCATGTAATAATGTCGTCACAAAAATATCGCCATACAAAAATATCGCCGAAAAATTGTCGTTTTTTGTGGCGTCATTATTGCATGGAACATGCGGGGGACACTCCCGCAAACCCTCAAATTTTTATTTTAAATTTTAAAAATGTTTTACATTTTATTTTTTCAAGCTAGGCGCTTTAAAAGCAAAGGCACCGTTCTCTGCCTTGGAAGGGTATCAGGTATTAATATCACCACATATATGGTCACCCAAATAATATCGCCACGACATTTTCCCGGCGATATTATTTACGGCGACCATATATGTGGCGATATTAATACCTGATACCCTTCCAAGGCAGAGAACGGTGCCTTTGCTTTTAAAGCGTCTAGCTTGTGGAACCAACTTCCAGATCACCTGCGCAGACATAAGTGTCTGGCAATGTTCAAGAAAGATCTCAAAACACTTCTCTTCACTTGAGTTCTGTCCTAGTGGGTATGGCCATAGTAGGCAGACCTTCCCTTTCAGCCGATCCTCTTGCCAGGTTTAACTGGTGTATAGAAGAGTCTTAGCCAGCTTTTTAGGTAATTTTTCATTTCATGCTGTTTTGTGTCTTATCTGTCTGTCCCTTCATGCCTGCGGGTCCACAGTGCGCTATATAAATACCATGTAATGTAATGTAATGTAAAGGTGAAGGTGAGGTGAAGGAGCTGGAGAGAGTTCACAAAACAATCAATAAAACCATCAACTCCCTAAAAGCACTAAAGAAGCTCCGAAAGTCACCGGCTAAATTAGAAGCCCACCTCGCGGACTGCACCGCATATGCAATCCTAGCAACCAAACAAAAATACTACACACAAGGAAATAAGGCCAATAGGATACTTGCATACAAGTTGAAAAACCTCAGAGCAAGGAATAAAGTTGCAGAGCTAAAAGGGACAGATGGCACCTTGAGATAGGGGAAGGGAGAGAAGAACGACACCATACACCAGTCTTTCTCAGACCACATGACAGGCCTGCCTGGGGATAGGGAGGCTCAAAGACAGTACATAAAACAGGCGTGTATCCTCACCTTATCATGCCCTAACGTCCTTGGCAGCTAATGAAACCCCCGGCCCGGATGGATTCCCAGTGCAATTTTACAAACAATTAAAAAACCTACTAACGGGGCCCCTGACACAATTGTTCAATTCCTTCCTCACTTCCTCAGCGACAATGTCCACTATGGCCGAATTGCTCACTGTGTTGCTGCTGAAACTGGGGAAACAAGAGACAGATTGCAACTCCTATATACCAATAGTCCTCCTTACTACAGATGCAGACATTTTTGGAAAAATATTGGCCAACAAATTGGCAAGATCCTCCCCACATTTATTAATGCAGACCAATCGGGTTTCGTAACAGATAGGCCCATCCATGATAACATTCGAAGAGCTATGGACCTAATTGAAATGGGGCCGAATGCGCGGCAGGCCTCTTTGCTGGCGCTTGACGCCAGCAAGGCGTTTGATCATCTGGAATGGGGTTTTGTCGACAAAACGCTACTGGGGTTCGGACCCAACATTATCCCTTGGCTGCCTGCCCTGAGAGCAGGTCCAAACAATAAGATTCGGGTAAATCACCAAATCTCCCAGACAATATTCATGACAAAATGGACATGCAAGGAATGTCTGCTGTCCCCCCGCCTGTTCGTTTTAGCTATGGAACCATGGGCATGCCATAGCAGGGCCAACCAGGGCTTTCACAGGATAGAAGGCGGGAAACAACATCACAAGATATTCCTGTTTGCAGATGATATTCTGCTATTTTTCAGAGACACTGAACTCTCATTACCTAGTGCACTCTTGGAGCTTGAGGCCTTCCATGAGGTGTCAGGTTACAAAGTGAATTATGCGAAATCTCAGGGCCTCAACATCTCTGAACCAAGTTCCACAATTCGGAGGGTGGAAGAGAAATGCCCTTTTGAATGGTCCGACACAGGGCTAAAATACGTGCGGGACACGTTAACTACGAGATGTTCAGGCATAATATCCCACCTCTTCTGAAGACCCTGTCAGCCGTTCTCACCAAATAGCTCCCCCTGGAGATTTCCTGGCTGGGGAAGATAGTGGCTGTCAAAACGAATGCACTTCCCAGGCTCTTATATACACTTCACAGTCTTCCAATTAAAATCCCCAAACACGCTCTCATAGGCATCCAACAAAACATCTTTCGTTTCATCCGTGGAGGGAAACACCCTAGAATATCCCAGAAGGTCTTATATCGCTCTGAAGCTGCGGGGGACGTAGGAGTTCCCAATGTTAGAAGATACCTTCTAGTGGCCCAACTAGCACACATCCATAAATGGGCAGTACAACTTTCCCAGGCAGGATGGCCACATTTGGAGCAGGTGCCTACAAGTTTCCCCCTGCAACATCTCTTGAGTTTGAATAGGCAGGACAGAGAAAAGGAAGGTCCAATCTACACGGGCGACATTTAGCTACTGGGATGTGGGGCAAAAACTATGGGAAGTGATGCCACGACTGGGTCCTTGCTCACCTGTACTGAGGAAACCAGCATTCCCACCAGGCCTGGACCAGAGAACCTTCCGGCTGGATTAATGGGTGGACTGGGCCACTTCAGGAGTGCTATACAGGGGAGCAGCCTTCTTCATTTGAGGAATTTATAGCTGAATGTAACCTCTCGTAAGGCGATAGGCTGCTTTATTGCCAAATCCGGCATTAGATTTCACATCCTACTACAGGTGCAGGGGGTTCTAGGGAGCCTACAGCCCTGGAGGGACAGGCCTTGGATCTCACTGGGAAAGGGAAAATCTCACGCCTCTACCGGAACCTGGATAGATCCGATCCAGACAACAAACAAACGCACAACATACATGGTGGTGCGGGAGGGAGATCTGCAGCACGCGATACCTTTAGAATCTTGGGCACGGCACAGATGCACTCTTAATAAAGAAAACTCTTACAAAGTTATGATGAGATGGTATATCACCCCACGGCAGTTGCAGAAAAGGGATAGAAATTAACTGCTCGCCTGCTGGAGGGGATGCAGAGCTGTGGGTAAACTTTAACACTTGTGGTGATCCTGCCCACAATCACAGTATTATTGGAAAGAGATTTTGTCCAGGATTCGGGGCATCACTGGGGTAGAGATTTCCTGGGATCCGCTTATAGTCATTCTGGGGGACGCGGACCATGATAGCCCCTATGGCATGGGAGGGGACACCTCATCTCTCATCACACACCTGTTGCAGTCAGCCTGCCTCTCGCTGGCACACACATGGAAGGCCTGCGAGGGTCTGGACAGTCATTTCTGGTGGCCGAAGGTCTCGGAGATATGGGCAGCGGAAAAGAACATAGCAACTATAAGTAATATTTTACCCAAGATCTCTAGACAATGGCTTACCTGGGCAAGGTATAGCGAGGCTACATTAGACATCCCCCCAGGCCACAGATTTTAAGATACCTCTCAACATTCTATAAAAGAGGACCTTAGACCAGTACTTTTTCTGGGAACAGGGGAATGGGAATGAAGGGGGGTGGAGGGTTCCCGACTAGAGCACAAGTGGCTTCATATAGTGGGGAATTGGAAC
This sequence comes from Ambystoma mexicanum, assembly GCF_040938575.1. Classification (NCBI taxonomy): domain Eukaryota; kingdom Metazoa; phylum Chordata; class Amphibia; order Caudata; family Ambystomatidae; genus Ambystoma; species Ambystoma mexicanum. Next base: position 795,185,362 of record NC_090931.1, on the reverse strand, counting down.
CTGCGGTGGAATTGGGTACATTTTTATTGAATGTCCACGACAGATTGTCCATGTCAACAGTGTGTATCGTACTCGCTCTGATTTGACAAATCTATAAATGTGTAATTCTGGGTGCTCCCACCTATATGTTGTTATATGAAAATGCTAAATAAAGTTGACTAAAAAAAAATTCTGCATTAATGTTATTGAACTGAACTTAAACAAATTACTAGAACATGCATTTTTCACATGGAGATGTTCTTTACCAGGAAAATAGTAAACAGTGTTCATGTCTAATCTTGGCCTTTTGAGTATGTCATCAACATTGTTTTTCTCTTTCTATGTAATTGAAATAATCATCTTAACATTAGGCATCCCACCGCTAACTCTTTCCAAATTATCCCAGGATTTGGTGCTGCAGACATTTTATTTTAGAGTATGATGTATTTTTTTTATTTATTTTTTTGCAATTTAGTTTAGTAAAACCTTTAGCAAAAGATACAGCTATCAGACTGTGCATCCTCTTTTTTCCATCTAGCATTGTTTACCTTAGTTGGCAGGATGTCCAGTCTGAATCAGAGTAATGTATACCCCACCTTCCATGACGGGTATTTACACAAATACTGAGCACATACTCCCAATCTTTTATGGCCCCAGCTTACATTTTGATATCTCTCGTAACAGCCCACCTTAGCGGAGGTTCTACACCAGTCCGCTCTCCAGACTTTTTGTTTGGATTTTAGGAAGGGACCATTTATGAGAGTTCCGTCCAAATCCCATTCCTCCAGCCTACCAACTGTGCAGTCCTCCAATATATTTTTTAGAGGGCTCTCTCCTTCATTAAAATCTGCAAACAGCGTAATAGGTGGTTGAGGGTGGGATTTTGGAACTTGTGCTATAGCAAGATTCTTTTCCAGACAATATGGGCTTCCAATGATAGGAGTCCCAGCTCATACCTAATAACACTGATTGGGATTGCCTTCGGGAGCCCTAGCACTTCTTTTCAAATAAACCCCTCCAGGTGGCAGACATCCCCACCTAGGAGGCTGTTTTTTATTTTTTATTTTTATTGGTTTGTTACAAACCTTTTAAAAAAAAGTTGAGAACAATAAAAGATATGCATACACTAATTTATAGTGTTATTGCTAAAATTAGTGCAGGAGACCATGATCATTGACTAACAAACTAAGAAACCAACCATTGATAAGATACCAAACAAACGATTAAAACTACAAATAAGAGTGCAGGAGAATAAATAAAAATGAGGCACAAAATAGAAAAAAAGAAAACAAAAGGAACATTTGAGAATATATGAGTCTATGAAAAAAGCAGTAGCGTCTTCTTTTGTTCAATCTTTAGCTGTCAGTTTGAATGCTACTTTTTCTAAAAAGAAAGTTAGATCAATTGTTAATTTTTGATCAGTGTCGGAAAACAGTTCACGCCACCAATCGTCCGCGTCCAACGACGGTCTTGCTGCGAAAAATCTGTCCAAATGCAGGTTACGTTCTTGTATCAAATCCGGACCGAACAGGGTGAAGTGCTTCAACGTTTTCTGTGGATTTTGACACAATCGACATGCCAGTGATGGTTGATCGTCATTTTTTCAGAAATGTTGATTTTCTCTTGTTGGTAGCTGATTTAAGCGGAATTTGATGAATGTAAACCTGTGGGCTCTTCCAGGAAATGTTTCCAAGTACGGCTGATTTGTATTGTACTTCTTGGATTCAAACGGAACCAAACTCATGGCTCTGTGTTTGAGTCGAGTCTCTCCAGTGTCGATCCAATCTTGGGTCCATAATAATGTTTTAACTTTATTTGGATTGTTGCAAGGTTTGGTTGTCTGAACTAATGTCGGCTAATATTTTTTCCACGCGCTGAGCCCATAGTGTTGTTAAATTTTCACTGTTCCCACTTATTGGATCTTTCAGTATTTCGTATTGAGGAGCTACCTGAGGCGAGCTCATTTTACGATATTCATTGAGAGTGTTCCACATTATTCTTGCATTGATGGAAAGCAGACTGAGCTTGTATCTTATACATGCAGTCGGGACACCTCTGGGAAGCCACAAAACTTTAGATCAGAAGGAATTTTCTAGTGAAGACCAAAATTCAGACACACAGCCAAGAGCACTTTCAGCCCCATGTATCATAGCGCGGATGGCTTTCTTTTTGTAAAAGTTCAGCACCAGCCTTAGAGAAAATTTGCCACATTTTTTATTCAGCATGCAAGCTTGAGCCGTCAATTGCTTGCATTTGGCTTTGGTTTTTTCGACCCGGGGGTGTCATTGATGCTAGCACTAACACACATGCCTAGATATACAGTTTGTGTTACTAGTTCAATGGTTTCTTTTCCCATTTTCCATATTAACTTTTTCTTGTTTCTTCCTTCTTTGTTCTTCTGCAGGTTTTGTAAAAGTAGTATTTTGGATGTTTTTGGGTTGACACATAGACCATTTTGGTTCACATACTGTTGAAAGAGGTTTATTTTGCGCTCTAGGCCTATTGGTGTCAAATCCAGCAAGACCCGATCGTCTGCATACCGTATCCAATTTAATTTAGTGCCATTTAACTTCAGTGGAGAACAGGTTAAATATTATTGACGCTAGTGGGCACCCCTGTTTGACACCTCGGTATGTTTTTATAGGAGCCGATAGGGATCCCTTCTGGTCCACTTTTACTTTAATCTCTGTATCAGTGTGCAAGTCTTTTATTGCCATCAGGAGGCTATCTGGACATTTCCACTCGCTCATTTGTGACCATAGCAGTTGCCTATCAATGCTGTCAAAGGCCTGCGATAGGTCAATGAACGCAAGGTAGATTTTCTTTTGTTCTGATAGCCTCCATTTTTAGTACATTAAGGGTCATCAAATTTAACCCACAACCCACTCCCTTTACAAAACTAGACTGCCGATTGTTCAAATGGCCACTTGATGTTATCCACTTTAAAAGTTGTTTTTGCAGCTGGGTGGTATATAGCTTGCCTAAGTCATCCAACAGTGCGATGGGTTTGTAGTCATTTGGTTCAGCATGATTGCCCTTTTTAAAAATCGGTACGACTATCGCGCTTTTCCAAGTTAGCGGGACAGCTGCTTTACTGGCTATGTTGGAAAAAAGTTTTGCACAAAAAATCGCCCACTCTCTTGGATTTTGTTTTAAAGTATAGTTGGTTAGTCCATCTGGACCCGGTGCCCGCCATGAGCTACACCTTTGAATACTTTGGAAAATGTCCTCTTCTTCAAACGGCAGGTCCCATTTAGATAATTCTGGCAGTTTGGGTGCTGTTAAATTTCCTTTTTTTTCGTACAGTTTTCCAAAGTGACGGACCCACTGTGCTTCTGTGACCATATTAGTTTGTATGGCAAATTGTTTGCAGGAAGTGTTGTTTATCAATTTCCAAAAGTCTTGTGAATTTTTGTTTACTAAGCTTAGCATCATTGCCTCTGCATCACGTTGGTGTAGGATCCCCCTATGCGTGATTAAGCAATTTTTATATTTTTGTCTGGTTGCTTTTTGTGCAGTGTCTCTCGGTACTGTTTAAGCGGTCATGCTGACTGAGTTCCTTTCGAAGTTGCTGTTTCCTTTTTACTATTTCTTCATTTTATTGATGCAAGGGCTTGAAATAGCCTCTTTTCAAGTCTTGTGCTTTGTATGTGAACTGCTGTAACAGGTGAGTGTATTCCACTTTATTATTCATTAAGTCAATTGACCACCCAGTGTATGCATCTGTGATTGATTTTGCCTCATGAGGATTTATTTTCAATCTGATTTGGTTTGGTTCCATTGAGACATGCTGAGCCCAGATTTCGGGCTTGCATCTCTCTTGGAAGAGGATTGACATTTCCATTTGTCTATGGTCACTCAGAGGAGGCTTGGTTACTTGCAGGGGTGAAACTTGGCGGTTAAAAATTTTCAGATACATAGAAATATTATATGATCGATGACTGATCCTTGAGGCTCCATGTTGTTTGCGTAGGAATGTCACCTTCGGTGTTACCGTTTATCATCGTCAAGTTTCTCTCCTCCAGTGCAATGGCCCAATTTGTTGTGATTTTTTCCGCTCTTTCCCCGCTTTTTGAGGCTTTTATGCAGTCCAAATTAAAGTCGCCACAGAGTATTATATTTGATACTACCTGCACACCGTTGATCTCATCAATTAGGCCGCAGACCATATTCATAAATGTACTGGTCCCTGCCATTTTATGATGCCAGTAAACATTGATTATGTCCAAACGATTTTGGTTCTCGGGTGAGATGCAGTTAATTTTAAGCACACTATGTTGTATAAAGGCAGTGGCCCTCACTACAACTCATGCGGTAGCCGTGCCCTTATTAAGGGCACGGCTGCCGCCGGAGTTGTTTTTTTTCCGGCACCCGCGAATGGGCAATAACCGGGTCATGGCGAGTTTGGCAGACCCGGTAATTGCCCATTCGCGGGTGCTGTTATGGCCAGCCTCCCGATCCCCATTTTGCCCCATAGTGCAGAATGGGGGTCGGGAGCATGGTTGCACCGGCACCGTTAATAACGGTGCCGGTGCAATCATGAGTTCTGCTCGCGGTGCCAGTATGTATGCCTGGTCATACTTCGTAGCAGAACTCGTAGTGTATTGGAGAGGTAACAACATCGCCTGTAGCACTACCAGCACCGTTGTTGCCTTTCCGCCACACTCATAATGAGGGCCATTGTGGTTTGTTGAGCTCATTAACTGCAAGCTGAGGGTCTGCCTTTTTGTCTCATTATGGCTGGATTCATTGCCAGGTCAAACTCATCTGCCCCATACCTGAGCATAGGCTCAATCTTTGCCTTATAAAACTTTAGGAGTGGGATGATTGAACATTTTCCAAACAATAAGTTAAAGTCTCTCATCCGGGAGACTGCCATTGCGGCATTATTGTAGAAATCCTCCATTAAACGTTTCACATTTGGAGTGGGCAGAATATCATAACGCTGATATTTCAAGCTATATTACCTCTACCACCTTTCCCCCCTCCGGCCCCCCAACCACAAAAAGTTTTTCTTCATTCGCTTCCCTGCTGTCAGGGTTATTAGTTGGGGTTTCCTTGAATTAATGATTAGATTATTTTCTGTGCAGTGCTTTTCCAATTTAGTCAGCATTCTTTGCATGCCCACCTTCGTACAATCAAGCAGAATGATGTCGTCAGCTGAGGTTACCCAGTGAATCCTTGTTCCCAGAACCTTAGGGGCAAAAAGATATGCTGATTTAAGGTAGGCGCCTAATCCACCAACTTTGCATTAAATAAAAAAGGTGCCAATATGCATCCCTGTCGAACTCCACTATTGCTCTTAATTTCAGATGACAACACTTCCTCACCGTTTATCCTGACCCTAAGGGTAGATTGTTTGTGAAGTTGGATATGTGGGGCTAAAAGGCCCTCTGGGGTCCACCAATCAAATAGCTTCCTCCATAACTTATTCCTATTGACCCGATCGAAAGCGAGGGATAGATCTAAAGAAACTGCAAATACTTCCCTGTAGACCCCTTCCCACGCAAGGCGCTAGATATGATTTAGAACCCAGCTAGCAACATTTCGTCCCACATCTTTCCTGAATCCCAATTGGTTTGACTTCAGAATACTCCTTTTATTAGCACGTTCTTCAAGAGAGGAAAGCAGAGCTGATACACAAATCTTTGAATCAGCATCCAGCAATGAAATCGGGTGATCATTTTTTGGGGCACCTCTCGCTCCTTTCTTAAAGGTAGGAATAATATGAGCTCCCTTCCATGAGGACGGTATTTGTTTCAAGTGTATGATTGACTGAAAATACCTATACAGAATTTCACCCCATAATTCTGCATAGGATTTAATCAGCTTGTTGCATAGTCAATTTGGACCTGGAGCCCTCCAGTTGCTGCGCTTATCAATTATCTTTTCAATCAATGATTTTACCATTTTTAAACTGTCGCATATGTAAAAGCATCTTCGGGTTTATTGTACAATTTCGTTAAATGTGCAATCCAATCTTGTTCTGAGATTGGATTAGATTGTAAAACACATTGCGCCTCATTACAAGTGTGCCGGTAACAATGGTGCCGGTAGATCTACCGGCACCGTTGTTACCAGACCGCCACGCTCCGAGTTCTGTAAGTGACTGCCATCCCACCTGCCAGGTCAGACCTGGGGGGCGGGACGGCAGCTGCTCACAGACCTTGACGGAAGCACAAGCACTGTTGCACATGGAGCCGGTTCTTCCATCCTCCCCATTCCCATTGAGTCCTATTGGACTCAAATGGGAAAAGGGAGTAACATTTTCCGGCGCCTGACTTCACCGACCACTGTGGCTGTAATGCCCCGATGATTCTGTGAAGTCAGGTGCCGGAAAAAATGACAACTCTGGCAGCAGCCTGCCAGTTTTACCAGCACGGTTACTACCGGAGTTGTAATCAGGCCCATTGACTTATTTTGTTTTGTTTGATCAGTTTCCAGTAATTTAGATCCTTCTTCTCCATTATAGTATGGGTCATTTTTTCACTAACCCTTTGGTAAAACATTGTTTTAACTGCTCTAATTTTATTCTGGTATTTCTTTTTTAATTTTTTCTGATCTCTGCCATAATGGGGGAGAAGTCTACCTAACCTTTTGCACTTTTTTACATCTGGTCTGTACTCCCTTTTGATTTGTTGCAGCAATGGGTTATAGTCCGTCCAGTTATTTGGGGCTTTTAAACTCCCCGGCCTAAGAGAATTTTCTATACAATTTGGCAAAAAGGATGCCAATTCTTGATAGTCAGGATATTCTCCAACATCATTTTGGAATTCATCGTCAAGTCTTCCATTAGATTCCTTAATATCTCTCACTGCCCAAATCAGTCTGTTTTTACCAGCAGAGACAGATACTTCAGACATTTTCTTTTCCAAGAGGCCAGGTTGATTTGCAAGCGGAAACAATACTGTCACTCTAGAATGGTCACTAGGATAGCCATTACAAACCTTGCACACATGATCTTTCCAAAACATTTTATATTGGTTTGCTTCCTCGCAGGTTGCCATCCAACATCTTTCCTGCAGTTTCTTTTTAACATTATTTGGGTTTGACTGTAGGTCTTCTAGTGAAACACTCACCTGCTCTAGTAGGTCTCTACACCCTGTGGCCCCCCTTCTCACTGCTTTTTTGGGTCCTTTTGCTAGCTCCACTTTAGTTAGTGCTAATTTTAAGGCTGCGTCCTCCTTCATGCATTTTCCATAGAACATCAAGGACTTCCAATTGACCACTGCTTCGAACGAAGTGGGGCTCAATTCTCTTCTTATTACTTGGATGGGCACTGATTTTGGGAGACCCAACACATTTTTCCAAACCTTGCCCTCCACGTATGGCCGCTGTTTTTTAGGAAACTATATCAAAGAGTCTACACTCTAGGAAATGATTGCCACAACTTTTCCCCTGTAGAACTCCAATAACGGGAGCAAAGAATATCGGCAGTGTCTCCGTTTTCGAACCAAAGCTTGATTCCCCATTATCATTACTTTACTTTTTAGGGTTAAGAAGTTCTGTGATTCCACAGGGCTATTGCTGATTGTCTTCCCCATGTATTTACACAGTTTCACCTTTTCCAGAGGTATGTTTCCGAGTTGCCAATTAAAAATCTGCTTTTTCTGATTCCGGCTACTGGTCAAACTTAAGATCTTCGTTTTGCTGGAGTTAATTAGTAAGTCGTTCTCAGCAGTGTATTCTGCAAATCTGCTCAGCCGTCTTTGCAGCCCAATCACAGTGTGGTCCATTATTTATTTATTTTAGTGTTTTTTATAACACACCTAATACCATACCTGAGTTCGGTTTCTAAGCGCGGATCCGGGATTTGAACCTCCTCCGTTCACTAGAACCATGTCGTCTGATTACAAAAGACGGCTCACGTGGATTCCACCTGATTTTGGTGGGAAGCTTCTACAATTCATCATGAAAGGGCCGAGGTCCGAGAGGTAGAGATTAAAAAGGGCTGGAGCCAAAGGACAGCCCTGTTTGACTCCCCTACCAGTCTCAATCTTTTCTGTTAGTAGTCCTTCAAGATTTAAACAAACTCTCATGGTGGTGTCTGTGTATAAGGCCTTTATTTGAGCCACCAGGTCTTCCGGACAATTCCAATACCTCAGTTTGGTCCATTGGCGATGTCTATTCATTGTATCAAATGCCTTGGCTAAGTGCACAAATGCCAAGAACATTTTACAGTTTTTCCTTCTGATTTGCTCATTCAGTATTGATAACAAACATATTGGTGGAGTAGTACCCAGTCCTTTCACAAAACCACACTGACATGCATCCTGCCTCATTTCTGGCCTTGTTTCACTTGTTTGATTGCAGACCTTAGTTCACACCTCTTTGTGGTCAGATGTTGATCAAAAGTGTGTTGGTGGATTACCTTTCTCCTAACTCCATTGTTATTTTTAACCATGAACGTGGAGGGGATTGGAGTATACTCGACCACCTGCTGCGCAGTCCTAACCCCGGACTTCCTTGCAGTTACCGAGTACCGGGCACTCATATTGTCCATGTCTTTTAAAATGATCTTTAGACGACAGTCGTTATTTACACTTTCTAGCGATACTGCCTTTATGTAGGGGGAGATCTTCACCCCATCCTGACAAGTCATTTTCAGAAAATTGTGATCAATTGCTTTTGTTGGTGAAATTCTGAGGGCAACTACGTCGTTGATTAGGTCTCTCGAGACGAAAATATAATCAATCACTGAGGATTGCTCACCTCTCTCCCAGGTCGTGCGGCAGAGATTGTTTACCTCAAAGTGGCCGTTAAGGACATGAAGGTCTCTGCTGGTCATTAATTCCATCCACAGTCAACCTCTTTATTTCGTGCGTTGAACCCTTTGGTGTCCCCCTTCCTTAGGGATATGTTGGGGTTCATAGATACTGAATTTAAATCTCCACACATGATGAGCGACGAGTCCTCCGAACTGTATGCCTCGTGGATCGCTACAGAGACATATCCAACATACCAGACGCCCGTATTGCGTTTGGGTTCCAATATAAGTGAACTATGGTCAGATGGTTCCTAGTTCCCTTCAGCATTTTCAGCCCTACACCCCTCTTTCTGAGAAGTGTTTGTTGGATATATGGGCCGATATTCTTTGACCCTAATGCTTCGTAGACATTTCCACTTTTGATTAAGGTCAGCAGGCCAGCGTGAGGGCATCCTTTTTCTCCTCTCATTGCAGGGTTCAGAAAGGTACAGTATCCGCCCAGTGTAGGCTTTGAGGCCATTCAGGTTTGTTGTAAACATATGAAATCCAATGAGTTCCAGTTTAATTCCCCTTCCTTTAGTAAGTGTGAGAATCCTCTGATATTCCACAAAGTCAAAGAGAGGTTTGCTCTTCTGCTTTTCTCACGGGCTATTTAATGACAGCGAAATACAGAGGCAGGCATACAAGCATCACATGCATACAACAGGGGGCACAGCGAAATACAGAGGCAGGCATACGGGCATCACATGCACACTACCGGGGGACAGCGAAATACAGAGGCAGGCATACGGGCATCACATGCACACTACGGGGGGACAGCGAAATACAGAGGCAGGCATACGGGCATCACATGCACACTACGGGGGGACAGCGAAATACAGAGGCAGGCATACGGGCATCACATGCACACTAATGGGGGACAGCGAAATACAGAGGCAGGCATACAGGTATCACATGCACACTATGGGGGGACAGCGAAATACAGAGGCAGGCATACAGGCATCACATGCACACTATGGGGGGACAGCGAAATACAGAGGCAGGCATACGGGCATCACATGCATACAACAGGGGGCACAGCGAAATACAGAGGCAGGCATACGGGCATCACATGCACACTACCGGGGGACAGCGAAATACAGAGGCAGGCATACGGGCATCACATGCACACTACCGGGGGACAGCGAAATACAGAGGCAGGCATACGGGCATCACATGCACACTACGGGGGGACAGCGAAATACAGAGGCAGGCATATGGGCATCACATGCATACAAGAGGGTGGGGGACAGCGAAATACAGAGGCAGGCATACGGGCATCACATGCACACTACCGGGGGACAGCGAAATACAGAGGCAGGCATACGGGCATCACATGCACACTACAGGGGGACAGCGAAATACAGAGGCAGGCATACGGGCATCATATGCACACTATGGGGGAAAGCGAAATACAGAGGCAGTCATACAAGCATCACATGCACACTACGGGGGGACAGCGAAATACAGAGGCAGGCATATAGGCATCACATGCACACTACGGGGGGACAGCGAAATACAGAGGCAGGCATACGGGCATCACATGCACACTACCGGGGGACAGCGAAATACAGAGGCAGGCATACGGGCATCACATGCACACTACGGGGGGACAGCGAAATACAGAGGCAGGCATACGGGCATCACATGCACACTACGGGGGGACAGTGAAATACAGAGGCAGGCATACAGGCATCACATGCACACTACGGGGCGACAGCGAAAAACAGAGGCAGGCATACAGGCATCACATGCATACAACAGGGGGCGCAGCGAAATACAGAGGCAGGCATACAGGCATCACATGCACACTATGGGGGGACAGCGAAATACAGAGGCAGGCATACGGGCATCACATGCACACTACCGGGGGACAGCGAAATACAGAGGCAGGCATACAAGCATCACATGCATACAACAGGGGGGACAGCGAAATACAGAGGCAGGCATACGGGCATCACATGCACACTATGGGGGGAAAGCGAAATACAGAGGCAGGCATACGAGCATCACATGCACACTACGGGGGGACAGCGAAATACAGAGGCAGGCATATAGGCATCACATGCACACTACGGGGGGACAGCGAAATACAGAGGCAGGCATACGGGCATCACATGCACACTACGGGGGGACAGCGAAATACAGAGGCAGGCATACGGGCATCACATGCACACTACGGGGGGACAGCGAAATACAGAGGCAGGCATACAGGCATCACATGCACACTACGGGGCGACAGCGAAAAACAGAGGCAGGCATACAGGCATCACATGCATACAACAGGGGGCGCAGCGAAATACAGAGGCAGGCATACAAGCATCACATGCATACAACAGGGGGGACAGCGAAATACAGAGGCAGGCATACAGGCATCACATGCATACAACGGGGGCGCAGCGAAATACAGAGGCAGGCATACAGGCATCATATGCATACAGCAGGGGCGACAGAGAAATACAGAGGCAGGCATACGGGCATCACATGCATACAACAGGGTGGGGACAGCGAAATACAGAGGCAGGCATACAGGCATCACATGCATACAAGAGGGTGGGGACAGCGAAATACAGAGGCAGGCATACAGGCATCACATGCATACAACAAGGGGGCGGTACAGCGAAATACAGAGGCAGGCATACAGGCATCACATGCATACAACGGGGGGACAGCGAAATACACAGGCAAGCATACAGGCATCTTTTTTTTTTATTTGTATATGGTTTAGACAAACCTTTACAAACATGTTTTAGTCAAAATAGCATAAAAGAATACTATTTACACACAGAAATGATTTCATTACAAGCATATGTTAACATTCGCCACACAAATAAAAAAATATTAGTTACAAAAAACAAGTGATTCCATTACAGTCATATATATTTACATTTTTAAAGAAAAGAAAAAGAAGAGTATGAATCACAATTAGGATAAAAACGTGTTACAGGAGAAAGGAAGGAACAGAGAAAAGCGATAGAACAGATTAGCACATGACCCAAACTTGTGATCGTCCACAATGTCCCATATGGATATCCAGATTAAGACTCTTCAGGAACCCTGAGATAGCAATAGCCTGTCTGTTATTTATTTTGAATATTTAAACACTCTTTCCAGACCAGGTCAAATGGGAGGCCTGAGTAGGAGGCCTTTAAGTTTCCCTAAAAGGTGTTTTTCAACTCTTCCAACTGGACACAGCTGAGAATAAGGTGTTTGGCTGTTTCACGCTCAGAATGACAAAATCTACACAGCGAGTCCACCCTATTTACAAGATTTCTTTTGGCCAGAATATCCTACAGGCATCAAATGTATACAACAGGGGGGACAGCCAAATGCAGAGGCAGACATATAGGCATCACATGCATACAATGGGGGGACAGCACCATACAGAGGCAGGCACACAGGCATCACATGCATACAACAGGGGGGAACAGCGAAATACAAAGGCAGGCATAAAGGCATCAAATGCATACAACAGGGGACCGCTGAAAGCAGGAGAAGGGTCAGATGAGTTAGTATGTGCAAGGGTGACATTGGGCCTCATTACGAGGTTGGAGGTAGCCTTGCCGGTTTTACCGGTTTTACCGGCAAGGCTACCCCCAAACTCGCACCTGGCACCGGCACCCATGAAAGGGGACTCACCGGGCCATTCCGACCTCAGCGGACCCGGTAATTCCCCTTGCGCAGGTGCCGGAGCACGTACGTCCCCATTCCCATTTGGGCCCCCATAGAACTCAATGGGAATGGGGAGGATGGTAGCAGTGGTACCGTTTATAACGGTACAGTTGCTACCATCAGGTTCTTCTCGCGGGTGCCAGTATGGCCACCTGGTCAGACCAGGTGGCTGCAAGGGCACCCGCAAGCAGGAGTCCTAGTATGACGGCACGGTAGCAACGGTGCCGGTAGAAATACCTGCGCTGTTGTTGCCTTACCGCCATACTCCTAATGAGTATGCTGTCCATAGATACTAAATTTGCTGAGCTCGGATACACCGTAAACTGTCTAGTTTTTGGGAGGGGGTGTTTTAGGATCAGTGGTCGAAGTGTACAAAACGAAGTAGTGGAATTATGTTCCCTGCTAGCCTGCCACCCCCACAACCCCCCCCCCCGCTCTCCATAAACCCCATCCCTGCGCCCCCTCCCACACACAATCCAAACCCCCAAACGCACCTGCTATTTATGGGAATGTGCAGTGCAGTGCACTGAAGTGCAAGCTTCAACTTCTTCTTACACTTTTATTTTAAAACTAAACCATTCCAGAACGGTTTCTTTTTAAAATAAAAGTATAGGAACAATGAAACTTAAAATTAAAAAGTATAGGAGCACTGCTCCTGACCACTACCGCCCACTTTGTTCTCTGTTTAGGATGACCTCTGGCTGATCTCCCCTACTTGTTATTCCTGGAGGGGTAGGCACCATAGCAGTATTTCCTGTTGTGATAAAACCTTCAACATAGATCATCTTGGAATGAAGCATTGCTAGGAGCGCAGTTTGGTCCTTTAATGTGTCATTGATACCTTCATATAATTTAACGAATGGTGCCATTGCAATGGTGAGTACCGACATCGGGCTGAAAAGTTCTTGCTTACCCTTTTCTTTACGATTAATGTATTCCCTTTTTGCCTTTTATTTTTAACTTTTTTGGATCTAGTTTGAAATGTGGTAGATTGTGAATCTGAGATATATGGCGACAATCTTGGTGAGGAGCTCCGAGGGTAACTAGAATCTCGCCTTTCCAGGGTGGCCCCTTTCGGTTCGGTACACTTATTTTGCAGCTTGGGCACGATGCCTTCCTTGGGTGCATTCCCAGACTCCTTCTCCGTCTGAACCAGGCCCCCCCCCCATAGCCTTTAACCATCGGAGTGTCCATGTTCTCAGCACACTCTGCTTCTACAAGATCATCTTTATAGATCTCGAGTTAACTTGCTCGATCATTTTCCTTAGACTGTCAATATCCTTTTGCAAGGCCAGAGATGAATTACTTTTATAAGTTGTCTCTGATGTTTTCGGGGGTTGATCTTCGCTGGGGGCATTTTCTCTTCAGTTTGCCCATTCCCTCTTCTTAGTAAAGGCTGGTACGTTAGTTAATTGTTCCCCAAGGAGAGGAGGGGCGTGTGGGGAGGTAGGTCCTAACTCTTGGGAAGACCTTCTGGGTCTTTTTTGGGGTGGTGGACAGCCCAACAACTGGAGTGGTCATTCACACTATTAGCTACAAATACCACATCACTTTGTAGGCACTTCCTCTCCCACCATTTCCTCTAAAAACCCCACATCTGTAAGTTCTTTATAACGGGCTGGCATGTAAGCTCTTTCACTTAATTTTCTCTCATTCTTGTGTAGACTTTTACCCTCCCCCCCCACTCCCCACCGAGGCTGCTGAGATACCAACGTTGTTTCCTTTCTATGTGGTCAGTGAACCCTCCATTTCCACTTTAACTTCGGGCCGGCTTATCGTGGTATTCGATATTTGCTGAGAATTGGTGAGGATTGCCTTTTTCTCTACGGTCCGTGAAGTTAGCAATTTCCAGTGGTGACACTGTTTCTGTAACATGATACAAAAGTGTCAGTGAAAGCCCAAGTAGCCGCCCTAGAGATCTGGGACAAAGGAACACACTGTATCTCTACCAAATGGGCTGCCATACCCCTGGTTCTTCTTCCCTTCTAAATCACCTGAGGAAGGGGAGATGTGCTAAAGAGTAGTGATGAATCTCATGATCTCATCACAAAAGCTGCTTATAGAACTTGCGAACATTTTACACCTAGTAAAGCAGCATGTACTGAGACGAAGAAGAGGACTGTCATGAGGGAGATTGTGAATCATAATTCACAGTTTAGTGTTGTGAAGAATGTGATTGCTGCAAGACATCTCCCAGCCTGGAGGCAGCAGTTTAAATCACCCGCAGCTGAGAAACAAAAGGAAAAACCCAGATAGAAGGATGGGATGCCAGAGCTAAGACAAAAAAAACCTGGAAGAGTGAATTGATTGCCAACAGACTTGAGGATAGTAATCCTCATCTTCAGAATCATAGTACTTTGTCATAAAGTGACTTGTGGAAGACCCATACCCCCTCACACTAAAGGAGAGTGAGACGTTGCAGAGCGAATGTTGCTGCAACCAAAGCTGGTCGGAAGCTGGAAAGCAAGCAGAGGGGTGCCTGATGCTGAAAGTTTGCTGGAAACGCTGTCCAGAGCAAACTGAGAAGCCGGAGGGCTGCCGTGGTGAGGTTGAGGACAGCGCAAGGCTGTCAGGAGATGCAGGAGACCAGGCAAGAAGCAGAAAAGGGGTGTAATACTGTTGCGAGACATTGGCAAGCCACAGCAGCTGCGAAACAATGCAAAGAGCATCAGAGCAGCCAAAACAAACCAATGAGCCCAAAAGGGAAAAGCGGTATACTGGGGCACCTCAGGGCAAATGCTGCACATCGTGGGGAACGGTAAGGAGTCTGCTAAAGTGGGCAGAACTCACTATGATCAATAGAAAAAGTAACGAGCTAGAAGGTGGAGGGTCACTGACCCAATTAATGAAAAGGGCACGGACAAGCTTGTTGCCTAGTAAATTGTGCAAGTCTGAAACGCATCTACGTTGTGAAAGACAGTGTGAGAAATCCTGGCAGGAGAGTAAACAGGCACTGCGAGAGTCTAGGACCCACACACAAATATATGTTTGGAACATTGTGAAGACGAGTCTGGAGACCACATGAAAGGAAAGGTAAATATTGTGACGTCCTGGTGGGAGAGTAAACCAGGCCAAACTGAACGTAAAGAAAATATTGTGAAGTCCTGGCAAGAGAGCAAACCAGGCCAAAGTGAATGTGAGTCTGGAGACCCGCATCTCAATTCAAGAGTGTGAAATCTAGGGGAAGGGAATCATATCCCATGAATGGAATATTTGTAAAAGAACTATGAACTCTGGAGTAAGTCAAGGGGTGAGGAAGAACCCTTAAGTGTGTGATGCTAGGGGAAGGGGATCCTACACCCTGGATTAGAAAGTTGCCTTTTGCCAAGGAAAAGAACTGTGGTAGAGAGCTGAAGAGAAGCTGAAAACTTGGGGGAAGGGAAAACCTTCTCCCAGTGTTCTTAGTGCTGTGAAACTTTGGGGAACTTTAATCATTTGTTCATGTGTGCACTTTTTGGAACTTTATGTTGGAACATTAAAGAAGACTACAGATGGCCAGTTGAGAGACGTTATCCCTTTGAACATTTTTTAAAGTTTAGCTTGTAAGCGTCAGAATAGGTTTTTGGACACAGGACGAAGAACTCTTTATTTGTGGACATTTTGACACTGACATCCTTTCGTTTTGCTATCCTCATAGTGTTAGGGTGAGATAAGACTTTATCCAATCCTTCTTTTACTTTAATATAAATAAAAGTGTATATCAATCAGTTTTCCCAATGTAAAGTTTATTACACAGACATTGAATAATATACACCACATTTTTTGAGTAACGGTTAGTATGCTCTTTAAGCATTCAAACCTTAGTGTATACTTTAAATTCAATTGTGTGTGTAGTAAAATTGTATGCTCTGCAATTTCCACATGGCAAATTAACTTCAAAGGGTTATAAAACCTCTGAGGTTTGGTGTAGTACTTTCATTCTTTCTCAAAGCATGCACCAAGGGCTGCCTTAAATATGTTCCTTTTTAAAACACAAATCAAGGTTTTGGGAGATCTGAATCATATGCTTCAAAAATGTGGGAATGGCACAAAATAGAATTTCTCACAATATTACTATAGGAGCAAAATGTCATAACGCGAACAAGTCGATTCTGTTTGAGTTTGGAAGTACGTTTCAACAAACATTTGTTTGGATAAAATCAAGCTCGTTTTAATGATCTGTTTAGTAAATTACACGGGAAGCCACATAGTGACAATCTTTCAGTAATTATTGAAGCTTGAATATAAAAGTCTGTCAATGTGGTGCAATTTCATCTTGCTCTAAGGTATGGACTGAAGAGGATATTCCTACGTAGGCTCGCTGGGTGTTAGCTCTGCTAATGTAAGATCGTATTTCTATCAGTTGTTTTGCAGTAAAGTGTAACCACTCGTTTTCCTTCCATCTCTTTGATTAGGAGATCTAAAAATGTGATCTCTTTCTGATCGTAAGTCATTGTGAACTTCAAGTCGGAATCTAAACCATTTAACCAACTGACAAAACATTGTAGTTGGACCAAATCCTACGATTCAAATTAAGAAGACATCGTCGATTTATCAATGATATAACGTCAATGAAGACAAAAAAGTATTGGAATCTGTCCATAAAAATTGTTTTTCAACATTGTCTACAAACAAGATAGCCAGACTTGGAGGAAAAGCTGCTCCCATTGAAGTTCCTTTCATTTGTTTATGAAACTGACCATTAAACCTAAAGAAATTTTCTTGTAAAGCAATGGTGGCTAAAACCACTATAAATGATTTAGGCACTGTTTATATGTATACTTGAGAGTCAGAGGCATGCCGTATCACCTTCAATACATCTATCTCTGATATATTAGTATATAACAATTCTATGTCTAAAGTAACTAGGAGATGCTGTCAACTGTCAAATTGTAGTCCTTCAATCTAATGAATCATGTCCCCAGAGTCTTCAAGGTGTGCAATACTCTGGCATGATAAAGGTTCCATGAAGGCATTGATGAATTTTGATGCTGGTTCCAGAACTGAACCACATGCTGAGACTATAGATCTCCCAGGTGGGGTTATAAGGCTTTTATGCACCTTGGGTAGCAAATAGGAAGCTGGAACCTGGGGATTAGTGGGGTTCAAAAAAGTAAATTCTTAGGAATTTAAAATTCCTTTGTGATACACTCTTTCTGTAATGTTATAAATCTTTTTCTGGATCTCTTTAGTTGGATCACTAGTTAACAGTAAGTAGTGTTGGGTGTTAGTAAGTTGTCTAATAGCTGCATTATCATATTTAGATGTATCAAGAGTCACAATTCCTCCACCCTTATCTGCCGATTTGATTATAATCGACTGGTCCTGTCCAAGTCTGTTTAAGGAGAAGTGTTCTCCTTTAGATAAATTGTACTTTATCCATTTCTTTGTCACCAAAATGTTATCCAGCTCTTTAATGACAACTGAATTAAAAGTCAGAACTTCCTTGTGCATGTCTTTAAGGTATTAGGTCAAATTACCTTTTTAAAAAAACACAATTTGGAAAGACCACTTTGTGATGGCACAGAGCAGTCTTTCGAATTCGAACTGTGACGCCAGGACCTGGAAATGCTGACGAGGGAGACTGGTATCTGTGTGTTTGTGTGTGTGTTGTATGTTTGTGTATGTTTGTGTTGGGGAAGTCTTGATTGCGGAGGGAGGCAGGGGGGGTGAGGGATGGGCGATCAGGAGTTGAAACCTCCCGATTTTGAATTAATCGCGCCAGAGAGTGGAGGGTAGGGGTTCGGGCCGTGGGGGTGCCGGAGGGACGATGGACGTAAGGGAATGTCTTTTTTAATGCGTTTTGTAGGCTGCCTAAAATCGGCACAAATAAATCAGTCTTTTTGTTAGGCAACCTACAAAACACAAACTTATGACATAGAACCATCTTTAGTTGGAAGAAGACTTTCAGCACATTTTTCTTACAAATTGCTGAATTTCAATTTCTGTTTGTAAATTAGTCAGATTATGACTAAGAACAGCAGGAAGAGCACAGAGTGTTCGTCGAGTGCAGTTGGTGGCAGAAACTGTGAGGAGGCTTGCCTGTTTCTTTCCGGACTGCTGTTGTCAGGACACACCAGCCAGCTTCTAAACTGAGGGCAGAGCCCAGAGCGCTCGCACAGTGCACATCGAGTGCAGTTGGTGGCAGTTAGCACAAGCGGCGCCCCGCACACGAGTACTTTGCATCTTTGCATCTCTAAGACTCTAAGGTGACCCCCTCACTACTCCCATTGTCTTTAATTGTATTCTTCTCCACACATGTTGTGTTGCAATCTACGGAGTGCCCTGGTTCTGGACATGGGATCCGTTATACCTCATGTTGCAGCTTATCTCTTCCTTTTCCATTCGATTACCACGCTCATACATGAATCAGCATTTGAACTGGAGTCTTCAGCCACCACTGATCTCAGTGGGGACATTCTGGTGATGGCTAACCCGCCACTACCAACAACTACTACTCTGTCTGCCGCCTCCACATTGCCTCCTATGAGACAATGCCTATGCCTCCTATGAGACAAAACCCTCCCACTGACAGAGCGATCTCTAGCAGAAGAAGAAAACTAATTTCTTCAACTATGCTTGAGCTTGGTGAGCAAAGCAGAGAAGGGGCTCCTAGGAGTGAGATTGAATCTCTTTTGGCTACCCCTTCTCTTTTTTAGAGCTGTTCTGCCCATTCCACAGTACTGGTTGATACGACTAAGAAAGCTAATCATGTCATCTTCCGAGCCTGCTCACGATTTTGGGAGTCATTAGGAGTACGCCGGTATAAGTTAAAAGTGGCGGTAACGCGAAAACCTCCACCTTACTGTACTGCCGAATTATGAGTCGGCAGTAATTCCGCCAGCCGAATTAGCACCAAATTTACAGCAGTACCGGTAATTCCACTGAATATGGTAATATTTACCATTGTGTACTCAGTTTCGGTGGTAATTCGACCGGACAGAAATTACTGTTACCGCCAATGGTTGGTGCACACTCCCGCCACGTTGTAATACGCCAGTAATTCCGTCCTACGCCACAGTGTTAATGGTAACTCCACCAGGGCTGAATCACTACCCTATTACCACCCAACTCATAATGAGCCCTTTATTTCTTTTGCTTAGCATCCAATTTTTAATAGTTCAATAGATACGGGCTGTTCCAGTTCAACTTCCAATATGGTTATTTATAATCTCTAGTTAGATTTTGTGATATTTTAAACAATAAATCGAAAATTAATTCCCAGATGTTACGATCCAATTTTTAAATGATCTCTACATCTGCTAAATCAGTAGTGGGTAGACGCTCTGAATCTATGGGCGCATAGTTAGCGGCGAGTATTTCCAACTTAAGTGGCTCAACTACTTTTGCATCATCTCCACCTGCTTGCCTCTCTTTGCTTGAGGTCGATCCTACTCATGATTCAACGGCTATGGTTACTCTGCCAGCGATTATGGGGGATGATGAAGCTGCAACTGGAGCACCCTGTTTTACGGCTAGCACAGCCTCCCACGTCGCTGGATCATAAGGGGCCCTTTAAAGCCAAGCGTCAATAGAAAAAGAGGAAACTATCCCTAGGTAGAGCAAAAAAAAGACCTTCACCAAAAAATGTTAACGCTCTAAATCTTGATTACTCATGTGTTATTGTGCTCCCAGGGGCACAGGTTGAGCCGGAGGAAACTGCTTTCACATCTTCAGGTCCTACTAAGGAACGCCTATAAACGAAAAAGAAAAGCGCTAAAACTCCTGATTTAGTTCAGACTGAGGCAACTCCTGCTCAATTTACTACGATGATTCTTCTGTTTTTGGTCAATAGAACTCAAGGCTTCGATAGCGCAATTACAATGGTTGTTGTTTTTGGACCACTCAGCTCTAGAGGTAGCACAGGATACAGAGGAATCTACCTTGTTGACAGCATTAGGAAATAACTCCTGTCAGCCTCTATTGTGGAGTGTCCCATCAACAACGTCGAAGGTTTCTAAAATGAAATGATCCACAAATCCTTTACAAGGCCCTACTCATCCACAGTGCTCTCTACCCAAGTCATTTCATGAGGCTAAAAATAGGGCGTCTCAGTCTACCATGAGGTTGGCACATTTCTTCACCATCTATTAGTTTCAATGCAGTATCTAGGGTCAAATGTGTGTCTAAGAGTAGCCATAGCGTTTGAAGCTTTGTTCAAAGAATTCAGCAAATTTATTTTAAACCGTGCAGCCATTTTGTCTTTATTGGCTGAAATTCCAACTCTCAGGTTTGTTGACTCTTATGACCTACAGCAGGTTAATTTTGTGTATTATCTGAGGACAGATTTTGTTGTAGTACATATCACATCTAAATTAATTTGTAACCTCATCCTACTGGAAGTTGAATCATTGTTGGGCTTCGGTTTTCATATTTATGTCTCTGGCCCAGTCATAGGGGGAAGCAGGGGTCTTCCAAACAGGACACATTGGGCCTCGTTACGAGTTTGGAGGTAGCCATACCCTTAAAAAGGGCATGGCTACCTCCAAACCCGGGTCTGGGTCCCGCAAAAGAGGACTTACCGGGCCATTCTGACTTCGGAGGGCCCAGTAAATCCCTTTCGCGGGACCCGGCCCCGGTACATCCCCATTCCAATTTGAGCCCCTACAGGGCTCAATGGCAATGGGGGGGATTGTAACAACTGGCCAGTTAATGACGGGCTCATTGTTAGAATCTTGGTCTGCTAGCGGGTCCCGCTAAGGACGCATGGTTTTACCAGACGTCCTTAGCGGGACCCACAAGCAGACCTCGTAATGAGATGGTAGAGGGTTAATGGCGCCGGCAGCTCTACCACCGCCGTTAACCCTCTACCGCCTTCCTCATAATGAGGCCCATTTACTAGTGGGCAGTTAACTTGTCCAAGAAAGTTACAATGTGTCATCTTGGTGAATGGTGGCCGTTAGGTTCTAGTGGCTGCAGAGAAGAAGTTTGTGAGGTTTACTGGAAATGACTAGTCCTGGTTATCTGCTTCACTGGCAAAGTCGAACCAGGCATTTCACCATATTACTTTTTTGCTCGACTAAAGTAAAGTTGATCTCTGGGAATAGCTGAGGGTTCTCAAGTTTTTTAAATGAGTCTGATTCTTTTCCTGCCTTACTAAAATTTGATATATTTGCACTACAAGGAGTATGGCTAAGGGGGACAACAGTCCTAGAGTGGTATTGTGTGATTTTGAATCCTGCTAGGAAGGGTCTCTTGGGGTGCCCATTTGGTGGACTACTTTTGGGGATTAAGTATTTTTTGTGCCCACAAATGGAAGTATTATTGTCTGTTAGGCTTTACTGGCCCTCCAATGAGGCCAGGCTGGGTAGGAATGTTCTTCTAGTAAATGTTTACTGGAACGTGGAATGAACAAAGTTTTTTTTTGTCCAGACCCTAAAGACACCCTTAGAAAATTGGCACTATATGTTTGGTCAGGAAGCTATACTCTTAATGGGTGACCTTAACTGTAATAAGTGTGACTCCTGTAAAAATAACACAGCCCATACTGTTGCTACAATGAGTTCATCACAGAGACATGGTGCAAGGTGGGTTGACACCACTGATTCATGGTCACTGCACAAACGTAACGGCAATACTAAGGTGGATATTCTGGGCCGGGCCACATGGCATCGCGCTCTAGTCGTTCAACGATAAATTATATATTTACACCGCAAAAGTTACTTGTCGATATTGAGTTCTTGGTGATTGTCCCAACTTTGCTCAGTGACCATACATGTCTTATACTTACAAAATTCTAAATATTATATGTAACAACATTCCATCCAAAATAAAAAGGCATTTGGCAAGGTCCCATATTTTGCATCATATGCTTCATGAGAGGAAATATCTGCTGCAGAAATTACTCAGAGATAGCAGGGGGGCCCGGGACCTCTCGCCGCTTGCCACAATCTCTATATTAAAATTAAAAAGCAAAACTATAGGAATTGGCTAAAATTACATAGAAAGATCATCCATATTGCAGATACCGTATATTTGGCAATAACTAACAAATTTGACGCACAAGCCTTTTGGAATTGTGTCAATAGTACACATATTAAATCAGAGAACTAGCTAGACACGTTGTATGATGTAATTTCTGAAAGAACCTGGAATGGGTTATTTTCAGTGAAATTCGGGTCTGCACTTGGAACCTCACTGGGTTTCCAATTGTCTTCACTTGGAACTTGGCAAAGCTTATTTTCATCATTGGATATAGAGCGCTTGATCCATGAATCTAAACAAGCACGTGCGATGGGCCCGGAAGGCTTACCAAACCTAATATTATGCCAACAGTTTGGGCTTTCGTGTAAGCTTGGAAAAGGCACTTGCCAGGCACAGCCTTAGTGGTATTAACTGTCCATTTATGGTAGCAGGCACAAAATGGTACGAGTACCTTGGCATCTAATAGCAGCACAAGCCAAAATGGCTGGCTTTGCCAATGCTTGTTTTAACAGGAATTTAGCTGTGTGTCCCTCCTCACATTCCATTTCTCTTTCTGTACTATAGTGCAATAGTTTCAGATTATAGGTGTCGCAAGCGATGCCTAATAGCTCAAACTAAAAAGATCCAAACCGAGGCCACCAGGGGGCGCGGGCAGGATGGACGCCTGAACGTCGAGCTCCGCACCCAGCCCCGGGTGAATCACGATTTATCGGCGAAACGAGGGTCCCATATACTGCGCGACCCCCCCCAAAAGACGTGGAAGCCTGTGGCCCCCACCTGGGTCCAACTTTGGTTCCGATCCGACGCTCCTGTGCGGAGTTACACGGACCAAGGCGATATCGGCTGCCCCTCCCCCACGACCTGGCGCGGAGTGGCGCAGGAGACAGCACGAGCCGCGCCGCCCACGAATAGGCCCGAGAGGGTGAGCCCGCGGCGCTTCCTCCCCTGGGCATCCTCCGACTTGAAGAAAACCGTCCACCCACACAGGGAACGCACGCCCGGCGCCTCTGGTGCCCGAGGCCCGGCCTGACCCGGAGAAAGGCGGCGTCCGTCGTAAACTGGCCGACACGAACCCCTCATGAACTGGAGAGAGAACTTGCTGAAATATCAGTTTGTTCCCAAAGAAAGGACCATGGCCGCCGGTAGCCCCACCGTCCCACCCCCGGATCTGGGGGCTATCCAGAACAACATCCAAACGATTCTGGAGGAGATACGAGGTATGAGGACAGACATGGGGGCCAAACTGGCCGACCTCACCACCAAGGTCGCCACCCTAGAAGACCGCGTGGAGGGCGTCGAGAATAACCAACTTTCGGCGACACTCCTCGAAACCCAAATGGACAGGAGACTCCGAGACATGGAAAGGCGCGAGGAAGAGCTTCGGTTCAAGGTTGACGACATGGAAAATAGGGAGAGGAGGAACAACCTTCGAATCTTTGGCCTGATGGAATCTGAGGGCGAATCCGTACAAGGACTTGAAGGCAAAGTGCACGATATCGTGAGGATCGCCCTGGGAACGGAAGACGTGGGGGCGACCAACTTCGACAGGGTGCACCGAGCGGGGGGGGGAGGCAGAGGCCCACGCTCGGTTCTGGTTCGGCTGCACTACTACAGGGACAAGATCAGAATCCTGGAAAAGGCGAGACATCTTGGCACCATACAGTACGGTGATTCAAAGGTATCCATCTTCCAGGACCTCTCGGCCCTAACCCTGTCAATGAGGAGGAAATGCGGCACACTCACAAGATGGTTGCAGGGAAAAGGAGTCCGATATCGGTGGGGTCACCCCTTCTATTTGGAGTTTGAGTGGCTAGGTGAGAAACACCACCTGGTGTCGGAGGAGGACATACGAAGAGCCACGGACGATCTGGTGAACGACCAGGCGGGCCATTCGGGCGCCCAGGAGGGAGGACCACGGGACCCCCCTAGGGGTCCCGACGGCCCAGGAAATCACAGTGGGAAATCTAAGGTCAAGGGGGCCCGAAAGTTTCGGAAAACCAGACACCCGTCGATGAACCCGGAAAATCACACTGACTCATGAAAATGACGTTCGATTGGAAGGAGAGAAAATCATGAGGTGAGAGACGATTCAGGGTACGGACGCAGGAGGCCCCGGGCCCACGAACTGCCTTGAACGGACACCGCGGCGGTGTCGCGTTTGGCCCACCGGACCTTGGGTCGGCAGACCATTATGTTAAAAAGTTAACTGTTTATTTGTGTTGCCCCGCGTTTGGGTTTCTGGTTGTGGGTTGAGGGCCCGGGCGGGGTCTCTGGTTTTTGTCTCGGTTAAGTGCACCGAAGGCCTGCAGGGGCCGACCTGAATCGGACTTGCGATCTGGGACTCTCCAGACACACGAAAACCCCGGGGCTGGGGTTGGAGTCCTTGGTGGTTCGTTGACCGGCCCCAACACATGTTGGGGAGAGTGGACGGACGCCTCAAGGTACAAGGGTGGGGAGGGGGGAGGGAAGACACGGGGAGGGGGGTCAGTTGCAAGGGGGGAGGGGATGGGGGGGATAACGGGGTAGTTTGGGGGACTCAGGGGGAAATTCAGTTCAGACCGCAAGAATACGCTTGGCAAGGGGCACTAAAATTCAATCACCACGAGGGGTTCAGAATACGCACACGGTATGATGACAACGATTGAAGGGAAGGTGGGCACGTTAAATGTCAAGGGTCTAAACTCTCAAAATAAAAGATCCCTCACGGGCAACATGTTCCGAAAACAACACCTGACGGTCCTATTTCTACAGGAAACACATTATAAGCGCGGGAGGGAATCCAGAATCAAGGGGAAAGACATCGGTAGCAACTATTGGGCTTCACACCCGACCTCGAAGAAGGAGGGGGTGGGCATTCTCCTGGGAAGGGCTCTCCAACTAACGGGGGTGGAAACCAAGAGGGGGTTTGGGGGTCGATTTCTGGGTGTCAAGGGGCTTTGCGAGGGGCAGCGAGTTACTCTCGCCACCGTATACGCGCCCAACACGGGCCAGGTGGAGTTCCTCACACGGATCTTTGGTGTCATGGATGAATGGGCCGAGGGGGCCATGATTCTCGGGGGTGATTTTAATCTCATAGCCGACCCCCAACTGGACTGGTGGTCCGCCAGAGGTGGGGTACCCAAGGGGATCACGAGGGATAACCTGGCCTTGCAGAACCTCTTGAAGGATCACTACTGGGTAGATGTTTGGCGCAAGGCGTACCCGGCCCAGGGTGGTTACACATTCTTTTCTCCCCCGCACTGCACCTACACCAGAATCGACCTTCTGTTGGCCTCAGAGGAGGGAGATGGGGCGATGACCCAACCAAAAGTCGAGACCATAACGTGGTCGGACCATGAACTACTTATAGCTAACTGGTCCCTGCCCATCGCCCCGAGATCGGCTCGATGGCGGTGCAACGACACGCTCCTTAGGGATCCAGTATTCCGTGAGTTCATGAAGCAGGAAATGCTGGCCTACTTCGAGACAAATGACACGGGGGAGACGGACATGTCCATGGTATGGGAAGCGGGGAAGGCCACCTTCAGAGGCCTCCTCATAGCGGAGGGCTCGAGGCGTAAAAGAGAGAGGGGCCTGATCGAGAGCAGACTCCGAGGGGAGCTGCAGATCTTGCGGGCCAGACTGGGAGTCCCGGGAGTGGACCGGAGGGCACTATTGGACGAGATGCAGGGCAAAAGACAGGAGCTCCATACGGTTCTCATAGGGGAGGTGGTTAAGAGGATGCGATATACCAAACAGAGATACTACGAACAGGGCGACAGGGTAGGCACTCTGCTGGCTCAGAGGTCGAGGGGGTGTAGAGTGGAGAGAGGGATTACCCGGTTGACCGACGAAGAGGGCAGGGTTCATGGGAACCGGCATGAAGTGACGGAATGCTTTGCTGAGTACTACAGCAAACTCTATTCTAGGCAAGCGGGCGAATCTCGGGAGGACATTGCCTCCTACCTGGCAGAACACCCCCTCCCCAAACTGACCGACCAGGACTTGGAGGCCCTCGAGGGGGAAATTTCAGAAGAGGAGGTGGAGGGTGCCATCAAGAGACTGAAGGCCGGAAAGGCTCCTGGCCTTGACGGCTACACAGCGGATTTCTATAAACAGACCCAGTCCACCTTAGTGAAGCCCCTGACCAAATTGTTCAACCAAATTAGAGGCAACGACACGATCCCCCCGACTTTCCTACAGGCCCTCATCACCGTCATACCTAAACCTGGTAAAGACCGGGCAGCTTGTGGGTCTTACAGACCCATTTCACTTCTCAACTTAGATGCCAAGATCTTTGCTAGGATCCTGGCCTCCAGATTGGAAAACTCCCTCCCACGCCTGATACATCCTGATCAGGCGGGATTCGTCCTCAATAGACAGGGTTCCGATAATTTAAGGAAGACCCTCCATGTATTGGCCACGACCGAGGCCAGGAATGAAGGCGCTCTCCTACTGGCTCTTGACGCGGAGAAGGCCTTTGACAGGGTCAGCTGGGCTTTCATGAGGGAGGTTCTCTTGTCAGTGGGGATGGGTCCAAGGTGGTTGGGATGGATATCCGCGCTCTACTCCTCCCCCTCGGCCAGAGTGGTGGCTAACGGGATTGAGTCTAGGGAATTCCCCCTTGAACGTGGCACGAGGCAGGGATGCCCCCTGTCTCCGTTAATCTACGCATTGGTGATGGAACCGTGGGCAATCTCGATCCGCAATGATGCGGACATCAGTGGTGTACAGATGGGGGATATGCACTGCAAGATCTGCCTCTTTGCGGATGACGCCCTGCTCTATGTCACCAGACCGTCCCAAACAATCCCTCGGGTTCTGCAGGGCCTCGCAAGATATGGAGAACTATCGGGGTATAAGGTTAATTTGGACAAATCGGTCGCATTCATGGGTGGGAACCTGCCAGACACGGAGGTGACCTTTGTGGAGGGTCTCCCCTTCAAGCGGAGCGATGAGGGGTTCCGTTACTTGGGAGTCCAAATCACACGTAACCTTGAGGACCTGTATGGGGCCAACTTCCCCCCCCTCTGGTCAGCAATCAGGAGAGACATAGAAAGGTGGGCGGGAACGGGTCTCTCATGGATGGCACGCCTTAACCTTATAAAAATGGTTATCCTCCCAAAATTTCTGTTTCTCTTTCAAATGCTCCCGGTCCAAGTCCCCAAGGCCTTTTTTGACGAGACAAAACGCATCCTCCTTAGATTCCTCTGGCAGGGCAAAAAACACAGGATTTCATACGAGGTTCTGACTAGGACCAAGGAAGATGGAGGGGTGGGCTACCCTGATCTCGAGACGTATTATAGGGCTTCCCAGTTGAGGATCCTGGTCGATCACTTCTCACCGGGACCGAAAAAACAGTGGGTAGCCATGGACAATAGGCCCCTGGCGCCCGTCACACTAGAGGAATGGCTCTGGGTCCCAAGGAGAACGATCCCCAGATCAGTCTTGAACCACCCGATTCTAAGAGTACTGTGGTCCCTGTGGAGAGAGGGAGGTTACTATAGATGGCTCACGACATGGCCCTCCCCCTTGAGCTGCATCTGGGCCCCTCCTTTCCTGGCCAAAATAGCGGAACCAGCAGCCTACCAGACATGGTTCGAGGCGGGCCTTAGTAGGACCGGCCAGTTGTGGGTGGGGGGCTCCTTCCTCCCCTTGAAGGACCTTGAGGAAGCCCTGGGAATAGGCACGCTTTCCCCGTTCCGATATCTTCAGCTTAAGGGTGCCCTCACGGAACCATCTTGGGGTGATACCCTCAGGAGGGAACTCACAGACTTTGAAAAACTCCTTCTGACCGCAAGGGGCTCCAAGGGGATAATCTCCCGCCTATACAAGCTCTTTCTGTTCTCCATCCCCCGAGACCCGCCACCAGCACGCATACAATGGGGTAGGGACCTGGGCGAGGAAATTGATGACGAGAGATGGACAGAGATGTGTAGACGGGCCAATCGATCCACATCCTCCCTCCAATATCGCCATCAGGCCCTCAAGATATTACATAGATGGCACTACCCCCCGCAAAGAATAGCCAAAATGCGTCCAGGATATGACCCACACTGTTGGAAATGTAGGACAGAGAGAGGTGACTATATCCACATGTGGTGGGGATGCCCAGTGGTCCAGAAATACTGGGACAAGGTGCGGACCTGGATCAAAGGGGTAGATGGGATAGAACGAGTATCCTGCCCGTGGCTCTTCCTCTTCGGGATTAGTAACGAAGAGGACCGGGGTAACACTCATGATCACATGCTCCAGGTGATGCTGGTAGCAGCTAGATGCTGTCTAGCGCAGAAATGGAAACACCCGAGAATGCCAGGGGAAAAAACCTGGGTGACCAAAGTAAGGGCCATCTACGACATGGAGTTCCTCACACACCTGCTCGATGAGTCTAAGTCCAGTATCGAGGAAATTTGGCTCCCCTTCTTTGATAAGTACGGCCGAGTGGTCTAGGTCCTGAAGACTGAGCTGAGGGATTCCCCTCCTCCCCACGGATGTGGGACCATGGGCCAAGGACCCGGCTGAGAACTGAACTCGTTTGGCCCATATGACTTTGGCGTGCCACACGCATATTGTATTGACGCCTCCATCATTAAGAGAGCCCGTTGTGCAAGTGTTTATCAAGGCTATGTAAGCGCGAACTGAAGGGGGGTGGGGGGAGGGAGAGGGAGGGGGGGGGGCATGGGGTGTGTTTCGTCTGGTTTTCTCTTTATGTTAACTCACATTAATAAATGCAATGCAAGAATGTAACCTCGTTATGCACCAAGGAAACTTAATAAAATTGATTTTCAAAAAAAAAAAAGATCCAAACCTGTGGGCAAGGGTATTGTTTACATTGTTTGTAGATGCTGCATGTTTCCCCAGTCTTGGATGACTAGTTGTATTGTGCCCATATTTACAAAAGGGAATCATGAAGACCTGTGTAATTATCGTCCTATCGCTTTCTTAGATTCTTCATCCAAGATCTTGACATCCTTCTTATTACTGGACTTGAAGAATTGGGCTAAATCCATAAGCAGAACCTAATGCCTTTCAGACGGGTTTCCTTGCGAAATGGAGAACTGGTCTGATTTTTATTCTTTTACAAGAGCAAGCATGACAGAAGGATCAGGCCTCTCTTTTTTTGGCATGCAATACCTCTCTAGTGCGTTGAATGTGGGGATAGGTCCAGACTATTGAATAGGCTGTCAAATTGGGAGATTCCAGGGGGATTAAGTTATTGATGGAGTTTCACTCTGGAACTACAATCAAAGTAATGCTTAATTATGCAGGAAATCTGGGGGCATCAGTGTATACCTATTGGGTTTAAGACAGGGATACGTTTTTAGCTTCCTGCCTTTTTAATCTTTACTTATCAGAATGTTTTGATGAATTAGTTCTAAGGAGATTATTTTGCCCTAAAATAGGATTCTTCGATATCCACTGTATGCGGATGACATCATCCTGCTGGACAAAACACCAATTGGGTTGTAACAGCCTTTGAATTGCCTACATGCGTATTTGGACAAAAAATCATTTGAGCCTAAGTGTACGAAAGTCAGCAATCCTGGTCGCAAGGAAATCAAAAGTTAAACCGGTCCATAAATGGCATATAAATACCATCATACTCAAAGAGACGGACATGTTAATTTATCTAGGGTTTCCAGCTTATTCTAAACTTTCCACTAAGGCATTTTGAGCCAGACTAAAAATAAAACTGGCTACCATATGTGCTCAAACCAAAACATTTTTGGGTGGTACTATAGTTTCATATTTACACCCATGATCATATTCTACGTTGGTAAGGTGCTCCCCTCAATACTTTATGGCCTGGAAATATTTAATCTAGACTGGAGTAAATCGAAGTGATTGAAGGGATGTTTTGGAAAAAATTATTGGTTCTCCCACAATCCCTGCCATATGTTGTGTTACGACACGAGTTAGGAATACTGTCCTAGAGGTCATATGTTTTTTGGACTAAATTAAAACTATATAGGAAAATCCTTGATCCCCTTCCCAATTCATTATATGTCACTCTGCATTCTGCTTGGTCTAATAAATCATTGAAACCGTTGGAGCTCTTGGCATTGGAGTGTGACAACTTCTTAAAGGATATCGACTCTTGTAAAACTTTAGTGGATAATCCTACCAGAATTTATAATTCTATTAAAATGACTGAATGGAGTCAGGATCAAGACGCATTCTCTAGGTCCTCTATATGTAAGGAGTTTGCGAAATTGCATAGACCACCAGGCACACTCCCAAAGTTCTTAGTACTATTTCCAGGCAGTTTTTACGTCAGATCTTTATGCGTTTTCATTTGAACTTATTATGCACTCTGCAACGATGGGGTCCCATCAAGGGCCTTTCCGTGGATTCCATGAATTGTTGTCTTTGTAAAAATAGGGGGTTGAGTGACACAGCTAAAGCATTTATTGATTGAGTGTCAAGCCATCTCGTCCTTGCAATTACTGCAGTTTGAGAAGTTTGTGAATAGGTCCAAGTATTCATTGACTCTGAGTTTCTGGGAGTGATTGATGCGTGGAAACCTGAATTCACTCAGCAATGCTGTGGTGCATTGTTTAAATAGGGTCCATGCACTTTTCAAATAAAATTTGTATATATAATTGTCTAACTAGTTCATTATTTTAAGTGTAGATCATCTTCCTTTATTGTGCTTTTTATACCTTTTTAATGTGCACATTAAGTGGTTTGAATTTATTCTTGTTCTTATGTTATGGTTTTCTACTTTGTATCTTACTGTAAACATTTAAATAGACTGTAAACATGAATAAATAAGATAAAATAAATAAAACACTTGCCTCAAAAATTGTATTAGTTCTGTAAACATCTAGAAAGTGCAGAAACGTCTCAGCGGAGGACAGAGAAAGACACATAGCTGGAAGCAAGATATCTTCAAATCTGTGGAATGAGAATAATACCATAGGGATGAAGCGTGGCCAGCAGCCATGAAGTGAGGCTGCAATATCTGGGAGCTGCCGCCGGATCCTTAATTTATGAGCTTTAAATTGCCTGTTTTATGCTGTGATTGCAGGGTAAGAGGTCGGATGGTGCCCTGACTCATATGGGGGTGACGTTGCTGCAGAAATAATAGGCAGAGCAGAGATGCAGCATATGGAATTGCTACGAACCCGCAGGCAAATGGCGACTGCCACTTCATTGCAGACCGAATAGGGCTCCCTGTGGAGGTGCTGGGCTCCAGGAGCTTTTGGAGAGAGTGGGAGTGATGTCGGCTGGTCTAGGGGGGCTTTGTGATGGGGCAAGGAAGTTGCGGATAACCAGAGAT
The DNA here is from genome assembly GCF_040938575.1 of Ambystoma mexicanum. Taxonomy (NCBI): domain Eukaryota; kingdom Metazoa; phylum Chordata; class Amphibia; order Caudata; family Ambystomatidae; genus Ambystoma; species Ambystoma mexicanum. The sequence goes on along the minus strand of NC_090931.1, from coordinate 795,153,800 downwards.
CCCGCGGCGCATACACCAGCACCACCGCGGGACTAAAACGCTGACATAGCCTGCAGACTGATGAAGAGGGCACGCCCTGGCCTTGAGTGGTAAGCAGAGTTGGTGGTTTTTTCCCCCCCTTTGCTGGGGAGTGCAGACATTGCGGTGTGCTGGGTCGTCCAATGTGCTGATTGGGACACTGTGGTGCCCCCTCTGCACTAAAGCTGTGTGCCTGGAGGTGCTGAGGGTGAGCAATCTACTCCTCCCCTGTTGGTGCGCTCCCGCCCCAAGATATCTCACTGCCTAGAAGTTGGCCATGGCCCAGACGTGCGTGGAGAGCCCGCATTGAGGATGCTTATGGAGGACTAGAATTGTAGCTGGTGGTGCCCTACCTGGGGGGTGGTCGACTTGCTGGCAGGAGGACAGCAGGCGGAGGGTTCCGGAGACCTGGATAGCGCTTTGCCCATTTGGGGAGTTTGCTTTGGCATCAAAGCCAGAACAAGCAGGTCTGCTGTGAGTGCTGGTTGTGGAGAGGGGCCTGTTTAAGGCCAGGGGGCCCTTTGTGCGGTGCTGCTTGGCTGGTGTGAACTAATCTGGACACTGGCCAGCTCTGATGAGGACAGTCCGAGGGCTGTCATAGTGGGCCTACAAGTCTTCTTCATGTGCTGTGGTAGGGAACATCTAGTGGAGAGGCGTGCTCCTCCGAGGCAGAGAGGTGATCAGGTCCACCCGCTTCTACATTGCTGCAATTAACCCTTGACTCTGCTGAAGAGGGCAGTTTGCCCCGCTAAGGCCTAGACACATAGACTCTGCCAGTCCCTGAGCCGTATTTTGGACACCGCATTTCCTACAGCTGCTGCGTGGCCGTACCCAGCTTCCTGGTACTTTGTTCCTTGCTCCATACCCAGTTGCCGGATAAACATTCCTGTAGCAAAGGCAAGCAGACGAAGATGGGTGCTTATGCCTGGAAGGATGACGTGGGCACAGAGGAATCACCTACAGGTGCTGCGGGCGGTGAGCCCACACCGACGATGGGCCAGCTGGATGAGACTCATATCTTTGTAGCTATTGCATCACTGAAAACATGCCTGGAACAAAAGGTGGGTGCCATCATAGTGGATATGGGCCTGTTGAGGTAAGACGTGCGGTCACTGTCGGACCGAATCGGGACGGTGGAAACATATATACGTGAAACCACGACCAACATCACTGCTGCCCAGGCGCAGGTGTCCAAGCTGATGAACAGGGTAAGGGTTTTAGAGTACTGGGTGGAGGACTCTGAGCGCCGGGCCCAAAGGAACAACATCCGAATCCTCTTGCTGCCTGAGGGGGAGGAAGGGAACTACCCGACCACTTATGTGGAAAACCTACTCTTGCAAGAAGTGGGTCCTCGGATGCTGACACAGGGCTTCACAGTGGAGAGAACGCATAGGTCGCTGGTCTGAAGACCGCCCCCAGGGTCCGCCCTGAAACCCTTGATTGCGAAGATCATGAACTTCAAGGTCAGAGAACGAATTCTGGCTTTCTCCAGGGCAGGGTGGAGCATTGTGCGAGCGTCAGATAAGTTAGCAATATACCCTGACTACACTATTCTGGTGCAGAAGCGCAGGGCTAAGTTTGGTGCCACAAAAGAACGGCTGCACAGAGCGAACATCCGATGCATGCTCATTTACTCTGTGAAGCTCAAGATGCTCCACAATGGCCAGTCTTATTTCTTTGAGGATACTACCGCGGCACACTCCTGGATGGACACTATGGGCATCACACAGCTTCCGGAGAGAAGGAATAAAGCCCTGTGACACTGCACTGAAGAAGGAATGAACACAGCCTCTGCTATAGCAGCATAGGATAATAACTGTGTAATAAGGGTGGGTTTAACCTCCTTACGGTATACAGAATTTCTGCAGACGCGGGCAGCTCCCTGCGTTGGTTGCTGGGACACCTCGAAGGGCGTTATTTCAGATGCCCGTTCTATGGCATCACGCTGCTGTGATGGGGCGGGAGAGGCAGTGGGGCCTGGGTGTGTGTCGAGCCACTGGGTCTTTAGTTTCTGGGCTGGGAGATGGGTTTAGGTTGGCTTCTGCCCGGCTCTTTTTGTTACATCACTTTTCTGGGAGCGCGGTTGCGCTTGTTGTTGGGGTTCTCTGATTTTTGGGAGGCATGAAAGGGCAGAGCACAACGGGGAGGGGTGATCTGGCAAATGAGCTGGGACTTGGGTTATGGTTGGTTTCTCCTTGGCCCTCTTTGTTTTATCACCTCTCTGGGAGTGCGATTACGTTAGCAGGTGTTAGGTTTTTGTGTTTTTTGGAAAGCATGAGGGAGCAGAGCACATTGGTAGTGAGTCAGACACAGACCCTGCAGCGCGTAGCAATGACACTGAAACAAAGGGTGAGGGCTCCTGTGGGTCTCCTGGGTGGTGGAAGGGGGATTGGGACTTCGCTCAAGTGCATGGATGGGTCAGTGAGGGTGAATGGGACCCGGATGGTGCGGGGATATGGCTAGCGACCTGCAAATTATCACATGGAATATCAGGGGCATGAATAGCTTTGTGAAAAGACTCAGGGTGATTGCTTATCTACGGAGGATGGGGGTACATATCACATTTTTGCAGGAAACGCGCCTCACAGCAGACAGGCTAGCAGTGATTGCCAGGAAGTGGTGGGGGGAGCTGTATGGCTCCCCCTTTTCGTCGTATGCCAGGGGTGTCCTGATGTGTGTGGCGCCTATGGTTCCTTTCCAGCTATTGGAATTCAAGCGTGATGACGAGGGTAGGATGGCCTTCGTACATGGGTTCCTCGAGAATAGGGAGGTTTGCCTCATCAACATGTATGCCTCCAACAATAACACTGCAGTGTTTTTTCAATAATTCTCTCTATGCCACAGTGACCATATTCATGGTAGGCTTCATGTATTTGGGGTGGTGATTTCAACTGCACACTTGATCACGTGTTAGACAGGTCTGTTGATACATTTCGAAAGCCTTCTCCCCCGGCTAGAGTTTTGGGTTCTCTAATAAGAAATCTGAGATTAGTGGGCATTTGGAGGTGGCAACATGGGGGAGAAAGGGGCTACTCACACTATGCAGTACCATCCAGGGTGCATACTCGGATATATTACTTATTTACCGGACAGGTTGTTACCGGGAAATTCATTGCCATTGAGTGCAAGGCTCGGGTGCTTTCTGACCAAGTCATGCTAATCACGATTTGGCATATGACCTCCCCTAGACCACAGGCTCCGACTTGGCACCTTAGGGTGGAGGCTTTACAAGATGGAGTTTTTAGGGGATACTTGGAGGAGTTTGGTACTGTCCGGGCTGCCTTTGAGACAGTGATGAGAGGGGCCGCAATCGATAAGATGGGTGGGCTCCGGAAGGAATTATTGAAGGCCCTTTCCTGCACAGAAGTGGTGATTAAAAGAGAGGAGCATGAACGAGAGGGGGCGGCCGACTGTAATGGGCATTTACTGGCCCTACGCCAGAAGTGTATTGCAGAGTAGGAATGCCTTGATACATTTTATTTTGCAACCTACACTCAGAAGTTGCACACGGAAGGGGATAAGTCTGGCAGACTGTTGGTGTAGTTATGCTGTAGGGAGCCGCAAAGGGGAATTATCTGTGCTATACGATATATGATGTGAGGTTGTGAGGGCACAGTGAGGGATAAATTAACTCTTCTCTCAATACTACAGAGACCTGTACACAGCCTGGACGATTGGCAGTGGGGCAGATATCCAGGAGGCGCTTGTTCACTGTCAAAGCATTTGATTATGTGAGGTGGAAATGGCTACATGAGACCCTGTGGACTCGGGAGGATAGCTCAGGGGCAACACGCTCATTTTACAAGAAGATGATGGTGAGCAACACAAGTTCGATCCCCGGGTCCGTGCTTAGAAACCTCTGGGTATTAAGTGCGTTATAAATAACCCATTACAATTACAATTAAAATTATGGCATTTCAGGGTACTACCTGGGTTTCAGTGGTGGGTCAAACTTCTTTCCATGCAACCCAGAGCTAGAGTGTGGACTGGGAGGCAGATTTATGGGGCCTGGGAGCTTGGGAAAGGTACTAAGCAGAGATGTCTGTTGTCCCTGATGTTTATCTTGGCCCTGGAGCCATTGGCCGTGTTCCTGCATACGGACTATGTGGATGCTGGCATTCTGATTGATGGTGCAAGGCATCTGATGTGAATGTATGCGGAAGACATGCTCCTCTACGTCCATTCGCCTGAAGAGAATTTACCACACCTTCTTGATGTCATAGATCAGTACGCAGAGCTGTTCGGCATTCAGCGAAGCCGCGACAAGTCATGCTTGTTTCCATTCGTGAAACTTGTGGGCTGACTCAGCACACAGTTGACAGACTTGGGATTGGGTTGGCACGTGGAGACCTCCCGGTATCTGAGGGTTGATGTCTGTCATGAAATGGTGGCCTCCCATGTACATAGCACACACAGAGTGTGTCAGTTATTCTCACAGAGATTGCCACTGTCAGTGATGGGCAGGGTAGCACTGCACAAGTTGGTGGTGCTGCCTCATTTGTTATATCATTCACCAACATGCCCTATGATATTCCTAGGCGGTTTTTAATCGGACTGGACTCTGTGGTTAGGCTCTTCCTCTGGGTGGGGGGTGAAAGAAACAGAATTGAGCTTGGAACCCTGCAGAGGTACTTTTATAGGGGAGGAATACGACTGCCCCACTTTGAACTATATTATTAGGTGGGTCAGCTGCAGTTCATGGTGGGCTGGTTGGCAGACAAGACCACACTAGATTTGACACTACTGTAGCTGTCGCTTCAGACGTGTTTCCTGAAGGGGGGACTGTGGGTCACAGACGCCGGTCACCCACCTGAGCCCAGGCAGCTTCAGTTGGGAAGGACTCGGTGGGGAAGAGTCTGGAGGAGGTTGGGCGCACGGGACCCTTACTCCTCTAATATTCTGCATGTGGCGCTAGCTGGGAAAGGGTCTGACCCTGCGACTAGGACTAGGAAGTACTGAGAGGGCCACGGCCTAGCCACACTGGAGACCTACTCGAGGCGGAGAGACTAATGTATTTTGCAAACTTGAGGGAACGCTCAGGCATACATGCGGGCCAGTTTTTGATGTATCAGAGTCTGGTGAGGAATGCTGAAACCCAATGGCCAGATTTTTCGATGGGAATGGAGGGCGACAGAACATTGGAGTCCATGTGCGATGTAGCTGAAGGGTGTCACACGGTTTCTCAATTGAATGACTTACTTCTGGACAGGCACAGGGAGACGACTCTGGGAGTATATACATGGTGGGAGGCGGATTTAGGTGGATCACTCACAGACACTGAATAGGCACGTCCACTGGGGTACATCAAGAGGGTTTCTATGAACTACAGATTCAAGGTTACCCAGCTGTATATTACCCATAGAGCCTACATGGCCCCTCACAGGATTTCGAGATTTGGGGCAGCGAGGATGCTGCAGTGCCCGAGATGCGCGCATGAGGTTGCGGATCTATTTCACATGTTTTGGACCTGCCCGGTCATAGGCCGATTTTGGTAGGGGGTGATGGACAAGGCGGCTGGTGGGTGGATACAGATGTACACTTGGCCAGCAGAGGCCTTTCTGTCGGGCCTAAAAGGGGAGGAAGCATGCAGCACACATCAAATGCATGAAAGACTGCATTTGTGTACTAGCTAAATGAAGGATCACAATGGAGTGGAAACAGGCAGTGGGTCGCAGATTGGAGGCTTGGTGGGCAGACCTGGAGAGATGGGCTTTGGCTGAGTCTGTGTCAGCTCTGCCAGAGATGAGTGAAGTACACGAAGAATGGCGGGAGTCAGGACGCTATGCTACTGCCTACCCTAATCAACAAGAGCCTCAGATTGAGGTACAACCTAGGGGGATCATGGACCAGGGCAGGAGTGCTACTTGACACACCCCTTTCAACATAAAATGAATCAGGAGCTGTAGTAGGGAGGCACGATTAACAGTGATTAGAAACAGGTCTACTGGTAATACACAGTATAAAGAAGAAGACACAAAGTGGTGGTAGGCTTACCCAATAGGAATGACACCTAACGTAGAACTCTAGCGAATGATCCAGGCTGAGAGCTAAATACTTACTTATTTTTTTCCCTCTCCTTTTATGAATTATCAAATGATTAATCAAATGCTTTTCTTTTGTTCATTGTTTATATGTATTATGTATGGTGTAAAGATGTTTGTTTAACCATGTACACTAAATAAAATAAATAAAAAAATAATAATACTTACAAACCTAAATACCTGAATGAGATGGCTTTGGATGCACAGGTACTGGTCGAGAGTTACGACCGTTGTACGAACAAGGAGAGTTGGAATAACAGGCATTTTATGCAGGGTTTGGCGTTTTAGTCGCAGATTGAAGGAAAGGACCTAAATGCTTGTAACACATCAGCTAACGTGTAGTAGTGCATCGCGATCATGAACGCCGGCCAGTGTCCTTCAATCGCCATAGGAGACAATAATGCTAGAAGGTGCTTCCTGTCCCTCTGCAGACTTGATGCAACGGGAACGAAGTGCGCAAATGGGTTTGAGCACCTGGAGCTCGTGAGATGAACCAGGAGCATCGGGGTAAGTCTCTAGTCCTCACAGTCTGCTGTCTGCCACAGGGCGATACATAGTGGGATGAGGGAAGGGAGTGTGGATGTTGTGGCTTGGGATGAGTTGATGCTGGCAATTTTCCCGCCACCTTCCCCGTAAGCGTGTCTTTAGTAGATGTCATTACCCTGGTGATAGGCTTGGAAGGGTGCAAAGGGAATTGGAGGGTAGGAGTGGGGGCTCTGGGGCGGGATCTACATGGTCCGGCTCAACGGCGGCCTTGGCTTCTGGGGGGCCAGTATTCTACCACTGGGGCACCGTGGGATGTCACATAGAGCCTTGATACTCAAAGGTTTACTGACTGGACCATGAACGCTGCATAGCCATGGCCATGAGATGTGCTAATGGGATGCAGGTGGCCTGGGTGGAGGCCAGGATGGGCCCAGCCTGCATGGCACAGTTGGAGCACAACTGGTCGCGTCTCTCTGCTTCTAGAGATGGTCAGTCGCCATCACCATAGGAAGACTTTGGACTAAATGGACTATATCAGGACACAGGACTTGACGACACTGCGCTGTAGCCCTGCAGGGGGGGTTGCTTTTGCTCCTGGGGTGGGCTAAAGTGATGATTTCAGTTCTGTTGGGTGGCTGTGGGGGTGGACAGGTTGCCAAGACTTAAACATCTTACTTGGGGTGTGCTGTCATTGTATGTTTTGTGCAGTCTCTACTTGGGGTGTTATGGGGTTGTGCTTTGTTTTTTTTTCTTTTTCCAAATGCTAATAAACCGTTTCACAAAAAAAAAGAGAGTAATCCCATAGGCCTGAAAAACAGGTCTTGGTGAGGAGAAGATCCTTTAATTTTACCCCAAAATGGTTCCTTAAAAATAGGATCTCTCAATTCCCATATTTTTCTATCAAAATTATCTCCACCAAAATCAAATCCTTGAAAAAAACAAAGTCATGTCTTCCGACCCCATTAGCTCAAAAGGATGCTGAAGAAGAGGGTTCAAAACTAGGGTGAACGTACAGTGGCGTTCAGTGGCGGTGGAAGTAGGGGTGCTGGAGGTGCTGCAGCACCCCAATACATTCTGGAGGCAGCTGGCATTTGGCAGCTTGAGCTGTGGCCTAATTTTCATAATTTTATGTTGTAGCAATGGAGGCAGTTAATGGCATCCTTAGCTTGAGCGCTTTCAAAGGTCAGGGTCAGTGTTTTGTTAACCCCTTGCTGACAGAAGAGAAGATCATTTCAGAAACTCCTTTCCTGTTCATGAATGTGATGATGCTGGGTCATTTATACGGCTTCTAGTATAATTGCAGGTTAATATCTTCTGCAATATAACTTTGTTTAACTTTTTTTTGCAGCACTTAAGGGCAGTGCTCCAGATAAGATTTGGAGGTGGGAGTATTTTACTCCCTATTTTTAAACTTTGAGAGTAAATGTGATTTCAATCGAGTACAAATGACTCTTCTCCTTTAAAAGAGAGTGCAATGTAAGTGACATACAGCCGAGGTGTGCAGAAACTGTATGGAAATCATTACCATGTGGCAGCTTTCTGCACTGTGACAGAATACACCTTTCATTATTTCTCTAACGTCTGGCCCTTTGATCTCTTCTGTATGTATTTAAATGTTCAAAACACAAAAACCTAGCCAATTATATAGTAAAGCAAACATAACTTGTATTGTGTGTTTTGAGGTTTGATAGCAGAATTGTCTTTTGATGTTTTATGAAAGTCCTAATTTCCTGGAGCTATTACTACCCAATGGTATGCCAATGTTATGATACAACAGTACAGAGAGAGAGAAGGACTCAATGCTAAATTCTATACCTAATCTCATGGTCAAATTGTTATTTGTACAGCGCTTTTGGCAAATCGCTGTACATAGAACATATTTATCACAATTATCACCAAACCAAAGTTGGTAGTGCTTTATCAACCTCGAAAGGATGAAAGGCTGAGTTGGTCTTGCAGGGATTTGAACCTGCAACCTACAGATAACGCACAAAATGCAGCAATGAGCTCTCAACCAGCTGATCTCCATTATTGGCTAACATCCTTCAGAGGTCGGTAAACTTAGTATCGACTGAGGTATAATAATCACAGTACCTAGGTGTTGAACAAACCATGTATGAAGCGCTACATAAAGTTAAATACCTACCTGGATTATAACAGGGACATGTTTTGCTGAGTTTCTATTTCAATTACAAATGTATTTCATTTGTTTGTTTTTGAACAGTGCTTGCACTTCCTGGAGTCTCAGGTTTTTGAATTTTTAATTGAAGATTTGAGAGGCTATAACACCTGTGATTGGTGTAATGAGAATCACTCACCCTTGAGCAAAGATTCTGCTGCCACTGACCATTTATAGTAATGTACCCCATTGACTGCAAGGTTAAATAGATGTAAACTAGACCGTGCATGCTCATCATTTACACACGGTTTTTATAATGAGAGTGTACATTAATTTATAAGTGTGAACATTATTTGCCTCTGCATGATCATGCACACAGCAACGGAACTCTGGAAAATACAATTGTGCAATACTGTTTGCTTTCACTGGCAAAAAGGCTCCTTTGTTACACAAGATTAATTCTCAATTGCTAGTGAGTTTTCCATCTTATTAATTATACAATCCTAAAATGTTAGGAAAATAAATATGCACAGTGCTTCTGTTTGCTCCATGATCAATCCACACACAACACAGCAGAAGCGGACCGGAAAGAAACAATTCCTTTTATCACGGTGTGCAGTTTCTTTTCTGAAAGGCTTCAGAGAATTACATTCTGTTTCAGAGGTTTTTCTCTGTGGCTTGCAATTACATCCATGTAGATAAAAATAAAAATGAAGCGTTCTGGTTTTTGTCAACCTGACCTTTGCACTGCCCTTTGCTCTAAACGTGTGTGTAAATGTAGCAGGAAAATAATAAAGCTGTCATATTTACAAGATTTTCATGCATAAAAAGGCCTGGCACAACCCTTATCTGGAGGCCTGCTTAAGGGTATTGTAAACACATAAGATTTACAAATAGTTTGCCCAAATGTGATTTATGGTAGGACTTCATTTTTGCTTCACTGTTCTCCTGTGTTCGCATTGCCAGCAGTAGCATATTTCGTCTCAGTTGTGACATTTTGAGAAATTGTCTGTTAATTTGTATGGCCATTTCACCATACTATGCTTTCTTACTACACCAAAAGAATAAGCAGGTTACATGTTTATAAAAATGAAAAGCCTTTGTATGTTGAACACATTGTGCATCATTTTAGAATGTTCTTTATAAGAAAGTATAGAGGCGTGTTTTGTTATTTTCAGTGGATGGGGAATATATTGGCTGGTCATGCACTCGGAAGTATCCTTTAACTCCATGACATTATAAAACGCACTCTGCCGGCATAGAGTAAACATACCATCACTTCACAGCGTCAGTAGCTGCTCTGATCTTAATGGAACAACAACAGAGCTTGTCATTCTGCCTTCTGTGATTTTAGTGTGCTGGTATCGTCAACTCTCAGCAACTCTGAGGTGGGAGGATAGCTCAGGGGGAAATGTGCTTGTCTTGGAAGTAACACAACACTGAGCAAAATGGGGTTGATACCGTGTCCCATGCTTAGAGGCTGGACCCCCACATGAAGTACAATATAAAAGCAAAATTTAGTATTATTATTTTTAATTCCACTATACTTTAAATGGGAAAGCTCCAGCATAACCTAGTAGGCTGCTACAGTGCAAACATGTTTCAGTGGAACAAACATATTTTATTGTTGGGACAATACATGCACTTCTGAGAAGAGCCACTTAACCTTCAACGGCACAGTACAAATATGTTATTTACAGTGTCAGCAGAGAAGCAAAAGATTAAATGGGAATAGTGTCTGAACAGTGTTGTTCCCTTTCCTTAGAAGGAATACATTGGGGGGCACCCTGTGAAATGTGTATTATTGCTTGAGGTCGTAGGCAACAGTCCTCTCAATCTGGCTCTCAATACAGTAGCACCACCCATAGCTTTCCCGTCATGAATGCCTTACAAGTGACTGTCATTTCCTCAGATCTAATGATCTTTCAGAGTAATATTCTGTAAACATTCTGGTTTCATAATCGGTAATGCTGAGGGCAAAAGGCATTGAAAGTAAGGTAAGTCATTCTTGGTCTAGTGTGGACTAAGAATTTTCCAGAGGCACAAATCTATTGCGAAATACATCTCACCGGGTATTTGAACCTACTGCAAAAATGTAGGCGTAATATGCAAGTCTCAAGTTGCAATCCTATGGATAAAGCTCGTTGCGTTAGTGTGCTTGCTGCAGGTTGCAGGTTGAACCCTCATACCCCCATCCATGCAGACTTAGCCTTCTTTATATCAATAGAACATCTACACTTTTAATCAAACAAACCACTTTACTGGTGGGGATACTTGTATGCTACTTTTCAGCAGGGAGGCTCTACTTTTATCAGATATTACCAACACTTCTCAGTAGGGCTACCACACTTTAAGAGAGTAAGGGACGTGTAAGATAATAGGTAGATCGGAGGGGAGGTCTAGTGCTCAAGTCAAGTCCTTTGTAGGGTATATAGTTGGAAAATGCCAAAAACCTTTCAAAACAAGAGCCAAGAAGTCAAAGACTTCCGTAGACTGCAGTGCGTTTAAAATATGATTTCCGATTTTACTGCCTCAGAAGAATTCTTAAACTTGCGGAGGGATTTTTATTTTCCTTGCATGTCTCCTCAAGTCCATAATAGTGCCTTTAATTTTGTTCTCGGACTTGAAAGACAAAGACCTGAAAAATTCTTCCTGAATTCTTCCATAACTATTAACTTTGTTCTACAATGGAAGGAATTTTCTCCAAAACTTGTAAGCATGTAAATATAATGATTTCCCAAAAATGCAATGACTTCCACAATTTTAGGTTTGGAAGTTTATTACTTCCGCTCCCAAAACGTTCACTTTCTGCATCTTTTGATATAATCGATTCACAAGTGTTTTAGTGAATGGACCTGTGGCTCCATCTGTGATACTTCTGCTAATCAGATTAGATGAAACACCTAGGCTGTTTTACGCATTATGTGGACTTTTTGTGGGAGGATTTGATATTTAGGCAGGTTTGGTGGTTCAGACACCATTTTACTCTTTCACCCCTTAGAGCAAAATGAAGACATTTCACAGATCACTACATGTCACTATGACCCCACACAGACCCTTCGCACAGAAAACGCTAATCTAAAGCAACAGGTGGCGGATATAGCTGCTAGGAACGAAGAAGATCGAGGGGACTTACCACCTTATCCATTGTCTTTTGGGAAGTATGATGGGAACCCCAAGACCCTAAATGAATTTCTGGATGCCTGCTTCATGTATTTTGCGTTCCGACCTCACACTTTTGAGATGGAAAGGGCAAAGGTGGGGTTTTTAGTATCCAACTTGGTGGGTAACGCACTGGCTTGGGCGACTTCGTTGATTACCCGATCAGACCCAGTTACTAATGACTATGCCCAGTTCATCCAGCAATTTAGGAACCGATTCAAACGCCAAGAGGCACAGTACTCCACCTATGAGGCATTAGCCGATATCCGACAAGGTAACCAAGACGTCCAGTCCTATGCATCGCTCTTCCAACGCTTAGCCACTAATGCTGGCTGGCCCTGTTTCGCAGAGGCCTTAACGAAGAATTGAAGGACGAATTGGCTAGAACAGCTCACCCCCATACGTTTCAAGAATTAGTGGCTCTTACTCTACAGATGGAATTCCGTTTAGGGGAGCGCAAGAAGGAAAAGAAGAGAAGCTGTTCCTATTCTCCTTCACAATCTAATCCTCCTGCTTCGAACTAGAAACTCCTAACATCTTCTGGAGAGGAACCAATGCAGATTGGTACTACGTGGGGCCCTCTTACAGCAGAAAAACGCAATCGAAGAAGGGATTTGGGGTTGTGTATGTACTGCGGCTCCCAGAAACACCTAATAAGGAACTGTCCTGAAATGCCTCCTCGGAGGTCGGGAAACGGGAATCCCCGAACCTAGGCAGCGATAGGTCGGGGGTGATCGTCATCAGTCCCTGTAGTTTCTCCAAGACCGCTAGAACAACTGAAGACAGTCGACTCATGGTGATAAAAGTCAAGATGGCTTTTGAGGATTAAGGAATTCGAAACTTTAGCCATGCTGGATTGTGGCGCAGCGGGCAATTTCTTGGACATCAGCTGGGCAAAGAAGAATGCTCTTCCTATTAGACGCAAGGGAAGATCAGTACCAGTGGAAGCAGTCGACGGTTCTCCCTTATCTTCAGGACCAGTTGAGTGGGAGACTCTCCCCATAAGAACCACCATTTTCTCTCACCAGGAGGAACTGATCTTAGACCTTATTAAGGCTGCCCACTTTCCCATAATATTGGGAATGCCGTGGCTGCGTCGGCATAACCCTTCTATTGATTGGACAGAAAATACTGTGCTATTTGCTTCACCCTATTGTAAGGATAACTGTCTGGCAAACTCAACTTCTGAACCACTTCATGGAGTCCAAGAGTCTGTCATCCCCATCTCAGTGAATTCGATACCCACCCAATACAGAGACTTTCGCCGAGGTCTTCGAAGACAAGCTATATCGCCTCCTTCCTCCTCATCGAGCAGAGGACTGTGCCATAGAAACCCTTCCTGAAGCCTCTATTCCTTTTAGTAGGATGTATCCTCTCTCCATTCTGCAACGACAGGCTTTGAAGGAATACCTTGAGACCCATCTGGAGCATGGACTCATACGGGAATCCAAGTCACCAGGTGGAGCAGCTCTCTTCTTCATACCTAAGAAAGGTTCCCTTGAACTACGACCATGCATAGACTACAGAGGTCTGAATAAACAGACAATCAAGGACAGCTATCCCATGCCTCTAATCAATAGTATTCTGGAAGCCATCCAAGGGGCTACCATTTTTACTAAATTAGACCTTAGGGGTGCTTACCATTTGTTGCGCATTCGTTCTGGCGACGAATGTAAAACGGCCTTTCGCACCCCTCTAGGCCATTATGAGTACACCGTCATGCCCTTTGGTTGGTTAATGCCCCTGCCGTGTTTCAGAGGTTCATGGACAAGATGTTTTCAGACCTATTATTTGTCAATGTGGTGATCTACTTAGACATATTAGTCTATTCTTCCTCTGTAGTCGAACATCGCAAGCAGGTATCAGAAGTTCTTTCCCGTCTTCAAGCCAATCATCTGTACGTCAAGATAGATAAGTGTGTGTTTGAAGCTTCCACTATAGCGTACCTGGGGTTTATGGGGTTTATTTTCTCTGCAGAAGGCATACAGATGGATCCTTCCAAGATTCAGGCCATCCTGAAATGGCCCAGTCCTAACAAGGTTAAGGATGTTCAACGTTTCCTTGGACTGGCGAACATTTACAGGTGATTCATTCCTGACTTTTCCAGAAAGGTTTTGGCTATTAGAGCCCTATTCAAGAAGGGGATTCTTTTTGCATGGAATGACGCAGCTAAAGAAGCTTTTCGACATCTCAAACAGGCATTTATCACTGCACCCATTCTTAGGCAGCCGGAACAAAACCCCCCATTCATACTTGAATCCGATGCCTCAGATAGGGCTATTGGGGCTGTTCTTCTTCAGAAAGGAGAGGACGAAGTGGATCACCCCATTGCTTACCTTTCCAGGACGCTCACATCCAGTGAAGAAAACTATCCAGTCACCAAGAAGGAGTTACTTGCCATTCGTCATGCCTGTTCTGAATGGCAACACCTCTTACAAGGAGCTGTTCACCCTTTTTTGGTGAGAACTGATCACGGCAACCTCCGAGTCCTTCAACAGATGGAGTGTCAGAATGCCCGGCATGCTTGCTGGGCGTATTTATTTTGCCAGGTTCGATTTTACCATCTCATACATAGCTGGCAAGGACAATACCATTGCAGACACTCTTTCTCGCTGTCATGATAGAGAAGGAGAAGTTCCGTACAAGGGCGAAAGAGTGCTCGCGGGTAAAGAGATCAACACCACCCTTAACACCTTTCTCCAAGAGGTTAGAAAAAGCTCCACTCCCGGAGTGCTCTCTCTGAATCAGAAACACCCCCTTAATGTAAAGGAAGGCCTGTACCAGAAGGGGCAGGCTTTATTCTTACCTACCAAGGCTCTTCGTGATCAGGCTATTTCATGGTGTCTTGACTTACCCTCGGCTGGTCACAAGGGAAAAAAGGCCACCATCGAATTCCTAAGCAAATACTTATGGTGGCCCGAATTAACGAAGGATGTGAAGCTATATGTGTCTATCTGTCCGACATGTGCCCTAGCTAAGCACTCAACCAAGAGACCTTTGGGAGTACTGCAACAAGAGCCTTTCCCTTCCCAGCCTTGGATGCATGTTTCCACGGATTTCATTGTGGACCTTCCTTTATCGGAAGGTTCCACAACTATCATGGTAACAGTGGACACCTTCTCCAAGATGGCCCATTTCTCTGCCTTGCCCAGTCTCCCTTCAGCCCCTCAGACTGCCACCATCTTTCTAAGGGATGTGGTTCGTCTCCATGGACTCCCTCTCACCATAGTGTCCGACCGTGGTACCCAATTCTTCTCTGCCTTCTGGTCCTCCTTGTGCCATCAGATGAGTATCCAAAGGGCGCTATCTTCTGGCTATCACCCCCAAAGTAATTGGCAGACTGAAATATTAAATTCCACCTTGCAACAGTATTTATGTTGTTTTTGCAGCCACAGACAGGATCAATGGAGTCAGAACCTTGCTATGGCTGAGATTTCGTACAACAACACGGTTAATTCCGCCATTCGGATGAGCCCTTTTTTTTTAAATTATGGCTACCATCCCTGACATTTCCCTTTGGAGCTGTCGAGGTCTTCTAAGATCCCGTCCATTGAACATCTGTTGGACAATCTGAAGGAAGCACATAAAGTAGCTAAAGAATCCTTCGAGGCGAGTAGAATGAATTACAAGACCTACGCCGACAAGAAGAGACAGCCTAACCCCGATTGGAAGAAGGGTACTCGAGTATGGTTGTCTACCAGATTTCTGCCTTTGTGGATTCGAAGAGGGAAGTTTTCTCCTAGATACATCGGTCCTTACCCCATAATAGACCAGATCAACCCTTTGGCATTCCGCCTTCGTCTCCCAGCAAGTATGAAGAGAATACACCCAGTCTTCCACACATCACTATTGAAGGAATACCGAGAGGATCCCTACAAGCGTAAGATTCCCAGGGCTGAGGTCTTCACTCCACCCATGGGAGAAGAATATGAGGTGGCCTATCTGGTAGATTCCAGGTACAGGAGAGGAGTCCTCCAGTACTTAGCACACTGGAAGGGCTATTCTAAGGCAGAACGTACTTGGGAGGCTAGGTCCCATATACATGCCCCCCGACTCCTCAAGGAATTCCATAGACGGAATCCAGGCAAACCTGGAGGGGTTCTGAGGAAGAGAGATTATACTGTCATGCCCTATTGGAAACTATGGGGGAGATGGCGGCGCCATTACCAGACCCATTACGCTTATGCTGTATTTTGATTAACGATCTAGTCGTTTTCACATGACTGCTGCCGTGTATAAACTTACATTCCTCCTGCAGCTCCGCGCGTTGCACTTGTTTCCTCTTGTGCCTACGCTGCGCTGTGTCTCGGCTCAGTGTTATATTTTTCCCTTATCAGCTGCCTGCTTATTTTTCCTTTGTAGTGGCTTACCTGTTACCTCCTCCTCTTTGCTTGGCGACTCGCCTCCCTCTTACCTGCTATTGTTTGTGACTTCCCTTCTTGGTTTCTCTCTGCCCCGTGTTGTGTTCCTGTTACCGGTCTGTTTTCCTTACCGCACCAGTGGCTGCTCCGCCCTTCAAACCCGGAGACTCTGTTATCCCGCAGCTTGAATTGCCATCCTCTCTCCGGAATCAGTGTTGAGACTCCCGGCGATTGTGAAGTGTGTTGTTCGCCTTTACAAGTTCCAAGGATCTCGTTATCAGGGTTTTTGTGCTGTTTTGGGTCTGGCTCCCGGGGGGGCCTCTCTGTTGGGGTATTATATCCTGCCGACGGAGTGGCTTCCCGAGGAGAGAGACCCTACTTGCTGCAGAAGAAAGAGAAGAAAGGAAAGCAAGAGACCTGGAACCCCCTACGACAGAAGAAATATCAAGAAGACGACCTTCTGGAAAAGACAGGTGAGGAGGAAGGGAGGGAGGAGGATTCCTAGTGTGACAGTATGTATAGATATGAGTGCGCGTGTAGTGCGAATGAGGATGCCATGAGTATGAATGTTCTGTGTGCATGCCTGTAGAATGCATTTTGAATGCTCTGCATGCGCAGAGTGTGTGAGTGAATGTGAGAGTCTGAGAAGGTGTTTGGGTGAGTGAATCATGAGTGAAAGGTTTGGTATGAAAGTGATTGTGTGCGTACAAAGCACTGGGAGGCCCATGGGGGCAGGCATGACATATTTTTACTGGGCATCTATGATAAAGCAAGCATGGTAAGTGTTATTACATGGCTAGACTGGTATATGGTGCAGTCAGTCTAGCCGGTTATTACTGTGGCATGACACTTGGTACTGGGCATCCATGAAAAAGCAAGCAGGATAAGTGTTATTACATGGTTAATCTGGCATTTTAGTGCAGTCAGTCCAGTCATTTCTGGTTCTATGTTCATTCAGCCCCAGTTTTTTTTTGCAAATGTTTTGCATTTTTTATTTTTTTATTTGGGACCCCCATAACCCCTCCCCTATTATTTATTCCCTATACACCACCCCACTCTTCCCCTTATATGCCCTGCCCCCCATATTTTCTATGTTTTTCTTCTGCAAAACATTTTGGGGAAAAAGTGCTGCAGAAATAAAACTGGAGATGAATGAGCATCGTACCCATTTTCTTACTCATGCATGATATTTTTTACTGTGCATCTTTGGCAATATGGGCAACCGTGAATATATGGGAATATTGCCATATATTGGTGCAGCCAGCATGGAAATATATGGGCACAGCCTGCATGAAAATGATTTTGTAATGGAAAATATTGTGGGAAAAGGCCTCATGAAAATGAGCTGGTTAATGCTCTTTGCACTATTGGTGACTTGCAGCTATTGGATCTTTTCATGAGTAACTCTTCAAAACCGATAGCACCAATGTTTCACAAAAAGAGTGATTTACAATGCACCATTTTAATTCATTAGTCAAAAATCCAAATAGAATTTAGAAGTGAGAACTTGCCCGAACCCACTGTGGTAGATTTGGGCTACACTCTACCACTCTTGCACATTTGAGGCAAATATTTGGACCCAACCAATTCAGAAATGTACCAGCTGTCCAATGGGGTTGGTACATGTGTGTGCCAGGTGCCAGGCAGGTCCCCTTTTTCTATGCTAGGTGAAAGATGTAAACTTTGATTCAAAATATACTTAGATCTTTCACCTAGTGCAGCGTGTGGCATGCCCCTGCAGCAGCATGATAATCATGGCATACCGCATGTGTGGTCGACAAGGCTGTCCGGGAGTGTGGCACGACCTATGCTTTGTTGGCTCAATGGGGGGCCCTCAAATGTTGTGCTACCCCACTGTTCTTTATGAGAATGTTCTGCAGTTTTCAACAAGCGTTTTAGTCTTTTATGGGACGGTAATGGAACGTCTCAGCATAACAGCTGCTGTAATTGTAATCAGACAGTGCCAGGCCCTTGCAGCAGAGTTGGTAGTCCCTTCATGTGCAGTAGCTGCACATCTTAGGAGGGACCATGTTATGCTTTCTCTGGAAAGTCGCTATCTCTTTACTTGTCAGTTCCAGCATGGAGGCCAAGGACTGAATGGCTGTAGACTCCACAATCCCCCTTTTGTCTAGTGCAGGGTTAATGCACATTAGTGTGGTGGCCAGATAGTACATTTCACAAGCTCGTCCTCTATAATGCCTACCGTGCGGCGAACACGTCCCAATTACACAAGCGTTTCAGCATATTAATGCTGTAGTATTTTTGCCCTCATGTGACGAGTAGTATATGTCTCTGAGCTTGCTGGATAAACACCCAGACTGATTTTCTTTTTGGTATCTCAGGTATGTAAACACATGGGTGATGTTGCATAGCTCTCACTTCCAAATCTGTGCCTCCAGTGGGTATTCCATTCCAGTGACCGACACAGTGCCCCATTGACCAACACTGTTTAAGAGAAGCACGTGGGGTGAACTCCAGAAAAAGTGTATGCATTAGCAAATGCCCTTACGTCACGAACACGAGTGATGGCTTTTTGACCAGCAAGTTAAAGTTCCCCATTCCAATTTTAAACATTAGATTCCTTTTATTATAAACATCATAGTTTGCGGTGAATGTAGGTATTGTCAGTAGCAGAGCATTTGGTAGTTATGAAGAGCAGAGGTGTGAGTGAGTGAGTGTGTGCATTATAACAAATAGAGGTCTGAATGGCTCATTACAGGTGGAATCAAGGACAGCGCTGAGTGTGCGTGTTGGATATTATTACCCCCGAGAGCGTCTGAGCGATCACAGAAAATAGCTCTGAGCGAGCTTGCAGAAAATGAAGAGCAGTGTCTGTTATCAGGAGCATAGCTCTGGTGAGTTTGTGTGTGCCAGTGATTGGAACTTTGAAACAATGCGGCTGTTATCAAGTGCAGGAGGCCTTAAGTGAATCATGGCATTACAATGAACAGGGTTTAATTCCATTTGGATATTTTCAAGAACACAGATATAAGTGATTCTTTCTTTCAGAGCTTAGAGCAGAGCTATGAAAAGGTCTTGGTGTTATCATTAGCGTAGCTCTGAGTAACTCAGTGTATTATCTAGACTACACCAATTACTTCACTCGTACAGAACCTTGATGGGGATGGCCATTTAAAATAATGTGCATAGACTAGACAGCTTTACAAAAACAGTCTTTTTCAGCATCCCATAGAATATGCCAACATTCAGTATTACTCTTACAACATTAATATGATAGTGGTGCCCTTTTGCGATTTATGTTCCAAGTACTGTCTTCATTTGGGCAGATACCTTTGATATTTACTTACTTGTTCTATTGCACAATATTACAATGCATTGCTCTTGGCACAATATTGTGTGTGCATTGCCACAGCAAGGTATTCCGAAGGGAATTATCCCATTGCAAAGTTTTGCTTTGGGGCTATATTTTTACTGCGCGCACACTATTCCTGACATTCATCCAGAGATATAACTGTTCAAAACAAGAGAATTCAAAACCTGTTGAGCATTGCAGAATGCTAAAGCTTCATGGGAAGTGCAGAAGATTGAGGGTGTTAGATTCATTTATGAGATCCTAATCAGATTTGTATTTAAAAACAAACCTTCTAAAACTCCTCACTCTTGAAATACTAGTTGGTTGTCCATTGGACGTTTCTGTGGATTTCTCAGCACTAAGAGTCCATTTCAATAGATATCACGCTCTCTATAATAGACACTACTCTACCATAACATATTGAAAAGTGCTTTAAAATACACTGGGGGCTCCTCTCCCGGGGATGATAGGCTGCCACCCATTAACTCAACTTGTTTGTGAACTTTTCAAAGCTTGGCTCATGACTTTGGCGTGAGAAGTGACACATCATGACAACACCGCTATGCTCTTTACGAACCCGCTAAGCAGGCAGCAAATGAGACTTTGAACTGGAGGCGGGAGGGGGGAGAAATAAGGGGAGACGGTCGGGGGGGTTGTGTTATAATTGTTTTTTTGTTAATCGAATGCTATGTAATGTTATAACATATGCGATATTCAATAAAATATAATTTTCAAAAAAAATAAAATACACTGGGTCCCCTTTTTCGAAAAGTTCTTGAGGGGAATCCTTTGAACACATGCTTTAGGTGAAAACACTTTGCTTGTTTACTGCTCTCTGTGGGCCTCTACCAACAGCATTGTTAACAAGCCTCTAATGTTGGTGTGGCCAGCACCCCCACTCTGAAAATTCTTCCAGCACCATTGGTGTCCCAGGAGGAAATCCAGGTACTGACATGATCTCTAGTAAGGGCACCATAAAAGATGGGGGACTATTTGCATTTATTGTTTTCATTGTTAATGGAGTATTTGTATATTAGGGAGGAAGCAGCCCCTAAACCCTAGACCCTTATAGAGACCAGGATTCAAATGAAGACCTGATTGCTGCTCAATTACTTCTAAAGGTGGAAATGGCTAAACAATTGTGGAAGAACCTCAAGTTATCGGGAACAAGGGCTCAATTTATTTTGAACACACCACTTCTCAAAAGACATCCAATGCTTGGCGCGTGAAGAAACTTTAAACAGCCCGGCTGGACTGTTAAATGGGAAGGGCTACATTTTGGGGAGCCCATGATGCGGCGAGCCCTGCCATTCAACTTCCAGGTGACAAAACGAAGGTTGGTTGCAAAGGATGACGCCCTCCCAACGGAATGAGGGTGTCACAGATAAGTAGGAATTTCCCAGGGAGATTCCTGTCAAACGAGTGGAATCTAGCCCTTTTTGGGCCTTGCAGTCACCAGAATCATTCTGGGGCCCACCCAGCAGGTTCTTGCAAGAACACTATGATTCGGGGGACCACAGTGAGGGAGGGAAAGAATAGAGTACGATTGACAGCCAGGAGATTGAAAGAGCATCTGTGTGATGTATGCCTAAGGATATGTGCAACAGAGCTTGAAGAGAGGATCCTCCCTGGATGGGAAGGGATTCTGCTCACTCTGGGTGACAGCTCTGTACCTCTTTTATCCTTACACAGCACTGGACTTTTGGTGTTTAATTAGCTCAAGTGTGTTTAGGAGGGAATATGTTGTGGGCTTGCTTGGATATACACTCACTAGCCTGATCAGCACAGTGCGATAAGAGGGCTATTTTAATCTGGTGTACTTTCTGGATATTTATGTATATGCGGATTGGTCCCGCGATACTCTCTTAAAATGGCGGACTTTATTTGAACATTACAGGCTCAGCCTGATTTGCATCACGTGGCCTTTCCACGTGAGTTTGACTTGAGCGGCTTAAATCAATCACAGATGTATGCAGCTTTTCGCCCTTAGGAATACAATTTTCCAATTACTGGTGCTCGAGAGGTGAGTGTGGTTATGTTGGTTTCTGCACGCTGGTTTTGAGATGTTATTGTGGTTGCTTACAGAGCACAGAAGCATTGGCCTTGGGTCACACAAATTTCATTTTCACCTCTTTAGGGAAGGTCATTCCTTGCTGCGCCGCAGGCGGTATACAGAGAGGCGGGACTTCAATCTACTCATCAGGTACCTCTTTCTGTGGGTTCAAGGCCATACATTGGTATGTAGGTCCCAGTGCCACATCTAAGATAAAGGTGGGTGCTTATTTAGAACTTCATGGAGAATATTTCGCATTACAATTTTACATTGCAGTCGCAAAGGCTTTCTGAAAACTGGTGAGATTACTTCAGTTTCTGCAGCGCTATTTAGATATGTGAAACGGCATATTGCGCAAGAAGGTTAGTGTGATGTCCACGTGATATGCATCACGTGGACGAGGAAATAAAGGTGGGGGAAAAGCCTGCCAAGGGCAGTCCCCGTTCTGGATCCAGAGCTTGTGTGTCTGCGTCAGTCTGTTCCGTGACCGACAGCGCAGCGCCTCACGTGCCCCACATCACAGTTAGTATCTCTCGTTTCACCCTCAGTGTTCATATTGGTGGCCGTGAATTGATGTAATCATCACTGCTTGATCATTGAGTGAAATCCTTATATTTTCGATGTGTTGTAGGAACTCTGCAAGGACGTGCCCCTGAAGATGGGACTTGGTCCTGAAACGCATTGGGCTAAATGTTTGGGTTCTTGGGTAGGTGTCTAGGTGTTCATTAGGAGCTAGGGAAACATATTCATTGATTTACACTGGCATATATGGGTTGGTGCCACACAGTACTTTTGCATAGTGTACTTTTAAATGCATTCCACTATTACTAACATCACACATGAGTTGATTGTGTAATGTAATTCTTTTTTAATGTTATGTCATGTTAAAGGTTCTTGTACCGTGCACTGTTGCCACCTGCGTGGTCTCTGGATACTCGTATTTTCAAGAAATTATCTTTAGCTAAATACTAAAAAAAATGTATTCTTTGAAGTTGGTTGCATTGATCAATTTTCTTTGACTTCACTTTCTGTCAGTGTGTAGTTGAGCTCTGGGCGGTTTTCGTTCCAGACATGTTATTGGTTCTGCCTTGGTGACTGGCCACATTCAGGTGATGTCGCCCGAACGTTCTGATGTCTGGCGGACTCAGGTTTTCCCGCGAGCGGTTGTACCCAAACAGGACGGCTCTTTCTAGAACGAGAACGTGAGAGCTGTGGTGGTTTTTCGACTCCCAAAAGACCATCGTGTTACTGAATAGAACCATTGAAGGACTGACATCTTCCTTCAAAATTCTCTCTATTCTGCAGCGAATCAGTCACTGGAGGATTGGACAATCACCATAATTTGGCTGACAGCCATGCAGCCCAGATTTTTCGGGACATCGCATATTGGTGCAGCAGTTTTTCCTGTTACTTATATCAGGAACTTCCAGCTGTTTTTCTTCGCTTTGAAGAGTGTAATTGCTTATCTCCTGATGAAGACGTAACTCAATTAAAGTTAAATACGTTGAAACCGGTTGAGAAACCAGAGATGAGGTCAATTTTGGACACCGACGTGACCCATCCCAACCCATGACCACCTGGGCAATTTGTTGTGATCTCATATATTGATTATATATTTCTTTTCTTTTTAATGAAGACAATAAGTAATCGATTGTTATGACTTTTTTAGGATAACGTTTTAGCTTATATTTGTCATTGTTGTGTATGTATGAATGGCTAATGGACGCATGTGTATGAATGATATGAATTGTATGTAAAATTATTTGTTCTTAAATTCTTTCCTGCGATGTAAAATTGTTATGAGTGCTATTATTAAATCATGATTAAAATTCTGATATTTAAATAATGGATCACGTCTAATTAAATTCCTTGATTCCTTTGTTTTCAAAATTGTATCCTCTGGATCCTTTTTTTCCGAGATTAGTAGTATACTAATACCCTGACCCAGAGTGTGGGGTCCCCTGTGACTTTCAGATAAATATACACATTCAGGTGAAGTACAAACCACCAGGTGCTAAACCTTGGCCAGTTGATGTTATTTTGCCATCTTGGAATCATTCTCCGAGCTGCTAACACCTCTGTGGGTTTTAAGAGCTCAGTACGCCTCCCATCAACAATTGAGTAAGGCTTCAAGCATGTCTTGTTCTGCATGAGAGAGGCGTGCATGCCACCGAATGAGTCACGCTGGCAAGCTGTTGTCTTTTACTGAACTAGGTGTCCCAATCAGTGTTGGGAAGTGTGTGGATGCTCGCTATGGTGGGCCTGCAACTGGCATGGTCCTTTGCTCAAAACCTGCTGAGTTTACAAGGAGGTGGCGTTTAACTACCGAGCCAAGGTGTGTTACAGCCAACTGGGATGGGTAAACAAGGCTTGGAACGGATAGGTGAGCCTGAGGATCTACCATGAATCTCATCTAGGGTGCAACGGGGTGACTGTTCCAACCACATACACTCAACATTTGACAACCCTGAAGTAAGCATAGAAACTTGTATCTTTTTTGTAATTCTTGAACTTTTTATAACTGATTGTTTTCATTGTTTGTTCATGATTGTACAACAACATTTGTTTTGTCTGCTCTTGTCACCATAGTTCCTGCAATGACTTTATAGATCTGGTATTGTTGTAGTCCAGGACTCTCAGGTTTGGGTCAGACAATGCACTCCGGCACTTCAATTGGATCAGCGTGTGGTAATCAGAGAGAGGACCACCCCTGGGAAAGACTAAGCAACCCTAAGTACCACATCAGAACTGTAAACCATCCTCCGGCATAAGGCCCATCAGCCAATCCCCATACCAGCTGCATAGGGAGACACACCTGAGTCCCCTTGGGTTAAAGAGAGGCTGAAAGGTGGGATGAAAGCCCTATAAAATGAAGAACTTGTGACAGAAGCTATGGGAATCTGGAGAAAAAGCTCACTTGGAGATGGTTGTGAATGAGTGAAAAGGAAGCTTAAGGAAGAGACCTGAGGAGAGACCCAGGAGGTTGGGAGAGAGTTAAAGAGATAAAGAGTTAAAGAGGGAGCGATAGATTTAAAGCGAGAGATAGAGTTGAAGAGATAGCAAGCGTTAAAGAGAGATAGAGTTAAAGGGAGAGAGTTTAAGAGAGAGAGACAGGGTTAAAGAGAGATGGAGCTAGTTAAAGAAAGATGAAGGGAGACAGATAATGAGACAGATAAGAAGAGAGATATCAAGCTAAAGAGAGGGCGTTAAAGAGAGAGAGAGTTAGAGAGAGTGCTTCAGAGAGATAATTAGAGAGAGAGCTAAGAGACAGACAGAGCTAAAGAGAGAGGGGGAGAATTTAAGACAGAGATACATAGATCAATATATGAGAGAGAGAGAGAGAGAGAGAGAGAGAGAGAGAGAGAGAGAGAGAGAGAGACCCAGATCAGGTGGCTTTAGAGAACAGGGCCCAGGGGGATGATAGGCTGGGGCGAGGGACCTCACAGGTAGGGGGTGAGAGAACAGAGTGGATGGTTGGAGAGACAATTAGGAGGCTGGGGAAATTAGGGTGTAGGAATTTGGAACATAGAAATTACAAAGTTAGCCCTGGTTACAGATCAGTTTAATGAAGTGGTGGTGAGAGAAGGTAAGGAGGATGTGGTGTGGGCAGCTTAGGAAGAGGTGGTTAGAGGAACCAAGTGGTGGGGGGTGAAGAACCGAACACTAAATATATAAGTGCTTAGAGGGTATTAGCCTAAAGAGAAGGAGATAAACAGTGAACGGACAATTAAAGAGAAGGATGACCAGAGAGGATAAGTGAATTAGAAAATGAGCACGATTAAGGGGGAAGCAGAGGGAAAGGAAAGTCAGAGAGAGAATAGAAGTGCAGGCAGAAACTGAGGTAAGATGCAAGGGTAATCCTGTAATCCTGGAATGTGTGGAATAGAGAGCCAGAGGTGAAGCATCTAGAAGCTCAAGGAAGATGAGAAAAAAAGGGAAGGAATAAGAGATGGTGCGACAGGTATGAGCCTTCTCATGGGATGTTGAGGAGGAGAGATTGGGTTGTGAAAATACTTATATGCCAAGAAAGAAAAGTGTGGGTTTAAAAAAACAAGCACGTGGGTTGTGGCCTTCAGACACCATCTAAAAAGTGACATGTGCGATATTTGCAGCACATCTTAAATACAAATATATGTCTGACATTGTTTGGCAATGCAAAAAAAGGAATTGTTGGGTTACATCGAATAATCCAGCAAGCTTTTATTAAAATGGGGAACTGCTCACTGTGAGATGGAAAGCACTGTATGTCACAGGGGGAAAAGAAACAAAAACAATTCTTTTTGCATTGTGCATATTTTCTTTACAGAATTAGGAATCAGTATTTTGAAACCTACAGATAATACAAATGTGGTCCTTTGGTAGGAGTTTGATAAGCCAATACAATGTAGGATGTTGCCTTGTGTTGTTGAAGCAAGGGAAAAAGAAAATGTAGCTTTAAAGGTTGGACTTGTGATTGAAGCCAACATGAAAGAAACTAAGCTTGAACTCCCATATGGCATTCCTTCCTTCCCACAACCCCCCAGCAACAAGATGCAGGAAGGCGGATGCCTTGCCTGTCCAAGGAAATGAAACCCAATGGCTGTTGAAGGGACCATAAAAGGTGCTGACTGCAGGGGGTTGATTCCCAGGAAGCCAAAACCCTGCAAACAAAAACAAGCACACACCATTTACAACTTAAATCTGGCTTTTGCGTGGGCTTAAATCCTTAAATATGCATTAACTTCATTTTGAGCAACGGTCAGAACAGACCCCTCTCATCTAATCTCACATCACAATCAGCCAGTCCTTTCCTGAATTTAATACTTTTCGGGGCTGGATCTCTGTTTCTGGGCAGCTAGGTCCTATAATCAGTCAAGAAGTTGGATCGAAGTCAGTAAAAAAACATGGCTTCGTTAACAACAAAGAATTTTCACCATAACTATAGCATTCACAGGGGTTATAAAAGCCCCAGTTCTGAACTAAGAATATGTATGGAACACCAGATGTTCTGTTGCTGGGCAGATTAACTAGAGTTGACATATAATGGTAAATACGAAAGAAATGCATAATTGTTAATGTTAATGTTAAAGGACATTTGTACCGCGCACTATCACCACCGAAGTGGTCCCCTGGCGCTCTGGCGGCTCTGAAAAAGGGGAGTAGAGGGAGTGGGTTAATGGGAGTAAGCTGGAAAAGTGCAAGAGAGCAGTGATGTGCTGTTGGCAGCCTCAGCCCAGTGGGTCCGTCGGCTGGGCTTGGGGTGTTTTATGGTCCGTAGTCGTTGTGTGCTGTTGTGCAAGTCTATGTGTGGTTTGTTTTGCATTTTGGTTCATAGCTTTGTACAGTATGCCGTAGAGAGCTAATTGTTTTTTTTTTAAATCAGCTTGAAAGGCCCCATTGGGTTGTCATAGAACAAGAATGTTGTGATGTTATGTTCATTGTGTAAATTAGGGGAATGTGGATAGATTGGCACAGAAACAGTACACACCAGTGATTTATGTAACCCAGCGTTCTTGTATCGTGAGATGGAAAAATAATTTTTGTCTAAAAGTATTAGTGAGAAAATAACCAAAATCTGTAATTCATACCCCATATGTTGTGTCGAGATAAACGCTGGACCATTTGATTTGTCCATGTGAAAGTAACCTGATGAAACGATTAGTAACATGATCACATCTGTGGAATATGCTGTTATAGAACGTTACACATGTTTAACACAGAAATCTCTAAAATGGCATCACATCAAATGAGAGGGACGCTGGGAAGTTATTTTCATCAGACTGCCCCCTTCATTAATATGCCCAATGACTATGGAGAGGTTGGTTTAGTGTGATGTCACCATCTGTACAGTGTGTAATGACATAATCACATACATTGACCAATTAGATTAGAGAAATTATACACACCTTTAAGAGGTGTGATTTCTAGTTCAAACTCAGATTCTAAGGACAGAATCTTGCTCACTCATAGACTAATGGAGAGTAAGAATGAGAGAAAGCAAAATTGATAACAGAAAAATTAATAGATTGCCTTCATTTTTGGCCCATTTTATGGATTACAAGCAGATCTCTAAAGAAAAGACCTATCTGCAAATAAAGGCCCAGGCCTTCTTCAGTGGAAGAGACAGTAGACATATCCCAGAAAGAGGGAGGCCAGGCTGTTGAGGGAAGCTGACCCCATCTTGCCTGATGCCCATCTGTTCCAGAGGGGGAGAATTAAACTAGTCCTTAAGATACATTTCTACATAAGTATAATGCCAGTGGGAGATATAATTAATTCTGAGTGGAACAATACTGTAAAGGGGAATATATTCAATCCTGCCCTCTTTCATTTGTATGTACTGAGGAGTGTGGGTATATCAATTGACTATACACCCTGGGAAATTAGAAAACACTTCAAAAGCATATGTGTTTCTGGAATTATCGATTTGATCAAACAGTTTGCGGTTTGAATTTCTGACAGGTTCATTGAGTGTGGTGCGATGTTCATTTGCAATGAATAAGTAGAGAGATTTAGATAGGAAGGGATACTCTGATTTAATTTGATTTAGTATAAAATGGCAATTTTATCTGGAGCCCTTATTCACTATTCAATGCAAAGGGGATGCATGCTGAGGATAATTCAAAAGTACATACGCTGATGCATGTGTATTAAAAGTTCACTCTCATAACAATGGTGTTTTGACCATTGATGTGCGAATCCCAAAAGGTGCATAACTTGGGTATATTTAAATTGATTCCATGATTTCTATTTTATTATTAACTATTTATTATTAACTAGAACTTCTGTGCAACTCTTTGGGCCTGATTCATGGAACGTTTTCCTGTGGGATTGCACCATTATAAAACACTTCCATGAATCGGGCCCTTTGTGTTTCTTGTCCCAAAGGGAGAAGGAGGCTGTAGTGAAACAATGCTGTTAAATTGAGGGACCCAGGTTCATAAAAAATAAATAAATAACAACTTTGCATGCCTTATTTTGGGTGTGTGGAAAATTCCCCTGAACTAGATCTACTGATTGAAAGATCCTACAGTTAGGAGGACGTAGAACCAGGACCCTGAGAGGGGGTGGAAGTAGCAAGCCCAGCACGAAACCTTTAATGACCTTAGTGGTCACTCCTGTCCCCTATAGCTACAGGCCTTTGTTTACGGGTGGCTCCGATTTCACACCAACTACAGAACCAGCCAAAAAGTTCAAGTTCAGACTTTAGGCCTGGGAGGAGGTATTTCCCCTACACCCTGCACTCTAGCTGAAAAGGAAGGCATCAAGAAAACTATGAAAACCAGAGACTGGGACTTGGCTTAAAGACAGTTGGGAAGGGGCCCAGAGAAGTCACAAGAAGCACTGAGAGCGACATTCTATTTGGAATTATTTATGTTCATTCTATTTGGAATTAGTGCCCAAGAGGCACTAATTCCTGACTTTACCCCGAAAACAATGTTAATATGGGTCATGTAGTCATTTTGTGCACATTCTTGGCCCTAATCAAATTGGTGTGGTTTTCCGCTGTAAGATACCCTAATAAAGAAGCATTAAGACAATTCATTCACATTTGGCCTGTGTTTGACTCCACAAAGCATCACGAACTGAGAAAAACCTAAAGAATCAATACGTTTGCACACACATGCGCGCACACACTCACACACATGCACAGATCAACAGAACTCTAAGACCATAGCTGCAGTGAGGTAATTCACATCTATTTCAGTAAGTGTCAGAGAAAGTGTTAAATATAATTAAAATAAAATACTTAGGAGGGATCATGATACTTCAAAATGCTTTTAATTGTGCTACTTAGTAGAAGTCCAATAGCAGAAGCAAGACTTGTTTGTCTTGCTCAAAAGAAATGCAAGATCACAGAACAAACTTTGCACCTTTACACACTGTTTGAGAGAGAAATATAATTACAGCACCATTCTCACATTTCTCACATTACATTTAAGATCTGAAAAATAAGTTCTATCACATAATGACTTACTCCTCGGGTGTACTGTTATATTGTAAACTTCTTTAAAATGTGTATCTTGAGATCTAACTCAGTGACCTACAGTACGCTCTACGGAGGAGTACACATTCATGAAACCATGCCAGTACCAGTGTATCTAAAATTCATAACTCTTACAAGTACTACTGACTAAAGAAATATTTTCATGTTGTGGCTGCAGGAGGTTATTCAGGATTTGCCACTTTTTTCTTTAAATATAGTAAATTGTGTTTAATCCGTCCAAGTCTTACAAATCAGAAGATGTGTTTGTTAAGTGGGAGGTTTACAAGAGAGTGCTATAACAGAAATGAGAAACAACAGACAATAGAGTTACTTCCTGTCCAGGTAACGAAAGGTTCAAAATATTTCGAAATTTAAAGTAGTGTGTGCTTCTTTGGAAAATGTTGTGGTTTCATTAGAAGAAAAATAAGATTTTCATCAGAACATCCATAACATTGTCATATACTTTTTCATTTGTGGCAGTATTACGAAATGGTGTATTTACACTAGAATCATACGAGTGACACAGGAATTAGGACCATTTTGTTCGGTATTGTAAAGGTATCTCTCCTTGATCATTTGCCCTCGCTCCTTCCCTCCCTCTCTCCTCTCTTGCTGCCCCACAAGTTATCCCCCACCCCCACATTCATCACTGAAACACACTCCACTCACAGTCTCTTTCATTATAACCGCTGGCACATTTAAATATGCCAGGCAGTACGGATGCCTAGTCTATGCTAAATCAAACACACCCTGCGTCAGTTTGAATCCCCACAGTTTGAAGACAACTGTTCTAGGTAGAGCTGGCATAATAGCCGGAAAATGTAAAATCCCCAGTTTTTGCGCCTGGGACCTTGAGATTGCTGCATCGTTTTCTTTGTGCTTCCATATTTACACCACGCGCAAGGGTACAGCGCTAGAAATAAGCTCACAATAGATTTGATTGTTATCTTGTAGCTAAGGATTACATTTATGTGGCTCTTGCATAGTGTCTCACCTTCAGGCCTTGGTGGAATTATGGGATCTTACACAGCAGCCTGTGTTATTGTGACTGTGGTTTGAATCAGGGTAAACACGCTTGGATCACAGCATAACAAGAAATGGAATGTTTATGCAAGAAAAGGGGTTGGTGAACATCTTAATGCAATGAAGTGGGAGGGCTACCCTCCAGCCAAGTGTTCTGCAAGACATGTTATTTGATAAGTGGACAGGACACTCAGAATAGGTACAGTGTGCATGGTGGCTTCATGTTCATTGTGCAAGCATTGGGTGCAGAGAAGTTGTCAGTATGTTCAGCAACCATTGTTAATTTTTTTTTTACAAAGGAACAAAAGGTTCAGTTAACAGACAGTATGCGCTAGGAAATTACTATTATGTGCTTAGTCTTGGAAGCTGACTTACACCACTGAGGCCCCTAGTGTTGTACTTGTCTCCAGAACTCCAAGGCAGGGAAGCGACTAACACTTCACGCTGCGATGTCCATGATGAGTGTCCATCTCCACTGTGACTCTTGGTCCTAGGTTTGATCAGCTCTGGGCGGGCTAGTTGGGCAACTCAGACTGACCCGAGCGAGAAGTTACCATTAAGACTTTTGCTGGGATCTTCCCAAATTGATCAGATGATCGCAGAGTTGGTTGTAGCTATTTTATGGACACTAAGACATGCTGTTGTGAATATCAGAACAATTTAGATTGTAACCACATCTGAAAAGGACATACAAGTCCCAACAGCATAGCATGTTCTTGCTTTCCATATTCTGTGCAGTGGTAGATATCTGATCAGAAAAGTGAGAGCACAGCTCCCTTCATAGTTGAAAGGGATTGGAAATACTGCACATCTCGATGAGGAGTGACGCAGACAACACGGTTCAAACAGTACGTTTTTGCAAATAAATGTTACATAGTAAAAAAGAACCAATTTCTCCAATATCACTGTACAAATACAAAATTGTGGTTTAGAAGTAATCAAATTTTACCGATCGACAGTGTACAATTATATTGAGTGGTTATAGGATGTGCTTTTTTCATTTTACTTGAACATTCCTAAAGAATATATAAGGCACCATATATGTTTCAGTATTCAATTAGTATTACTATAACTAAAAAGCTGGACAGTGTGAAAAAAAGTACAAAACATGTGATATCCTTCCAACTTTTGTGCACTTAAAACCGGAAATGGAAGAGAAGTAGGTTTTTGTGAAGGTATACTTTTTAGATAAATGGAACAAGGATCTAGTTTAAAAATTAGTCGTGGAAATGTTAGATTGTTCCATTCCTTGTGAGGAATAATCAGTTTCCCAGTGAGTTACCATTCTTATCTTCTTGAAATGTCTATTGTTGCCTTGGAGGTGTATAGTTCTCGAAGCTTCCCATGACCCAATTGCAGCATTGACAAATATAGCATTCACGCCCTAATAGGCCGGCAGATATGGACTTTAACGGCCCGCCAGCCCGAGCTTTCGTAGGCCCAGAGCAAAGGGAGGGTCTCAACTTGTGCTGCGGGCTGTTAATGCCCATGTCTGACACCTCCCACCCACTTGCCGGGGCATGAAAGCTATTCGCACACAGAGATTTACTGTGGGTGCAGATGGTTTTCTTTTTTTTTTGTCCAACAGGAGGTCTGCTCAGCGTGAGCAAAAAAATGGCCACCACCATTAAAATGGAAAAGGGACGAGTTCCCTTTTTGGATGACAGCGGCCATAAGAAACATGTTCCAAAATAGCTGCCGTCATCTGAAAAGGGACCGAGTCCCTTTTCTATTTTAATGGCAGTGGTGCAGGCAGTGATTGGAGCATTGTATTGTATATTTGTATTGGTCAATCTGTCTTTCGTGGGTGAAAATTCTGCTTCTTTTTCCAATGACTTCAACTTGAGTGAGGCACAGACTCATAACAGACAACTATACGTCTGAAAGTGTGTGTGTGTGTGTGTGCGCGCGCGCCACAGAATAGGTGTAGAAGAAAACCAAGGATGAATGCAAACAAGAAAAGCAACCAATGCAAATTGAAATACTTGAAAGCGTCAAGTGTAACAAATAAGGAAAGACAGACAGGTGAACAGTGCCAGTAATTTTGTGTGTAGTGAGCATCAAATTGTTCTTGCTTAAACCGTAGTTTCTATAGTTTCAATCACTTCCAGGTCGGACTTTGAAGGCGATAACAGGGTACACACTTCAGGTTCCCAACTGCAATCTGGAGTGTAATCCTCTTCAGAGCTCAGCTCTGCCCCTTCCTCTGTGTCTTCATCGCATGATTCCATGTAATGAACTCCAACGGCATTGATGCCTGAGTCCTCGGAGCTAGAAGGCGACGAGCAATGGTCTAACTTTGGTGCGTTGCTCGCTTTCGAATGTAAGGCATCGTGGGCGGGATCTTTCTCAGGTTTGCTCTTCGGCTGTGGAAGGTGCGCGGGCTGTCTCTGGACATAGCACATTTTGCCGTTGATGCACTTGACCTGATAGTTGTCGATGAAGAGGTCGGAGATGGTGCAATACCTGGGCGAGTCTGGCAGAAGAGGAGGCTGGAAGACCGAGGCAAACTTCAAGAACTGCTCCGTCAGGGAGACCGCGATCTGAATGGTATTTGTCTGCTCTCGAGGTTTGGCGGGAATTTCAGTACTTGGAAGCTGTTCTACAGGTGTCATCGGTTGATAAACATATTTACCTAAAAACAGATAGAGGACATTTGTTAGACTTGTTTCTTTAGTTTGCCATTAAAAAATGTTTCCCAAAATATCAACAGATACACGACCAAGGGTAAGTAAAACACTAGATATGCATTTAAGAGATACAAAGAAACCATGCTATAAAGATTATTTGGTTTGTGAAAATATTGTTAATTCAGTGTGCCACACCAGTGTAGTCTTCCTTTTGATGACATACATAGGGTGGTAAGGAAGGACTGTGCAGTGTCATGTTTTACTCTATCCATTCAGTGTCGGCAACAACCTTTTCATTAGCACTACTACCCAAATGTTAGAGATGTATTTTGTTTCCATTTTCCTTTTTTTATATATTGTAAAGATTTATTTGAAAGCACTATATGCACTTTAAAATTAAATTGAAATAAAAGTAAATAACCAATTGGTGCCAGGGTTGGTGAACCCATGTCACCGTTCACCCTTGACCAGACACTCTTCACTGGTACAAGAACACTGAACCTGACCCTGTGTGGCGTGGTCAAGGGGGTGTGACTCAATGGAGTCTTGGGGCCAATTTTTCAGGACAGTCTTTCCTGTTTTGGCAGGGCAGGGCATGGCGCAGTCTATCTGACACGGACAATTGCTTTCTTTGTATGGGTGTGGATATTGTGGACACAGGATCCTATCGTGTTTATGGTCTGTTATGATAAATAATACGTATACTGCGCCCATCACCACCGCAGTTGTCTTACTACAGCATCCGACCTTGACGGAGAGGTGGCATATTGCGACACCACTCAGGTGTCTGTAGACCTTAGTCTGTGGGTAATAAAGCAGGTTGGAGAGGTAGGAGCTAGAGAAAGAGGTTAGATAAAATGAAATGATAAACAGATTTAGTGGGGATGGTGGTAAGGGAGTAAGTTTGTAGTCGCAGGGTTTGTGTTTCTGAACTGTAATTAATTATAGCTAACTGTGAGAGAATTACAGGAGTGTATAGCCAGGGATGTCATTTCACCCAAGTTCCAGGGGTTGCGGGAGTGAAATCACACGACCCTTGACCTCTGATGACATCACAGGAAGTGATGTCCTTTGACTCCACCCCAAAGTGACATCATGGGAAGCGATGGAACACAACCTTTTACCCCTTGACAGAACAGGAAGTGGCATCGCATAGCATTGTTCCTAGGTACACTATGATAATTATGGTTACAATATCCCTGTAACGTGATAAACATTTCATAGAAGAATGGATCACCATATGACAAAGCAACATGCTATAACTGCAACATGCGAAAAGCAAAATATATAGTTCGAAATGAATGCCTATTCTACACTAAATGCTTTTTGGAGTATTGTGTCTTCATTGTGAATGTGAGGTGTTTAAGAACAGACTAAATCAGTGACTGACCCCCTGAAGTGTGCCTGAAATAACCCTGTAATGAGTCTAGCAGTTTTTGTATAAAATTCCAGAAAGACAAATTATTTGTTATTCCTATTCTTTCTTATTTAGAGTCACTGCTCAAAGTGTTACACTTGTCGAACCCCCTGTTTTTTTCAAAGAAGCCCGAACAAGCTAGCCAGCACTCTAGGAACAAAGAGCCACATGGCAATGGCCACAGCCCATGAGCTTCAATTTGTTAAAAAATATATATATTTAGCGGTAGCAAGGGAGACCATATGGGTTGCAAAGGAGACCTCAGGGGTCGCAAGGGAGACCCCTTGCAACCCCTAAATGACGTTGTTGTGTATATCTCGTTTAAATGTAAAGCTTGAATGTGATTGCAACATCGAAACCTGACAATGCATGGTACTAGATTTACGTGGTGTGTGGTTGCACCAGGGGTTCGAGTTGTGATCAAGCCGGCCCTTTTAGTTTACATGCTTTCCCCCGGCTTAGTTTGTAAGAAACTGTCCCAGTACCCAGGGAGAGTGCCCAGTTTGCCAAGCCAGCTGAAAGGATGTGCAGCACCTAGACTTGGGCGTGTAAAGAAGTGTGCCTGGGGAAACATGGGCTAAGTGGCAGAGAGGGGGGGAGAGGCAAAAAGCTTGATTTGAGTTCAGTAGTTAAATTGGGTTATATAAACAATGACCTGACTGCAATTCACGGAGTTTAAGGTGCATAAAATGTATAACATGCCAGTAGTATCCTCAGCGTGGGACTGAATAAGGCAGGAAAATATACTTGGAGTTATGTAGGCACATCGTTCAAGGATCTGTGGAGCTTTAATACAAAAGTGCTGTTTATTGCAATTCCAAACAGTTGTCTCCCGTGTTGTTCTTCAGTGGAGGTGTGACACTACATTTCTGGTGAAGACAATGGGACAATGCACAGTTGTGAGATCATGCACTGGACTGCCTAATAGGCTAGGGGGCAAGCCCAGCCCTCAGAATGCCACACAGGGATGAGTGGCTTGATGAAAGAACCACAAGGAACTGAATCCCAAGTCTATGGGCCCGCATCACTTTCCTCTACGCTTTCACGCATATGGGGCCATCATGAATGCACCTCGAAACACATTGTGTATAGGCGCATTATAGCCCATTAAATAAATAAAATGATTGGAGAAAATTAGACATGATCTGTTTTTACCTGGTAAGGAGTGTTCTTGCTCCTCGAAGGGAAAATACCAGCCTATGTGCCCAACTATTAGAAAGTGGAAAGGCTTAAGCATGCAGCTAGCTTGCAGGTGATTATGATTGTGTTGTTATCCCTTGGCTGAAATGAATCACCTTCACACATTGGCTGGTTTTCAGTAGGTTAAAGGTGGTATCCAGTTAAAATGTCAAAAAAAAAATTCGAATGCCAAAATGTTGAAAAAAATAATGCCAAAAAAAATTGTTTTTTTTTTTATTTATGTTTTTTTGGGTTTAGCTAATAAAAATACATTGTAAATTTTAAAAGAAACAGGGGGCTCGGGGGGACACCCCCATTAAAAAAAATTGTAAAAAATAATTTTCGGCTTTTTTTTCCACATTATTGCATTTGAAAATATGTCATTTGACATATTAACTATAAACAGTTGAAGGTATCATTGAAGGG
Organism: Ambystoma mexicanum; assembly: GCF_040938575.1. Taxonomy (NCBI): domain Eukaryota; kingdom Metazoa; phylum Chordata; class Amphibia; order Caudata; family Ambystomatidae; genus Ambystoma; species Ambystoma mexicanum. Next base: position 795,117,606 of record NC_090931.1, on the reverse strand, counting down.
CGTGTCTACACTTCTGACCCTCCACAGTATCTGAGATGTAAACACAGATGTAAACGCACATGACCTGAACGTTCTACTGAATACCAGAGGTATTGTACCCTTCACCACCTCAATCTGGGTCCAAAACTGAGTATCTGAGTGGAGAGATTAATTACACTACAATAGAATGGGCTCACTACGAAGATAAGTGCTTCGATGAATTTTTCCTTCCACATGATTTGTGAATAGTTTGTATAGCACTCATCCAACCGCTTCATATATGTTTCCTAGCACTTAGTGGAGTGTGGTGCGAGGAATAGTGAGATGTACCCCCCCCTTAGTGAATAGGGAAGTCTTGAGATTTTTTCTGAACCTCACATGATTGACGAGAGCTTGCAATTCTATATGGAAGTCATTCCATAGATCAGCTGCCCGAACCGAGAATGCTCGTCCGCCATCTCAGGTAGTGGTTGCTTGCTGAACCATGAACAGATTTCAGTTGGTCAAGGTAAGCTGATGTGCAGAACAGTCATTTGTAAACTTGTTTCTCAAAAAGCTGGGCTGTTTTGTATCCAGCTTATTGTGCACCAGACACAACCTTAAAGGCCACTTGCCTTTCAACTGGCAACCAGAATAGGGCACGGATGGCTGGAGAGGTCTTCTGCCAAACCTTAGTAGAAGGCCCATCATCACATCTTGGATAGGCTGTAGCCTGACTATCCATCATTTTGGCAACTTGAGACATGCTATTGCTGTAGTCAAACATCAATGACACAGAGGCATCGATCAGTGCCAATTGAGTGGAGCTACACATTTTAGCAACCAGAAAACGAATATGATCCAAACCCTTTGAGGCTTGTTTTTGTTTGCTCACTTTTTCAAACGTCAAACGATAGTGATGGCGTTTAGAGCATACCATGCTGAAGTAACAGCTATAGCAGTGATCTTCAAACTGTGGGGCTGGCCCGTCTCTGAGGGGTCCAAAGGATAAGCGGGGGCCACAAGGGGCGCTAGGCGCTTCAAAAAGGTAGTGTGGCGCATGCCTTTACAATAAAATATGAGCAGATATGGCATATGGGGGGCCCCACAAGACTAGTGGGGCAACTATGTTTTTACTGAAGGGGGCTCAACATTTAAAAAAATTGAATACCACTGATCTATAGCAAAATTTGTGTCTGGATTGTGAGATTACTTTGCGGTGTCAAGCTTACAAGTAGTAGAGAATGGCTTCTTGAAAACATATTTGGCCTACCTAACTCAGCACCAACACTTTCAGCTCAGCATTACAACCTGTAAAGCTTAATTCTGAAACATATTTTAAGATCAGGGGTAAATTTTCTCTGTATTTCATGGCTATTATCTCTTAAAAAGACATTTAGTTTGGCGAATCACCAATTGTTTATCTGCCAATTCCACTTTAAACCAACCTGATAGCGAATATTAAGAGCAGGTTGATGATGACTCGTGAACAGATAGAATTGTGCAAACCTTCTAAGCAAACTCATTTTATTTTAACAACTGGAGAACTCTCTTATTATTTGACTTGGTCCAAATATAGATTTGAGCGGGCATTGTTAAACAGAGTCAGACTTACAGGCCGATTCATGGAATAAATGTGCGCCGAAAATCCCGGCGCAGAGGGGCCAATACGTGCGCTGCGCCGAAAATTAGCGAAAAGCGCAGGGAAACCAGCGCACGTCGATTCATGGAAGTCCGTGCGCAAGAAAAGCAGAGGACGTGCGCCGAAAAAGCGCGCGGCGCAGGCCGGCGCACAGGTCAACCAACGTCGTGCGCCACGGCCACTGCGCTATCACTCCGAGCGCAGCGCACAGCTCTAAAGTAGGCGGAACACAGGGCGGGACACTCGGAATGGGGAATAAAATGGGGCACAACACTCGGAATGGGGAAGAATGTGGGCGGCACGGGGAAAGTATAGGAGGCAAGTGCGCGGAACGCCCACACGCTCGCATACAACACGTATTCATGGAATAGAATAGGGCAAAAAAGCGCACGCTCAAAGCAGCGCACAGGCACAAACAGGCACAAACACGACCGCCACAAGAAAGCAGGCGGTAGCGTCTCTGCGCCTGCAAGAAATGTGCGCTAAAAGGTGCGCCAACAAATAGCACCTAGATACAGACATGATCAATGTCCAATACTGTGGCCCTCCAGGACAAATGACGTACAAAGGGGTACCCACAAACACAGACACGCGCTGAGAGAAAAAATAAACGTGTGCGTGCATACCGGGGTGCGCGGGAAGTTGCACACGCGATATGGCCGGGTACGTGGATTACAGGGGTGCGCGGGAAGTACCACACGCGATTAGTCAGGGTACGTGGATTGCAGGGGTGCGCGGGAAGTTCCACACGCGATATGGCCGGGTACGTGGATTTCAGGGGTGCGCGGGAAGTTCCACACGCGATATGGCCGGGTACGTGGATTTCAGGGGTGCGCGGGAAGTTCCACACGCGATATGGCCGGGTACGTGGATTGCAGGGGTGCGCGGGAAGTTCCACACGCGATATGGCCGGGTACGTGGATTTCAGGGGTGCGCGGGAAGTTCCACACGCGATATGGCCGGGTACGTGGATTTCAGGGGTGCGCGGGAAGTACCACACGCGATATGGCCGTGTACGTGGATTTCAGGGGTGCGCGGGAAGTTCCACACGCGATATGGCCGTGTACGTGGATTTCAGGGGTGCGCGGGAAGTTCCACACGCGATATGGCCGGGTACGTGGATTGCAGGGGTGCGCGGGAAGTTCCACACGCGATATGGCCGGGTACGTGGATTGCAGGGGTGCGCGGGAAGTTCCACACGCGATATGGCCGGGTACGTGGATTTCAGGGGTGCGCGGGAAGTTCCACACGCGATATGGCCGTGTACGTGGATTTCAGGGGTGCGCGGGAAGTTCCACACGCGATATGGCCGGGTACGTGGATTGCAGGGGTGCGCGGGAAGTTCCACACGCGATTAGTCAGGGTACGTGGATTTCAGGGGTGCGCGGGAAGTACCACACGCGATATGGCCGGGTACGTGGATTGCAGGGGTGCGCGGGAAGTTCCACACGCGATATGGCCGGGTACGTGGATTGCAGGGGTGCGCGGGAAGTTCCACACGCGATATGGCCGGGTACGTGGATTTCAGGGGTGCGCGGGAAGTTCCACACGCGATATGGCCGTGTACGTGGATTTCAGGGGTGCGCGGGAAGTTCCACACGCGATATGGCCGGGTACGTGGATTGCAGGGGTGCGCGGGAAGTTCCACACGCGATTAGTCAGGGTACGTGGATTTCAGGGGTGCGCGGGAAGTACCACACGCGATATGGCAGGGTACGTGGATTTCAGGGGTGCGCGGGAAGTCCCACACGCGATATGGCCGGGTACGTGGATTTCAGGGGTGCGCGGGAAGTCCCACACGCGATATGGCTGTGTGCTCCCAGGCATTACCTGTACACCCTCCACGGCCCCTGCAGGCAGCACACACCACAGGGAACTACCCTGCACACCTGCTCATGTCTCCCACCACCCCCACCCCCCATCCACCAGGGACACCCTCCACCAGGTCCCCACCCATGTCTCCCACCACCCCCACCCCCCATCCACCAGGGACACCCTCCACCAGGCCCCCACCCATGTCTCCCACCACCCCCAGCACTGTGGGGAACCTGCCAGCAGGCCCCCACCCATGTCCAACCCATGTCTCCCACCACCCCCACCCCCAGCACTGTGGGGAACCTGCCAGCAGGCCCCCACCCATGTCCAACCCATGTCTCCCACCACCCCCACCCCCCATCCACCAGGGACACCCTCCACCAGGCCCCCACCCATGTCTCCCACCACCCCCAGCACTGTGGGGAACCTGCCAGCAGGCCCCCACCCATGTCCAACCCATGTCTCCCACCACCCCCACCCCCCATCCACCAGGGACACCCTCCACCAGGCCCCCACCCATGTCTCCCACCACCCCCAGCACTGTGGGGAACCTGCCAGCAGGCCCCCACCCATGTCCAACCCATGTCTCCCACCACCCCCACCCCCCATCCACCAGGGACACCCTCCACCAGGCCCCCACCCATGTCTCCCACCACCCCCAGCACTGTGGGGAACCTGCCAGCAGGCCCCCACCCATGTCCAACCCATGTCTCCCACCACCCCCACCCCCAGCACTGTGGGGAACCTGCCAGCAGGCCCCCACCCATGTCCAACCCATGTCTCCCACCACCCCCACCCCCCATCCACCAGGGACACCCTCCACCAGGCCCCCACCCATGTCTCCCACCACCCCCAGCACTGTGGGGAACCTGCCAGCAGGCCCCCACCCATGTCCCCCTGGCCCCAGGTCCTGACGATACACAATCATGGCAGTAATGGCCAGCATACCCAGCACAAACACCCAGGCAAGGATTGCATGCACCCACATAGTGAATGCAATCACATGACACAACCCCAAAGGCAAGTATGCAAAAGAACACATGTCTGTCACACACACATACACAATGGGTGCAAGTGAATGTCAAAACCCATATCATGACATGTAAGAAACCAAAGAGAAAATAACACAAGTGTAAGATAATATAAAAATGTATTAAAAACACAAATCAAGTAAACCAATAAAACATACAACTATGTGGCAAAGTAAATAAAAGGTCCATGTCCGAGAACAAAAATGATAAACCAAAAAACAAAGGATTAAAAAATCAATATAATTTGTCCAAAGCAAAACCATGTAGTAGGAAATCAAAGAAAAACCATTACGTCATGGTGTAAACAATAAAAAAATTAAAAAATGTATCTCCCAAAATATATCAATATATACAGGAATGTTCCAGGGTCCATGAGCCCAACAGCACAAATGAAACCTAATACTAACTAATAAAATAAATATGTACAAAAAAGTGGCCATTGTCCGAGCGGTCCAAAATAATAAAAATAAATAAAGGAAACCTAGCACTAACTAACTAAAAAACTATATACAAAGGCAGCGGGCTAGTCCTGCGGCTCACTTGGTGATGCTGGCCAGGGCATCCTCGAACTCCATGTCAATGTCCTGGAGGCGGGACTCTGTCCTGGCCCCGAGGTCTCGCAGGGACAACCCCATGTGCTCACCAAAATCCCTGCGAGCCTCCTCGAGGCACTCAGCCCGCCTCAATGCCCGATGCATGGAGATCTCCGCCCTGGCCATGGCGAGCCGCTCCTCTTCCGCCCGCTGCCGCTCCGCACCTATCCGCTGGCCAAACTCCTCCCACACGGAACACACCGCCATGCCAGGGTTGCCCTGCCCTCCGGCCGATGCCTGCCCCTCTGATCTTGATGGCCCTGAGCCATGATGCCTCCCACGTCGAGCCCGCTGCTGCCTCCGACGCCACTGCCTCTGCCAGCACGACGGCATCCAGGCTGATGGTAACCACCGACGCCGTCGTGCACGTGCCCTGCCCGATGATGCCGGCACATCTTCCATCTGCTGGGGTCCACTTGCTGTGTCGTCCACCCCTGCTGGACCTCCGACTCCCAACTGTGGCAGGGATGGGATCCCCACCGAGCTGGCTGCATTGGTCGGGGCAGGTCCACAGGGGGCCATGGTGGCATCTGGGCCGGAAGACGGCAAGGAGAACGACCGTTGGATAGCCTGCACAGAGGAGGAGAGGGCCGTCAGATTGGCCAACACATGCAGGAACCCCCCGAACATGGCCGATCCCAATTGGGCCACGTCGGCACGGTGCACTTCGTGATGACGTGCGTGCTCCTCCCGGGAAGCACGCACGTCATCACGAATCACAGCCGTGCGCATCGCGACCCCAATCAGGACCTGCTCCACGCGGCCAGGGGTTCCCACGGCCGCAGGTGGAGGGGAGTCAGTTGACATGGACATCCCCACTACCTGCGGACGGGCCTGGGACGGGGCATCCCTGCTGGTGCATGGTGGTGCACTCACAGGGTCAGGGACAGCGACATGCACAGGCACCTCCACAGTGACCTGTGCTGCCTCCTGCCCCTGGCCCTGGACTGCACCACTTGCACCAGCAGGGATGCTCCCACCAGGCCCCATGTGTGCACCAGTGTCGGCCTCCTCCTCCTCTGTGCAAACCACCAACCTGGATGGCTCCTCACCGTCTCCCGCCGTAGCAGGCCCCTGTGGGGGCTCACCCACCCCTTCCGCTGCAGCCGTGGGGGCATCCCCGCCGCCTTGCTCCACAGCGCCGTCTCCGCCCTCTTCTTCACTAGCCGCTGCGTAGAGGGAGACAAAGGACACAAGCATCAGGCTACTGTAAAATGGTCCCCTAGACAGGAAGCAATAGCAGATGAGCACCCCTGTCAAAGTACACTTCCATCATGTCCCTCCACAACACATGGGTCAGTCCAGGCAAAACACACACAGTAACAGGCATGGTGCATGCCATGCACATTTCCATGCATGTCCAATTGACTCTTGAAACATTCAATGATATGTGACTCACATGCATCATGGCTCATGCATATCACATGCACACACTTCACCTCAGTCACATTCATCTGGCCCCAAACACAACGAACACAGACGAAACAAGGGTTAGTTGGGTGCGTCACAGAATCTGTGCATTGTCACACACATGTGTCATGCATCCATGGCATGCACAAGTCACAGACACGCAGGTCAGGCACACAGACATGGCTACCATATATGTACCTGGCATCAGCACCCATCCTTCACCCCCATCCATGTCCAGGTACAGAGACTGGCATGCTCTCATGTCCTAAATCTGCATAGGGCTCCCCATGCCACATTTCAACACATGCAACAACCATGTGGGTCACACATCACTGGTCGCACATGCATTACCATGATGTCCCTGCACACATACATGCATACATGGCCCATGGCACACATACAGGCAAGTATCATAGAACCAGCACACCGCAACATGCCCTGTCTCACACAGTAATGCTTGCACACTTACCGCTCAACTCCAGACGGGCCTCCCTCTCAAGGACCTGGGCGTGGAGCGCTGGGCGTACGCGTTCCAGGACCCTCTTCTGGATGGAACTCATGCGGCCCCGGCCCCCCTCCACGAGGCGCTGGGCCTTCACAAGGGTCCTGGACCTCAAGTCCTCCCAGCGCTTCTTGATCTTCTGGACGTTGCGGGTTGCCACCCCCTCCGCGTTGATGGCAACCACACAGTCGGCCCAGATCCTCTCCCGTCCTTCCTTGCTGGCGCGGGACGATCCAAAGAGGGCATCATACTGCCCCAGGACATGCTCCACCAGGACACCAACTTCGGTGGCAGTGAAGCTGGTGCCCCTCTGCCCCTCTGGCCTGGGGTTGCCACTGGTGCCAGATGTCGAAGTGCCCGACATGGCAACCCCAGAGGCAGGTGTGGGTGGGCAACTGGGTCCTGGGGCTGGGCTGTGGAGCGATGTAATCCCAGTTGGGAGTCTTCAGTTCCAGCAGGGGTGGACACAGCAACTGGACCCCTGCAGATGGCTGATGTGCAGGCACCAAATGGCAGGGCACGGTGGCAGCAGGCAGGCAGGCAGGCAGGCAGCAGCAGATAGCACGTGGGAGGCTGCTCAGGGCACTGGGGGGGCAGTAACTCGGCCTTCTGGGCAGGAGCGTGGTGTTCCGTGTGTTTTCGGGTGGCCAGCTTGATACGGAGTGATTTGGCACGTGAAATTCCTGCACGTCAGCGTGAAATCCGAGGAAAGGGCCTTAGCGCGTAAGTGCATCAGCACGCATACGCGATTCTATTGGACCAGAGTCCCTTACCGCGTAAGCGCGTCTGACGTGATCCGCACGGGCGTTCCCCACTCAGCACGTGATGACGGAGCACACGTGGAAATACTGCACGTCAGAGTGTCATCGCGTGTAATTGGCCAAAAGTGCGCGTACACGCGATTGGCCAATGTACGTGTATTACATCGCGTGTAATTGGCCAAAAGTGCGCGTACACGCGATTGGCCAATGTACGTGTATTACATCGCGTGTAATTGGCCAAAAGTGCGCGTACACGCCATTGGCCTATGTACGTGTATTACAGGGGTGCGCGGGCACTTACACACGCAAGTACGTCAGCGCACCTGTATGCCTGCTGCGTGGGAATTTCCACACGCTATTGGAGTGGGAACTAGATTCCAGGGGTGCGAGGGTCACACGCTCGCCTAGAACACGCGCAAGGCATTAATTTGCGCACTTATCAATAAACAAGCCAGATGCCAGGATGAACATACCGTTCCTAGCAGCAGTGGCAGTGGGCTACCAAAGGAGGAGGAGGAGGAGAGTCAGGGCCAGAATATTCACACCCAGAACCAGCCTATTCGGGATGCCTGATGACCAGGTGTATGGGAGGTACAGGTTTCCAGCACACATCATACTGGACCTGGTCAGTGAGTGGGAGGATGACCTCACATCACCCACCCTGTGCTCCCAAGCACTCAGCCCCCTGCAGAAGGTCCTGAATGTACTGCACTTCTTGGCCACTGGATCCTTTCAGCGGACAAGTGCCATAGTGGGTGGTGTGTCACAGGCCACGCAGTCACGCTGCCTACACCAGGTCTTGAACATCATCACTGCACGGCCATCAGTCCGCAGGCACATATATCTCCCCAGGACTCATGCAGAAATGCGGACGTGCATCCAGGAATTCTATGGTGTGGCTCAATTCCCCAAAGTGCTTGGTGCAATTGACTGCACACATGTGGCTCTACGTCCACCCAGGGCAACAGAGCACATCTATAGAAACCGCAAGCACTGGCATTCCATCAACGTGCAAGTTGTATGCAATGCCAAGGGAATAATCACATCAGTATATGCCAACTATCCCGGGTCCACCCACGACAGCTTCATCTACAGAATGTCTACACTATGCCGGGACCTGGAGGCTGGCCAGCATGGAGATACATGGCTGCTTGGTGAGCATGAATGCCACTGCACATGCATGCATGTCAGATACTGGGTCATGACACAACACCACTAATGATACCCATCACCACCTCCGCAGGGGACAGTGCCTACCCTATCAGCCCCCACATGATGACCCCAATCCGGAACCCCACCACGCCACCCGAGGTAAGGTACAACACAGCCCACATTGCAACACGGGGCATAGTGGAGCGCACATTCGGAGTGCTGAAGTCACGCTTTCGCTCCCTTGACCGTTCTGGCGGGCAGCTGTTATATGCTCCCCGAATAGTGTGCAGGATCATAGTGGCAGCATGTGTCCTGCACAACGTTGCAACACGCCGGGGCCTGCCCGTGGACATGGTGGTGCCCCCACATCCACAACCACATGCACGCCCGCTGCGCATGGGAGGGGAAAGGGCACGGGGGTGGCAGCCCGTACGCAACTGGTGGCCAACTTCTTCACCTAGGAATCACAGTGCTGGCTAGTGCACACTGCTCTGGCACATACCATCTGACAATCAATGATGACACTACCTGACAATGTCACAAAATTACTCGACAATAAACTGTCAGATACACATCAGCCTGAGATTGTTAACATGGAAGTGTCACTATGTGTGCACCCCTACCTACACATACACCAGCAATGCATCACAACGAGAAGACACAACTCCATCAATCAAATATGCATTGCCACAGGCGATTCACTACATGACAACATTGCCATGTCACCCATTCCCTTCACAGTCCCGCCACTGAGGACACCATGTCATGGTATGTGAGAGCAAACAAACTGGCCATCACAACATGACACCGGTGTCACAAATAGCAGTGCCCCAAATGGAACATAGCCGCACTTGAACAGCTAACCGCGCTGGAGCCACTACTACACACCTGTGTAAGAGTAATTTCAATCAAATTACACACCAACCCACCCTGAAGCCCACCCAAACAAGACACAATGCATGTAATCAATGGTAGTCTCATTACCTGATTCTGCTGGTATGTCCTCACCGTCCAGATGTACAGTGATGGCGCCACGCAAAAGTGTCAGTGCACATCTACCGACATGTAGTCTGACTCCAGAGAGTATGCCCGTGTGAAGAACTGTGTGAAATACCTGCAAAACATGAGCAACATATGTAAGTAGAGGCACATATCAAACCATCATGCATAGTTAGGTGCAACAACAATGTACACTATGAATGTCTACACAGTATTGACTATGGACTGGCCAACAGCTCATGGGAGTCCAATGTCACCGTGTAATTTGCTGTCACTTGGGCACACCCTTTGCAAGCCCATGGAAACGGAAGCAGGAGGGGTGTGGATGTCTGCTACCCAAGCATCTAAACCAAACTCAGGACAAGCCTGCATGTGCCCAGCCACAATACAGTGTATGCCCAGGTACCCACACAAGGCAACACTCTTGGAAAAGAAAAAAGAAAATTGAGAAAAAATGGCCATGAAAGGGCCGGCGGGGGGGGGGGGGCACCTATGAGGTCCGAGGACAGGATGCACGCCACAATCCACCTGTGTGGATCATGGGAAAATAAAACACCCCATAGGCTCTTGGCCCACACGGCTACTCTGTTGTGGGAGATGAGTCGCTATCGCTCTGGCCAGACCCTGCAGCTGACTCAGGAGGTGGGGGAGCTGCCTCAGAAGATGGTGTGACAATGGGAGGCAGCCCACGCAAAGCACGAGTTTGCTCCTCCATGGCTGCAAGCAGGCGGGTCTGGTAGTTCTGGTTCTGGGTTATAATCATGCGGAGGTCCCCATGCAGTAACTCCCGGGATGACCTGACCTCCGCACGAGTTGCCTGCATCTCGGCCGAGAGCGTCCGTGTCAGACGCTCCAGCTGCTCCTCTGTCCTTCTATGGGATGAAGCCTCAAGCTCTAACAGGGTCGACCTGAGGTGACGGAATTCTTCCCTCAGGCCTTCCCTGTGGCGCTGGGACTCCATGGAAAGTGATTCCCGCAGAGTCGCCAGTGCCGCCCGCCTGTCCTTGTTGGACGCCAACATATCCTCCCTGTGTGCCTGGCTGATGGACTCTGTAGCCTGCTCCAGTCGCTCCATCAGCCTTTCTGGGGGGACAATGGAAGTGGCCACCCTATCCATGGCCTGTGCAATCATCTCGGATGATGCTGCCTGTTGGTTGGCCATACCGTAGATGGATTGCTCCCAAGCGGTATTGCCAGGTGGCATACGGCCACCACGTTGACGGGCACCACACCTGCCTGGGGCAAGGCGGACTGCGCCTTGCTGTGCCGGCAAGGCCTCAGGCTGCAGGACTGCATTCCCTCTCTGATCTGCAGCCCCAGGAACAGGATCAGAGATTGTGTGGTGTGGCCCTGCATCCGTAACCACCGGAGGCTGAGCTGCCGACACTGACATCCCCATTGAGGGCAATGGCCCGGCTGCAGGTGGGTCGGACAGAGGAGATTCTCTCCCAAGAACACTCACCTGCGACTGCACATAGGTGTCATCCTCCGAGTCTACACCTGAATACTGCTCGGGGGAGGAACCCCCAGAGACACCCCTCGACAGCACGACCTGCAGCACTTGTGGGTTTTCACCCACAAACACACCACGTCCCTCACTTGTGGAAGGTCGGCCCGGGTTGCCCTCCTGGGACGGCTCAACCACCACATCCCCAGCATCAACAAGTGCTTCGTCCCCTGCAAAGACATGAAAGAGAAAAATGGAAACAGGCATTAGCACCATGGCATGCAACAAGGGCTGATGAACAACAGAGGCAGTAGTTCTACGACACATGTCCCACATGACTGGGAGACCTCCTATGCATTCACCATCACTGGGTCTGTAGGGGAGGCTCAGGGCATACAATGTACAGATTGGAGAGCAACGCCTGCTCACCATGCTGCCTAGCACTGCCATCACACATTGGCCGGTGATTGCCATGTCAAAGGCACATGCCATCACACACATGGCATGTGACATAGCCACCAAGTGAAGAGGGAGAGGAGGGCAACTTTTTTGGATTTCTACCACTCTGGTCCTGACATTGCATCATCACATCAATAAGTTGACATGTTGTACATGGATCTGCTAGTCCAAATTGGCCACGATGCACAGTGCCTTGTCTACATCAACAAAATGCAGTAAACAATGAGATTCCACCTCCCCATCACCTGTAAAGGAATCATATAGCATTCGTGAAGCACCGGTCCAGAAATGTATGAAGGTACAGCGGAGCACTGAGGGGTGGTGGGGCAGTAGGGGATGCCAGTCAACAATCCGACTGGTGCTGGTGTCATTCATGTCACGCAAGTGCAGGGGTGGATGGCACAATGATGTGCAAGGGGAAGTGGCGGCTGGAAGTGCTGTACAAGGTAAGTAGGACTTAACGTCAAGGGCAGATGGTGTTAGGCGCAGACAAGTGCTGGGGGGGGTGGCCTATAGGGGTACAGAGACAATCATGCAGTGCTGTGGGCTCGGAGGGGACAGGGGAGGTACACACTGCATCTGGCTCGGCAAGGTCCTTGCAGATTTCTATCTGTCCTGCAGAGTTGTCACATGCCGCAGATATGTGCCCTTGGATTGGGGATCTCATCTTGGTGAAAAGGGTGAGGCGCTATTGCCTTTGGAGCATGTGGCAGGCCAGTTTGCCAGAGGATGAGCATGATGCAGGACATTCCCTCTCTGCCACCCGGCACCTGTGGTCTGGGTTCACATGATCCGAGTCATGCCAGGACTCTGCATTGGCATGGGGCTTCAGACAGGTGGTCATGACCGTGGCAAAGACATCCAGTGTACCTGACATAGAGTGGAGCATGGAGTGGGCCCTGTCAGGATGGGAGTGAGCCTAAGGGGGAGCTGGATGGGGGGGAGATTTTGGCAGCATGAGCCTCGACTGACACACACTTCATGGGTTGGAATACCAAGAAGGTGTGTGACAGTGGTGAGGGTGGCTTTGCCTGTGGTGTGGTGAGGGTGAGCTGGGAGGAGAGGAGAATGTGATCACTCCAGGAGAGAGGAGTGCAGAGATGGACGGAGAGGGGAAAGTCAGATGAGATCAGAGCATCAAGAGTGTGCCCTGCAGAATGAGTAGGGACAGACGGGAGTCTAGAGGGTGAGAGGGAGTTGCTGAGGTCACAGAAAGGTCACGTGGGGGGGTCAACAAGCATGCAGGTGGATGCGTACAGCAACAAGGAAGAGGATTTCTGTGTCTGGGGACATGAGTGAGGAGGAGAGGTGAGGACACTCAGAAAGGAAGTAGTACATTTGACCAGTTTTCCCAGACACAGTACGCACAGTTTGTGAATGTCAAGGTGTGGTAGAGAGAGACGTCACACAAGCCATTCCAGAGTGGAGTAGGTCTAAGTAGGAGTGACAGTGGCAGGAATACCCTCAGGGAAGCCAAGGGCACACCCCCCCTGCACAGTAGTGGCGGGCAAAGGAGAGGGTCTCCTGAACATCAGGTAGGAGTGTGTGAAGGATGCAGACAGAGCTGGCCGTCAGACATGTTTCCATGAGACCAAGGATGTCAAGGTGCATAACCTCATGTAAGTGACAGATATCGGAGGAATGCCTGATGCAGCCGCAGTGAAAGGAGTGTAATTGTGGAGGAGGTTGACAGCCTTGGAGGACTTACGGGGAGTGCTAGAGATCAGAGGTGCAGCATGTGTAGGAGTTGGAGTGGGAGGCGGAGAAGGATCATGGGAGGGTGCAGGGAGGCAGTGCAGGATTGATGAGGAGAGAGGAGGGGGGACAGCAGGAGAGGTAAGGAAGTTGATGAGATGTGGCTAGCATTTCTCAAGGAGAATGAGGTTGGCCTAAGGGCCTTGGACTGAGATGCTCCCATTACCATGCACATCAATTGTGGCCTCTGAGGATTGGAAGGAGGCCAGGAGTACACCCCAACGGGTCCCACCATTGATGGTGGAAGAGGAGCAAGGAGAGAGGACAGGGACCATGTGAAGGGTCTATGGGACAGGCAAAGGCATGTATGAGCAGATGTCAGTGAGAGTTGGCTTTGAGTAGGCTCAGATGCACTTGTCAGCAATAGGGTGGGTCGCATTGGAGGGCAGGGTGCCCTCATTTGACTGTTAGCAAGCAGGTGTCGTGAGTAGGGCACGATGGTCTGAACTGTAGAAGTCAGGGAAGATAGACCATGAAGAGCAGCATGGAGTGTGAGGGAATGGGGCTCGAAACCAGACGGTACCAAAGCACACAGGTAGGAGGTGGATGTCAAGGCAACATCCACAGTATGACAGCATGTTGGTTGGCATTTATATACAGAGGACGCATTAGCATGTGGTATCATTGCATGTCAGGCATGTGAAGATGAAACTTGATTGGCTGGGGGAAAGTATAGGAATGGTATGTAAGACATCAGATGAATAGACAGGGGAGTATGAGCAACAATGTAGTGACAAAATGACAATTCAAGGGCAACTTCCATGGTGTAGGGCCATATGTGCACTGTTGCCAGTTGGGATAGTGCTGTGGGCAGATGGTGTTGCACTGAACATACTGGATGAGGCACATGGGTGCCACTATCTACTCTGCCACACACCCCCTTGACAGGCACCCAACATGAATGCTTCACACACACACCATGCACATGGATAATACACACATGCATGTGCACTCACCGGATGATGCCTCGTAATCAGGGAGATCTCCCACACCTTGGAGTTGTCCCTCGGTGACGTAGGATCCAGCTACGGACTCGTGTGGTGTGAGTTCTATTTCCTGTGCTGGGGACCCACCTCCAGTCACCAAGGTTGCGGCATGACTTGAGGCCAGCTTATCCTTTGCCCTGCGCTTAAGGTCATTCCAGCGCTTCTGGCAATCACTAGCTGTGCGCCTCACTACTCCAAGGGCACTTATTCTGTCAGCAATGGTCTGCCAGTGTGCCTGGCGTCTGGCATGTGTGGTCTTGGACCCTGCAACGATGACCATTTCCCTATCATGATCTGACACATACTGAACAAGTGCATTCAGTTCGGCGTCTGTGAAGCTTGGCTTCCTTGATGGGCCGGACTGTGCAGCCGTGCCTGGGGAATCAGCCTGTGCCGGACGTGCACTCTTCCTCTTGCGCTTGGAAGGGGGTGGGGATCCAGAGTGTCCTACGCCGCTGTGGACACTAGGGGCAGGAGCCGTGGTGGACTCAGTACTGGGTGTGTGGGATTGCACACTCAGCATGGGAGTAGGTGCAGGCATTGGGGGTAGTGGGATGGGGTCAGGCCTGATCTGAGGTGCATGAACTAGGACCGACACAGTCTTGGCAGGGTGTATGAGAGGTGGGGTGGATGGAGCCACACCCTGGATACGGGGGCCAGCAGATGACCTATCTGGCATAGATGCGCGTGCCCTGATGACACCAATGTGCACCGGTGCTCGTGCAGTGGACCTGCTGACCTGGATGTCAGCGATGGGATCACCCTCGGACAGGTCTGCTGCCACAATGGGCTGGTCCAACAAGGGCTGATCAGGTTTGGTATCAGCCACATGACCCTCAACTGGGGGGGGGCATGGGTGTCCCTGACTGGTCCTCCAGACTGGGGGGGACAGGGGCACCCTGCAAGTCACAACCACGTCCCCTAGTGGATCCTCCACGGCCACCACGTGTGGCTCGGCCACCTTTGCCACCCTTACGGCTTGCACGCCTCCCAACCATGGCACTGATGTTATTGTGCGTATGGGAGTCGGTGTGCACAATTGTCCTGGGCAATTGGGTGTCAAAGGGGTTGGGTACCAGATGGTATTCGTACCCTAGTGCAGTGGCAAGGCTATATGACACCCCTGGGGAAAGATCACGGGTCACGCAACGCACAGGCACCCCAGAAAAGTTAAGGAACGTGCACAATACCCCTCCTAGACCACGTGTGCTGATGGAAAACCCTGCACTACGCTGTGGCATCCAGTAACACAATGAACGTATGCGTGTCACACGCAGCCTAGAATGACCTCTGAAGGGGTAGGCTACACACGGGGCAAGCACAGAAGTTAGATACGTGCGTGACTCACCGTCTGCCAGGTAAAAGAGCGTGAAAAATGAGCGCGTTTGGTTGGCAACACCCCCGCCAAAAGAAGATGTGTACGCTGTCTGAGGAGACAGGACAACAGTAGAAGGGGACACTGTTTGAGGGAACAGGCCCAGGTAAACCAGTACAAGAGGAAAAAGAGAAAAAGCTGTCAGAGGTAACAGGGAGTACGAACTGGAAACGCCGTGAAGTAAATCGCGTGTGAAACGACAAGAAGTACAGAATTCACCCACTCGCTCTCCACGAAAAGCACGTACAAGGAAATGGTGTTCAACACTACCTTATATACAGGCCCACACGTACAGCGTCACTTACGGCGTGTACGTGCTTGGCCCATGTTCACCAATCACACGCTTTGTCACTTCTGCGTGTGGATCCTTTTTCACCAATCACACGCTTTGACACTCCTGCGTGTAGCTCACTTTTCACCAATCACACGCTTTGTCACTCCTGCGTGTAGATCAATTTTCACCAATCACACGCTTTGTCACTCCTGCGTGTAGATCCATTTTCACCAATCACACGCTTTGACACTGCACGTGCAGGTAACTATAGACGCACATATGCTGGTGACGGGTTTTCGCGCGATTCGCTGAGTGTGGGGTTTTCACGTGCAAAATCACTCCCTATCAGGCTGTCCACGCGTCCAAACACGAAAGACCACGCTCCTGGCCAGGAGGCCGAATTACAGTCCCCCAGAGCCCTGAGCACGCTCCCACCTGCCATCTGCTGCTGCCTGACTGCCTGCTGGCCACGTGCCCCACAGTGCTGGTGGGTGGGGGTGGTGGGAGACATGGGTGGGGGCCTGGTGGAGGGTGCCCCTGGTGGATGGGGGGTGGGGGTGGTGGGAGACATGGGTGGGGGCCTGATGGCAGGTGCCCCTGCACTGCTGGGGGGTGGGGGTGGTGGGAGACATGGGTGGGGGCCTGGTGGAGGGTGCCCCTGGTGGGTGGGGGTGCAGGGGGACATGATCAGGTGTGCAGGGTAGTCCCCTGTTTTGTGGGCTGCCTGCAGGGGCCGTGGAGGGTGTACAGGGTACACCTGTGAGGGCCCACCCAGCCTATTCGCGTGTGATAATTCCCACGCACCCCTGTGATACACGTACCCTGGCCAATCGCGTGTTGAACTTCCCGCTACCCCTGTAATACACGCACCCTGGCTGTTCGCGTGTGATAATTCCCGCGTACCCCTGTGATACACGTTCCCTGGCCTATCGCGTGTTCTACTTCACGCGTACCCCTGTAATACACGTTCCCTGGCCAATCGCGTGTTGAACTTCCCGCTACCCCTGTAATACACGCACCCTGGCTGTTCGCGTGTGATAATTCCCGCGTACCCCTGTAATACATGTTCCCTGGCCTATCGCGTGTTCTACTTCACGCGTGCCCCTGTAATACACGTACCCTGGCCAATCGCGTGTTGAACTTCCCGCTACCCCTGTAATACACGCACCCTGGCTGTTCGCGTGTGATGATTCCCGCGTACCCCTGTAATACACGTTCCCTGGCCTATCGCATGTTCTACTTCACGCGTAACCTGTAATACACGTTCCCTGGCCTATCGCGTGTTCTACTTCACGCGTACCCCTGTAATACGCATTCCCTGGCTGTTCGCGTGTGATAATTCCCGCGTACCCCTGTAATTCACGTTCCCTGCCTAGTCGCGTGTAGTACTTCCCGCGTACTCCTGATTTGAAGATTGCCCGCTTTGCTTTCCTTGTTTGCCTGCCCTGTGAAGTGGTCCAGGGTTAGCGCAGCCCTTAGCGATGATTTAGCGATTTTGATGGCTTTTCCTTGCGCGAGGGCGTTCTTGGGGGCGTTACTGGCGCTGCTGCAGGCTCGCTGCGATTCTCTGCGCCACGGCTGGTTTGGGAGCATGAAATCCATGAATACGCTGTGCGCGGAAATCAGTTTTAGCGCACGTGCCTGGCGCAGACTATCGCAGGCGCACGCTGTGCGCCAGCCGCGTGCGCTACTTGTGCGCTGGATTCTATGAATTACCCTGTTAATGTCCTGCTATCAAGAGCAGTCACAAGGATATCCCGTTGTTTAAACACCTAAAATTACTTTGAAGTAATTTACTTCTAATGCATTACTTCAAATTACGTATCTTTAATTGTGTGTCAAGGGGTAAAAAGGGGGTTGGGAGAGGTTTGGGGTAAAGGTGGCAGTGAAGTGGAAGGGGAGCATAGGGGCCCCCCCTCAAATAAAAACAAAATCAAAGTAACATTTTGAAGTAAATAACCTCAAAGTTATTAACATGGAACCATCACAAGTAGGTGGAATACTCATAACTGTGGTAATGCGATTGAGGGAAACTGTCATCTTTGTAATAGTCCTCTTGAGGACATTATTAATTTCGTATTCTTTTGTCCCACTCATTGAAAGCCTGGACATTACTCATCTATTTGCGATGTGCTCTTAAACTAAGGAATGATTTAATGAATTTCATGCCATGATTGGATTTTATTTATTGTAATATCTGTGTGACCCAATATTTGCATCCTTTTCTGATATTATTATTGATCTTTTTTAATGTTTTCGCTGAACATTTTGTCTTTTATACCTTGTTGTTGAAATCCGGTGCTATTTATATTAATTTACTTTGATGGATATATTTATCCAAATAAAGATCTATGACTGACAGTGCTGATCACTGGGCAAGAATGGGATTTTTTTTCTCCAAAAATGGCTGGATCACCTTTAAATTATTTAATTGGAAGAAAGACACACTTTTGTATTTCCCATATGAACTGGCTAGTTATGGGCCTAACCTCTTCACTCTTTCCATCCAGGAACAGATTTCAATGCTGCATACTCAAAGATTGTTGTTAGCCAGAGTGTCCGCCAACGAAATAGAATCTGAGTATCATCTGCATATTCATAGACGACTATGGCACGTTTGCGGAGCAGTTGGATGGGGGCTGGATATATAGGTGGAACAGGAGAGAATACTGAATCCTGTGCCACTCCACACTATACTTTAATTACATTAGATTCGAAATGGGGGTAGCAATGATCTGGCTTCATTCAGATAGAAAGGGAGGAACCATTTGCATCCCAATTGTTTAGACAAGGGTCTACAAGCATTGTCTCTCTAGAATCATTGAACTGCAGCTCCCATCAATCTAGCCAGCATATTCAACAGTGAGAGTTAATGGGAGTCTTAGTCCAAAACATCTGGAGAGCCTCAGGTTGCTGACCCCTGATCGAGGAGAATGGTATGAGCAATGGTGTCCAACCCAACCAAAAGATGAATACCATGAGTGCCCTGACACTGTTGCCATACACCAGGTGATTTATGTCATCTTGGTTAGATATCACTATAGCTTCCATACTGTTTCCTGGGAAACACAATTCATGAAAGTGACCCTGTAGCTTTGCTTCTTAACATATGTTTGCAGCTGTTGAACCACCATTGATTCAAAGAGTTTAGCATGAAATGACAGCAAGAGATATAGGCTTGACATTTTCAGAAGCTCATATGTTGCTTATTTGTGGGTTGAAATATAGTGACACGTGACCAAGCAATAGCATGCATGATGCTACTCTGCCTGTCATTGTAGATATCTTAGGAATTTGTGGGGTCTTTAGGATTTGTAATATCTGGAAGATATCACATAGTTTCTGTTAAAGAGCTTTTGGAACTCCAAGGTCAATTCTGGCATACAGTTATTGGGTCTGCATTCTAGGGCTTTGCCTAAGAATGAATGGTAAAACTAAATGGAACTTTGTAATGGCCACAGCAAGTCATAAGGTTTGATTGTTCTCAGACATCATCTCCTAAGGAGAATATACAGTCCAGTGTGCAGCCCTTCCCATGCGTGGACTCATTGATGCCCTAGATTAACCAGAGAATAACCAATAGAGCCAGAAAGTACCTTGCTGGTTTTACCTCATTGTCGCTCAACCAGATGAATACCACTGGCGAGAAGCAGCCTTGAACATGTTGTAATCACGATAGCCATGGCTTCAAACAACACATTTATGGATAGTTGATACGATTTACTGTGCCAGGAAAAGAGCACTAGGTCCCACGAGTCAGTGAAGGACTCAATACCTTTAACAAGTAAGGTATCTGAACCCCATGAGCCCTGTCTCTCTCTCTCTCTCTCTCACCCTCTCTTGCTCTCTCTATCACCTTGATTTCCCAGTCTGCCTGCTTCTGATACCATGGTTTGGGTTGTATACTAATTGACCTTTTCACAATTGACCTCGGGAGAATTGACCTTGGGAGAATTTACCTAATTTAGACGGTCAATTAGGACGTATATGCGGGGGTAAACCCCCCGCAACCCCCACCCAATCCAAAAACCCCTGCAATCCCCCACCCAATCCCCTTATATAATTTGTAATCCAAAACCAACCTAATACATATAAACAATAACTAAAATAATATAAAGGTCAATTGTGCAGAAGGTCAATTACGAGCATTATAATTAGGTCAATTGTGCAAAAGGTCAATTATAAAAGGTCAATTTGGGTAATACCATGGTTTGACAGTGTTATGGGATACACATCAAGAATTATGTGATTTAAAGAGCAGTTGTCTAGGCGTGAGGTCCCTGCCAACCAAAAGAAGCCAAAAATGACTCCTACCAGGAAGACGAAGGAAAGCAATTCGTGACAGACAATTCGGCATTCAGCTGCAGCACTTCTATACATTTCACCAAAACTTGTTGGAAAAAAAACATTATTGCTTCTAGGAATGTCTGCTTCACCACTGGGTTGTACTCTCATAGTTTCGTTGAGTTTAGTTCAATATTTATATCACGCACCTAACCCTGAGGTAACTGGGCACTGAGAACTTGTGACAGATTTACAGGCATACATAGGATTACATCAGACATACGTGCTAGTCGACCAAGGGTTACAGGTTAGTCGATTTGCAAATAAATACAAGTACAAGCATAAAGACGTCGCCAGTGGTTACAGTTAGACGACAGTGCAAAGACGGGCAGTGATACATGCAGTGAGGCAGAATGAAGGTAGAGAATACAGTACAGTGGGGGGGGGGGGGCAGGGGGCCTATGATACTCTCCCATAACA
The DNA here is from genome assembly GCF_040938575.1 of Ambystoma mexicanum. Classification (NCBI taxonomy): domain Eukaryota; kingdom Metazoa; phylum Chordata; class Amphibia; order Caudata; family Ambystomatidae; genus Ambystoma; species Ambystoma mexicanum. Next base: position 795,096,683 of record NC_090931.1, on the reverse strand, counting down.
GATAAGCTCGTGCTTTGGCGGGAATCATAGAATTACATAATAGTTTGTTGTAGATTTGAAGCCCCAAAAAGGAGCATGTAATAGTCGGCATGCAATGAAGTTCCCCGTTGAAGCAAGAACATCAAGGACATCCCTGAAAGGAACCAGCTGGTTTCCGCGTGAAAGATTAGGCAGCGCTTAACGTTTCGATTTGTCATTTACTAACCCGGCATAAATGTTACTCGCCACCATTCGCACATGATCGACATGTGGAATGCATTTATGTGTCAAATATTTTATAATGATTATGTTTAACTAGTGGGATGGTTCAAAATATGTGATCCACCTACAATATGCAATGCTGCATTATTCAAGCAATTCCTTTTCAGATGTATAGTTTTTTGGGGAAACTGATTTCATGTCTTCTATATAAAAAAACACACACAATACTACCGTCCCTTCACCACATTCTAGGCCCTCGTCGTGCTTCCGCGCTTGGTTTTGCTTTCAGGCGGAACCACGTGTACGTGCATAACGTGTTGAAGGCACTGGTACAGCAAGAGGCTGCCTTTATGGAGCCCCTGTGAAGAGGTTGGCTGTCTTCATCAGGTCCCATTGAAAGCCGCGCGCTCCCTTCATCAGCGCCATTCATCAGCGCCCTGGCATGGCTGCAATAACACACGCACTATCGCGGCTTAGCTGATTCAGGAAACAGGTGGCGCCCGTCCCTCCTCAGCGCCCACGCATGCCTCGCTTTAATGTGGTGGGTGGGACAAATTGACAGAGAAACGGCTCGCGTGGCAGTTGTCTGTTTGTTACCCCACTTGTCATCTTGCCGCTGCACCATTCTGAAGCCTTGGTAGTCTGCGTGCTCTTTGCCTTGCAAGGATAGCAAAGGGAACAAAACGATTCGGTGAAGAAAAATATGCTGTGGGGAGAATATAGGAAAAGAAGGGTGTGAAGGGAACGAAGCAATAGAGGAGAGAGCAAAGCGAGAGAAAAGAGGACAGGGGTGAGGCAAGCGTAATGATGGGTGGAGATTGAGTTGGCCAAGGACGAGGTGAGAAAACCAGGAGACTGAGTTGGAAAAGGACGAGGAGAGAAAACCATAGCGTAAGGAAAATGGAAAATGGAGAGCGATAACAGACTTGAGAGTGAGAAAAGAGCACAGGCACGCGAGAGATGTTACTGCGTCACAAGAGGAGAAACAGGAAATAGAGTGGGGAGGAAAACGGAGGAGTGGAATGAAAGGGAAGAGGAACTGTGATGAAAACAGAGAACAAAGGGGAGAAATGAGGGGGAGGAGGAGAAAGAACGAGGCAGTTCGATTATTTATCTAGCATACAATGGGGGGGAAACCGCTTCTTGATAACTATTTTACTACAATGGCTGGGGAGAGAGCAATTTCTCAAACTAAACAGAGTCTTTCCCCATTGTTCAAAGTGGAGGAGGTGAAAGTCTAGCCTGATGTTAGCCTAGAGGGCTTTGCGCAGGTACGCCCCCAGAGAAAAGTTCCCCACGGCGGTGTTGTATTGGGGCTGTTTAAAAAGATTGTCGGAGGTGGCTCTAGCGAGCGACAGTGCGCATTAGAGAAAGGCCCGCGCAATCGATACATGTGGACGGCAGCGCTACCTGAAGGCTATTTTGTATTAATAAAGCGCAAGGTCTGCCATTTACACAGCTTCTTGGCGCTGGCAGCGGTCTCATATGTGGCAGCTGTGTCCTCTATCTGTGTGACAATCCCTGCATGGGAAATCAATAGTGGGTGGTCAGGGGTGGACTGGCCTTCGGGGAACTCTGGAGATTTCCCGGTGGGCCTCTACACCATGGACCTCTTTTAAGTGGGTTCCCTGGTCACTTTGGAAAACATTTCCAGGGCAACGTTGTCCCCAACAGCCATGATTGTGTGGGAGGAGTCGTGTCTATGTTTTGTGTTTGTGAGTTGGGGTGTCCCCAATTGAATGTGTGCTCTGCTATGGACGAGCTTTTACAGGGCGCCCCACAGAACGTTCTGGGAGCTCTCTGTGCGCTCAAAACTCTTCCTCATATTGGGTGCCTCCAAAAGGTTGGACCACAAGGATGCTTACTGAGAGATCTTCCCCAACATCCATATATTCAGGTGGTCTGGTCATGCACAATGGGCGTTCTTCTACGGCTGGTCAGATAGCACAGCAGACATCAGTGTACAGTCTGCTGATGCAGGTTCGAATCCCGACAGGGCCGACTCCGCATTTCATCCTTTTGAGGTCAATGCATTGAGTTCCATGCTCTGGGATAATAATTGCAACTATTATTTTAGCGCTTAGACACCTGTGAGTTTGTAGCACTATATAAAACTAGATATTATAGAGAGAGCTGGGTATGGGGTTGTAACCTTTGCATGTGTGGGCAGTAAGAACACAGATCCTTTGTGTGTTGGTTCAGTGTCTGCTGCGGGCAGTGGGGATCTTACCATTACAAACTCATATGGGAGTGTGAGATGTTAACCTTTTATAGGCAGTAACCTGATTTCCCCTCACTTGTCACAAGTAAACAAGTGAAATCAGCACATATGCACACCTATGCAACTTACACAAACACACCAAGAACCACACCAAACATACAAGACATTCTAAACCATATAATAGGCCTAATATACACATTCCATTGAACGATACAAAAGCATACACCCAAACGTACACACATAACTATCTCACAAAAACATATCTCCTTACAATATTTCACACCAAACAAGACCTAACATTCACATACTTAAGCACACAAAATATACACAAATTGAAAAATATGAGCACATTAACAACACTCCAAAATGATTGGGGGAGTTAAGGTTTTAGCGACGTTCGATTTATTTCATTTATTTTTATTTTATTTTTTAGATTTGTAAAGCGCACTAGCAGCCCACGGGCATCGAGGCGCTTGTGGTTGTGTCCAAGGCAGAACGTGGCATAACCAGTATAGAGCCTGTGATAGTTTATACAATGGAAATGTTTCATATACACTGCTGGATTGCAAGTAAGTGCCACGAGTCAGAACTGCACACTGTATTTTCTGATTCTGCCAGCGCAAAGGCGGGTAGAAGCTATTCCCCACCCTGTTGGCTTCTAGGGAAGGCCTTGCTGTAAATGGTGCTTTGTTTTTACTTCATATGTTTCAGAGGTGAACATTCTGTTGGGCCTTCCTCGCGCACATGTACGTTATAGTGCTAAGTGGCTGCAGGCATGCATTGCTCCCTACCTCCTGAGGGCGCAGAGAGGTTGGCACGATGGCGTGTTTCTCCAAGGGCACTAAGCACACAGGACTTCATTCAGAGGAAGGGCCAGAATGGGCGTAAGAGTCTCAGCAGGACCAGGAAGGCGAGGCACCTATCAGGGATCAGCAGAGGAGGCACCCCCTCACACCAAGGTTTACAGCATCACAGCAATCCTTCGAGATTGCCTACATGCATCGGATGGCGCACCCTGGCAATCACTGAATGTGTGACATGGCAGGACTCCTTCAATGAGCAGCAATGCAAGACAAGTGCCAGCCTTTAAAGCTATCAAGCTATGTTGGGGAAATGCCATGGGAAATATGCAAGCAGTGCTTTAAAGGGGCCGGTCCCTACCTGGCCCTCAGTACCCGCACTTCTTATTAGTGAGCATTTGAGTACCTGCACTTCTCAGCGCCTGAAAGAGAGTACAGGTATGAAAGCTTTATTTCACTTTATCGTGATGTAAAGGACTAAGCTTCTGCAGGCTTTGCTGGGGAAAGCAGCTCCCTCGCCCTTCCCCCCTCCTCTTCTCTACACCAGCCATAGTGCCCATAATGACTCCTTTAGGGCCCACTCTGCAGAACAAAAGGAGAGACAAACATGCATCTGCTGTGCTCTCAGCACACTAGGTGCAGAAAACGGTTTTGCTAAATGGGCTTCACCTGTTACCATTGGGGTCTGCGATGGAGCAGAGATTGATTTGGAAAGCCTGGGAAATTACTTTTTAAAGATGTTTCTTTGTTATTAGCAATGCCTATTCTAATATATAAATGTTTAAATAATTGGAGTTGCACTGGAAAGTTTTCAACTGAAAACTCGCACACAGGTCCAGTTACCTACCAAATTTATTATTAGGCAATGAAACAGAGCAATAATAACCCCCCACCCCTTATAAAACTTAGTTGACAGCTATAATATCTGCGGGTTTGATACACAAAAAAGAAAGTCCCATTTAATATAGATATTCAAACTTTCTTAACACAATGTAGAGGAGCAGACGTGTACGTCACTGATAGGCTCCGCCCCCTCACCTTCGTCATACTGGATGAAAGACAGGAAGACACTGTGCATGAAACCAGGTATCATGCCAATACTGCATCGCGTGTATGAGAGACGTTATGCACTCAGACAACCGTACCGAATGTACCCTCGCACACAAGTGGTGGCAGGAGAGTTGAAGGCAATACTGAATATCGAAGAACTGTAAAGAAAATCTGACAGGTGCAAAATGATGTCATAAGATACAATGAGGCACCGAAATGATATAAGAATACTTAAAGAATGACGATATAACTGAAGAAGCAACGTAACATATGTACAAGTAAGATGAAATCATATATACAAAGAACATAAGTAACCAGATGAGTGACAAATGCATTTACGCAAAAAGGCAAGGTAGACGAGTAATATAGAAGCTTGCTGCAGTATAAAACATAACATGGATAAAGTGGGCACGTTGGAAAAATGGACGCCAGCTCTCAATGATGGTAAGCAAAGAGCTTGAAGGAGAGAGACCAGAGCTGCAGAGCTGAGAGAGGCTGGAAATACAAATTTGTGCATGAACAAAGAATAGCTGTTGGCCAGAGATCAAAGATGCCACAGCGAGAAGCTACCAAAGGGAATAAAGGGAGTTACCAAGGATAAGCAATGTACGCAGGACATATTTCTCTTAGATTAGGTAAATGAGCAAACATTTACAAGTGCCAAGTATTGACAATGAAAGATGCAGAAAAGCCTATGTGAGACAGAGCAACTAAGCCTCTAAAAGCCAAAGAGGGTAGTGACACCTGAAATAATCAAATCAATCAGGTGCTTTTGGAGTCCGATGAAAACATACTGCCACTACGTGGAGTGCCCTGTGCCTTTCTGAAGTCTTTCAGCGTTTTTCATCACTGTGGGGCAGAGACAGCACAAGCGCTTATAAACCTCTTTCTAGCACAGAGCACAGCAGTGCTTTTGGAGTATGAGGAAAACATACTGCTACTACGTGGAGTGCCCCGTGCCTTTCTTAAGTCTTTCAGCTGTTTTTATCACTGTGGGGCAGAGACAGCACACGCCCTTATAAACCTCTTTCTAGCGTGGAGCACAGCAGTGCTTTTGGAGTATGAAGAAAACATACTGCTACTACGTGGAGTGCCCTGTGCCTTTCTTAAGTCTTTCAGCTGTTTTCATCACTGTGGGGCAGAGACAGCACATGCCCTTATAAACCTCTTTCTAGCATGGAGCGCAGCAGTGCTTTTGGAGTCCAAGGAAAACATACTGCTAATACGTGGAGTGCCCCGTGCCTTTCTGAAGTCTTTCAGATGTTTTCATCACTGTGGGGGCAGAGACAGCACAAGTGCTTATAAACCTCTTTCTAGCACGGAGCGCAGTGATGTGCTGCAGTGTGTTTGGTGTTTGGCGGGTGGCCAGACTGGCCCGCGGACACTCCTCCTCCACTCCCCGCTTCTTTTTCGTCTCCTGTTATTTCTACTGCTTACAACAACAGTGCCGGTAAGACTCTTTGTGGTTGAAAATTGTACTCGTGGGAGTGTAGCTTGAGAAGCCCATAGCTTGAGACTTCACAGATTGTGTGCATTCTCGCGTGGATTTCCCTTGAGTTACTGGAAGAACTTTTTTCACTGCAAACATGCACCACACTTGTAACTATACATTTTTGTTAGGAGCTGCTTGGAAGCCACGTTCAGGGCTCATAGCACTGGACTGGCTGTGGGCTGAATGGCGGTAAGCCCTGTGGTCGAACTGTTTTCTTTAATTGCCTTTGGCAGTTCAGTACAACAGCATCTAGTAACTATCACTGCAAGTCGCACTTAATAGCACCGAATAGTGCCACCCTACCTACCGGATCCCCTGTGCTCCCTCTGGTGAAGTAAACTGTTGTATCTACCATGCAGAGACTGTGGGGCTTTAGCCCTTTGATCCACATGGGCTCTTTAAAAATGAAGGACAGCGGCCGGGAGAGGGGGAAAGAGGAAACACTCACTACTAAGCAGTGTCCCAATGTAACGCCCCCTAATAAACCGGTGATTCCCAGTGATATAACCAATGCTGATACTGATGTCGACCAGAAGAAATCGCTGGAACAACATGCCCCACCTATGACGGAGGCACCAACCACATGCCTATTAGTTATACGGGTTGAGATCATTGCAAAGACAAGCTCATCTTGGAACATCCTGGAGAGTCCTCGGGACTACAATTTCCCCGACTGGTTGGGAAAAGCACCAGGAAACACAAACACCAGTAGTCCTGAGTTTTCACACCTGCCAGAGGAAAGGCAAAATTGTTTAACAGACTCAGATACCGGAGTAGTTGGAAATCATCCAACTATGCCCTTGACGACTGGGACAACCCAACCTGAGAAGGAAGCAAGGGGGACTATAGATATACAATTGAAACCTTACAACTTTGGAGCCTCTAAACAATTCAAGCCAAGGAAGCAGTCCTGCTATGCGCTGGGCTCCGCTACTTGGAAACCAAGAGGCCTCACTTCGGCCATCTCTCAGGCTAAACAATGCTTCCTTTATGTACGGCCTAAGCTGGCCTTGCCACCAAAAGGAACTTTTCGCACCTCAGAACAAAACAACACTCTTCAACTAACTGAACTCCCCGCCCAGGCCAAAGATTCCCTCATGTCATCTATTAACATCCCATAAATCGGCATTCAGGAGTGCATAGATCACTACGAACAACCTATGAGTTATCCTAACAATGATCCACGGACAGCACAAACAACGATGGAAGCAAGCACCAGAACAGTAAATTGACCAACTAGAGGGAGGGGAGTATGAAAAGGGGCATAAACCAAATACACCAGTAGGTGGCTTTCAGACTAGGCCGACAGACCAGGACCCGGAAGAACTTCAAACCGTCTCACCGGGAAAAGAGATAAACATAGGGGATATACCCGGATCAAAAGGAATGCCAAAGGTCGATGCACCGCTTGGGATTGGCTTGCCTTATCCAAGTTCGGCAGGTCGGCCGATCCAGGCTACTAAACGTCGCTGGCTGACGTCTCGCATAGAGGACTCTAACATAGCTGAAACCAACCCGCTAATAGACGAAGACCTGTTGCTAGACCTAGTCGCTGCACAAATGGAGAAGAAAACAGCAAAAACTCTGTCCATAGATGCAAACATGATTGCAGCCTTTTCCCTGACAATGGCACATTTCATGAAGTTGTATGAAGGGGTGGCTGACCAATTAAAAGACCAAAGTACCTTACAGGCCATGCTTCACTCAAAGATGATCTTTGTTGAAGGATTCATCTCGGCCCTACAAGGGAATGAGGATAAAAGCCTTCACCACATAACATCTTTCCTAAGGAATATCCTTGAGCCTATTATTAAAGAAAAGGAAAACAGAAAGGCCTCTACGTTAATAAACCAGAGGGCCACTCTGCTGTTTGTTCAGGACACAAATGACATTTCTACTCAAGCTGGAATGGACAAAGAAGCTAAAATCACGGAAGTCCACACTGTCAACATTAAGGCGGGGGAGGCTAATAGACCCAAACCGCATGATAAAGAAGACAGAAACAATCTGGTATCAATAAGAAGAAATACAAACGTAGCAACCCTCAAAAATGACTCAACTATACCTGGATACCCAAAGGGAAATACTATAAGGACTACTACACCTGAACATGAGATGGAATCCATCACCGCGCTTGTCTATGATTTTCCCTCTGCTAGAAATTCTGCAATATTCAGAAAACCCTTAGACTCATCACAAAACACAAGTGAAATTAGCAGGTCCACAACCACAAGAAACATCACTTTAAGGAATGAGTCACAGACACAACCAATTTCTACATCAGAGATATCACTCCTCAAACAGAAAAGAAAACTAGAGCTAGTGAAGAACCTAAGGGATACTGAGGCTCCATCAGACCTTATAGGTTTCTCTACAAGAAACAAAAAGCTTGAAACGCGTAGGGGAATCTCAATAGGCAACTCAATGGACGAATATGACACAGGTATGTCACTTGAGGGAATTTCTCAAAGCTCTCCGACTAAAACGCAGCCTACGATGCATCAGAAAGGCTGCAGCAACTTTCCACCAAAGGAAGATTACATTGGTTTTGACGAGTTAATGAATCTCTCAACTTAGTCACATGAATGGGATGAGGTCTTTCCAACGACTGACCCAATGAAAGACACACTGGTAGAATGCTTTGTCGTACTGGGATCAAGCCATTGTATGAGAGGTCAGCCCATTGTGGTGGCAGACACTGAAAGCAGCGACGAACAAGAGGATGTTTTAGAGCAGCAGATGACCAAAGACACCAACACTGCACCCATTCAACCGGGATCTGTGGCCACACGGCTCTGAGAAAGGGTAAAAGTAACCTCCCAGGTACATATGACCAAACCAATCAAGTAAATAAGAGGGACATCCAGCAGAAGAGCCAGAACCTTGGCTTTAAAACACTTGAACAAAAAAGCCGAATTCTAAATAGACACGCTCTTTGGGGTGATAAAGAAATCCCTAAAAAAGACAAGAAGACACTTCGAATAGACCATAGGATCCGAGAACCAGAAATGAGAAGTGATTGCAAGATCAAGATGAAACTTGAAAGAATTCGGCACATAAAGGACCCTGACACTAAACAGAGCCAACATCTTGAGGCTACTCCACAGCGTCCCTGTGCTAACCTCGATTAATTCCAAGGACATCGACCTGATTGAATTTCCTGACGAACGGAGGAAAGACAAGGTGGTATTGTACCTTACTTCAAAAGAAACAAAACAATTGCTTGTAAGGGAAATCTCACAATTGACTCTCATGGGATTTTCACTAAGAGAAACAGATTCACACATATTGGAGACTGTCGATATGAACAGAGAAGACCCCCGCAGAAAGATACCCACCACTTGACAACTATACCTGCCAACAGGAACAGATACAACTTCCCGACACCATTAAAGAACCTTAGGATAGTTGTAGAAAACTCTAATCGAAAGGACATCAGGAATCTTACCAAGACAAACACTTAAAGGGACAAGAGGATAGATGGGGGTGGATTCCAGGTGTGCTAGCATTAAACTCCTAATGCCCAAAGATTGGGGGAAATGAGTCATTGAAGGACCTCACCCTTGGTTGCTGGAATACTAGGTGGTTTAGACACTTGTTTGGAGAAGGGAATATGCCTTATGAAACTTTTGACATGGTCTGTCTGCAGGAAACTTGGCTAAGAGAGACACCCATACTCAAGGGTTTCTCATCCTACTTAAACCCGGCTACCAAGGGCCAGAAGGGTCCACCTTCGGCAAGCTTACTTTTCTTATTAAATAACGACAGTGGCCTAAAGGCAACCTGGGTGAAAAACGTGACTCCCCTTATCCAAATTGCCTTGCTTGACAGGAAAACTTCATATGGTAGGCACACAGGAGGATCGTTAATCTGCAACCTCTTCTGGAATACTAAATCTGAGATGGCCAAGAACTTTATTGATCAGGTGATGAATGAGATCGACGACGTAAGAGACTCAAGGCCAGACTTAAAAATAATCATTTGTGGAGACCTCAACATCCACTGCTTCAGCAGCAACCTAGTCTTGCTGGCAAATCCAGCGCCAGATCTTGACAATGCTGCGCTACGCGGTTTGAACTGGAGAAAGGAACTAGGTATGAGAAATATTGAGATCCTAAATGCCTGTACGATGTGAGATTCCCCTCCCAGCATGACTTTGAAGAGAGGTCTTGAGGAGTAGATCCTTGACTACATCTTTGTTTCAGGCAGCTCCAAATCACATTTAAAGGACTTAGTAGTTGAATTCACTAGTATGAGTGATCACAACATTCTGAAACTGCGGATTGAAGGTTTTAAATACAGCGGTGTACAACTTAGCCCAAAAGACCTTGCAGTACAACCAGGCAGAAACAGGTCAGACTGACGACGGGCATCATAACTGCCCTTAGAGAGGCTTTCGACACGTCTCCATTGAGGGTGGACCTTGACTATCCGAGCTACCTGTGCCTATACATGGAAAATCACAACAAAGGCAAGTCAACTGGCTTTCGCCATCAGCACAACTTTGACATGGCCGTGGCTGTAAGAAATAAAAATTTGAACAAACTAAAAACGGCACTGAAAGGAAGGCCATCCTTGAAAACCTGGGATGAACTTAAAAAATGCAACCGAAACTACAAAAACTGGCTAAAACAGCATAAGCACACGATAATCCAGAAGGACGCAGAATGCATTCTACAGTTAGTAGCCACCAAAAATTCTTGTGAGATATGGAGAATCCTCAACTCTATGGAGGCGCCACAACAATCCCTGCTAGCAAACCTTGTGTCTGCGGGAGACTGGATTATCCATTTTAGGGCCCTCTTTTCAAACAAATCAGAAGCCAATACAGACAGACGAGATTTGTCACTCTGTTCCTGATCCTTTGAAACAAGCAGGGAAGACATCTTGGACTTGATAAAACTCTCACGCACTTCCAGAGCTGCAGGACCAGACAGTCTAACTAAGAAAAACCCAGAGGAATGGGCATCTTTCATGTTTGATCTCTTTGCCTTGATAAAACTACACAGGAATATACCGGTATCCTGGATGACCTTGATAATAGTTCCCGTTATTAAGAAGCGTTTTAGGTTCTTAACAGGAAACTATAGACCTATCATCCTCCTGGACGTTATCGGGAAAATATTTGCAGCTCTAGTCTTGAAACACCTGACTGCCTTTCTCAAGAAAACCAAACATTGTGACCCCTGGCAGTCCGGCTTTGAAAAAGGCATTGGAACACCTGTGAACTTTTTTCTAATAAACTTACTGAAAACAAGAACTAGACTAAAGAACAGCAAGAAATTGTACCTGGCCTCAGTGGACCTTTCGCAGGCCTTTGACTCTGTAAATCGTCAAATTCTGTGGACCAAACTAGACACATGGGGTTGTCCCAGGGACATCCTGGAAGCCATTAAGAGTCTGCATACAACCACTACAATTCACATAAAATTGAATAAAGCGGGGGACCTAACTGATGCCATTGTTCCAGCAACTGGTCTAAAACAAGGTTGCCGCTTAGCACCTGCAATTTTCAATCTTTATACTGCTGACATGGAAGAGACATTTACAGGCATACAGTGTTTTCCTTCTAGCATAGCCGGAACACCGGTTAACAGATTGTTATATGCAGATGATGTAGTTATCATGGATGAAACTCCCATCGGTCTGCAACGTCAACTCAACACACTTGCTATGTATTTGGTGGCTAATGACTTGAGGATAAACCCACTTAAGTCCAGTGTCCTGATATTTGAGAGAAAATATTGGCGAGAAGGCAAAAGGCTGTAGCTAGTTTATCGAAGGAGCAAAAATACTGCTGATAACCCAGATGATTTACCTGGGAATATCAATAAATGACAGCTCAGTTGACGTACATCGTGAAGAGAAGCTGAGAAGGAAGACGAAATGCCTGACTGTACAGGCAAAGAGCATTAAATCACGATATTGCAAATTTTTGCCCACCCCACTCCAGTCCTCACTTTCTACCATATGAAAGTATCCCCCATATTAGCTATCGCTGTCCTGGAAAATTTGGTCCATCTTAGAGGGCATATTTTGGAGCTATGTCCTATGTATACCAAAATCTATGCCTGTGGCTATTATCAGAAGAGAGCTTGGTCTAATGTCTTTATACACACAAACAGGCTGGAAGACTCTAACCTTTCGATCGAAAATGCCTTATACCGCCACATGAAGGAGGATTTACATTATTGAATCAAGTCATTTACACCAGAAGTGACCGACCACTGGAAGAATGGAGCTCCAAATTCATAAGAATCTTAAATAGCATCAGCTGGAACAACAACTCACTAAAAGACAACCTTGAGAACGTGAAGAAGGCACTCTACAATCAGGACTGGATCGACACATTGAGGGCTGTAACTGAGTATAAACTGTATTGGAAACATTGCATGGATATTAGAAGGAGAGGAATAACTCTATGTTACATGACAACATTTCCATCGGATAAAGCTTGTTCCCAATTCTTGAGAATACGCTTAAATCTGCTCCCAACAAAGGAGCTGCTTGAGGTCAGGAAACTGGAGGATTGCAGGGATTATCGTTGCAGACTTTGCAGTCATCCGCTAGAATCTCTACACCACTTGATCATTAACTGTCTGGGAATTGAGGACGTTAGATCCAACCTGATAAGAACATTCTTCTTAGACTACTATACATTAACAGAGAGGGACATCTGGTCCCAGCTGATGCAAGGGTCCAGGATCTCTGTGACATTTGCTTTACTGGATCGTGTCACGATCATATTTGAGAGAATTGATGTAACAGCTAAGCAACCAACGGGATCTGTTCAGATACAGAAGGAGTTAACTGCTAATGACTAAAATGTATAGAGAAAGTGCAGTACTTTGTTTCTTATTCACTTACTCTCATTTTTCTTTTTTTCTTTTTCCTCTTGTTTTCATGATAATTTTACATATGTATTGGTTATAAATGTAGCTGAAAGGTTTCACTTGGAAACCGTATGCTAATAAAAATAAAATAGTACTAAATAAAAGGCAAAATGGCCAAAAACATGGGCTCTTCACATGCAGTGCAAGGCTAGAAAACAAGGCTTATTCATAAGCCCTGGCCGAAGATAACGATGTAGCTTAACTCCCCTTAAAGTTCCAGAGAAGAGAATATCCAGCTAGGTCAAGTGCAAAGGAAAAGTCTTGGCTGAAGGCTTAGCTGATGAGAGATGATATAACTAAATGGACAAGTGGGCAGTAGTCTGACATTGTTCTCTGCACCTGAATTTCATTTTGCTTATGTGCTGCTAGCGAGCCGAGTGTCCAAGGTTGGCAGAAGATGCCAAACTATCACGGGGGCCTATGCAACAATGGGCATACAATGTTGCATGAGCCAATCCGTTACTGTTATGCTGCTGTAATTTGTATTATACGTAGTTAGAGGAAAGTTGGAGGCTTGCCTACTAGAAAAGGGGCAGTCAATAAAGTTAATAACACTTATAGACTCTATGGGCCTCATTACGACCCCAGCGCTAAACCATGGTGCTATTAGCACCATGGTCCATGCCGGGGTCCGCCATGGTGAATGGGGGAATTACCGCCCCATTCCAAGGTTGGCGGGGCGGTAATTCCCCATTCACCATGGCCCCTTCCCCATTCCCATTTTTGGCCCATTGTGCTCAATGGGAATGGGGAAGGCGCTAATTACGGCACCGTAAATTACGGTGCCGTAATTAGCTCCTAGGTTCCTTTGCGGGTTGGTTTTTAACGCCTGCTAAAAGCAGGTGTTAAAGTGCAACCCACAAAGGGACCTCGTAATCAGGCGTTAAGGGTTTAACGGCGCCAACACCTTTTACGGCGCCGTTAACCCCTTAACGCCTGGGTTGTAATGAGGCCCTATAAGTAGACATGTTCCCCTAACTAGTCCCTAAACCCGATAGGTTTTATTATTTGTAATGTAGGATGACATCATAGCTGACGTACATTGGAGTATAAAGCCTTTGTGTACCTGTAATGTAATTGCGAGTGTGTGAACACCAGATTGCCCTATGATATGGTATGATATGATAAGTCATTTATAACGTGCTGGTACACAAGTGTTTCTAGGCCCAGCAAGACAAGTAAGGGAAGACAAAAGAGGACAAAACAAAGATCTTACTAGGCCTTGTGTCATTCAGATCGTGCAAGTGAGGAGGGGAGGGAGAGCAAGAAGTGCCAGTTGGGGGAGGAGAGAGTGCAAAGGAATTCATAAGTGCTGCCAGGGAGGTGGCTCATAAGTGCAGTTAGTCAGGGGACTGTAGGGTTGTAGATACAGTCCCTAAGTGGTTGGGAGGCCCAGAGACAGTACAAGGGCAACTGGTCATGCAGGAGCCTGGTCCTGTAGGTTCAGTGGGTAGACAGGGACATCAGCAAGGGAATTTTATTGAACTGACAATAAAGTAGTACTTTGCGATATTCTTTGAGTCTGTCCGGTCATTTGATCCAAGGTTGTTTATTAAGATAATCCCATTCCGTGCATAGACACGCACATACAGTGCTACTGCACAACCATGCATAACAACAAACTGGAAGTTTGTGTGAAAGGATCTCAGATACACTGCTTTACCAAAGTGTGTGCTCCTTGGCACATAATTGAATCTCACTGGGCATTGACTGCAAACAACAGGGTGTGCCAAAAAGGGAGCTGTGCCTAAGATGACATGCTGAAATGCCTGATACCAAAAGCGGTGCACCGGAATGTCCAGCTTCGTAGCTTGGTGAGTACCTGCACGTCTTTTTTTTCCATTTAAAACACTGTGTGCAAGTATCCCTAGAAAACACTTAATCATTGTTTTGAGATTAGGAACTCCACTACGATTCACTGGCATCTCAATGGGCCCATGCCATCCATTCTAGAGACCATTTTGACATTAGGATCTCAGTTTCATGTTGTACCATACCCTTTCACCTCTCACTCCTCTTAAGTCCTGTGACTCCTAACCCACCACTGCACGCTTCTGGTGGTATCAGTTGGTAAATGCGGTTGTTCTGGATAACCTGTTACAAGTGAGAAGTAATCAGGATAGGAAGTCACACGCAAAAGGCAATGGCTGCCCAAACACCTAAGCAGTGCCGCCGTGGGCAATAGGAACGGCGTAGGCGAGAGCCTACTCGCTGCAGTTTCCACATTGCCAGCTTTCAGGTGTACATACTAGGGTCAGGTAGTTTTCTGCATGGACATGCCTTCAGGGGTTGAAATTAACATTTGATAAGCAGGAGCTAAAAGCAGCTTTTGGGTATCTGGCATTAACCACTGAGCAGAAGCTATCACTGGGGAACCGGGAACTAGTACATAGCGTTTCCGCAAATCTAACTTCAACATAAGATGCAAACTTAACATTCTGCTTATTTATTATGACCCCTTTTGCTCAATTAGCTGTGTCCTAATGTTTATTTATAGATTGTCCCAAATGCACAGAGTTACATTCACATAGGTGTGTTTGTTTGGCATCAGTAAAGTAGCCCCTGGTATCTGTTGGTGCCAAGGTAACCAGGCTCTTCTTGGCTACATGCAGGAGCTAAATAGCTCCCAGCTCCCCAAAAATTAGAACCCTATGCTTCGGTAGAGAATGGTGGTCTTTCAGTTCCACCTGCCTGGGTTCTGCGATCAACTTTATGGTGTAAGCACTATTGCGCCTGCCACCCTGGTGGTACCATTACGCTGATTACATATAAAAGTCTGAAGTCTCATATTGAGTAATAATGACAGATAGAATTATAAATGATCCACTTGAGGAAAACGCAACAAACTCTGAAATGTGTCTTTAAAAAGTCTTTTTGATTCTAATCTTGACAATGTGTGTGTCTACGAAATGGGCTAGAGCGAATGTAATAATAGAGGGAATGAATATTTAATTTTCATTTTAGTTCATGCTCTTATAATTGCCCATAATTTCTTCACACTTCTCCGAGTGGAGCCAATTAGCATAAATTAATAAAATATGTAACATTTTGATAATGCAAAAATTGTTTCTGCTTTCATAGGTTTTCAAACATAAATTGGACTAGATATCATCCATATATAGTAGGTCCACCTAAAAGGGACAGTGTATGTTACCCGTTGCAACGCTGGTACAGTTAGGCCCTCCTTTACCAATCTGGCATTTAACAAGTGTGTGAGACCATGAGGTGCACAAGCCATCCCTCATGGCCACTCCATCCTGATGTCACCCTCCACTGTACTCACCACCCCCGACTCTGGATATCACACGCCAAACCATCCAGAAGTACTTTGTTCTTGGCTATCGGTAAATTGGGAAAGGTCAGCGGTCTGGTACTGCCAAAAACAAAATGCGTACGGATGATGAGTGCCACTGACCATAGGTTTGTAACATTTTCTTTACTTCTGTCTTCTCTCTATTTACAACTGATAACGAGCTACATCATACCAATAGGTAGAAATGTTGCGGGGGTGGTGATCACCTCAGCAGTAATAGGTCTCTGATGAATGTCAAGCGCAGCATCTATGTTCCTCTCGCAAACAGGGAGCTTTTCCTAACTGGAAGAGGGGGTGGGGCACACTACAGGCCTCATTACTAGCAAGGAGGTGGTAGTAAAAACAGGCAGTATTTCAAAAACTGCCTATGTTCATGTGAGGAATTGGACCATCCGCACGGTGGGTGTGCGCTCCCCTGGGATTTTTAGACATTTTAAATGAAATTGAATGATGGTAGATCAACCTCTGGAAAATGCGTGGGGCTAATCCACACACATTTTCCTCTGCTCACCGCATGACATACTCATAGACCTGTGTACTCTGGGTGGACATAGCCTACAGGTGCTGTCCCCCTGTCATATTTAGTTGGAATCTGACAGGAGGTGTACACAATGCATCTCAAAAAGGAGGAGGGCCACACCTTACCCTTGCTATGACAAGCCTAACTATCTAACAAAGGCTCCATGGATCCACCCTGTCCTTTTGTTGAGCCCTGTAGCAGATGCCACCATTCACATACTAATTACATGTGGCCTGGCTGCAGAGGCTAGCAAAGGAGACAGGAAACCCCAACACCTTTTTAATAGGCACTGTGTCAACTTGAAGCCAGGCATGTGGTTTGACAAGAGCCAGAAAGTCTGGTCTCACTGCAGTTTCAACAGAGACCTGCTTCTTTAATCAGGAACCACAGAGAGTTTTGTTAATGAGAGGGACCCTTTGATCGACCAAAAGACAAGAAGATGGGTGGGATTTAGTATTACATGTTTTCAGCCCTTTACCTTTTCTGTTGCAAAGCACTCTGGCTATGATGTCACGCATACAGGTGATTGTTGGTGGGCACCCGGGATTGGTTCATTAAGGTAGGCTTTTCCTACGCCAATACCTGTGGTCCATTTGGCTTTAAAAGAGGGCTAAGCCCCTCTTTTGGCATATCATGTGAAGGCTTCACCAGAAGCAGAAGAAAAAACTCATCATTGGACCCTGGCTGAAGGTACAGTCTGCCTTACTTCTTCCGCCATTGAAGGAAGGCCAGGACCTCCAAGAGTGAGGCAGGATCCCTCCCCTAAACATCTCCCAGGCAACATATGGAGATACCGAATCCAGAGGATCTTTATGCAGCTCCAGAACCAGTACTCATTCAGCACACAGTGTGCCCTGCTAGTCTCTGAACCAAACCAAGGACAAGGCAGATGCCTGCAACACTCACCTCATCTTTGGGCCATCCGCTTTAAAGGACGGCACAAGCCCAGTTAAGAAGCTAGGAGGAGTGCATCAACAAGCATCTAGCAACATATGACTTAAACGACATTTTTGAACCAGTTGAGCCCCTCGAGCTGCAACCGACTGCACCACTGACTGTTGTTACACCGCAGTCGCTAAATCCATCCAAGATACCTTAACCAGTGCTTCAGAACCGCCGACCAGCACTGAGACAATGATTCCTGACCCTGAGCCGCTCTGTCGGCCAGTCTACAGCTGTCCGTCCAGCTTCACTCGACGAACTGCCTTACGCCTAATACCTGCAGCTGTCTCCCATCTTGAACTCTGTAACAGAAGCTGCAAAACACCTTGAAACTGGCTCGACCATGTCGAGCACCAAGAACATCTACAAGCACAAGGTACATTGTGGTTCTGTACCCCTGGTTCTTCTCCGAAGGCCACTAGTGACATTTTATGACCCATTGCTCCTTTTGTGCTGAAACCAAGTGTCCTTGAACTATTGTGATTATTTACAATACCGACCACCCACCTGTCAGTATCCATAGTGCATCCCTTTTTCCTTCTTTGAAACGGTCTGTCCTCTGCATTCCTTTACAGGGTGGGTTGTATTTCGTAGTGTGCTAGAACTGCCTGTTGGGATAATAATAAAGTAGATAACTTTATACAACCTGGACTGGGCAGTCCCTTTTATCATTGGGTAATAATTGTATTTTCGATTTGTTGCAACTAATGAACGATCCACGACCTTTCGAAGACAAGCCTGCTGTTCCATCCATGTTACCAAAATTGGACAAGGAGGTTAATAATTTGCTGTATTTCCAATCGGTTTTGATCCCTTCTGGTGCAATAGAGGTGTTGGGCTGCTTGATGGTTTAGAAACCGATATTCATCCCTGGAAAACTGGTGCCCCAACATTTGATTCGTCACAGTTCACCACTCTCACAATTATGGACCAGGCAGTATTTACTACATGCAGTAAATAAAGCCTTATTGAGAGAGCAAATCCCTCTGATTTGTACCTCCCAAAAGGTGGAGCTTGAAAGGACACCGCCCCCACAAGTTGGATAGCTGTATCTTCCTGTAGTGAAAGGGGGCGCTAAGGCAGACCTTCTTTTTTGGAAATTAAATATATGCAGGGAGACCCCCAAAGGGACTGACAAGGCAAGCCTTTCTTACGGCCATCTTCTTTCAATTTAATGCGCAGAACGTTCAATAGGGACTCGTTTAGATTTTTAAAATGGCGGACATGGTGTTTAAAAATAAATTTATAAAAATAAAAGGATATTCATTTTTAGAATTCTTGAGCTTTAATGGTCATATTCGGTCATTCTAGAAATAAAAATGTTCCGACCTTGTAATGCACCCTTGCAAATCCTATCCCATCTACAGGTATATTTCAGAAAAACCATACAAGCGCCCTTTGCTCTGGTCACGTAGGCACGAACGCCCTCAGCATTCTCAAAACGTTATAGAAATAAATAAAAGGTCACAGGCCGCAATACTATCAGGAATGGGAGATGTAAAACCAATAATACAAAATGCGGTAATCCCTAAAATATAGGTAGCATTGCACACCCTCATCTTGCTCAGCTCAGATTATCCCTCCAAATGAAGACAAATAATTACCAATACAATAAACACACAAGCAAGGAGTCGGGATTGCCATTGCATCTGACCTCGAATGGATGTTGCGATTAAAACTGAGCTTACAGGTCTACAACGCAGGCACAGTAGTGTTCTCCAGCCATTAAAAGCAGAGTTTTAAATTAATTTGCCCTCTTATATGAGCCACGCCCACTTTGACTGCCTCTGCTGCCAGTTCCATTCATGTGTCGTTTGATCAAAAGCAGAAAAATGCGCTTTTCTCCAAAAGTAAAGATGAACTTTGATTAGCACTGATTACTTGTGCCTGTGAAGGTATAAAAGATTGTAAATGAGTGAAATATAGTATTTGTGGGTGCAGGCCAGGATTTTCTCCCTCCACTTCCCCCGACATTTTCCTTTGTTTGAAGAAGATAATAAATGATGATTTACCTCATTACAAGGATGGCGGTAAGGGATTACCGGCTCTGGTAAGGGCACCGGTGCCGGTAATCCCTTACCGCCCTACTACGAGGTCCCTTTGCTGGTCCCTACCTTAACGACTGGTTTTACCAGCCGTTAAAGACGGGACCCGCAAAGGGACCTTGGAAGCAAGAACGGTACCGCAAT
The DNA here is from genome assembly GCF_040938575.1 of Ambystoma mexicanum. Taxonomy (NCBI): domain Eukaryota; kingdom Metazoa; phylum Chordata; class Amphibia; order Caudata; family Ambystomatidae; genus Ambystoma; species Ambystoma mexicanum. The sequence continues at coordinate 795,077,062 of NC_090931.1, read as the reverse complement.
TTGCGGTACCGTAATTGCCGCCTTCCCCATTCCCATTGAGCCCTATGGGGGCTTAAATGGGAATGGGGAAGGGCAAATGGTGAATGGGGAATTACCGCCCCGCCAACCTTGGAATGGGGCGGTAATTCCGCCATTCACCTGGGCAGGATCGGTAAATTACTAATAGTGCCATGGTTACCGCCTTCCGTGTAATGAGGCCCATAGACATGCTGGAACCTCATTCATATTTCCCTCTCAATATCTCCTGGCAATTTTGTTAGAGAAGATTATAACCAGACACCTCTATCTTATACTTTAATCAACCAGGTTCACAGGAAATGGGTGCTTCCCTTCAAGGGCCCAGAAGCAAAAGCTGCGTACTTCTACCCTGGGGAATCCCACTGTCTTCCTTGAATACACCTAGCAGTTCAAAGCTAGTAGGAGATAGCTGTTGAATTGCCAGTTAATTAAGAATCAAGTTTGGAAACAAACAGAATTTTCTCTTTCTCTTTGAGTTTTTAAAATACGATTTATTATTCCCTAACTCAAGAGAACTCAGTGGAGTAACTTTGCTGAAAATGTTGGGGGCGGGGGGCATTACATCTGAAGAAAAGGTGCCCCAGCCAAATGAATGGGGACAACATGGTGTGCAATGAAAGTTGGGTGGACAAACACCCCTGCCCCCCCTAGAACTACGCCCATGAGAGAACTACTAATGTTTCCAGGGGTGGAATGGGAACCAAAATAGGCCCTGGAAATAATGTTCAAAGTGGCCTCATATTACACATTTTTAGCAAGCCCAACCCTTTTCCTATGAATGTGAAGAGTTGAAAATAAAATAGGTTACCACACAGAAGAGGGCCAGGGTGCAGAGGCATACCGGAAAATCTCCACAGTTCCCAATAGGCCAGTCCACCCCTAAATGTTTCCCAACTCTGCAGCATGAAAGCGGAGTTGTCCTCTGAAAATTCAAAAAGCGATACGCTACATGGTCCCTACAGAGCAGAATGTCAGGCGCATGAACCCCAACAAAACTAGAAAATAGCATAGGTTGGTAAAAAGTCGTTTTATTATATAAATGAAGGTCCACGTTTACTAAATCACTTTTATAACTTCAAACAACGTTTAGATTGGTTGTAAGCAGTTATAAATTATGGTGGTTCTTTTAAAAAACTCAATTAACTTTTTCACACACATCAATGTAACTCGTGCTCAATCCACTAAGCTATACAGGCTCCATTTCCCATGACAACTGGGGATACACGTTTAGAACTACTGCAGCAACGTGTGGCTGTGCTAGTGTCAACTCATTTCCACCCCACTTCCAATTCCCTGCCAGCGACACAAGGGACGATCCTGACTGAAGGAAGCAAACATTTCAGAAAAAAGGCATCACTCATTTCTACCGTGCAACAAAAAGGGTGAGCATTTGCCAGGCGGGAAGTCTTGCCACCCCTGTGTTAACTGATCATTTCTTCGTACCATCTTTCCTAAGCACCACGTGAACGTTTAGAGGAAATGGGGCCACTCCAGCTGTAATGGCGTGCAGGTGTCAGTATTTAATGGCGCTCTAATTATAATCACTCGCTACTTCAGGATTTTTACATTTGAAAAAACGAACTATAAACTCACGTCATAATAACAGAAAGGAGTTTTTTGCAGCTTTCATCGTGCTTCTTCTCACCTAACCCTACTGTTCTGCTGTGGACCCTCATCACTAGGTAACGTGGAATTATCAGCTTTCACCCCCCTTCTAAATTCCTCCCCCCCACACGCCTGCCCAATCACTCACAGTAGCAGACCCAGAAATGAACACATGAAATATACAGCGTTTTCTACCAAGAAACGGTCTTTTTTGTGGCAAAGGATTTTCAACAGCTGCACCATAATATACAATTAGGACGCAAGCTTGGCATGGTGCACGTATTCTTTGCCCTGCAGACACAGAGCCCAAAGGCTGGCGCCTTACTGCGCGCTGCAGCCTCCCGCTGTGACGTGATTCATGAGGAGTATGGAATTCACAATCCACAGGGGATATAGCACTTCCTCTGCCAGGTATCGTTTGCCATTCCTGGGTTGTTGTCTGGTGAGGAAAGAGCGAACCCAGTATTTATTATGCTGTAAATAGTCCCCTTGTGACTCTACGCCACAACCCATGAAATGATGGTCCAACGTAGTAAATAACCTAAGAATACTCATGGACAACGGACTAGCTCTGGAGCCGCAAATCAACACAATCACCAAAAAATGCTTGTACCTCCCAAGACTACTCAGAGGACTACTCCCATACCTCTCCTTTCCTCACTGAACCCTCATAATCATATCCCTGATACTTACAAGAATTGATTACGCAAACAGCCTCTACCTAGGAATGCCGGAAAGAGTCACCAAGAAACTACAGAGGGTACAAAACACCACAGAGAGGATTCTAATGATATGAAACAGAAGAGATCACACCACTCCAGCTCAGAAAAGCCTGCACTCGCTACCATTAAAAAACGCATTAAAGTCAAAGCACGTTGCATCGCCCAAAAAGCCTTACACAGACAAGGAGCTGAATTCCTCCAGCGAATTCCTATCAGCCAAGAAGGGACATCAAATCTAGCGAAGAGGTACAAATAGAGGCAAAATAATATGAGAAAAGGACATTCGGAGGAGCAGTGTTCTCGCGTCTAATTGCCAACCTTTGGAACACCATGACCAAAGAAATTAGAACCACAGAAGACCACATCACCTTCAGGAAACGACTCAAACCGGGTTATTCAAAAAACAATGACAACCGCAAAGGGACATTGACAGCAATAACATGCCGGACCAAGAGAAATACACTAAGGGACACAGTCACAGATAACAGGAGCAATAGCTTAGAGGAACATAGCACTGTACCCCCCTTCCTCCCGCCCCACCGAGCCATGCACAAGAACTAGAGTGGTCAATGAAGAGAAGGCCGCCCAATCAACAGACACATTTAGAGAAAACACCTACGCGCAATTAAACTCCAAGGAAACTCAGACAGGTAACCATTACAACCCAAGCACCACGCCTACCTGCCCAGACACAACTAGGGCCACCTTAACCTGCCCACCCATAACTAGAGCCGTCTGGCTCAGCACCTCTCCCCTATATCTTCATAACTCCTGCTGCGCACCTTTTCAGCAACCAACTGGACAACAGGTCCATACCCAATGGACACGTCTAACCTGGACGAGTAACCAAGAACACACTAGGTACAACCATCCACCTGCCAGCACAACATGCAGGGAAGTCAGCCCCCAACCTAGAGAGGAGGCAGGATGGGCTGACGAATCACAACCAAGAACGTTGGTAGATACCATTAAGCGGCTACAGAAGACTCACACCAGAGGCTTCACCAAAACCAACTTACTAACCCATTTCCCCCCTTAATGCTCCTCCAACATAACCAACACCACTACACTTGACTAGGGGCTAGCTACACTACGCATAAACACACCAAGAATCAATCTAAGGTACAAACCCTACCAACTATGAGATTCTGGAAGCAAACCTAGTTGGAACTCCCCAGCCCATAGTCCATAAATCCAACAGCACTACACAAATACACACCCACACAATAAGTGCTCATACACCTAACAGTGTACATACCCTGCTAAAACTGTCGGCCTAATTAAAAAGCACCCTTACTGGTAAATTACCTCATATTGCCTTGCTATCTCTCTACCTCTTGAGCAGTCTAACTTCGTGAAACTTAATCAGAAAGTTCTAAATTCAGGTGACATTCATAACCTCACACAAGGCAGAATGCAAGAATCCCGCTGCGGCGCTGCATTCCTGCAGCCCTCTCTGCACCAAACAGCCTGTCGTGTACAGATAGGGATGGCCCAGCAGACAGGTCAGCAGGGCTGGGGCAGAGTGTTCACACTCCTGGTGTGCCTGACCTCTGTTTGGCTCTGCCCCAGTCTCACCCAGCTTGGCATGAATAGCGTTACATTTCCCATAGGTCATTGGGGATTTATGCCCTACCGCATGGGGCTCTTGGTCCCAGGACGCTGGTATGTCAGCCAGCCCATAATCAATTCACCTGTTGCAGCGCATGCACCGAGGATGAGGCAGGTGCAGTCAGGCCTGGCCAGGCCCAGACTGATAAACAACAAATGTTGCTTTTTGCCACCAACATAAACTCAAGCACGTGGTGCTAGCCTGGCTGCTTTGCTGGGTAGCAGCAGCTAGGGCCCAGGCATCATGCAGTGAGTTAGACAGTGCTCTCCTCTTAGACTGAGTCTGATTTCAAATTCAAGTAGTTCCTTTTATTTCTATTTTACATAAATAATGTTACCGCGGTACACGGTTTATGTACTACTTTATGCCATTAAATGATGCTAAAGCATAAAAGCATCATGATGCAGTGTGTGTGTCTTGCTCCGCTTGGCGCCCCCTAGAGGCTGGCACGTCAGGCAGCAGCCTGCACAGCCTTCTGCAAAGACCGGCCGTGCTTTATCCTAATCCTGAAGTATGTTGGTGGATGACAGGATGGCGACCCTCCCCCCACTAGTGACAGGATATTTAAAATAGTACAATCACCAATCGCTCCATTCTCTGTCCATTTGATGTACATGATGTCAACGTCAATTTAATATTCCACAATAGAGTCAAATAAAGGCTTCTAGAGATAGTTATGATCACAGTTGTCTGTAGGCATCTAAATAGTCCCCATATCATCAGGTCACTATCCCCGGGCTTCCCTAATCCAAAGACTTGACACCAATGTCAGCATCAGTGCTTGGATCAGGGAGGTCTTGTCATTGCACTTGGGTCAAAATTTTGTAATCGGGTTCTCAGACCTTTTTTGGACAATTTAGTAAAACCATCCACACTGATTTTTCAGGAGGATTTATTATCATTGAATCAGTGTTACTGGAAGGATCTGGATTTTGAGCTTCCTGTGAGAATGTGCCAGCGCTGCTTAAACCACTGATGACGTCCACAGGTTGGCAGAGCTTGGTAGTTACCGACTGTGTCGCGGTTTTCGAAACACACTTTAATGATCTCTTGTGTTCAATGATATTCGTGTTCTAACTCGGAGAAAATGATGAGCCCATCGTCAATATCGAATGTGCAGTATCACTGAGTATTCAGTCTGATGAAATAACTGTATACCATTCATCCCCTCATAAATCCCTCCCATCAGTTAGGTTCCATGGTTCGCGTTCGTGCTCTAGAAGCCATGCAGCGATTGCATATCATACTGTGGTTCAGATGCCATCTGATATGATGTGCTTTCCAATCATTTCCAGTAAATGTAAATAGCTTCAATTATGTTCGTTTTCAATAATTCGCTTGGACATTTTTTATATTTCCTTGTTAGAAGTTGGACAATTGTGTTAGTGCTGATGTTTCCGTCCCTTCCCATATAGTGTCGGAATTATTACTGGCTTTGCAAAAAAGCTAGAATTGACAGTGAAAACATTGGGTTCAAGTGAGCCGTGAAAGACTCGAAAAGGCATTGAACGAGAAGGTTTAGCTTATTGAACTTGGAGCGTTGGGCAAGCATAATCAATAGAAAAGATCTGCTTCAAACACATTTACGGTCATGTGTTAGGGAACACCAATTTACAAGCACCCAGGCTGCATCTGTATAGCATGGCGGCCATCTTGGATCTTGGACTGTAAAGTGGGTTAGAGTGAGGCTCTTTCCTTTGCTTGATCTTGAGGCTGAAATACAGAGACGTTGGATCCGTGCCTGCACACACAAGTTTAGACAGAGGTTTGGAAAGCAGCACTGCGTGCGCTCTAATACCAGCACGGATGACCCCTAAAGCTCCAGTGCCTGTACCAACACCACCTGACTCCAAGGAACTAGGAGAACAGAAGTCCAGCTCCATCACCCTATCCTTGAGAGGGCTCCATGGGAATATGGCGATTAGCAAGGAGAACAAAACCTAGGAGGATAGGACATGTCTGCACTTCTGTAAAAAGAGAGATTGGAAATGTAATATTGCCTTAAGAGGCAATGCCACTGAAAGAGCGATCAGTCACTGCAGCCTGGAAGGTTAAAGATGTACCCACAAAGCAGCAGAAATTCGAATTGAAAGAAAACCGTTTCTTCATGAAAAGTCCAAGGCTACACACTGGCACAGAAAAATACATTCTGTTCAAAGGAAACTCTTTCTTCCAGACAAATTCAAAGTTGTGCTGAGAAAAAGAAAAGGATATTGCATTTGAAAAGGAAACAGATCCTTATGTACCTGAAACAGCGTGGAAGGGGGGTGAGGGGTGAGCTAAGGAGCGTGTATCTTGAAGGCAGAATAACCGATTGTGAAGGTGTTCGAAACGAGAGCATTAATGAGAAATACTTTCTCTTACAAGCAGCGGGTTCAGCAGTACAAGTACCAGGCCAAGGCGCGACAACAAAGGTACAATTCAAGCATTCCACAAAGAAATCAGGAACACGACTGGGGCATGGCTTGAAATAAAAGATACATTTCAGGACAAAAATGTACATTTCCCTTTGGTGAGGATACTTCGGCTCCAATGCCCCTCGCTCAATTCTCTGCGCCCCCCTCGGGGGTCAAAGTCATCTTCATGCTCAACGATGTGAAATTGAACTTGACATGGACTCAGGACTGGTGGCATCCTTCGGCCCCTTGGTGATCCGCGCTTGACAACCCTATTTTGGGCTCTAATAATGTAAGGTCTACATGTCCTTTTTAATATATGTATAATCCTTCAGTGTTTGAAAGATTAACCAATATTGCTGTGGTTTATTCTGAAACATTTATTTATTTATTATTTATTTATTTGCGATTTGTATAGCGCAGAACCACTGACCCTAGGGCTTAAGGGCGCTGACATATACACACAACAAACAAAAGGCAAAAGCCACGAGAGAGTAATACAGGTGCAGGAGAGCTGACAGTAGGACCGTGATAGTGTTTAATTTAACAGATAGGTCTTCAGTACTTTTCTGAAAACTCTATTGGAATTTTCAGCTCTCAGTTTCAAGGGGAGATGGCTCCAGGCCATAGGTGCAGCCGAATAAAAGGCTCCCACCCTCAATACCCTCAATAGAAAATCCAATTCCACTACAAAATATGAATGAGTCCTCTATTCTGAAATGTCAGCCTTGTTGGGTATCTTTAGCAAAATTGTTTATTTTATTTTGGGGGGATTTTGCATTGCATATTTGGAGTACTGAATTGTTTCACTCACGCCAAGGATGCACAGACAATGAAGCAGGGGTCTCTGGCCCGGCGGTTGACAGCAGCCATCCACACCACGTGCCTAGGATAACAACAGACTATGCAAATAATGGATGCACGTCTATTACTTGAAAAAAAAGAAAAACTGCTCAACATGTTTTGTACGTGTTTTCCCTCAAATTCTTTTACCACACCTATGTGGGCGCGATCCCCGCAGCTTTCGCACCTCCCCTTCTAACCCCCACCAATATTGCCTGACCACAAACCCACATTTTGGTGGCAAAAAAAGCGCAAAATAAATCTGAACATTTTTTGGTCAAGCAGTGGAGCAGCCGCCTTTTTAGCTCCTTTTTAGATCCACTAATCACCAATGTGTGTTGTGTGGATATGCTGAAAACATGGAGTGGATCTAGCTACACTACACACAGCCCCCCCACCCACAGACGACCACTCCAGGCATAGCCTGTAGCACATCAAAACTAACCGAGCCACGACTACGCTCTCCTCTTTAGCCCTGTCACAGTCTCCCACATCAGCAGCTAACCAGACCCAAGTAAGTGGTCTTGCATAGCGCCTCTCTGACACACATTTTCAAGCACGGGGAGAAATGGACCCTCCGCCTCCCCCGTAATCCCCTGGTCAAGTTTAAGTTCATTCACTAAATTGTATAATTAAAGTAATTATGTCCCACCACTTTTTATGCTCACTATCTACCTACCCCCTGTCAGTTTGTCAGGCCAACAGCCAGCAGCAAGGGGCTCTATGGCTAATGTGGCCAACAGGCAGCACTGCAGCTGCAGTTTAAATACAATTTCCCAATCCCCAGCAAGTCTTTGGCTGTTCTGTCCAAAGGCTTTTCTTTGTCTTACATAACATCATAAAAAAGTACCTCGCAGTATTGGATGAATGTTCACACTTTGGAGTGGCAGTATGGCTACATGTTAGCAGTACTCCAAATGAGTATGAGCAGTATACTATGCAATATTACCGCTTGAAAGCGCGACAAGGCGCGTGCGTTCATATGATATAGTTATGTGGTTGTCTAAACTTGCCATGCGCTCTACAACCTTTTACAAACCTACCAATTCCCCTGCTTGTAAAGTAATGCATTTTTAGGCAACTGAAGAAGGTAGCAGGAGGGGGTGCTTCAACCCAGTGACAAAAGCCTGAGCAGGAATTCTTTTAACGGTAATGTATGGCTAACTTCATAAAAACGAGTGCAGCCTTCAGAAAAGCTAACATGAGCCTCTGAATGTCTGAGAAAAGGTTTCATCTAGTCTGACTCCTTTAATCTAAGAAACAGCACTGGTTCAATTCCCTGCCACTTACTATATGCAGATTAAAATCCTGTCAACGGACGTTATGATTACAGCAAATCAGCTGCTGGCACGGGGCGGGCAGACTACATCGACTATTTACTGTGACAGGTTTAAGAACAACGACAAGAATATAAATTATAAATGAAGGGCATTAATTATGAAGCATTCACAGTCGGGATTTAGAGTTTATGGGAGAGTCATACTGTGAGGCTGTGAAACGGAATTGTAAATGTTATATTACAGGCTCGGACACAAGGTTCAGTAATAAAGAGCCACTGCGAGCTCTGGCCGGTTCAGAACGTAAACAATATTTTTGGCTTCTGAGATTTGTAGTACACGCCTTTTGAAGATATCTTGAGGTGCAAACCCCCACCCAGAGCTCTATCGCGCTTTCTATTATGCCACCTATGTCAAAACAAAACGGATTTACAGGGAAGGAAACAGTGGCCTCGCTAGGGTAGGGCCAGAGGTGGAACTGGCCCCTTTATGCCCCCCCCCCCATCTCCTGGGAGTGTTGCCAAATCCACTAAAAGTGGGCTTGTTGACATTGCAGCATAGCCCATTACATCTTGCAGCTGAACAGAGCTCCTTGACTGGCCTGCACGCAGCACTGCCCTATATCATGGCCTTAATGGTCTACAATTACTCCTTTGTCTTATCTGAAGGGTTATGTATTTCATCCAAGAAACTCCTAACAGCTGGCTTACCTAGGACGTGGGTGCACACTTATAAGATATTTAAAGTTACACAAGAAAGCCTACTTTTTCAAAGTTAGAAATTAAGTCGACTACTTAACTTGGACAAATCGGATTGCTTCATAGGGATAGTTAAATGTTCTTGAAAAGTTGCACAACAAGCTGGTGGTTTGTGACAAATGTAACCTTTACCCTATTGACTTTACTAAAAAAACTTGTTTTAGAGATTCTTAAACTGAGAAAAGTACAGTTGTGTAAAATGAAGGCCTTTTTTCAGGCTTGCATTATTTTTCATTCTGAGACTTTTTTCCTTTGAGGATGTGGAAAATAAAATGACAACAATATTATTTTGGCTTAACATGTTTCACTAAGGATTTACATATTGTAAAGTTACTTTAATTTGAGATATGAGTATTTTGCAAGTAAACTATTAGAACTCTGAAGCTTCCAGTAGCCAGGCATGAGAAGGACACTCAGTCCTATTTGTCCCCCCTCTGGATTCTGGAACTCGTATTTTTTTCTATCCCTTTCAAAATTTAGGAAAGCTACATGGCTCACAATTACAACCATAAACAGGACTGTGTCGTCTCGCGCACATGGCCATGGGAAACCTGAGCACTCTCCTCTATTACTGTGGGCTTTGAAATCCAAAATGTACATATTTGTAGTAAGTTGATCTTGAAAGTTATGTGTTTAAATGCCTAAACTGTTGATTGGGTTCAAATCACAGTTTTACTGTTTAACCAAAGTGTGTGATGCTGGGCAGATAATGTAATCTCTTCAGGTATAGTAGACTGACCTCAGCAACATATCCTCCTCTATTGCTGCCAGCCACCAACATGGCGTGGGCCGTTCTCCCCACAGGAACACGAGTGAATCATTTTGCTATGCCCTGTTATGCTATGTTATTGAGTTTTGCACAGTACACAGTCCAGCATTTTCACGGTTTCTTGGGTTTCAGGATCTTCAAGAGGTGGGGTAGGAGACTAATGCAGAAGCAGGGATGCTTTACTGCAATGTTGATGTGTGCACAATCTGAAAAGGTAGGGTTTTCTGTGGTGTACAGGTTTTATATATTTTGTGAGTTGTCTGGTGCAGTGGTTAATGGGTGCTCCAGGTTGGTAACTTAAATTGTTTATGTGATTATTGTTCCTGTCCTTATGGTGTGGGGAGCTGAATTGTTGTATCCATGGTAGGTTAGTGTGATATTTAGGGAATTTCTTCGGGTGGTATGTGTTCTATTGTGTAATCCATATTGATTCAGTGAGGAGTTGTATGGGAAGATGGGTTATTTGTTGGGGGTGTAGAATGATTTTGAGGTAGTTACTGTTATCATACATTGCTCAACAAACCACCTGATAAGAACTAGGAGCAACTTTTTATGGGGCTTGGGGCCTGGTGATAGGGCAGCAGAATGGAAGACAGGGTGCCAAGTATGCAGCTTGCATTCTGGCTCCGGTGGTGATTATGTAGGATGCCTGGTACAGTGATTGGGTTCTAGGTGTTGTGGGGGGTTACAGGTATGGGGCTTGTGTTCTGGCCCCTGGCTGTTGAGCAGGGACAGTGCTAGGTATGACGCCTGGCTATGGCAGTGGGGAGGCACAATGACAGGTATGGGGCCTGGGCTCTGGGTAATGGGGGAGAGCAAATAGACCAAGTATGGGGACAGATCTCTGGTGGTGGGGAGGCAGGATACCAGGGATGGGGCCTGGGCTCTGGGTGGTGGGGTGAAAGGATACCAGGCATGGGGACTGGGCTCTGGGGAGGTGGGATACCAGGGGCCTGGACTCTGCATGGTGGGGGTAAGGGGTCTGGGCTATGGCGGTAGAGAGATAGGATGCCAGGTATGGGGCTTGGGTTCTAGTGGTGGGGGGATGCCAGGTGTGGGGCTTGAGCTCTGGCGGAGGGGAGGCAGGATGCCAGGTATAGGGCCTGAGCTCTGGCAGAGGTGAGGCAGGATGCCAGGTATAGGGCCTGGGCTCTGGGTGGTGGGGATGCAGAATGCCAGGTATAGGGCCTGGGCTCTGGGTGGTGGGGATGCAGAATGCCAGGTATAGGGCCTGGACTCTGGGTGGTGGGGATGCAGGATGCCAGGTATAGGGCCTGGGCTCTGGGTGGTGGGGATGCAGACTGCCAGGTATAGGGCCTGGGCTCTGGGGAGGTAGGATTCCAGGGGCCTGGGATCTGCATGGTGGGGGTAAGGGGTCTGGGCTATGGCGGTAGGGAGATAGGATGCCAGGTATGGGGCTTGGGTTCTAGTGGTGGGGGGATGCCAGGTGTGGTGCTTGAGCTTTGGCGGAGGGGAGGCAGGATGCCAGGTATAGGGCCTGAGCTCTGGCAGAGGTGAGGCAGGATGCCAGGTATAGGGCCTGGGCTCTGGGTGGTGGGGATGCAGAATGCCAGGTATAGGGCCTGGGCTCTGGGTGGTGGGGATGCAGAATGCCAGGTATAGGGCCTGGACTCTGGGTGGTGGGGATGCAGGATGCCAGGTATAGGGCCTGGGCTCTGGGTGGTGGGGATGCAGACTGCCAGGTATAGGGCCTGGGCTCTGGGGAGGTAGGATTCCAGGGGCCTGGGATCTGCATGGTGGGGGTAAGGGGTCTGGGCTATGGCGGTAGGGAGATAGGTTCTGGTGGTGGGGGATGCCAGGTGTGGGGCCCACATCAGTTTGGGAAAGCATACTAAAAGGCCTTTTATAGGTGCCCCCCCCCAACTTTTGCCTGTGGCCCCTCCTGTGCCCCCCTCCCCTAAATTTGATTCCTGGAGACGCCACTGGAAATAAAAGCAAGGGAGGAAATTGCTTTTGCTTCCAAGTGGGCTATTCCCTGATAGTATTTTCCCAGCCCACCCATTTGGGGCAGAGGCTATTTGATCACCTATGGCTGCAGGATGGGAGCCCCTTAGTGTACCAAGGGCCACTTCACTGCCTGTCATAAATACCTTGTCTACCTTAAAGCATACTACAGGACTCTGCTGGGCAGGCCTTGTGTCTTAACATGCGCCACCCCAGAGGTCTGGATATATGAGTCACTGGTTCTGGTGGCATTAAGGGATAGAGGTACCATTGGGCAACCAACCATGAGCTCCCTACTACTTGTTTCCTTAATCCTTTCTCGGAGGGCTTAAGGGCCACTAGGGTGCACAGTTGTTGTATGAGGAATTGCCCCCTCAGCAGTACTGAAGAGAACTATTTTAGAATCTTCATGGTCCCTTCGGCCCCACCTCTCCCAACACTCCCCTTGTGACTGAGGCTATTGGGAACACCTGTTCTGATGATCCTTTGCTATGCTTTGCACCCTCCTTATTGCTTGCCGCATTTTCTAGAGAACGTGCTGCTCCCTGACCTTCTCGGCACTGTGCTGTCAACCTCTCTTCTTCAGGATTTAGACCCGAGGTTCCGATTCAGTGCCCTGGAGAAAGAGTCTTGCCTGGCGCATTGACTTTGCTGTCTCCTGACTCCCTAGCCCTGTGCTGTGTGTGCTGCCTGCTCGCCTCTATAGCCGGCGGGGCCTAGTATAGCCAAGGCAATCATTATAGTGGAGCAGATGGTCGCAGGTACTCCCTAGGACACCATTATGATTGGTGTGTGCAGCACTTCATCAGGTATTTCTCTTCTCTGATCACAATGATAACATGGAACCTGTATCAACTGAGGGGTCTTTCTAAATGCCAAAGGCTCGTGTAAAGCCCTGTGCTTGAAGACAGACAGATTTACTGGGTCCTCCAGGGTCTGAATGACCCGGTAAATCCCCATACCGCCTACCCGGACCCAGAAGGTTGTAAGGGGTAGCCATGGCGCTAATAGCGCCATGGTTAACTCCTACCGTGTAATGAGGCCCTATGTGTTTTACTGAGTTGGCCATGTATGTGTGGGTGTGTAGTATGGGTGTATGTGTGCATGCATGTGTGTGTGTTTACGTGTGTGTACACATTCCTGATCAAGAGTGGGAATAATCCACAGCGGATTCTGTGGTTTACTGAGTTAGGCATGTATGTGGGGTGTGTAGTGCGGGTGTAAGTGTACATGCATGCGTGTGTGTGTGTGTGTGTGTGTGTGTGTGTGTGTGTGTGTGTGGAATGAGCCACAACAGATTCTATGGCTCACTGAGCTCAGCACTGCCTTCCGATGCCTGTGTGTAAACCTGCTGGGTTGCAGGATTCAATCCTAGAAGGGTCACTGTTTTTTCAACCTCCCAGGAGGATAAATGGAGCACATTTAAATTGGCATATAGAACACTGATTGTTCAAGTACTATGTTTTCAAATCAGCATAATTGCAAGGAATGGGGGAGGGGACATAAACACCATCCAAGTGCCTCCAGTGCTCTTGATGACAGTTAAGCAAGTACTGCTTTATCTCATCCTTGCATCTCTTTTTAGTTTTAAGAGGACACAAGAGGTGTTGATGTGGTTCCTCCCCAGTGGTGCATCTGGGATGGCAGGCTATTGGTCCTGCTTCCTTGCATTACTGGTGCCTTGGAATGTTAGACCCATGGAAAGTCTTCCTGTGCCTTCACATCCCTTTCTAATAAGCAACACTTTAAGGTCTGGGTGGCAGTATAAAAAGGAAGCTATTGAAATTCAGCTAAAATATGTTAGACAACCATGAAACATACAAAGTCTTGTTTGAGCGTGCATTCTTCAGCCCTGGAACATTACCATGGAGTAGTCTTTACTTTGCCTTTGACATTGTATATTGTATATGCGGCATGAGTAGTGCGCTAGGCTAGGGGGATCAACTCTGGTTCTTGGAAGGTCCGCTTTGACATGGTATCCTCCAGACCAAGTGATGGCACTGAGGTATTGATCACTACAACTACACAATGACTGCAATATTCGATAAGTTCTCCTGGAGGATAGCTCAACGGCAACGTGCTCGCCTTGGACACAAGACAACACGAAGCAACACAGAATCATCCCCGGGTCCGTGCTTAGAAACCTCTGGTTAATAAGCGCGTCATAAATACGAACTAAGACAAAAATAAAATTCCTGTAACAGCGCCTCGATGCCCGCGGGCTGTGTGAGCGCTTTAAAAATGCAAATAAATAAAAAAAATAAGTGACGGTGTTAGGTCAAAAGAACTTTTTAAAAGAAACGAAGAAAAAAAGGTCTATTTAAAAAGACCGCTCTGTGACCGCACAGACCCGTCTTTCCAAATTGAACTGTCAGCCCCTGCGACGCACAGCAACACCCGGAAGAGTCGGCACGGGAGTGCATGGTACGTGGGTGTGGGTGTGCGTGTGCGTGTAGTGAGTGTGTGTTGTGCTGGGAAGGGGTGGTGAGTGGGGAAAAGGGGAATTCCGATTAAGAATACGACCTGCGGGAGAGGGTGGGGGCTGGGGATCACCTTGCGAGGGGTGCGGTGTGGGGGGAGAACATATTTCCACATTTTGAAGCCGACACAAAAACGGCCCAAAAAATCTGTCTTTTTTGTCTTCGGTTTTTAAAATGCGGCAATGTCACCTAGAACCAAGTGACCACCATGTACAGCGGCAACGACTATAACTAAAGCAATTGCCCGAAATGTAACATTCAGTGAATTATTCGATTCCCAGATTTCACAAATCCGTTGTACAGCATTGCAGCGAAAATCCCAATATAAGAAGCAAGGATGAGGAGACTCGGTCCTTATCTGATGCAAGCGTCCCTTTGTTAGTGAACCAAATGCATTGCGTTTCTTCCTACGCCGGTAAGTGCCCCGGCACCCCCACATGACTGCTATCTCCATTTATCCAGGAGAGAGGTCAAGCCTCTCTCATAAGCCCACTGGGTTTACTCATTTTCATTTGACATTGCTTGTGCCTGAAGGAGCGGAAGTTGCCCTCGGCTCGCCGCATATTCTGGACTACTAAAGTGTCTGTTTTTGAAGGGCACACCATGCTGCATTTCAGTACCTGTGGGGTTTCTTTGGGGAATCTACCGATTCGCGTCGGCCTAAAAATGCAAAGGGTTGGGTCTCGATCAGAGAAATGAAACTACAAACCTGTTGATTTGCAGCTCATTGCGGGAAGTACTGTATCGACATCAATCCAGTTGAATGGGGTTGTCAGTTCTATAAATATCTCTCGCATGTTTGTGGATGCTGTGTGACCGGCGGCCCTAGATGGGAAGCCATGTCAGCATTGGAATAAGCCTTTTGTCTCTGTAGATGACTATATGTTCTGAGCCATGGAGCCGCAAGACTTTGAGAAAGCTGAGATGGCGGAGAAAGCAGGGGTGTGCTGTCAAGAGCTGGGAGCACAGCTGTCACTGGCCACTGCCGCCAATTCGGGGAAGCCAGAGCCAGGGCTGCCAGCTCCACATGGGAACACAGATAACCCCCACAAAGCTGAAGGTGAGGAGTTGCTCAGCCGATGTAATAATGTGTGTTGGGTGTTGCTCGGTCGCTATAAGTATCCCCAAAGGTTCTATCCGGGGCTACAACCAAAAGACCCGGGCTATAGCCCCATCAGCCTGCCCCTCCCCCCCAAGAAACGCCCACACTTGATACTGAGAGCCTATCGGAGGATGGGGAGGCCGAGGATAGCAGATTAAGATGGAGAGAGGCGAGGCTGTCACAAACCCAGGTGAATGCAACGAAGCACATGCTACAGAGAACTACATGGGAGGACATTTAGGCGCAGAAACACTGAGCACAGAGCAATGGAGACCCGAGTTGACAGAGCAAATAAAGGTTTGGGGGAAGCAGACACAATAACTCAGGACCAGACTGGAAAGAGACCTGTGTCAAAAAA
Source organism: Ambystoma mexicanum (assembly GCF_040938575.1). NCBI lineage: Eukaryota > Metazoa > Chordata > Amphibia > Caudata > Ambystomatidae > Ambystoma > Ambystoma mexicanum. The sequence goes on along the minus strand of NC_090931.1, from coordinate 795,061,157 downwards.
CGTTGTGAGTGGGAGAAACTGATGGATTTTGGGACACGTGGTCCACCTACTTAAAAGAAAAGACTTGAACAACCGAAATTATGGGAGTCAAAAGTAGTGCAAGTCATAGAAACAGTGAGATTGAAAAAGTGTATGTGAACTTCTGAAACATTGGGAGTAAAAACCTGGCCAAGTCAGAGAAAAGTCTTAAGTCGGAAAACAAAATGCATGTTGGGACATGAAGCCTGATTTTTCAGGAGAAAAATACTTGAATACACGAAGAACTATGTGTTCAGGCACAGATCAATTGTGAGGAATTTTAAGAGTGGGGAAACATATGCATACTGTGACAGAATGACTCTTATAAGTCTAACAGCCATGGAACCAATGCAAATGATCATTTATGTTTTAACGAAAGACGCCACTGAAAAAATCTCAATGAAAGTAGGTTAAGAATTAAATCACATTCTACGTCTAACAGGCATTGAAGCTATACGCAGTGAAGCTTGGGGTGAAATCGAAGGCATGTCAACTGCAGTTTTTTGTAAAGCAAAATCTATTCTTAATTTTGTTTGTTTGTGTCTTTGTTTGTAGCGCACGCCAGACCTGAAGGCATCAGGGGCGAGGACAAGAATGCTTTAGGCTTACATGTTACAAAGTTACACAGACATCAAAGTACAAATAAATGCGAATACAACAGGTAGTACATATACATTACAAATATGTAGTCAGAACAGCATTCATGAATTTAACACTGCTTGAAGGAGTACGCCTCAAGGTTTGCCATGAAACAATCTATTCATGATTAGAGAACTTTGAAAGAAAGTGAAACTATGCATTTTGGGAGAAGACTGTCTGTCCAAGTAAATGGCACGTGGGCTTGTGACGAGATAGACCTGGCCCTGGAGACACTATTCTATTGTAATGTTAGAAAATCTTCAGTGTTGCCTAATAACTCGAAATGGGCATGCCCGCCCTACGAAACAAGTACTAAGCAAGAAATGCTATTCCTGCACAAGCGTAAACTCCCAAATAAATGTTTAATGAAGCTTTTTGTGGGCAATACTGACCTGAAATTACTTTTATTTTAGTTTGGGCTATTAGGTAGTGCTAAAAGTAACAACGATTGCATTAGAGTACATATAGGGAGAAATGGCATATGGGGAGGGACAAACAGCTTGTAGGTGTCTGTTTGCTTGCCCACAAATTTACTGCCCATGGCCATGGTAATCCCTATGCCCATTCTCATCCAGTTCCTGCCCCTCCCCAACCAAAACACCACCTCATGGGAACTCTTTGAGAACGGTGAGCTCTAATCAAGCCTTACGATCAAACTTTGCACTGGAAGTGCCTGCCAGTATTTTTTTCAAAAAAGTCTTCTGAGAGTTAATGACTTAATTGGAGCTGTAAAATCGCTTCTGGTGTAATACAAATGTCTTAACCAGGTCTGCCTTCAGCCACTCAATTTATAAGCACTATGCGTGTCCTTCACTGAAGCCCTGTTGAAAACAAGCATTGGCAAAGCCAACCGTTTTTGCTTGTGTATAAGTATTATGCATTTGCTCGGCACTGCTATTAGATGCCCACATACTTGCACCATTTTGCAGCTACTATCATCAGTTGCTAGTTAATACCACTACGGCAGTGCCTGGAAGGTGCCTTTCCCATATCTACAAAAAAGCCTGAACTGTCGGCTTTGCCAATGCTTGTATCAATGAATTGTTGGGTTATTCGTAATTCATAATAAGTCAACATTCACATGTATTAGGTCAGTTGTGTGTGCCTCTTCCAAACGTACACTGTTCAGTTTACCTTGCATCCCAGTAACTACCCCCCTTTATTCATTTCTCGTACCCTATGCTATCCAATAGTTAATAATGGTGTTAATAGTGTTTCTATGGTGCAAACCATGGGCTTGGGTGTTAAAGTGAACATCAGTTTTATTATAGAGAGGCAATTAATAATCGTTTTTTGTATAGTGCCTGCTGCCCTAGTTCCACATGCTGGCAACCCATTTCAGCAGCCCTGTAGACACCGGTTGGAATTGTAATAGGGAGGTGGGTAGCACACTTCACATGCTGTGGTTATGTAGAAAAATACAGATATTTTGGGATGGTGTTTTCCAGAGAATGGAACTAATGATGGGCTTACCTGTACCTAGAAAGCCGCTTCTTGGAGTGTTGGGTTTAATACCATTAACTATTGGGTTATCCAACAGTAAAATGTTCTGGTTATATAGAGCCCTCCTTCTAGCTAAAAAGCAGATTCTAAAATTTTGGAAAAGTGACAATTCTCCCAGTATTGAGGATTGGTTGCAAGGTTTGTGCCTTCTGTCCAAGAGAGAGAAGATATCCTTTAAAGCAAAGGACCAGCTTGACAAATATGAAAGGATTTGGGGGGCATTTAATGATCTCTGTGCACAGTTATCTATTATAGTCTAATAACTTTTTTTCTTTTCTTTTTCTCTCTTCTCTTCTTCCCCTCTTTTTCCCATCTTAATTCAATTCTTAGTATTCTTTACTGATAAAGTTAATATGTTATATTTGTAAAGATATTCTTTGAGCATTGTATTATTGCATTATATTTTATTGTTGATGTAAAATGTCAAATGTATAAAGTATTAAAAAAGAAAGATGCCATTATTGTAGTTGCAAAGTCGTCCAAGTGTAGGTTAGGTAGAGGGAAAAGGAAGAGTTGCAGGCTGTATGCCATGCCAATAGATGAAACAGCTTCAAGCAGAAGTATAATCACGAAAATGAGCCTTTTAACAGTATTTCACAAACATAGATGAGTTCCAGTGAAACAGAATGGGCAATGGTGTTTGCTTCGGGAGGTATTCAGTCGAGAGTATAATTGTATCTATAAAATGTAACGAAAATAATGTTACTTGGCTAATGTTAGTAAGCAGCAGCCAATTAATTTTAGTAGGCTGTGAAGTGGGAGACGGTGGTCCTATTGCACGGGTTGTGCTTTTTCCAAGGCCTTTGATGATATTGTACACTCCTGTAGTGTGCATGCACACCCAATCTTTGCTTATGGTCAGCGCTAATTTGAGAGCTTCTGGAATCTGTTTATTGGCGCCTCTTTCTGGTGAAGCAAAATGAGTGTGTCATAACCAATGTACTCCGTGTAAAGGGTAAAGGGTATGTATGGCAGATGTTCAGTGTAAAGGGTATGTATGGCAGATGTTCCGTGTAAAGGGTAAGTATGGCAGATGTTTTGGGTGGAAAAAGATATGCAACAGCAAGACTAAGGTTTATAGAGAACATAAAACCCAAAACAATATCACTGTCTTAAGACGATTAAACCAGGGTGCAGGTCGTGAATAGTGAGGGGTTTCTTTTTCAGGCTTGTGGCTCTCGGGTGCTGAAGAGATGGGGTGGGAAGAATAGAGTGGCTGGAATATTCTTCCAGTCAGGGAACGTCTTATGCGGCCATGTCAGGGTCCAGTAAAAAGAGCGCACACATGCTTAAAAGGAATTAAATATCAGTGCACCCCTACAAAAATGGAGATACCTCACACATGACACATTATTTTGGATACAACGTTGGCTTCAACACCTTTCAGCCAAATATGAAAATAGGCATACGAAAAAAGTAAATATGTTTTTAGAAAGCCGAATGCTAGATTGTTGGTTGATGTCAAGTTTAGCTGACAAATCAAAATTACAAGGAACGCAAGACAGGGTTGTCAGATGTCACCTATATTTTGTGCTGTTTTAGATCCACTTAAGAATAAGGAAGTTCTAGGAACTTAAGCAGTTCAAGATGAAGAGATCAAATAAAATTAACACTCTATGCCAGAGGTCTTCAAACTGTGGGGTGTGCCGCCCCCCGTCCCCACCCTATGGGAGGGGGGAGGGGCGGGCGCATTCCAGAAGGAGCACAAGACCTGTAAATTAAAAAAAAATCCAATCTTTTTTTTATTGTCTTTTTTTAATGTAGGAAATGGGCAGGGGGTCTCACATGTTCGGACTGGAGCCTAATACTGCCTCGGGCACCAATGAAAAAGTTGCCCACAGTTGCAAATGGCAATGTGACAGCCTGTTTGAATAGTACCCAAGGGGGTGTCTTTTGTTAAAATGTAAGAAAATTGTGATATTTAAAGAATATTTATTCAGCAACAATGGTCAAAACTACCAGCTGCATAGTGAAGTCACTCATCAAACTGGCCCACATTGGCCAAAAGAGTGGGCAATTTTGCCCCAAAGAAATGGCCCACACTAGCATTTTGCATTTTTGGTTCGGGCATTGCCCTATCGGCCAGTCAGAGCCTGGCGGCTCACCCATAATGGATGAGGGGGCTGTCGAGCTAGTGGCCAGCTGAGGGAGTACTCCTGGGCTGGCTGAACTGTCAAAAGGAAACGTCGTTTCCCTTTGACAGTTCAGTTCCCCAGACGTACATGCTCACTGAGCCATAGAAGACTGGGGGAGTTTTGCTTCGCCAGCCTTGCATAGCTCATTGGAAATGCTGGCTGGGGAACTGCATGTCTGTATGTGCGAGGGGGAGCTCCTAAACCTCCTTGCACATAGACACAGAGCATCCTGGAGTGGGGCATTTCAGCACCCACGCACAGGCCCCTGCACGCATGTGCAGGAACTGGAAAGCTCTTGCTTCCCGATTCCTGTTCATGATGCAGGAGCTGGAGAGGAAACTTCAGGACCGGGGCAGAAGGTATGTTTAAGTTAATTTATTTTTTATTGAAATATGTGTATGGATGCGTGTATGGTTGTGTTATGAGTGAGTGTATGGTGATGGGTGCTCGTGTGAATGATAGAGTGATTGCTGTATGAGTGTGAGTGTGTGTGTCTGTGTTTCGGTCAGTTCAGCTGATTTTGGTGAGTGGGGGAAACGGGGAAGGAGGGTTGTACAAAAGCATTTTAAAAATGCCTTTGTTGCACAATCCCCCTACCCACCTGCCATAATCAGCTCTCCTTCTGAGATGCTTTGGAGCCCATGGGACAGGTATGGTATTTCTTTACTGGAGGATTAGTCATTCCCTTCGCTTATGGCAGCCTTTAGGACGTTGTTGTGCCGCATTGCACGAAGAGTCGACAGTGACAGATTATTTCTCAAACCACCACTTTCATTTGTCTTCAGAATATGGCGGTTAGGGGATATCTAGAACTACACATTTCTTATTTATAGCGGAGCTCATTTGCCGAAGACAAAAGAACAGCTGGATACATTTTCGACCCAGGAATTATGTCCAGATGTTTTACCCTCAGGATTGCAAGTTGGGAGCGAAAACACAATTACAGGATGACAAGGCCGCAGGATGCTAAGGCTCACCACTAATCTGTCATACAGGATGTCAGGGATTATAAAATATGTTTTCCTTCCTGACTAAAAGAACATGTGCATGTCAGCAACCACCAGCAGTCCTTCCGTACTAGTTTAGGTATCCTGTGTGCACAGCTATTCAAAACCGAAGAACAGCTCATTTGTAGATACCTGTTAGGCCACTCAGATTTAGCCGTCTCATTTGAGTGCAGGACAGTGAACATGTCCTTTTTCACATGTTTGAAGAAATATGACGATCTGCAGTTCCCCTCGCATGATTTTCAATAAGATTCCCTTCTATAAATAGTTATTGTTTCAGAAATGTCCCCAGCTGCTGCCTTTGTCAATCGGCTCCCTAAATTTGTCCCCTTAATTCCAGGAAGATATTTGGTGAGGCGTGAACAAGCTGTAGGGTTTTAATATTGAAAGTGTGTTTCCGCGTTCTAAGTATGCTTTATCAAAGTTGCTAAATAATTCATACAGTCATCAGAAAGTTAAACATCGAAACATTTACAAGAGATGTGAAGCATCAAATATGCAACCATTATTTATTATCGAATATTAATGCCAATCACTTTCGTAAGGCTTTATTTTTCGCTTTCCATTAACTTCATACACATTTTCAATCATATGTATGCTGAAGAGGAGAGACAGAACACAGCTTGCATTTCCACCGCCCCCTTCCTCTCTGCCGTACAAATGTATTTATTTATTTATTTTTGCATTTATTCGCAGTGAACATAACCCATAGGTATCCAGGCGCTAGTTTCATTGTCATATTTGTCAAGCGCGGGTCCTGGATTCTAACCTTTGTTTGCTCAGTGTGGTCTTGCTTCCAAGACCTGCGCGTTGCTACAGAGCTATCCTCCGACACCCAAATACTGCCAGCATTTGCACCAGCAAGGATTTTTGTACCGGCGCAACTGCTGTGGCTCTCTATGCAGTGCACTGGCTTTAAACGCTAGCAAATAGCAGGCAGTCTCCAAAGGGATGCATCGTAAAACCCACCAGCCATGCCGTACATGTAGCCTCCTACCCGACGGCTACAAGATCCTCTCCGTGCCCAGGCCCAACCGTGCTGGGGGGGTGTGGCCCTTATCTTCCCTGAGTGGACTCCTGCCACTGTTACTCCCACGCAGACCTACTCCTCTTACCGTGGCTACTATCTATCGGCCACCTGGTCAAATTTCCTCCTTCCTCTCCGAGTGGGCGGACCTCTCCTCCTCACTCCTGTCCTCAACCACTCAACTCCTCTTTCTTGGAGACTTTAACATCCACCTGGATGCCTCCTGTCCCCCCTCTGGACTCTTTTGCGACCTCTGCGACTCGCTCTCACTCTCTATTCTCCCGTATGGGCCGACTCATCTGCAGGGCACACTCTTGATGCCCTGATCTCCTCTGACCTTCCCCTCTCTGTCCGTCTCTCCACTCCTCTCTCCTGGAGTGATCACTTTCTCCTCTCCTGCCACCCCCATCACTGCCACCTTCCTTCTCGGTCATCCGACCCATGAAGCGCGTGTCAGTTGAGGCTTTCGCTGCCACCTTCTCGCCCCCTCCTCCCCCTTCGGCTGACTCCCACCCTGACACAGCCCTCTCCACTCTCCACTCTGCTATATCTGATACTCTTGATATCCTTATCCCTGTCATGAGAATCCGCCTGAAGCCCAAAGCCAAATGTAACTCCTGGTATGACTCGGATCTCGTCACCCTTAAACGCAAGTGCAGGGTGGCAGAGAGGAAATGGCGTGCTTCATGTTCATCCTCTGACAAACTGGCCTGTCGCCTGCTCCAAAGGTAATACCGGCTCTCTGTTCTCACCAAGAAGAGAGCCCTTATCCAAGCCTGCATCTATGCGGCATCTAACAATTCGGCCGAACTCTAAAATCTGCAAGGAGCTGGCCAAACCTGCTGCAGTCTCTACCTCTCCTGTCCCCTCCCAGGCCCTCTGCATGGCACTGGTCTCTCGCTTCATTTAAAAAAAACTCAGGACATCCTGTCCTCACTCTCCTCCTATGACCTCCCCCCCTCTATTCCCTGCCCTTCCTCTGGCCCTTCTGCAGCCACCCCTCCGCTCTCCTTCTCTGCCTTGCCCCTTTTTTCTGCTGACGAGGTTTCAAGACAAGTCCGATCTATGAAAGTCTCGTCAAAACAGGTCCACCCCTGTTCCTCCAAAACTATCAAGGACCACATCGACTCCTTGTCTCCTGCCCTTGCTGACTTCTGCAATCACTCCTTCACCTCTGGAATCTTCCCATCCCCTCTCAAGCACTCCCTTGTGCACCCCCTTTTTAAGAAACCCTCTTCCGACCCTTCCTGCCCAGCTAACTATTGCCCAATCTCTATCACTCCCTTCCTGGGCAAGCTCCTGGAGAAACTGGCCATCTCCCAGCTTAATCTCCATGCTGAATCTGTTGGTAGTCTTCATGACCATCAGTCTGGCTTCAGAGCTGCCAGAAGCACGGAAACTGCTCTCCTGAACATCCGTGAGGACCTGCTCTCGAACCTTGACTCTAACATTCCATGTGTCCTCATTTTGCTTGATCTCTCTTCTGCCTTTGATACTGTCAACCATACCATCCTGCTCAACCGTCTCCGTGATAACCTGGGTATCACTGGTCAGGCTCTGGCGTGGCTGACCTCTTTCCTCTCCAATCAACCCTCCCAGGTCCAACTGGTGTCTTTCCTCTCTGACATATTTTTCTCTACCTGTGGTGTCCCCCAGGGATCTAACCTCTCTCCCTGGCTGTTCAACCAGTATCTGGCACTTCTCGCCCACCGCATCGCTGCTCTCTGCCCCAACTTTCAGCGCTATGCGGACGATACCCAGCTCATTTTCAGGCTACCCTCGGCCTCCTCTTCTCTTTCCCTTATCTCTGACTGTCTTTCTGCTATCCAGGAATGGTGTGCCGCCAACGACCTCTGCCTTAATGCCAGTAAGACTAAGATTCTACTCATCGGCACTCCCACTCCCTCCTTCCCTGCAGCTCTCTGGCCGGCCTCTCTGGGCCCTCTTCCTGCTCCTACCTGCAAGGCAAAAAACCTCGGGGTCATCTTCAACCCCACACTCTCCTTCTCTCTGCTTTCTCTCCCCATCTCCCCTGCTAATACTACTGAAAATGCAATGAATCTGCAACTGGGCCACTCACCGTTCTCGGTCCTTGGCCCAGCCACTCTCCCCTGCACTGCCTCCTCGGCAACCTCTGCACTGCGGGACTGTGTCTGTATCCCTACAGCCCCCCTTCCCAGCACTTGTCTGCACTTACCTCGCACTTGCCACCAGCTGGCCCTTGTTATTTATCCTGCATGCTGTATGCTGTATGCTAATAACCCTGTACTGCACTTTCCCCTCTCCCTTTCCCCCATGCACTTTTCCTTTCCCCTCTACCCTTGCACTTGCGCGATCTGAATGACACCTGGTCTAGTACGATCGTTGTCTGTCTCCCCTTGTTCCCCCCTGCCTCGTCGCGCCTTGAAACACTGGTGTATAGGCGCGTTACAAATGCCATATCATATCATATCATGGCAGGCAGCGTTCGCTTCATGCTTGTACCCAGCCTTTGTCCCTGCACTTTTGCACTGTGTGTGCAAATGATGAAAATGTTGTGACGGGGACCTGGCTACGATGGAGTGCTAACATACCAGGTCCCTGTTGCCAAATTATGAGGAGATACAAAATTAGATCCATAATGTTTTGTTGCGAAAATTAAAATCACAAGAACCTGTGCACTTAGGATGCTGGAAGTGGTCCATTGAAACCTTAATTTGCTATGAAGTAAGTATGATACTAGATGCCTACTGGGTGCAAGTAACCAGTCAGATAGCTCAGAAAATGGGCTTTACCCTCTGGTATAAGCAGGGCTTTAAGTGGGCCGGGGCCTGCCGGGGCCAGGCCCCGGCAGTCTCCAAAAAGTGGGACTGAGCCGGGGCCCTGTTCCACCGCACGCAACATTGGCGGGATGCATTATCCCGTCGCGGCCGCAGCCGCGACGGGAGATGCGCCTGCCATGAAGTCAGGCGATCTGACAGAAGTGGCAGCCAACCACAGCGATGCTGTGCCTGGCTGCCACTTCCGTCAGTCACAGTAACTGCATCTGGTGGCCCCTCGCGCGAGAGGTCACCAGAGGCAGTTACTGTCCCTTTGTTTCCCCAGGTCGCTGAGGCGTCTTTAACCCTTGGCGAACCTGGGGATTCCTTGACATATTTCGAGGTTTTTAAAAGATGGCTTTGAAAGTACACAATTCAAGCCATCTTTTATAAAGCTTTGCCGACCGACAATTTTGTCCGTAGTCAAAGCTTTATAAAAGATGGCTTGAATTGTGTACTTTCAAAGCCATCTTTTATAAAACCGAAATGTTTTTTAAAAAAATGGCCTGAAAAGTAGGCAAACCGTAAGGTATGCACACACACATATATATGCATTTCTATGTTTAGAAAAGATGGCTTGCAAAGTACACAAACCATAGTAAGGTACGCACACAGATATATAACATGCATATATATGTGTGTGCATATCTTACGATTTGCGTACGTTTTAGGCCACGCCCCCACAAGCCACGCCCCCAAATGAGGCCCCCCCCCCTCGATTTCTTACCCCACTTAAAGCCCTGGCTATAAGCATGTGTTCGAGCAAGCGGTCACCTGCCAGTATGGACGACTCCGAAATCAAACAATGGGTGAGTAGCTGTCATTCATCTTCACTGAAATGCAGGCAATCATTTCTTGTATGTGTCTTCTATTCACATGAATCTGTTTGGAAGCAGCCTTTGTCCCCAGCATTCCCCATGGTCTCACAGCTCTAGGCTCTTATTTGCTTTCCTGTGTTTTGTTTGCTGCCTTCTTCTATTCGCACCTTATCCCTCTGCCTGCCAATTTCTTCCACGGACTGCCCTGGTGATCGCTTCCTCTTCCTCTCAACAACAATGGTCTGCCTTTCGGTCCCTTTCACATTTCCCTTGATAGACAACAGGTCTTCCATTAATCAGGGCCCTGCAGCGTCGCTTTCTTTACAAAGTGAAATTAAACATAGAAAGAGGACATCTTTCTCCATGTACCTACCAGCTGTCTTATCTTTGACGGCTACCATCTTTGAAGCGTTTATGAGAGCGGCAAGACCCGTCTACTGGCCCTTTCGGCTGTGTGCTCTTTGAAGTGGCACACTTGGGCATGTGCAATACCGGTTCATATCTGCCCTAAACTTGAATTAGTGTTCATGCTTCACTTGGGACCATTAACTTGGATTGCAGACAGATAAGATAGGGTATTGCGTGCGTCCTTGGTAACCCCGATAAACTAAGAATGCTGTTTTATGTGGGCACTCCGAGCAGATTGGTTCTTATAAGGGACTCCGGGTGAAGTTGATTGCATTCAAAGCTTTTTACGTTCTGTGTATAGTGGTCTTTCTTCTTTGCCCTGGTAAAATTAAACACTTAACCCCGCTGTCAAATAAACTCAATGTTATAACTTTAGAAGATGGGAATTACTGCTCTGATGTCAACCGGAAAAACAACAACCACTTTACTAGTGCAAGACTTAGGGAACATTATACTGTAAGTGACACTGGTGGCGCGAGTACAGACCTTTCTTAAAAAGGTACAGCAGTATACGTTTGACTCTGCAAACCCAGTGGCCCTCACCATAAAGGTACAGAATATACGATTACCGCCATTTTAATGTGCCATTAGTGCCATGCCGAGGGTTTCCGAGTAATGCAGCATTTGTGTTCCAATTTCTTCATTGCAACACATTTCAATCGTGTTGTAACGAGCCCTGCAGAACAACGCTGCAAATGTTATGTTAGGTCCCTGTCAGGTCGTCTCCCGCCCTGGCACTGCCAGCCCACATCGTTATGTGGGCGGAACACCGTTGTGGTCCTCCTCGTGGAGGAAGGGATATGACGTTGGGTTTAGGGAGGGGGGCGAGCGAGTTCCGGCAGTTGCTGCCATTGGAAAATAAATGCAGGTTATGTTAATCCCCCGCTCCCGTGTGATAATGGCTGCAGGCGGTTTCGGGTCTGCGCAAAACCCTACAGGTCCCTATGCTGTTGTACTGCGCCAAATCAACATGGTAGTAGGTTTAAAGCACTGAATGCTTTTCCGAGGCATCTTGTGCCCCCTGCTGGGTCATCAGACTTTATTTAGTCTGCTGAGATGAATAGCATGAGCAAGGTGCACTAAGAGGGAGGGAAAGGAGTATGCATGCACAGGAAGGGAGTTAGGCAGGGCTAAATGTTTGTAGTAGGATTGATGTATGTTCGTCCATTTTAGATGGACTATTTAGAGAGAGTCTCACACAAATGAAGAATAACTTACCCTGAGGCACTTTTAGTCTATAGCATCTTTTATTAGTGGAAAAAAACAACAGAGAATGGAACCCTATACACAGACTTGCCCCCCTCTATTAGCCCTTCTCCGCCGTCGATGCCTGCGATTATTCTCGGCTCACCTCCTTGCCACCTCTCGTGCCCCTTGTGCTTCATCTCGTTTCCACTCTCTTCCTCTCTTACTCTGGAATGCTGTTCCTCTCCCTCTCGGCACTTCCCCACTATAAATGTATATCCAACCTCCTAGCTCGCCTCCTTTCTGAAGAACCAGTTGCATAGCACTCTAAGCCATCACATCTCCCTGTTCTCCTCGTCTCCTTACCTCTCTATGACAACCCCACGGCACTTATCCCTCAGCTCTTCATTGTATAATTTAGCATTTCCTCCACTATGCGGTTCCTATATCAGGCTCTACTGTCCTTGTCCCTGGTTCAAGTTTCTACCTCCCCTCCACCATCTGGTCTTATATCCACAGCCTCTCACCTATAGTTAGGTTCACTGGTCCTCCGCTTTGTAAATCATTGTTAAAAAGTTTTGTAAGCGCATTGTTTTCCCTGTAGATTTCACCAAATAAATAAATAACCCTACCTACAAGGAGAACACTAATGTTGGAGGTATCTACCTTGCTGAGTAACCCTATTGACTCCAGTGAAATGTTAACGTCAAAAACACTGCACATGATTTAAACAATAATGTACCACTGGAGGTCAAGATTAGAGTGCCATTGTAATGCACCGATGCAACAGCACTTTCGAGCTGCCAACGTGCAATCAAAATGTGTGCAGCAGTCATCATCAGACGCTGTGAGCCATAGTTATGGCGCAACACAACGGTAACAATTTCTATGCGGTCTAATCACTTTAAAAGATTTAAGCTAGGGATCAAAATGGATCACCAATGCAAAACTATCTATAAAACAAACATATAATACAGGAGAAACACCACAAGGGCCTGAGCTGTATCACAGTCGGGCCCTCCATCATATGGCATTGTGTAAGCTAATGTTGCCAGTGTTGGTACTGTGGTGATTAAGGTAAGACAATATCATCTAAAACTAACAAGCACAAATAGGCTGTGTACTCTGCTTGCACCCAGATCCAGAACCTATCAGCTGCTAATGCAAAGATTCTTAATAAAAAAAGCAGGTGCTGGTTGGCATAATGCCACATCGCTCCTTAGACAAAAAATATGGTAATCATGGCAATCTTTAGATATTATAGGCATGCTAAATTGTGGCCATTAAATTGATACATTCATCAGATGCAAAGGAAAATTCAAATTTCTAAAAGCTTTGCTACGCTCCAGTTTTTTAGTTTCGGCTATTAGGTGACGTTGAAAGCTCTACCTATAAGACAAAGCTATTGTCATTAAAATAAGAACTTTAAGATAAGAGCTTCAAATATAGACTTTGAATGAGGGTTTGTAATGCTTTTCCAATGGAGATGACATTTGAGGAGGGATACACAGTTGTTAGGTTATTGAATCCCTCCCATTCCCTACCTCTAAACATGATAATCCCTATGGCAAATTCCACCCATTCCTGCCCATCTCAGAGCTCTTTGAGATCTTCCATGGAGGCAGCCATCTTGGATGACTGTCTCTAAGGAAGCTCTCTGAAACCAAGCCGAAACAAGCGGCCATCTTTGAATAGGAAAGATACCATGCATCTTCCAAATTAAATGATACATCGAATCATGTGAGTGTAATCTTTTTTTAAATATCTAAAGTAATTTACAATACTTTCGAGAGCAGTAATTATTTCTGTCTTTTCTGCGTTTCATTTCCTTGTTTTAAAAAATAACATATAGCTAGGGCTGTTGCTCATCCTTTTTAAATCAGTTTTAATATGCATCAATGTCTCACAGCACAAAATCGGCAATGTTATGATACATGTCATGTAGTGCTCGAACCCTTACTGGCTCAATGATTGCCTCTGTTTGCTGAGAAGGGTCATGCAGATGTTTGCCCCGCATGGTCCCGAAATCCAACTGGTTGTGCTTGGCTTCACACATAAATTGTCTGGCTCTCACCACCTCCATTTTTGTCTTTCGATACATTCCCTTTCCGTTGTTTTCCTTCCCCGCCGCTTTTAAACCAACTGTAAAGTGTTCAAATAAGAAACTTGCAATAAGATATGAAACCCCACATTTCTCACATCGAAGAGGATCTCAGGGACTTTAGCTAGAAATCTGAAGTGCGAGCAAAATACTGCGAACACACAGAGGACAGTGCTCAAAATCTGTGAGCAATGTCCTCTATGTGTTCATGGGGTTTTGCTCACACTTCAGATTTCTAGCTCCCCGCTGCCGGCAACGTGACACATGCCAGCAGCAGGGAGCTAGAAATCCAAAGTGCAAGCAAAATCCTGTGAACACACAGAAGACAGTGCTCATGGATTTTGAGCATTGTCCTCTGTGGGATTTTGTACACAAATCACATTGTAAACTGAAATGACAAGCATATAAATACTTATGTGAACCAAAAATAGTATGACAGTAACTTTGTTTTCCCTATTTGGAATGAAAGAATACGAGTATATGAATACAAAATGATGTCAGCCTAAACAAATCTTCTATGTGTTATGCAGCTTTACAGTCAATGCATAAAGACACACAAAAAACTGTTACTGGGTGGCCCCCCTTTTCTCAGCAAGCGAGTCTGTTGGCTAGGGCGGCTTTTCACCTGGTCAGAAGCGCAAAGACCACATAACAGAGATGCAAGGAGTGGCTGGTGTATATTGCAGGCAGGGCAGGGCAGCCCCCGGGACATGTTTGCAAGTTACGCTTGATTTTGTGTATCATTGATTGGTCACCGCCTTGTCTGAAACATAGTAGAGCTTAAATGTTCATCTTTCCCTTGCCACCAGGCGAGCAAGGTGCATCTCCCCACCCCCAGGTGACTCTGAGAACCCGGCGAAGACATGAGGTTGAACTCTTGCTGTGTCTTCACCTGAAGTCACATGAGACTCGAACTCTCCTCCAATGCCCTCCATGTATACAGTAGAACAGAATGCCAGTAAGTGTGTGGGCTCAGCACCCGGAAAGTATTTCCGGGTCAACCAAAGGTGGTTACTTGGGAAATGCTGCTGACTGAGCACAAAATGTAATCTATAGGTCAGATGTTTGAATCCCATGAAGTGGAATCAGGATTTCATCCATTTGTGAAAGACCAGAATTAGGACAATCAGGTTTGGGATTTTCTTTTCTTTTTAGTACCGTGGAGCTGAAACCTATGTTTCTCCTGCAGGCACAGCGGCAAACGCTCCTTTGGTTGCTAGCTTATCTTGCAGCCAAGCAGAGCCCAGAACTGATTACTTGAAGTTGTGGGTGCTTCCGTTTTGCTGCATTTTGTTGCATCTCTTTGGATTGAGTGAGTACTGTATGTTGGAGACGACACAAAGCTTGTAGGTGTTTGGTTATTTGCCCACCTATTGATTTACCATGTGCATAAAATATTAGGCACTTCGCAGACACTGCTATTAGATGCCCACAAAAGCCCAAACTGTCGCCATTGCCAATGCTTGTCTTAATTGCAATCAACAAATGAATGTGGAGACAATAATGTATTAAATGAATTGTGTGTTGAATGTATAAACTGTTGTCTAAATTTCTTATTATAAGCAAGTTGGGATGTCATATATAGCTTCCAAATTAAGTACAGAAATACATTGATGCAAAAACGTATTACAGCCGCAGAGGGATCACAATATCCCCTTCACAGCCCCAACTCAGGCCTACTACCTTTCTCCCCTAACTAATTCTTTTTTGGGGAACTGGTGATACTGTGCTTAATGCTGTTCATTTGTCCAGTAGGAGGCTTTCTTTTGGGTTTGGAGATTGTAATTGACAGGTTAAAAAAACAAGCTTTGGCAAAGCCAATCATTTTGGGTTTGTATAGACACTGTATCAGCATTTTTCAAGTAATACCATCATACATCCAGGTACTCACACATTTTACGGGCATTATATATCTACGTACTTGCATCACCACATAGGATTTTCATCATATGTCCAGTACATTCCCACATATTTGCACCATTGGCAGAAATTGCCATGAAGTGTCCATTTATTCATAACATTGATATATAAATTCATCAAATATCTTGGTGTTCATATCAGTATCAGCAATGAATTTCAAGATTACCATCAATTGCTCAGGTACTCACACCACTGCCAGATATTGCCATCAAAAGGACACATAATAAAACGACTGGCATGGAATTCAAAGATATGTGGGTGTGCTCAACCTTTTGCCCTGGATTGCCATCACATAGTCAGGTATGCCTCCTGCAAACTGGCTACTCCATTATGGCAAGGTTTGTCAGTCTTCTCTTGTACACTGCTGATACCGAGGAGGCGGACGATATGAATGTTCTTTAAAATGGATGCATACTGCCTCGAGGGGATAGGAACATGAATGCCAAAACTGTATAAATATAGTGCTCAGATCACAGTGGTGTATGTGCACAGAGAAGGTAAACGAGCAAAAGGGAGCACATCACATAGACCCAAATGGTAAGAGGAAGCTGCATAAGTGCAGAGACAGATGCAGATCATCAGATTGGACACGCAGTTTTGTAACTTGTAGTTTATCAAAATATGCATGTTCTACTGCATCAATAATTGCGTGCAAGGCATCTGTTACTTTTAACACTTTTCCAGCTAATGCAAAAGGATAGTCTTGCTCCATCATTCACTGATGCCAGTTGTTACATGTTTTAAGTGAGCAGTGAGGGTGTATGCACAGAGTGAGAAATGTGTGTTAAATACATTAAACAAATAGCAGCTGCCTTTGTGCGGTAACCTCTCTTTTTAAAGAGTTATGCATGCGAACAAGCAATAGGAAGATGCATATGTGAACGTGTATTCTTTCCCTCCATTTTTAAATGACATTAATGCATTTAAATAAGGAGCTTGTGCCTGCCCTTTTGCATAACCTACTGTTTCTCTCTGATCATTATTCTGATGTCTTTGTGCATATGCATTGTGCAGACATTTTTGCAGTGTGTGGGGTATGGGTATTGAGTAGATATATGTGCAGTGTGCAGGTTTGTCTGCATTGTGTAAGTGTATTGATAGAGTAAGCAGTTACACATTGTCAGTATGTGGATACTGTATTGATGCATGTGCAATGTGTGGGTGTATGTACAACATGGGTTTCTACATGCGGCCTCAGCATGCACTTCCAGTCTGAGGGATTATGTGCAGCTTGGGGGTGAATGTGTAGTGTGAGGATTTATGTGCAGAGGGACAGTGGCATGAAGGGTGTTTATGTGCACAATGGGTAGGTGTATCCACAGTGTCTAGGTGTATGGATACTGTATTCTAAAAGGCATGTTCACTGCCCATGTGGCCACCATACTGATTTCCCAACGATGAGGTTTGTCTGAGGGGTTATTGTATATATGCCCATACCTCAGTTGATCTGTAGTAGGAAGACCCAAGGAGAGGGAGTTGGTGAAAGCGAAAGCAGGAAGCACAAAGGGGGAGTGTCTTACTTTGAGGGTGTGTGAGTGTGTGTGGTGACATATGTAGTTTGAATGAGGGAAAGTACAGTAAATTATCAGTGTATGGTTGAGATTTGAATAACTTTAGAAGTGCATTCTGACTGACATATCTATTACAACCAGTTAGGTGTAATCAGATGGAGTGCAGGTGGTTGTGTGATTATCTTGAGATGTCCTCAACAAGCCCAATGTAGCTTTGATACGGGTTAGATTGAATGTACTTAAGCTTCCCCAATCACCTACAAGAGATAGATCCAAGGACTGCCAAGGCATATGCGGTCTAGGCAGTGCAGGCAGCGGCTTAGAGGGGGACCCAGCAGATCCAGGTGAGAGGACAGGAGAGCATGATCAGACCAGGAGAGAGGTGTGGTGAGAGGGTTGGAGGTGGAGATGTCTGCTGAGATGAGAGCATCCAAGGTGTGTCTGGCTGAGTGTGTCAGACCGGAGGGAGGAATGGTGAGGAAAAGAGAGTCACATAGGCTGTGTAAGAGTCCAGAGGCCACATCAATTGATTCAAGGTGAATATTGAAGCCTCTGAGGAAGTGAAGCTTTGAGTTGGAGGCCAGCAGAGAAGAGGAGAGGTCAGACCACTCTAAGAAGAAGGGGAGACTGGACATGGGGTCCTATACATGGTGGTAAGAGTCAGCAAGAGGATTGGAGAGACACCAAGCCTGCAGACGAGGCATTCGAAGGAAGAGTAGGACTGAGTGGGTATGACAGTAGCAGGGGCCCATTCAGGGAAGATCTGAGCCACTCCTCCCCCAGAACGGTTAGGCATGGGCTTAGAGAGGATCTTGTAGTCCTCCAGCAGGAGTGTGTCAAAAATAGTGACAGATCTGTCTGTGAACCACATCTCAATGAGAGGGAGGATATCAAGGTTGAAGTCTTCAAGGAGGTGGCAGATGTTAAGAGCAGTGTTTAACGGTAGAGCAAGAGTTGAGGGTAGCTAAGTGCAGCTGGTTACCACCTTTGAAGGTTTCCCGAGGAGGGTTACAGGATTGTGGTATGCCCATCGGTGGTGGTGAAGGGGCCAGAGGGTTGGCAGAAGGAGGAGTGGCAGAATAAGGAAGGAAGTTGATGAGTGATGGAAGACGGCTATCAAGAATGAAGAGGTTGGGCTGGGAGCATGACATTGCCACTCTGGTAGACATTAATGATCCCCCTAGAGGATGGGAAATGTGACAAGAGTACTTGCCACTGGGTTCCATCATTAATGGGTGAGGAAGAGAAAGGGGAGAGCAGTGAGACCATATGGGGAGTCCACAGGTCCAGAGAGGGAATGACAAAGAGGATTTCAGTGACAGTATGCCTGGAAAAAGCATTGACATAGGTGTCAGCGATGGGCAGGCCTGGATTGGAGACCAGGAGATCTTTCTTTAACCTTTTCCTTCCAGACTTCGAAAGAGAGCTGGGATAGGTGATAGAGTAGCAGTTAGAGAAGTTAGGGGAGATGGAAAGCCCCATGGGGGAGAGAGAAGAGAGATGGAAGGGGGAGAAGAGATGGAAAAAGAAACTGCACACTGCACGATGCCCAAACTTCAAACTCAACAGCAATGCAAACACCTAGATTCGAGTTTCCTGGATAGGGGTAAAAAATAAAAGGCCACTTTTTAAGCACAACAGCAAATGCAAAACACCTAGATATGAGTTTCTTGGATAGGGGGGAAAAGCCTACATTTCAAAACACTGCAGACAAAGCAAAACACATAGATTCAAGTTTTCCGAATAGGGAAGCAAATGCCAAAATTGCAAAGCACAGCAACAAATGCAAAACACCTAGATTGGAGTTTCTAGAATAGGGGGAAAAGCCTACATTTCTAAATGCTTCAGACAATGTAAAACACATTGATTCGGGTTTCCTGAATAGGGGGAAAAAGCCTGGATATCAAAACACAACAGCAAACGCAAGGCACCCAGAATCGGGATTGCTGGATAGAGGCCTAACTACAAGATATGGCTAACTAACCCAATCTGCATAAAGACCAGATATGGATAACATACAGTTGTGGTCGATGTGCAGCAGACTACAAGCCTTTTGGTGATAGGAGTAATGAGAGACGTAGGACAGTTTAATAGGGAGCAGTAATGGCTGTTCCCTCTGCCCGTACCTACTTTAACTTGTCAGTCACTGCTATTTGACGGCTGTGCTGCAGGCTCCTCCGACAAACACTGGCAAACACAGTCTGGAGCTGCTACTGCAGGAGCTGTCCTTTGCCTCAGGGCCCTTAGCTGAGGCAGCTGCATGGGCAGGGGGTTACCCTAGTGTGATATGTGATTCAGGGCTATGGTGCGATAAATAAATCCCTGCACCATCCCCGCACCAATAAAGGTGCGGGGATGGTGGGGAGAGGGAGCAGGGCTGGGAAACCAGGAAATGGGCCGGGGAAACAGGCTACAGCCCTTGGAGTGCGATGTTATTCCACAAACACAATGCAAATGTACAATTTCCAAATCGAGTGGCCAAGATTCACCAAGGAACACAACCTCACCTTAAGCCTGGGATCTAAAGTGGCGAGGTGAGGTGAGAAAGCTTGCCCTAGGCCCTGCGTTCGAGATGCAAGACAACTGGCCAATCAGGGGGTGGGTCAGGAGGAGGGAGCAGGGCCGGGAAACCATGAAATGGACCGGGGGAGCCGGCTACAGTGCTTGGAGTGTGATGGTAACAATTATTCAGCAAACACAATGCAAAAGTACAATTCACAAATTAAGTCGGCAAGATCCACCAAGGAACTCGACCTCACCTGAAGCCTGGGATCTAAAGTTGTGAGGTGAGAACAATTGCCCTAGGCCCCGCATTTGAGATGCAAGACAACGGGACATTGAGGGAAGGGGAGTGGGTCAGGAGGAGGGAGCAGGGTGGGAAAACCAGGAAATGGGCCAGGGAAGCTGGCTTCTGTGCTCGGAGTGCGATGGTGACAGTTATTCAGCAAACACGATGCAAACTTACAATTTTTAAATCAAGTGGGCAAGATTCTTCAGGGAACATGACCTCACCTCAAGCGTGGGATCTAAAGATCTCCCTCATACCCCGATTCCTCACGGTTAATGGCATACCTTTGGACTGACCATGGTAATAATGGGCACAGCCCTTTAAGACAGGCTGGTGTGGTTTCTGACCTGGAACAGTTATAACCGCTATGTGTGTAAAAGAACCAATCAACTTCCCTCCTGTTACAAGGGACAAGCATGTGGCTGTGGGAATCAGAGAGCTGGAAGAGGATCTTTCTGACCGCAGAGCCACAACAGGGAGGAGGATTTGTCATGGGAGTCAGCCAACCTCTCCTCGCATCCAGCAGGAACCGCGGTTCAAGGAGAGAAGCTAGCAGAAAATCGCTCCTGACCAAAGGCCCTGGAGCTGGAAAAACTCTGCTGCAGCAGCTTGCATCAAGCTACTACAGGAGTCGCCAAGCTGAAGCACAGGAAGGAGCCGTCAACCACCCCCATCAGCCAAATATGAGGCACACCGAAGCCCGAGCTACATTGAGGAAGAGGCCTGAGAAGCCCTCAAAGTGATACTGCCATTTCCAAAGAATGCCCCGACACAGAAGGTACGAGGGCAGTTCATGGAACCGGTAGGCAGGCAGGCGAACCCGATACCCTGAGCCGGGGTGAGCCAACCAGAAGCCAAAGAGGGTGTATATTGATATGGAGAGCCAAAGAAAGGCTAGAACAAAAAACTGTGTGAACTGGGGTAACAAGCCCAATACCCTACCAAAGGGTGAGCAAAGCAGAGGCCCAATAAGAGTTTATAGAGAGATGAAAATTGAGAACTGTCTAAACCAGGGTGACAATCCACATACCCCACACCAGAGTGATAAAGCCAAAACCCCATTAGGGCTACTATTGTGATCTGTCTGAACTGGGGTAAGAAAGTGGAAAGCCCACGAGGGGCTCACACAGAGAATACCCCCGAGGGGGTGAAAGTTACAGAAGAAGTAGATGACCCAAGAAGTCGAATAGTCCAAGAGGGGCTGAGACAGAGTACCCCACGAGGGGGTGGACACTATCAAGTACACAGATGGCTTGTAGGGCAAGATTGCCCACGTGGGGCTAACAGACAGCCAGGAGAATGTTTGCAAGACCAAATAAGAGATGGACTTTTAGATTTGATTTGATACAAACACTTGGCCAGGGGTACCAAACTGAGTACTACAGCAAAAGAGAAAGAATTAAAGGACCCCAATTTTAACTCTATCAACAGGTCGGGCCTGAGAGAAAGAAAACCAAAGACACAAGTGGGAGGGGCTCACAAACCAGCCTCCTGAAGCCAAGTGTAGTGGAAACCAGCTCACTTAGGCAGGCGTCTGTTACTTAAGTTATCAGTGGAAGGGATAATTAGGGATAGGTTAGAGTATGTTTGGACAGGGGACAGAAGTTTTGTGAGAGAAGCCCCATTTTATTATTGTCTTTGGAGTTAGGAAAAACATCATCATAGCTATAGGGTTAGATGAGCTTTTCTCTAATAGAACTCGTGGAACCAAATCCTCTGGTCCATCTCCTATGACTGACTTACTACAGTACATGTGCGTTGAGTGTATGCTTGTGCAGTGTGAGCAAATATGTTCAGTTTTAGTGTGTATCTGCACCATGAGGGTGTGTTTGCAATGTGAGTCATCAGTGAGAGGATACTTGTGTAGAGTGCATGTGCAGCATGAGCAGCAATCAGTTCTAAGTATGACTGTCACAATTCTTATCTTCCTCATCCTGTAGCATCACATACATGTGATGTAGATATGAGCAGGTATAGATTGTGTGCACAAAGGGTTACAGTTGTCGCTCTCAATATCTTGCACATATATCAGCGATTAGCTAACAACAATGCCATCCTCACACTTTTCATATTGAACAGCTGCATTTCTAGAAATAGGCCTACCAGACAACTCATTGGGCCTCATTACGAGGCTGGTGGCAGCCGTGCCTGTAGTACAGGCACGGCTGCAGCCGGTATTTCTTTTTTTCCACTGCCCAGAAATGGGCAATTACCAGGTCATTAGGGCCTTGCCGGACCGGGTATTTGCCCATTCCTGGATGCCGGGAAACATTCTTCCCCATTCCCATTTGAGCCCCATAGGCCTCAATGGGAATGGGGAAGCCGGATGCACCGGCACCGTTATGAACCGTGCATCCGACATGATGTGCTCGTGGGTGCCGCTCTGCCCGCCAGGTCCGGACTGGCAGGCAGAAAGACACCCGCGAGAACAACTCGTAGTTTGCCAGCCCGGGAACTACAGTACCAGCAAGCTTACCGGTACCGTAGTTCCCAGACCGGCAAATGTATAATGAGGCCCATTAGTAGCAATGGAACAAGTTTCTAGTGTTCCAGATAGCATTTTTAAAGCATATTATTTGGTTTGTTGCATGATGGTCACCACTGTTGAATTTTAATATACAGTGAAATAACTTGTTAGTTAAAAAGACAGAATTCTGCTTAATTGAGGATCACTTTTAGCCAACACCTCATTTGGAACACTAATATCGTCAATGAGAGGTTAAGAATGAACCACGTTATTGGAGGTTTGTTTAGATTCGCTAAGACTATGAGGCAGCTCTCGATCGGACACATGTTGGAAATGTATAGGGGCAAGGCCACTGGCAAATGGGGCCTATGGCTGTGAGCTTTGGGAATTTGGAAACGCTGCAGAAGGTGGGGGGGCATCTTTGCCTTGCTTGTCTAGTGTGCATACCTTTAACTACAGCTATGTGCATGACACGTTTGGAAACTGGCACATCCTTTCCCAATGTATTGGGGTTAAGGGTGATCTTGATGTGGCGATCTGTGTGGGTCAGCAAAGAGGGAACTCTAACCAGATCACTACTAAGAGACCTCATGAGCCTGCTGAATTCTCACACAGTTGGCTGGTTACTTTATATTAATAGAGCACTGGACAGCATGGGATTGGCCTGTTGTTTCAATGCAGAAAGCATTGAGAGCTTGCCAATCCCACTGCTCAAATCACACTTCTGGTCTGTGCAAACAGTCTGCAAGAGGCGGCACACTGGGATAAACCATCTGTCAGACTGTACCACTCATTGAGCCCAGCCAGAGCCCAGTGAGTATCATACCTCTGCCACTAACATTTATCTTCAGATATTGCTAACCAGGGCCCGCTTGAATCTTCTACGCCTCAGAGCTACTACATGCAAATGGCTGGGGGTTTCTAACTCAGGCAATGGTCAATACATGTGTGGGGAGTTGGAATCACTGTCACATTTTGTGCTATATTGTCCACTCTACAGCTACATACGTAAAAGATATTTACAAAATGTGCTCAGAAATAATGGCCTACGTCAATGGAGACCGGCCCTTTAGTTACTATTGTCTCTCCCCACGGTTTGGAGTTGCCTTTCCCTGTTTACTAAAAACCGCATGGCATAAAAGAACCATTCTTTGCCGTGAGGCTGACAAATTATGATGTAATGTATGTTTTATATTTTGCCCTCACTTTCATTATTTCAGTGTTCATATTTTACTATTATGATCACAAGATGAACTATGTTTTTCGTTTTCTGGTGCTATATGTTGAGTTGTATCTCATGGGAATTAATGTTGGATGGATCCTTTGAATCCAAATAAACAGATTTGACTGACTGACAAAGGTCTGGAGAGTATGTGCAGATGTACTCACAATGGTTGCCTATATTTAATAACTGTAATGCTAATTATATAGTCACACCATTACGCATCGCAGTATATGTTAAATAAAAGTAATTTAAAAAAAGACAAAAGTCAAATGAACTTGGGAAGTCACCCCCTAACACAATGGCACACATTCTTGCCGGATTCTTTGAGAACAAATCTCAGTCATTAATAAGAGAGCTGCTACACGGGCATAGAAATGAAGCATGTTAATACTCAATTTTCATGTTTTTTTTAGCAGCCTTTTAATGGCATTTTAAACTAATAATGCATGCCAGGTTTGTGGAAAATTCAAATAATTATCACATTAGAAAATGTGTGCACGTTACTGCAAAGTCAATTGGAAACATGCTCATTTGTAGAAAAAAAACTAAAATAAGTAGCGCTTTTAATATCCCACAGTTTTAATTTCACTGCAGCAGTTGTTCTAATGCTATAAACCACCATTTAAAAGGGCCCTCCCTCAAAGTGTGAATGACATTATTTTCCTTAACTGGAAGCCTAGAAAGTAGTCGCCTAGCAGAGATAGGTGTGTGTGTGGCTCTCCTGCTCTACAGTGGCGGTGAGTGAAAGTTCATCGAGAAGCAAGGTATCGTTTACCCCGTCTTTAGCCTACATGTACAACAACTGACAGGACTGTGGCACACCCTAGCAAAGCGGCAAAGGCAGACAGCAGAGCACGGGCAATAGCACATGGAGGTGAAGTGCACCTTCTGCGCGGGGGTGCTCTTTCCTACCCCGCGCTTCCGACATTTGCTTATTCCACTTACTCTGCAGAGCCAAGAAGCAAAGAAGCAACTTAAGCTTCCAAGAACATTAAACAAGAAAGGTCGGACCTTCTAGCTGCCCTGCATATGTTGCATACATAATACGAGACGCACGCTTTACCAAGCATTGGCAAAGCAACCTGGTTTGGCTTTCATGTGGGCATAGAATTGCTATTTGCCAGGCACTGCTATAACAGTACTACCTGGCCATAAGATGGCAAGACCTGGAAGATAATGTGATTACCTGGACATACGATAGCAGTGCCTTGTAAACACATATCTAATGTCTATACAAAAGCCGAAAAAGTTGGCTTTGTCCATTTTATTTTTTTTCCTCCCAGCGCTTCAGCTCAAGGAACAGATATAAATCAAGTGGGTGAAGGTACACTTGCTTAAGACATTTGTATTACACCAGTAGACATTTACAGCTGCAATTAAGCCATTACCACTCAGCAGACTGCTTAGAAATAACTCTTGCAGGCCCAAGTTTGATATTAATGCTTGACAGAGCTAGCACAAAGAGATCCCAGGAGGATGTGTTTAGGGAGGGAGGGGCAAGCTGTGGTTGGAAATGGCCATAGGCAGGCTTGGACTGGCCCTTTCGGTCGATCGGCCTGTGGCCAAACGACTTTGGGGACCCCTGGGGCCGGTTTTTCGGCAGCCACCCCTGGGCCGTTTTTATTTTTTTATTTATTTTTGTAATTGGTAATTCCAATTGTCTCTGTATGAGAAAATGTGTGCGGCATGCCGTGGCCCGCAGCACTGCCTGCGGGCGGGCAGCCCCGCCCGACGTGACCGAGCGGAGCAGTTTGCCTCGCAGCAGGCCGCTGCCGTAGGAAGTGTCAAGACTAATGAGGGGGTGGGGGGCTGGGCCGGGCAACAGGAGGCGGCACTGTCTGCAGTCAGACTGCAGCAGCATAAATAATTCATCAAAGCAAGGTAACACTACAGATCTGAGATGTTGTGTTACCTTGCTTTGATGATTGCATCATGCATGCATCATAATTTATGATGCATGCAGATGCATATGCATCAAGTACGGTGGCCAGTGGCAACCGGCGGCCGTGCCGAGGGGGGGCGGCTCCATGCAGTGTCATGTGCTCGGCTCGATCGGGCCAGCTTAGTTGTTCTGATTGATCTAGCAACTTAGCAACTAACTAAAGCAATTAACACCTCTGAGTCCTGACCCTGGGGGGGCCAACCGTGCGGGGCAGCCTGCCTGCCTAGGCTTCAGGGCTGGGCTGGAAGCTGGGCCTGGCCTCCGGCACTTTGGCATGGCAGTGCAGCCACTGACACATTTCACACACACTCAATTGCTTCACTTCAACTTTGCAGGAAGTAACAACAAATTTGTTGCACTTCTTGCAAAGTTGAAACAGCAATTTGTGCCTGGGGCTTGCGGCCGCCGCCGAACAAGGCGGGGGCCAATAAAATTCGCTGCAGGGCCAGCTGCCCACCCTACATAGACACTGTGCCGCCAGGTCCACGACGTCACACCACGTGACGTGATTGAGGATTTTTGCCTTGGGCCTCTGACCCTGGGCACGATTCTGGCCACACCACACGGCGCATAGGTAGCACAGAGCGGGCACAGACTACTAGAGACAGAGACAGAGAGAGCCAGCTGAGCCACACTGCAGTGCACACACCAGTCCAGTGGTGGACCACCAGACAACTCGGAGGCCGTCAGCCCGCCACTGCCCAGTGCCCACAGCCACTAAGGAGGAGAGGAGTCACCAGGGCTGCAGGGCTGCAGGGCAGGCGAGTCAGAGGAGGCCGCCAGTGCCCAGGCCACAGCAGCCAGCCTGCTAACTGTGCTGTAGAGTGCACAATCAGGTAAGGTCAGACTTCTAATGGATTGGCACGCAGCCCACCAGCTAGCTCAGACTCAGTGCGTTTTACATCGCGGAGGTTAGGTAGGATCTGCCCCAAATGTATTGCGCGCTGTCCTTCATTCTGCCCCAACATTGCTCTCAGTCAGTTCCTGTTCTCTACCTCATGCGGTGCCAGCTCTCCCTAGATTTGACCATGCCGCTTTTTCTACTCCCCCAAAACTGCCCCTTTGTGGCTTCGTACCGCATGCACAGGCTGCTTGTGCCCAAAGAAAATCACACGAACATCAGGTCTCGGGAGGATAGCTTAGGGGGGCAACGTGCTCGCCTTGAAAGCAAAACGACATGGAGCAACATGGGTTCGATCCCCGGGTCCACGGTAATTACCCTTCATGTCATAGCCTGCGGGGGCCTCGGGTCCACAGCACAGGGGCTGCCTTGATAGGAGGCACCGGGGCGCCTGCGGTTTTTTATTTTATTATCCTGTTGTGTGTATGTTTTTATTGCCTTAACAACATTTGTCACGGAGTGCAGTGCGCAGTCTGTTTCGCTTTTCAGCCCCAATCGGCTACAATGTGACTGTCCTCACCCTCCCTAAACTGCCAATCCTCGCTTTAGATACGATGCAATGAAAGCCGTTTTCAATATTTGATTCGATATCTTAGTGGATTGTATTTAGCTTATCTCAACCTCTCTTCCCAACACCTAAGCAGTGTCCAAAAAACTGGGATGCCTTTTTTCATCTGATCTAGGCCAAGTTTCAAGACAGTTGCAAATACTTTTGCTTGAAAAGAACATATCAGTAGTATTCAGAGACATTTCTGGGACTTGATTTATTTACAAACGAACACAGTGCACCAACATATAATTAGAGAAACTGCTGAACAATAAGAAGTGATCGGAACTATAGGCCTCTGTAAACGACGTAGCAAATTCAGTCTGCGGGTTTGCTTATTTTTGGCACGATTTGGCAAGCAGAAGTGTACACCTTTTGAGGATATTGTCAGACTGGTACACTATTTTGCATTGAAGCGTATGCGCTCTTGAAATAGCACACACATACTAAGCGAAGCAGAGCATTTATATTGAAACCCGGCGCGCAAATACATTGTGGCTCATTTCAATGCATTTATCATGACATACTTTGTTTTATCTGTTCACTTATGAAAACAAAAGTGTTCTATTGATTTACGAATTGTTGATGCATGCACCTCAAACCTTACCACTACAAATGTTTTTAAAAAAATAGAAAACCTGCTCATCTGAATCCAAAGTGTTTGCAGCTTCTAAGATATCGTGACAGCTTTATTCTAACCCTTTTGAAAAGTGTGTCCAGTCTTGGTTAGCTAAAGGGAGGGCTCTAGTGTGGGGAGTGTAACCTACACCACTGCAGCTTCCGTGCTGTACCTGCCCATAGAGCTTTGCGTTGTGCCACATTTGGCTTCCCGCTCAACGCATTCGGAATGGGATGGCCCATCGTTTTATGTTTCACCAATGAACCTCTGATTTTCTGTCCACTTTATTTTATCCTTTTTTGTAACTGTGTGTTTGCCGAATGGATTATTGCAAGGGCTGTCACATGTCTTTCTC
Organism: Ambystoma mexicanum; assembly: GCF_040938575.1. Lineage (NCBI taxonomy): Eukaryota > Metazoa > Chordata > Amphibia > Caudata > Ambystomatidae > Ambystoma > Ambystoma mexicanum. The sequence continues at coordinate 795,033,243 of NC_090931.1, read as the reverse complement.
CATGGATGATTATAGAATCCATGCCCATTTTTTACCACCACAGTGTAACTTACAGTGGTTCAAAGCACACATTCCAAAAAAGGCAAGTGTTCACAGTAAATGTCACCAGCAACGAGCACCACCTGCTTTTACACTTCCAATGGGCAGTATATGGGCATCTTAAACTACTGTACCCTGTCTGCTCTCGCTCTCTAGTCCTTCCAGAGCAAGACGTCATTTGGGCAGGACTCAGACTGCTATCATTAGATTCAGCTGGTTTAACGTGTAATAGGGCAGTAACTGAAGGGCAGGGCCAACAGGCCAGTGTTGTAGTATGTACACTGTGCTCATGCTATTACTAAACCTGGGTGTTTTAAAATACACTGTGTTTGGCAACATTATTTTCCTAAATGTGCCTATAGAAACTTCTGAGTTTTTTGTGAATAATAACAAATAAGAAACGTGTGCTTGTGGGACTTTTTCAGACTGGTCTATGGTCACTTTTCTCATACGCTTGGCTTGCGCTCTCCCATGTTCAGCAGCTCGCACGGCCCCCAAATCCAAGGCTGTGACCCATATTTAACTTACTAGTGTGTGTGCAGTGCAACACGCACTAGTGTGAAGTGAACGAATCGCCCACAGCACATATGTACTCCACAGCAAAAACCATAATCATAACCAACCATTTTACACACACGGCATAAGAGTCATATAAGACCTGATGCACACACACCATGCATGCACCATGGTTACATTCCACACAAGCACAAGTGTTTTTAACAGGACTTCCGAGCAGGTCACACAGAATGCCTATAAATCAAGTGGCTCAAGGATGACCTGGTTAAGACATTTTTATTACATCAGTAGTGATTTGCAACTCCAATTAAGCTTATAACTCTCAGAAGACGACTTTGATAAACACACTGGCAGGCACTTCAAGTGCAAGTTTGATAAGGCTGATTAATGTGAGCTCAAAGAGTTCCCATGAGCAAAGGCGTTGCTAGCGAGGGTGTGGGGGGTCTAAGGAGGCTATAACCCTTGGTTCTCTTTTCGTTATAGCCCCGGATAGAAGCCCAGGGGGCAGGGCTGCCTACAACCAAAATGGTAGCTAGCCCAGAGTCTCGCCAGTCCCGACATTAGCATAGCCTGCCCCTGGATCTTTTTCCAGCCCTAGCAACACCCCTACCCAATAGCGCAAACTAAAAATGGTGCCGGGGTTGGTGTTCTTGTTGTATGTAAAGTTTAAACAGGTACATGCTTCCAGATCCCCCAAACGCTGCACCTAGGGAGATGAGGGGAGTTACTAATTTACTGGGGACTGGAGCGCAAGTACCGTCACCTCTACTGTGTACAATGTATAAGAGTGAGAGGCGTATGGGCTATTTCAGCCAGAAACTTAAACCAAAGCTGCCAGAGAAGGGAGAAATCCTTTGATCCTGCGCTGGGACGTGTGTTTGTATGAGTGTAACAGCTAGCTGGAAGCATGCGCAGTGATCAAACCTTACCCTTACATCCCCAACCTATCCATAATCTCTCCCTAAACCTCATTCTGGTTTCCCTACTCCCCCCCCCCTCCTATCCAACCATCGTCACTCTAACCCTCCTTCCCTGCTGGGGTTGCGGAGCGCTGTATAAGCATTGACTTGCAGTAGGTCCCAAAACCACAGTGGTGGTGGTTGGTTCATGCCACTCCTGCGCCTCGCAGCTGTGGACTCTGTCACAGAACTGTATGCAAAGTAATGTTATTTTATGAGTTGTGTTGTAATGTAACAGACACATGACCCCTCCATACATAGCATTTTCTGTAAAGTCGTGAATTGACGCGATTCACGGATGATGGTTTGAGGGCCACTTTTTTGAGGCAAGGGGTGGGCCACTTTTTTGAGGCAAGGGGTGGGCCCCTATTTTTTTGGTGTCCAGGCCTATTTCTTGTCCCAGTCCGACCCTGGCCATAGGTACAAGCATGGCAAGGGGCTAGGAATAGGCGTGTAAATAACCAAACACTCACAAGCCATTTGTCCCTTTTCACATGCCATCTCCCTCTTAGCTGTAATCCAAAGCAAATAGTTTTGGCTTCCAGGTGGTGCTTAAAGTGCCACCGTATCAAAAACTAATAAGAAAGCAAAAACGTTAAGAGGAGGGAAAAAGTTGAAATGAGGGCAAATGTCAGCACAAGAAAAGAAATGTAAAATATGGGCTGAAATTGCACCAAATAAGGTGGCACAAAAGACATTTTGAAAAACTCAGAAATAAAAGAAAAATTCGTAAAAATAGTTTATTAAAGCCCAAAAAAAGTACAGTCCTAAACAAAGCATAGAAAAAAAGAACAAAATGGGAGAAAAATGCAGAAAATGAAAGAAATTAAGAAAAAGTAAAGGACGCTGGATTTTTGGTAAAACGCAGCTCACAGGTGTAAAGAAAAAGGCTATTGCAAGTCACTGGGGCGTTCCACGGCCTTACTGTAACCTTGTGCTACCATATAGACACGAAAATCCTCTGTGAAATAAAATAACTGTGTAATGTGCAGTTGGAATTGCTATCCCATGCATACATGAAAATATTGGGGCTTGATTAAAGACTCTTGATTTAGATTTTGTGGGTATCGTTCACTTATAAAATGTCCACCATCCTTCCCTGTGGCCTGTGGATTGAAACCCCTTCTTAGCCTCTTATTCCTTCCCTACAACTTTGAAAAGTTAGCGGTTCTTGTGTAATGGAAGGGGCAGTCTCAATAAGTGATACCCTTTTATACAACTCCCTAACCCACATGGACATTTTCCATTTTTTATCTAGTTGAGAGAAAAGAGACATATTTTCTTTAAAATGGCCATTGAGCTGTTTCAAATAGCTACTTCTAAGGTGCTCCTAAAAGTGGCACCTGGTGAATTATTTCACTGGAGGGGCCTAAATGTTTCCTGTAAAAAGGTGCGAGTGACTGAGCGCATTGCAGGAGACACAACCACGAGGGATTTTGCAGGGTTCTCGCCTTAAGTAAATGCTTTAAATGATGGCCTGAAATTGTGCATTATATAGTACACTTTCTGTGATGAATTGCTTAAAAACACATACAATTTGCAATCAGCTTTGAAATAAAAGGGATGAAAAAGCCATTAGATGCCAGGTCACCAACAGTACAAATGAGCATTTTGCAATACATGCTCACGCTGCTTTAGCCCAATATATGCCAACAATGTCACTGTAAAACACACTTCATGATGCATGTGCCCAGAATATATGCCAATATTTTACCACTGAAAGAAAATATATGCCAGTATTGACAATATAAAGACACACATGGTTGGCTGCGCCCAATAATGCCAGTATTTGTGACTATAAGAAAGCTGGTGTTTGTAAGAACATGCCTGCTGGTTAGACCATTAAGGGCAATATTTGGCACTGGAAGAACACATGCTGGCTATGCCTAGTAAGATCGGGATTTGCCACAGAGAGGACACTCCCAATGCATGTGCCTTCACTGGGCACAGGCATTACTCTTGTTGGCTGTACATAATACTTGCACTGTTTTGTCATGCTGTCTTTGCCAATGTAGATCAAGCTTCCTGGACCACTGGCCTTATAGGGTGTGGTCATTCGTTAGACGAGGGGTGGTTTAGTACGGTGGTGATAAAGTTACATTGAAGGAGGGTGGTTGTTTAGATTGTGACCCTCTCTATCCTTCACAAATGATGGAGGACAATTGATGAAGATTAATAATAAGAGTTATGAGATCAGCAGAAGATACAAAACAAAGTCTTTTAACATGACACACAATCGCTATGAGAGCATGTTGTGCAATGTCTGTTAAAGTTTAAGGTGTTTATGAACGAAAGGAAAACAGAAAATATACTCGTTCTGATAACTAAAGATCCCTATCCTCATCTCGGGAGGATAGCTCAGGGGCAACGCGCTCGTCTTGGAAGCAAAACAACGTGGAGCAACACAGGTTCGATCCCTGGGTTCGCGCTGAGAAACCTCTGGGTATTAATCACGTTATAAATAACCAATTACAATTTGAACGCAGTGGAAATTAAGAGCCTGCTGCACTCAGACTACAATGTGTTTTAACAGAGATTAAAATGGTCAGCCGCAATTGCAACCAACTCCAAGATAACAGTCTCCCTTTCCAAACTGTCTCTCCAATCCACCGCGATGGCTCGGTTTTCTTTCCTGATGGAGGTCACAATGATTGCTACGGATTTGTTGTGCTTGCAAACCTCTAAACCATTGCAAGATGATTTAAATAAAATGTGTACTGTCGCCAATGAACGGAAGGGGTTAACCCAAAGAATAATAAGCAGAGTATTGGTCCAGGCCTTAGTCCTAACCTTAAAGACCCTAATTACTAAAGGTTTCTCGCCCCACTGAAAATTTCAGCTACAGAAAGTAACCCTCTGGTGGTGAACGTGCGCTCTACAAATACACCGGTTATGTTATGTATGTTAGCTTTCTTTGTGGTTGTCAACTTCCTACTCATCTGGGTAACTTTGCACAAAGAAGCAATCGAGTGTTCCAGAAATATGGCGTTGGACTGGCACGGGGTTGCCCCTCTCATCCCCTACCCACTCTGTGCTGACTCTGACTTCCATTTTGCACCCCTGTGACACCCCCCAACCGTGGGCTAGTCCTGAGCTCCCTTTTGCTCCTACCCTGCCCCACTTGGAAATCTCATCTCTTTAAGTACAGTAGTTTGCGCACAACGAAACTTATAAAAATGTGCGGAAAAAAAATCCTAAAAGACCAACTACATTTTCAGTATGGTGGAAAACCTGTAACCAGATTTTGGGGAATTTTCTTGGCAACATTGAAGGGGGTCCCGTTAATATTTCCCCATGGGTCCCATTCGTTATGTGGAATGTCTGGGGTTGGCTTTTTTGGGCCTAATTTGATAGAACTAATACCATAATGTTTTTAACCCAATGGGTGATGTTACTCCTCTTACTCGCCATCTTCTGACAATGACGCAAAAATGACATTGCTAGGCCCTCATTACGACCCTGGCGGAAAGTGACTGACCGGACCGCCACAGCGTAAATAGCGTTTCCGCCATTGCACGATGGAGCAAAGTGCGGCCCATTCCGACCCATCGGGCACGAGCACCACGGCATGGCGGAAGTGCAAAGTCCGCGATGGCGGAAATGACCCCAAAACGGCCCACACCGCCGCCGTACGGCGCCCTAGGTGCAATACTGCTACCCATCACAGCGGACACCGCAGTGAGCGCCAACCGGAAAGTACGGTGACCGTAAATATACGGAAACGGAAGTAAAAACATGGGCCCGGAACGGGAAACATCCCGCCGTACACCTATAAAACCACAAAATCCACACAACCACTAAAAACACTACCCTGAGACACACCCCAACCCGTCATCCACCCTAGCGAAACCAAGAAAAATGGGAAAAGTAGCGAAGAAAGCGTGCGACCGCAAGCGGCAGGTCCACTTCTCCCGTGAGGAACTCACCGTGCTAACAGAGACCCTCCAGGAGAATGCTGCCGTCGTCTTCTCCACGCAAATGACCAGGACGGCACTTGCGAACAAGAAGGCCATATGGGCTCTGGTGGCACAGCGGGTAAGTGCGGTGGGGACCGCACCCCGCAACCCACAGCAATGCAGAAAGCGATGGGACGACCTGCGGATACGCGTCCGCAGCATACTTTCTGCAAACCGCAACATTGCCACAGCCACCGGGGGAGGTCCTGAATCACCCATCAAGTTGACCCCCTGGGAAGAAATCTGTGCCTCCACCATCGGAATGGAGAGCATAGAGGGAGTCGGAGGGATGGAGAAAGGAGTGCAGACATCCGAAGATTCAGGTAGGTGGGCCAAATAAAACAATGCTAAATCCACAATGTCCAATCATGTGAAGTACCATGTGTCCACATAGTGCAACAGAAACACATGTCCAGGAGAACGTCCACACACATCGGCCTGATAGCGCACTTTAAAACTCACAATAAATACATAAATAATTAAAAACCCCTAAAACACCCACTACACGTGCAGCAGGCACACCCTAACTGCAGGCTGCCAAACAACTGCACCCTCACTCCACACACAAATGAAAGCACCTCCAAGGCCCCGACCCAAATCACCCTCAGGTACCACCCCAATGCATGTGATACAATGCCATTCCAATACCCACAGACCCATTAATAACCCTCGCCCTCCTTTACTCCACCACAGGGTCCGATCCAAACGACGAGCATCAGGACACCCCTACCAGCACACCTGCAAAGAGGGCCAAGACCAACGGCCAAAGACCCTCCACCTCAGCTGCACGCATCAAGACACGGCAGCAGCACAAATCAGGTGGCAGCACAGAGGAGGGAACATCAACAGGCACCCCAGCAGCCAGCATGCCCACAACACCACCACCACAGGTCCCCCCAACGGATGCCACAGAAGGCACTGCCTCTGGTGGCAGCAGCACCATAGGTGACACCCCATTGATGGCAGCATGCTCCGACACAGAAGACGGGGATGTCGAAGTCAGATCCATCCATGACCTGTCCCAATCCCCCTGTCTGTCCCATCCCGTACAACATGAGGATACCACGCAGGGGCACCCACAAGACGACGACTGGCCATCCCCCACAAGCCCTGTGGCAAGGCAACATGAGGTCAACAGCCCCTCTGTGACACCCCCGCAAATGGCCATGGCCCAGCAGAGGCAACAGTCCCTCGACCAGTTAATCGTGCAACAGCAGCAACTGGCCACGCTCCTCAAGGACCATGCCGATGAATGTGGGGGCACTAAGGCAGACATAGAAACATCAACTGAGACACTTAGGGCAGAAATGGAGAGAAGTACAGAGACACTAAGGGCACAAATGGAGAGTAGCACCGAGAGCCTGAGAGTACAAATGGAGAGTAGCACCGAGAGCCTGAGAGTCCAAATGGAGAGTAGCACCGAGAGCCTGAGAGTCCAAATGGAGAGGAGCACCGAGAGCCTGAGGGGGGAACTGCATGCGACGTCCAAAGACGTATGTGCCGAACTTGCCGCAGTGCGCCGTGTGCTCACTGAGCTCTCACAAACCCTTAGGGACATGCATGGACGTGAGCAGGCAGAGACATCATCCGTTGCAAGTTCCGTCCAGGGCAGCCCCCAACGTAGATCTGGGAGGAACCTGCGCTCCACAGGCAGGGGTGCCCCTGATACCCGCAGAGGGGGCTTGCAATAGCGACAGCCCACTGACAATGAGCATCTTTGGACACTGGTGTTCGGGGGGAGGTAGGAGGGTGGAGGGGGTGTGTTGGGCTCACTTGGGTGGCGGGTCGATAGGGTGTTCAACATGATATCACATATGCCATAAACAGTGCACGATCAACCAATGAGATGTGTGGACAATGATCTTTGTGTACTAGGCCATCATAGGCGTACAGTCCATATTGTGCATGTACCAGACACACACAGTGCCACGAGTCTCGTGTCCATGTATCAGCCACCAGGCGTGAGTGCTAGAAGCATGCATCAATGAGATGCTGACGAATGTCACGGCCCTCCGGTGCCTCGCAGACTCCTTGAGGTGCTGCCACATCCCCACCCTCATCATGACCATCTTCAGGTGCTTGCAGTTCTGCGTCAGGGGGCATGGGCACATTTCTACGTACGCACATGTTGTGGAGCATGACACATGCCATGACCATCTTTGCAACCTTCTCATGGCGGTACAGGAGTGCCCCGCCAGACCTGCTGAGGCAGCGGAAACGAGTCTTCAGTAGGCCGAATGCCTGTTCAATGACTACACGGGTACGTGAGTGGGCATGGTTGTAGTCCTCCTCATGCTGGTCCCGTGGGTTCCGGACTGGTGTGAGGAGCCATCTCTTCAGTGGATACCCAGCATCACCTGTATGTGGACGAGAAACGTATGATGTGGAATGCCATTGCTACGTACGCACACCCCCCCCCCCTTCCTGCCAGGTCATTGCCGAATCACATACCCCACATTATCATGCATGTAATGAGACTCACCGAGTAGCCAGGATCTGTTCCCTGCGTGTCGCTCCATGTAGCGTGGTATTGTAGAGTTCCTCAAGACCATAGAATCATGGGTTGATCCAGGGAATCTGGCACAACAATGTGTAATGATCCTGTTGGAGTCACACACCATTTGTACATTCAAGGAATGAAACTGTTTTCGGTTGCGGTACTGGGCCTCCATGGCATGTGGGACGACCAATTCCACATGGGTGCAGTCGATGGCACCAATGCAACCCGGTATGCCGGCAAGTGCATGGAATCCCACTTTTGTGTTTGTGATTTCCTGCTCCGAGCGTGGTAGAGAGATGTAGTCGTCTGCGTGCTGCAGGAGGGCATCGAGCACTTGCAATAGTGTCCGTGAGAACAGTGGCTGAGAAATGCCATGCAACTGTCCGACTGTGTGCTGGTAGGTGCCTGTGGCCAGGAAGTGGAGTACAGACACCACCTTCAGTAGGGGTGGGATGGCGGTTGGGCTATCTATCATGCTGACAAGGTCAGCCTGTGTCATGTCCACGATGGCGGCTATGGTGTCCCGGTCCAAACGGTAGAGGGTGTGGATCTGCTCAGCAGTGAGGTTGAACGGATGTGCTCGGAGGCGTGGGATTGCGGGCTGCCTGCGTGGTGGTAGTGGCTGTGCTGGCGGCCCTTGCTGGCCCTGCCTTGGCCTCCTCCTCCTCCTGCGTCCCCTCCGTGCGGCCGGTTGTAGTTGGTGTTCGTCTTCTTCTTGGAGTTGGAGTACTTGCAGTGCTATCAGGTCCCCCAGGGCCAACATCGCGAGTCCTGCCGGTAGCATTTCGGAGTGGGTGTGGTTGTGGGAGGAGACTGGGTGTGCAATTTATGTGTTTTCAGGCTGTATGGCCTCCACCTGTGGTGATTCATTCCACCTGTGCAAGCTGCTCTCCCCTTTGGCCGAGCACGTCCCGCACACAACGCTGCAATTCGAGGAATGGCATCTTGCTATTGCAATCATGTATTTGTACCCGATGGCCGTGTAACATTTGTTGATATGTACATTCGGCTATGGTCCCATTGTTTCACATACAATCTTTGCAGTCGCGAACAGACTTGTGATGGGTCAGTGGAACGTAGTACTCGAGTAACGGTGGGCCCTCATGCATCACTGTACCGAGTTGCACCGACGGGCGGGGCGTCCCATTTGTGGGTGAAGGCAGTTGCCATTTTCACACACAGCCGCACTAGATGGATTAATTTGTGATTTCAAACGGCCACAGATGCCTTTTCGACGTGATGTTGCAAATGAGGAATTCGAAGGGCGGCGCTTTCGGTTTTCAGCTAGCGGCGAGGAGATGCCCACAGGTCTGAGTGCAAATATAACGTTCTATTGTTCAATGTCCTTGGGACAGGGGCCATGGCGAGGATGCAATGATTGATATGAATAGTTTGGGATGCGCAATAGCGACGTGGGCGATGAGGCCGGACGTTCCCAAATACATGTTACTTCACAACACTGGAATTACGGGCTGGGGCACTGTGGATTTTGCAGGCTGCATAACGCACAGACTCAATGGATATTTCTAATGTTATGTGAGTAAATATTCAGGAGTTCTTATACCGGGATGAGGGAATGATGAATGGATGCATGGGCAGATGATTTGATACAGAGTTTGCCATGTACAGGGCTTCTTGGAATCTATCCGCCTCCCCTGCGCTATGTGATGCAGGGCTGCCATAGTGGGACCATCGTCTATCTGGCCTTGTTGAGCCCTCCCTGTCTCGATGCGCCTTCAGACACTTGTGTCCATGCACGTTAACATTCCCATCTGATGGATTCTGTGTTGACAGACGCATGCACAGGTACACTCGTTTGTGATGGTGTTTACACCTCGATATAGATGGTTATGAGTCGCAAGTGGTTTTGGGGTGGTGATGATCCTTTGGAGTGGGCTCGCATGCATATGGCTGTGGATTTAGTGTGATCATTGAAGTGAGTTGTTCGAATGTCGTTCTGATGGCCATTCTGTTCTTTTTCTTTTCTTTTGGTTGACAGGTATCTCCTCCCCTTTTGCCACTGCCATCTGTATGCCACTCCTGCAGATGGCTTTTACTCCCGACACCTGCTGCTTCGTGTTAATCAGTGGAGCAGCATTACGATCTTATGGGACGATCGCCAATGGGCCACATGCCCTTACGCAGTACTAGTGGCTCGGAGCAACATTTCGGCCTTTCAGCTGGACTAGTGCCTCCCCATTGGGACGGCCCTGCGGTTCTGTGCGCTTCCATGTTGCCTTTTCGTACGTGAATGTGGCTCTGTGTACCATGATGGAACAGGGCGTCACACAAGTAGTAGCTGGTCATTTCTTGCGGATGCAGCCCACAATGGTGAAATGTGTTTTGGAGTTCATGGCCTAATGGCTGTATGGGCTTGGTGATTTTGTTGTGCATTAAATTTCTATTCTGATATGGGCCGTGTGGCGTTCTTCTTTGCGAGTGATGTGGCATATTCCTATTTGGGGAGCGATGTATTGTGAGGAGATCTGCATTGGGTTCCAGCTACGGAGTTTAGTTGCGTGGTACTGTGCTGGGCGCGTTTGCCTACGAAGCCCAGTGAGGTCAGGGATGGGGGCTGCCAATGTGACTGTTTGAATGTTGTCATGCTCAGGGGCGGGGGATTGGGTTTTGTGTAACAGATGCCGGTCAGCCAGGTGGACTGGTGGAATGATGTGATTTTCGGAATATTGCTGGTCACAGGTGCCTGTGTTTGCGTGCGTTTCTGGGGGGGGACTGTGGTCATGTCCATTGGAATGGCTTCTGTATTCGTGCCATCTGTGCCCTGCAGCTCCCATTGGCCCCTCTTGTGGATCTTTTGTTCGTTGGCATGCATGGGTGACTTGTACATTTCACTGGTTGCATTGTGACTTCATTGCACCTACGGGGAGTTGTACTTTGTGGGCAGGGAGCGGTGTACAGGCACTCAGTGGGGCCGTTTACGGTTGATTCGCGATGCCGTACTTCTCACCATGGCGGTATGGTACTTTCCGCCATGCTTGATGGCGTTAGGTACATGTCCGCTAGGGTCGGAATTCGCGTACCCTTGCGCCATGGTGGTATTTACGGTTTGGCATGGCGCGCGCGCGCGTACTTGGTGCAGTTAGCGTTGGCGTTCACTACGGTGTCGCTACTGGCTTCGTACTTTGCGGTGATGGGTCATAGTCGCACCGAGCGCTATTCGATGGCGGTATTGCATTTCCGCCATCGTTTTTCGATTTCCGCCAGGGTCGTAATGAGGGCCTATTTACAGCGTTGTTTTCCCCGATATCGTCAATAAAACACAAATAGCGTGCATTGGTCTTCAAGACCCTAAACGCTGAGGTAACCGTGCGTCAAAGACGTAAACCGTGAGCTCTGTCACAGGTGCACACAATGTTAATTGGGCGCCTCCAGCAGGGGGCATTATTGTAGTCGCAGTGACGTCACCCCCCGTTGGCAAGACGAGCAGAAATATTTAGCCAATCGTTTAGCCAGAAATATGGGATTGGCACACCGACGGCAGGAGACAGATGGGGCTGGTTTTGTAGAGACTCCCAAAGCAGCGCCTGCGCCGAAAAAGTCGCTGAAAAGCAATTATTAAGAAACATTAAGATAAAGCCTTGCAATTCTGAAAAGCAACCAGACCACCAAAAAGCGCATATAAACAGAAGAAACGGCTCCCCGCAGTAACGATCGAGGCCTGAGTGGCGCAAACAACCTCCAAATGCGCTCATTAAAACATAGGAAACATTTCTGAGGAGATTATCCTAAAACCCGCCTAATTTCCTGGAATGATCTCAAAAGCTTTTCTTTTTGAGGCTGTACTAAATAACGAGCGGGGAGAAGCAAGCGGAGCTCTGCCCTGCACAGCGGCACTGCAAGGGTTAACTTACACTCGTGTGGAATGGCGAATGGATTAAAGGGTCTACAGGGAAAGCGGCCAAAAGAAGAATCTAGGGCAGACAGAACGGAAAGGAAAACTCACACGCAACTGACAGCTGCATTTGGGAAACTAAACGATTCTGCATGAATTAAAAAAGGATAGTGCTATCGAATTTCAATATGGTGACAATATTTTATTTAGGAATATGTATACTTCATTATAATTATGGGGCCTGATTCATGGAATTATTTGCGCCGAAAAACAGGGATTTGTGCGCCATTCTGCCTGCAAATCCCTGTTTAACAAATGGGGATTTGCAGGCAGAATGGCGCACAAATCCCCATTTTTCGGCGCAAATAATTCCATGAATGAGGCCCATGATATTATTATGGTATTTATTGAGTGCGGACCTAGCTCTGAGAAGCAACGGAGTGCTTTACAGAGGTATACAACAGTACAGATACATAACGGAGCGCTTTACAGAAGTATACAACAGTACAGATACATAACAGAGCGCTTTACAGAGTAAAAACAGAACAGATATACAGCGGGGGTGGGGGGTGAGGGGTAGGATACAGAGGGGCACAGAGGAGGGATACAGCTGTTGCAGGAGGTGGCGACGAGAGGGGCGGGCGGCATCCAGGGAGTCGGGTGGCGTGAGGGGCGACGTGATGGCCTAGGTGTTGAGGAGGAGAGACTCCTTGAAGAATATATACTGCATAGAAAAATCCTTTTCTTGGCATAAATTGGTATGGAAACTGAAATATGATCGAAAAGCGAGGTGGCAACATTCTTGAAAAGCCTGTTCAGTGCTTCAGTTTCTGACAGGCTACCTTTCCTACTTCATATGCAGTCGCGTGTCCTGTGTGCTGGCTTGTGAATTTCAGGGTCAGTGCAGGCGTTCCTTCCTCAGTGGGCATACACCCCCTTGTCTTGGTGGACGTGGCCGCAGAATTTGCGGGTCTTTTGGTGGCAAACGATGTGTGGGGGCCCACCCTTATTTACATAATTAGTGACATCAGTGATATTACAGAAAATGATACCATAGAGCGAGTGTTTAATAGGCAAAGGTATTATGGCAAGGTACATTAAAAACATGTCATGACTAAGGAAGGAGACACACTGTGAAGTACAGTGCATGAATTGTCAGTAATTTTTACCTATGTGCTTCAGGAGTGAAGCTTCTTTGGAAGTAGACAGTGTGAGCTGAATACCTTGTGTAGACTTCTCATTTTGACAGATCAAACATAGTGAGATAAAAGGATTTCCCTGGGAGCACACATTTCGGTTAAGTGGAGAAGCCAGGATTTGAGACCAGTCTGCAATTCAGGCCCTTCACAGGTGTAATTGGTAGAAATATTGCTTTCAAAAGGTCCTTTAGGTGACGTTATACTAAATTAAGTAAACTGCTGTCTTTACAGCAGTCTCACGATTTCTATGTTTATTGTGCGTATATTTGCCCATACTGTCCGAACTAGCAAAATGCTTTTACTACAGAAACTACAGATAACTTTTATTTTGGCTGTCAAAATAAATAAACTCAAAGCAGGTTCCAAGGATGTAATCTCAGGGCAGGGATTGGGCCTGGGTCAGACAGGACAGGTTGCGTCTAGTGCAACTTGGGAGGTCTCGAGGAAGTGAGAGCAAGCAATTTTGCAGGTCTTCAAATGTTAATGAAAATAAAAGGGCTCAAGTCCTAAATAAAGTAGGGGGCTCAATAATATATGCATTGGTGCTGAGTACATAGGGGCAGGGGGTGCAGTTGGACCCCCTGAACCTTGATTATAGGTGTCGGAAGGCCAAATCTTTTTTGCGGGCATGGGAGTAGCCGGGGGAAGCAGGTGATCTTATAGTAGAATGTTTGAAAGACCTTCCTGTAGATTATATGGCTTTTTTCCTATTCTTGCTGCAAAATGGGCTGTAAAATGTATTGTTTCGACCTGTGGATGGGTAAAGCTCCCTCGCTTTACTCAGTGCGGGAATTTCTGCCCCATTGCGAAAATCAAAAGCTGGCATCCATGAATATATGCACAATAAGTGAATATATCTTAAAATCAAATATTAACATATCTTAAAGTCAATTATGCAACAATTGACACATTTGCACATTAGATAAAGTGTGCAACACAAATGAGCATTGGCCTTTCAAAATAATTAATGAACACTGTAAAAAAAAAACTCCAGAGAGAGGAGATTTTATAATAACTATGTTGGCAAAGTATAAAAGGAGCCCACCTTTTAAACCCAACAATTTATAATGAAATATTCCCTGGAAGACAAAATCGGAATAAAACCTGTACTTTGATGGCAATTTTTTGTGTGGCCTTGTGGATAAGAGTCTGCACTGGGAACATAACAACCTGGGGTGAAATCCTAGTAGCCTAACACTTAAGCAAGCAAACTATTGTTTTGAACGCCGGCCTCAAAAACACCCAACGTCTGCCCTGTGGAAAAAAGTGGGCTGATGCTGTCCACCCACATGTATGCTCAGCTTTGCAATGAGAACCAGCACAAGGCCAGAACCTGGGAAAATTACTCCTCCAGTCCCCCTGACTGCAACCTCTCTTGCCAAATCCTGAGCAAATATTAATTACGTATTTACTCTCATCCTTTCCCCTCCTCACTCCAGGTTTAGCTTTCAACAAAACTGTTTATGAAGTAGACTTAAAAAGTATGCATACGATAGTAAAGTACTTGCACAAATATATAACTCCTTACAGAAATATGCTACACAAAAAGTGTACTAATTTGGCGTAACTCCCCCCTCCTGGACTACAAAGATTAGAAATACCAGAAAGCAATTCGGCAGAAGGCAAAACATTGCCTGTGGATTTTGAAAAAGTACTTTCAAGACGTAGACTCATAACAAAAGGGAATTTGTGAAAAGGTTACCTGCTTGCATTTCAATGTTTGATAAAGGCATGCTTCATATATAATGTGAGGAAAATGTTACATTCTACAAAAAAATAACGCTATTTGGTTTGTTACATATGAACATGGCAAATAAGGCAGATAGTTTTAAACTATTTTGTACAATGTATGTAACTGTCCTGGAGGAGTGCATAGATTTAGGCATCTACCTGGTGTTTTGTGTGTGTGTGTTTCAAAATAAAAATGCCCCTTTGCAGTTCTTAACACAGAAACGTTAAGAACGTTGTGTCCAGAACAATGGTTTCTTAAATGAGCAATCACATGTAAATCGCTCCCACTTTAATTCCTATTTTAGAAGAAAGCGGTACTCAAAGGGTCTGCAGCATCTGATGGGCTGCTGGGAGAGGGGTATTTGTCTCTAGAGCATCACAAGACCTCACTCAGACAAACAGAAAAGTGGGCCTTGTACTTGGCATTGCCTCCCACCTTGATTCTAATCTCCCCTCTGTCCTCATCGTACTCGATCTCTCTTCTGCCTTTGACCGCGGTCAACCATGCCATCCGGCTCAACTGACTTCGTGATAACCTGGGTATCACTGATCAGGCCCTGGCTTGGCTGACCGCTTTCCTCTCTGACCGACCCTCCCAGGTCCAACTTGGTTCCTTCCTCTCCTCTGTCTCACTCTCCAAATGTGGTCCTCCCCAGGGGTCTAACCTCTCTCCCTGGCTCGTCAACCAATACCTGGCACTCCTCACCCACCGCATTACTGCTCTCTGTTCCAACTTTCAGTGCTATGCGGATGACACTCATCTCGCTTTCAGACTCCCCTCGGCCACCTCCTCTCCCTCCCTCATCTCTGACTGTCTGTCTGCAATCAAGGAGTGGTGTGCCACCAATGACCTCTGTCTCAATGCCAATAAGACAGAGATCCTTCTCATCAGCACTCCTTCACCTTCCTTTCCTGACACTCTCTGGCCGGCCTCCCTTGGCCCCCTTCCTGGTCCCAGGAAGGGAGGCTAAGAACCTCGAGGTCATCTTTGACTCCACGCTCTCCTTTTCTCCACACATCTCTGATGTCTCTAAGAAATCAAACTACCAACTGCACCTCCTCAGAGGTATTCTTCCTTTCCTCTCCTTCCCCCAGAAGCTCACTGTCTCTAGAGCTCTGGTTCTCTCTAGGCTGGACTACTGCAACAGCATCTTTCTAAATCTGCCTGCCTCCACTCTCTGCCCTTTGCAACTCATCCAAAACAGGACTGCGAGACTTGTCCTTGGCCTTAAGCCCAGGGATCGTATCTCTCCTGCCTTGAAATCTCTTCACTGGCTCCCAGTGGCTGCAAGGTTTAAATTTAAGACCCTCTGCATTGTGCACAAGGCCCTCTGGGGCCTTGGTCCGCAATACCTTCAACTCTCCCTCTGGAAATACCTTCCTACTCGAGCTCTTCGCTCCTCTACCTCCAACTCCCTCAGGGTCAGTTGCTTCTCCAAGCAACGAGTTGGTGGTAGATCTCTTTCTTCGGCTGGGGCCACCCTCTGGAATAGCCTCCCTGCCTCTCTGAAACTCGAGGAGAACCTCCTTCAGTTCTGGAAGCACCTCAAGACCTTACTCTTTGCTTCTGCCTTCTCCCTTCCTCTCCCCTGCTGATCTGTCTGTTTCTACACTGGGCTCCTGGTTACCCTCTGTATTCGGGCCCAGATCCCTGCCCACCCGTCTGCTAACCCACACTGCCTCTTGGCAACCCTTGCACTTGGTTCTGTATCTGCAACCCTACAGTCCCCTTTCCTGCACTTATCCGACAGTCGTTGTCTGTGCTTAAATTCTGCACTTGCCACCTGCCGACTGCACTACCTGCTGTTGTTTTAACTTCTGTTTCAGCACTTTCCACTCCTTCCCTCCCCTTTGCACTCCCCCCCCATCCGCTGCACTTGTGCATTCTCAATGTCACAAGGCCTAGTAAGATCATTGTGTTTTTATTGTTTTTTCCTCTCTTGTACCCCTCCCTTGCCTCGTCGCACCCTGAAACATTTGTGTATGGGTGCGATATAAATAAACGATCATATCATCATATCATACCTATCCCACGTTCCTGGCTCATTCTACGTCTGCTGGGCCCAGAAACTTGGCCAGCATGCCACCAGACTTTTATCCGATACTGAGATGCACAGAGATGTACCCCAAGCCAAGACCTGCTGCCATTGTCCCAGTCAATCCGGCTGTTTCACTACTCAGAACTATTGATGTGATCCTTGCACTCTTGTTCTTACTCTTGCCAGAGTGCTGTGGGACAAGCCCTCATGTAACTGGTGAGAAGCAGTTTTGTGGGTGTGCAAAGAGCTCTCCAGTAATACATCTGGAGTGTGACCCTCATCATGTCATGTGGGGAGCAGAGCAAGCAGGGCAGTGCCTTAGCAAATAGCTTTTCCAGAGTACTGGGGGGTTTGGGAGAACCTGACGGGATGATGACCATTGCACCAGCTGGTGAAAGCACACATGGATTTTATGGAGGTACAGTTGGTCAGCACACTCTTGAGCATTGCGCCAAAAACGCAGACTCAGCCGCAGAGTAGAGTTTGTTGAAACCTTAGGATGACTGGAGGCATGTGTGGTGTATAGTAGCATGCAATAGAAAAACATTGATGAACATTTAGGGAAAGCAAGGAGGCTATAGCCCCTGTAATACAGCATGCATTTGGTAAATGAAGGAACGATTTTCCGACTAACAATTCTTTGGTCCCCAACCTTCAGCACTGACGAGGTCAGTAAAGGTGCCTGCGACTCCATGTCCTCTGGTTTTAATACCGATGTTTATGCGAGCCTTCAAGATACTGTAAGGCATACCTCGTCACTAAGAGGTGTGCTTCATGGAATTACCACAACAGAAAAGGGAATATAAACTAGTCTAGATGATAGAATGCCTGACATGTTTCATCATGATGGAATCCCATCACTACAATTAAAAACCATCCCCATTTTATTCCAGAATATCTAA
This sequence comes from Ambystoma mexicanum, assembly GCF_040938575.1. Taxonomy (NCBI): domain Eukaryota; kingdom Metazoa; phylum Chordata; class Amphibia; order Caudata; family Ambystomatidae; genus Ambystoma; species Ambystoma mexicanum. The sequence goes on along the minus strand of NC_090931.1, from coordinate 795,015,549 downwards.
TTTTATGTAATGTCATTGTTTTTTTTATAATACGCCAAATACCATACCCGAGTTCGGTTTGTAAGCATGAATCCTGGATTCAAACCTCTGTTGCTCTGCGTGGTCTTGCTTCCAAGACCAGTGTGCTGCCCCCGTGCTATCATCCGTTCACATCCTCCAATGGAAATCTCTGCAAGCCACTAAAGGAGGCCAGCAGCGGGACAATTAAATCAGAATGCCCTCACCCCGAGATTGCCAGAATGGTGGCTCTTAATTGAAAGCTAGACATTCCTGTCTAATGCACAGGTGGGGGTGGATTGCAGTTGGAGAGCATGCCTGGATAAGGAGTGGCCCAAAGAGGCCCATTGATCAAGATATTTGACCTGGCAGACATGGATATGGGAAAACCAGAGGATTAACAGTTCTTGCTGGTTGGGCTCAAACAGCAGTCTGCTGGTTGGAAAACTCCAATAAGATCGACTCGAAAATTAAGGCCACTGACAACATCGCTGTCACTCTGGCCGGAGGTCTGTTCTTTGGTGACCCTTTTGCCAAATTGATGGTAAGGTTTTGATGGCATGTATATAGAATTAGACCAAACCCAAGCTTCCATCTAAAGAGTCTTCCAATCTAAGTATTTCTGATTGACCAGTATGTGTTAGGGGCTGTACGTACAATCAATTTTGCAGTAGCACCAGAAGGTTCCACAGCAAGAGAGAATCAACCCACTATTAGCAGGATGGCAAAAAGATTGAACTCTCTATCCTTTCCAGATGCCCAGGAGGAAAACAATGGTGCAACTGATCCCCACAGCAGGTGGGCTGGCCAATCACCTGTCAATAACTGTTCAGGTGTTTGAACTATAATCCAGTTCCTCTAGGAGCAGAAGGTGTTTGAAAAACAATAGTGCAGCTGATCCCCACAGCAGGTGGGCTGCTCAATCACCTGTTAACAGCTGTGCAGGGGTTTCAACTATAATTTCATATCTCTCCCTTCCAGACAAGGCGGCCACCCCCATCCAGTTCCTCTAGGAGGAGAACGTGTTTGAAAAACAATGGGGCAGCCTGCCTTCTCTGCAAGTCTGGTTTTAACCTTCTATCTCACCATCTGAGGATTTTTGGAGCAATGTGTTCCTGACAATTAGACAGCATAAGGTATATCTGGTGAGCACCTCAGGCAATACACTACCGCAAGAAAACTGTTTAGCTCGTCCGGACCGCTGCCAATTTTAATTCATGACCCACACTGGCAATTTCTGAAATTCCACTGGACAAGGACATTTGAGGAATTTGCAAGCCTTCTCTTCAGGCCCGTGTCCCTAGCTTAGTGATGACATCAATTTAGCCCATAGGAGTATGAATGATCATGTATCTTCCTTTTCTCACTTTCCCCCAGGAGCTCACTGCCTCCAGAGCTCTGGTGTTCTATAGGCTGGAGTATTACAACAGCCTCTTTCTAAATCTTCCTGCCTCTTCTCTTCGACCTTTACAACTTATCCAGAACAGGACTGTGAGACTTGTTCTTTGGCCTCAAGCCCAGGGATCGTATCCCTCCAGCTCTGAAATCTCTTCACTGGATTCCCATGGCTGCAAGATTCAACTTCAAGACCCTCTGCATTGTCCACAAGGCTTTCTGGAGCATGGGACCACCCCACTGCCACTTATTTCTTCCAAAACATCTTCCCTCTCGAGTTCTCCGCTCATCCACCTCAAACTCTGAGGGTCAGATGCCTCTCCAAGCAGAGAGTTGGGGGTAGATCCATCTCTTCGGCTGGGGCCTCCCTGCCTCTCTCAAACTTGAGCAAAACCAACTCTGGTTCCGGAAGCAACTCAGGACCTTCGTTTTCGCTTCCGCTTTCTCTCTTCCTCTCCACTGCTGATGCACCTGACTGCTCCACGCACTGGTCACCTGGTCACCCTCTGAACTCGGGCCCAGGCTCCTGCATGTCCAGTTGCCCTCGCCCTGCCTCCGGGCTCCCCAGCACTTAAGCATCTGTATCTGCAACTCTACCGGTCCTTTTCTCTTCACCTATGAGCCACCCGCTAGCTGCACTTGTGAGTTAACTGCACTTCCCCCTTTCCCTCCCGATGGCACTTCTCCCCTTCCGTATTCCCCGCACTTCTGCTATCTGAATGACACAAGGCCTAGTAAGATAGTTATTTTCACCTCCACTGTTTCCCCCTCTTTGTCTTGTTGCATCGAGAAACACTTGTGTACAGGGACGTTATAAATGCCACATTATATCATATCTTGATGACATGATCACATGTCACTGTTGCCCAGGTCTGCATTGCAACAGACAGACTCAAGGATTTCGATTTCTTAATCAACCGGAAGAAGTCAAAGGAGTCAAAGGGGGCTCTATTAATGCCTAAATCTTCTGCGAGTCCCATTGGGCAACGTGGGTCATATCGTAAAAACTTTGCAACCAGGCAAGTGCAATTTTGCACAGTATTTCCGGTTCCAAAATGGACCAAGTGCAAACATGTATCCATTCAATGCATTGTCGTCCCAGTGCAACTACTGTGCACAACTGCCCTCACCAGTGAAGCTCTACGTTAAGAAGAAGTACATGTGCAACCTGAGCTTTTTATTGAAAAAGTACACTCCATCTGTGCCGAGATTCGGCCATGTTGCCTCTCGCTCAGGAACTGAGACTAGTCGGTCTACTGTCATCATCCACTGAGACAACTGTTGCCAGTCTATCCCTTATAGGGCCCTTTAAAGCCTAAAAATAAAGCATCTAAGGACAGTAGTCTCCCACGCGTAGGTAGTGCCACCATCAGAAGACACAAAGGCCAAACTAAATTGCTGGCTTGATCACAGTGTACCCTGGAAAGGAAGAGCTGTGTTTCCTTTGGCCCAGGAACTGGTATAGAATAATAGACCGGCTGAAAGGTCTAGACGTAGAGAAAGTGGTCAATGTAGAGACTTTCCTTACCCATCATCAATTGTTTACATCTGTTTGCAAGCTTCTTTGTGACCAGGTCTCTAGTAGGGGACAGAGTTGTGCGCTTCATTCATCTTTGCGTGTCAGCCATCGTGTACAGAACAGGTCAGCTGTGCGGCACACATTCCACGTTATTGGCAACACTTGTTTAGTATTTTGGCACCGATGTCTGAAGGGGGATTTTTGGTACAGTCAGAATAACTTCCGAGTTTAGCCAGTGTAGTCTTAGAGTAAAGCTCCAAGCACCTGGAGGTTTACAGTAACTCTATGCTGCATAGGCCTTTGTTTCAGAGGCTGAGAGTGGCTTGAGGTCTCTTGGAGATGGACCTTTTCACATCCGGATCAACACAGTTTAGCCTCGTTTTCCAGCTGCAGGCCTGACTCGAAGGCGGCTGCCTGGCATAGCTTTTCCAGGACTGGGGAGATGATGTGCTTTATGCATTGCCGGCATTTGCTGTGATAATCGTTAATAGTGCTATATCTATTATACCCCAACAGTGGTAAGAGGTGCTCGGGGAGGGTGTGGAGTTCTGGGGGATTGTTCAGATATGTGGGGTTGGCAGTTCTTCTGGAGCTTGCAGATTTTTCAATCATTCTGCCCCAGGCACGCCTTCTAGTGGATTCAAGCAGTAACCTCCCCCATACCCTCCTAACAGCTTCTCGAAGGAAGTGTTTTCCTAGCTTTGTGCAGGATTTCTAGAGTGTTCGGCCCATTCGGGCAATTATAGACGATGTGCAGAACTTCCTGGTAGTGCTAGCTGGAGAGGGGAGGTCATAACATAAATGTAACACATACAGCTCTGAGGATTCTGCTGATCACGAGCCAGTGGATGGAGTTCCCATAGGCGAGTGCCCCATCATTTGCTGGCTTCTGAAAGGGCAAAAGCAGACAATCCAGCTTCCCCAGTGCAATAGGTCACTATGGGACGTGAATTTGGTCTTGAGAATGTTCAAATCTTGACCAGATAATGATAATGATGTGTTATATATATAGCGGCTTAATCCAAAATCGCTTTACAGAGCACATATTTACATACAATATCACCCAAACGAAATTGGTGCTCGAGATGAACGTGATCTTTCAATAAAAGCTCTTACCAGGAAGGTTACTATTCTGGTGACTTGCAGGAACGTTGAATAACTGTCTGGCAGTGTCCTCTCAGCCGATGGGGTGGTTTTCAATATTTCCGGGTTCGCACTGAAAAGCTCAAAGGGTATTATTTAATCAATTTGCAGCAAATTTGAGGCCTTCTCTAGTTGTGTCTTCTGAGAGGGCTTGAGGCACACAATTTGGTGACCGCGGACTTGAGAGATTTGAATGTTGTTTAACTGCAGATCTCAGTAAGATGGCCCTGTGGTCTTGTGACTTCGCCCACATTGCAGCAATGCCCATAAATGGATCATGGGTCTGACGCATACTGATGTATCAGCTTGTGGCATGCAGTCGGCTGGGGGGGTGCCCTGGCTTTGAAGCTATTCACAGTGAGTGGGTGAAGCAGAGATTCAATGAAGGCTGTAGATTGGTCAGGAGAATTGGAATGCTGCAGGAAGTGTTCGCTGAAACCAATACACGTGGTGTTGTTAGTGGTAAAGAAGCTAAATGCTTGCAAGTGGGGCTGACTTGGAGGAGAGATGCTCCATACATACGGCTAAAGGAAAGTCTTACTTCTATTAAGGACACAGAGCCAACAGCCTGCCACACAAGCTTTACCACAAAAGGTGGCTGCCCGGAATTTGGCAGGATGTGAAGACAATGGAACAGCTGTAGAATCAGCAGTAACAACCACCATACACTACCTGGGCGGTGCGAGTGTGCAACACACACCGTGCTGTGCCGAAGATTGTAGCACTTTGGCCGAGGGGAGTCGAAAAGCCCCAGACTTGGACAATGCTTACAGTTTTCAACAGTAACAACTACCCCAGCTGTGTGGACATGCAATGCCCAGGGAGGCACTTGAGAAGAGAGTCTAAAGGTCCCAGACTAGGCAGGCCCATTAGGCCACGAAGTCTATGCTAGTGCTACTGTAATCCACAGGAACCAGGTTCCATTATCACAGCCCGATGCTTGAGCCAGCCCTAGTGTGCATTGCTCTATGGGCCCTGCCAAGCTTGGATCTACAGCCCACCAGGAGCGGGCCCACTAGCATGCTGAAGTAGCCTGAAGCCGGCACTCGGTCTCTGCAGTAACCATAAACTGTGGAACCGCTAGCCCTATGGGTTATACACTCTATACAGTGACTACATAAAACAATAGGCGGAAACTTGATTTGTGTTGGCAATCCAAAGGCTGTGGCTTTTTATTAAACAATACTAATAAAACATAAATGAGTATTATGGGTATTCCCCAATAAACAGGTGTGCAGTGGTTTCTTAGCTTTGTACTTTTGGGCACTTGGGCCAGCAACTGGAAGTTGCCCTTCTTTGTTCACCGGCTGCCCCTAGCGTCAGCTCCCAGGTCTGTGTGTTTGGGGCCTGTAAATTGGCTGATGAGTACTCCTGTGCCTGCTGGCAGATTCCTTCCAGGCTCATGCCACCTTTCCTGTTCTACAGTTCCACGACTTTCAGACAACCACCGTTGTCCTCTGCTTGCCCAAATGTAACTTTTCCAGGGGTGGGTGGGATCTGGGCAAACGAAAAGATGGATCTGCGAACGCAGAATCCAGTTGCACTCCGAGCTGAGTGTTCTTTCTGCAGGGCTGCTCCAGCAGCTGTGCCTATATAGGGCAAATATGCCCTGGGGCCATGCCATGCACATGGCTACTGGCCACCCAAATGGCCGGCCTGTGCCGACAGCCACTTTGCACCTATGTGCATGGCTTCGCACCTCTCCCCTTCTCCTATTGTTAGAAGGTTTTCTCCACTTTGAAGCAGGGGAGAGACACTGGAGGTTCGGTTCTGGCGCCTGTGGCCCATTAGCACCTTTTGTTCTGTTGTGTCCTGGGTCCCCTCCCTGTCAGGCTCTTCCTTGGGAGTCCTGCAGTCGGAGAGGACAGGGGGTAATGAGGGTGGTGTGCTTTATGGTCGCCTTTCTTTCCCCCTTCCCTCCTCTGTACCCCGTGGACAGCTCCCCAAGCTTAAGTGCCTACGCCCTTGAGCTCCATGGGGGTGCCCCCTCATGTTGTGGCACTTGCCGCTCTAACAAATAGTTCCTCTCACCCTCCCCACTTCTGCTTCACCCAGTCCAGGTGCGGGGATGGGGCCATGGGAAGTGTAATGGGCTTGTTCACAAAAGAGGGGACACATCAAGGGATTTGGGCACCAGTGGGGCATGTTTTGGAAAGATGAGGTTAGTAAATTCCTGTGGAACTGCTAGTTTTTGTATAGCTGGTTCAAGTGCATACATCACAAATAAGTGGCATACATGGCTGTCTATGATTACATTCATTGCATCTGTCCATTTTTGTACAGAGGAATTTTAATTTTGTTGCCTTCATGAATATTCTTTGCCCTAAAGGATTACTCCTTAGTGCAATATCCAGATGGAAAAACGTAATTTTCTGATACTGTGACTAGCTAGCAAGTGTGTTATGGTAAAATAAGTTGCATGCATGCCCAACTGGTTTACAATGTTCCAAGTTGTGGCCATTGCTATGGGTGAACAATATGCTTAACAATGTCTCACACTATTTTCACTAGTGTTACTGTCTATGGATGCTTAAAAGTGTGCATTTGCCACTAATGCTGCCAAATATCTTGATGAGGAAAAAACAATCTCTCAAAAGTGGTATTTACCTGCTAGAAGCTGTCACCAAAGTTAATGGGCAAATGTGCTTAAAAATGCCTGATATGTCACTACATTTGCAGAAAGCTTCTCTGGGAAGCACACCGAAACCATGATCCGTTGTTGACAAAAGTTTGCAGTCTTTGGTTACAGAGCACCGGGTGGCTAGTGAAATAAGCAAGTTCCCAGATCTGCGGGTTGGCACACTTTTGAGCACACTTGCAACATGGCCGCTTCGCTACAGTTCCTGAACACCCTGGTCAGAAGGGGGTTCAGTCACGGTCTGTGCAGTTTACACACGCAGATCTGTAGAAGGTGGTAGGTTTTGCGCAAGAGGGCATACACATAGTACACAAATGGGGATATATACAGGCAATGCAAAACAGTGAAATACTTGCATTGGAAATTAAAACAAAGGTAGAAGAAGCAGAAGCAAAGGCACAGCTAGGAGCACACATGAGATAAACATTACAATTAACTGAAAGAAATGTGTTATTGATATTGAAACTGGGGCGAGGGGCGCTGTTGAGCAGCCACAAGATGGCCGCAACTCTCTGAGCCTCCATGTGAGACGCTGGCGAATTAACATTTAACCCCGCTCTTTGGAAACATTGTCATGAACTGACCGTATACTTCGGCGTTGGATGTACCCCGCCAAAACTTGTCCGAGTGGCGCGCTAAAACTTCCTGGAACTCCAGAGTTCTGATCAACACAACTTTGGCGTCCTGGACAGGCTGTACTTGGAGAGGGCGGGTGCTCCCATAGAACCAGCTACTGCAGGGAATCCTGCACAACAGGTGGCGTACACTGACCGCCTCAACACCGATGATCTATCCTAGACCTGCGTCAGGAAACATGTGAGTGCACACTTGCTTTGCCTCCAGCACAGCGGGTCCCGCGACCAGACACCCTGTAGGCTATGAGGACTAGGCAGTGAGGACTCCGGCGGGAGCCGTAGCTGTACCCGGTGATTGCAGCATTGGAAAGGCACAAATATCCGACTGACTTGGGCGATGGACTGTCACCGATCGCTTCCTTGTTCAGGAATAACCCTAGGGTACAGGGCAAGCAGTGTGAGGGACAGGTGGAAAGCCACTGAGCCTGAGCAACCCCCACCGGAGGCTAGCTTTGCTGCTGGACGGCCTGAACTTTGAGCACAGAGCGCGCACGCACGTGTGCATATATTGATATTTACACATAAGAAGGGGCTGTCAAGGGGGGAAAGAGGCGGCACGGCACTCTGTGGTAGACAGTGCAAGCCCTCTTTCTCCCATTCTGTGACCCACAGACACTTAGCTACAACGACGAAGTGTGGAACAACAAAGTGTGGAATACCTCTGGTCAATAGTGTTCAAGGCGTATGAGGACCTCGCTGGAGCAAGGTGAGAGACAACTTAAAAACCCCATTTTGGTTTATGCATTCTCTACTGGCGATCATTCCTCCTTGGAGCTCACGCTCATGCTTCTACCATAGAACCTATCGGTGGATGGCGGTGGGCAGCGTTGAAGTGTTTATACTGTACTCTTGATAATTCTCCACGGTGAGGCTGTCAACAGTGCTAAATTACTCATAATCAGTATATGTAACAGCATACACCATCACCTGTGACGCACGGAATGTCACTCTATCATATTGCTGGCACTCACCATCGGAAGTCTAGCCTTACACAGCGGAGACAATCAGAAGAAGCAAAATACGTTGGATGCTTTTGCCAGACAAACTAAATCAACCTCGCCCAGATAAGACTGTCGACTCGCAAACTGAAGTGACCACCTGTGAATCACCCGAGGTTACACTAAGCCTTAAAAGGCATGCACGCCGGATTTGCATCCATGACTGATAAATTGGACGGCATTATGACCAATATAAACACTTTGAATGTTAAAATGGAGAAAGTTTACACTCGGATGACAGAGGCAGAAACACGCATAGGGTCAACAGAGGATGGCATTACTGTTCTGAAATCTCAAATGTTAAGAGTCACTACTGACCTGAAAAGAGCCGTGTTAAAATGTGACAACTTCGAATCGCACTTGCGCCGAAGCAATATACACATAAAAGGCCTGCCGGAAACATTTGGTAGTGGCCCCATGGAAGAGAGTGTTGAGATCCTTGTGAAAGACCTGTTCGACAAGCAAAACTTCTCTTCAATGTTTGTGGTGAAAAGGGCCCATAGAACATGTCCTAAATCTGGGGCTCCTCCCAGGGCAATTATTGCAAGATGACTCAATTATAGAGACCGTGACACGGCACTGTGCCTTGCTAGAGAAAAAGGGTTGTTGCACTAAGACAACACTACAATTCATTTATACCCGAATTTGTCTTTAGCTGTCCAACAAGAATGCAGATCGTTCTTGGGCGTGAAACGTATGCTTCAGGAAAGAGCGATCCCATACGCCATGCTGTATCCAGCGCGCCTACGAATCCTATACTGCTGAAAGGCAGTATTCTTTACCCTCCCGAAGGAATCAGTAAACTACAATGAGGCCAACATACCAGTCATCTCCAGACCAGTGGAAGAAGATACGGGGCGACATCTCTGCCGCCACCCTGGGCATTCTAGAGGAACACTGACGATTCCATGAAAGTGGTGGGCGTGAACTCTTTAATTACTTTGGCTCAATTACCTTTTATAATATGTAAGTTATTTGGACCTAGTAATGTGATCACATTGTAATGCTAGTGGGTTAACATTGAATTGGGTGGCTGTGCTTGCAATAGAGTCATTGTCCAGATTATCATTGGTGGCTCCCCTTGGGCTTAAGGAGTTAAACAACTGACTTACTCTGACCATTGTCTAATTAGAATATCTTTGTTGTGGGGCAACGCCCCGATAGACTGTGGTATGTGGAGGTTCAAGTCACAGGCCCTGCAGGAACTAGTCTCGCAAAGCCTTTAAAGTATATATAAGATGAATGGCGATGGCACGAGAACCAGGAGTATCACGCACTATACATAGGGACCTGACGAAATGTGAGGAGACACTCCAGACACTGGAGCGGCAGTATACTGCGGCGCCCAGCTGAAGCACCCTAGCGACTATTCAAACGCAATTTGAAGCCTTTAGGAAGCTAGCGGATTTGGAAATACAATATGTTGTAAAGAAGAGTCGCTCCGTAATGTAAGATATAACACAAATGCTTTATTGTCCATTGGTTCTGTACTCGTTCAGGTTCACAGACGGTAGGACAGGTAAGTCATGGAAGAACAGGTATAGACATCGGACACCGGGTTCCCCACAACCCTTAAGGCAACCTCTCACCTCCAACTCCCACCCGTCACTCACGCACTCCAACAACCCACGTTCCACCAGTTCCATGTCATTTCATCGCGGGATGAAACAACAATGGGTTTTGCTCTGTGGATATTTCAACGAGAAAACTCATCGGGTTTTTTATTTATTTATTTTTGGGGGTTCACCCCCAACCCCCATCCCCTTTAATTATTTAACTATTCCCGAACACCCACACCCCATCTATATTTTTTTACCCCCCTCCCCAACAAAATTCAATGAGTTTTCACATTGAAATAACAACGGAGAAAAACCCAGCATCCTTTCATCCCACGAAGAAAGGACGTTGTACCGTTTCACCTAGGCGACTATGATGTCACCAAACCTGAACGCACACATGTGCCACTATAACAGTACTTTGCCAAACCGGGCTCAGCCAGGAAATATGGAGAAGATGATAGACCTGGGAAAATGCTGGCCAGCCTGGTGAGGGTTGAAGGGGGCCGGAATCACATAGTCGGGGTAAAAGACGAGAGTCAACTGATGGTCTATACTGAGCAAGGCATTAATGACGTGTTTGCAAGATTCTACACTTCTTTGCATCATACACGTAGAGAGCTAGACAAACACGAATTGGGAGACCTATTAAATTATATCACTTTGTCCCTGCAACACCCTGAGGGGAGAGCCCAACTGAATGCCCCGATAACAGATACAGAACTCATGCAGGTGATTAAAGATCTGCCCAGAAACAAGGCACCAGGACCAGATGCGCTTACCGCCGAATTCTACATGGAATACGGTGCTTTGTTGGTTCCCCCATTATTGAAACTTTGGGAAGAATCTGTCTGCATATGTTGTATACATTTGTGAATGTTCCTACATAGTCGGGGAAACAATTTTTTTCTAATCTCCAAGGAAAGCGGTACGAAAAAAGTGGTTGGATATGGCACTACCATACTCATTGAGGGGATTCAACAGGCCAAATTTGGAAGTGTACTGGCTGGCAGCCCACTCTCAGCATGCTACCCACTGGTATAATGTTGATGCAGCCCAACCGCATGTTAAATTAGAAAGAAAAGCAGCTGGCGGGTCAGAGTTGGTGACATTAATACTTGACAGATCATACAAAAATGATTGCCAATTCCACCCGGTGTGGTGCACACTGGCGGCAAGGAAGCATACATTTATTAAATTGAAGATAGAGACCCTGTATTACTGCTGGCTCCCATTATGGAACTATCCCATTTTACCCCCTTCAGTTGACTTGGCGATTAAACTGTGATGGGAACCTCGGGGATACTGGGGCTTATTTATAGAGGGCGAAATCATGTCACTAGACAGTTGCAAAAGTAAACATGCAATTACATCGACTGACGTGTTACACTATTACAGAATTCGAGCTGCACTATGCAATAAATGGCCAGATTACCAAAAAGAACCCCAAACTACTGTCATAGATTGCCAATTCTGTGGGGTGTCGCCATGCATTGTCTACCTAATACAGGGAGATCCTGAATACGACCCCTAGGGGACTGGACCGGTCACGAGGAAATGGAATGCTGAACTAAACCTAACAGTGTCTGATATGCAATGGACTGCAATGTGTACATTTACTGCAGAGGTGTCTATGAAAATGCGTTTAAAACTGGTTCAACATAAAATACTACATATGTTACACTATACACCCCTCAAACTCAATAAAATATACCCAGACTTTAACGGGCAATGTCTGAGGTGTGGGTCGCCAGATGCATGTACGCTGCACATGTTGTGGAGCTGTGCAGTGTTGAGACAATATTTAAGTGAATCTATGCTGCATTATCTAGTATTACGGGCAGACAGATATCTGTATCCCCTTTTTCTGCTGTGTTTGGACTGTGGCAAGGGAGTATGGACAAAAAACGGAGAGCCTTACTGAACATTGGCTGTGCGGTAGCAAAGAGGTGTATACTGAAAACATGGAGATCCTGTAGCTCACCTACCTTTAGTGAGTGGCTCCAAGATTTAACATGGCTGAATGATTGTGAGGAACAGTATATACTGAGGCTGCCCTATGCGTCCAAACCCGTGGATATTTAGAGCCTACTTGTGTAAAGATGAATCTTGTGAAAAATAGTAATGCTTTAGATTAGAAATCGAGGAAACGGAATGCTGATTGTGTTGAAGTGTCATGCATTACCCCGTAAAGCTGCTTATTAATTGTATGCTGCACTGCTATGGCATGCTGAACTTACATACAAGTTTTAAAAAAAAGAAACTGACCACAGACATCCAGACAAACAATCCGTGAATAACCCCCCATACACGCATGGGCGTAATTTTAGGGCGGGACAGGGGTGTTTGTCCCCCCCAACTTTCATGGCACACCATTTTGTCTCCATTCATTTGGCTGGGGCACCTTTTCTTCAGATGTCATGTCCCCCCCATCTTTTTCAGCAACGTTACTCCACTGCATACACGCCGCAGCTCCCTTGAAAAGGTGCCACTTGAACAAGGACCTGAATGAATAAATGCAGTTGTCAAAGTGTACAAAAGATATGTAGTGGAACTATGTACCTCCTTCAATCTCACCTCCCACACGCACCCTTCACCTTGCCCACCCTCCCACAATTCTAAGCCCCTTCCTGGCCTCCAATTCACCCCTCCAATACTATGTTTTACAACAAAAGAAAATGCACCATATGATCATTATTAATTTCAGTCGTTCCCAAAGCATGACGCTTTACATGCCCCTCCTATCTAATCACCTCCCCCGTTCACTCCTCTGAGGTGGCATGCCAAACACCATACCCACACGCTAGCGTGCCTGCAGCAAATTGAACACTGTGGGTGGCATTTTGTGTTGTGTTTCGGTAAAGGGCTTTATATCACAAGCGGGCAATCGAAATAAACTTAAGCAAGGTAGCTTGCGATCCAGGGCACCAGCGTGCAGGGCACAGGTTCAAACCCCCATAGGGTGACTGTAAAACAAGGAGCCCTTCTTCCATCTTCCAGGCATAGCTGCCTACATTTGAAAATCAAAAATCCTGAAATGTATGCCCCGCCCATAGCCACACAAGACTCCGTCCAATTGCACCAGGCTCAGCCCACATGTCGATATATTAAGTGTTTTAGCATTTCATTCGATGTTTGTTGCCATTTTATTTTAGAGTTAGGTTTGTTAGCCTGCCAAACGGTAAAATCCTTTCCTGTGTTCCTAACCAGCACAAACGGAGAAGCAACACCACTGAACAGCCAAGCTTTCAATTTAGCAGACCGCTTCAATGAAGATGCAGCTTCCGCTGATCCTCATACGCCCTCCTACAATGAAGATACAGCCTTCACTGATCTGCATCCACCCCCAATCAACGCCAACAATGATGCACCACAACAAACAACCACAAACCAAAACAATGTAGAAACAACAAGCAAAATCACACCAATAAGATCCACTGCAACCTCATCAATGCAAGATCAATGTCGAAACATGCCACCGAGATATATGATCTGCTCTGCGACGGAGGGATTGACATCCTATTTGTAACAGAAACCTGGCTAGATGACAATTATAAGATCACCCTCAACAACTACTTGCCTAAATACTTCAAATGCGTCCAATCAAACAGGAAAACCAAGAGGGGGAGGGCTGGCAATGATTCACAAGGAACACATGGATATCAAACTGGAAGACCCACTAATCATCGATAAATGCGAATCCCTAATCATACGTCTATCAGTAACATCCAAAACAAACTTCAAATTCATACTAATATATAGACCACCAACCTACAATGCAACCTTCGTAGACTCCTTCACAGAAGCAATCACCGTCCTAGCCTTCAAACACAATCACCTGATAGTCCTAGGAGACTTCAACATCTGGTTTGAAGGAGAAAGCACAACCATACAAAAATCGCTAACCAACCAACTAGCAGCAATGAACCTACAACAATTAGTCAAAGGAGCAACCCACTCGGCAGGGCATACACTTGACGCAATCTTCGCTAACAAACTACTCCTCACCACGGCACCCCCAATTCAAATACCCTGGAGCGACCACCTCATCATCCCCTTCGTAATCAAAATGACCACACTAACAAACAATCAACCGGACAAAACAACGAAAACCATGAGAAGAAATTGGAGAACCATCAAAAACTCCAACCTGCATGAACTCCTGGAGCTAAACAAACCACACCCAACATTCATGGAAGAAGAGGACCTGGACAAAAAGGTAACCTTGCTGCATTCCTGGATCATAACTATTATAGACAACATCGCCAAGGAAAAACCCTTCGCTTCTTCTAATAAATGGTCTATGGCAAAATGGTTCACCCCACTACTTTGCACCATGAAAATAAAAAACCGAAGACTAGAACTTGATTGGAGAAAACAAAACGACTCGGCGAACAAACTGAAATTCCTACAACACAACCGGGCTTACAAAAAGGAAATACAAAAAGCAAAGAGGAAACACTACGACAACCGAATCTTCGAAGCACCAAACGTTAAAAAAGAGCTCTTCAAAATCATAAACAAAATCAAAAACCCTCCGGGATGTAACAACACACCAACTCCGTCCGTGAAACTCTGCAATGACCTTGCAGACCACTTCAAAAACAAAATCACCAACATCCAACAAACCATTCAAAGCAGACCGTCTGATCTGACCACAACCCCAACCTACACCCGGGAGGAGCACCCAAACAAACTACGAAGCTTTCCAGAAATATCAGTGGAGACATTTGTCAAACTGGTAAATGAAAGCAATAACTCAGGGTCCCCCGAAGACCCATGCCCACCAGACATATACAAATCAATTCTTAAACAAGGAACGCCCATGGAATATCACACGAACGTCCTCAACCATTCCATCGCAACTGGGAAAGTGCCACAAGCCTTCAAAACTGCATAGATCAGGCCACTACTCAAAGATACAGCGGGAAACCTAGAGGGCCTCTCCAATTACAGACCCATCTCCAACATCCCGTATACAGCCAAGCTGCTCGAAACGTACATATACAAAATGACCCAAGAGTTTATAGAAGAGTGCGGCCTACTAGACCAGGCACAAGTTGGTTTCAGACCACTGAGAGGAACGGAATCAGCTCTACTCTCAATATGGGACGATCTAAAAATCAACGCAGACTCGGACAACAGCACTGCCTTGATACTCCTAGACCTATCGGCAGCATTTGACACAGTCGACCATGACACCCTCATAACAAGATTAGAAGGACTTGGAATAACAGACACCGCCCTACTATGGATCAAATCTTTCCTAACAAACAGAACGGAAACTGTATGGATGAAACCCTTCAAATCCAGCCCGAGAGAATCCACCTGTGGAGTACCACAAGGATCATCCTTCTCCCCACTACTATTCTACATCTATCTGTATCTACTGATCAGAATCATAAAAAGCCACGTCCTCACTTGCTACAACTACGCTGATGATACACAAATAATCTTCAAAAATACAAGACAACCGGAAAAGAAACTCAAAGCTGCCTCCGCGATGTATTTTTCTGGATGAACTCCAATTCCGTCAAAATCAACCCGGGCAAAACTGAAATAATAATTGTCACAAAAAATTGAGAAGAAAACCTATTCATCCCTTGGCCAAGGGAACTCGGGACAACCCCAACACCCTCAGCGATTGTAAAAAACCTGGGGGTTCTGATGGACAATAATCTCACGATAGAGCCACAAGTAAATTCTCCCCTCAAGAAATGCTTCTTCCTCCTGCGAGCGGCAAATTGAATCTTGCCATTCTTATTGTTCGCCAACAAAACGACTAGCATCATCGCCCTCGTCATGTCCAAAGTAGATTACGCCAACAGCCTATACCTAGGCATGCCTGAACGACTGCTAAAAAACTACAACGCATTCAAAACGCGGCAGCCAGACTACTTCTGAAACTAGCCCGAAGAGAACACACCGCACCAGCGCTGAAAACACTACATTGGCTACCAATAAAACAATGAATAAAATTCAAAACAATGTGCATTACGCACAGAGCAGTACGCAACAAAGGCGCTGAGTTCCTAAGAGACAAACTGCGCCTACATCAACCAACAAGAACGCTCAGATCAAGCATGGACATCCGCCTGGAACCAAAGCCCTACTACAAAAGAAAACTTGGAGGAGCCTCCTTCTCTCACCAAGCCCCGAAAACCTGGAACGACCTTCCAAAGTACATACGCAACACAAGAAATCACCTATTGTTCAGGAAATTACTCAAAACCTGGCTCTTCGCGTCATAACTAGAAAGACTGGCCACAGGGGCACTGACCTAACTAAAAACATCAATGAACGTAGAGCGACCTCGATACACACCGATCAATCAATGGGAAAAGCTGAGGTAAATATCCCATGGCATACTAAAAGACCTAACGGGAGACAGTCGCAATACGACCAAAGACAGTAAACATAGCAAACTAAGACAGAAAGACTAGACCGAATCATCAAGAGGACCATGACCTTAACTATGACCTCCCCCAACAGCCCTAAGAACAAAACATAGAGAGGGAAAGGAAGCACTGCATCACGGGCCCCAATGCAATGGGTGAGAAACATAATGTTTCATCACTACACACTGTCCACCAACACAAAGCAGGAAGCACAATGCCCCACCACACAAAACTACAACTAAACAGTCCCAAGGATGTTCACCCCACGGAAATCGAAGAACCAGTCAGGACAGAAGGATACGAATGTCTGAATACACACGACACCAAGACGGATCCACTAGGACAACACTTCAACACGACCCCGACCCTGAACCATTCAAAGCCTTAACCGACCAGCGTCACACTAGATTAC
The DNA here is from genome assembly GCF_040938575.1 of Ambystoma mexicanum. Classification (NCBI taxonomy): domain Eukaryota; kingdom Metazoa; phylum Chordata; class Amphibia; order Caudata; family Ambystomatidae; genus Ambystoma; species Ambystoma mexicanum. The sequence continues at coordinate 794,998,858 of NC_090931.1, read as the reverse complement.
CTGAGAATAGATATCACCCACCTAGTCCCACACCTGAAGATTAGGTTCAGACGCACCCACCAATCAAAATTAGTCTCAATAGGATACAGTTGGATCAGCACAACACCACCAAATCGAGTCAGCCCATGAGGAACCAGCAACATCCGAACCCACAGGTATACAAATCTAATGGAATCATACGTACCTGAACCAGGATACAGACCCCACTAACCCAACCCTCAATCTTCTGCATACTTAAACCCACACCAAACAACTTCACCCACATGACTCGAGGCCTTCATCCGATCCGATACTAGCACCAAAGCCCAGCACTCAGTGTATACCGAGCTGAAGCTGCCAACAGCACACCACCTCTCCCACTGTCCTTCTGCCCTCCTCCCGACTAACCCTACCCCCCCACTCTTCCTGTTTACAGATCCGCCAGAGCGCCTGGGGACCAATTCCGTTGGTGACGGTGCGCTATACAAGTACCGCTAACATAACATAACATAACATAACATATACATCTTTCTTACAATTATTTACATAGGCATTTATTTCATTGATATTAATTTCGGATAACTACGATGTTTAAATGGATTAGAATGCTTGAAACACCCCCACCCATAGCTGCGTTTGCCTTTGTGCTGTTGTGTTGTTTTTATCAGTGTGGCTAGGCTGTTTTGCTTTTGCAATTTCATCAGAAGCTCCAGGGCCCTACCACTGCAGAGCACATGACGGTGAAATCCGTGCACAGGGACCTGCATGCAGCCCTTGCTCGCTGAACAGATGGGGGCATTCGAGGTGTAAGAACATACTCCTGTCTGTGAAGGGAAAGCGAGCCCGCAGTGTTGTACTATGCCCGGAAATTCCCTGCTCACTCCAGGTGCAGGCTGAGCTGGGTGTTTCCAGCTGATACGCCCTATATGGTCGCAGGAAGAGGCAGGGAGCATGCTGCTACTTCAAGCGGCGGAAAATCCAGAGACTGCGCGCTCTTCCCCGGAGAAACGTTGAAGAGCGTAAAAACTCAGAGTCTCTAGGCTAAACCAGAGGTTAGGCAGGTCTGCTTCCAGGAATGCTGGTACGGGTAGAAAATGATGAGGTAATGTTACATTATGTTAAGAAAGCTTGTAAAGCGCACGGTCATCCGTAGGTATCATGGCGCTGGGAAGGCGGCAGGGCTAACTAGCCGATCCATTCTAGAACAAGTAGGTTTTCAGCGACTTTCGAAACTGAAAATTATTAGACTGATTTTTAAGTGGCGGAGGCGCAAGATCATTCCACCGTAAAGCCGCTGTTGTGTGATTTCTCAGAAAAGACCCATTTAGTTCCCAGACGCTGTCGACCTCGCAAGAAGACAAGTACAGGCGGTCTGAATGCCCCAGTAGATTTCAGATAGGGCCGGAAGCACAAATCTGTCTCCAGGAGACAGTGTAACTGACTCATGGAGACAGGCTTGGACTGGCCAACAGGGAAATGCCCGAATTGCAGGAGCAATATGCTAATGTCGGCCATTTTATTGAGTTACCTCACTGTGCAGCTGGCAGTATTGAACAGTGTTACTGAACACATTCAGTTTTAAATTCACTGTTTGCAACAGGTTTTACCAAAACATCCCTCTTGGGTACTACCGAAACAGTCTATCATGAAAAGGGCAAATTGCCACCTGCGACTGCGGGTCCCAGCCAATTGTATACCACAGCCTGACCCTGCCTGGATAAAGTAGAAAGTTATAACTAATTAACCAATAACCCCGGAGCCCAGCGGTCCTGCTCGTGAATGACCTACTAAATTTCAATAAAATCTATTCAATTAGCAGTGGAAACAAATATATATATATATATATATATATATATATAGAGAGAGAATGAATCGTTGCCACTATGCAGCAATGGGTACACAGTTCAAAGGTTAGATTTGTAACTGGTGACCTGGCACTGTTAGGGTGAGGACACAGCCTGTCTGACTACAAAGCGCTTCCAAAAGAGAATAATAACAACATTTAAAAATGTATGTCCCCCTCTGCCCCATTCTTTCACACCATTCTCTCTGCAGTCCATGATTAGTATTAGCACTGATAGGTCCGCTGACTGCACTGCACAGACAATTACACATGCACATCGCAAAAACAGGAGTCAGCAATCAAGAGTGAGAGGAAGAGTGCACGCGAGCTTGAGAAGGAAGCGGAAAGTGCAAGAGAGGGAGCTCGGTGCAATGGGGCAGAGACTGTTCTGAAGATTAGGGGCAAGCAAAGAAACAGTCCATTGGTTGCTAGCATTGCTCCGCTGAGCGGCACAGTACTTTAGGTGAAATAAAGATCCCTCATAAATGTAAACTGCGAAAAAGTCCCTGTCCTGATGAAGATATGACGATAATAGGCCGGGCGCTATGGCCCGCGCACTCCTGCACCCGGCCTCACAGGCTGCGTGAGCTGCACCCGCATCACCCCATTCGAGCAGCTGCGCTTTGGGCCACTGTGTAAGTTGCACTATATTCCACTGTCACCTGCCCGGCTTCAACACTTAGGACTTCAGGGCACATTAAAATGCAGTACTTTTATATTCGGACTTGAAATTGCTTTTCTCTATATTTTATTTCTGTTCTACTGATCGATTAATCTTAATAGAAACTTTAGTAAGTTGATTAAACCATTCCCCTGCTCTGGACCAACATGCAGCTAAGCTTGGGCAATAACCTCTGCAGTTTATCCGGAAGTCCCTACATCTGTACACAACATGCTGGAACCATGAGGGGCGCAAGCCAAACAGTGGCGTGCTCCACTCTTGCCACAGAAAAGCCCTCCACTGGCTGGCTGTAGAGGACAGGATACATTTCAAGACCAGGACTACAGTTCACAGATGTCTATTCGGGCAGGCCCCGGCCAACCTAAAAGAAATGATCATACAGTATATGCCAGGGCGATCATTAAGATCAGAGGCATTGGGACAGATCATATGCCCTTCCTCCTTCCTTTAGACCAGGGGTGCACAACTGATTTTGACAGAGGGCCGAAAGTACCTTACATGAGGGCTATAGTGGGCTGAAAAGTAAAAGTGGGCGGGGCGGTAGGCGGGACATGTCAGGAGGCTTTTTCAACCCCCAATTTGTATTAAACACATGGAAAAAGAATATGTTTTTGAGGGGTATCGATTTTTATTGCATTTCAAACTTACATTTTGTACTATACATTTTCCATTGTTATCATTTATTTCGATTTAGTTATTGTATATCGCCTGTTTAATTAAATTATATATATTTTATTGACCCTTGATTGTACATTCCGTTATTTTGGACTGCTATAGTTTGCTGTCTGGGTTGCCCAAGAGGAGTATGGCCTTCGCTGAGTCAGGTTTCCTCAAAACAGCAAAGGATGTACATCTCCTAACTGTGCCTGTTTTAGCTTTATTATTGAGTTCACTCTTGGAGTGCAACACTATGCCCCATGGGTCCCACCCCCAACCAAACACTATGCCCCATGTCCCCCGCAGCCCCAACCAAACACTATGCCCCATGGCCCCCTCACCCCCAACCAAACACTATGCCCCATGGCTCCCACCCCCAACCAAACACTATGCCCCCTGTCCCTCACCTCCCAAGCAAACACTATGCCCCCTGTCCCTCACCCCCAACCAAACACTATGCCCCATGGCCCCCTCACCCTCAACCAAACACTATGCCCCATGGCCACCTCACCCCCAACCAAACACTATGCCCAATGGCTCCCACCCCAACCAAACACTATGCCCCATGGCCCCCTCACCCCCAACTAAACACTATGCCCCATGGCCCCCTCACCCCCAACCAAACACTATGCCCCATGGCTCCCACCCTCAAGCAAACATTATGCCCCCTGTCCCTCACCCCCCAAGCAAACACTATGCCCCCTGTCCCTCACCCCCAACCAAACACTATGCCCCATGGCCTCCTCACCCCCAACCAAACACTATGCCCCATGTCTCACACCCCAACCAAACACTATGCCCCATGGCCCCCTCACCTCCAACTAAACACTATGCCCCATGGCCCCCTCACCCCCAACCAAACACTATGCCCCATGGCTCCCACCCCCAACCAAACACTATGCCCCATGGCTCCCACCCCCAACCAAACACTATGTCCCATGGCCCCTCACCCCCAACTAAACACTATGCCCCATGGCTCCCCTTACCCCCAATCAAACACTATGCCCCAAACACACTCTCAAGCATGCACCCATACAGACCCAAATCCCCCCACCCCCCAACTCACCACACACATTCTCAAGCATGCACCCATACAGACCCGAACCCTCCACCCCCAACTCAGCACACACACTCTCAAGCATGCTCCCATACAGACCTGAACCCCCCGCCCCCCAACGCAGCACACACATTCTCAAGCATGCACCCAAACAGACCCGAACCCCCACCCCCCAACTCAGCACACACACTCTCAAGCATACACCATGCACCCATACAGACCCGAACCCCACACCCCCAACTCAGCACACACACTCTCAAGCATGCACCCATACAGACCCGAACCCCCCACCCCCAACTCAGCACACACACTCTCAAGCATGCACCCATACAGACCCGAACCCCCCGCCCCCCAATGCAGCACACACATTCTCAAGCATGCACCCATACAGACCCGAACCCCCCACGCCCCAACTCAGCACACACACTCTCAAGCATGCACCCATACAGACCCGAACCCCCGCCCCCAACGCAGCACACACACACTTTCTCAAGCATGCACCCATACAGACCCGAACCCCCCGCCCCCCAACTCAGCACACACACTCTCAAGCATGCACCCATACAGACCCGAACCCCCCACCCCCCAAATCAGCACACTCTCAAACATGCACCCATACAGACCCGAACCCCCCACCCCCCAACTCAGCACACACACTCTCAAACATGCACCCATACAGACCCAAACCCCCAACTCAGCACACACTCTCAAGCATACACCATACACCCATACAGACCCGAACCCCCCATCCCCCAACTCAGCACACACACTCAAGCATGCACCCATACAGACACAAACCCCCACCCCACAACTCAGCACACTCTCAAGCATACACCATGCACCCATACAGACCCGAACCCCCCAGCCCCCAACTCAGCACACACACTCTCAAGCATGCACCCATACAGACCCAAACCCCCCACCCCCCAAATCAGCACTCTCAAACATGCACCCATACAGACCCAAACCCCTCCCTCACCCCCCAACTCAGCACACACAGTCTCAAACATGCACCCATACAGACCCGAACCCCCCACACCCCCAACTCAGCACACACTCTCAAGCATACACCATGCATCCATACAGACCCAAACCCCCCAACTCAGCACTCAAACTCTGAAGCATGCACCCATACATGCATCTCAACATACACAACACAAACACTCAAAAACAAACATTCATGCACATCCGACACGCCCCCATCTCAACATACACAACAGAAACACTCAAAAACAAACATTCATACACATCCGACACGCCCCCCACACCCATCTCAACATACACAACACAAACACTCAAAAACAAACATTCATACACATCGACACCCCCCATCCCCATCTCAACATACACAACACAAACACTCAAAAACAAACATTCATACACATCGACACCCCCCCATCCCCATCTCAACATACACAACACAAACACTCAAAAACAAACATTCATACACATCCGACACCCCCCATCTCAACATACACAAACACTCAAAAACAAACATTCATACACATCCGACACGCCCCCCAACCCCCCATCTCAACATACACAACACAAACACTCAAAACAGCAGAACAGACCCGACACACAAACACACAGACCACTTACCGGAGACGTGCTGGAAGGCAGGTAAGCTGGAACGCTGGCGAGGCAAGTGGAATCGTACTACGGCTGCCTTGGCCAGCAAGGCTGAAATGCCTTCCGGCATCAAGCCTGACTGGCCACGCCAGCTGTAGTGCTGGCACTCCATTGGTGCAGCACACACGCACTACGTGGCTCGTAGGAGTGACGTGCTGCGTGTGTGCTGAGCCAATGACAGCCAGTGTTTTGTCCGGCCCGGAAGACAACAAAGACTTTCTTAATGGAGGGCGGGCGATGCTGCTTGCGGGCCGCCCTCCATTAGGAAAGTCTTTGTGCCCCGCGGGCCGTATGTTGTGCACCCATGCTCTAGACAGTCAAACGGCCTGGGCCGGACATTCCCGGTGAAAGCGGCCCAGAAATGGAACAGCCTACGGACGCAGCTAAGACAAGAAATGAACCATGCAACATTCAGAAAAACCCTGAAAACAAATGTATTCAAGGGAAGGCTGCTTGACCCAGAAGACTGTACCATTATTAGGCAATGTTTTCCCGTTTTTATATACAAGTCTGAGTCTTTATGTGTGCGCCCCAATGCCTCAGTGCTTTCGGCGCAATACAAATAAATACATTAAATAAATAAATACATTTTAAAAAAGCAGAACAGAACAGTTCTGTCTGTAATCCCTCCGTGGGGGCGGAACTTGCTGGTTTATAATACTTTGTTGGGTTGAAAACTGGGCTGTATGGCGAGGCTAAATCAAACAAAGTGTTATTTTACAGTAGCGAGTACGGCATGGTGGTAATAAATAGTGCAGTGCGGTTGCAAGCCGAACGATAGGCAACAGGACGGGAGCTGGGCGTGCACGCAATGAGAGGCAGAACTTAAGCTGAGAACAAAGAAATGTGCGAATCCGAAGGGAAGGTGCGAGAGCAAATGTACAGAAGCGTGGCCGAGGAAACATGATGCAGCGTTTGAGAGAACGCGACGTGCGCGAGAAAAAAACAGAGGAAATGTTCCGCAGCAAACGCTGGATGCCATTTGCAGAGGAGTGGGGGTGGCACAGCTACAAGGCATGAAGAAAAAACACAAAGAGTTGGCACAAGCCGAAAACATCTGGGCAACCAGAGGTTTACAGATCTGAATAACACATCTTGAGATGGGTTTTTGCCAAGTGGAGGCAACAGATCATAAGACTGGGATTTAACCTTATGCTAACAAAGGAAATACACCATATTAGGAACAAGATGGAACATCCATGCCTCTGTTGTCGCTTTTGTAACCATTTGTATGTGACAGAAACATTGAAGCACCTTTTTTTTTCCTCTGGGACCTTGCATTTCGCACGTTTTTAATCATGCTTATGTGCAAAGTAACAGATTGGCTTTGGTTTCTTTTATTTTCTTGAGTAAATGTGTCCCTTACACTTAGTGCACTCTGTTTTCTGAAAGACCTCCATTGGAGTGATTAAGGACATAAATGGAGTTCTCTTCTATTGTTTTGTAACAATGTCGACTTGTAATCTGAGTATGAATTGATGTTGTTGTTTATTTATACAAGGTTTATTTATGTATTTATTTATTTTTAATTCTTGTGACGCGCTGCATGCCCTTGGGCCTCAGGGCGCACATAAAACAAGACAAGACAGAACTACAAAAAGCAGGAAACAGTTATACCAGAAAAACAGTGGCGAAGAAATAGTTGCAGATTATTCAGGTCTAAGATTAAAGAGGTGTGTTTTAATAGCTTTTTTTAATGATGAAAGGTCGTTGATAAGGCGAATGGAGGCAGGAAGAGAATTCCAGAGAAGGGGTACCTGAGCATCAAAACTAGTGCCCCCAAAATGCACCAGTTTAACTCTTGGTTGAGTAAGCGTAGGTGCCAAGGACGGCGGAAGATTTCTAGTGGGTATATTATGCTTGGCACGATCAGATAAGTATGCAAGACATGAATGAGATAAACATTTGTGGGCAAGTGTGAGGATTTTATGTGAAATTCTTTGTTTTACGGGAAGCCAATATAGGGCTTTCCTGGATGTTGAAACGTGTGTTTGGCGAGAGAGATCAAAAGTTGCTTGCACTGTGTTATTCTGGGTGACTTGCAAAGCTCAAATGTTAAGAGCGGTGGTACCAGCCAGCATACTGTAGCAGCAATCAAGCGAGGAATTGATTAAAGCTGTATAAAGCAAGGCACAGTTCTGTGTAGTGATAAAGGGACAAATGTAGTGTATGTAGTGCCTGGTGAGCTGAAGAACGAGCTTGGTATCATCAGCGTAGTTAGTATAATGGTCCCCCAGGCTGTTCAACAGGTCAAGCAAAGGCCAGATATAGATATTAAACAATAGCGGGGATAAACAGGAACCCTGAGGAACACCGTTTGTGTAATGGGAGAAGAATTTTCATTCCCAACACATACCTGCACAATGCAAGGACCCAGAAATGAAGGAATCCAATTGGATGCTGAGGTGGAGCCATGGGCGACCTCTCCGAGCCTGGTCGCTAGTAGTGCATGATCAACAAGATCGAAGGCTGCAGAGAGGTCTAAGAGCATCAGCAGGGCAGGATGACCCTTGTCTACCATGCCAGCCAAGGTGGACTTGAGGTCAAGCATGGCAGTTTCTGTCCCGTGCTGTGCTCTATAGCCAGACTGTCGCATTCCCAAGTTGTTATGCTCATCAATGAGTGCATAGAGTTGACTATATACCAATGTATCTAGAATTTTGAGGATCAATGGCACATTGGGTATAGGCCTGTAATTGTCTGTATTTAAAAAATACAGCCAACAAAGCACCCCGTTGGCGATCACTTTTGTAATTTTCTTGAATTAAACTGTTATTGGTTAACTGTTGTTGTCAGCATGAGTGTTTCCCAATGACTGTGTGGCTGTTTTTACACAGATTCAATATACGAAAACTTGGAACTGGAAAAAATGTTTACTCAAATGCGACAACCTTAAGATGAATTATTTACAGGTGAGTCAAAGTTGTAAATCAAATCCTCTTTATTGTTCAGACTCTAGTCCAAATCATGTACTACCAGTTTTAACTTCACACTTTGTAAACTTGCTTGAGTTCAATACACAAATTATATTCTGTTAGTGTTAACTTCACAATTTTCATCAATGATAAATCCTTGATCCTTGTGTTTTGATTTCAATATCGGCTCTATTATCATGCATTTCATAAATCTTATGAGTATCCCAACAGTTCCTAGCTCAACACTTGTTTCCCCATTGATAGTGTCAATGGTTCAACAGGAGACTGAACTATATTCTATCAAAAGAAAAATAGAAAGAAAAGCAATTTGTATAGTTTGTCTAAAAATCTTTAACAGAAAAAATAGTTCTTACATTTTGTGAAAACAAATTGTTTGCTGTATGTGAGTAGTTAAAGATTTCTTGACTCACCCTTTTAGTTTATAGTCATTGAATAGTATTAAGTTTTCATAGTGTTCTAGTCCTTCTATAAAGCAAAAATAAAGTTTTCCTTAATAATCCATATTTTGCCTGATATTTATCATTTTCATGCTTATCTGTGTCAAACAAATCACTAAAGGAAAAGAAAAGAAAAAAGATAAATAATCTTTTTAAAAAAAATAATTCTTTGCATCCAGTAAATAATATAAAGAGACAGTGAAAGAAAAAAGTTTTTGGGCTTTGAGTCCTAGCTTTTAAAAATTTCGGATGTCTTACCTTCTTATTTCTCTGTCTTTGTCCAAATGACCTGCTAGACCATGATAAGCTGGCAGCGGGTAACCGAGTCGAGTGATCCATAATTATGCACATTCTCACGCTTTTTATTTGGTTTTTAAAGACGTGGTGACGTCATCACCCACGTTCACGTGATCTCGCATGGCGTGATGACGTAATCACGTTGAGCCGCGTGTTTATCGGCCATTTTTGATTGGGAATCTGAATACGCGATTCCTACCTCGTTGAAATAAAGGATTGTAACAATTGAAAAAAAGCTTGTGATTTTTACTTTCTTTCCACAGAGCTAGTTTTACTTGCAAGGGGGTAGATAGTATTGTTATTAATGAAAAGTTAAGTCTCCAACAATTAGGTGGAATAGATTTTGGACTTGGTTGATGATGCATGATACGTTAATGACATTGTGCGAAAAATATTCAATGGGCAGCTATTTATTATAGCATTATAATGTGTCACTTATAATTTCGATGTAAGAATACAAGAGGAAGGTGTGTAGTGGTTCCTAACTCTATCCCTAATCTATTCTTATTTTTTTAATTTTTTTAGTTAGCCTCTATCAGTAACATAAAGGATCAGATTTATAATTCAAAAATAAAAATTGATTATACCATAATTGTCTAATATTATTGTCTCATACTGGTGTGTACCTGCTATTATTGACTTACCATGTTGACTTCTATAATCAATATGAATGAGATATACACGTTTGTCATTCTTAACTCTATGTACCACCTTGCCAAACATTTGAATTTACAACCAATTATACATTTCTGTATCAGAATTTAGACCTTCCACACATGTGTCCACAATACAAATCCATTTGCATTCCCGCTTCCGCAGTAGTTCTTCTTTGTTCCCTCCTCGGGGGGTTATCACGACTTTCTCCAAGCCGAAAAATCTTTAGTTTTGTCAAGTCAAAAGTAGGATGATTTGTAATAATATGAGTTGAAAGGGTGGATCGGAGATCTTTGTTGCGGATTGCTCACAAATTTTCAAAAATTCTCACCTTGAATTTTCTAATTGTGCTTCCAATATACAATTTCCCACACGTACATTCAATGCCATATATTACAAATGTTGAATTGCAGTTTATCATTTGATCAATTGTTTTTATTTTTCCATTCGGAAGAAGAATATCCTTTTTTCCTTGATGTATATATAAATGGGCATAATTTGCAATGTCCACATTTAAAGGTACCTTTGATGTTAGTTTGAAAAAACATTTTGCTTTCGTTTGGCATTGGAATGAGAAAGCTGGGGCTGACTAGATTTCTAATAGTTGGTGCTTTCCGAAAACAGATACTTGGAGAATTGTCCAAATGTTCTAGCAAACTTGGGTCCGTAAGGAGTATATTCCAATGTTTGTTTAATATATATTTCTTTTTTTAGCTTCTGTGCTGTAGGTTGTAATGAACTGGATTTTTGGTCGTGAAGTGCTGATTTTTGGTTTGTCAATAAGTAAAGAATCTCTTACAAATTTTCTCTGCTTTGCTCATTGCAGTTTTGATGATATTTGATCCATAGCCTCTCTGTTTGAATTTTTGGTAAGTTTGTTTAAGATTGTTTTGATAGGTGAGAGGTGTACTGCAATTCCTTTTAATTCTAAGGATCTCCCCATATGGAATATTATTCATTGTGTGCTTTGGATGATGAGATGTTGCATAAAGGAGACTGTTTCCTGCCGATGGTTTAGTGAACAGTTTAGTTTGGATTTGCGCATTTTCCACAAATAGTTCTAAGTCAAGAAGTTCTATATTAGTTGCACTGACTGTTTTTGCGCAAGAGCGATTATATTGTTTGCTGTTAAGATAAGTTACATAGGTATCCAGGTCTTCAGTATTGCCTTCTCAAATAATTAGGATATCGTCTATGAATCAACCCCAAAATGTTATGTTACTTTGAAAAAGAGGATGTGTCCATGGCCATACCGGCTCTATTATCATGCATTTCATAAATCTTAGGAGTATCCCACCAGTTCCTAGCGCAACACGTTTTTCCCCATTGATAGTGTCAATGGTTCAACAGGAGACTGAACTATATTGTATCAAAAGGAAAATAGAAAGAAAAGCAATTTGGATAGTTTGTCTAAAAATCTTTAACAAAAAAAATATTTCTTAAATTTTGTGAAAACAAATTGTTTGCTGTATGTGAGTAGTTAAAGATTTCTTGACTCACCCTTTTAGTTTATAGTCATTGAATAGTATTACATTTTCATAGTGTTCTAATCCTTCTATAAAGCAAAAATAATGTTTTCCTTAATAATCCATATTTTGCCTGACCTGTAAATAATTCATCTCAAGGTTGTCGCATTTGAGTAAAAATGTTTTCCAGTTCCAAGTTGCTGTAATTGTCTGGAATCAAAGAGTCCAAGTTAGCTTTTTTTCAACAAAGGTGTAATGCAAGCAGCCTTGAGAGCAGGTGGAACAACATCCTCATCAAATGATAGGTTAATTAACTTCATAAGCCAGGGAACCAGTACGACAAGAGAGTCTTTACAGATGTTCGTGGGACTGTCATCACTAAGACATGTGGTGGCCTAAAGGTCCTGAATGACCTTACGCACTTGTTCCTCAGAGTAGTGGCTAAAATTAAAAGATGGTATATCTTTGACATTATTAACAGAGATATTGGGTGTCTTTACCGATGAAGCGGGATCACAAGAGTTTTGAGTGTTCCTGATGTTTTCTTTATGGGCTGCTATTTTGGACATGAAGCCATTATGGACCCCTTGACATTCGACTTAGCATTAATGATTCATTTATTGTAGGGAGTAGCTTTGGCTGATATAATCACGGCTTTAAGTTACTACACTGATTGCTTGAATGCTGTAAGAGTGAGTTCACTGGTGTGTTTTCGCCATGCTCTTTCAAGTGCTCTTTTGGCTTGCTTTGCAGCAATAATGTCTTCAGAAAACCAAGTATTCTGTTTAGTTTCAGATTTGATCATTTTCATTTTCAATCGAGCAAGGTGATCAATGGTCACCTTAATAGAGATGGTTAGATATTCTATCAGAGAAGAGGAATCAGAAACGCTGGCAAGAGGCCGCAGATGTGGGGATAGTAGAGCAGAAAGGTTGGCAGCAGTGATATTCTTAAGATTGCGGGTAAGTTTGCAAATGTGAGGTAAAGAGCTCAATTTAGGTGAAAGATTGGGTAGCTCTGTCATTGCTTGAATGAAAGCATGATCGGACCAAGCACACAGGACTACATTCAGTTGGTGAATTTCAAAATTCTGGCAGATGAGCCAATCCAAAGTGTGACTACTTTTTTGAGTAGGAGTATTGATCCATTGTTTAAGTCCTGTAGAAGTGAGAGAATCAAGCAGAACAGTGCCCTGCTTGTCAAGAAGCTCATTTGCCCAGAAATTAAAATCCCCCATTATTATAATGTAAAGTGTAAGTACATTAAAGGAGGTAGTGGGTCAAGCTTTTATTTTAACCCGGAGTGACTTGCACTCATCAGGTGAGGTGTGGGGCATAACATGACAATCCAGATTTGACTTGCACATCAGCGCAACTCCTCCACCTTTAACTAGAGTACGATCTGCCCTGTAGATAACATACTCGACTGGCGTGGCTATGGTGGGTAGATTTGAGTTAAGCCAAGTCTCAGTGAGACCAAATATTTCAGGATTATGTTTAACATATCTCATCATATGAATGTTTAGATTGTATGTGTAAACAATAATTTGTGAAAGGTTTAACAAACCAATCGACAATTTAAAAATGAATGATGTTTAAAAAAAGATGCGTTTTCAGTATATGTATTTTCCATTTTCTAGAGTTCAATTTGCAGTTGAGACAGCTTTTTTGCAGTTGAGACAGCTTTTCTTGCAGTTGCAGTTGAGACAGCTTTATGGCTCTTGTAAATGAAAAGGAACAAACATGGAGCTGCCCTAGAGGAGAGAATAAAGGAAGCAGAGCAAGGCAATCTAAGATCATTAAGAGATTGACTGGGTATTGGAAACGATGTTGCTTGCGTCATGCCCCCATCGGCTTTAAATTGCACACAATTCAGATCCTCCCACTGCTTGATCATCAAGCACCTTCAAACAACTACTCACTTTTAAGCAGCATTGGCAAAGCCAATGGCTTTGGCTTTGATGTAGGCATGCACTGCTACAAAGACGAGGCCGAGGATGCCCACCACGTAAGATTCCACCAACATCAGAAGTATGTAAATGCAAAGGCACTTCCATTTCAATTGCCACGTTGCTTCCTATCCTCACATGGACCCATCTCCTGAGGCACCGCTTCCATTCCGAGCAGCGCGACATACTGAGTGGGCTGGAAATTTATGTAGGATATTGTATCAAGGGATGAAATACTGCAACACACTCTGCTGATTGAAAAATGTGTTAAATAAATGCTGCATTTTGCATTTCAGTGCCGATTGTGACAGTATCAACAACATCCTGTAAAACAAACATGTACAATGCTCTCATCGACAGAAATCACATTGTGGTAAGTTACTTGTCCATGGTAAATTACTTTGTGGGGGTAAAATAGGGGTTATGGCGGGTAGGGCAGCTAGGGAAATGGAAATAGGTACGGGTGAGGAAAGGTAGGGGGTTATGTGGCAGACTCCCATTAAAATAAAAAAACAAAGTAACCTACAACAAAGTATCTTACCAGAGACCACAATCCCCAATTACTGCTGCATAAACCCAGAGATAGAAGTGTAATATAAATCAGTGGTACGCCGTTCTACTAGTTCGTTTACTTTTTACAGGGTGTACTTGCAGTTCAAAGGCTCTAAAAAAAAAGGCATCCTGGTCCTGGAAGCTTTTTCTTTCTCCCAAGCCAAACATAGGGCTTCATTACACGATATGCGGTAACCATGGCGCTATTAGCGCCATGGTTGCCGCTTGTATTTTACCGTGTCTGCCTTGGTAGATGGCGGAATTACCGCCCTACTCCAAGGTGAGTGGGGGCGGTAATTCCCCATTCACCAAGGCACTTCCCCATTCCCATTTTTGCCCCATAGGGATCAATGGGAATGGGGAAGGAGCTAATTACGGTACCGCAAGTTGCGGTACTGTAATTAGCACCAAGGTCCCTTTGCGGGCCCGTTCCTTAACGGCTGGTAAAACCAGCCGTTGAGGTCGGGTCCCGCAAAGGGACCTCGTAGTAAGGCGGTAAGGGTTTACCGGTACCGGTGCCCTTACCAGTACCGGTAAACCCTTACCGCATTCCGTGTAATGAGGCCCATAGATTCAGCTCGGACTGGACATTCATGCACTGCCCATTTCCCAAGTCGTGGCCAGGCATAGACACACACACACAGCGGGCGCCTGCAGCTCTGCCGACCACCTTACCGACCTTGCAAACAACTGAAAAGCCTTGCAAAGCACCAGTTACCTTGCAAATTTAAGATAGTTAAAGCGAGCAACACAGAGAACCCTTTTAACGATGTGTTTATATATTAATGTCTACTAGCTTGACATGCAAAAAATAAAGTTGCTTTATGTCACTAATCGAATGTTCTCAACCCCATGAATAACGAGCCGGAGGTTTGTGACAAGGAATCATCATATCTGTTGGAGTTTATTACGCAGCTTCTTTTAGTGTGTGTCTTAAATCGCTGAAAGAAGAGTGGGGTTACATAGAATGTTCAGGTGTACATTATCTTGCATTCTGGCACTTATAGTTTACCATTCAGGATGTGAAAATTAAAGCCATTATGACATTCATTTGGCTTTAGATGTTGCTAAAATGATTTACATGTTGTCATGTGGCTTTACTATGCAATTTGTGTATTTTGTAAGTAAACTCTATGAGAGAGTATTATTGTAGGCCTTCAAAACCAAAACTTAAGTATTGGTACCAAGTAAAGCTGGAAAGTATGTGGTCAAATTTGCAGAGTGTTTACAATCCCTGCTTCAAAGTTTCGCCAAAGTGGGTGATCCTAGTCAATTATTTAGTCACACTATGACTTAACTGCAAGCATTTCAGTCCTTATTTCAAACACTGTGAACTTAATCACACTATTTGATCACCCAACACCCTTGCAATGGGACACATTTGACAAGTAGGAAGAAAATAGTGCACACTCATGCTCCACTGTTCCTGAATCCAGAGTCGGACTGGGACGGAAAATTGTCCTTTGCACCAATGAAAAGGTGGCCCACAATCAGGAACTGCCATTCATTACTTTTTGGAAAGATTATTTGGGTACTACTGAAAGGGGAGTTTTTGGTACAATGCAAATAGTGAATTTTAAAGCACATTTGGTTAGTAGCATTGGCTAAAACTAGTGCAGTATCTCATAAAACATGCCCACTTTGGCCCCAAAAAATGCCAATGTTGACAGAAAAAAGTGGCATTGGCCTATAGGCATGTGGGCCAGTCCAAGCCTTGGTGAACCCCAAAGCCGTCACCTAGAATGTCCTGTTGGTGCACTGGCCCTCCCTCAGTCCTATATTGCTTGTTTTGACAGGCAAATATATAGTCCCAGCTTTTATAGCACACCTGCCGCCATTTTCGTACTTTCTAGAAGCTACTGGATCCACAAGCTGCGGGGTAAGAGACTAATACAGTAGCGGTGGACTAGGGCAAGTTTGCTTTGTTACAATGGTGATGTGTGCAGATCCAAACATATTCGTCAGTGTAGGTTTCAGATATTCGTGAAATATCTGGAGCAACTTCAGGCCATTTTTAATTTTGGCTATTAGGTGGTGCTTGTAAGCTGAAAGTATTGCACTCAAGAAAAGCTAGGAATGAGAGGACATGTGAGGAGGGACACTCAATTTGATGGTGTGATTTAGTTATTTACAAACAAATTGACTGCCCACAGCCATTTGGTCCTCATAGCGATTCCCACCCACTACTGGCTCCTCCCTCCCCACCCAAAACATATCCTTGTGGGATGTCTTGGAGCTAGCTCTATCAATCAGTAACATCAAACGTTGGGCTGTCAGTGTTATAAGTAATCTGCTGAGAGTTACGAGTTAATGGCTTAATTGCAGCTGCAAAGGTGGTACAGGTTTAATAAAAATGTCGTAAACAAGTGTGCCTTCATTTCACTTGATTTATATATGTTCCTTTCACTGGGGTCTTGGCTAAACAACATTGACAACATCAACCGTTTTGGCCTGTGTATAGGTATTAGAGAGGCATATGCCAGGCACTCATATCCTTAGATAGTCACACCCTGTTCCAGCTGTTGCATATTATGGTCAGGTAGTACCATTATGACAGTGTGTGGCAAATGCCTACGCCATGCCTACACAAAAGCCAAATCTGTTGTCTTTGCCAATGTTGGATTGAATTGAAGTGACTGCCGCCAGATGATAACTGGCAACTACACAGTGCATTGCCTTTCAGGTACGGGTATGGACTTGCTCAAAGGACAACATTTCTGTTTTGTTTGATTACTGCAATTTACAAATAAAAGTATTCATTAAAGGAAATGAACATTAGAACTGTAAACTGTCATATATGGATGAGCTTCCTATACTTTTCATGTAGAAAAATTACACTGTAAATGTGCATTTTAGTGTAAATGATAATTCACAGATAACTCTAATAGACATGTCCTAAAAAGGTGTGTCACATAGTATCTTCTTTAATTTGCACACACAGGGGTTTAATTTGCACGCACGGTTCCAAAGATTTCTATTTATGAAAGTATTGCTTTTATATTTCTGTCAGGGATGGATCTAGTGACATTAGTTTATTATCCCAGGTAATGTCTAGTCTAGCCGCAAAGCAACAAGAGCCATTGAAAGTTGCAACCCAGAGGTCAAGCTCCAACCAGCCCCGCACACCCACTAACCCTGCTTCCTATTTGTTCCTCCTTTTTGGATGCAGCCAGAATACCACCAGTTCATGTTTTCCACTGCCACCACTTGACAAACCACAAAGCAGTAACCAGCACATTGCGTTTACTCCCACCCAGCATCTGGGGTATAAACCTTCTGCAGGTGGCCCTGCCTTTGGCTGGCAGGGAACTCCTGCGCCCTAACACGCTCAGAAGCGCAGAGCTCCTTTCCAGCCCTGTGTGGTTAATGGCTGCTCTGCTGATGACTTTTGAAGTAAGTTTCAAAGAGTGTCCCAGTGTCCCTACCCACACTTGTCCCGACCATTTGTTGTGGCGAGCACTAGCGACAGAGCAGTCCTCCTTCCCAGGGTTGGAGATATGAACGTCTGCAGACGCAGGTGCTACTGCAGCGTATCGTTCAGTTATTGGCAGGCTCTGAACTGCAGACGCCTGGGTCGCTAAGCATGATGGGAGGCCGGTCATCCAAACCCAATGCTTGCCAGTTATGAACTCTTCATTCAAACTTTGCAGATGCATATATATGAGCTGACCCACAGGCATTTCAGGGAATGGGTATTTATTCTCTGAGGGGATAATTCCCCCTCATTCCTTCTGAATTTCATATCCCAAGTACTTAACAGCGAAGATAAAAACAATAAAAAAAACAGCAAGTAGGAAAAGAGGTGACTGACAAATCATGAATGGAGTGGGCTGGTTTCGGGGTTAAGCGCTGAGTGAATGCTAAACCGGGGTTGCCAATAATAGTAAAACGCCAATAAATTCTACCATCCCTGCTTATATTGAAGGTGCATAAAACAGCTACAAATAAACTGGACGAGGGAGGGCACTGCAATTATACTGCAGTCCCATTATCCTTCTCCACTAGGCATAATCCCCCTATACAGTGCATTGAATTGCGTGTATGGAGAATTGGAAAGAACCCGTAACCTGCAGCGAAATCGAACAAGATGCAGTATGAAATACACCTCTAGCAATGACATACACACTGTAGAATTATATTTATATACACCTCTAGCAATGACATACACACTGTAGAATTATATTTATATGGAAATCGACAGCAGAATCATTTTGGAGTATTTGTCTGTCTCGGACCAGGTGGCTGCTCTCCTTCACAAAATTCTGAAACAACAAAGCATGATGACAGCAACCAAACTATTAGCAGGGATGGTGAAAAATGAAACAGACATGGCATTGCTAATGCATGAGTGTCTTGAAAGCAACTCCAGGCATGTCTTACTAAGAGCACAACAAAAATATCTAAGAAAGAGGAAACTGTCAATGAAATCCGCGAAGGGGAGTCACATTTTCAAACCCAAGTCTCCATAGACTTCTTATCCAGGGCATGCCTGGCAACATGGCTCACTAGAAGTTTGGAATATGTTTTACTGCAGTGGCTTTTTCAATTAAAGTTAAACAGACATCCTTCATCGATGGCACGCTTAAAGAGACTTTGCCAAGCCACAGATGCAAACATTATTTTAAGTCAATTTTTATGAATGTTCTGGCTTCTATTACTTTCAGGGAAACCTATATTACAGGGAATAAAGGACCAGTCAGCAACCCCAAAGAAGGCAAACCAGGGATCCCTACACATTATCCCCAGACCTGCAGGATTCAGGAGCCACTGGCTTTTAATTGTCAACACTGGAGTGGAACGAAAATGGACCCAGTACCCAAGAGCCCTTACTGCTGCTTTTGAGACCGGTCTTCCCTACACCATCTTATCTCCTGCTGCAATGGTAGCCCGTTACATGGCAGTGATGGATAGTCCTGGAACGGCAGGGTTCCCAGCTGTACGCTGGCTTCTCAGCCGGGAACACACACAGTTATAGGAGATGGACTCTGGGTGGAGCCCAGAAACTGCACGGTCTGATCTTCCCTGGTTCGGTGTGGCTCGCTAGTCCTTGCTGTTCCTCCATGATGACTTCCATGTCTGAGGAATGTGAACTGATGTGGTTTGGTGAGACTTGGGTTAGTTTGGTCCTGTAACACCATCTAACTTTCCCCCAGAAAGTTGTACAATAAACATGCTTTATGTACAACCGTGTACTCACTTCTTAGGTGGTGGGCCTGTTTGGTTTAAGATGATTAAAGGTCCATCCACGCAAAAATGGCCTTCATTTTAACTGTACAACTTTTCAGAACCACTATACTATTTTCCGCACATGTCCCCTCTGCAAACCTTGTCTTCAAGTGCTTCTAAGTATACCAATACAAGGCTATCCATATAATTGTATCCCTACTAGTCTATCCAACATCCTCTTTGTGTACAATGCAGTGCTCTGCTGCTTCACAGATAGATTTGTGCTGTCTCAAAGTCACCATATACATACATACCTACAGACATACATAGATGCATACATACATACATAACTACATAGCCGAATACTGATCGATACTTTTTGCTAATATGTGCCTTTTATCCTGAATAGTCTTAGAATGCACCTTATTAGGGTTTCCAAGCCAAACTCAATCCTAGCTGAAAAGTAGAAACGTATACTTTTTTTTTTACCCGGGCATGTACCTTTGCAAAAAGTGTCAATTATTTGTGTACTAGTGAGCACTTTTTATGAGGTATTACCTCTGCCCATGTTCCCAATAAAATAATTTCACTTAAAATATCCTTCCATGTGTGGTATGTAAAGAGTGAACCATTCCCACTAAGAGAAACAAATCCTCTGTGTAAAGAAGCAGATGGACGGCTTGACTCCTAAGTAAAGGGAACCAGATCAGTCCTACAACTAAATGAATGATCCAACAACAAAGCATCAAGTATAGATATCCAAGCAGTGGCACTGGCCATGGCCACAACAAGTCCTTAACCTCGAATACACCAATGCAGAGCATAACAGGACAAATGGAACCGCGCTGACAAGAGACGACATTAGGGACACAGCTGGTCACTATGTGCATAGCCTGGATAATTCCTGAGAGGGATTCCATCATACAAAATGGCTGACTGCAATCTATCCCAGAACTACCTGCGATACTCTTAATTTCCTGAGGCAGGGAAAATGTATGCAGCCTTAATTTGATCAACTGTGCAAGGGGAGCATTCGTTTGCAGATCGAGAAGGCCCTGTGTGCGTGTGGCACAATACAAAACACAGATTAAATTGATACATTGACCTGAAACTACAGCATAGTAGGAATGCAGTGATATGGAAAACGGCCTAAATACACACCAAGGCTAGAGGGCAACTTAGAATGAAGAATGTTATCAACAAATGTACATTTCCTTTAGCAAACAGTGAAAAGCTGGCAATGCCCCATCTAGTGTTAGTGTGATTGGTGGGAGGACAATATCTTCCACCCCGCCACTCCATGCGCCACCTCACTGGGTTCAAGCATTGTACTAGTCTACCGAGCAAGTAGGACACACATTATTGCTCGGCTGTTTCAGGTGGCAAAAGCCCCCCATAGATCAGAATACAGACCACCCTTCTTCATAAAAAGGAACTCCATTCTAGCTACAGAACATTTTGTGACTAGTATTATGGTTCCAATGCAATTTGGGGAGGCCCTGGTGCTGAAGCCATACTTCACCTCACATAACCCTATTAGGAGCAAAATCCCTTCCCTTTCTAAACCCAGGCATTGGATCCCTGATCTAGTCTCTGCATGCAAATGGTATGATGATGTCATCAGGAAGCGCCAAGAGAGTCACTAGCGCCACTCACCTCCAGTGTCCTGCTCTCACCTTTGGAATGAGTTACCCACCTCACTCCACGACTGAAATCTCTGCACTGGCTCCCAGTGGCTGCGAGGATTAATTCAAAACCCTCTGCATTGTCCACAAGACCTTCTGGGGCCTCGATACCTTCAACTCTCTCTTCCTAAATATCTTCCTTCTAGAGCACTTCTCTCATCTGCCTCCAACTCCCTCAGGGTCAGTCGCTTCTCCAAGCAACGAGTTTGTGGTAGATCTCTTTCTTCGGCAGGAGCCTGCCTCTGGAACAGCCTCCCTGCCTCACTGAAACTTGAGAAGAACCATCTCCAGTTCCAGAAGCACCTCAGGACCTTCCTCTTTGCTTCTGCTTTCTCTCCCCCTCTCCCCTGCTGAACTCCTGACTGTGACTGAATTTGCACTGGTCACCTGGCTACCCTCTGTTCTCGGGCCCAGGTCCCCTCCCTGACACATGCACACCTGCACTGTCCCCTGGCAACCCCTCTGCACTTGGGGGCTGTTCTCTGTATGCATACAGCCCCCTACCAGCACCTGACACCTGATGTCTGCACTTACTCCTGCACTTGCTTCCACTTGGCTACACTTCTTATTTATTTCATTTATTGTTTTTTTTATTTATTTTACTGTTATCGTATGCACTGCACTGCTCCCTCCCTTTCGTATTAGAGTACGTTTTGCCAACCACTTACTGGTGGCAGGTCTCTTGGTGACTTGACTTAAGGATATATCCCCAAAGGGTTCTCCTATGGTCATAGGATAGTCTGACGGCTTCCAACAGTGAATGGTTCCTTGCATGTATTTAATTATTTATTAACATTGATAAAGCACGCAGCAGCCCTTGGGCATAGTGGCGCTGTTACAGACATAGTTGCTGGTTACTGAGGAAAAATACTTAGTTATATGACAGTGAAGTATGAAAAGAAACAAACAATGGTAAAAGGAAATAGAGACATGCTGAGTAAGGTAGGCGAGGGGGTAGAGGGAAGCGGGGGGAGAAGTTAGTTAAAGAGTGTTGTTTTGAGGGTTTTGTGGAAAGCTTTGAGGGAGGTTTCGGCTCTGAGTTCCTTGGGCAAGGCATTCCGAAGTTTGGGTGCTAAATGTGGAAAACCGATTCCCCCTGCTTTAGCTCTTTTGATGGGAGGTATGCGCAGTTGGTTAGCGTAGTGTCTTCTCCTGGGACGAGAGGCGGTATCTCTAGTGATAGTTTCGGATAGGTAGGGTGGGGCAGTGAGGCTGAGGCATTTGCGTGTTAAAGTGAGGGTCTTACATACTGACCTTTACTCTTCTGTAACTTGTGCCCAAACTACTAATCCTTATGGTGTTCTTACTTCCTCCTCCTTTGCTCCATTAGTCTCCATGTCAGACAAATAAGCCTGCCACTGATTTATGTTTAACAGGGTGTAGAGAAATCCCTACAGTCCCTCACCTGAGCCAGTAACCCCTAATTGATACTCCTGGGCCCTCAGCATCCAAATAAATTCCTTGTGCTTGCAAGATGAGCAACTGACACTCTTCCCCCCTCTTTGTGGTTCACCCTTACCCTGGTACATACAAGATCCCCCAAGAAAGCTGGATATTGATTGTATCTTGGAATATTGCGGGCCTAATGCCCAAGTATGATCATCTGAGCTGGCAAGACTATCAGCCATGTCTCCATTATTTGTTTCCAGGAAACCTGGTCATTGGCCCAAGCGTTGAAAACTGAATACCAGTGTTTTCAAACCCTAGCAATCAAGAGAGGTAAAGGCATACCAAGCAAGGGGCTGAGAGTTTGAATGCGCTTGAATCTAGGTTTTAAAATGGTAAAAAGTAAATTGTCCGGATTTCAAGTATTTATCTTTCCACTCAAGCAGAGTTTTGAAAATGATACTTTTAAATATTTATCCAAGACCTAGAGGAGGGAAAGTACACTTAATTTCAGTTGAGGGCTTAGATACACTGGTCACCCAACCAAAAGCCACTTGTTGTATAGACAACGAAGTGGTAGCTTTGGTTGTTGGGGATTTTAATGTGCAGTTCAAACCACTATCTATAGTGAAGTGCACCCTCGATGCAGAAGACGCAGGTTGGGCTGTCCTAGATATAAGGGCCTCTTTACGAGTTGAGTGGTATTCTGACTAATCTGCTGGAGAATACCGCCCAACTGAATTACTGTTACTGCCACTTGGTCCGGTGTAAATACTGTTGGATTACAAGTGGTGGTGGCGGTGTAAATCCCCATTTTTTTATGAGTCCATATGGGGCTTTTTTGCCGGAATTACTGCAACATTAATTCTGCTGTGGTAATGCTGCTGGTTTTGCTGATTTTTCAGCAGACAGCTGCAGGGTTCACCTTCAGCATGCTGGAGGTAAATCCTCCATTCCAGGGACATCCTCGTAGTATGGCAGAGTGGGAATATTAGCGGTAATTCTGTTACCGTCAATTTTTTCCCACTCTGCCATACTTGTAATGAGGACCACAGTCTGTTCTCCTCCTCGACGAACCCATCAAGGCACCCTCCACAATGCTTCTAAAATGGCTGAGCTCCACCTACACGCAGTCAACTGTCAATGTTACAGTGACCAACTTTTTGGAAGAATTCTTTTAAGTTCTTACATTGATTATATTTTGGTCAATCTGATCAGTTGGAGGTTAATGTACGAATCGATAGTGACACAGAGACTGCAGAATGACCATGATCCAACAGTTGTGGACTTATTGTAACCTATTAATGCCAGCTTTCATCAGGCAAGAGCAACTTCTGATCTCATTGCACCTAGTGGTAGGCGGGCTATAAGATTGAATACACTGGATTGAACACACATTCCTGAAATTAATTTCACTCTCATTCCTTTTTTACTTATGACGAGGAGGCAAGGTTCACAGGAAGAGTAGCCATAGACCGAATGTACCAATTATTCTTGGTATCAAGTATTAATATCGCCACATATATGGTCGCTGTAAATAATATCGCCGGGAAAATGTCAATGCGATATTATTTGGGTGACCATATATGTGGCGATAGGGGCAAAAAAAAAAAACATTTAAAAAAAATTATAATAATAATTTGGATGTTCCATGCAATAATGTCGCCACAAAAAACGACAATTTTTCGGCGATATTTTTGTATGGCGATATTTTTGTGGCGACATTATTACATGGAACCTTATTCTTGTACTCCTTTGCCCGTCATGTAATCTCAACAGGTATTCCACCCGTAGCAATTTTAATGATCCTAATTCTTGGTTCGATGATGACTGTAGAGATGCTAAACAAGCCCTTAATATTGAACTAAAAACCAACAACAGCAATAATCTCCAAGTAATAGAGCTGAATATAACTCCCTAATTTAAAGGGCAAAACAAGAGGCTTTTGAGCAAATGTGAAATGCGTTGCTGTCTGTGGCCAATGAAAAAGACCACAAACACTTCTGGTATATCATATCATGAGGCCAGCCAAGACTGAACTTATTAGCCCTTGATGTAGTGATGGTTCTACATTATTACAACCAAGCAAGTTACTCTGTGGTTATTTACTTCGCTGCAATCACTGTAAATTATTTTTTCACATTTTTTTGATTGGGGGTATCCCCACGTACCCCACCTTTCCCTTCCCTTCTCTACCACCCCCGCCCAAACCCTCATTTTACCCCTTAACCCTTAAATACGTGTACCAGATTTGAAGCAATTCGAAGTGTTTGCAACAAAGTAAATGAACACAAAGTAATTTACTTTGTTGAAACAACGGGAGACCAAAATGATCCCACCACAGACCTGGAATTAGCATTTCTTTACATGGAGGTTGCGATGCCTCTGATTTTGCCCCTCTGTCACTATGTGAATCATCACTAGAATTGAGTGAAATGGTAGTTTCAGCTGCACTTAAAGCTCCAGAAGCCAAATAAAGCATGTGGTCTGGATAAGATTGATTTTGATCTTTTGGGCAAAAATTTTACATTTTTGACTCAGAAAGATGTTTAATGATATCAACGCTCAGAGGACTGTCTCCAAAGGCTAAACTACAGCTGAGATTGTTCCCCTTTTTAAAATGGGAGATAAATATTTATTTAGAAACTATCAAACTCTCTTCATAGTTGATAGCCTTGCTAAGGTTTTCGGGAAAATGTTGTTAAACCGCCTTGAAGAACGGGTTGACACTAATAACTTAATTTCACCCTTCCATGTGTGATTCAAACAGATCAGAAGCACCATTGATTGGTGTTTCATCTTAGCTGCTCTTACACATAATTGTGCTAATTATAGAAGATCCCATCTATTCTACTTATTTGTAGGTTTTACAATAGAGTTGGTCATGTGCTGATGTATTGAGAGACAACCATTAACCTGGTGAGTTCCTTCCGCCCAATCAAGGTGCTAAACCATAAATAATGTATTTTTGTTCAGCTAACCCTAGCTATGCCCCAAACAGAGGAGTGTAGATCCCTCCCCTCTGCCAACAATGAGCCAAGAACCAGGCCGGGGTATAGAAAGAATATATATTTATTTAAATTATATATTCACCACAAATAGTTACACGCGCTACCTTCTCTGTGGCACAAAACAAAGCTTCAATACAAAACACACTTTTTCTTTTTTGTCTCAGGGATAGGGAACACAGGCCAAATAAACAGGTCAAACCTTTTGTCCCACGAACCCCTTTGATGGCAAAATTAAATAATACCTTGGAACATTAGTAACTCCTAAGCATTCACATTTCTTAATACGAGCTTAGTTTTAAAACAAATGCACAGCTGAAATCACACAGACTTTTGAGAATACTTTTCATTGATAGAACCCTTCTTTCTTCTTCACCCCAAAACAATACAATATCCTTCTACTAGTAGGGTAAGTTACTCACTCTCAGGAAAGAGTAGCCATTATTGAATGGAGAATTCCACTTGATTTCACTTGGCAAGCACTTCTCTCCCCAGCACCAAAAACCCAGGCTTTAGTTATATTTAGCACCTCCCTGTTTAAAGGCAGGGTCTGGGGAGTGGGGACAGTTTAGGATTTTCATTTCTGGACAAGGGCACCCCTTTTCTTTCGAGAAGTCTAGGGTTGATAGGAAGAATAGATGTAACTAGTTTTTTTAATCACTATAAATTAAGTTACTGCTAGGAAAGAGGATGAAGGTTTCGAACTCCCCTGAGTTCCCCTTGCATCAATTTATATGGGAGTTGATTAGATGAATATTCAGTCAAATATGCTCGGGGTCTACACAGTTTGCCTCCCACCCACTATTAAGGGAAAATATTATGGCAGGCAGATCCCCCACACACTTGGTTTCATTTGGGTTCATCTACTTACATTGGAAATCTCAATTTTTGGTGCTCAAGGAAAGTCAGCAGGGCTCCTCTTTTGGAAAAGTGCAGGGATCTGGTCAAGCACTTTAGTCAAGATAGCCACCAGCATCCATCCCTCATTTGGCTCTCCTTAACCATAGGGTCCAGTCAGATGTTAGGCTTTCGCAGTTGCCGTTTACCAGGTGAAATACTCCTGCAGCAATCTGGACTCCTTTCCACCCAGGTAATGTCAGGCTTCACCCAGATGGATTATAGGCAAGTCTCCTTCAAGATTTTTAGGCAGCTCTCCCAGTTGTTTTTTAGGCAAGGGTGTCGCCTCCCCATAGAGCGAGTTTTTTTTTTACCCTATAAGCTACCCCGCTGAAACATTGAGATCAGGAGGTGTTAACTTATTAGCACTGAATTTTCATTGGAAATGTATGGTCCTCTCTTCCTCCAAGGTTTCACCCAAAAAGTCACAACATGACAAAATATGCAATTTCCAAATAAAAGTCATATTATCTATATAGTAGCAGTACCCTCCCTCCCCCGGCGTTGCCTGGGTCTGCAGCTGACATGCACGTGGAGGTCTGCTATAGCCTTGTGTATGTTATATTATGTCCTAACCTTCTATTTTTGAAAAATCGGAAAAATCAGCAATCTCCCGAAATCTCCTATACTGACAGCAGAGGGCCAGGCCTCACTCTGCCCCTGTGCAGGGTGAATGGGTGGAGTTGGTCAAATGTCACTATCCCCAGTACACCCCAGACTGGTATGATGAACTTGTGTCCTAATTTCTTATTTTTGAAAAAGTAGCAAAATCGTCAATCTCCCAAAATAGCCTAGACTGATAGCACAGGGCCGGATCCTGCCCTGTGCAGGACGAATTGGTGGGGTTAGTAAAATGTCACTATCGGCAGTACACCCCAGACTGGTATGCCGACCTCAAGCCAAAATGTCAGCCCACTCTTATGGGGCTGGAGCCAACCCCAAACATACAACACACACACTTTCACAAGTATATTATATATATATATTATGTTCTCCTAATCTATTTCGCAGGTATTGCCCATAGGAACTGTGGTTTTTCACACTTTTCACAAAAATGATAATAGTTAATAGTGTAAAATGTTCTACCCAGGTATCTAATTTAATAATCCAACAGCTCCCCACTTTTTGAATTCCGAACATTTTTTGGGGAAGCTAGAAACACATTTTTGATTATAACTTGAGTCCCAAAAATCAAATGTAGATACAAATGACATCAACATGACATGCTCGGAACAAGCTTTAAAATGGCATGTATCCCATTTTTGTGAGTATCATGGTTCAGATGTTACTGGGTAAAACGTTGTTTCTGATATAAGATTATGGCCACCTATATACATATTTATTTTTAAGTTTCATTTCTCTTGAAACATGTGTTCCAGGCCTCTCTGCTCTCTGTTGACAGGCTGGTATAAAATGATTACTCATTCTAGTGAATTCTAAAAACGGAGTTAATGGATGCTGAAGAGATTTTATCTCCAAGCCAGATGGGTCTCTGATGTCCTGTGACACTTTTAATGGCAGGCCATCTCCCAGTCAGGCCAGTGATAGTCCACACAATTTCTTGAATTTGGGGTGTTTTACAAAGCTCATTACACTTAATAGCAGTCTCTCTGTTTATCGAGCACCCCAATAAATTCCTGTAAAGCAGGAGCAAATCCCTTCTGCTCAGGCCTGGAAGATTCAAAGCAATTGTCTTTCAGAGAGACAGAAGAGCATAGCATGTAATGGGGGAAGAAGGTTTCTCATAATATCTTTCTTTAGACATGAGGTCTTCCTGTTATTTGTAACATGTTTGCACATCACTGTTCATTTTATCATCATGATATGTTCATTCTTAGCAACATTTTCCCCATATATTTATTATTTCAGCTTCATCACATGCAAGGCCCCAGCAGAAAGTATATTTCTTTTGTTTTATAAACAGCCTTTTTTAATGTGGTAGATGCAAGTAAAATGCTGCTGTTCATTAAACATACACAATGTGTCTTCCCAATGCCTCTCTGCAATCGGGCTTCACCTTTAACATGCTCCTTGTTTCAACTGCAGAAGTACATGTATTTGAATTTGCTTGGCACATTCGCAGTGTTGATGTTTTAAGACTGGCTTGTCACTCTGCCAGTATGTCTTTCCATAGGATGCGTGCATTTCGCATTACAGGCCTAACCTGGCCTTTCAGTTCATATCATTCTGGGGCTGTAATTAAACCCCAAATACTGAGTTAACCGCCTTCGACTATGGGAATTTATAATTGAAAAAAGATATTCTGTGCGCATTGTAAAGATATTTCAAGCATTCCATAAAAAACAAAGTGGCTAGGGTGTGTTATGGCCAAGGCGGAGAATGCATGATTATTTCGCGACAGCATGTAGTGTCCGTCAAGGATGTGTCCTTGCTCCACTGCTCTTTCTATTGAAAAGCAACAATTTAGCAACCCTTATTGAAGAACAGAACTGCGACACTCCCCTAGTAGGTGGCACCAGGATAGCCATTCTGCTTTATGCAGATGCCATATTCATTTCTAAATCTTTGCGAGGTATTAAAAAACAGCTGGAAGTCATCAAACCATTTTGTAATGACCAATCCCTTGTTGTTAGTCTGGATAAAACTGTTATTATGCCGTGCCATGTCCAAAATCCTATCAGAATAAGACTTTATTATAACAGGCCTCCAATTAAACAGGTCCCATTCTTTGATTAGCTAGGGACCAGGTTCTCGTCTAATGGTACATGGGAAGCGCATTTTGTTTGCAAATAGCTAGTTTTCAAGCATTGTGCTGAGGTAACTTTAACTTTCGCAAAGAGATTTGGAGGAAAAGGAATTCTTCCAACAATAGAAGTATGCAAAACTCATGGGCCCTCAGTTTGTCAATACAGAGCAGACTGTTGGGGCTTCACCCCATCCTTGCATTTAGATGTAAATGAAAGGTCTTGTTTTAAAAAAAACTTTTTGATCCCTCAAAGTGCCCCCACAACACCATTATTTTTAGAATTAGGTATTTTGCTGATTGAATACAATGTCATACAGTGTGCTTTTACGGCCTATTATGTATTGGCTTGGATTTAATTCTTAGGAAAAATTGTTTCTACACAAAAAGATCATTCCAGAATTAACCGAAAATATCACTAGGCAGCGATGGAAATGGCTAGCGCTTGTTAAATCACTTCTTGTTAATTTGAAGCAAGCTTACACATGGTATGTAACACCTTATAGCATAACATTGTATCGTTTCCAAATCAAAATGTAATTTAATGATTGCGCTGTGGCGCATTTCCTCTCCGCAAAGATGGATAATTCACCCTCACTCGACTGACTATCTTGCCATTAAAACTACTTGGGGTTTGCGAAGCGTATTTTAATTGGGTGGTTGACCCTAAGAAGAGAAAGTTTTACGCTAAATTTAGAATAAACGTCCTTCAGTTAACCATTTTTACTGCAAATTGGCGTGCAACACAATCTGTCGAGGGAGCTTTGTGTAAAACTGTTGTTGAAGATGTGAGGCATATATTTCTAGAGTGTACTTTATCAGAAAGTAAGGAAAAGATATCTTCTATATTGTATAATTACTAGTCGGATTCTATCTTCTGCGGAAGCAATAGTTTTTTTTTATCAGGCCTTTCACCTGAGGTGGCATTGGCAGCTGCAAATTCCCTTAGCATGACATGATACCTTAGGTCGAATTACATTAAATTGGACCGTGATTTTATTATATATTTAATTATATTAAGCTATTACTTAAAAAAGAAGCAACAATCAACTGTTAATTCACCAGCTTTGCTATGAATTATTTTTGAACTGGAAACTAACAGCTGTTTGGTGAGTCTGTTTTGCTACTTTGCCCGTTAGCTCGAACAGCATTTTACTTGTGTAAAAGTATTATCTGATACATTTTTAAAGATGTTTTGTTTTTAAATTACTTGTGATAAAATGTCCCAGTTTGGCAAACTATATTGTTATAGTGTTTTTTTTAGAGATGTAATATTTATTGAAAAGGAGAAGAGCTTGTTCAGGTGGTAAAAACCAAAAAAAGGGGTGGCAAGAAAATGTGCCACTGACGTCATACTTTCTGTTAAAAAATTACACCAGGGGCCTGAATCTCGTCACACCGTACAGTGGAGTAACCCCGATTAAGTTAATAAAGCCAAGGACTCACTTATCTGAACGCACAGGCCCAAGATTAACAATACCAGAATATAATGCACTAACAACATAGACTGGCAATAGTCGCTGGTGAGTAGAATTCAACACAATGTGTGATAATATTAAAAGCGTGTAAATGGATATCAAACTAATCTAATGGCAGGCATCAGTCACTTGGGAGGAGTGCCTGTTTCTACATGTGTCTGTTAGATCAAAAAGGACGCGTGGAATCTATTCGGGGGGCCTGCATTGGTTCTGAGTTTTAGATTGTACTGTGTGAACTTGTCCACACTGTGGAGGATATTTTGTCAAATCCAGGAATTATGTTTTGCATTTCGTCTCTTAGTTTACAGCAGGCGCGCCCGGAATAAACATCACAGTGAAGAAGCAAGTATGGAAAGCAGCATTGTGCGTGCCATCTATCTGTGGCCTTGCATTTCCTATCCGCCTTAGAAACAACACAAACAAGAATTGGCAAAGCAAAAGTTGTTGGCTTTAATGTAGGCATTTGCTTGGGACTGCCATAATGTTACTACTGGCCCCAAGGTAGAAACTGCTTGAAAATGATGCAAGTAAGTGGGAATATGATGTCAGTGTCTGGAAAACGCCTATCCAATGCATATATGCAAGCCAAAACTTTTGGCTTTTTCAATGCTTGCTCTTAACAGGAATTCAGTGCAATGGACAGATCCAAGGACAAACATATTACTTATAAATCGAGTGGATGAAGGCACACTTGCTTAAGACATGTTTGTTACCCCAGGGGGATATTTACAGTTGCAATTAAGCCACTGACTTTCAGAAGTCTGCTTAGAAATAACAATTGCAGCCCCATAAACCCTAAAGTTTGATGTTACTGAGTAAAAGTGATGGATAAAAGAGCGCCCAGGTGGGACGGTTGTAGGCAGCAAGAGAAAGGTTGTGGGTGGGACTGGCCATATGTATTAGAATAGCCCTCGGTAGTCAAGAGTGGGCAAAAAGCCCAACAACCGTGAGGCTGTGTCCACTTTCTAACATCCCATATTCTTCTTTATCTATAATCCTTAGCCAATAGTTTTAGCTATACAGTTTGCTATGAAGGGCCAACTAATAGCGAGAACTAAACGTCAGCTGCTACCTACTAGATTTAGAAAAAATGTCAAAAACACAGGACAGCCTTTCAATATTTGAAGCGAGAAGAAAATGTTCAGCTCTTTGGGCTAATGTGCCTACCGACGCAATCTTTGAACAACCTCTGGGTCACAAGCGTAAACCTCAGCAAAGAGATTCAAAATCAACACTGGCTGTCAAAGTCAACTGGTAAATCATACAACAGAATTTTATATTTCAGGCCAGCAAAGCACTGCAGCATAGGTTTCCTGCATAATCACTGCACTGTATTATTATCACAACAGACAGTTCTAGCACACTTCACTGGGCTCCTGGTGTCCTTTACGACGGACGGCCCAAAGCTGAGGAGAGTGTTGCCGGTAACTGTCTTGTCCTTGGTTTGGTTCAGAGACTCTCTGGCACTTCCCAACTAGGAAGCTTGCTGAAGAGCCTAGCAGGGCACACACAGTGTGCTGGATGGTTACCGATTCTGGAGCTGCTGGTGGGTCTTCTGGATTCAGTATCTCCCTCTGTTCCCTGGGAGACATTTAGGGGAGGGATCTTGCTGCCCTCTTCGAAGTGCTGGCCTTCCTTCACTGGCGGAAGCTGCATGGCAGACTGTACCTTTAGCCAGGGTCCAATGCTAAGTTCTTCTTGCTACTCCTTGCAAAGTCTTCAGATGATCTGCCCAAAAGAGGGGCTCGGCCCTCTTTTAAAGCCAAACGGGCCACAGTGATTGGTGTAGGCTCTACCTTAATGAACCAATCCTGGGTACCCCACCAAAAATCTCCTGTATGCATGAGGTCATAACCAGAGTGCTTTGCAACAGAAAAGGTAAAGGGGTGAAAACATGTAATACTAAGTCCCACCCATCTTCCTGTCTGTTGTTGATCACAGGGTCTCTCTTGTCAATTGAGCTCTCTGTGGTTCCTGATTAAAGCGGCAGGTCTCCATTGAAGCAGTGGTGAGAACAGACTTTCTGTTTCCTGCAAACCACATTCTGATACCTTCTGAATGGGGGCCCCCTGCAGGGGTTGCCTGCTGTAAACACATAGTCTCAGATATGACAGGTCGCTGCCCTTGATACTGAGAGGTGGGAGCTGGCTTCAGGTTGACACAGTGCATATCAAAGGTTGTTGGGGTTTCCTGTCTCCTTTGTTAATCCTGCAGCCAGGCCCCACATGGGCCTGTTTGAATTGGTTCTATGCTCATTCATCTACCGTTTTTTAAAATATTAGCATTTTTTTATTTGGGCCCCCTAATCCCTCCTCCCCTATTATTAATTCCCTATACACCATTCCACCCAACCCCTTATATGCCCCCACCTCCCCTAATATTTTTCGAAGATTTTTTTCGGCAAAGATGTTTAGGCAAAAAGTGCAGTGGAAAAAAATGGGTGATGAATGAACATTGTACCGTTTGAATTACCTCTGATTAATATGCAAAGCTGCCACCAGCAGAGCTAACCAAGGATAGGACACATCCATGAAGCCTTTGCTAGTTCATTAGCCTAGCAATGGCAGGAGGAAAATGTTGCCCTCCCCCTTCTGAAATGCCTTGAGGTGCTCTTGACTGTCATATCCCAACTAAATTTTACCGGGTGGATGGCGCCTGTAGGCTGTGTTCACCACGGGTACACAAGTCTATGCATATGTAGTGCGGTGAGCATAGGAAAATGTGTGCGGATTAGCCCCACACATTTTCCGGAGATTCATCTATCATCATTCAATTTCTTTTAAAATTTCAAAAAACCCAGGCGAGCTCACACCCATCGTGCAGATTGTCAAATTCCTCACACTGACACATACATCAACGACCCAGCAGCCTCCGTTTACAGACAGCAAATTAAGGGACATAAATCTCTGCTGAGAAATCTTTTCAGCGTGAAACACAAGTGCAGCTCTGTTGGTTGACGTGCCTGGTAATAAATGTATCTGGGAGAAAACCGCGGGTCACAGGATTGAAACCCATAGGACCGACTCACTCTTGCATCCTCCCAGTTCGTAAAATGAATCCAAGTGAATTAGGTAATAGCAACACCTGATGTTTACAGTCCTTTCTTAACACAAGATTGTTAGCCCCAACCATGTATATAAAAAAAATTGAATTCTTATCAAACATTAGTCGGTATTACCTATATAACAGAAAATCCTTTAAAGGATATACCAGATGGTCTGACAATGGGACCAGTAGTCATCCAGAGGAAATGGTTAATACAGCTTTATGTCAATGGCTACCCGAAAGGTAGGTGCCTCCCACATCCCTCCATGCTCTATGACAGAGGTTTGCAACTTTGGGGTCTTTGCGTGTTTTGGACCAGAGCTCCCATCAACCCTAGGCAGGGCTTGGAGAGTAAAAAAAAACAGAAAATGGAGTGGCTCTATGTACCCTCAGCTCCTCAGTTGTGTTTAACAACAGTTCTATCAAGACTGAAGGAAACACAGTTAAAGTAATGGATTTAAATGACCACCATTAGTTTCAGTCATAGTCCCCCCACAGCATGCAGCTTTAGCCCCTCCCCTTTCCAATCACGCATCTTTGCACCTCTTAAGGGACATGCCCAGGACTATGTCCATGCACCCCACTCACATGACCTGTGCAGACAGCTGAGCCTGCATCAATTCATGTTTAATTGCAGAAGGCAAACGCATGTCAAGGTTTTGGGGGGGGGGAACATGCGTTATGTCCCAAGCAGTCTATTAAAATAAATAAAAGCAAACCATCGGCAGCGAAACAGCTCAGTTAGATGTGACACAGGAGTGTTACCAGCAGGGAAGTTAAAAAAAAAGATGCCCTTCCCTGCCAGCCTGGAACGGTTCTCGAGTGAAATAAACTAAGGGAAGGATGGTGGACTTAATGTGAAAGTAGTGGAACGTCGTACCCTTTAGTTCCCGCCCACTTCGGCCTCTGGCCGTACGCATTACAGTCAATGGTGATGGATTATGGATGCCAGTGTTCAACGCATCTGGAGAGCCGATGGTTGCAGACACCTACGATATGCAGTGCTCTTGTTCAGATGGCCAAGGCTGTTGCGCCTCATGCCTCATGCTCCAAAGTGGTCTCCTTGAAGCCGCAAATGCAGTGGCTCACGCAGCCCGGCAGGAGATGACAGGAGGGATGGCTGCAAACAGCCACAGAGTGCAGTGTAGGGCAGGTTCTGAGCTGGCTGGCGCATCCAGCAAGGCAGTGGGGAGGACTCAAGCAGAAACCCACTTTCTGCGAATTGAGAGCTCCATTTATAGCGAGCCAGGTGTGTGGGTGCAGTGGGGATAACCCACCCCCTTTGTGTTCTGTAAAGGGGAGCTTCCCGAATTCGCCTCAATTTCAATTTCTGAGTACTTCAATGGCAGCAGTGTGCGGTATAAAACCCACTAAAAAAAAACATAAGACACTGAAAATGAACATTAGTGCTGTCAGGGTAGGAGGAGGTTGGGGAACGCAGCATTGAAGACCCTGTACGTATATCAGGCCGGTCTGCCTCTTCCTTAGCCTGCATACCACATTACCCACCTTTGCCGGTTACAGCACGCGGATTATCCATCTACACTCTGTACGCTACATCTTCCCGCTCCCTTACTGCACATCACAACTTCCCTCTCCCTTTTTGCTGTATCTTTCCCCCACGCCTTACCATACTTACCAGGTTGCTCTCCCTTTGCCCTCAGTCCTTCCATCCCCATGTTACCTTACATGCCACACTCCTGCTTACTTTGCATACCCCACTGGTTTTTGCTCTGAGTTATGTATTTCATCCACTGTTTCGCTGCATACGGCCACTTTCCTGTATCCCCGGTATAACCCACTTTTCAGTTGTATGCTACACCTGCCCTCAAACTTTCCCTATCAACAGCACAGTTCTTACCCGAATACCATATTTTATCTCACCTTTCACTGGGTGTAATGCACATTTCTGTACCCTTGCGCTGCATGCCGTACTGCTGCGCCACTTTCACTTTGCATGCCGCCCTTCCGCCACACAGTCTGCAGCGCAAATAACTGTGTTACGGCTTGTGCCAGTCAACTTTTATCCAGAACTGGAACTAAGCATTGCATTGCGGCCTCTTCGTTCCCTTCTGGGAGTTTGGAAAATGGAAGAATACACGTTTGTGGATAACCTTGTAACACACTAGATATTTATAAAGAAGGAAAAAGAAAGTGATGTGGATGAGAAGAGGAAAAAACAACCCAAGTGACCAATCCCGGTGGACGGCTGCAGAAACAGAACTAAAAGGACTTAGCCCTTGCCTTAACAGAAATCACCTTGTAAACCCTACCACGTAGCATCAAGTGTGTCAGTAGGCTACACTTGAATATGAGCCCAAAAAACATGACGTAGTGTATTTTCATACTTTACCAAAAACGTAGATAAGAAACATTGACCATGTTCATGTGTCATGCATTAGGCAGTCCCAAGGCCCACCTCTCAGTGCGTTCATAAGCTTGAGTCATACTTCTACCTACCTTTGTGGATGTTAGCTTTCATTACTCTGTAAATGCACCTACTGTGTGGCCTAGAATAAGACGATTTCACTCCAGGGGCCAAATTACAGAAGCATTGCATCAGTGCAAGTTTAATTTTGCATGGTAATAGCACTAGGGAAAACATTTCTCTAGTGCAAAAAAAAGTATTCATTCCGTTCATTTCTGTACTAGGGCAAAATGGGCCCTAGTACTTTAAACGGAAGGGTAGCAGAGCTAGGGAAACTTGCAAAAATGCCTTGAAAGAGTGTTTCTGCTCTGGGGTAATTTTTGCCCTCGTGCTTATACCAGGAAATATTAACATTTGCACTGGTGAAAAGTTTCTGAACAATGATGCCACACAAAAAAAGGTGATGGCAGGAAGGTTTAGAATTAATCTTGACCTCTTGCGATAGCTCTGGGCAACCCTCCAGACCATCCCTCGTCAGGCTGACAAGCCATTACAGAAAAGGGAAAGACCACATGTATATCAGGCTTGGTCCCACCTCAAAGGGGCAGTCCAGCCCGAACTGCTAGGCCACAACCCTTCTGCTCGAGACCACAAGCAACCCCAGACATGTTGCAGCCTCACTGGGCGTGAATTAAGCAGCGCAAGAGATGTCAGAGCTGGAAGGTTTACAATGAATCTCAACTTCTGGCAATTGCTCTGGGCAACCCTACAGCCCATCTCTCGTCAGGCTGCTAAGCCATTACAGAAAGGGGAAGAACAATGGAGGTCCCGAGCCTGCTGGGCCAAGAGACCCAAGCTACACATCACTGATGAGGTCCAACAAGGCCAAAACATGTTTGGGGATGCTTGTGGTCTCGTGCAGAAGGGATGTGGCAAAGCAGTTCGGCTGGAGTGCCCCTGTTGGGGTGGGACCAAGCCTGATTTGCATTTGTTCTTTCCTCTTTCTGTAGTGGCTTGGCAGACTGAAGAACGATGGTCTGAGTGTTTGCCTGGAGAAAATACCAGAGGTTGAGAAGAATTCTAAACCTTCCAGTTGTCACCACTGTTGTGTTTTACAATGATGGCAGCCAGAGAAAAGCTCAATACACTGGTTCAGGGCATGTCTGCCTTCTTAAGAAAACGCTTTAAAGAAACTTTGCATTTGCTCACAAAAAACCAAGTGTTTCTAAAACTTCAAGCCTGTAGAAGCAATTAAAACCTGTCATTATTTAATCAAAGGTTTAATGGAAAATAGTAAAAATAATAACGTTTCTAATATTTCATCTCACACTCATTCAGAAAAAGCACTGTAATAAAACGCTGCTCTGGTTCACCGCCATGCCGTCTTTTTGTCTATTGTAATAGATTGTCTGAAAGTTATGTAGGCATGGCGGTCAAGATATTACAAAAGACAAAAAGACGATTAGATAATACACAGCAACGACTGGGGAAGAAACAAAAATGGCCACCACAGCCTTAGCGGATGGTAGAACAGGTCTCTGCCAAGCGGTGACCCATCCCAGGAGCTCTGCTTCACCAGCATAAGGGGGAAAGCTTCAGGGTTCCGGTGGCCAGTTCCCCACAGCGGCAACTGACACAACATTTAAGGTGGTAGTGATTTTGGTCCCTTTGACCTATTAGAAGCTGCTAGAAGATGCACCCATGAGACCTTGTCATTGGCCAGGACTTTCAGAGGTGAGGAACAAGACTCTTATATGAACGATCATATCACAATTGTGTCCAGCTAGAGTTGCACGATGGCTCCATGTCATGAGGGACGCCATACTCCACTCCAGTGCTTTGCTTTTTTTTTGCGGTTGACTCTAGCATACTCATCACGCCAGCCTGTTCTACCCATATTATGCGCGGCAACAGGCCCTCAAGGTAAGCTTGCTCTTACCCCTTTTTTACCCTTAGTTGCTCCACAACTCCATATGGCTTAATACAGCCTCCATGTCCTTCCTACTTCCACAGCAATGGCCACTTCTAGGACCTCTAAAATCGTCCAGTGTACTGCTGACACTGCCACTCCCTGAGCCACTGCGCTCCGAAGTTCCGGTAAGCACCGGTGCTTCATGTATTGATACCTCTACCTGTGCTAGTTTTCAACGAATGTGCCCACTCCTATAACACCCCTTCTGTTTATTTCAACAGACCTCACAAGATACTTCCCGCCTTGGAATATCGCGTCCTGATGAAGGCCACACCATCAGAGCTCATCGAAGCTCACTTTCTGGCCAAAACACTGTCGTGTTGACTGTTATATTGTCTGCGTTGTCCTTGTTCAACCCCTCATTGTTTTGATGTATATGTGCTGACTAACACATGCTATCACCTCACTAAATCCACTGGTTTCCTTCCCAAGGACCACTCAGTGGATGTGTAAGCATTGAAAAGACGTTACAAATATTTGAAATTTGTCACTCACAAACTGGTTACTACTATACCTTAAAAATGTGTAAATACTGTTGTATCTTGTGTTACTCTCTATCAAGTGTATCGAAAAACACGTAAACTGCAGTTTTATTAAAAATCTAACTGCAGAACCCAGAACTGTCCTGATATATTTTTGTCAGAATTCATTCACAGTTACTTGTACACACTTACCAAGGTGTAACCCCCATAGGTGTGTGTTCACCCTTCGTTAATCAGCCAGGTATCCTATGACCTTGCTCAATTTTGCTCTTTAGTACAGTTCCCCAC
This sequence comes from Ambystoma mexicanum, assembly GCF_040938575.1. Taxonomy (NCBI): domain Eukaryota; kingdom Metazoa; phylum Chordata; class Amphibia; order Caudata; family Ambystomatidae; genus Ambystoma; species Ambystoma mexicanum. Next base: position 794,960,239 of record NC_090931.1, on the reverse strand, counting down.
ACCGGCAACTGACACAGCATTTAAGGTGGTAGTGATTTTGGTCCCTTTGACCTATTAGAAGCTGCTAGAATATGCACCCATGAGACCTTGTCATTGGCCAGGACTTTCAGAGGTGAGGAGCAAGACTCTTTCTTATATGAACGATCATATCACAATAGTGTCCAGCTAGAGTTGCACGATGGCTCCATGTCATGAGGGACACCATACTCCACTCCAGTGCTTTGCTTTTACAATACCTTTCCTTCAGTCTACTTTATTCATTCAAGGGACCAAACACTACAACGCCCAGCAGGCAATTGCACCGAGCAGTCACACAATTCAGCTATGGGTTAAGTGACTGCTGGGGCACGCCCTAATTTTCCCTATCCAGATTATAGAATTTGTAGTAGTTCTATAGCAACAACCGCATAAGGGCTAATGGTCACAATGTACTAGACTCATAGGCTTGGCCCCCTTCTGTGATGGCACAGACGGACTAGAAACTATGAAATGAAAGCTGCCCAATATGAATGCCAGTGGTTACAATTGCTCCAAAGCTTTTCAGTTGTTCATTGTAACCAAACAAATCCCTCCTGAGTAGTAGTGACTCATGGCAAGGGGCACTCACACCTGACAACGCGCCCTTACGTCCGCGGGTTGCAAAATTATTTTGATAGGTTGGTCATTTTCTCCCACTAATGGATGACCTCTAGGTAGCATTTCACGTATTTGTGACGAGGCGAGTGAGGAGGAAGTTAGGACCTGTCCATTTAATAATGCTTATTATGGAAACATAGTTAAAAAAAATCGAAGAAAAAATAACAGCCAGCAGATGACTTGAGTCGGTAGTATAACTCAGCATTGAATGTGACATTTTCAAATGGAAGGCAGTCTGCATTCAGTCTGGCGTTTAGGTGAGGTTGCGGTATAATGAAGCGGTGCACCATTTGATCGGATGTGGCTGGGCCAACATCGCACTGAGCGTCCGCAAGCGGTGCAAGTTATTTTTCTACTGTTTGAAAGATATTAAGAGGCGTATTCTTCACCGCCGAAGCTTAAATGTTGCACTGGAAACAATGTAAAGGCGCCGTAGACAATAACTGTAAACTGTTTCAGTGGCAGCAACAAAAAAAACGATAATTCAGAGGTTTTCGTGAATACCCTACGCGCGATTCAGCCGTCGGTTCTTTTCTGCTTATAACACTGCTCATAGCAATACGCAGAGGATGTGAGGCCGCAATAGCTGTCACCTGCAAAGTGTGACTCCAGCAGACCCCACACCAGTGCACGGTCTGAGTACATATAATCCAGATCAATGGTAGACCACATAAATGGGGGAGGGGCAGCAACCGTTGTAACCACATGAACAAGTAGTCAGTCTTTCTTTATAAAGAAAAATAAACGCACAAAACAACAGCCGACGATTTTGCGCGGGTACCACCAATATTAGGCTAAACCGACCCACATAGGACTTACGTCGACAATGGTGTAGAGCAAAGTGTGCGATTTTAACTTTCGGTGGATTTTTCGTTTCACTCCGAGATTTAAGTCTGACAGGCCTGCGGTTGCGAGGGGCGGGGAGGTCTCCACATGTCAGCGAGCGGTGGCCGCGGCGGCTCTGCTAGCGCGAGGGGAGGAGGGTGTGAAGGGAAGGGCGGGCGGAGGGAGGGAGCCCGGCTCTGCGGGGCCTCGGGCCGGCGAGCGGGAGGCTCGCTGCGTGTGCAGCCCGGCGCCTGTCTGCGGCGCGCGGACACGTCGCCTCCTCGCCTTCACTGCTCAGGCGAGCGAGCCTGACGGGATTGATTCTCCATTAGCCGCGCAGTCAGAAGCGGCTCATTCTCCAGCAGCCCCCTCCCCCCCACCACCACCACCACAAGCACCCCACACAAAACGGGAAACTCGTCAAGAAAAGGAAAAAAGCAGAAGCCGCGTTCGGCTGAAAGGACTTCAGAGTCGGCTGTGTAGCGCGCAGAGCCGCGGCCGCAGCACTCCCACCACAGCGCAGAGGCGCTCGAGGCGCGGGAGAATCACTGCCGCGCGCCGGTGGCGTTTTCCCTCGTTTTTTTCTTTCTGTGGTACGAGATGCGGGGTGCCCCTGACAAGTCGGCGAGCTGTGGAGTTCGGCAAGATTTATACAAGCCGTAAGGGGCGCGCACACTGGAATAATACACTCAAAACACATGCATGACATGTATGCATCATGCCTTAGCTCAGGGTGGCAGATGAGTAGCTCGGAACCAAAATATATTTTCTAAGTGACAGGAACACGGACATACTCTTCATTCCTCAATATTACATCATATTTGCGTCATAACTACAATAAACCAACTGTAAGCGCGCAGGCTATTTCATCAAGCGCTGTTTTATTTATTTATTTTTGGTTACAAAACAGCTGCGTGTTTTAAAAAAAATATGTTTTGGTTCACTGCCCAGAAAATATGTTATTTTCATACTACAAACGAGTGACAGATTTGATTTCCGAGCTCCGGCGCCATATGCATGCCTGGAAAAGAATACCAGCCTCGCGCAGTGTTTTGCGTAGCGATCCGCCTGAGAGGCGGCTGGTGATGCCGTCTGTGGCGGCCGGGGATGCACTGGAATGCGGCGCACAGGCGGCGTCGCCGCCGCCCTCACACACCGACGCCGCCTCATGAATGCCGCTTTAGCGCGAGTTTTGGGAGGCTTCCTGGAGCCTCTGGAAGTGGGCTACCAGGGAGTCTAGTCTCGGAAGCTAAGCAAAAGTTGGTCCAGAGAGAGCCCTGCCAGACTTCTGGCGTAGCTCCGAAGTTGAAAGCCAGGGGCAGCTTGTGTGTGTGTGTATACTAGTGCCCGAGGGCCCCAGCGCATGCCCATGCCTCAGGGAGAGATACTTACAGTGGCACCAGCCCAGGTGGCAGCACCAGTGCAGGCGGAAGCACTTTCCGTGGCTGTGCGTGGCGCACATGGAGAGCCCGTCGCAGGGCTGGAAGTCCGGCCGCCCGGCGCAGCTGCGCGCCAGCGCTTGCGCCTCGTCCACTTTCTCGCTCTTGGGCGGCTTGAGGGCGACCGCGGCAGTCATCCTCCTCCCGGCAGCGGAGAGAGAGCCAGGGGTCCACTCCCAGCGAGCCCTGGAGCAGGGGGTGGCGTCCTCTGAGCGAGCCCTGGGTGCGGGCGAGGGTCCTCCCCAGCCTGCAGATGTGGGGCCTCTTCTAGGCGAGGCCGGCAGGGGGCAGTCGGGCGAGCGGGGTCTCTGGAGATCCACAGGCGACTAGCTCTTCAGCAGGGGACCCCGGGGGGACGGTGCGAGCCCAGCGGAGTGGCGGCTCCTCCCCGGAGAGCCCCGCGGTGCGGAAGGGCTCCTTCTCCAGGGACCCAGAAGGGCGAGTGGTAGCGAGGTTGGCAGCTCTCTGTCACTGGCGGCAGCAGCAGCAGCAGCAGCTGAGACAGGCACAGAGAGCCCACCCTCCGGAGATGGCATCAGATGATGCGTGCGGTCACTCGGGGACCCCCAGCGCCGGATGTCAGTCGAGGCTCTGGACCCGCCCAAGTGTGGGAGCCGCCCGCTGCCCACCCCACAGCCCCGGAACCCGACACGCCATGGCCGGCCTGCTCAGCCCCTTAGCTGCCTGCGCTCAGGCAGCGCCGCCCCTCTCCCACCCCACGGTGCCAGGGCAGGGTCTGCCTGACCCCGCTGGAGTCTCCCTCAGGGATCAGCACTGCGGTTGAACCTGTCTGTGCCCGACCGCTTCATTACCCGGACAGGGAACCGCTACTCCCCCTCCCCCCCCCAGGAATGGAATTCACCCCTGACCCTCAAACGTCCCTGAGGGATACACATATCACAACGCAGACACAGTAGGAATATTTATGTCGTTTGCCCCCCCATTATTTGCAACGGATCTCCAATGCGGCCACTGGCTTTAAAAGACGCTGAAAACTGTTTCCAATTCAACTTGCTTCGGCCCACAACAGGGGGACCAGAAAAAGCCCACAATAAGGGCAGTGTTTTAGTTGTGGCAGTGCCCAGTCCAGTAGCAAATAAGGGAAAGCTGGGACCACAGCACAGGAACACTTTAAGAAATAAAGACGTCTCGCGTTGGGGCGCCGAGGGGGGGGGGAAGGGGGCTTGATTTTATGGGCACCACCATCTCAGACGGTGACCGACAGGGGCGGGTATGGCATTCATCTCAGGATCCACTTGCGCTAGTATTCATATGTAGGTGAAACATGACTTTGGCCCTCATTACGACCCTGGCGGAAATCGTGGTGCAATATGCACCATGGAGCACGGCGGAAAGCTGCCGATACCGCCATGGGGGTTGGCGGATTTACCGCCCCATTCCGACCTTGGCGGGGCGGTAAATCCCCATTCCCCATTTTACCCTTCCCCATTCCCATTTTTGCCCCATAGGGTATAATGGGAGTGGGGAAGGCGTTAATTACGCCACCGTAAAATACGGTGGCGTAATTAACAACAAGGTCCCGTAGCGCCATGGATTTCTCCGCCCGGAAAAACCAGGCGGAAAACGCTCCATGGCGCTACGGGAACTCGTAGTAGGGCGGACGGGTCCGCCGCGAATACCGCTGGCGTAGACCCACTCCGCCAGGGTCGTAATGAGGGCCATTTAGGGAAAATGGCAATTTGACAGCAGCAGGACAAGGGCCCTCATTACGACCCTGGCGGAAATCGCGGTGCTAAATGCACCGCGGAGCACGGCGGAAAGCTGCCGATAGCGCCATGGAGGATGGCGGATTTTCCGCCCCATGCCGACCTTGGCGGGGCGGTAAATCCCCATCCCCCATTTTACCCTTCCCCATTCCCATTTTTGCCCCATAGGGTATAATGGGAGTGGGGAAGGCGTTAATTGCGCCACCGCAAAATACGGTGGCGTAATTAACATCAAGGTCCCGTAGCGCCATGGATTTCTCCGCCCGGAAAAACCAGGCGGAAAACGTTCCATGGCGCTACGGGAACTCGTAGTAGGGCGGACGGGTCCGCCGCGAATAACGCTGGCGTAAACCCACTCCGCCAGGGTCGTAATGAGGCCCAAGATGTTTGTGGGGTAGCATTTCAAAATATTTGGGGGTTTCCTTACCTAGCGCTGGGAAAACCCCACTTGAGGTAGCTGTGAGTGCATAGATTACAGTGGCCAAACGTGCGTGCCATCAACCCTCTCTGCGGCATACATCTATGGTAAAGTCCTAGATAAAGCAATGAATGGAGGGGGTGAATAGCTGCAGATTATCACTGGCTAAGTTTATGGACCTCTGAGAGCAGAACAAAGAAAGGCAGCCAGCAGAGGGAGTCTGAGAAGCAAAACTATGAATGTTTACTTTACGAAAAGCTGTTATTAATCTTTCTTTGTGAGCAAGGTGCTAATGTAGTCAAAACCTGGGGTAGAAAGGCAACAACGTGATAAGTACTGGTATGCTGCTGGATACTGAAAGGCCAGGTGGAGTGGATCGTTCGACGTAATGCGAGTGCTAGAAAGTGCATATTAAATCTACTGAATATAAGTTGTATCTGCTGTATGATACGTCTGCCAAGATGTGGGCAGTGGCTGAGAGCCCCAGAGTCTCACAGCCCATTTCAACTGAATGGCAGGGATAGTAAATTGGCCCATCATTGCCCGGCACTCTTCAACTCTAGTTGTATAAATACGTGAACTCACACACAGGGGGGTCGCTATAATGTGCGTGCTCTGATTGCTATCCACTTTTTAGTATTTTACCAAATAATTGAAGACCTGTGGGTGAACATTGACCTACTTGATAGACAAGCATGCTGAACAAAGAAAGGCCTGGCAAGAGGCAAACCCCAACCAGAGGCATTGCTAGGGGGGGCTGAGGGGCCTATAGCCCCGGGTCTTTTGGTTGTAGGCCCAGATAGAAGCTCAGGTGCTACAACCAAAATTCTACCTAGCTCCGAGTCCCGCCAGTCCCGACATTAGCTTAGCCCCTGATCTTTTCCAGACCTAGCAACACCCCTCCCCAAAACCACACCTCCAGAACAGCTCCCCTCTCCTGTTAAGGTTTTGGGGCAAACAGTTTAATGAACATTCATCTACCAGCCCTTCATTTTTAAAAACATTTTTATTATTAAGTATATATGGTTTTTAATAACCTTTTATGCATTTGTTACTTCAATTCCTCTATACAATTAGCATACATTTACAATTTTCAAATTATTTAACAATCACAAATAAACATTCACACATATCCCCTCAACAATCTAAAATCGTAAAATCGGATAATACATCACATTACTATTTCATGTTAAGCATTGCTTGCCTCGGCTACTAATTCCCTATATCATATCACATATAACTGCAAACTGTTCATAATAGTCTAAAATCCATTGATAAAAACTTCACAATGTCATTTATATACACCCTTAATAAAGTGCACAAGTGCGATAATGTGCTTATTGGTACTCGAGAACAACAAAATTCACAAGGATTCAGCACGATTGACTACTAAGTCGACTAAGCTTTCGGTCTCTAAGAGGGTTTACTTTCTTACATTCCACAACCAGGTGTTTCCAAGACACTTTATTATTCTTGCATAAGCGACAGTGTCTATCTTCACCAGTTAAGTCTCGCCTAGGACTGACAGCATCTAAGGTTCATAATATATTGAACCTAACAGGCCGATTCATTGAATTAATGTGCGCTGAAAATTTCTGCGCAAGCGTGCGAAAGCATTTGAATCACAAGTGCGAAAATCGCTGTGAAACCCGCGCACAGTGATTCATGGAAGTCCGTGCGTGTGTAAATCCATGGATGTGCGCTAAAATCCTGAGTGGCGCACGCGGGCGCACACGTCATCAAACAGCATGCGCTACGCGCACAGCGAAAGCGCACCTAGCGCAGCGCACACAACAAAAGTAGGCGGAACACGGGGCGTAACACGCGGAATGGGGAACAACGCGTGAAAATGTGGGCGTTATGGGGAAGTACAGGAGGCAAATGCGCGGAACGCACACACGCGCGCCTACAACACGTATTCATGGAATCAAACGGGGTTAACGCGTGTGCCAAAAAAGACGTGCTAATCCAGAAACACGTACGCCAGCAGGCATACGTGGACCCGCGCAGCATAAAAGTGCACGCAAACAACAAACAAGCTCAGACGCTTCGATGAATATACCGTTCCTCACAGCAGTGGTCGTGGGATACCGCAGGAGGAGGAGGAGGATAGTCAGGGCCAGAATTTTTACACCCAGAACCTGCCTTTTTGGGATGCCTGATGACCAGGTGTATGGGAGGTACAGGTTTCCACCTCACATAATACTAGACCTGGTGAGTGAGTGGGAGGATGACCTCACATCACCCACCCTGTGCTCCCAAGCACTGAGCCCCTTGGAAAAGGTGCTCAATGTACTGCACTTCTTGGCTACTGGGTAATTTCAGCGGACAAGTGCCATAGTGGGGGGAGTGTCACAGGCCACGCAGTCACGCTGCCTACACCAGGTCTTGGCCATCATGACCGCACGCCCCTCAGTCCGCAGGCACATATACCTGCCCAGAACACCTGCAGAAAGGCAGGCTGTTGTCCAGGATTTTTACGGGGTGGCACACTTCCCCGAAGTGCTAGGTGCCATTAATTGCACCCATGTGGCTCTACGTCCTCCCAGGGCATAAGAGCACATCTATAGAAACCACAAGCACTGGCATTCCATCAACGTGCAGGTAGTATGTGATACCAAGGGAATCATCACCTCAGTATATGCCAACTATCCAGGGTCCACCCATGACAGTTTCATATACAGAATGTCAACCCTAAATCGGGACCTAGAAGCTGTACGGCATGGCGATACATGGCTGCTTGGTGAGTATAAATGCCACTGCACATGCATGCATGTCAGATACTGAGTAATGTCACAACCCCACTAATGATACCCATCATCACCTCCCCAGGGGACAGTGCCTACCCTCTGAGCACCCACATGATGACACCAATTCGGAACCCCACCATACCACCCGAGGTAAAATACAACACAGCCCATATTGCAACCCGTGACATAGTGGAGCGCACATTTGGAGTGCTCAAGTCACGCTTTCGCTCCCTTGACCGTTCTGGTGGGCAGCTGCTATACGCTTCCCCAGTAGTGTGCAGGATCATAGTTGCAGCATGTGTCCTGCACAATGTTGCAACACGCCGGGGCCTGGCGGTGAACATGCTGGTGCCCCCACATCCCCAACCACATGCACGGCCGCTTCGCATGGGAGGGGAAAGGGCACGGGGTGAGGCAGCCCGTACGCAGCTGGTGGCTAATTACTTCACCTAAAATCACACCCCTGTAGAGCGCACACAGCCCTGGCACATACCAGCTGACACTCAATGATGATGACATAAGGGACAGTCAACTGTCACAACCATACCAGCCTTAGATTGGTCACCTGGAAGTGTTACATTGTGTGCATCCCTACCTACCCAAAGACAACCAATGCTGTGTCATTAAAAGACATACATTCATGCTGCATGAATGACTACCCCTAGCAAAATACAACATGAAAATAGCGCCATGTCACCCAACCCCTCCCCATCTCCACCACCCAACACACCATGGCATGCTATGCAATGTGAAAGCAAACAAAGCAATGCACAAGACCTGACACAAGTGTCACAAAGTGCACTGTCCCATATGGAAACAGCCCACAGACAATATGCTCCCAGTAATCAATAACAAACAGCACACATGACCAAATACTTACCGCCAACACAATACATCAACACAGCATGAAACATTGTAAAAACATGACAGTATAAAATCAAAGTAGTGGTAGTCTTACAACCTGAATAAGCCAGCACATCGACCCCTTCCAACTGCAGAGTGTTGCTGCCACGCAAATGTGTCAGTGTACTGCATACAATATGAACTCCATCTGCAAAGGAGATGGCCTTGTGAAGACATGAAGAAGGTACCTGCAAAGTTTGAGGAAGACATGGATGCACAAGCACTTATCAATACACCATGCAGTGTTCAATACAACAACAATACCCACTAGGGATGTCCACACAGTATTGACTACAGACTGCCCCCACAGTTCATGGGAGCCCAATGTCACAGTGTAAGTCACTGTCACTTGGTCACACCCTTTGCAAGCCCATGGAAACGGGAAGCAGGAGGGGTGTGTGTGTCACGAACCCAAGCATCTAACCCAAACTCAGGACAAGCCTGCATGTGCCCAGCCGGAATACACAGTGGATGCCCATGGGAGCCACACAAGGCAACACACTGTAAAAAAAATAAATAAATAAAATCAAAAATGGCCATGTGGGGACCGGGGAGGCCACCCAGGAGGTTCGAGGTCAGGGTGCACACCAACACCCACCTGCATGGATATTGGGGAAAAAAATACCTCCAGGGGCTCATGGCCTGCATGGCTATGCCATTGCGGGAGAACTGCTGTCGGTCTCTTCACCCTCTGCTGCTGCATCAGGAGGTGGTGGTGCAATGGGAGGCAGCCCACGCAAAGCCCTGGTATGGTCCTCCATGGCAGCAAGCATGCAGGTCTGGAAGGTCTGATTCTGGAGGATGATACTGCAGAGATCCTCATGCAGCACCTCACGGGTTGCCTGCATTTCTGCACGCATGGCCTCGCGTGATGCCCGGATCTCCTCACGGGTTGCCTGGAGCTCAGCTGAGAGCGAACGTGTGAGCTGCTCCAGCTGCTGTTCTGCCCTAAAATTTCGGGAAGCCTCAAGTTCTAGCAGAGTCTCCCTGATGTTATGGAGTTATGTTATGGCCCTGTGACTCTATTGATATGACTTCGCGCAGAGTCTCCAGTGTCGTCCGTCAGTCCCTGTTGGACGCCAACATGTCTTCCCTGTGTGATTGGCAAATGGAGTCTGTTGCCTGCTGTTGTTGCTCCATCTGCCTTTCAGGGGGGATAATGGAAGTGACCACCCTTCCCATTGCCTGAGCCATCATTTCAACTGATGCTGCCTGTTGGGTTGCCATACCGTACATGGAGTTTCCCCATACAGTATTGCCTGGTGGCGCACGGTCACCGCGTCGGCGGGCACCACACCTGTTTGGGGCAAGGCGATCTGCACCTTGCTGTGCTGGCACTGCCTGAGGCTGCAGGACTGCATTCCCCCTCTGATCTGCTGGCCCAGGCACAGGATCAGATGTTGTGGAGTGTGACCCTGCATCCGTAACCACCAAAAGCGGACCTACCAAAACTCACATCTCCATAGAGGGTTCTACCCCTGGTGCAGGTGGGTTGGACAGAACAGAATCCCTGCCAGAAGCACTCACCTGCGACAGCACATAAGTCTCTTCATCCGATTCAGCACCTGAATAGAGGTCTGGGGAGGTGCACCCAGAGGCACCCCTGGACTTTATGGTCTGCATTAACAAAGGGTTTTCACCCACCACCACACCACGTCCTCCACTGGTGCTCGGTCGTGGCTGAGATCCCTCCTGGGTCTGCACCATCTCCTCAACCTCACCAGCATCAAGTGCGTCATCACCTGCAAAAACATGAAATACAACAAATGCAAACAGGCATGAGCACCATAGCACACGCATAGGCCTGACAAGACAGAGATCCTGTACATGATTTACACATGTCCCACATGACTATAACCCTGGCATGCATGCACTGTCAATGAGTTGGAAGGGGAGTGAAAAAGCAGATACTGAGGACACCAAGATGGAAAAGCAACACACTTGCTGCATGGTGGGTAGAACTGGCATCACACATTAGCCTGTGAGTGGCATGTCCAATACACATACATGACACATGCCAGCACACAGATGGTATGTAGCATAGCCATGGTACATTAGACAACTACAGCGATATGTCAGTGAATGAGTACTGTCACCCATCCATGTGAGATGGACATGATGAGATGAAAAATGCTAAACAGTGTGGCAAAAGATGCATGTGCCACACACTGAAACACATCCAGTGTACAACAATACAGTGATTGTAGGCAGATGTACACATCAATGGTTGGTCACTTTAACATGACAGCGAACAACTATCATGTTCCTCATTCAAACAGGCCCCAAAAATTAATGTGAGCAGGCCAATACTCAATCAGCCTGAATGGTCTAATCATTTACATAACAAGGCAACAAATGTGGGCCAATGTGGGGTGTAATCAATGACAGAAGCATGTCACATATGTGGCATTAGGGCTGAAAAATGTGCAGCAAAAGTGGGAGAATTGAAACAATCAGCCAGAATGAACACTGAAAAAATCTGAACAATGTTGTTGCAAGATGACAGGTCAAAGGCAACTGCAGGAATATGGTGCTAATTGGCTACTGTGGGCAGAAGGGATACTGTCATACCCAAATCCAATCTATTGGAGTAAGCACATGGGTGACCCATACCACTCTGGAGTACACACCCTCACCTGGCACTCAATCAGAACCCGTCACCCAAACAACATACACATGGATTACACACACATGAATGGGCACTCACCGGACAATGCGTCATAATCAGGTAGGTCTCCCACGCCTTGGATCTGTTCCTCTGTGATGAAGGTTCTAGCAAGAGACTCATGTTCAGTGAGTTGGTTGTCCTCTGGTGGAGACCCACCGCCAGTCACCAGAGTAGAGGCATGATTTGAGGCCAGCTTGTTCTTTGCTCTGCGTTTCAGGTCATTCCAACGCTTGAAATGACCTGAAACGCATCAGCTGTGTGCCTCACAAATCCAGGGGCACTAATGTGGTCAGCGATGGTCTGTCAGTGTGCCCTACGTTGACCAGGTGTGGTCTTGCACCCTGCAGTCACCACCATTTCGCAGCTATGTTCCGACACATAGGCCACAAGTGCATCAAGTTCAGCGTCATTAAAGCTAGGATTCCTCGACGTGCCGGAGTGTGTAGCCGTGTCTGGGGTCTCAGCCTGTAGTGCCAGAGCACCCTTCTTCTTCTTTTTCAAAGGTTGTGCGGATCCTGAGTGGCTTACGGCGCTCTGGTCAGTAGGGGCAGAAGCGCCGGTAGACTGTGTACTAGGAGTGTGCGAAGGCACAATGACCATAGGTCTTGGTGCAGGCATTGGCTGCAGGGTAATGTTGGCAGGGGCAACGTCAGTCTGATGGACCTGGACCGACACTGTCCCGGCTGGGAGACTCAGAGCTGGGGTGCATAGAGCTGCAGCTGCCCCTTCAGCCTCCCACCCTGCCTATATGGGGCAGCAGATGACATTGCTGCCCCAGATCCACGTGGCCTGGTGACAACAACTTGCACCGCCACACGTGGCTTAGACTTGCTGACCTGGAAGTCAGCCTGGGAGTCTTCCTGTGCCGGTTCAGGTGCCACAATGGGCCGGTCCAACAAGGGCTGAGCTGGGATGGTGTCAGCTATGTTTTCCACAACCATGGGACGGTGGGGCATGGGTGTCCCTGATTAGTCCTCCACACATGGGGGTCTAGGGGCACCCTGCAAATCCTGGCCACGTCCCCTACTGCACCCACCACGCCCACCTTTTGAAGGTCAGCCACCTTTGCCCCCCTTACCGCTTTGTCGCCTCCCAACCATGGCACTGATGTTGTTGTGCGTATGGGTGTAGCAGTAAACTATTGTCCTGGGCAATTGGGGGTGAAAGGGGTAGCGTACTAGATGGAATTCGTACCCTAGTGCTCTAGCAAGGCTGTCTGTGACCCCTGGGGGAAGATGATGGGTCATGCAATGCACAGGCACCACGAAAACAAATTTGAACGTGCACGCAACCCCTCGTAGACCACATGCGTGGAAAAATGAACCCACACTACGCTGTGGCATCCAGAAACACAAAAATAAGGGTACGCGTAATACACGCAGCCTACAATGACCTCTGAAGGGGTACGCGACACACGGGGCAAGCACCGTTGGTAAATACGTGTGCGACTCACCGTATGCCTGGGAAAAGAACGTGAAAAAGACGCACGTGTGCACGTTGGCAACACCCCCATCAAAAGAAGAAGTGTACGCTGTCTGAGGAAACAGGACAAAAGAAGAAGTGAACGCTGTTTGAGGAAACCGGCCAACCAAAAAATGTAATGCTGTTCGAGGTAACAGGGAGTACGAACTTGAAACGCTGTGAAGTAATCGCTTTTGAACCGACAAGAAGTACAACCTTCACCCACTCGCTCTCCACGAAAAGCATGTACAAGTAAATGGTGTCCTACACGTACCTTTTAAACCGGCCCACACGTACAACGTCACTTACCCGTGTACACGCTAAGGCCCTTTCCTTCAATTACATGAGCTGACACTCGGACGTGCAGTTTTTGCACGTGTATGATGAACATGCACCCGTGTTGAGGGAAACGCCCTTGCGCATCACGTCACAGACATGCTTATGCGCTAAAGGGCCTTTGGTCCAATGAATTTGCGTACGTGCAGTGTATTCACGTGCTGATTCACTATGCCCACATCACTAGGGAAATGCCCGCGCGCGTAACGTCACAGACGTGCATAGGCCCTTTCCTCGGATTACACGCATTCACATGCGGACGTGCAGTTTTTTTCACACGCGCTGAACCACTATGCCCACGCGCACGTAACATCACAGACGCGCTTACGCGCGAAGCGCCTTTCCTCGAATTACACGCAGACGTGCAAGATTTTCATGTGCCAAATCACTCCGTATCAAGCTGGCCACGCAATAACACACGGAAGACCACGCTCCTGCCCAGAAGGCCGAATTACTGCCCTCCAGAGCCCCAAGCACGCTCCCACCTGCCATCTGCTGCTGCCGGCCTGCTGCCCATGTGCCCTGCTATTTGGTGCCTGCACGTCAGCCAGGGTTCCAGTTGCTGTGTCCACCCCTGCTGGAACAGAGGACTCCCGACTGGGATACCATCGCTCCACAGCCCAGACCCAGGACCCAGTTACCCACCCACGCCTGCCTCGGGGGTCGCCATGTCGGTGCAAACACCATCTGAGACCACTGGCGACCCCCAGCCAGAGAGGCAGAGGGCCACCAGCTTCAGTGTGAAGGAAGTTGGTGTCCTGGTGGAGCATGTCCTGGGGCATTTTGATGCCCTCTTCGGAACATCACGCGCCAACAAGGAAGGACGGGAGAGGATCTGGGACGACGTAGTGGTTGCCATCAACGCGAAGGGGGTGGCAACCCGCGACATCAAGAACCTCAAGAAGTGCTGGGAGGACTTCAGGTCCAGGACCCTCTACAAGGCCGGGCACCTCGCGGAGGGGGGCCGGGTCAGCATGAGTGACATCCAGATGAGGGTCCTGGAACGCGTATGCCTAGCGCTCCATGCCCAGATCCTTCAGAGGAAGACCCGCCTGGAGTTGAGCGGTAAGTGGCCAAGCATTGGTGTGTGAGACAGGGCATGTTGCAGTGTGCTGGTAGTCTGATACTTGCCTGTATGTGTGACATAGGCCATGTATGGATGCGTGTGTGCAGGGACATCATGGTCATGCATGTGAGACCAGTAATGTGTGAACCACATGGTTGGTGCATGTGTTACAATGCAACATGGGGAGCTGTATGCCAAATTCACACATGAAAGCATGCCAGTCTCTGTTCTTGGACATGGAGGGGGTGTGAGGGATGGGTGCTGCTGTCATGTACATGTATGGTGCACATGTGTGTGTGTCTGAGAAGTGTGTGTGTGACTTTGAAACGCCATGGATCCGTGATGATGTGTACATTCACTCATGCAGTGATCACCGTTGTATGCACTGTGTCTATCCACTGTGTCTGTGGTGTACAAGCCATTATGCATGACCCTCCGGTGATCTGTGTGCATGGGATCAGTGTGAGCCATGATGCATGTGAGTTTGAAGGCAACATTTTGGTTAATAGAGGCCCTTGTACATGGATTCTGATGTTGATTGCAGGCGCCGTGCCTGTTTCTGCATGTGTGTTGCGTGCATTCACCCATGTGTTGTGGAGGGACAGGATGGAAGTGACGTTTGACACTGCCACTTATGTGTTATTGCTTCCTGTCTAGGGGAATATTGCACTGTACCCTGATGCTTGTGTTCTATGTCTCCCTCTACGCAGCATCAAGTGAAGAAGAGGGCAGAGACGGCGCTGTGGAGCCAAGCGGCGGGGATGCCTCCACCAGGCGGCGACGCAAGGCCCAGCCACCCTCCCAGGACTTGCCATCATCCGGGAGCGAGGGGGCTGGTGCCGCGTCTGCCACTACGGCTGTGGCGGAAGGGCCGGGTGAGCCCCCACAGGAGCTTGCAATGGCAGAAGATGGTGCAGAGACATCCAGGTTGGTGGTCTCCACAGAGGAGGAGGAGCCCGCTACTGAGCCGCACATGGGGCCTGGTGGGGGTAGTACCACTGGTGCAAGTGGTGCAGTCCAGGGCCAGGGTCGGGAGGCAGCACAGGTCACCACGAGGGGCCTGTGTATGTCGCTGTCCTTGTCCCCGTGACTGCACCACCATGCACCAGCAGGGATGCCCCGTCCCAGGTCCGTCCGCAGGTAGGGGGAGAGTGCCATTTCATCTGCCTTTCCACTACCTGCGGAGGAGGGGTCCCATGAACGTATGAGCTCCGTCCTGATTGGTGTCGCGTTGCGCATGTGTGACATTCGTGATGACATGCGTTCTTACTGGGCGGAGAACGCACGCCATCACGAACAGCAGCGTCGCGACGTGACACTGTTGGGAGGGGCCCTGGTTGGTGGGTTCCTACATGTGATGCGCACTCTGGCGGACCTCTCCTCCTCTGTGGAGACTATGCGCCAGTCGTTCTCCCTGCCGTCTTCCGGCCCAGATTCCACCAGGGCCCCCTGTGGACCTGGCCTGACCAACACAGCCAGCTTGGTGGAGATCCCATCCCTGCCACAGTCGGGAGTAGGCGGTCCAGCAGGGGTGGACAGCACAACTGGAGACCAGCTGATGGAGGATGTGCAGGCATCATCAGAAAGGGCACATGGACAGCAGCAGCAGCAGAAGCAGGCTCTAGGTGGGAGCAATGATGGCTTGGGGCCATCGACATCAGGGTGGCAGACATCGGCCACAGGGCAGGAGGACCCTGGAATGGGTGTGTCTTCCGTGTGGCTGCGGTTGGGCCAGCGTATAGGTGCGGAGCGGCAGTGGGCGGAAGAGGCGCTGCTCACCATGGTCAGGGCGGAGTTCTCCATGCGTCAGGCATTGAGGTGGGCAGAGTGCCTTGAGGCGACTCGCAGGGAGTTGGAACAGGCCATGAGTGCCTCCCTGCGAGACCTCAGGGCCAGGACAGAGGCCCGCCTCCAGCAAATAGACATGGAGTTCGATGATGCCCTGGCCGAAAACATCACTGAGTGAGCCGCAGGACTTGCCCGCCGCCATTGTAAATAGTTTATAGTGTTAGGTTTCCTTTTCTTTTTTTTTATTTTGGGGCTTTTGGACTATGCCCCACACTTTTGTATTTAGTTTTTTTGTTAGGTAGGTTATTAGATAGGTTTCATTTATTTGGCTGGGCTCATGGACCCTTGAAAATTGGATTGTACATAGTTGGACTTTGGATTTATTTGGACATTTTAATTTAATTTCACCATGGATCATTGGATTTAACTTTTTGCATTTCATTTGGATTTGGTTTGGTGGACAGAGAGTTGTGGCCATTTTTCTTTTGGATTACTTTGGATTTTTTGAGGAATTTTTTTATTTTTATTTGGACATGCATTTCATTTCATGTTTGCGATTATGTTATGCTTTAATTACTTTAAATAGATTTTCATGTTAATACATTTTGATGTTTTACTTCAATTTGTGGGATTCGCTCATTGGGTTCATGCATGTCGACATGTGGGTTTACTCAATCAATGGCAACCTGTGCGTGTGTGTGTGTGTGTGAGACGGACATGTGTTGATGTACATAGTTGACTTTTGGTTTGTGTCATGAGATGGGCATGTCACTGCTGGGTGGGTGAGTGAGTGGGGGGACATGAGTGGGACATGAGTAGGGGCCTGCTGGCAGGTGCCCCTCACTGCTGGGGGGTGAGGGTGCTGGGGGACATGAGTGGGGGCCTGCTGGCAGGTGCCTCTCACTGCTGGGGGGTGGGGGTGCTGGGGGACATGAGTGGGACATGAGTGGGGGCCTGCTGGCAGGTGCCCCTCACTGCTGGGGGGTGGGGGTCCAGGGGGACATGAGTGGGACATGAGTGGGGGCCTGCTGGCAGGTGCCCCTCACTGCTGGTGGGTGGGTGACCTGGGGGACATGAGTGAGACATGAGTGGGGGCCTGCTGGAAGGTGCCCCTCACTGCTGGGGGGTGGGGTGCTGGGGGACATAAGTGGGGGATTGCTGGCAGGTGCCCCTCACTGCTGGGGGGTGGGGGTTCTGGGAGACATGAGTGGGGGCCTGCTGGCAGATGCCCCTCACTGCTGGGGGGTGGGGGTGCTGGGGGACATGAGTGGGACATGAGTGGGGGCCTGCTGGCAGGTGCACCTCACTGCTGGGGGGTTGGGGTGCTGGGGGACATGAGTGGGACATGAGTCGGGGCCTGCTGGCAGGTGCCCCTCACTGCTGGGGGATGGGGATGCTGGGGGACATGAGTGGGGGCCTGCTGGCAGTTCCCCTCACTGCTGGGGGGTGGGGGTGCTGGGGGACGTGAGTGGGGGCCTGCTGGCAGGTGCCCCTCACTGCTGGGGGGTGGGGGTGCTGGGGGACATGAGTGGGACATAAGTGGGGGCCTGCTGGCAGGTGCCCCTCACTGCTGGGGGATGGGGATGCTGGGGGACATGAGTGGGGGCCTGCTGGCAGTTCCCCTCACTGCTGGGGGGTGGGGGTGCTGGGCGAAGTGAGTAGGGGCCTGCTGGCAGGTGCCCCTCACTGCTGGGGATGGGGATGCTGGGGGATATGAGTGGGGGCCTGCTGGCAGTTCCCCTCACTGCTGGGGGGTGGGGTGCTGGGGGACGTGAGTGGGGGCCTGCTGGCAGGTGCCCCTCACTGCTGGGGGGTGGGGGTGCTGGGGGACATAAGTGGGACATGAGTGGGGGCCTGCTGGCAGGTGCCCCTCACTGCTGGGGGGTGGGGGTGCTGGGGGACATGAGTGGGGGCCTGCTGGCAGGTGCCCCTCACTGTTGGGGGTGGGGGTCCTGGGGGACATGAATGGGGGCCTGCTGGCAGGTGCCCCTCACTGCTGGGGGGTGGCGGTGCTGGGGGACATGAGTGGGGGCATTCTGGCAGGTGCCCCTCACTGCTGGGGGGTGGGGGTACTGGGGGACATGAGTTGGTGATCACTATTGCAAGGTGACATGTGGCCTGGCTGGGGGCATGCCCATGGTGGATGGACTGCCTGCGGGACATGACCAGCGGTGTTGGGTAGTCCCCTGTGGTGTGGGTTGCCTGCAGGGTCCATGGAGGGGGTAGAGGGCACACCTGTGAGAACCCACACTGCCAATTGATGTGTGGGACTCCCCGCGCACCCCCCTGGATACACGTACCCCGATCTGGCAGCGAAAGCACATGTGGAACTTCCCCCGTACCGCGTTATACACGTACCCCGCTCGCACAGGCCCAATCGCGTGTGAGACTTCCCACGCACCCCAGTAATCCACGTAGCCCGCTCGCACAGGCCAAATCATGTGTGAAACTTCCCACGCACCCCAGTAATCCACGTAGCCCACACGCACAGGGCCTGCCGCGTGTGAAACGGACATGTGTTGATGTACATAGTTGACTTTTGGTTTGTGTCATGAGATGGGAATGTCACTGCTGGGTGGGTGAGTGAGTGGGGGGACATGAGTGGGACATGAGTAGGGGCCTGCTGGCAGTTCCCCTCACTGCTGGGGGGTGGGGGTGCTGGGGGACGTGAGCGGGGGCCTGCTGGCAGGTGCCCCTCACTGCTGGGGGGTGGGGGTGCTGGGGGACATGAGTGGGACATGAGTGGGGGCCTGCTGGCAGGTGCCCCTCACTGCTGGGGGGTGGGGGTGCTGGGGGACATGAGTGGGGGCCTGCTGGCAGGTGCCCCTCACTGTTGGGGGGTGGGAGTCCTGGGGGACATGAATGGGGGCCTGCTGGCAGGTGCCCCTCACTGCTGGGGGGTGGCGGTGCTGGGGGACATGAGTGGGGGCATTCTGGCAGGTGCCCCTCACTGCTGGGGGGTGGGGGTACTGGGGGACATGAGTTGGTGATCACTATTGCAAGGTGACATGTAGCCTGGCTGGGGGCATGCCCATGGTGGATGGACTGCCTGCGGGACATGACCAGCGGTGTTGGGTAGTCCCCTGTGGTGTGGGTTGCCTGCAGGGTCCGTGGAGGGGGTAGAGGGCACACCTGTGAGAACCCACACTGCCAATTGATGTGTGGGACTCCCCGCGCACCCCCCTGGATACACGTACCCCGATCTGGCAGCGAAAGCACATGTGGAACTTCCCCCGTACCGCGTTATACACGTACCCCGCTCGAACAGGCCCAATCGCGTGTGAGACTTCCCACGCACCCCAGTAATCCACGTAGCCCGCTCGCACAGGCCAAATCGTGTGTGAAACTTCCCACGCACCCCAGTAATCCACGTAGCCCGCACGCACAGGGCCTGCCGCGTGTGAAACGTCACGCACACCCCCCAAATCCACGTACCCCGCACGCACAGGGCCAATCGCGTGTGAAACTTCCTAAGCACCCCAGTAATCCACGTACCCGGCTCACACAGGCCCAATCGCGTGTGAAACTTGATGCGCACCCCAGTAATCCACGTAGCCCGCACGCACAGGGACTGCCGCGTGTGAAACTTCACGCGCACCCCCAAATCCACATACCCCGCATGCACAGGGCCAATCGCGTGTGAAACTTCCCGCGCACCCCAGTAATCCATGTACCCCGCACGCACAGGGCCAATCGCGTGTGAAACTTCCTAAGCACCCCAGTAATCCACTTACCCGGCTCGCACAGGCCCAATCGCGTGTGAAACTTCACGCACACCCCAGTAATCCACGTAGCCCGCACGCACAGGGCCTGCCGTGTGTGAAACTTCACGCGCACCCTCCAAATCCACGTACCCCGCTCGCACAGGCCCTATCACGTATGAGACTTCCCGCGCAGTGGGGTACGTGTATTCGGAGGGGTGCGCGGGGAGTTTTACAGGCATTTTCGTGGTTGTGTGCCTGTGCGCCATGTACGGGATTTGTGCGCTGTACATGGCGCACAGGGAGGGTTTGGAGGCGTAACTGGTGCTGCTGCAGGGTTGCTGTGCCACTCTGCGCCACGGCTGGTTTTGGATGTTAAAATCCATGAATATGCTGTTCGCGGAAATGGATTTTAGCACACGCGGCTGGCGCAGAAAGTCGCACGCGCACACTGTGCGCCAGCCGCTTGCGCCACTTGTGTGCTGAATTCTATGAATTACCCTGTAAATCTCATATATGTTACTCCGACTCTACAGTCCGGGAATAACTGTAGGTAGCGCAGGAGTTTCTTGAATTATATATTTAATTGTGTGTGATGATCATATGCCTTATATTTTCAAATGTTATCACGCTGATTGCAACAATCACACAATTTAACTTTTCGTTTAAGCAAATTGGGGTTGGTTACTAGTTCTTCAAGAGAAATCTCAATGTTGTCCTACACTACTGAGCATTCAGAGTACACGTTGCCTAAGGCTTCCGAAGTTCCTACTTGGCTGATGTTGCCCAGATCTTCAAATAAGGATTGCTTAAATGGACACAGTATCTTATTTAATATCATCAATTTCTTTTAGATGATGATCCAATTAATGCAACCCAAACTCCACTCCTAAAAAACCATTGGAAGAGACCGAGGGAGCCGAAGACAGTGCGTCCATATGAAGCCCTCCATTCTATCAAAAGAGTACTTCTTAAGAATGTTTAATCCTTCTAGTCCATATGTCAACATAGGTAAGACAAGCCAGTCACCAAGTCATTTTCCCGTGGAGTAGTAAAGCAACACCTAGGCATATGTTTAGGCAGTTGATGCATAGAAAATGTAGAGTGTGGGGCAGCCATTGCTTCAAGGTATTAAGACAAAGGTTTTTCATGTATTCCACCTAGTACCAACACCTGTTGCCACTTGCTGGTATCATAGCACTGTAGTTCTTGGTAGCTCACCACCTCATCATCTTGCAAAGTCTACTTTGGAATAATTATGCAGTAATTAATACCTGACGTATTCATTTGCATACCCAAACATAGTCAATTCTGCCCTCGTCCTCTTTCTACTTATACCACGCCCGGGATCTAAGAGAAGAATGAAAATGCTACCAGAATAGGGAAATGAAGAAATCTGTCACACCCATGTCAGTTTTCACCTGTTGTAATTATTCTAACGATTGCGTTTGCATCTCCTACAGAAAGTCAAGGCCCAGGAACATACACACAGAAGACGATAACACAATTGTGGAAAATGACGCTTATTTCCACATCTGCTCCAACCTGCCTACAGCCCCTACTTCTGTGTGGAAATACACAGCAGGCAGCTTCCAGCGTGCCAGGCAAGAGCCAAACCTGGGAGATGAGAAAGTGGGAATGAAGAGACCGGACCTACCTTGAGAACCTTGTTTCACCCTCTTTCGTTTTCTAGAGGCCAGTGAAAAAAGATGACCAGTCTATTCGGGTAGAGCAAGAAGAGAGTTAGAACGCCAGTGAAAGCATTAGTAATGCAGGAGCAGCAGATGTAAATGCTGGACCATAAGGCCATGCCTGAGAGGAGATGCAACTGATCGGAACATCACTGCACCCTACCAAAAAGTTGCTGAAATGAGTCCCGTGACTTAGTTTTCTCTCTCTACTAACAAAACAAGTAACCTGAAGGTTACTCTACAATGCAACTGAGGACTCGCTTTGCACCATTGCACCACGTGAGCCGTAGGGAACTTGATGATGCAAAATAGAAATGCTTAAACAGTGGGCCCATTAGCACCAAACTATCAACTCTTCTCAGTAATATTCAAATTGGCTGATACCTTGCTAGTCACTATTCTTGACCACTCAACTTTTAACAGTCCCTCAAACACCAATACTGAAATGGAAACTGAATGATCCTTAACAGTAGGTCAACCCAAACTCTTTAGAATCGCTCCGAGTTTTAAACTTTTACCTTTTAATTTCCTTCTCCAACGTTGGTCCATGGTGGACAGTTGGGAGCTAATATGGAGAAGCAAGATCGAGGCGCATTGATGGACGCGCCAGCTGATCCACTTCTTCTTTCTGCAGTCGAGACAAAGATGCAGAGAAGATGCAGACGACTATCCAGGCAAGAGGACCTCCTAGCACAGCAGAAACCAGAGAACATAACTGGTCCAGCAAAGAAGACTAGCTCAGTGTGAAGTTATAAGAGGAGCTACCTCATATTGTTAAAAAGTACCCACAAGAGAAGGATTGCCTTTCACAGGTAAGGGATGTCTCCATTCCATCACTGCAGCCAATAGAAGCTCAGGTATTTACTGCTTCCCACTTTAAAAACAAAGCCAACCCTGGCCTTAAATGGAACACAGAGAAGGTAGTGCCACAAGGAGGACAGTGTGAGTTCCAAGACCAGCACTATATGGTCACAAGCTGATCCCATGCTCCATCTTATATATAGGGAAAATAGGAAATAATCAAAGCTATGAAGGTGCCGCAATATGCTGAAGTAGACCCGCTTGAAAACTAAAGTGATTCAACAATGCAGCATCAATCCTGGTAAACAAGCATTAATGCTACAAATCACAGGGACACATTTCACCCATCTCATAAAGGACCATAATAACTACATATTAACACATTTTGTCAATGTACAATATGAGAGCCCTATCATGGTGTAAAATATAAGACCTTGTTGTGCCTTAGAGTCTAGCTAAGCACAGGAACTATGAAAGCACGCATTGAAAAAGCCAACCATTTTGGCTTTTATGTAGGCATGGGAAAGGTATTTTTCAGGTACTGCCATAATTATAATATTTGTCCTTATGATGGCAACAGTTGCAACATGGTGCTAGGACCTCAGTATATTATGATGCATATAAAAGAGCCCAAACTGTTGGATTTGCTAGTGCTTGTTATTAACAGTAATTCAGTAAAAGAAACAGATGTAAGGACACACATACTGATTATGAATGAAGTGCCTGAAAATACACTTAGTTGAGAAATTTTGATTACGCCAGGAGCTGGTTTATAGTTGCAAATATGTCATTACCTTACAGAAGACTGCTTAGGAATAACATCCCCTTCAAAGCACAGAAATGCCTCAGAAATATCCTGTGGGAAGGGTGTTTTGGATGGGCAGGGGCAGGTTGTGGGTGGGAATGGTCAAAAGAACAAGCATGGCTATGGTGGCCATTGGGTGGATATAAATTCAAAAGTACCTATAGCACGTGTGCCGCCCCCGATACCCCATCTCTCTCCTAGCTTCAATATCCATACAAATAGTTGCAGCTTTTGGCAGTGATTAAAGTGCTACCAATTTGACAAAAGTAATAAAACGTTTGGAAATGTATACCCCAGGTCTGTTATCTCATTATTCTGCTACTTTTGAAACTTGTGATTGAACAAGTCTCAAGTTTCTAGTGGCCATCCATGAAAAGGCCACCCAGTCATGTTTTTTTCCCCTTAGATACTGGGACTTGCAGTTGTTTCTTGCCCATCTGAAATGTAGGAAAAGTACAAGCCCCAGTATTCCAACCAAAAATAGGAATCAATGGCCTTACGCATGGCCATGGGAAAGTCGGGAGCTCTGGGATGCCTGCCTCTCTGCACGTGTGGAGAGTTAAATATTTGAGCTTGCATTTCAATGTAATCAGTGAGCTAAAAGGGACTTCAAGAAAGCATTTTGATTTGTTTCCATTTGCAAACCAATGGTTAGGGTGGAATACTGTGATTAGCCCCTAGCCACTCCTCTCATCCATCCCCCACTCCAGTCTCCATAACAGGGCAGACTAGAAATAAAAGGAGCATTTATGGTACTTGCAAGGATATGACACATGGCCACTCAAAAATCAGTCACAAAGAAAGCTGTACCGAGGCTCAGACAAACTAGTGTGGGGTTTAATGACAGCCCCAGAATGCTATGAACTAAAAGGCCAGGTTAGGCCTCTAATGTGAAATGCATTGTTCTTATGGAAAAGGCACATTGTGAGCGGACAGACGAAAAAGCAGCCTGTCAATTTCTGCTGCCACATTAAAAAGGCTGTGTGCAAAGCAATTGAAAGACACTGATTTAAAAGGGCCTTGCATGTACATTTCGCAGTTGGAAATAGAGATATGGAGAACAATGTTCCTTTGCCAAAAATGAACATATTGTGATGATAAAATGAACAGTGCTGGTGAGATGCAAACATGTTGAACATAATAGGAAGGCCCCATGTCTAAAGAAATATTGTGACATGCAAAGTACAGAATTTTGGTCATTGGGGCTGACTTCAACATTGAGACTCAAAGCTACCTTCCCCATGACATGCTATACTTTGCTGTCCCTCTGAAAGACCATTACCTTGAAGCTCGAGAGGAGGGCTGTGTTCATGCATGACAGAGCCATTTATTGGCGCTGGATAAACAGAGGCTTATATTAAGTGAGTTAAACTTTGTAAAATCCCCCAAATTCCCAAAATGATGTGGACTATCCATGGATGGACGAGGGGGTGGCCTGCTATAAAGATTATTACAGGAGGCCAGAGAAACATCCGTTCAGAGAGATAACATCTCTTCAGCATTCATTAGCCCTAACAGAACAAAGGCTTATGGCTTTTACCCCAGGCTTAAGTGAACATTGAGCAGCAGAGACTGGCACAGATGCCTCGAACCAGAAGTGAAACCTCACAGCAATGTAAATTGTGAAATGAAACTTAAAAGGATATCTGTAAATATGTGGCCATAGGCTTGTATTAGAAATGACATTTTAGCCGGTGACGTTTGAACCATGATACTTACAGAATTGGGAGAATATATCTCATTTTAAAGCTGATTTCAAGGCAGTGGTGTTGCCACAATTTTCATTAAAATTAAGTTATAATTGAAAATGTCTCTCTAGCCTCCCGAAAATGTTCTGAATCCAAAAATTGGGGAGCTGGTCGCTTATTAAATTAGATACGTGAGTGGAACATTTCACATTCATAACTATTATAATTTTTGTGCAATGCCCTGCCGAAACGGAAATAATGTTCATAGATCCGTCATGATTTGGAGAATATAAATATATACATACTATGATGTTTATTTGTAAATTGCAATTTTTGTTCATGTTTTGGGTGAAAAGTCTGAAAAGTTTAAATGGTAATTCTAGTAAGTGTGCACCTCTGTCCCATCAACTTCAGAACTCCCACAGCCTATTGGCAGGAGAGGGGTTGGAGCTTGGGGGGAGGAAAAGGGGATACACCTCCAATGAAAAATCAAAACCAATATACTTGTATCTCCTAATTTTAATATTTGGAAGTGTGGCTTATAGGGTAAAAAGCCGTCGCTCTATGGGGAAGGGGACAAACTTGCCTGAAAATCATCTGGGAGAGCTGCCTAAAAATCATGAAGGAGGCTACTTCCTAATACCACCTGCGGGGAAAGGGCAGGATTATTTTACTTGGGAGACAGTAACTGGGAAAGCCTAAAAACTGACTGGGCCCTATGATTAAGGAGAGCCACATGAGGGATGGATGCTGGTGACTATCTTTGACTGAAGTGTTTGACCAGATCCCTCTGCTGTCCATGTAAGAGGCGCCCTGCTGACTTTCCTGAGCACCAAAACAGAGATTTCTGATGTAAGTAGATTGTCCAATGAAACCAAGTGTGTGGGGGATCTATTTGCCTTAATCCTTAGCAAATATTTACTGAATAATAATTTAATTAACTCCCATTTAAATTGACGCAGGGAGAGCTCGGGGGAGAGCAAAACCTCTGCCCTCTTTCCTAGAGGTAAGTTAAGTTATAGTAATTTAATGTAATTGGGTATATCATTTTTTCCTGTCAACCCCAGACGTCTCTAAAGAAAGGGGTATCCTTGCGCAAAAAAAACGAAATTCATGTCACCACTTCCAAAACCTTACCTTTAAACAGAGGGGCGCTGAATATAACTGAAACCTTGGTTTTCGGTAAAGAACAGCTGGGTGAAAGAAATCAAGCAGGAAGAATATTCTATTAATCAAAGGTATTCTCAAAAATCTATGTCATTTCAAAACTGCTAGCATGTTTAAGTGTGCCGGGAAACTCAATGTACTAAACACTCCATGTGAATTTGCTTTTGAACACAGAAAGGGTTGCAGTTAATTTAAATCTAAACCTTATCAAGTGATATTTATGCCCTAGTAATGTGTCAATGTTAATTAATTTTCACTTCAAAGTGGTTCAGGGGACAATAGTTTTGACCTGTTTATTTGGCTTGTGTTCCATATGCCTGAGAAAAAAAAGGAAAATGTGTGTTTTGTATTGAAGCTTTGTTTTTTGCCACAGAGAAGGTGGCGTGTGTAACTATTTGGTGCAAATATGCATGGAACCGAACATTTAAAAAAATGTATACTCTTTCTATACCCCTGCCTGGTTCTTGGCTCATTGCTGGCATAGGCAGAGTGATTTTCATGGGTCTATAGGAATCATAGACAGAGCTATCTGCACAAAAATACATTATTTATTGTGTGGACATCTTGATTGGGGGACAGAACTCCCCATGTTAAGCATGGTCTCTTAAAATATAGGCACACTAGGGATGTAGCACACAGCATGAAGATAACCCATTTATATTAAACTATTAAATAATCAAGGATATGTTAGTATATACCTTTTAAAAGCTGCCACTGTGCTAATCTCCCAGTTAGCACAGTTGCAAGCCCTGGTTACAAACAACCTTCAGCAGAGATAATCTTGGGCACAGTTCTTATATTATTACATTCAGCTATTAGCAAATGGGAGAAGATATTTTAGACATTATCAAGAAAATCAAACCCTCTGGCCTGATGGTCTCACAAACATAATTATAAAAAAAGGACCCTTCTTTTGGGCACAGATCCTATATCTAATATTTCTTAGTATTGCAGATTAGACTCATATTACATTATCTTGGAAAAAAGCTTAGCTTGTTTCAGTATTCAAGAGGGTAGATAGGATGCATCCGGCAAATTATTGGCTACTTATGATGCTGGACTCCTTTTGTAAATGTTTTGTGAATATGCTACTGAAAGACCTAATGAATTGGGTAATGGAGAGAAAGTTGCTTCATCCACTACATGTGGGCTTCTGACCTGGCACTAGTACTTTACATAATGTTCTGGTGATGCAATGTTTGATACATAGAGATAACAATGGTGAATCTCCCCGGCTTTATATTGCTTTTATTGATTTCAGTGCCGCGTTGTGTAGCATAGATTGCAATCTTCTATGGGGCAAATTGTGAAAAGTTGAGATCCCATTAGGTTTGCTGCATATGATTCAACAGCTATACACAGGGACACATGCGAAAATGCACCTGGGCTGCTTAGGCAACTATATCAAGATACTATTGCATCAATGTTGGCCTTAAGCAGGGGTGTGTATCATCTCCTGTGCTTTTTAATCTATATCTCGCCGACATGCCAGAAGCCATCAGTGGCATCAACAACTTTCCCCCAAAGATTGGTCCAATGCATACCCCTTGCATTGGGGCATGGGGACGATATTGTGTTGATGGACCAACCACCAATTAGACTTAGACGGTTGGCTATAGCACTAATTCAATATTAATCATCACATTTTTTTATAAATTAATTATGGTAAAGCAAAAATGATGGTGTGTGCCAAGCACATGATGTCAAATTATCAAAATTGGCTAAAAAACAATACTACCATACAATAAGTAATGAGCTTTAAATACCTAGATGTACTGCTTAGCAATGCAAGAAGCGATCACGATTTCCAAGAAAATATAAGTACAAAAGCTGTAGCCACATTTTCCTACGTAAAGGCCTTTCCTAAACATACAGGAGGATAATCATTAGAGATGTATTTTATGATCGTCAAAGCAAGCATAGTCCCTGCAATACTTCATGGCCAGGAGACTGGTTTTGAAAAAAGATTTGACTGGCGTAATATGTTAGAAGGCAGGCTATGGCGATCTACCCTGAATTTACCATCATATACATCAGTAGAGGCTATACACGTAGTATTGACAATGATATCCTTGGCAAACATGGTAAAATACAGAAGAAACACTATTTTCTTAAAACTATGAAAAGCTCATGATTATTCTATATATAAGGTATGTTTGGAGAACTTATTCAGAATAGCAGAAATAAAGCTAAAAACTATATGTAAAGGCATGTGTCAACTTCCATGAAAGAATAGAGCAGGAAGTTGTTCGGAACCGAGACTTTCACCAATTAAATGGGCAATAAAAATTTAAGACATGGAAATGGAAATGGTCCAATAATACTACATATTGCGAAGATTTCCTAT
This sequence comes from Ambystoma mexicanum, assembly GCF_040938575.1. Lineage (NCBI taxonomy): Eukaryota > Metazoa > Chordata > Amphibia > Caudata > Ambystomatidae > Ambystoma > Ambystoma mexicanum. Next base: position 794,932,022 of record NC_090931.1, on the reverse strand, counting down.
GTCATTACATCTAAATCTTCTCCCATCACTTGTAGTGATAGGTGTAAGACATGGTATTCGCAGGAATAAGAGGGCTCATAGGTGTTGTGGTTTTGGTAGGGTACTGTAAAGTACCTATCACCTATCAACACAATGTCCAAGTTTGATCTTAGAATATGATAGATAAGATACATTCCTGGGGAAATACACACATAGAGCAAGTTTTATTATCACTTATAAATACTGTCATTTTGTAGCTATGGGTAATGAATCACACTTGCTAATGCAACAAGATGTCTATGGAATACTGTAATGATGAGGCTATCCTTTATATCTACAGAGGAGTTTTTGGATTATTGTAATGGAAGATATTTACATTAAATATTGTTGTGGTTTATCCTAAAACATATTTTGTAAATTGATATTAAAAGATTGCATATTCATACCATGTATGAAAAGTTAAACATTTGAACTAAGCACAACATAAATAAATACAAGAACATAAATAATTTCCTTTTGAAAATCAACACTGGGGCTTTTCTAACCCATCATTCACAAATTATTTGGACTAATAATTACCAAAGATGTTCATGTAACAAAGGTGACCTGTTAATACAACATTTGGGTATGTAATTGGATACAGCTTATTTATTGAGAAAGAACGTGATGGCCACTTACTAAATGATTGGATGCAAAAAAAATACCTTCACTTAATGCAATTCAATGATGGAGTGTCATATGCACAGCCAGCTGGAAACTGCTCATAAGCAATCACAAATCATAACATGTTCTTGTTCCCTGAAGGCATGTCTGGATCAGCACCTTTTAATCACATTACTTTTCAGCTCACACTCGAACACATGAAGAACACGAACGTACAGTTCTATAGTTAGAGGACAGATGCATATGCATATTGCTATTGCTTTTATTATTTTGTCATTAGCTGGATGCAGTAACGCAGAAACCGCAAGAAGCAAGAGATCCTGAGTAAAGCCTGCAGATGCTTACATGCAAATAACATTATGGTGCAAATAACATTATGGAACTGCATGAGCACCTATGGGACCTGACAGAGCCATGTGTGACTAACATATGGAGAATATAGAATAGCATGGACACTTAAGGAACCGCATAATGGTCTAGGAAAATTACAGCAGGCCACGAGCCTCTCAGTAAGAGCTGAGCTGAGAGGCTGGACCAGAGCAAACGTGTGAGACAGGATCCGCTGCCAAGGTCACAACATACGAGTGACATTCCATTCCCTGAATGACAGTAACACCAGCTGCAATAAATGCAAATAATTCTTTATAATTCAGAGTGGCAGAGCTCCAAATCGTGGTCTCTGAACATGTGACCTGGCCAACTCAGACAATGGACAGAAACCAGAGCTGAGAAAGAGAGTTGATCTCACGCCGCCTGACAGAAGCTTGCAACAAAGATGTTACAATGTGGGACAAGTATTGCACAAGATGAACAACCACTCTCATAGTCTAAGGTGGTACACACAAGTTCCAATACAGACACACAGTCGTTCGTATAACCTTGAGAGGGTACACCAAGAGCAGAGAAACTTTGCGGATCCCAGACCTGAATACGTCAGCTACAGCCAACCACAGTTCGGTATCCTAGAAGTGGGTAGCAACGGGCAAGAACCAATGGTAAGACCCTCACACTGCAACGTTGTTAAAGATAGCAATTTGGGGATGGACAAGGCCAGCCACCTGACATGTGAGAGCCAGTAGATTAACATGTATAGTGTCCACTATAGGTGGACTATTTCTCAGTAACCACTCCAGTAGTGCGATATGTTTTCTGGAGAGGGGCCCAGATTGTGACATCACTATGACCGAACTTTAGGACAAAACTGGCCTGCGAGCCAGGAGATGTTGAGTGGTCCTCGGATTTCTTCTATCCTTGTACTGATCCCTGTTGCGTTTGCTGTAATAAACTGTAGTTTGAACTTGCTGTCTGGCTGGGTCTACGTTCCTTTTGGGGGAAGGTGTTGGGCCTTCCAATAGTCTGTAAACTCGTACTGGCCCTCCAGTCTACCTGGGAGTTTGTCACAACAACCTAAAACACAATCAAGCTAAATTACCTCCTAAGCCTCAAATACTGTTGTCAGTGTCTATTCTAAATAGGGCAATTGCTGTCAGGAGCAAAGACAGGCCACATTCAATGTAAAGGTAGCACGAGAGACAATGGGTGGAGGCAAGGCCTACTCCAAAGCTGAATAGCTGCAGAATGAAGTACTGAGTAAAAGGAAACACTAACCACTCATAAAGAATGCCCTCTTAGGGCAGCATAATCCAGTAGCCAAATAGGCCCTCCGGTATACTTGGGAGTTTGTCCCAACAAGTTGGTAGCATTGGATGGTTGACTGTGCCAGCCCAGCACCAGGTCGACTCCCGAGAGGCTGCAGGGCCCTCGCATATTTCGAGAAAGACAGGAAAACGCATGCCCATTTAAAGGTCGTCAGGAGCCCCTTGGAAATCATCCTGCCCAAGATCAGCAAGATGTCCAGGCAGACCAGGATGGGGAGGCGAGCGCCTTGATGGGGAGCCAGCAGCCGAGCAATGCCAGCACAGCACAGAACATAAGTATTGATCCAGTCCGTTGACTTAAAGGCTTGGATGACAAAAGTTGTGCAAGTAAGGTATTCCTGTGGGTTGGGCGTTTTAGCTCGGGTCATAGATGATGGTATCTCTGTGAGGGTTAGCAAGGGAGGTAGCCTAGATTGCGGAAGGTGAGTCGGCTGGTTAAGTCTCCTGGAGAGAGGTGTTTCACACGTTAGGCGACGTAAGGGGTGCTGTTCGATCAAAAGAGAATATTGGTATAAACTGCCTGGAGAGCAGGAAGACAGCTGTGGGGGTTTTGTGTGGATTTGGGAGTAACAGGCTATTGCGGTGTGTGCGCAATATTACATTTACCTATATTGTTTTTTATTTGTATTTTATTGAATTTATATAGCACTTTAATCCAAAGTGCTCTACATGAGGAACAAGAAAATATACACACGCATAAAATGGCAATTGAATCACAACTCGAAAACAGTACAAGGAACTATTTACATTTTTGCTGAGGTAAGGTGAGAGTGGAGACGGAAAGAGGTGTGAGAGGGAATGGGAGGTATCAGTGGAGGTAGAAGCAGAATTAAGAGGGGGGCGAGAAGGTGTGAGGGGGAAGAGTGGAAAGAATAAGACTAGATAAGAGCGGCAGGTAGGGTAGAAGGGAGTGAAGAGGAAGGAGAGGGTGATGAAGTTCAGAAGTAAGAGAGGGAGTAGGAGGTGAGGGATGAGGCAGTTGGAGAAATAGGAGAGGAAGTAAAAGGTGTTAGGGAGGGGAATGGAAAAGAAAAGATTTTAGAGAAGAGCGGAAGGAATGGTAGGAGGGAGAAGAGCGGATGGGGACGGGGAGGCGGTTCCAGTGGAATGAAACGAGGAGTTGGAAAGAGCAGAAGCGGGAGGGGCCACAGGGTGGTGGAGGAGGAGAGAGTAGGAAAAGATCAGCAGAGCAGAGAGAACAAGAAGGGGTATAGAAAGTAAGAAGGGAGGAAAGGTAGGGGGGGCAAGACCATAGAGGGATTTGAAGACAAGGCAGAGGAACTTGAATTTGAGCTGTGAGTGAAATGAGTGCCAGCCTAGAGGGGTGAGAGAAGAGGAGATGGAGTCAAGAGGTGAGAGAAGGCAGAGGGAGCGTATGGCGGAGTAGTAGACAGATTTGAGTGGGGAGAGGTGAGAGGAGGGGAGTCCAAAGAAACGGGAGGAACAGTAGAAAAGTCTGGAGAAGATGAGGGAGGTAATTAAGAGTTTAGTAGCGTGAAAGGTGAGGAGGGGTTGAATTCTATGAATGTTGTAAAGGTGAAAGCGACAAGATTTGGCAGTAAGAGAAATGTGGTGAGATAGGGAGAGGTGAGGGTCAATATGAAGACCAAGGTTACGGCATGGGGAGAGAAGGAGAGTTGGGAGGGGGGAAAGAGAATGAAAGGGGAGGGGAGGGAGGAGGAAGAGTGTTGGCAGGGAAGAAAAGGAGTTCAGTTGTTTCAGCATTAAGAGTAAGGAAGTGAGAGGACATCCAGGATTTAATAGCATTAAGGCAAGAAGAGAGTTTATCGTGAATGTCGGGAGAGAAGGAGGAGAAGGAGAGGAAAAGCTGGGTATCATCAGCGTAGAAATGGTGCGAGATACCAAATGAGGAGATGATAGGAGCTAAGAAGGAAGTATAGAGTGAGAAAAGAAAAATAAATATTGTGTTGATAGCTTGGGGATGTCACCCTTAGGTTTGCATATAGGACACAGAGAATTTTAGACGGTGAGGAGCTAGCATTGAGAACTTGGGATTGGCAGATGAGGTGAACCAGTGGCTGTGCGTGGAAGGCGCATGGACAGGATTGTGGTGTGTGCCTGAGGAGGCAGCGATTGTGAAGGAGGGTCAGTTCGCGGAGCACACCTGATAAATTGTGAAGCCGGAAGGGCTAATAGAAACTGGAAAGAATTATCATTGCATCGTGACATTTTATCCCTGAACAGCGGATTATCGAAGCCCTCGACTTGAGAGGTAAGAGGTATTGCAATGTATCAAGGTAACAGTGGGGGGGGATTATTCCCCTTCAGCATTTGTGTAAGACACATCCGCCTTACAAGGAAAAAATATGTAAATATAGCATAGAATGGTCCAAAAGTACAGAAGGTAAATTAACAAAACCATGGCCACCTTGTGGAAGTTTCTCCAAGTACGTGTAGCAATTGCTATTGACACACATACAGGGTGCCAACAAGGGCAAGAAATTGACCAAACGCATGGCCATATTTAAGTTGTGGCACATGTTCCAGGAGGGAGAGGGGGATGCCACGAGGTGTCAGTGGATGCTAAGCTAGCAGGAGCGGAAGGACCAAGGGACTTTAAAAACAAAGCCAACCCTCCACACCTCCCTCTGCCCCTCCAAGTGTAGTATCTGATGACACAGATGATGAACAGAAAACGTATCCAATGAGGGAACTAAGGGCAGCAGAGGGGTATCCAAACCGGACATATGAGTCACCACCATGCACTAAAGAGGGTAAGTAGAAAGATGCAGGACAGCCAGCTAGTGATGCAGGGGCGAGCAGTGAGGCGCAGCAACACGCGAAGGAGGAGTTTGAGGGCATAAGCACAAACAAACACAGGTACTTTTAAATCTTCATAAGAAAACTAATGGAGAGGCAGAAGTGGCAACCAAGGCAACAGAAAGCGGGAAGAAGGACTGCGACACGACAGATTGGGCAGAACTAATGGAGGAGGAAGATAGAAGGGAGAATGACTGGGAAGTGAGGTTAGAGTGCAAGGTCAGAGAGAGAAGGAGAGAGAAGAAACTGGAAGGAGAAGACAGGGAATGAAGAAGGGAGGAAGAAAAGGAACATTTGGAAAGGGAGCAGGAATAAAAGATGGAGAGGCATCTCAAGGAGAGGAAGAGAGCAGAAAGGGAGATGAGGGAGAAGAAAAGGAGAGAGAACTGGAGAAGGTGGAGAGACAGAGAGAGATAGCAAAGCAAGAAAAACGCAAGTTAGCAGAGAAAGTTGCAGTTGGCCAGATTGGCGAGAGAACAAGCGTGCAGGGAGGAGTACGAGCGAGCAATAAGGGCGGTGAAGACACAGGCAGCAGTGGATAGGGAAAGGAATAAACGGGGGAACAGATGAACAGAACCAGACAGCACAAACTCACGAGGCAGGAGCGCGACAGAGGGAAGAGGAGCAGGACTAGGGGCCTGGGCAAGAGGTAGCAAATATGATTTAGTTGCCATCGATCTTAGCATGAAATCTAACACAGACTTGACATCGAGGAGACAACGCTTTGCTGATGATTTTGTATCAACATGGACACAGGATCGACAATGATGACAAACACAGCGGGGATGAGAGGCGGAACAGGGCCAGTCACAGTCCGTGTGGACAGACAAGTGAGCGTTATGGGAATTTAGGATGCACAGACAAGAAGAAGGAGGGGCCGATTCAGACGAGCAGACACAGCAGACAAACAAGCTTTGAATCCACGCACAACACATATGTTAATAGACTAAGGGATCACCCAGGACGAAGGAGGGGGAGACATCCATAGTCTGCTTGAGTGGACAATTGTCCAGGGCTTATGACGATAACAGGAGACTACTAACATTGGAACCAATACACATATGCACAGACATTGAGTATGAGGGGGGCATCGACAAATCAAGCTTTATCGAAGGACACCTGAGGAGGTGAAGGCATATTCACAGATGCCTTTTTTGGAGAGAGGAGGGGTGAGACCTCAGTATGTGCCATACAAGCATACAGACAAGGAGAATGTGAAGTGTAGGTTACTGTCATTGAGTGTGGGAGCGAGGAAATGGATTTATGAGATGGAGAACATGACAACTGGTCACAGACTAGCAGTGGGTGATGTAAAGGGACTATTGGTATCAATATAAGGAGACAGACCTGATGACATATGGAAGATGGTGGGGTTCCCATGGGTGACAACACAGAACACAGTGCACAATGGGGCACCATTTGCAAACTGCAGGGCAGCAGTATGGCAAGCATTATGAACCCAATACCCAGACACGTCAGACATTGAGGAAATTACGTCATGGAAGATGAGGCAAGATGCAGATTGCAGTACATTCAGGAGATTCAAGAGCTTTGGCGTCTCTAAACTTGAGAGCCTTGGGATAAAACAATAGCAATATTTTATCATATTTTAGTGCAGGGACTACCAGAGCCAGTACAGAAGAGTTTGAAGAAACTAGTGGGGATGGAAGCGAAGGGATAGCCAGAAATACAGCTCACAATAGTGCATCATTGTAGATTGTGGCAGGAGAAGGTTAAGCAAAAGGTGGAAGACAGGAAGGCAGGCGAAGGCAAACTAGTGCAGCAGAAACAATCAAAGTATGCAATGGAAGATGCGGTTATAGCCAGCCCCAGACAACAGCTGCAGTATCAAAAACCACAACAGTTCGACCCGCCCATGGGGGGGCTACATAGGGCGGGCCAGCCCAAAGCAGGGACTTCGAGGAAGGGGGGTTTGCAAAGGGGGCGTGGCTTTGGGCCACAGATGCATCACAACCAAGTTTCCAGGAGGGTTTCAGGAATATGGACAGCAAATGCAGCAGAACCCCGGGGACTTTTCAGGGGGCTCTACAGACAAGGGAGGGAGCAACCACAGTGCTGGACATTTGGCCCGCTAGGACACATTTCACGGGCATGTCGATTCAGAGGGACACAACAGAACTGGGCAGAGCAGGGCCAACAGCAATATCAAGGAGGCCAAGAAGATTATTATGTACAGGATCAACAACCACAAGGGCAGATGCAGGGTACATATCAACAGATACCACAAGCACAAATACAACCACAAGCACAGCCACAAGTACAGATGCAGGCACCACAGATGTCAGCACCGACCACAGCATTTACAAGTGTCACAGATTAGGGGGAGTACCCAACATCCAGCCCAGATACAGGATGACAGCGCACAGGCCCAGGTGGATGCCGTGGCAACAGTACCCGTCCGACGACTGGAAGGGGTCACAAGAGTGGGGAACAACCCCTTTACAGGGAATCGGTTATTCATGTACCCCAATAGGACAGCCCACAGACGAACTTGATGTGACCCATCTTGTCGATCACACACAATCCTGCGGAGTAACCTCGCATAGGGCTGGTGATAGGTGACAAAACCTTTTCCTTTCTTGTTGACACTGGGGCGACTAGGTCATGTATTAGGGAAGGAACATTTAAGTTGTCAGGCGATGCCATGAACACTCAAGGATTCTCTGGGGCTCGAGAAGTGGCTCATTCTACTGATAATATCTCACTATCTATAGGAGACCACGACTTATCACTGCCTTTGCTTTACTCTCAACATACACCTGTAAATATATTGGGATGAGACATCATGAGCAGATTAAACATGACTATTTCATTCACAGACAAAGGCATAGTGTGCTCAATCCCAGGCATACACATGTTAAATGTGAAGCATATCGTCCAAGCATATTGTGGAAGTACGGTACAGAGGGGGGTGGCAGTAGACCCAGAGATGTTTCAATATGGGACTGACATTGCCATTGCATGGATGCCAGGAATTGCAAGGAAGGAGTGGCGAGTTCCAAGCGAATACCTGTTCAGGCCAGAGACACCATTGGATGATATGAAGGAACGAGGGTGACCATAGAAAAAGAGGCAGTATTGGCAAGGGAGGATTAGATTGCAGTACATGGAGTGGATGACACTGGGAGGGCATGGAGAGCAATAATTGCAGTTGCAGAGGGGTGCAGGCTGACCACAGTGACAGATGATGAACTATTTGGAAAAGAGAGACAGGAATTGAAGATGGTGTTTGAAATTAGTGTAACATACTGGTTACACATACATTACAGGGAGGTGCCACAGAGAACGGCTATGGCACTGGAGGCGCTGCCCTCATTTTGGGAGGAGGACATGGCCAAAGTGCCCAACAGTTTATGGACCACAAGTCCTTATGACGTGGGCAGCGTAAAGAGCATAGCTAGAGTGAAGATTAAACTGAAACCAGGAGCGATTTTGCCAAGGGTAAAGCAATACCCCCTAACCAAGGAAGCAGATCAAGGCATTTATGAAACAATTACAGCCTTGATTGACAGATGCATTCTGTTACCAGCAGAATCTCCATGCAACACAGCAGGCCAATGGGGGGTCATGGTATTTTATTCAGGATTTAAGACCTCTGTACCATATTGTAGAAGCAAAGTATGCTGTAGCAGCAAACCCAGCAACAATTCTGTGCGGAATTCCACCGGAAGCCTCCTATTTCACAGTCATTGATTTAAAGAATGCATTCTTTTCGGTGCCGCTTCACCCAGACTCATGCGATTTAACAAGCTTTATTTACGGAAATCAGAAGTGGAAACACACTCAGTTACCACAAGGGTACTGCGAGTCACAATCCATCTTTAACAAAGTGATCCAGATGGATCTAAGTAATGAAGAGATGAGCCAAATGCCTCTACCAGAAGTTCCGCTCCCGTCTTGCCCATATTTTGGGAACCGGAAATTGTGACAAGCAAAAAACCAGTAATGATGCCTGTAACACGAAAAGCCTTTGAGACCAGGTATCCATTAAGAAAACCGTTCCTCATGTATCCTCGGAGAGTTGACGGCCTCTTAGGAGAGATCCCGGAAGAAGTGTAAAGATGAATTAAAGAGGAGATTGGTGATGTCACATGACGCAAAGACGACACGCCAAGAAGAGATGCCAAGAGAGAAGGTGAATAGACCTTATAGAATCTGATGACGAAGTAAAGAATCGAGTAACACTTCATGTGCGGAATGAAGATTGCACGTGCGACGAGCACTGCAGAAAATGCAAGCTGTTTTATAAATGTACAGATGTTGAAACGTAAGTAGACTAAGTAATCATGAAGGCTGGCTATACGTAGTGAATAAACTGCAGGCGGTGCCGCCAATATATATATATATAGAATCTGGATGTTCCACGTCACATTTTAGCAAGCCAGGACCTCATTAGCAAAAGGGCTGAAAGTGTGTTACAGCAGAGAAAAGCAGCTGAAGATGGAGGAAGAATCGAGAAGGCTTGTCGGGCCCAGTGTCAAGGGTTGAGGCAACCAAGAAACTGGTTATCTATTCAAGAAGATACAATGAACGTGAGAAGCGAGACAAGCTCCTGTTGAGGTGTAATGGAAAAACATTATGAGTGGCACATTTTATTCATTTAATAGTATTAAATGTGAAGAAGGAGCAAAAACACGGTCTCCTGTCACATGGGCTAGATGGAAATAGATTTTGAGCAAGCAGCATTGAGACTTTAAATATAAGAGCATGCTCGCACTCCCTATCACTCTCAGGAGCAGTGATACTTTGCAAGGCCGAGTTCAAAGACAATTCAAACGGCAGACAGCAGGAGTGATGATGGATGATGGGCTAGTTTGGTGGGGAGGCATGATCAAGTCCACCTACCAGCACCTGGGGTACCAGCTTGCATGCTGCTAGAGAGTGGAATATTCCAGAAGGGTACAAACGTGCCAACCAATTATAGAGGGCCACATAGCAAAGATCACTATAGTTTGAGAGCCAATGAAACGTTGTGTATTTGATGACAATGAAGATGACTTGCACTAGGGGTGGGCATAGTTGTCCACCTGACTATAGAGACCCAATCATGATCCTATCCCCCATAGAAAGTATACCTAGATGCTCCCCATAAACCAACCACAATCCCAGATAAGTTTTCTTAGTTTGCCACGTAGTTTGGCATCAATGATGATGACGAGTTTTTACTATAAAAGTGTCTTTTTTCATGTAAACTTTGAGAGATATGCTTTGAGACGTCCGTTGATGTCTGTTGTACTCCCTGTTTTAGACAATTGATAATGAAACTGTAATGTTTTGACAACTTCCTGAGTTGGTCTTATTATTGGTGTAAGAGTAAATAATTCTGCACCCCCATTCATCCAATAAAGCGTTACCTAACTTAATAGGGCCTACGGGTTCACATGGTAGCAGAGATAGGATAGTTAGTTTCCAGTATTTCGGACGATCGGACACCCTCCGCCATCTAGCCGGAAGATCGCAAGGTTTCCTGTGGAGAGTGGCCAATATAGAATTCTTGCAAGAAAAATCGATACAGGTGGGATGGGCCCCTCTTTGACAAAATCCCTCCTGGTTGCCACAGGCACTTTGCGGATGCAAAGCGAAAGTGGTCGATTGGAGAAGGGGAGACGATACCGAAGGCCTTGAGCAGAAGAGCCAATGGTGAGTAGACTGAGGGTAATGACAAAGTAGAAAAGTAATGGGGTTGTTTAAAATATAACGAAGAGCGTTTAAAATATTACGAATCGCGTTTAAAGTATAGTGAAGAGCGTTTAAAGTAAAACGAAGAGCGTTTTGAGAGCCCGGTTTTCCAACCTCAAGGCAGGTCTACATAAACAGGTTTATGATAGGTAATGACTTAAAGTCCAATCAGAATATTTTAGGGGCTAGGTGAAAAGGAGTACCATGGTATATATGTAAAAAGAGTCGACTAGTCTGTCTGTGTTGTGTATTGAAAGGGAAAAGGTGTTGAAGAGCGACAAGAATAAGTTGTGTAAAGTTGACGTAGAGATTAACAGTTATTGCCTATTTTAGGTCATTGCCGGCGCCGACCGAAAAGTAGGTTGACATAATTGAGGAATAGAGGCTTTGAGCGGTGGAGGTTGGAGCGTGTTCATGTTTGTTGTTTTTCTGAAACGTATCTGTGTAAACATTGGTAAGTATTGACAGTCAATTAAGACTCATCACAATGGGAGAAGTTACTTCACTGATGTACCTGTGTAAGATGCTGCCAAAACATATGCCTAAACTCAAACAGTATAGTGCGTAATGGGTAAAGGGCACAGCAGATAAGTTGTTTATGCCATGGCCACAAAGGGGATCATTGTCAAAATCGGTACTGCAACACATGACCACATACTTGCATGCTGCATACAGAGGGAAGACATTGGAGAAAAGGTTAGCTATTTTAGAGCTCTGGAAAATGTACAAGGAGGAGCGGGAGGACCCGCCGCCTAAGGAATGGATGCTTAGCCAGCGTGAGGAGGAAGGTATCGAGCCTTCTGCTCCCCTTACCTTGAAAGAAGTAAACGTCGATAGTACAGAAGACATATGATTGTATCCGTTAAAAGAACTAAAAGCTGTGACAGGGTATAGTAATCCGATATATATAGGCTGGTAAGATAGCTCAGCAGGTTGAACATTTGCTGCTGTGATCTGAGCATGATCTGCAGGTCACAGGTTCGAATCCCGGCAAGGCCAACCCAGCCTTTCATCCTTCCGATTCCGAGGTCCATAAATGAGTACCAATTTCGGTTGGGTGATATTGTATATAAATATGTGCTCTGTAAAGCACTTTGGGTTAAGGCACTATATAAATAACACATCATTATCATTATCATTATCATTATATATGAACCGCCTGCTTATAGCAGTGACGATAGTCCAGAAGGGGCAAGAGGAAAGCAGGAGATCTTTAAGATCTTACAGAACAAAGAGGAGAAAAGCGAACAATTGAATGTAACCACAGACATAGAATGAAAGATTAAGAGATGGAAAGTAGAAAATGATAAAGGTGATGAGGTAACGCTCATACAGAGCAAATGGATGGGTGGACAAATATTGCTCAAACGTGATGGGAAAAGTATTGAGGAAGTCAGGCAACGGGAAGATAAAGACAAACAGAATTAAAAAGACGGGGAACGAGAAAAGAGATTGAAAGAGGATGAACATAAGATAAAGAATAGACAGAGGCAAGAACAGATTAATCAGGAAGAGCAGCAAAAGAAGGAAGAAAGGGCAGAGGAGCAAAGGAAGTATGACAACAGGCAGAAAGCAATTGAAGAACGAGATAGGCAAGAAAGGAAGAGAGAAGAGGAGGAGGCACAGAAATAAAGGGATAAAAGAATGCAAATACAAAGGGAAGAAGAAGAGCGTAGCGTGAACAAAAGAAGGTAGAAGAAAAGGCAAGAAGAGGAAAGAAGTAGATGGGACGCGAGAAAGCGAAGAGAGTTAGACGAAGAAATGGAGCAAAAAAGGAGACAGAGGGAGAGCGATATTAATCGCATTCAGAAAGAGTTAATGGAACCGAGTCCAATGATATCATGGGGCAATATAGAGAAGTTCCTCCTGTAACAGGGAGCAACATCAGGGCCGACTAGAGTAGCCCTAGAAGAACATTTTGACATAGCAAGCATCAGAGACAGGATAGATAAAGCCTATCAAGACTTGAGAGAAGGTAGTAAATCGGGAAGCTGAGGAAGGGAGATCAATCCCTGGTCTTCCAATCACGAAGCGAAGAAAAAGACCAGTTCAGTCTCGAGCATAGAGCCTTGTCTTTAGACAGACTGACTTTAAATAAGGGTGAAGGGGATGAAAGCCATGCCAGCTGGGGCTAGATATGTCAGACGAAGAGAGAGAAATCTTCTGTGGGGAGGAGGAAGGAAGTGCATGCGGCCCGAAGGATGTCTACAGACAGACAAGGAAGTAAGATGGTCTGACATAGAGCAGCCTAAAGATAGGATGCCAGATCCCATACCATATCCACAGCATCCTAGAGGAAGATCGCATAGCGAGAAGGGAGAGTCACCACCATATGTGAGTAGGCTGGGGTCATTGCCAGGTAGAAGGTGATCAGGAACCATTGTCCTCACTATGGATAAGCAGACAATGGGATCCAATTCCCTTTATTGGAGAAAGGAGGGGCCAGAATGCAGTATATTCCATGGCCGCAAATGGATAAAGTTCCCAGTTTAATGGCAGGTACGTGAAAATGGATCTATAAACTGGAGAAAATGCCAGGGGGAAATTCTTTAGCAATGAGGGACATTAAGGGTCTCCTAGCAGCCATTCTTGGGGAAAGGGCTGATGACATGTGGACAAGACCAGGTCGCGGCACAGAACACAGCGCACAATGGAGTGCCATTTAACAATTGTAGAGCAGATGTCTGGAGAGCGCTTAGGGTGCAGTATCCTGACATGTCAGACATGGGTGCACTTATGGCACGTAAGAGGAAAGAAGACGAAGATCTGCTTGTTTACCTTCCAAGTATTCAGTGGTATTCAACGGTGGACTCTTGAAACGGAGGATCTGTGGGCAAGGACAGTGGGAGTATTTGACCACATTTTATGTCAGGGATTGCCAGAACAGGTACAGAGACAGATCAAGAAAATTGTGGGAATGGAAGTGAAGCCATGTACAGAAATACAGTTGTCCATGGTGCATCACTGTTGGCTGTGCAAGAGAAAAATAGGAAGCGGGAAGATGCCAGAAAAATTGAGGAAACCAAGTTAGTTCCGAATAAATTGTCAGAATATGTCATAGAAGGAGCAGTCATGACAAGCAGAGAAAGATTGGGAATGCAGCAAGAAGTGGGTGCATCACAGGCAAATAATCAGCGCCAAATGGATCAAGGAGGGAATGGGTTTATGTCACAAGGCAGAGGAATAAGCTACAGAGGAAGGGGTGGTTTTCAGAATAATCAAGGCGGTTTTCAGAATATGCAGAATGATAATCAGAATGCACCAGGAGGATTTAACCAAAGGGGACAATGCAGAATTGCTTCTCCTGTATGCTCGACATGCGGAATGACAGAGCATATTGCACACATGTGTGGAAGCCAGAGGTATGTACAGAATGGGCATTTCTCAAGAGGGGGGAACAGCTTATCCTCCAGCATATAGTTCACAAGCTAGGGATGGGTTTGCCCAAGATCAGACAGTGTATCAAGCACAAGCGCTGCAAATGCAATAGGCATTGCAGCCACAGCAAGCACCATTGAATCCACAGCAAGGGCAGCTGGAGCACGCAAACATACAAATACAGCAGAATGCAAACACGGGACAACTATTGACACCTAGAGTAGGGGGTGTCACTGTGGTAAGAGGACGTTCTTTCACAGGTATGGGTATATGCAAGTATCCACAGTAGGACAGCTCACAGGGTGATTTGATGTGTTCAGTACTATCAGTGACACCAAACACCCAAGAGGAACCAAGGGTTGATGTGACGATAGGAGGCAAATCCTTTTCTTTTTTAGTAGACACTGGGGCTACTCGTTAATGTATATGAGAGTGAAAATACCCAATGTCAGGAAATGCCATGAATGCTCAAGGATTCTCTGGAGCTACGAGTCGAGTTCCTTTCACTGACGAAATACCAGTGCCCATAGGAGAGTGTGACATGTCTGTTCCATTATTGTATTCAAGGCAGACACCAGTTAACATTCTAGGATGAGATTTAATGACAAAGCTTAACATGACGATTTCTTTTACTGATGAAGGCATAGTGTGTTCTACTCCAGGGATACATTTAATTTGAATTTAATTGAACTTAGCATTTATATAGCGCTACAAACCCTCAGGTATCTGAGCGCTGCTTATTACCCACAGTGTCTGGTGCTCATTTATTGACCTCGGAAGGATGAAAGGCTGAGTTTGGCCTTGCCGGGATTCGAACCTGCGTCAGCAGGCTCTGCACAGATGTCAAAGTGAGCACTCCACTCGCTGTGCTATCGGACCGGCTTATATCATATGAATGTGGGCGAATTCATATGATGTATCAGCTTACATCATATGAATGTGGGTGAATTTATATTGGCATTTACAGGGCATGTGGCTATACAAGGAATACTACTAGAGCCAGAGGTTTTTCTTTATGGGGTACGCATTCTGTTGACATGGCTACCCGGATTAGTGGCAACGACTATGAGAATACCAGATGCATTTTTGTTCAGGCCGCAGATACCTATGGACGAAGAGGGGGAACAGACTATTCACCTAGAATTAGATGCAGCCATAGTGCGAGGGGAAATGGCAATGCTCGAAGGATCAGATGATGAGGGCAGGCCATGGAGAACAGTGATTGCCATTGGGGAAGGGTATAGACTGACTGACGTCACTGACAAAGACATGTTTAGAGATGATCCATCAGATGATGAAGTAATATTCGAGATGATTATGACATATTGGATCAGAATAGAGAAAAGAGAGATGCCACATTGAATGGTAATTGTGTGGCAGCATCCAGCATTTTTTGATGAAGACTTGGAAAAAGTACCAAACACTTTATAGACTACAAGCCCCTATGACGTAGGCCTATTGAAAGGGGCAAGGCAGGTTAAGATAAGGTTGAAACCAAGAGTGATTTGACCTCAAGCAAGACAGTACCCAATGTCTCGAAAAGCGGATTAAGGTATTTTTAAGACTATTTCAGCCCTGATGCAACAAGGTATCTTAGTGACGTCAGAGTCACTGTGCAATACCGCAGTGTATTCAATCAAGAAATCAAAGGGGGGGGGGTCGTGGAGATACATACAATACACAATACCAATTAACCAGATTGTAGAGGCAGAGTTTCCTTTAGTTCCTAATACGGCAACAATATTATGCAGTATCCCAGCAGAAGCACAATATTTTTCAGAGATTGACTTGAAAAATGTGTTTTTCTCAATCCTGTTGCATAAGGACTCCCAAGACCTTACGTCATTTACGTTTTGCCAAACTAGACTGAAAAGTACTCATTTGCCGCAAGGGTACTGCAAGTCTCCATCTGTCTTTAATAGGGTCCTCCAGATGGGCCTAGGCAATATTGATTTGAAAAGCGTTGTGATACAGTACATAGATGATATTTTTGGTTTGTAGCACAACAGAAGATGAGTGCAGACAAGACTCGATTCAGGTAATGACTATCTTGGCAGACAGAGATATAAGGAAGACAAAGAGAAGTTGCAATAATTTCAAGAAGTGTTTTATATAGGCCAGTTGATCTCACATGAAAGGAAGAGGGTCACACCTGAAAGAGCTGAGGCAATTATGAAAACAGCGAAACCGCACACGGTAAAACACATGCAACAGTTTTTGGGATTATGCAACTACGTTAGAGCGTGGGTGTTTGATTATAGTTCGTACACAAGACCCCTTTTGCAGGCTCTAAAGAAAGCACAACTGAATAAGGTAAAAATAGAATTGACTGAGGAAATGGAGGAAGGGTTTGAAGAGTTCAAGAAAGCAATTTGTACAGCTCCAGTTTTAGGAATTCCCAATTATGACGAGGAGTTCTTTTTATTTTCACACACGATTGGGACAGTCATGGCAGCAGTGCTTACACAGAGGACTACGTTGTGGTATATACTCCAGGCATATTATAGCGGGATTCTGGATCCAGTTATGAAAGGGCACTTTCCTTGTGAACAGTCGCTGGCAGCAGCTACATTCGCAATTGAGAAATCTACCAGTATTGTGATGGGGGGGGTTCTATGAAACTTTTTGTGGAGCATGCTTTGTTGCCACTTTGGAAAAACCTAAGGGTACAGTGACATCCCAGAAGCATTCTGCATATCAGGTGGTTATACCGAATCCATCAATCAAAATAGTCAGGTGTAAAATAGTGAGCCTTGCCACAGTTGCAGCCAAGCCCGTGGTATGTGCATTATTGCACGAACTACGATGAATTCTACGACAACATCCCTCAAGTAAAGGAAAATGCGTTAGCAGTGGGGGAGATTCTCTTTATTTTATTTTTTATAATACCACATTTTATTGGTTTTGTTGAAAACATTAAACATACAGCCCCACACAGTGGGGTAAACAAAACCTCCCATACCCGCCCGCCAACGACTCTCCGCTGTGATCCCTTACCAACAAGCTGCAAAACATGTCCCAACATTTGTCCCTTTCGCATTACACCCGCCAGTCCATCTGCAAGTCTCTGGATAGCGTAACGATACAATATTATAACCACTTTTAGTGCGCCTCTTCCCAACTTTGCCATATCTTTTGCGCTTTTTCTGGGCACCCCCTGGCAGTATAGACTCTCTTTTCCATCGCGATGCATATATCCACGTCTGTGATCCATTGTTCAAGGCTCGGTGGCCTCTCGGAGCCCCAAAGTTGCGCTATGTTCTTTTTAAGTATCGCAGTGGTAGTAGATAAGAGCGCTCTCTCATACCTCGTTAGATCGGTGTCTCCTTCTATCCCCAGCAATAATTGCTTTGGATTTGCAAGTATCCTTTTGCCCATTACCCTTGACAATTCTTCACAGCGCTGTTGCCAGTATTGTTGAATGATGGCACAGTCCCACAGGATATGACAATAGGAGCCTTCCTCCCTCTTACATCGCAAACAGTATGGATTCGTAGCCTTTCCCCACTTGAACAGTGCCACCCTCGGGTAATAAATCCTATGTAGTATCTTCAGCTGAATCAATCTAAGCCTGGAGGAGATAGTTGATTCTCTGGGGTACATCAGCGCAGACACCCATTCCTCTGGGAGTATATCACCCACCTCCCTCTCCCACTTGGCTTTCAGGTTCAACAGCTCTTTCGTAGCAAAGGAGTTAATAGCACTGTACATAGTCGATGTGACCTTCTGTGTAAGCAGTTCTGGGAATACATTGCGTTCTGGTGGAGAATAATCAGGTATGCCACTCAGTTCAGGGAAATGGGCCTGCAGAGCATGTTTGAGCTGGATATAGTGGTATTGTTCGCTGGGGGGGAGTGCAAAGGTGGCAGCTAGATCCGCAAATGCTATTATTACATTTTCTTTCATCACATCGCCAATTTTTGTAATACCTAGTTGGGCCCATGTTTGCCATTTAGGGAGTTTGTTCACCTCCGGGAGATGTCTGTTGTTCCAGATTGGTTGTGCTAGAGTTAGTTTTTTTATCCCAACCTAGGTATTTATGTGTATCTGCCCAGACCAGGGTTATATGCAACAACATGGATGGGTCAGCGGGTCGCTCTTTTTTCTGGTAGAGAAGGCTCATGATGGGCCTTTCTTGTGCGTCGGTGTCTAGTATTACATTATGCGGTAGAGTGGTATCCCCATGCAGTTTGTCATTCACTATTGCCATTTGACTGGCCCAGTGATAGGTCTGTAGCCGGGGGAGCCCAATCCCGCCTTCCCATATGGATCTTTGTAGGGTAGTAAGTGCCATTCGTGGGTGCCCCCCTTTCCATAACAACTTGCTAAGTGTTTGATCTATTTTATGGAACTCATTGGGTGCTATTGATAGTGTTGCATTTTGTAGCACATAGAGAAAACGGGGGATGGCCATCATTTTGAAGAGCGCCGCGCGACCCAGCAATGTGAGTGGCAGGGACATCCAGTGGCGAACATCATCCTTGAACCTGGTCGCCGCTGGATGTAAATTTTTCCCCACGTAGTCCGTTAGTTTGTGTGTGATTTGTATACTGAGGTATCTGAATTGTTCCCTTTCAATACGGTAGGGGCACACATCTGGTACCGCAATGTCTATATGTTTCACTGGGAATAGTATGGACTTTGACCAGTTGACGCGGAGTCCACTGAAAGCGCCATATCTCTCTAGTAAATGCGACACAACGGGGTAGGAAACTCACGGGTCCGCCAGATAAATTAACAGATCATCGGCATATAAAGACACTCTGTCTTCCCAGCCGTCCGCCCACCTGAAGCCACTCCATGTCTGCGTGGATCTTAACAGGATTGCTAAAGGTTCGATTGCTAACACAAAAATCAAAGCTGACAGGGGGCAGCCTTGTCGTGTGCCCCTACCTAGCTGGAAGGGTTTGGGAGTATACCCATTCACTCTTGTTACTGCCACTGGAAGGTGGTATAATAGTTTAACCCAACTCATGTAGTAAGGGCTTATGCCCATACGTCGCAAAATTTTCCAAATTGCCTCCCAGTGCACAGAATCGAAAGCCTTCTCGAAATCTATGGACAGTAGGGCTAGGGGGTTTGGTAGCTTAGGTGTTTTTTCTAGTGCTGTGTGTAATCTATATATATTTGGCTGGTGGATCTTTGTGGCATAAAGCCGCATTGGTCCGGGTGCACTAGTGTGTGTACGACGCGCTGCAGCCGTTTGGCCAGTACTTTCTCCAGTATTTTGGCCTCGCAGTTTATAAGAGAGATGGGCCTATAGGAACTGCACTTGTCAGGTGGCTTATCTGCTTTGGGCAAAACTATTATTGTAGCTTTTCTGAGGTCTGGGGGGAGGCAACCCTGCCAGCGTGAGTGTTGAAAGAGGCGCAGTAGTTGTGGAGAGATTACGTTCGTGCCTATTTTCTTCCATATTTCGACAGGGAAACCGTTCGGGCCTGGGGTCTTCCCTGACTGAAGTTCTGACATTGCACAGGTTACTTCTTCCTCTGTAATTTCTTGTTCTAGTAGGGCCGCCTGTTGTTCATCTAGGGTAGGAAGGGTGATTTCTTCTAATATAGCCGTTGGTGGCAGTGCAAGTGGAGCACTGTACAGTTCAGCGTAATATTTAGCAAATCCCTCCGCTATGTCCTGGTCTGTTACTAGCGGGTCTGGCTCTTCTGTCATTAGTTTCCTTACTTGAGTGAGGCCTAAGTCCCTGCGCTCCAACCACGCCAGAATTTTCCCTGCCTTGTCCCCAGTTTCATATATTTTCGCTCGCATTGCTGCATGCGCTTGTTTTGCATTGTCTAAGGCTGTATGCTGTAGCTGTTTCTGTGCTAACTGCAGTGCATGTTGTGTTTCGGGGAGGTCATGGACCAGGTGAGCAGATTCTGCATTCCGTACCTTGGCTTCAGCTGCGCGTATCGCTTCAAGGTGTTTTTTTCCAGGCTATGATTTCACCCCTCAATACTGCTTTTAGTGCCTCCCATAGCGTTGTTGTGCTGTCCACAGAGTCAGTATTTATTTCAAAGTATGTTTCAGTAACTTTTTGTATGTGTTCCACCAGTTCGGGAAACCCCAGGTAATAACCATTCAGTCTCCAACTGGGCGGGGAGAGTGGTCTGCTGGTCTTAATCCTTAACATGAGTGGGGAATGATCTGAAATACCTCTGGGGAGCAGTTGTGT
Organism: Ambystoma mexicanum; assembly: GCF_040938575.1. Taxonomy (NCBI): domain Eukaryota; kingdom Metazoa; phylum Chordata; class Amphibia; order Caudata; family Ambystomatidae; genus Ambystoma; species Ambystoma mexicanum. Next base: position 794,911,694 of record NC_090931.1, on the reverse strand, counting down.
GTCACACGCCTCATGAATGTTACACATTGGTAGGAAGAAGTAGTCCAACCTGGATAACGAAGCCTGTGCACCGGAGTGGTACGAGTATTCTCTTGTATTGGGATGTAGGCATCTCCATGCATCATGTAACCCCAGTGCATTGGTAAATGTGGCAAGTTTAGTGCATATATTTGGGTTTCTGGATCGTACATGTGTCCTATCCAACTCTGTGTTCATGACTTCGTTAAAGTCACCTCCAATCAACGTGAGGCCTTCAGTGTTTTCAACAAGTAGGGGTGTAATATCGTTAGTCGGGGGTTAGGAGGTTAGGCGGTGCATATACAGCGATCATAGAGATGGTGCGCTCCCACAGGGTTCCTATTGTGTGTACATATCTACTTCCCCAGTCCTGGGTGACTGCAGTGGATCTATAGGGGAGTCTTTTATGTACTGATCAATACCCCACGTGATCCCATGGTGAATCCGGCATGAAAGGCTTGTCGGTAGTTTGTGTGACTAAACTGTGCATCTTGTGCCCACCAGATGTGTCTCTGTTAAGAAGGCTCCATCCGGTGAGTGACGGTTCAGTGCTTGTAGGACTAGGCATCTTTTAATACTATTTCCGAGCCCGTTAACGTTCCATGTCATCACCCGGATGGCTCTGCTTTTATCTATGTTGGTGTTCTGCGCCATGTGACTTGTTCATGTGTGGTGTCAGTATGTTGTATATCTAAGAGTGTTACATGATCCACCAACCCGGATCGGGATTGAGCTGGATTGTGCATCTGTTGGATGAAAAGGAGGGGCTACGTCTGAGCAAATGGCACTCCACTGCAACACGCAGCATCGCAGCACATACTAAGCAAACTGACTTTATCTCTAGCAAGAATGAAGCCATAGACGTAGAGGCCAAAAACGGTTGCATAATCGCCAGATATTTCAAGTTTTGATACTCCAGATGTAAAGGAGATGGTAGTCACAATCATGATAGTAAATTAAGGGTTTAATCATTTATCGAGAACACAGTTGATGTAAGTTCAAAGCAGTGCACCATAGGAAGAGCAAAAGGTGTGGAAATGAAGGGGGTGTTCTTTATCCCCTTCCGAAGCATTAAGGTGGCAAAACAGCACTGGAAAGCCAGTGATGCCAGTAGCATTGTTAAGGGTAGCGCTTGAACAGCTGCACTACCCTGCGCATGTAACTAGGGAAAGCCTTGCAGCAACTATTGTGGTGGACTGGTTCATACCAAACCTGTTAGAACACGTTGCATTTTATGTAGAAACTTGCATCGTATGTCGTCAAAAGATTACTGCTGGGCATATACTGCGAACAATCAGAGGAGTGATTCTTCGACCGAATTGTCCTTTTCAGCATTTAGATATCGATTATGTTGATATGCTGCAAGTATGTAGTGGATACAGGTATATGGTAGTGGTGGTGTGTCCCTTTTCCAGGTGGATCAGAGCAGGTCCCTGTTCACACCCTAATGCCACTTGCGCAGAAAAGTTTTTAGTCAGAAACGTCTTTCATAGATAGGGAGTGTGTGAGGTGCTGAGATTGAAAATGGGCCACATTTTGTTATTGATGTATTTGAACAGATGAGTCTAGCATCAAACATTAAGCACAAGTTTTGTTCTGCTTATCACATGTGAGTGACCGGGATGTGTGAGAGACTCAAAGGTCTCCATAAAGAGAGAATTGCAAAACACAAATTGACATGAAGAAGGGATGGCTGTATTGCCTGCTCCTTGCATTATATGCATTAAGGAATCAACCTGGGTCGGACCACCAGCACACACCCTACAAGTTAGTGATGCCCAGAAGACTGCAGATATGTTAGGAAATGAGTTTCGTGCTTTTTTGACATGTATGCCCGCTAGGATCTTTATCATTTCAGATCAACTGAAACGCCAAGGGGGTCGGTCTCAGGACACAGATAAAGACCATCCAGCAACCAAAGTTGCAGAACTATTACCTGTACCTAGACTTTTTATCGGAAATCCAATCTTAATACAGAATTTTACCAGGAAGTGGCACGAGCCACGCTTTAGTGGTCCCTACTTCATGGAAAACATTACTGCCTCAGCAGTAAAAGGCCAAGAGAGATGCGCTTGGATCCATTTGAGTGACGTAAAGCCATACGCTGGTGAGACCGACGTACCCACGACCATTGATTCAGAAGCAAGACAAGAAGAAGTTCAGCATGTGCAGACCCGATCGATGACCAGGAAGAAGGACGCTAAGGTTGCTAATTAAATAAAGGCAAGCATGCATTTGGACTGTGGCTCACCCCGGACACTCTTTATAGATATTACAGCAGGAGTGCAAACTCAGTTCTTGAGTCACAGGAACCTTTTGAATTGAACTTTAGAAAGTGTTGACATACTATAAATATGCCAAACCTAGAGTTTGGATTTGATGACTAGAAACGTGAGCAGTTTCCAGACTTATTCCTCACTGAGTTTCTGTTTAGTTAATTCAATGGTACTGACCAATGTCAATGCGATGCCCATAGGCTCCTTTTCGCTGTTTTCATTTTCATTCTTTGAGCTTTTCCTGCTCTTGTTGGACGCAATGTTGATATATGCACTTTTCTGCATGATCCTAAAAATGGCCCTGCAATCAGGAGTCTGCTTATGGCGATAGTTGAACAGTTCCTGCAGTTACGTGACCATTTTACAGAGTTGCCTGATTACAAAGGTTTTTTTCTTCCTTAAAGCAGTATACAGGCACAATGAGCAACATTGAAAGTTTTGGAAAGTGAGCAAACCCAATGATGCGTGGAGAATCATAAATGTTGGGGATTAATGTAGTGGTGCATAATATATGCATGCTCAGCATTTATTGTTGTTTTCCTGATTCTTGCAGTCCATAGCGTTTATTTTATTGGTCCAAGCAAGGTAGAAGTCCCTTTTCTTCCCACTCCAGTGACTCACAGAGAATGATCTATTACCGAAAGACCAAGGCCATTTGTGATTTTCCCCACACCAGTAGCTCATGTAAGGTTGCCTATTGCTAAAGCGAATATACCGATCTCCCCGGTAGGAAGGACCATTACTGATATGCTTCTCGAGTATTATGCAAGCACTCATTCTGCAAGAGGGAGACACAGGAGAAGCACAGAGGAAGATGAAAATGGGATAAACACATACTTAGATAGTACAGCACACCTGGGTAATAGCATGTGGTATCAGCACATGGAAAAGGTGGGAGAGAGAATATCTAAAGAGAGTTTCTACGTTTGTGCTCTCATGCCTTATGCCATGAATGCAGCCCGAACTTTCATTGGCAAAGAAATCCTGGAGTACGATGCCAGATGTCACATTCCCCTTGCAGCGTGCATGACTAGAGGCCAGTTTCAGGGGAATTGGGCCACTTTGCGTTGGTGATCGAGGTGGTCATTCCCATTCCATGATGAATGTATCAAGACTACACAAATGGAAAAGGAGCCTGCCTGGAAAAGCAAGATGCTTATGTATTCAGGGTCAGGACAGGATGAAGTGGCCATAGAGGAAATTAAGAGAATGGACTGTCCTGACAAGGAAGAAAGGCCTTGGGCGCCTGGATGCTGGGAACGAGCTCAGACGTTAGTCTACGGACGAGTGAAAACAAAGAAAAGATGGGAAGAGGGACTGATGTCCTGTCGGTCTCATTTATTGAAGTCAGAATATGTGCGAGAAGTACAAAAGGTGAATTATGAGTGTTTAAAGTGATGGGCCCAACACGCTAAATAATTGACATGGGTAGAAGATGAATCAAGTCCAATGACGGTGATCCCATTGATAAATGTGACATTGTGCTTCCAGAGTAAAGGGAAAAGGTACATGGGAGCTAATGTAGGATGCAAATCTACAGTTGATGTCTCTAAATGGGAGCAGGGACAGCCATCCTAATGGATCGATACTGGGCCTGTGGATCCAGAGCCTATATGAAGTTGCCTGAGGATTGGGGAGGAACATGCTCCATAGTATTTATTCATGTTCCAGTGTTGGTGATTCCAAAAAGTGACCTGAACATTGGAGAGTTTCCAAAAACAGATGCTCATCTGAGGAAGAGGAGATCATTTGGATTCCTCAATCGAACAAAAATGGAGAATTACTTTCCAGCGAAATCAATAGAAGTCTTTGATTCTATTCTGTGTGAACACAGGTTGTTCAGTCAAACTGCTGCAGTATTCACAACTATCTTCATGCCAGGGATCCAGATGATGACGAATGTGAAGTGGTTGTGAATCATTTACTGGGAGCTCCTGCAGACAATCAACACCACTATAAAGGGGTTCAACGCTATCAAAGAAGAATTGAGAGCCATAAGACTGATGACTCTTCAGAATAGGTATGTCCTGGACATGATTACAGCAACGGATGGAGGTGTTTGTGCCAAAATCGGAGAATCATGTTGCACATTCTTACCTTCTCAGGATGACGAGAATGGGACCTTGGCAGAGGCCAAAACATTGCTAACGAACTTGCACATCAAGATGAAAGATGAAGTGGAAGATATTACAGATTACAGCTGGTTTGCATCGATCTTCTCATGTGTTCCACAATGGATGGCGAATATTTTCAAGTTTCTTGGAGCACTATTGGTGATGATCATGTTTGGATTCTGTGTGATCAGAATAATAATCACACAGTGCAAGAAAACAACAAAGCAGTAGAAATGAAGATCATGATCGATGTTGAGGCTGAGTTTGGACACAAAGAACTGACAGATATAGAAATCAGAAAATATATAGAAGCGAGCCTTCTAGCATCTGAGAGAACAAAGTTCCTGTATCCAAGGAACCACAAGAAGTATGTGGGATGATGGATCTATTGCAGCCCGAATGGACAATGTAGCCACATGACTTGGAGTATTGATGATCATGTAAAATCAGCAGAGTCTCTGAAAGGAGTAGTGAAGATATGGACTCCAAAGAAGCACTTTTTCAGAAGCGGATGTCTAGATATGGAAACTGGTGAAAGAATGGTCAATGAATCAACCAGAGGGGGAGTGCAGAGGCGGAGACAAATGCCTCTACGAGAAGTTCCACCCCGTCTCGCCCATATGTTGGGAACCGGAAATTGGGACAAGCAAAACCCCAATAATGATGCCTGTAACACAAACAGACCTTTGAGACAAGGTATCCATTAAGAAAACCGTTCTTCGTGTATCATCAGAGAGCTAACGGTCTCTTAGGAGAGATCCCGGAAGAAGTGCAAAGATGAATGAAAGAGGAGATTAGTGACGTCACATGAAGCAAAGACAACGCGCCAAGAAGAGATACCAAGAGAGAAGGTGAATAAACCTTATAGAATCTGATGACGAAGTAAAGAATCAAGTACATATCATGTACAGAATGAAAACTGCACATGCGAAGAGCACTGCAGAAAATTAATGAATGAATGTATTTATTTTATTTCTTGATAACGCGCCAAATCGCCCTCAGGCCTCACGGCACACACAAAAACAATACAAGACAGGGACAATCAGTAGAAACAAAGAGATGCTGAAACGCAAGTAGAGTAAGTAATCATGAAGGCTGGCTAAACATAGTGAATAGACTGCAGGCGGTGCCACCAATATGTATATATATATATATGTAAATAATCTGGGTCTTCCACGTCGCTTTTAGCAAACCAGGACCTCATTAGTAAAAGGGCTGAAAGTGGGGCGCAGCAGAGTAAAGCAGCTGAAGATGAAGGAAGAAACGAGAAGGCTTGTCTGGCCCAGTGTCAAGGATTGAGGCAACTGGTTATCTATTCAAGAAGATACAATGAACATGAGAAGCGAGGCAAGCTCCTGTTGAGGTGCAATGGAAAAACATTATGAGTGTCAAGATTTATTCATTTAATAGTATTAAATGCAAAGAAGGAGCTAAAACACTGTCTTCTGTCTCATGCAGTAGATGGAAATAGACTTTGGGCAAGCTGCATCGAGACTTGAAGATAAGAGCATGCTCGCACTCCCTTCTATTCTCAGGAGCAGTGATACTTTGCAAGGCCGAGTTCAAAGACAATTCGAACGGCAGACAACAGGAGTGATGATGGATGATGGGCTAAGTGGGTGGGGAGGCATGATCAATCCACCCACCAGCACCTGGGGTACAAGCTTGTGTGCTGCTAGCGAGTGGAATATTCCAGAAGGGTACAAGCGTGCCAACCAATTATAGGGGGCCACGTAGCAAAGAGCCCTATAGTCTGAGAGCCAATGAAATGTCGTGTATGAATGAAGATGACTTTCACTAGGGTTGGGCATAGTTGTGCACCTGACTATAGAGACCCAATCATGACCCTTAGAAAGTATGCCTATATTTTCCCCGTAGACCAACCACAATCCAGATAAGTTTTCTTAGTTTGCCACGTAGTTTGACATCAATGATGATGATGAGTTTTTAATATAAAAGTGTCTTTTTTTCATGTAAACTTTGAGAGACATGCTGTGAGATGTCCGTTGATGTCTGTTGTACTCCCTGTTTTAGACAATTGATAATAAAAGTTTTATGTTTTGCCAACTTCCTGAGTTGGTCTTGTTATAGGTGTAAGAGTACATTCTGCATCCACATCCATCCAATAAAGTGTTACCTCACTTAAAAGGGCCTATGGGTTCAGTAACATATAGACAGAAAGCACAGTTTTACAGTATGTAGACAACATTTTGATTTGCAGTGAGACAGAAGACAAGTGCAGAAGGGACTCAGTACACATGCTGACAGTGTTAGCTGACAAGGGGTACAAGGTGGACAAGGCGAAACTACAGTACTATCAGAAGGAGATGCTGTGCATTAGACAGATGATATCTAAGGACGGTCGACACATTGCCCCAAAGAGAGCAGAGACAATACACAAGACAATTACTGCAGAGCATCAGTCTTTGACTACAGCACATATACCAGGACACTACTAGGCGTTCTAAAAGAGGCACAAAGGTTGCAATTACTGCAGAGCATCAGTCTTTGACTACAGCACATATACCAGGACACTACTAGGCGCTCTAAAAGAGGCACAAAGGTGAACAAAGACACTGACATCAACAACAGAAATGGCTGATTCTTTTGAAGAACTGAAGGAGGCCATAAGTACTGCTCCAGTGTTGGGGACTCCTGACTATAAGAAGGAATGTTTTCTTTTTCACACACTGATGGAGTAGTGAAAAGGTGGTATTGACTCAGAAGACGAGCATGGGCCATACCGAAGGAGGATGGTACGAAAAAGGTAGTTGTGTGTGTGTGCGTGTCTACCATCCCATTATTCAGCACAGGCAGCAGAACTAGTGGCTTTTATATTAGCACTAGAAAACAGGGTAGAGAAGTATGTGACAATTTATTCTGACTCCGCCTAAGTGACATCAGCAGTACACTCAGGACTGGTCCGATGGCTCAGGAGTGGGTTCAGGAGAGCAGATGTGACCCTGGTACAGCACGCTCTGTTATTGGGCAAATTGATCAAGGTGATTGCATACCCAAAACAGGTAGCACTAGTGAAGTGACAGGCCCACAAAAAAGGAAACAAGCTGCAGATTATGAAGCAAAGTGCACAGCGAATTTTGGGTAATTGTGGAAACTGAAGGCGAGACCAAAGGCTCAGGGAGGAGTGAGGAACATGGTGATGAGGGAAGGTTACAATGTACTTCCAGAGACACAGATTATGGAACTGCAGGGTGCTGCACCCTGAGAGGAGAAGGAGCTGTGGGTAAGGAGAGGATGCTCCATGTCTCCAACAGATGCCTTATGGCGACGGAACAATACAGAAGGTGGTCATGCCACTAGAATTGATGAAGACAGCATTAGCACAATTGCATTGTCCAACACACACAGGGAAGGAGGTAATTTTTACACGCATTGGAGAAACATGGTTTTGCCCAAATTTTTATGAACATGCAGCTGATTTCATAAGTAACTGCTTGACCTGCCAGCAGTTTACAGCAGGGCATATTTTGAGAGTTGTGAGAGGAGCCATACCAAGACCTGTAGGTCAATTTCTGCATCTCCACGTGGACTACGTGGACATGGTTCAAGTTTGCCAAGGTTGGGGGCGGTGCTTGCCATGGAGCCATGAAGAGAGGCTGAAAAGAGCTCCCGGGGCTGATCCGTACTCCAATCCTTTGTATATGGGAGATAACAAGACCTGTGACACAATCTAGTGTGTAAAGGTCTGGAGGCCACCCACACCGTGTTTCATATGATTTGACGGTCTCAGTCAGCCGCTGCTTGGAAAAGTGTATGTGCAAGGAGGCAGTAAGATGGCGACCAACACCAGGCTGGAGCCCATCTGAATACAGTAAGGGGCGCTGGCTGGAGGTGGAGCCACGCACCACCGCTGTGGAACACTGCGGGGCGGGGTGACTACTATAGGACTGCCTGGCAAGCCTTGTAGCTGTATTGCGGAGTCCCATCGTAGGACTGTGGCAACACGGAAGACTGCAGCGGCATTTTCCAGAGCAGACATCGTGGACCAAGCTCCGTGGGACAATTGGGCCCCAAGAAGGTGCCGGGAACATAATAACCTTGCGGGCAGCAGAAGCCATGTACAGTGAGGCACAGTGTGTGCATACTGAGGCTAGCAACAACTGATGGCCCGCCCGGTGCGGTCGAAAGAGGCGGTGCAGGACTGGGGATGGAGAACCCCACGGGTGTGGAATATATGTCGATAGAGGCTTGTGGGGAGGCACCCCTGTGGCCTCCAACAAATGTGCCACTTGAGATACAGCACTGTGAGAGGTGAGCATGGCCCACACCCTGCTCCATTGGCCATCACAAATTGTGCGCACCTGAATACTTTGTTGCAGATACAGGGGTTGCAATAGGCGGTAGCCCCTGCTGTTGTCAACCTGCAGAGAAAGGTTGGCCCTCTGTGAAACGTCTCCATGTGTGGTTAGAGAGGGGCCTGTTTGACAGCTGAGCTGCACGCTGTGGCCCGCTAACATTATGCAGCAGATCTAGTGAGATTGGTGTGCTGGGTCATCCTTTCAATACTGAGAACTTGCCTGACAGGGAGGACTGGTTTGGTGTATGTGCCTCCTTGTATTGAGGGGTTTTCCATCGGTCGTGAGAGACACCTTGGGCCTTCAGGAGTGGCGGCTGTGAGGTGTCAAAGGGCTGCACTTCAAGAGGTGATCCGGGGTCCTTGGGGTATCCATTGACTGGTTTGGTAGTTCAGAATAGCTGTACTTGCCCGATGGAAAGGGGCTTTGTATTCGGGCAAAGTTCCGGTGGGTAAGGACTGTACCCTACAGCTGCAGGGAGGTTAGAGGCGAGGAAGACACTGGTCTCTCCTGGTTTCACCTGGGTGGCTGACTGCACAATATAAGCAGACTTGCAGGTATGGGTTTTCCTCCGCAGACCATATCATCGGAATATCCTAGTACTGGCATATATTTGTACACCACGGAGTGGGACACGAGGCACATAACACTTGACTATAGTACTGGGGCACCTTAGACAGACGGGATGCCTTCGAAAGCTGCCAAAGTGAGAGCCACCCAGGCGATGCTGGACGCTTAAGCTAGAAACTTGCAGCAGGCTCCGGCTGCTAACATGGCGTCATCGCAAGAGAATGAAGGGGATTCCGCAGAGATGCTGGATATTGCAGACCGAAACGCCACATTGGGCACTCAAATAGAAGCTCTCAAGATAGATGTGGGTCTGTTACGTCAGAATGTTAGTAACCTGGCTGAGCAGACAAAAAAAATATGGAAACCCAAGTGAAGGAAAACAAGGAGGGACTCCAGAAAACATGCACTGATGTCCATAACTTAAAGCACAAAGTCAGTCTACTGGAAAGCAAAGTGGAGGAAGCAGAGGGGAGCGCCCACAGAAACAATGTCTGAATTGTCAGCCTGCTGGAGGGCGAAGATGGCAGCGACCCCACTACATAAGTGGAGAGTATGTTCCTACAAGAAATTGGACCCGGGAACCTCACCCAGGGCTTCGCCATTGAACGCAAACACAGAGCCCTCACCAGGTGGCTGCCACCGGTCCACCCCATGCCTATGATCGCAAGGGTCCTGTACTACAAGGACCAAGAAAAGATCCTTTCTTATTCCAGACAAGGGGGTCCACTACAAAGAGCCTCAGCAGACCTGGTGGTGTACCCCAACTACACTTTCCCGGTACAGAAGAGCCGAGCACAATTTTCAGTGGCCAAGTCGAGACTGAGATTGGCTGGCCTGAGATACATGTTGATTTACCCGGCACGCCTAAAGGTCCTTTACAAGAACCGTGTGCTGTTCTTTGATCTCCCGGAGGAGGCACAGGATTAGATGGACAGGGAAAAGATACACCCGGCTGCGGGTGATAGCAGAGTTCTGGATATGCACCAAGAAGTCACTGAGCTGGCAGGGAGCAATGAATCAGACAGGGCTTATAACTGCCACGATTGTCGGGGCCCACCGTGACTTGCATCTCAGTTGGGGGCCCCAAGACACGCGGGCCACTTTCTGGGAAACTTTCTGGGCAACTTTGGCATTCTGCCTGAGCCCCTCCTCTCTCTTTTATGTTTTCTCTGGCCTACACTTGGCGGAATTCTCCTTATGTGGGGATCCACACCCCCAGGAAGGAAAGCCAGGCCCATACCAACAGATGCCAGGTTCTCAGGCCTCTTTGAGTCTGCCTTCCCCCTCCCCCCATTTTTTGTGGTTTGTCCTTTTATTTTTACTACTTTTTTGGGCACTTGTTTTTTTGCCCGCCCGCTGAGTACAAGCCTCTGGTTTATATACTATTGGTGGCCGCGAGAAGCGGATACGCCTGAGCATGTGTGATGATGCTGGGCAGTTGTTTTTGTTTGGGGAAGTTGGGAAAGTTACTATGGGTGTTGGTTCACCTGTACTAATGTCTGGGAAACACTAAATTAATTTTGTTTCAGTTGCCTTTCTGTGTAGAAGCAGAACACCTATTGGGCCTATGGTGGGGAGCTTGTTCTAAAGTATGCAAACGGAAATGGCTAGTACCCTAAATGTACTTACCTGTAATGCCAGGGGCTTGAACACTTATGTGAAAATAAAGAGTTTATTCCTACCTGAGGAGATTTAAAATTGATATTGCCTTGTTGCAAGAGACACATTTAACCGGCAGATGGAGGGAGCGGGTGTTTGGTTCCCCATAATCGGCTTACGCCAGAGGGGTCCTGATTTGTGTAGCGCCCACGGTACTTTTTAAGGTCAAGCAGGTTAAGACGGACAACAAAGGCAGAATGGTGCTGGTTAAGGGCTCCTGGAACACCTAGACACATGTTTGATCAGCACCTACGCCCCTAATCAAAATATTGCAGGGTTTTTCCAAACACTACACCCGAGGCTTAGCCCTTACAGGAACAGCAATATTATATGGGTGGGCAATTGTACCCTAAACCCAGCATTGGATAGATCGGTCAACAGACTTTGCAGACCCACTCCAACGGCGCAGGTCTCTACAGATGCTCCTTACATCATTTGGCTTGATAGACATCTGGAGGACACTGCACCCAGATACCAAGCATTTTTCCTACTGCTCTGCTCCACAGACAGTCCACACCAGTATAGATAACTTTTTTCACCGGGCAGGAAACGGCTGAAAGATTCATACTTGTCGAGTACAGAGGTAGGTTACTGTCAGACCATGCGCCCCTCTGACAGCAAGGGCAGTACGTGCCCCCGAGATTCCTGATTGCCACGTGGAGACTTAGAAGCGAATCCCTACAAGATATTCCCTTCAGTGACCACATAAAAAAAATATTGCTGAATGTGTCAAGCATAACTCGTGCAGCATCCCCAGTGCAGGAACCCTATGGGAAGCCCTTAAAGTCATTATCAGTGGTGCTGCCAAAGCTAAATCCAGCAGTGTCCAGGCTATGTTAGGCAGAGAGTTAACCTCAGCAGAGGACCAGTTACAGAGGTTGAAACAGACCCGCGCGGGCCAGAATGGAGAGGGCGCAAGGGCAGCGCTGTTAAAGGAAAAATGCGTACAATGTTGGGAAAGGTTCCCTTCAGTGACCACATAAAAAAAATATTGCTGAATATGTCAAGCATAACTCGTGCAGCATCCCCAGTGCAGGTACCCTATGGGAAGCCCTTAAAGTCATTATCAGTGGTGCTGCCAAAGCTAAATCCAGCAGTGTCCAGGCTATGTTAGGCAGAGAGTTAACCTCAGCAGAGGACCAGTTACAGAGGTTGAAACAGACCCGCGCGGGCCAGAATGGAGAGGGCGCAAGGGCAGCGCTGTTAAAGGAAAAATGCGTACAATGTTGGGAAAGGCTGGGCAAACATAATTACTCTAAGTACATCAAGAGACAACACAAGGAGGGGGACAAGCAGGGCAGGCTGCTGCCCTTGTTGTATAAAAGGGAGGAGAACCAGAGTCCCATCCACTCGATAAACCTACAGAATGATGAGCTGTGTCATACGCAAGTGGGCATTAACGCAGCATTTAGAGAATTTTACAACACTCTCTATCAGGAATGTCCCCAGGTATCACACACACATATGCGGGAAGTGTTAGACAAGATAAACCTCCCTTGCTTAAGTCAAGAAGCGAGTCACAGTTTGAAAGAGCACATTACAATGAAGGAAATATGATGCACAATTAGGTCATTGTCTACAGGCAAAACCCCAGCGTCGGATGGCTTGCCCAGCGAGTTTTACAAAGAATACATAGACAACATGGCCTGCAGCTCTTGAACGCATTCACCGACTCCTTTGAGAGGGGAGTCCTTCCTCTTAGCCTTCAGGAATCAATTATTATACCCCTCCTTAAACCACGTAAACCACCTACGAGGTGTGGCTCACACAGGCTTCTGTCCAAGCTCAATCAGGATAGTAAGATCTTGACAGCGACACTGGCGAACCAGCTCAAAAGGGTGATCCATACAATCATTCATCCTGATCAGGCATGCTATGTGGCGAGTAGATGTGTGGCTTGGAACCTGCGAAGACTACACCACGTCATAGATAGCACAGTGTCCTGGGATTCCCTCTGTGCAATAGCAACTCTTGACACTGTTAAGGCGTTTCATTCAGTGAGGTGGGATTGGCTCCATGCAACATTGCGTAGGTTTGGCTTTGGTCAGATGTACATAAGATGGGTATGGCTGATTTACACTCAACCATTCACAAGAGTTAAGACGGGTAGACACATTTCTGACTCGTGGGAACTTAAGAAAGGTACTAGGCAGGGGTGTCCACTGTCCCCACTGCTTTACGTCCTGGCCATGGAACCGATCACTCAGTACATGAGGACAGAATACCTTGCGACAGGCATAGTTATAGATGGTGAAAGCCACCTAATATCAATGTATGCTTATGGCACTTTAATATATATTCAGAACCCGAAGGACAACATAGAGTTGAATAAGGAAGCCCTGGCGATGTTTGAGGTATTATCAGGGATAACGATTAGCAGAGATAAGTCGCCCCTGTTTCCGTTAGCTAGCTTATCCAGAAAGGGGCGGAACTCGTTCCCGGTGTTGGCACTGCAGTGGACGGTGGACACATTTAGATATCTGGTAGTCAATATATATCACGAGCTGGAGGCAGAACACGTCAACGACACCTTGAGCACCCTGGCAGGTATTAAGAACTCTATGAGATTCTGGAATAAATTGCCCCTGTCGGTAATGGACAGAGCAGCCCTGTTGGAAAGTGTGGTCTTGCCTAGGCTATTGCATTATTTTGTAAATGTCCCATTCTATATACCCAAGGCCTTCTTCAGGAAGTTAGACTCCATGTGCGGGGGATTCTTGTGGCAGCAGGGTAGGTGCAGGATAGCGTTGTCCTCCCTATGTAGACCTTATGAGGAAGGCGGAATTAGGGTCCCACACTTTGAGCTGTATTATTTAGCGGGACAGCTGCAATTCGTGGTGGACTGGCTGGCAGATGATCCCATCCCAGACACGCAGATGCTCCTGAACACAGAGCCACATTTCTACTTAAGGGAATTGTTATGGGCCAAGAGACCTTGTGCCCGCCATAGGTCATACCTAGTGTCTATGGGGGTGCACATTTGGGACAGGGCACTTAAACTGTTAGGACTCACTCACAGACCTGATCTCAACTCAGATTTCCTTGATGTCAGTAGTATCAACCTCTACACAGGCGCGATTGGGGATACGTACGATTGTGAATGTAGTGAATTATTTGAACACACCTGTCTGCACTGCGGCCAATGTTTGCTACATTGCGCTATTAGGAGGGAGATCATAGGCTGCTGGCCCACATTTGATGAGGCAATGGAAAAACATGCAATAGTAGACATTCTATACAACCTCACAGAGGGAGTACATACCATATCCAGGATATATGACTTACTGCTATCGGGCGGTCCCCCCACAACATTAGTGGTGAGACACGAATGGGAGGAAGATCTTGGTGCCCCTTTCTCAGACACACACTGGAAGGAAATCCTGGGATACCACAAGACAGTGCCCCGGAATGCTAGATTACAGCTGATCCATCTGTTTGTGACACACAGAGCATATATGACCCCCTTGAGAATTTCACATTTCCCAGGTGCGGAGATGCAACATTGCCCTCGGTGCAACTCGGAGGAGATAGTTATGCTACATATGTTCTGGGCATGCCCCATGTTGCGGACATATTGGGAAGAGGTAGCAGTCAGAATGTATCAGGAAGGGTTGGTGCTGGATGTACTTTCCCCTGGAACATGTTTGCTGGGTTGCTTCTCACATCCCAAACATGCGAAGCACATTCATAAAATGAAAGATTTGGCATATACACTAGCCAAACACAGAATAGCGATGGCATGGAAAGCTCAGAGGGGTCCTAACATAGAGGATTGGTGGCGTGATCTGAAGAAATGGCCACAGGCAGAGACGGAAGCTTGAAGGGGGCGGTGCACTCTGGCCCTTCAGCTACAGGGGAAGAAGTGGCAGCATGGGCAGCCCTGGTGCAAATTTTATATGCTCTGATAGCCACAGAAGCAGCCCAGGGGGATAGTCCCCTACAAACAACATGAACATCCGAAATATGAACAATATGGATGGGGACTACCGTTCAATCACCATTGTTAAACACAAGTTATGGGCTAGTATGGTAGGTGAACCAGGGGCAGGGAACCAGGATGGGAAGGGCCGGTCAGTTGGGGTGTAGGGTTTTAGGACTTTGTGTATGTTCACTGTGGTCAAATTACAAGATTGTTCATTAAATGTTTATTGTGTGTGTGAACAAAAATCAATAAAAGCTGTTACAAAAGAAGTTTGCCAAGGTTACTGCTACATGATAGTGGTTGTCTGCCCATTCTCTAGATGGATAGAGGCTGGGCCCTGTTCACATGCCGATGCCCTCAGAGCGGCTCAGTTTCTGGTCAGGGAGGTTTTCCCGAGATGGGCAGTGTGTTAGGTCCTGTGGTCTGACAACAGACATCACTTGGCCAATGAACTATTTCAGCACATCACAACCTTGCTAGGCATCAAGCACAAATTCACATGTGTGTACAACCTGCAAGCAAATGGAATGTGTGAATGCTTGAATGGGCTCCTAAAGGTATGCATAGCCAAAACTCAGCAGAGAACCAAGAAAAACTGGCTACATTGTTTACCTTTGGCCTTGTTTGAATTGGGCAATAAGCCAGGGTCCGACCACCATTTAAACCCCCATTAGGGGTTGACAGGATGGTGCATGCATCTTCCCCTGGCTCCTTCCACAAGAGCATTGAAAGATTGTGAGAACAGTGTAGTTGTGTTAGGACAGGAAATGTATGAGTACATTACCTCTCTGGTTTCTAGTGCTTCTTTTATCTCTCGCCAGATACAGCGGATCCAGGGGGGCCCAGAAGACGGCAAAGACATTGACAGCGATGACACACCACAAGACAATGAACTAAAGCATTCTTTAAAAGTGGGAGATATTGTTCTCCTGCGCAACTTTGTAAGGCGCTGGAATGTGCCTCGGTTCACCGGCCTTCACCTGGTTGAGGCCGTAGCAGAAAGAGCTGTTAAATTAGTAGGGAATCTGTCTGGAATCACCTTCAAGACGTCAAGCCCTACCAAGCAGTGGCCTCACCTGGCAACAGAGTGTCAGTGACCGACAGGGGCAACGTTCAGGACCTCGATGAACTCCAAGTGCATGCAGACCTCATCAACATAGGGAGACAAGGCCACCCCATGGTTAGACGATCCCAAGCAGCAGAAGTGGCCACTGGAACACTTGTGCAGTTTGATTGCTGAAACATAGCCTGTTTGTTACTTTTCCTTTCCACACACCCAGGTTGACGCACCAGTTGTGGGGATTGTATAGGTTGTTATCCTGATGTTACCTCCCATCCATCACCCCGAAAGGTTTTCTAACTAGTTTGTGCACTATATAACGAAACCCAGACAATTCAGAGCATGATCCCCTGCAGTATATTATCTTGGTTTTGTAGAGTATTTGGCCCAAGTATACCCCCAACTTTAAAACGGTGAATTCCCAGTGTTGGCTACATTGAGAGACCCCTCAGTAAGAAAGGTCTGGGAGGAGGTCTTCCCCTTCGCCATTAATGATTATTTGGTTTGCGGAGCTTGAGGATACTGACAAATACTAACAAAGTAACGCTTTCTTTTGCGAATTCCAGGTGGACAACTCTATTACCAGGATGTAAAGATCAAGCAGCATAAGTGGGTATGAAAGAAACAATAAATAACATTATTATCATGTTGTGTCTATTAATTCCCAGTGGCTTGATGGGATTTTGTATTTTGGCAATTATATGTTGTTGTTAGCACTACCGCTGTACCCTATACTAACATTCCCCTGACCAAAGCAGGAGGGACGACCATGTCAGGTGGACGAGATGACACTGCTGATAAGGTAATGAGAGGAAAGCGCAGTGTTGACACAGACATGAAGGGAGTTGACATGTATCTCACTGACACAGCGCTAGTATCTAACAACATGTGGTATGAACACATGACCACAGTAGGTAAGGAAAACACCGGGGAGAGCTGTTAAATCTGCTCTTTGATCCCCTATGCCATGAGTGGCTCTAGAACGTTCATAGCAACTAAAATACCAGCAGCAAAAGCACAGTGCCTAATGTATCTCGCAATGGTGCAAATGCGAAGAAGATTTCAAGGGAAGACATCAACATTGAGATGGATGTCCAATGGGACATTCCCAAATGAAGATAATTATATAAAGACACAGGACATGAACAATTATTGGCAGCTAGATGAAGGTTTGCAGTACATAACTGACGGATCTGAGAAAGGAGAAACAAACACTATCACACTGAAGGAGTTGCCATGTCCCTGCAAAAGAGTGAAGGCGATAGGAGGAGAGCCAGGATGCTGAGAAAGGCCACAGAGATTAGTGTATGGATGAGTGCACAATAACAATGGATGGCAAGATGGAGTGGTGGGAAGCAAGGCAATGACACTAGCACAGTCATCAATGAACAAGGTGCAGGAAGAAAATGTCAAGTGCCTGAAGGAATGGGTAGAGAATGAAGCTGGACCAATGCCAATATTTCCCCTGAAAACGCCAGCCCTGTGCTATCAGAACAATGGTGATGTTGAAGTTGGCAAGAACGTAGGATGCAAAACAATTGAACAACTTGCAGCAATGAGAGCAGCAACGATAGTGCTGATGGATCACTCATGGGCGTGTGGATAAAAGGCATATGAGAAGCTGCCACCTGAGTGGGGAGGAGTATGTTTGTTGGTACACATCAACATGCCTTCGTTGGTTGTACCCAAGAAGGATGTGAAGCTCGAATGACTTCCCAAAGATGAACAACAACAAGAGAAGGAAGAGATTGGTCAAAATGGTACCAACAGCCCAGATAGAGAAGACGGAAAAGCAGGGCAGATTGAGCAGTGTGAAGAGAGGGCGGAATTACTTCTCAGAGGAAGAAATGGCACTGAACTAGATCCCAGCAGAACACAGACTGTTTAGCAGAACACAAATGTTCTTTGCATCAATAATACCAGGAGTACACATGTACAGAAATGCCAAGTGGTTACAGATAACTTGTTGCGAGCTGATGGTAACAATTAACTCTACAGTAAATGGGTTCAACGCCATTAAAGAAGAGGTCAGAGCAATAAGGTTGGTGGCGCTCCAGAATAGGTATGTTCTGGATCTCCTCACGGCTATGGAAGGAGGAGTTTGCGCAAAGATAGGGAGTTCCTGTTACACATTTATGCCAGCTAACGACAAAGAAAACAGAACTCTCTCAGATGCAGTAGCACAGTTGGCTCAGATGCATGTGAAAATGGAAGATGAAGCACGAGGAACAGGGAAGGGCAAGAGCTGGTTAGCGTATATATGGTCATGAATGCCATCATGGCTGTCAGACGGACTGAAGATGATAGTAGGAGCACTCGTGCTGGGAGCAGCATCAGTGTGTGGGATCAAGATCTGCATGGCAAGGTGCAAGAAACAGCGAAATGCAGATCCTGATGGATGTGAACATAGGAGGAACACAAGATGAGATTGTTGCAGAACAAAACAAGCTGAAAACGAAGATTGCACAGTGTGAACTATTTCCAACAGGGACCATAAAGCTGGACAATCCACATGATCCAAAATTCTATGAAGGAAAGTGGGTTTGGTGCAACCCTGAAGGAGTATGCTGTTACATGCACTGGTCATTTGACGATCACACAAACTATTATGGACACCTTGGATGAATAACGAAGACATAGCAGTCCAGAGCAAAAGGACAGTCATATAAGGATGTGGTGGACAAGTCGACCAGATGGGGGACTGAAGAGGGATGGGTATATTCACCCACTCGTCCCTCTACTATAAGGTATATGACACAGAAGAATGCCAGGAGATACCGTGAACACCCATACTATGTCGGACCAATTCTTAGTGCTCAAATGATCGACAAGTATGTGAGAGGTACCCACTCAGCCAGTCCTACCGACCAGGTGTGGTACAAGTCTACCCCAGAGTGGATGAGGAGCCCCAGACTGCAATTAAAGAGACCTCAATTGACAGTATTGATTAAAGCACCAAGAAGCTATGTTGCTGACATTGTTAGAGACACCACGTCTTAGCAGCGTTAGACAGGAAGCACATGTGCCATCCACACGTCAGGACACATCCACACACTTGAATACATGAAGAACACAAGCGTACAGTTCTATAGTTAGAAGACAGATACATATACATATTGCTATTGCTTTTATTATTTTGTCATTAGCTGGTCACAGTAACGCAGAAATCACAAGAAACAAGAGATCCTGAGTAAAACTTGCAGATGCTTACATGCAAATAACCTTATGGAACTGCAGGAGCACCTATGGTACCTTACAGAGCCACGTGTGACTAACATATAGAGAACATAGAATAGCATGGACACTGTAGGAACCACATAATGGTCTAGGAAAATTACAGTAAGCCACAAGCAGCTCAGCAAGAGCTGAGCTGAGCTGAGCTCAGTTGAATTCAGGCTGGGCCAGAGCGAACGTATGAGACAGGACCCACCACCAAGGCCACCAGATATGAGTGACATGCCATTCCTTGTGAACGACAGAAACACCAGATGCAATAAATGTAAATAATTCTTCATAATTCAGAGTGGCAGAGGTCCAAATAATGGTCTCCGAACACGTGACCCGGCCGACTCAGACAATGGACAGAAACCAGGGCTGGGAAAGGGAGTTGATCTCACGCTGTCAGACAGGAGCTTGCAACAAAGATGTTACAATATGGGACAAGTGTTGCACAAGATGAACAAGCACTTTCATTGTCTAAGGTGGTACACACAAGTTACAATGCAGACATATAGTGGTTCTTATTACCTTGAGAATGTACACCAAGATCTGAGAACCTTTGCGGATCCCAGGTCTGAGGACATCAGCTCTAGCCAACCACAGTTCAGTATGCTAGGGGTGGGTAGCAACAGGCAAGAACCAATGGTAACACCCTCACACTGCAACATTGCTAAAGATAGCAATTTGGGGATGGACCAGGCCAGCCACCTGACATGCGAGAGCCAGTAAATTCACATGTATAGTGTCCACTATAGGTGGAGTATTACTCAGTACTGAGTCCAGTAGTGCAATAGTTATTCTGGAGAGGGACCCAGGTTGTAACATCACTATGAAGCAACTTTAGGACAAAACTGGCCTGCGAGCCAGGAGACGTTGAGTGGTCCACGGATTTCTTCTATCCTTGTACTGATCCCTGTTGGTTTTGCTGTAATAAACCGCAGTTTGAACTTGCGGTCTGGCTGTGTCTATGTTCCTTTTGGGGGAAGGTGTTGGGCCTTCCAAGAGTCCCCAAACTGCTAGTGGCCCTCCAGTCTACCTGGGAGTTTGTCACAACAACCTAAAACACAATCAAGCTAAATTACCTCCTAAGCCTCAAATACTGTTATCAGTGTCTATTCTAAATAGGGCAATTGCTGTCAGCAGCATAGACAGGCCACATTCAATGTAGAAGTAGCACGAGAGACAATGGGTGGAGGCAAGATCTACTCCAAAGCTGCACAGCTGCAGAATGAAGTACTGAGTAAAAGAAAACTTTAACCACTCATAAAGAATGCCCTCTTAGTGCAGCTTAATCCAGCAGCCAAATTGTTCTCTCCATTGTTTCTATCAGAGGTAGAAGGCAATTCTTTAAGTTGAATTACAGTGGCCTCCGTAATAGGGTGGAAACCTAGTATTGGCTCAGGTATACCAGAGGGCCTGGGGGCCACACTATGAGCTCACCACTCCAACTCCCAGGGCCCAACAACCCTCCCCCAGTGCACAGATGGAGGACTCAGCCATGGGCAAGTTAGAACTGTTGTTTATTACACAACCAGACAGGGATCATATAGGACATTTGACATCTCCCGAATTCTCAGCTCCTGAACCTGGGTCAGGAGGTTTTGGACCATTCTGACACCGCAAATCGTCTCTCTTCCCCAAAAACCTAAGAGCACACCTGTATGGGTGATTGGGGTGGTATCACCTATGGCCGGCACATATAGATATAATCCTGTTGGTCCTCACATGCCAGATGGCTTGCCTGCTCCTTCCCCAAGAAACTATCTATTACATTGTTGAACAGTCACAGGATTACCATTAGCCCTTGCCCTCTGCCATTCACCCCTGGATTTCTTTCCCCTGATTGGCTGGTGCTGAGCTCCCCAGGCCTGGGAACGAGATCTGTTCTCAGCACTCAGTGCACCTTCACAAAGGTGATGAGAAAGACTATAGGCCTCATTACGACTTTGGAGGCAGCCATGCCCTTAGTAAGGGCATGGCTGCCTCCAAAATCGTGTCCGGGTTCCCTGAATGGGGAAACACCGGGCCATTCCGAGTATGGAGGGCCCGGTATTTCATCCATCAGGGCACGCGGGCCCGGTCCTTCCCCATTTCCATTCGAGCCCTCATAATGTTCCATGGAAATGGGGAGGGAGCTCACAACGGGCCCATTCCGAACGGGGCCGTTGTTAGCTCTCTGGTCCCCTCGCGGGACCCGCTATGGACGTTTGGAAAAACCAGACGCCCAGAGCGGGTCCCGCGAGGGGACCTCGTAATAGTGCGGAGTGGGTTCAACGGCGCCAGCACCATTACCGGCGCCTTTAAACCCATTCCGCACAAGTCGTAATGAGGCCCTATGTGTTCCCAATGTAACTGTTAGTGCTACCACTTTTGCCGGTGAGAGTTGCAATGTTGTTAAAGAATCCATGTTTAACTTCATGTCTGTGTTACTGGGAAACGTTTGTCTTCCCACCGCCGGTGAGACTATTGTCTGGCTCGGCTGCATCACGTGGTTGAGAACTGCGAAATCGAGCTCTCAGGTCTGCAATTTATGAAGATTAATCCTGTTTATCTGCTGACGGCTCCTTGTCTTTTTAGCTTCAGAATGTGCTATTTGTCTTTGACCCTGGCTGCAAGCTCTGGCCTGCTGTTCTGTGCAGCCCAGTTCTGCTTTTCTTCGTCTCTCGTCCTGTGACTTGCTGCCTCATGTAACCTCATTATAGCTCTACTAAGATTTCTGTATATCTATATGGTGCTATGTTTGTTATAGGTTAGTTGTCTTATGGTCCTTTCATGCTCCTTATATGATCCTGTAGTTCCATAGTATTATTTGCAATACGCAGCTGCAAGCTTGTTCTGCATCTCTTTGCCTTGCGTTCCGCGTTTCTGCACTTAGCTGAGAAAAATAATAAAAGCTTCTGACAGTATGTATATGTATCTACAGAACTGTGTAAGCATTTTCATTCATGTGTGTGAGTCCATTTAACTTTGTGCATGGCTGCAAATTTGCTTTCTTTTTCTTTTTTTTAAACTCTTTATTTAGCATTATAGAAAACAAGGTGTAGTGCAACAAGCATCATACCATAACAAAATTAGAACAAAGTGTCCATATCAGAATACTCATAAAACAGCAGAATTAAAAATAAATCAAAGTCAAACGATATGGACCCCCAAAACAATAGTAAGATAACATTTTCGAACTCCATGCAAATTTGCTTTCTGACTAAGGTGACTATGTCGTGGTGTCACTAATGATGTCTGCACAAATAGATTCTCGTTATTAGTCAGTCTGCTCCATCGAGGCATTTGGATCCATGATCAGTGTTGAGGCACCTGTATCCATGAAGACATTGTATACGGTTTGAATGGCTGTCTGAGAGAATATCTGTTCGCATACGTCGATGTCACTGTCCCTCCTGGCGGCTGCCCAAACAGTGAGTTGCTTCCTGCGTTCTTGACCCTTCAGGCTGTCATGTTCATGGGGGTGAGGAGGGGCATTCCAGGGACCCTCTCTTCATTAGTGATAATAAGTATAGATGCAAAACCTATATGCCACAAGTTCATGCTATCATCAAATATTCCAGACTGTCTCCTGAATGTCAATCACTGCGAAGAAGCCTTTTGGCTGTTTACTAAACCAACCCAAGAACCTAATTCACCTTCTCCCCTCATACACTCTGGCTGGCTGTTTTTCTGTGCACAAATCCCCCTCTGCCTCCATGTTTCTTCTTCTTCTTCTTTTCCCTTCGCCTTTGCCCATTATTATAATGTGTCTACATTTGCTGTGCATGAAAGACCTAATGGCTCAAAGTGCTCTTAATGAATTAAGTGAAAATGTAGAGCACGGGCCATGCATGACCGCTTCATATAAAAGAATGGCATTTCTTAGCTACATTAATGCCTCCCGTCATACAATCACTTGCTATAGAAAACCAGTTCTTCTGACCCAAGTGGAATTGTTAATGTACATTTTGACACAATGGAATATTACTTTCCACTGACATCTACAATCTTCCCTGGGTAACGTTTTTGGAAGTGTAGTCCTACTTACTCTTAAATCATCAAGAAATAGCCTCACTAATTAACGACCTCCCCCACCTCCCCTGCAACATGATTTACACTTGTGCACAGTGGGATGCATATACATTAATTATTTGCACACAGTGAAGCCTATTCATTTCTTCAGGTCCCTTGCTATTTGGTATATATTGGTATTTATAGAGCGCTTCGCCAAAGCGCTTAACAAATAAAATTCCAACAGTACAAAATAACATCAAGAAAAATGGCAGGCAAGTAATATCTCAGGTGGTGGACTAGGGGCCCAAAAGTAGAGACGAGTATGACAGATATGGAAAGAGGCGTAAGAGCTAAAGCATTCCAGTGTTTAGGATCTAGGAGGGCATAGGAGAGGAAGTGGGATGCAGCATATTGTGGCTTGGGGACAGAGAATAGGTACTGTGTTTGAGAGCAAAGAGAACATGAAAGAGAATAGAACGAGACAGAAAAGATGGGGCAAGGCTGTGGGTATAATAACTTTATAACGTGCTTAATACCCAGAGGTTTCTAAGCACGGACCCGGCAATCGAACCTGTGCTGCTCCACGTCTTCTTGCTTCCAAGGCGAGAATGCTGCCCCTGAGCTATCCTACCGAGATAATTTAAAAAAGTGGAAGAGGATGCGGGAATCAAATGGTAACAGTGATGCAAATAGAAGGGAGGAAATAGAAGACGGAAGAGGTAGATGAAAAAGGAGGCGGATAGCAGAGTTGTAGGCAGTGCGAAAGGAGCCTAGAAGCAGTAAGGTCAACAAGAAGAGCGAAACAATAGTTAAGGCGAGAGAAGAGGCATGAAGAAATAAGAAGATTGGTGGCATGAAATGACAGAAAAGGATGAGTGAAAGCGGCAGATTAGAGCGGTATTAGCAATATGCACTGAGAAAGAAAGAATAGAGTCAGAAACCACACCGAGATTATGGGTAAAGGGGTAAAATGGGAGGTGTGACGGGTCAGAGAATACCAGAAGACATGGTGGAGGGAGGGGGAGCGGATCGGGGGAAAGAACAGAATTTCAGTGTTTGTGTGATTTAATTGAAGAAAGTTAGAGGACATCCAAGATTGGTTAGTTAGTAGACAAGAGGAGACAGTCGAATGCAGAAAATCAGAGAGGGAGAAGAAAATGTGTATACTTTAGACAACTAGCCATGGCTCGGTTTTCTAAATCACGGCTAGTCCTTGGGCATGCCGCAATGCACCACCAAGGCCACTTTAAGACTGAAGGTGGGACATCCATCCCTGGAAGCGGCAAAAACCAGAAGTGCTTCTTACACTTACATGATGGCACTACTTTGAGATTTAATTGACAGCGGGACCAATTCCATATAGTAGCTTTCGTAGAGTGTAATGACATTCTTTTTACTGATATCCAGCTATCTGCCGACCATCAGACTGACCTGTGGTTAGTAGTCAGGTTCTCAAGTGGAAAACAAGTATATGGGACTGGGCCCAAAATGTTCTACTGTGCTGAGGGAAAGAGATGTTAGCAGAATATAATACGTTTTAAGGAATGTACCTTAAGCCTCAGCCAGACATTTGCCTGCTTCCGGACAGGGCCAAAAGTAGGGCGTTCATGTAATTCAGGCTCAATCTACGGGAAGCAATGGGAGTATTATGCCTTAGATTGAATATGGATGAAGCAGGTAGAAACTGTAAATTATGGGACAATATGTGTAATATAGAGGTTTTGAGACATGTAGTGATTGACTCTAAAAACCTGAACAGAGTATGATGTAAATGTGTCAATCAATTTGTCTCTGATCAGCAATTCTCTAAACTCACTATTTTTAGGAAAGGTGCATGGCTGGATTCCAGCTACCACTGTTGTTTAGGTTACTTGGGTTTTTAACTGAAATAGTCCACATGTTTAATGGGCAATTGTAAGTATTCATTTTAATTATAATTTTAAATACCATTGTGTAACCTTTAGAGGACATGTTTTTTCTGAAGTGCATGATTTAACTGTAATGGCATTTAAGTTTGTTAGGTTTAGTCAATTGTTATTATAAGTATTATACAAATTGAATGCATATATCTGGTGTAATGGATATGTACATGTAACCTTTCTCTTGTATGTTTTATTCTCAAAATGATAAATTACATGATTTAAAAAAATAAAAAAATAAAAAAATAACATGATGGCTGGCGCCTTATCTTTGATTTTAACATGTTTGTCTGCCAATGGTAATAACATAATAATGTATATCTCGCTGCCTTTTGTTTCAACATATTTCAAAGTGGTTCTATTTGGCATGCGAGTAGTTTTGAAGTGTATTTGAAGTTGATGCATGCTCTTGTTAGTGGTTTGGTATACAGCTGTCGTGAGCCACTGCATGATCAATGCATAGGGTGTTTGATCTAAATTGATATGCTTCAAGAATGTAATAAATAACTGTAGCCAATCAGGAGACCAGATCATTGCCAATAAGAAGCTCACAAGCAACTTTCCCTAGTAATTAATATGGGTGTTTAATCAATAGCTTATCGTCATCATCAATTTACTTTATTTCAGAAAATGAATCCCATAAATGTTCAGACAATAAACAGTACAAAAATACAAAAGTTATAATTTGCACGCAAATAGTTCAAGTACTAAAATCAACGAACAAATAATAAATCCCACCAAATATGCTTAAACAATAATACTTAAAATTCACTTAGATATCGATAATATTATAAAACACATTGACCGAGATGTCATAATTTTATGGCACAACAATGACAGCACTACTTACAACATAAAGCCTCAGAAGAGATATACACTAAAGCTGTTGAATGTTTCTCACGTATAAAACAGGCTATCCATTTCCTAATTTGTTTAAAAGTTTCTGCCTAAGTTTAAGCGTACCTTGTAAAAACTTCAAGAGAGTCCAGGCCGCTGGTACTGAACCGGCCCACATAAGAAAATTAAAAGCCAGACAGCATTGACGTAAGCCTTCATTTCTCAAAATAGGTAATAAGTAATGTCTCCTAAGGAGAGGGTATTTGGGCCTAAACAATATCAAATTGAGCATGATCTATAGATAAGTAGGGCAAAGTGGACATAGCCTCTCTGCGAGACCAAAATTACACCAAACACTAGCTATAGTTATTACAATACAATTGTAAACATATAGAGTGTAGTTTAAATATTGGTCCATGGTATCGGCAACCTGTACCTGTTTGTAACCCTAAATATGTGTTGGTAGGTCTCAACAGTTCCCAAATAAGTCTATCCTATAAATATCAACTAAGTAACATTGTTTTCCATCCTTTTATAACTCCTTTGCCATAAGGAAACCTGGCATTATCAGCAATGGAGGTTGTAACCATTATTAGTTCTTTCTCTGCCACATTCAACCTTGAGATCTTAAAGGAATGGTTCAGTCAAAATTTTTTATTGCCCCTACGGGTCGGCCATGTGTTTTTAAGCCTAAATCGCTCGATTTTAGAAAAATTTCCTATGGACCTTACCCGAGTTTTCGTCCATTAAACGCATGCGAAAACAGGCACCAGTGAGCTGCCATTTTGTGATAATCCTATCATTTCCCCCATCACCCTGGCTGACCTGCTTTTGCGGCACTAAATCATATCCCCTGCCCCTGAGCCTGACATTATCAAAACATTCATATTCCCCGCCTCTCTCCGTGACGTTACTGTGCTCCGTAGGCAAACGTGCCCAGTCGTCTTCTACGCAACTTCACACAGAACCCGGAAACCAACACAGATCAGCTCACAACACAGCGCGCCACAAATCGGAATATGAAACTGTACTTTAAAATCAAACAGCAACACGGTAAATTTGGTAAAGTACATTTATTTGACATTAAATGTTTATAGAATATTCTGCAATTGCCATATGAACTCCGAAAGTCATTTATTTTCTTTTATCTCTATTCGCAAATCCATAAAATTTTATCGTGAGTCACGTGCTGTTCCTTTATGGTACACAGGCTGTTGGTTTTCGTTCAAAGAAGCACTTTTGTTGCACGTTGAACCGCAAGGCTGTTCCATCAAGTAGGCACTAGGCCAGCGTAAAGGTTGATATGTTGCTTCTAGCCGCTAGTACCGCGTAAGGGCATATGGGCCGTTGGCGATTGTCCCATAAAATCATCAGAATGGTGCAGTTGTTTACATTAAGATGCAGCTGGCGGCTGAAGAAACCGTCTGTCGGTGTCTGAAACTGGTGGCAGGGGCAAAAGGGAAGGATGTACCTATTTTGAAAACAAAAAATGTATAATTAGTCTCGCCAGACGATCTTTATTAATTTTATTCATTTTATTTATTACGGCCGAGCTGAAACTATTTGCTTTCAAGGATAGTGCAATGGAGTATGTTCGGCTCCAAAATCAATGCGAAAACTAACGAAATAAATCGAGGTTGGTACACAATGAGAAACGACTTTTTGTCTACATGCGTGTGGAATGTGGACCTGCATGCCCATGTGCCCGCTACAAGGACGATCCCACAAACCTTTTCAAAGCTCTTCATTCATTCATTTATTCATGCATCCATTCGTTAATTCTTCATTCCGGTATAAAAGCGTCTAAAGAGTTACTTTCATTATATTTGCAATTTCCATTGTGTCTCTGCGCAATGCAGTCTGTAAATCCCACTGTGCTCTTGACAACGATTTTTCGTATACTGAATTAACATGAAACTCGGTCTAGTTTAAGAATTTTCTGCATTATCATCTCAAACGTTATTGCACCCCCCAAACCCTCCCTTCAAATGAAGTTCTTTCTGCATGATCCCTGTCTCTCAAGGTCAAAAAACAATAGAACCTTATACTGCCAGTGCGAGTTGTGGGCCTCTTCAGGGCGCGAGCTGAAAATCAAAGCCGCTGACCTTCACTAGAAATGAGCATGCATTCTTTCTTTGCAACATCCCGTAGTAAAGCCATCTGTGAGAACTTGAAGTTTTCAATCCATCTATGTAGTGCGCCTCAATGTGCAAATGCGAACTGGCTTCTCTCCCACCTGCAACGGCTCGCTTGGCGCGTTCTAAGGCCTCAATTTTGTCCTCGTTGTCTGCGAGCTTTGAAGCCCCAAAGAACCATAACTATTGAGACTTTTAATTTTTTGGGGAAGGTCAGGGAAAGTATAAAGTACCCGAGGAGTTGAGTTGAAAGTGAGATTTATTGTTTGTTTGTTTTATTATTTGCAATACGCAAGCCTCCCCTCGGTTAACAGTGCCCAGCATTTATAAGAGATTGCGAAAATTAGTTACATCAACAAAAATATACAGATACACATATAGACAAGGTCAGCAATATGAGGTGAATAGAGAGAGAATTCAAAGATGACACCCAGGTAGTTCGGCACCCAAGATGGTGAAGGTAGGGGTTAGGGTTAGCGTACTTTTTATGCACACTGTACAATACAAATTATTTGCAAAAAGACAATCGTATTACAATTATTTAAACCGGGATTTGTACTTCACAACCAGCTCTCCTTTGGGTGGACATGGCACAGTGGCAATGTTGGGTGGCAATGGATCAGTGCTCTGCACAGAAACGTTCAAAATTCCATATCTGTGCTTCTCTAATACAGCAACAATAAGGCTTTTGACAAAGTCGAACTCCATTTCCTCATAGACTGGTTTGATCACCCATTGCTTACTTCTTTTTGAAAAGGCCTTAGTGTAGTGAGGCATCCTTACATTACCCATAGTCCTAGATTGTTCACGGCCAAGATTCTCGTTATGGGCCAAGACGGCAAGTAGAGTCCTATGTCTCATGCCCTGTATGCTGAAATGCAAGCGCTTTGGCCTGTACTTTAGGCACATATTGTGGAACACCTCCAAACCTCCTGTGTGAGAGAATTCTGTCAGTCCCCTCAAATCTCTTGATAGAGTTTTATCGAAAACAATCTTCTCAATGGCTTTGTGTGTCGGTGAAGATGGATTCAACCACTTCTTCTTCCGTGCCTCCACTAGGGATAAAGGGCAATTTTCACATTGGTGGAAATGTAGGTTTTCTGAACAGCGGTGCACGTTGGTACAGTGGTGCATCAGTGACCGCCGTTTTTCAAGTAGTATTTCCACTGACCCTTCACAAGTTTTGGAGCTCCACCAAAGATGGTTGCTGATAGACTGGGACCACTCTGAAATACTTTCCAAACCTTTTTTTTTCCCTGCAGCCGAGATTTTCTTTTTGATTGATTTAGCAAGATGCGATACGTCAAATTGATGTTTAATATGTGGGAACTGCTCTCTCGTTGTCTTGGCAATTGAAACGTGTCTGTCCGTGGCTATGAGGTCGATGTGCATTCCCCTCTATTGTAGATATTCCACTGATTTTATAAATCCTAGTTTCTCCATGGCCACTGAGGATGTACATTGTGTTACCTGCACGACCACCAAACTCACAATTTTCTTACCATCCATGTCCTGAAAGTGGTAGGTGCAGTACTTGGCAGAAAATCCAGGGCTGTCGCACTGTCCATCGCCAGCTAGCCTGAATCGTCTGCCTTCGAATTTACTTGCTAGAGACAATTGTTCAATTTTCCAAGCATCACTAATGGCCGGAAACAGATAATCATGTTGGTATTTGTAGTACTGTGTTTTTGAAATGAAATGGAGTCCCACAAACTGAAAGAAAGACTCTAACTTTCTAAAACTGAAGCCACTAAAAAGTGATGCAGCTGCACACAGTAGATTGCCTGCTGGCAGTTTCCCCAGCATCGGTTGTGCAGACCATGAGAACATATGATGTAATCTACAGGCGGCATGTATTGTGACGTTACTGCCTTGTTTTTGACGAGTCACATGAATCAATGGCTTCCCACATACGTTCCCTCTGACGGAATGCCCACATTTCAGCATACTTATAATATCCATCAAACAACTATCGAATACTATGTATTTGCCCTCTTTCATTAGACTGTCATCCTGCGTCAAAGTTGTTTCGGCCTGTGACGTTGAGGACATATCACCACATTTGAAAGAAATATTGCTGCTATCAAGTTCTGATGCGTCGGTGAATGATGCTGCTGGTTCATTCTCTGTCATTTCAACATCTGCTACCTCAACATTGATGGGAGAACACAACAATGTCGACAGCTTTTTTGGTGGCAATTTTTTGGCGGGTGTAGATTGTGTGAATTGATCTGCGGCTACTTCAGAGCTATCTTCAATACATCCAGTATCATGTTGTTGCAGCGGTGCGGTCGTACTGTAGCAATGGTCCAATAAAACTTTGCTGGATTCTCCGGACACATTAATTTCATGTTCTGGCCATTGGACATGAGCATCCCGAATCTCAACATGCTGCGTCTAAATTAATAGTTCCTCCATAGTGTAAATGGTCTGGCAAGCAACATCTCTCATTCGCTTCACTATCTGTGTATGTATAGTTCGTAGACCCACGGGTAACTAGAGGACAGATTGGAAAAGGGATGTTCAGTTTAAACACAAGATAAAGTATGGTACAATTGACTGGAAAAAAACATAAAATAGTCCCCAGCACAAAAAAAATTCTAAAGTTATGAACTGTTTGTAACTAACCTTATTTTGGTTTCTTTTCTTTGCAACTTTTTTGACTCGACCTTCAACATCTGCACGCTGTTGCTCCAATACATATCCACATGTCTCCCCTTCCTCTTGCACTGCAACGACTATATTTTCTGTATCCGCATAGACAGCACGGAATGAGGCTCCATCGACTCCCTGAAACATAGTATTTTCATTACTGTGTATCAAAATATTGTTAGCGTAATACGCACGCGAGGACGAACACACAGGTACATCTCAATAGCTGTAACGCTCACCTGACTCCCACGGAGGCGCTGGCCTGGTTCGCGCTGCTGTGACCTCTTCCAAGGTGATGCGCAGGGTTCGGAAGACGGACTGGACCGGGCCCCCAAATCTGGCTTGTCTGGCTCGCAGAAGTATCCTTCTGTAGGCGAAAATAGGGGATTAACTGTCTGCGGGGTAATGCAATCAGCCTCCCACTTTCCCCTCTCACCCTCCTCGAAACCCTTCTGTGATTCCTCGTAGCGTCGCACCTTAGGGTCTGGAAGGACGAGCTCTCCATCCTGCTTCTGATGCAGGGGCGCGTTGGTATCCAGTTACTTCACTGGATTTTCGGATTGGTGAGAACCAAACTTGCTTGGCTTCCAGGTAAGTTTTTTTGATAAGAGGTTCCCCTTGTGTCCATGCATTAATGTACTAATGCTAGTGTCTTTTTCCCCATAGGGGCCGGGGTACGGAATGCCGGGGAACAGGCACCGACCCGAGATGAGAGGTGAAATCCTTGTAAAAATCAGGTAAGTCTTTAATGAGCGTTTTTTGGTAATGTCTTTTCATTCGCTCATTAACACTGATGTCTCTTTTTCCCCTTAGGGGCCGGGGTCCGGAAATGCCAGGATGCGGCGCGGACCCGAAATGAAGAGGGAATGAATCAACAGGTAAGTCTTAACATGGAGATTTAGCTTTCCTTATTCCCTTCTCTCTCTCACCTTTTGTTCTGGTCTTTTTCTCCCTAGGCGCTGGGGCGTGACTGCAAATCCGGATGATCGCTGCTGAACATGGAGGCGCCCAGTAAAGGTGAGTGGAATGCGGCGCTGCAGCGATCGACGCGATGAGCTTTTAAATAAAAGTCTTCCTTTTCAGGATTGTCGGCGAGATGTCTCCGGGATGCGGATTTAGCAGGTAAGGACTTTTCCTTCTTCTGTTCTCTTCTTCTCTTCCTTTGCAGGTGATCCAGGATGCTACCAGGCGTGGCAGAAGTCAGGATGCAGGAGCAGACACAGTGAGCGTCCAGCTGCTAGATGCAGAACAACGCGAAGCATGTGTGGCTGTTTGGGTGGGGTTTAAATAGCCTTGGAAGAAGTTCCAGGTATGTATCCTTCCTCCAATCAGGTATGTATCCTTCCCCGACCACGCCCGGATGGTAAATTAGTCCCACAGGTAAAGTAGTTCCTTTCAGGCCTCAAGGAGGCCGGGATCCTGCAGCATGGTCTGCATCAGGTAAGTGCACCCAAGCACATCCATAATGAGCCTGGCGCCTATGGCGCCAGGACTGATGTCTTTTATGAGCCTGGCGCAATAGGCGCCAGGACACTGTCCAAAGGGCCCCTACATGGGGTTGCTGGGTCCTTCCTTGGGGACTGGATGTCCGCTTTCGGGGACGCAGGGCTTGAACCGGCTCCCCGGGAGCGGGCATCATGACAATAGCCAAACACGATTTAAACATTGTGTGGAACAATCAAACAACAAGTATTCGAGCTCTGATGACCTAGTTCGATGGAAATGTCAGTATCCATACCTCTGGCTCTACATGGACTGCCATGAATGATTGTATTGAAGAGGAGGCATCAGCAACTCCCTGAAACACAGTACTTCCGTTAGTATGGTTTTCAATATCGTAAATATAACACACACTTGGGGCCGACGGCACAGGTACATATAAAGAGATAACCACAAATGTTGCATTGTCTAAAAGAATCAAGGAATATTTAAAAATTATCAGATTTAATCGACTTATTTCTCTGATTTCTTTACATCTGCATTATCTAAATGGGATCTTGTGATTGTAGTGGAAGCTCCATCATCTCCCTGAAACACAGTACTTGCGTTAATTGGGAAGAAAGTATAGCAAATGGAATCACGTTATATGATCACGCTCGATGGAGCTGTCAGTATCCATACCTCATGCTGCTGAAGAATATCTAGGGCTGTTGTCAATGTGGTGCGCACTTCCGAAAGCTGTTGCGCCGATTCGTATCCGCATGGTCCCGCTTCCACCGGAATTACTTCAATGTCAGGCTCAGCATCAAGTGCGTGGTTTGACGATTCAACAACTGCCTGAAACATAGTATTTGCATTAGTAAGGATTACAATATTGAAAACACAACACACACTTGGGGTCGACCGCACAGGTACATATCAACAGCTAACCACATATGAAACATGGTGTAGAACAATCAAACGACAAGTGTTCCAGTCCTGATGATCACGGTCAGTTGAGCTGTAAGTATCCATACCTCGGGCTGCTGAAGAACATCTAGGGCTGTTGTCAATGTGGTGGACGCTTCAGCATCTCCTGAAAGACAGTACTTGCATTAGTATGGATAACACTAATTATAACTGAAAACAAACACCAGGGGACGACAACTAAGGTGTATATCAATTGGAAAGCACTAACCAAACAATTGGTAAAATAATCACACGATACATGCAAACTATTACTTGACATGCATAAAACAAGTCTGTAGCGGAATAGCCGAGTATGATTACCTGATACGCGCTAGAAGTGGTTGATAACTGCGAGCACGTGACGGAAGTAGAATGTTCTTGCTTCAGATTCAAGGGATAGTCAAGAAGTTGTAAAGGTAAATTATTGTTTGATAATGAAATGCCAAAATTTGAAATTGACATGTAAGGAGACAGAATACTTGAGTAATGCGCAATATAGCACAGTTCCCTGTGCCCATATATAGATTTTGTTTGTGGGTTATGAAATCTAAAAATAATATATTGATAAATGTCATTATTCAAAAAGCTATACGCTCATATCAATGTCAAAAGTATTACAAATTGGAAATAAACACCTAAAATATAATGGGGGTAATTCCGAGTAGGGCGGTAAGGGTTAACGGTCATCGGTAACGAGACCGGTGCCGGTAAACCCTTACCGCCCTATTCCGAGTTCCCTTTGCGTGTTGGTACTTAACGCCTGCATTTTGCAGGCGTTAAAAAACCAACCCGCAAAGGACCTAGGAGCTAATTACGGCACCGTAATTTACGGTGCCGTAATAAGCACCTTCCCCATTCCCATTGAGCCCTATGGGCCAAAATGGGAATGGGGAAGGGCCAATGGTGAATGGGGAATTACCGCCCCCGCCAACCTTGGAATGGGGCGGTAATTCCGCCATTCACCATGGCGGAGTCGGAAAGATAACGGCGTCAACCAAGGCGCTAATAGCGCCTTGGTTAACGCCAGGGTCGGAATGAGGCCCAATGAATCCATTCGGCTACCTACACACTACAGCAAGGCCTAAAGCTAGAAACGTACACTTGACTCACCAGTGGCGGATTGTGGATGAATAGAGTGGGAATAGCATTTGCGAGCAATTTTCGTGTCGATCGCCGTTTGTTCTTCTTAGTTACCTAAAATGTGGTGTACATGTTCGAGGGAAAGTGCCGGCTGCAGATGCGGTATCGATCAGCCCTCTTGTCCTCAAAGACTTGTTGGACTCTACTTTCCAGCTCATCCAGTGGATATCCGCAATGTCTGACCCATTCTCTTATTCGATCAACAGTTTTCGGGAAAACATGCATTGTAGTGCCTTCAGATTTAGCATGGGTCTTCGAAGGGCAACCACTAATCGAACAGGCAGGCATTGTTGAAAATTCTGAAAATTAAATATCAAGATTATTATAAAACCTTGATGAATAAAAATGTCATAAAAATGTAAATGAACCATACCATGCTCAATGCAAGGTTTGTTTTGGTCGCCGGAACCATACCAGTTCATCATGTGCGGCTTAGTATTTGCATAAATTAAGAAATGTTTTAAATTATGTGACTAAACTCTGAACATGTGACTCGTCCCTTGGATGTTCTGTCTTGCACGAAAAGGAACCATGCTTACATTATAGACTGGACCCCCGAAGGATGCAATTCGATGACAATTGACACAGATGAAAATAAATAGATCTATTGATAGCATAACAATTGAAACTCAAGTCAATAGCAATGAGACCAATGACCATAGCTCCATTGGGTACTGTAATAGCAAATAGATTGAAATGTAAAAATGACCGAAATATGACTAGGATACATGGCCTTACCTTGACCAACAAACAGTTGGATTCAGCAGGCCGAACAGAATGTTGCAGGAGAACAGGTAGATGGCCACAGGTAGCACACTGACGAGTTTCCTCGAAGCGGTCACAGATAGCATGGCAACAAGCAGATTAGCATAGATCTCAGTGCTTCTCAGGTAGAAGGTTCAGGAGTTGACTTGCAAAGCACAAAGATGTTCTAATGAGACATATCAAGTGGTTTATAAAGTATTAGAAACAGGGGTGTGTTTGTGAATGAATGACGTGTGTATGTCGTGGTATTATGTTTATTGCAGGGGGGCGGCCTGCCTCAGGGGAGGCCTGCCTGGAGACACAGGGTCTGAGGAGGCCATGTGAGCGATGGCCCCTGGGCATGGGATACCTTTTGAAGTGTACATGCTGTTTGGCACCTTGGCCGTTTGCCCCCGTCACAGCCCCCCATGCCAGCGCTCATCCCTGGGTGCGAACCGCCTTTGATAGAGGGGGTGGGATGGATGGGCCTGGGGCGTGCAGATAAGGCACAGGAAGACTGCTGAATGGAGACACACTTATGTGGATTGCAGGGGGCGGCCTGCCTCAGGGGAGGCCTGCCTGGAGACACGGGGTCTGAGGAGGCCATGTGAGCGATGGCCCCTGGCCGTGGGATATCTTTTGAAGTGTACATGCTGTTTGGCACCTTGGCCATTTGCGCCCGTTCCCTTGCCCTTATGTGATGTTAACTTGGCATGACGTTCGCGTAGATGGGAACACTGAGTAGGACAGGGGGCATCCATTTTTGTACCCCCTTTCCACTCCATTTTGGTGACCAGGCCTCACTGCGATAGTACAGCGCGCAGAGCACATGGCCCACAGCCTCGTTCCCACTCTGACTGGAAAATTCCAGAGGTATTTGCAACAGCTAATAAATGTAACACATCACTCTCTGAGATCACGGTCCTGCATGTGAACCGGCCTGAACCAAGCACATGGCTCGTTCATCTCCACAAACGTGTCCTTGCCCACGCACCCTCGCCAGTGGAAAGTTACTGCCATTCTGACCCTGTGTCCCTGCAAGGTATTCTCTTCATGTGCCAGACCACTGACCACGCCATGATGGCCACTGTTAAGACGGATTTCTGAACTCTGTCCTGGTGGCGCAGAGGTTCAGAAGGCCAACCTAATTACTTGGAACAGGGTAACCTCTGGACAAGCCAGACCAATCAAGGTAGCGATCGCGGCGGTCAAGACTAGGTCTCAAGAGGGGTGAGGGTGACTGAAAGCCCGCAATGAGCACACAAAGCAAGAGCGCTTACAAACTACTCCAAACAGTTGTTTATATCAAAAATAGATACACATTTATTATAAGGCCTTGAAACTAATAACCACAGTAAAAGCAGCAATATACAACGATATTAAACCAACACATACACTATCCACCCAATATATATACAGAATACACAGTTTCACAGCATTAGCAGCACGAAATATGTTATCCACCTGCAGGGGAAGGAAAACAGGCAGTGCGAACCAATGCGTGTGATATGTCCGCCTTCTGAGGCCCCTAACTAGATGGTAGTCCAATCCCTACGAAGAGTGGAGCCTAGCGCTCAAAAGTACCTGCACACGCCGGTGCCAATGGGCAGAAGGTGAAGCTCTTCGGAGGACGTTGGACAGCTCTGTAGGGTGCCCTAATGAAGGAGGACACGGTCCGCGACTCTAGCGCAGCCTCCACTGTGAGGCAGAAGCAGGGCGCGAGTACGGACAAGGGGAGCTGTATTTACAGCGGGGAAAAGCAAGGGGCACTGCAGGAGGGCGACCAGATCCTAGCTAATCTACTCACCGGTCCCCGAAGCAAGCAGGCCCGAGCTTCTCCTCGATAGATGCAGCTTCTGGCAGGTTCTGAAGAGCAGGGAACGTCTCGTCGTCGTGCAGAGTAAAAAGACGTCCCGATCGAAGAAACAAGCACAGTTTTGTCGCCACAGCAGGGCAACGGAACGGCCGGGTGTATTCAAGCCAAACGAGCACCGTTCACCTCTAGCTTAGGGTTGCTAAGCAAACGAAGCGTGTGAGCGTGCCCCGGACTCAGAATACCACCCAACCTGTCGGCGATTACAGAGCAGGACTCCTTAGTAAGCTGGTCAGTCAACTGGATGGCCCAGAGACACTTCCGAAGGCTTACGGCAGGAGTTGATGAAGGTGCCGGGAATAGCTGGTCCTGCTATTCCAATAGGTCGAAGCGCCAGTACAGGCCTTCTTGTTCGATCTTAGGTGGAAAGGGCTTCACCGGACGACAGCAATGAGGAGCAGAAGTTCTTCAGGGGGTCACCAGCGATTCCTCGGTCCAGCCTCGTGTTCGCAGGATACTTGGCTCCTGTATCCCTGGGTTCGTAAGAACTCAGGAGATCGACATGGTAGTGGTGTTTCCAGCTCCCTCTTATCCACGGTTCCCTTCGCGCCAAAACGGAGGGGAGCCAATGGGAGATCCGCTCATCAACACACATACCATACGTGGACCAATCACGGACCACAGTGGCCCCAGGCATTCACACCACCCTAGACTCTCTGGCACCCAGGATGTGTATTGGGACCAGACAGCCCAGCCCACATCCTGGGGGCACTCAAACGACATGTAGAAGCCCGCGAAAGCAACCGTGTTTCGCGGGAAACTACATGCCCAAATAAGGAAGGCCCCGGGTCGCCTGACCCGGGGGAAGGTAAAGGGAGCAAGACGGACAGTGGACGAGACAAAGGAGCCTCGTGGTCCGGCCATTTTGGGTAGCCGGGCCACCCTTTTGTGTTCGCGGCAAAAAGGTGCTCAGAACGGCAAAAGGAGCTCAAAATAAACCAAATGATCGCTGCCACCAGCCCAGTCCCTGAATGACTTGCACCGATCCAAAAACTATCCTACAAGAGTGTCTAGGGTCTGTAGAAGGCTAGAGACCCAAGAGAGCTGTAACTTAGCTTACAGTGCCCTCTTGTGTCGTGTTGCACTAAAATGGCGACACGATAAAAGAAACTACGGGAAACAGCGTTCCCCGGTACTGACTGTCTTAAGGGCATGTCAGTTTCCCCGTAAGAAAGGAGCGAAAGCCCAGAGGAGTACGGCAGAAGGCTGTACTTCTCTGGCAAAGTCAACAACAAGGTTAAAAACAATAGCAAAAAGTTTAGGGGTTGCCACATGGAAGGAAAGTTCCCTACAATAACGAAATCTTTCCTAACACTCGCCCCTCCCAGACTATGGACAGGGGGAACTAATCCACCCCTGGATGAGTCTCTTGTTCAGGTCGGTAAAACATTCTGGACAACCCATCAGCATTGCTATGTTGGACACCTGGCCTATGCTCAATAGTGAAGTCGAAGCCTTGTAGACTTATGGACCACCTAAGCAACTTTGGATTCTCCCCCTTCATGTTCATTAGCCACTTTAACGGCTTATGGTCAGTCTGCACAGTGAAGTGGGTCCCATAGAGGTGGGGCCGCAGCTTCCTTAGGGCCCACACAACAGAGAAACATTCTTTCTCTACCGTGGACCATCTGAGCTCTCTGTCCTTAAGCTGGCGACTAATAAAACCGATAGGGTGTTCCTTACCCTTCTCATCTACTTGTGATAGTACAGCTCCTATCCCAGTGTCAGAGGCATCCGTCTGCACGATAAAAGGTCTTTGATAATCAGGGGCCCTGAGCACAGGGGCCTGGCACAAGGAGTCTTTCAAGCCATTGAAGGCCTTCTCACACTCGTCAGTCCAAGTTACCTTCTTGGGTTTCTTCGGAGTTGTGAGGGCAGTCAGAGGAGCAGCTATGGTGCCATAGTCTGCTACAAAATTGCGGTAATAACCCGTGAGTCCTAAGAAGGCTCTCACTTGGGTTTGCGTAGTGGGGGTAGGCCAGTCTTGTACCGCTGGTACCTTACTGGATAGAGGCTGTCTCCTCCCTCCACCTACTTCATGTCCAAGGCAAACCACTGAGCCTTGTCCATTTTGGTGAGGGGCCACTCGGACACCCTCAAAAGAGCTTTCTGAAGGACTGCTTTGGAACAGGTCAGGGAGAGGTTCAGACTCCTCTTCCTCAACGTCTGAAGCCAATAGCAGTGCTGCGATTTCGCCGCTTGGGACGAAAGCCTTCAGCCTATTCACGTGAAACACTTTTAGAGCCTGTCCAGGCCTTCCAAGGTCCACTGAATAGCTAACCTCACCCAGGGGCTCCACCACTGGGTAAGGGCCTGACCATTTGTCCTGTAAAGCTCGAGGCCTTATGGGATTCACGATCAGGACTTGCTGGCCATGTGTAAAGTTGATGAGGGAAGCTTTCTGGTCGTACCAATGTTTCACCAGCGCTTGCCCTGCCTTCAATTTAGCACTAGCCAAGCCCATCAGAAGTACCATCCGTTTTCTGAGCCCTAGCACATAATCAACTACATTGGTAGTAACAGGGGGAGTGGGCATCTCCCATCCCTCCTTGACGATGGCTAAGGGTCCCCGTACGGGATGACCGAACAGAAGTTCGAAGGGGCTGAAGCCAACACCCTCCTGTGGTACCTCTCGGTAGGCAAACAGCAAGCATGAAACAAGAAGATCCCATTTTCTTCTCTGAGGCTCCTCCAGAGCCCCAATCATGCTTTTTAACGTCCTGTTAAGACGCCCCCCCAGACCATCGGTCTGGGGGCGGTATGCAGAAGAGAACCTGTAGGTGACCCCACATTCTTTCCACATAGCCTGCCTATACTTCGACATAAAGTTGCTGCCATCATCCGGCACAACTTCTTTAGGGAAGCCAACCCTAGTAAACACGCCGAGTAAAGCTTCTGCAACTGGCTTGGCAGTTACAGTTGTAAATGGGACGGCCTCAGGATACCTGGTTGCATGGTCGACCAGCACCAGGATAAACCTATTGCCTGAGGATGTTTGCGGGTCAAGGGGACCAACCATGTTGATCCCTACCCTTTCAAATGGTACCCCCACAACTGGGAGTGGTACCAACGGAGCTTGGATTGTCGCACCAACCTTACCAGACAACTGGCAGGCGGCACAACTCCTGCAATGACTTTCTACTTGCTCCCCCATCTTGGGCCAGTAGAAGTGCATGGATAACCTTTGCTTGGTCCTCCTCATACCAAGGTGACCAGCAAGGGGAACGACATGCGCCAACTGCAGGAGGAAGGGCCTAACAGCAAGGGAAACCACCAACCTCCTATGGTCTCCTTCTGTAGACTCTGTGGGCTCACTATAAAGGAGTCCACCTTCCTGGTAAATCCTTTGCAACCC
The DNA here is from genome assembly GCF_040938575.1 of Ambystoma mexicanum. Classification (NCBI taxonomy): domain Eukaryota; kingdom Metazoa; phylum Chordata; class Amphibia; order Caudata; family Ambystomatidae; genus Ambystoma; species Ambystoma mexicanum. Next base: position 794,871,501 of record NC_090931.1, on the reverse strand, counting down.
AGGAGGTTCACCCTCAAGCTGGGAGCAGGCCTGTCTCCTTAGGCCTTCCAGAGATGGGCACTCACGTTGGCCCTTACTGAAGTCGTCCCTATCAGGACCTCCTTCAACTAACAAGTCTTTTAGTTCAGGATGGTCGTTGGGGTCGAACACTTCAGGCATCGCCACCTCCTCGTCAGGCTCGGGCGATTGACCAACTCCCTCCACCGCAGTGGTAGGCGAGCTCGGGGGAATATTCTCTTTCCCCCGTCGGGACTTGTTGACTCCTTTCGCCTTGGGTTTCCCCTTCGGCTGGGGCGGCGTATTGGGCTTGGCCAATGCTGCCCGTGCTTGAGACCGTGTGTAGGGCCTTTCGGCAGTGTCTCCTACGAGCCCTAGAGCTCTGAGATCATTGCCCAACAAGACCTTTCCCGGGACGTTTCTCTGAATGCTCACTGGAATCCTAACTGCGGTACCATTTAAAGTTAGATTAACAGGGATCACGGGAAACATACGGAGGGGGCCGTCAGCCAACTTAGTGGGCATCAGAGGAGCTCTGGCAACTTCCTCTGAGTCTACCAAGGTAGAATCCACTACAGTTCGACTGCACCCACTATCCCTAAGAGCTGGAGTATCCACTCCATTGATCAGCACACTGTCTTTAAAGTAGTGCTTGGTATTATCCGGAATCCTAGCATACGCCTCTGCGACTTTAGGCTCCCAGGAACCCAGGGACACTAAAACTACCTCAGCCTCTATTCCGCTGGGAAATGAGTCTGAGGAGAAGGATGCTCCTGTAATCTCTTCTTCCTCGTAGGAGGAGAAGGCCAGATTAGCGGAGTGGACCCCCAAAGGTCTAACCTTACAACGGGGATCCCCCTTCACATGGTCAGTTGCTCCACAAGAAAAACAAGCCCCATTGGGTCTGTTTACGTAGGGAGGCTTATTATAACCAGAGTTCTGTTTCGGAGGCGAACCTCCACTACCCTGTGAGTTCTCGGATGGCTTACCCTTATTTTTCTTTTTGTGGCCCTTATGGGAAGAAGATTTAGCAGATTCCCCACCCTCCACATCTTTGGACTTTTTCCCTTCCTCCTGCTTACCAGGATGAGTTTTGTCCTTATGGGACACTCGATGTGACACCCATAAGTCTGCTGCAATGGCCAGCTTCTTAGGATCTATCTCCTTCGAATCGGCCAAATGCTGCTTAAGCTCCGGGGAAGAAGAAGCAAAAATGTGTTCCAGCATGACCAGATTGATCATGCCTTCGAAGGTAGAAACCTTATAACCTTCAACCCAGCCAGTTAAGTTTTTCAGGGACTCAGCTACATACGACACCCAAGTACCACCTTCCTTTTTCTTATACTCTCTAAACCTTTTCAAGTATTGGGTCGGAGTCTTCCCAAACTTTAAAATGAGAGTCTGCTTCAACATTGCAAAATCAGCGCGCTCAGCCTTCGACATTTCCATAATGGCACTGCAACCAGAATGGGGCAGTCTGCTGAGTAACCATGCAATCTTATCCGCATTATCAACCTCTTGAACCTCGCATGCATACTCAAACGCATTTAACCAGTCCATAATGTCATTTCGTTCCTCATACACACTGAGCAGATCTTTTGGAAACCGTGGATGAGAGGAAGCCCCAGAACCATGTCCAGGACCCTTGGACCCATTTGCGAACTGAAGCTTGGCCAGTTCCAACTGGTGATCCCTGTCTTTTTGTTTTTCTGCCTGGTCGATTTTCAGTTTGGCTATGCTGAATTCAAGCTCCTGCTGCCTAAACCGCAGCTCTTGCTTCTTGAATTCAAGCATAGCCTCCCCATCAACACTGGCAGAGGAAACGTTAGACATTACATCCTCCCTGTCCTCGTGGTCGTGATGGATCAGTGCAGCGGCAGAACCGTCGGTTCTGCCAGTGAGAGCAGCCCCACCACCTTCTGCACTGTCCTCGGAAGTTATAGCGTCAAGCTGCGCTTCTTGCCACGCCACGATTCTCTGGATCATTTCCAATTTAGTGCCTTGAGAGGAAACCCCTCTCTCCGCACACATCTTCTTCAATGTTTCAGATTTCGAAGCATTTAAGGTTAATAAAGTATTCGTTTCCATACTGTTGATAGGACTATGGCCTTTTTAACGTTATATTCAATACTATACTGCGTGTCCTGGTTGGAATAACCTGAAAACGCCTTAGCTCGTGCGCAACACTGGATACCTTCAGTCGTATCCCACCGCTGTACACCAATTTGTTAAGACGGATTTCTGAACTCTGTCCTGGTGGCGCAGAGGTTCAGAAGGCCAACCTAATTACTTGGAACAGGGTAACCTCTGGACAAGCCAGACCAATCAAGGTAGCGATCGCGGCGGTCAAGACTAGGTCTCAAGAGGGGTGAGGGTGACTGAAAGCCCGCAATGAGCACACAAAGCAAGAGCGCTTACAAACTACTCCAAACAGTTGTTTATATCAAAAATAGATACACATTTATTATAAGGCCTTGAAACTAATAACCACAGTAAAAGCAGCAATATACAACGATATTAAACCAACACATACACTATCCACCCAATATATATACAGAATACACAGTTTCACAGCATTAGCAGCACGAAATATGTTATCCACCTGCAGGGGAAGGAAAACAGGCAGTGCGAACCAATGCGTGTGATATGTCCGCCTTCTGAGGCCCCTAACTAGATGGTAGTCCAATCCCTACGAAGAGTGGAGCCTAGCGCTCAAAAGTACCTGCACACGCCGGTGCCAATGGGCAGAAGGTGAAGCTCTTCGGAGGACGTTGGACAGCTCTGTAGGGTGCCCTAATGAAGGAGGACACGGTCCGCGACTCTAGCGCAGCCTCCACTGTGAGGCAGAAGCAGGGCGCGAGTACGGACAAGGGGAGCTGTATTTACAGCGGGGAAAAGCAAGGGGCACTGCAGGAGGGCGACCAGATCCTAGCTAATCTACTCACCGGTCCCCGAAGCAAGCAGGCCCGAGCTTCTCCTCGATAGATGCAGCTTCTGGCAGGTTCTGAAGAGCAGGGAACGTCTCGTCGTCGTGCAGAGTAAAAAGACGTCCCGATCGAAGAAACAAGCACAGTTTTGTCGCCACAGCAGGGCAACGGAACGGCCGGGTGTATTCAAGCCAAACGAGCACCGTTCACCTCTAGCTTAGGGTTGCTAAGCAAACGAAGCGTGTGAGCGTGCCCCGGACTCAGAATACCACCCAACCTGTCGGCGATTACAGAGCAGGACTCCTTAGTAAGCTGGTCAGTCAACTGGATGGCCCAGAGACACTTCCGAAGGCTTACGGCAGGAGTTGATGAAGGTGCCGGGAATAGCTGGTCCTGCTATTCCAATAGGTCGAAGCGCCAGTACAGGCCTTCTTGTTCGATCTTAGGTGGAAAGGGCTTCACCGGACGACAGCAATGAGGAGCAGAAGTTCTTCAGGGGGTCACCAGCGATTCCTCGGTCCAGCCTCGTGTTCGCAGGATACTTGGCTCCTGTATCCCTGGGTTCGTAAGAACTCAGGAGATCGACATGGTAGTGGTGTTTCCAGCTCCCTCTTATCCACGGTTCCCTTCGCGCCAAAACGGAGGGGAGCCAATGGGAGATCCGCTCATCAACACACATACCATACGTGGACCAATCACGGACCACAGTGGCCCCAGGCATTCACACCACCCTAGACTCTCTGGCACCCAGGATGTGTATTGGGACCAGACAGCCCAGCCCACATCCTGGGGGCACTCAAACGACATGTAGAAGCCCGCGAAAGCAACCGTGTTTCGCGGGAAACTACATGCCCAAATAAGGAAGGCCCCGGGTCGCCTGACCCGGGGGAAGGTAAAGGGAGCAAGACGGACAGTGGACGAGACAAAGGAGCCTCGTGGTCCGGCCATTTTGGGTAGCCGGGCCACCCTTTTGTGTTCGCGGCAAAAAGGTGCTCAGAACGGCAAAAGGAGCTCAAAATAAACCAAATGATCGCTGCCACCAGCCCAGTCCCTGAATGACTTGCACCGATCCAAAAACTATCCTACAAGAGTGTCTAGGGTCTGTAGAAGGCTAGAGACCCAAGAGAGCTGTAACTTAGCTTACAGTGCCCTCTTGTGTCGTGTTGCACTAAAATGGCGACACGATAAAAGAAACTACGGGAAACAGCGTTCCCCGGTACTGACTGTCTTAAGGGCATGTCAGTTTCCCCGTAAGAAAGGAGCGAAAGCCCAGAGGAGTACGGCAGAAGGCTGTACTTCTCTGGCAAAGTCAACAACAAGGTTAAAAACAATAGCAAAAAGTTTAGGGGTTGCCACATGGAAGGAAAGTTCCCTACAATAACGAAATCTTTCCTAACAGCCACCTAGCAGATCCCCAACTAACATTAGACCCCTACTGCAGTATATCGTTGCCTATCAATAACAAATGCCACATATCGGAGATTCTTGTGAGCACAGACCCACACTTCAAACACTGTATTATAGTGGTCAAGACCCTTGACCTAAGGCCTGTATAATCCAATGTTAATTGATAGTATTGATATATGTGTGACTTTTATAGAGACATAACCGACTGAAAGACTTTGAACAAGTGTTATTTAGTGCATGCATTATTGATAATATATTATGTTAGCTTAGATAGTGACCACCCCGCTTCACAGCGACCTGAACATCACCCATTCCGAGCACATGTGTCTGACGTCCATCCTTGAATGGAGACACACTTGATTGATTTAAAAAATCGAAACAACCGTTGTTAAAATATATGTGGTGTTTTATTTTGTAGCTTATTTTGATGACACAAAAATACAAAAGTTTACACATTGTACAGTTCAGGTTGCAGCACAGTGAGAGAAAATCCCCTGTACTGACCGCTGTCACTCGGGAACGTTTCTCTTATGGCACGAACAGCACAGGCGGGTATCACTCTTGGAACGCGGTGTCCAAGCCTCCCGTGAAGCCACCATGTAAAGGAACGATAGGCCACCAGCCTGTACCACCTGTGAAAAGGAATGAAACAAACTGGTTTTAAATGACCAAGATAAGTTTAATAAACGTTTGTTGTCAATGACAATTCTTGTAACTAATGTCATTCTGCTCGGACAAATGCTATCTAGACACTGCACACTATTGAAAGACTTTCATGCGTTACAATGATATGTATATGTAATTTTGGATATAGTAGAAGACCATGAAATGGGAGTGGCATGACAAGCAGAGTATACTTACTCGTTACTCGGATTACGAGGACGAACAGTTGCGCGAAGTTCGTGCATAAGCACCATCATTATCCTCAACACGGACCGTGTGAGGCAGGCTGCCCTGAAGTCTGGCAGCTTGGTGATGCATTGCGGTCGTGGCTCGCCTTCCGAAATGTAGGTCACGCATCCCGAGTTTTCACAGCAGCAGCAGTTCTCCTCCTCGGTCGGCATTAGCTCGCACCGATTGCATGTGCACCAGGTGGAAACACCGTCCATGCGACTAGGTCCAGTGTCTTCATCCGTTGATTCGTCCTGCCAACTGCTGTCCGAAGCCCCATCGTTTTCACGTGTTTCCCTTTCCAGTAGTTCCTCCTCGGTATACTCGGGCTCGTACATGTAGGGCATTATTGTATCCATTGTGTGTTGCACAAACTAAAATAATTGATAGCTGTGGTACTGGTATCTGTCCACACGGGCTACAAGCAACGAAGGTGGCTGACCAGAGCACAGAAACGAGTCACAGAATACTCAAAGTAACACAGAAAAAGGAATGGAATCGAAAATCTGCTGCTGTGTGTTGTGAAACGGTCTGTTTATACTTATTGAGGAAAGAGGCGTCCTGCCATTTCCATGGCGACACGTCATTAGCTGAAGCGCAGCGAATGTTGACACGAGACGTGCTTTGGCGTTGTGAAATGGGCGGTACGCGTCTGCTGCTGACAGGCTCAGGTGCGGGGGATATGATTTAGTGCCGCAAAAGCAGGTCAGCCAGGGCGATGGGGGAAATGATAGGATTATCACAAAATGGCAGCTCCCTGGTGCCTGTTATCGCGTGCGTTTAATGGACGAAAACTCGGGTAAGGTCCATAGGAAATTTTTCTACAATCGAGCGATTTAGGCTTAAAAACATATGGCCGACCTGTAGGGGCAATACAAATTTTTGACCGAACCATTCCTTTAAAAGCTTTTTCACTGCATAAAACAATTAACAACATTTTCTTGGATAAAACTACTTATCGAAAGTCATTGAAAAGTCAGGTCACTATGTAATGCATCCTCAATGTATGCCATATAAAATTCTCTGTGAACAGAAAACATAGGTGCTGCTTGTGGGAGCTCCAATAATTTTTTACCAAATACATTTGATACGTTGAAGTTCATGCTCCTATTGCCAAAAGCACCTCAATAAGACACAGAGACACGTCTGCTACTCGTGAGGTCCCGGCGGCAACTGCCGTACGGGACGCATTTATTACAAGGGCGCATGCGCGGCCCAGAACGAGGCTCGCGCATGCGTGCATTTACTTTGCAACGTAACATCCCTTCTTTTCTTTACACAGAAACAACATAACTTTAAACAGACTCAACGTGAGTCAATGATCTGGGCATACCACCGGCTCTGTCTCCTGAGTCCATGACAAAGTCCTTGAAGCGCACGGGTGGTTGGCGTCCATGTCTCGCTGGGTACCGGCTGCTACTCCCTGCGGTCGGCAGTGGTACAGCGTCGATGGGTGGTATGTCCGCCTGCCCGTCGGCTTCAGGGGTCTCTGCACTTTCCTCTGGTCTGGGGGCATCCTCCGGCACTCCTTCCCGGTGGTGTACCTCTACTTTCTTGAAGAAGGACTTGTTGCGAGTTACTGTCCCACTTTCGCTGGCCGCTGTTACCATCGTCCCTTTCACGTGGATGACTGTCCAGGGTTGCGGCTCATACGTGAGCGACAATTTCCCCTCCGGTCGGCGGTTCCTGACTAGTACGGAGTCCCCTACAGCTACCTCCTTTTCCAGCAGACCTCTCCTCACGCTCTCCTTCTCATTCCTGGCTGCTCTCTCCTGTTGAACCCTGTTGTCATCAATCACACATGGCTCGCGTCCTTCCATTTCCGGTATAAGCCCCCCGGGGCAGTGTCCAAACATGGCCTCGCCTGGAGCGACCCCTGTCGACTGGTGGGGAGTCGTTCTATATTCTCATAGGAACTCGAACATGTTATTCTTCAGCTTACCTCCCCCATTTGCCGAGATGCGGAATACTTTATTCAATGTTCTCATAAATCTTTCCGCTTCCCCATTGGCCCGGGGCCAGAGTGGCGTCACCTTCCTGTGCTGTATCCCCCTCTCCTTCATGCACTGTGCAAACTGGTTCCCCGTGAATGGTGGCCCATTGTCGGAGCACAGAACCGTTGGGAATCCGTGAGTTGCGAACATCTTTTCAAGTGCTAAAATGATGTGGTCACTTGCTGTGGAGTCCACTAGCTCGACTTCAGGGTACCTTGACCCCTGGTTGACCACGGCCAAGAAATACATCCCCCTCCCGGTCGAGCCAAAGTCTGCATGAACTGTGCCCCAGGGACTTTCACTCCTGTCCATTGACTTTATGGGCGGAGCCCTCTCCGCTGGGCTTGCTGCTTGACACGGCAGGCACCTCCGCACATGTCCCTCCACCTGGCTTTCTAGGTCGGGAAACCACACCTTTGGTCTCAGCCATGCTTTCGTCCTGGCGACACCTTGGTGACCGATGTGCACTAGCTCCAGGACTCGGGATACCAATATGCGCGGGATAACAATCTGTCGTCCTCGCAGTAGTAGTCCATCATCAGAGATAGAAAGTTCCTCTCGTACCTTCCACAGAGCCTGTAGATCTCTCTGTGCTCTCTCCTCTCGCCTTGTGTTGTTATTCAGCACCTCCTTCCATTCTCTGCTCCGTATGGCAGAGTGTATGATCTTGAAGACTTTGTCGTTGGTGGACTCTTTGGCTACGACCTCCCTTGACAGTGCCACTGGCATGGCTCCTTCGACAATATTGTGAACAAACTCCTGACATTCCACCAGCTCTCCCGGACCTTGTTCCCTTTTGCTGTTCAGGTGACGGGACAGGTAGTCAGCGGGGTTGTTCGTACTGGGCCTGTACACCAATTTCACTCCATACTCAATGAGAGCAAGCATCCAACGTTCGATGCGTGGCAGGGGTTTCGACGACACACCAGCCAGAATTGGTTTCAGGGGTTTATGGTCCGTAACCACCACTACAGGTTTCCCCAGGATATAGAGGCGAAAATGCCGGCACCCCCACAAGATCGCTAGCGCCTCCCTTTCGATTTGTGAATATCGCCTTTCGGTGTCCATCAGGGCCTTTCTTGCATAGGCGATTGGGCGAATGTTCCCCCTGGCATCCGCTTGCATGAATACGGCTCCCAACCCCACCGGGCTGGCGTCCACCACTATCTCTGACTCAGCTGTGGGGTCCAAATAGGCCATGGTGTCCTGGTCTGAGAGTGCTTTCTTTATGTCCTGTAACGCCTCCTGTTACCTTTTTTCCCATGTCGATGGTACGTCGTTCTTTGTCAGGGCTCGGAGCGGTTCTGATAGTGAAGCAAGGCCTTTTATGAACTGTCCACAATAATTTACCATTCCGAGGAAGCTGCGCACCTCTGTAGGAGATTGAGGCGCAGCGGCCTCCCGGATGTCGCAGACTTTCTCTGGGTCAGGTGATACCCCGTTTGCATGACAGATGAATCCAAAGAATCCAATGCGATCCCGAAAGAACTCGCACTTTCCACGATGTAGCGTGAGGCCTAACTCTCTCAGCCTCTGCAGAGTCATCTCTAGCCGCTTCATGTGTTCCACCTGTGATGCTGCAAATACCAAAATGTCATCGCTCATGTTGAGCACTCCCTTTGGGCCCGGTAGCGCTCCTCTTATGGTATTTTGAAACACTTCAGCGGCAGAGGACACGCCAAAGCTGAGGCGTTTGAATTGTTAAAGCCCTTCATAAGTAGTGAATGTTGTTCTGTATCGCGAGTCCGGGTGGAGTTCTAGCTGATGATACCCGGACCGCAGGTCAAGTTTTGAAAAGACCTTGGCCCCCTGCAGCTCGCTCACAATGTCGTCCAGCGTCGGCGTGATATGGCGTGACCGTTTAATGGCAGCATTCGGGAGTCGCATGTCCACGCAAATGCGGATAGCACCTGGTTGTTTCGGTTTTGCTGCTACGACAATGGATGCGACCCAGCGAGTTGGCCCCTCGACTTTTTCAATGATGTCCATCTCGATGAGCGACTGTAGTTCCTTCTCCACTTGTGATCTGAGGTGGAAGAGTATTCTTCGGTGTTTGAGCGCCGTGGGCCGTATTGTCTCATCAATATGTAAGCGTACTGGGGCCGCCTTTAGTTTGCCCATCCCTTGGAAGATGTTTGAAAACCTGTCCAGGAGTTGGTCAACGTCCGCCTGATATACTGCCAGTGCAAAATGCACGATATTAAGGGCCTCCGATGCGGCACAGCTCAGCAGCGAGTGCTGACTGACGTCAGTGATGTAGAAACGCGCCTTAATTGCATTTGTCTCATGTGTCACTGGTGCGACAAATACACCCTGTATCGGCATCGGCGTGTCGCCCCCAAAACTGTAAATTCTGGCCTTCGATTTATCTAATGATGGTGGCCCAGGATGGCCTTGTAGTGCTCCGTGGCCAGCACACACACAGAGGCCCCTGTGTCGATCAGTACTGGTGTGGGGGCACCCTGAATGTCAACAACACAGGTGGGTTGCCTCCTTCTCTTGGCTCCCGTGGCAAGGTTCGAAATAAAGAAGATCTCTTCATCGTCTTCCTCCTCCTCCGCAATGTATAGCCTCTGAGCTTCCTGTTCCACCGTAGCGACGCTTCGCTGTCTCCTGAAACTGCTTCCACTTGCTCTTGCGGGTCCTCTGTGCGTCGTCACCGGAGCAGCTGCTCGACACATCCTCGCGTAGTGCCCAGATGTGCTGCACCTCCCACAAACGCTTGTCTTCGCCGGTCAGTCTTCCGAGTGTGGTAAATCGTACCCGCAGTACTGGCACACTGCTGGGGTGCCCTGTGTAGAGGATGCTTCTTGGCGCTTTTGGCTCCAGCGTGCTTTGGACGGGGTCGATTTCTCAATGGCAAACGCTTCCTCTCCTTTCCACGGGCGTACTGCAGCGTCCATTTTCACGCCTCTGCTCTCTGCAAGCTCATACACCCTGCCATTGTCCAGTATTTGCATTAATGTTATGCTGGGCTCTCGCAGAATCTGTCTCCTCAGCTTGCTGGTGCTACATCCCTGTACAACTTGGTTCCGAATCATTACCTCCTCATTGTCCTACCTGCAAGTGCTCGACAGTTGACGCAGACGTGCGGAAAACTGGTCCAGTGACTCATCATCGTTTTGTTTCTCCCCACACATTACGAACCTGTCGAAATCCACGTTTGACAGTGGGATGAAGTGGTTTTGGAGCGTAGTTTTGACAGCGGCATAAGTTACTACCTGAAAGTTCAAAGACTCATATATCCGCAAAACCTCTGTACCTGCCAAATATAATAACGTCGCAACCTTCCCGTCATCATCGTCCTCCCCTGTCGCTCTGAAAAACATGTCCAATTTCTTTATCCAAATGAGCCATTTGGGGCCCAACTTGGAGGGTGGGCCGGAGGTGTCAAACTCTTGCATGGGTGCTAGTGATCCATGCTGTCGCCAGGCCACTCTTGCTGGTGCGGGCACCCCGCCGTCACTGTCGCTCATACTCGCAGATCGCACAGGCACCTCCCTTCAAGATGGAGGCCGCAAACCTGATATTCCCGATTGTAGACGTACCTGGGCGTGTAGACGGTGACAATATGATGACCCCACCTTCAGTGTAGTCCAATGGTTGTGTTCCTGGGCCTGGCCAGCATCTCTTCCACCATGTAGTGAAGAAGTGGTCCTCACGGACCAGAAGCGTGGCCCTCCAGACTGGAGGACCACGAGGGTTCCAAAAATGGAATATAATGTATTCCCCAGCACGTGGGCAGCGCACGAGCACCCTCGCGGGCCGCAACTGCACCATGAGCCAAAAATCAAAAATGGCCGCCCACTATCGTGTCGGGTCCAGAGAAAAGACATGTGTTTGATACGCTTGCGTGCACCAATTAGCTTTCCCGTGGCAGCCGTCCTCGTCGCCAATGTTGGGGCTTGGCCTGTGCCTCGGGCCGCCTCACTCGCATTCACACACGCACTCGTACAGGAAGACACAGAGACACGTCTGCTGCTTGTGAGGTCCCGGCGGCAACTGCCATACGGGACGCATTTATTACAAGAGCGCATGCGCGGCCCAGAACAAGGCTCACGCATGTGTGCATTTACTTTGTAACGTAACAGTATAGTGCAATTGCTCCAGCCTTTGCTCTATATATTTTTTTACATAATTTCAGCAGGTTGTGCCTTATAATTGCTAACAAAGTTACAAATAAATACTCCCATTCCTGCCTCACCCTCGAAGCTTGTTTACCTATGTGAATTTGAGGATTAAGATTGGGGACAAAACAGATACTAAGCAATCATAAAATCTGACTACGGGGATCAGTATACAGTTTTAGATAAAAGTATTTCCTGGGGGACACTGTTGAGCAGCCAAACAAGATGGCCGCCTGAACAAGGAGCTCCAGCCTCGCTACATCCGTATTGTAAATAAATCTAGATTTATTTAGCTGAACATCACCGGTGCATTGGTGGTTGATCAGTGTATCCACGCACTTATATCTGGCGAGAACCGGCGGATGTGCGAGGAGCACTGGCCCACGGAAGATCCGCTGCAGTCTGGCAACGAGCTGAAGCTGTGGAGGGGGAGGCCGCGTGGCACGCTGCCGAATGTGCTGCCGGGCGCCCCTCTGCCACTGGTGGACCTTCCCGCATCTGCCTGGGTGGATTGCTGGGGATAGGCACAGTAGTGCCGCCAGCTGAAATTAGTTGCACACACTCCGTATCCCACCTGCTGCCGAAAATTGTGGTGCCTGTCTTGACCGCAGAGCGGCCTGGCGCCGACAGATGGATCCGTGTATCTGACCTGAGAGGTGCGACCTGGGGAGAGGTGGAAGATCCTGGACAGCTGGATGCTGCGTGCCATCACGTGGCAATTGAAATAAAACTACGCCTGCCCATGGGGTCGGCCAGCGGGGTGCTACCTCCCCACTTGGTCCTGTGTGCTTCTGTGCCTTGCCCGGGGTGTGGATCGGATCACTGAAGGGTGCCCTGGGCCTATCCCCTGGCTTGGACACCCGACATCATCCCAGTGAGTGGCTCAGCACCGTGGTGACCTGTTGCCGGAGGTTGACGGGCTGAGCGCTGAGCCCCGCTGCCCAGAGGGGCACCTGGAGAGGCTGCCATTGTGCCGCTGCACCCGTTGCATTCTGCAAGTTGCTGACCTTGAGGTGCCAGCAGACGACTCCACAAGCAAGTAAGCAAACGTCTTGGTCCGATTTAAACCCCCCGGGTCCCATATTGTGCGCACCATAGACTGAGGTGGGCGATCACCCCTTGTGGCCCAGGCGGCGGTGGGATTGCCCATACATTGACATCCCCCATGCATAAGTCCAGAGGGGGCCGACCGACTCCTCCGGCATGAACGGTGCCGGCAAGTCATGACACGCACAATATCCTCGCTGCTGCCTGAACGCTGCAACATCTGAGCTGCCATCCAACAACTGCCTCATGGGCCCAACACGTTGCTAATCCTGTTATTGAGTTGCATGGTCTCTTTTGCTAGTCCAGGCGGCAGTGGCACGGACAGCCCGCCGGGCCCGAAATAATCGGAACTGACAGGTCTACTGTGAAAGCACACTATTACGTCTCTGAACTCCACATGGATTGTCGGAGGGGCGCTGATGTGTCGACACCTGAACCATATTGTTAACATACACTACAAGACCATTACATCCTGCGCCTCACTCGAGCTACACTGTGAGCCCTCCCGGTGCAAGGTAGTGCTCCATTCTGGGTGAACTGGAGGGGAATTGTACACTGGCAGTGAGCCTACTACTAGATGTCAGGTGGAGGCTTCGGGGTACCCGGCACTGGGCCTGCTGGTACACTGCTACCTCGGGCTTGAGTGGGACGGATGCACCTTAGTGCCCTCACTGTGTCCCGGGCCCTCTGTCCAACTGATGAACGGTGCACGTGCGGGTGCCCCCCCCGGTGACAGAACTTCATCAGGTACCCTTGGGTCAGTAAAGGGTGCATATCTCTGATCTCCCTGACAGCATACAACGGTGACTGGATATGCTGTGAGCCACACTCACCCGACACACTCTGTGTTCAACCTAGTACCCATTCGACACTAATCAACTTGCCACGAAGCGACAAGTGCAGTCTTGGTGAAATCCTACAGTCGGCGCCCTACATAACTCCGGTATAACTCAGTGTAGCAACATTGCAATAAACTGTGGTACTATACAACAGAGACGACAATATACCTGGTTACCTGCACCCAACGGACCACAGGCTGTACACGCAGCAGGGTACAATATGACGAAGGGCTCTGGATCCAAAAAGAAGAGCCCTTTGGATACATTCACCAGCACTCCGCCAAAGACCCCGACCTCCGCTGGGGACCCCCCCAGAGGACGAGCAGGCCCCTGCATCTATTTCCATCAGAGATGACCATCTTCTCACTCCAATGCAGAACGGCTTTTTGGCAGCGAACGTAAAGCTGGATGACAAAGTCTCCACCATTGGGTCACTGAAGTCCAAACTTGAAAAGGAGGGGGCTCGCATCACCGAAGTCGAAACGAGAGTGGGCGAAACTGAAGACCAGGTCATGAAGCATGGCCGTGATATCGCTCACCTGCAGCAAGAAATGTGATGACCTTGAATCACGCTCTCGTCGGAATCACATTCGAATACACATTCGAATAGTCGGAATCCCAGAGGCTGCCTGTAAGGGCCCTATGGAGCAATTTATTGAGAGCCTATTAAAAACACTGTTTGATCCCTCCAGATTCTCGCAACATTTTCTGGTCGAGAGAGTGCATCGAGTCCTTGCCTCAGTTCCCAAACCTGGAGCTCCTCCTGCACCACCCGTGCGCTACTTTTCGAATCCTCGGAAATCCATATATACCCTGATTTCGCAGCAAATGTACTTTCCAAACGCAAATCATATGGTCCAGTTAAAAAACTGCTACGAATGTGTCAAGTGCAATATGGAAAAACAAGAGGGTTTCTGCACCCATCTATTACAGCGCCACACATAGATTTATCTTTTGGTCAAGATTTATTAGGTAGCCCATAGTGATTACACGTGTTTCGGCACCTTTGACGTGCCTTTCTCAAATCTGGACAATACAGTGCAAGTTATTTTTTTCATAATAGTTCACAAATGCAAAAAGTAAATATTTTGTAAATAAAAATAAAAAATATGAAAAAATAAGTATTGTCGTATTAATCATCATATGTGTTACATTTTGTTTTTGTTTTTCACATTATTTCGAACATTAAGTTGGCACAACATAAGTGAAAATACAGTTTTGAGAAAATTATATATTCCACGTGATGTAAATTAATAACACATACCATCATAGTTGTCAGTTTTGATGTTGAAAATTGATCAGAGGAGAGGTGAGAAGGGGGGGGGATAAAAAACAAAATTTTGTAAGGGTGATATTAATGCAACCTTAGACAGTTGGCTAATTTGCTATTGTTCATGTCCTTTTTTGTAAATTAATTACAAAGAAGCTTACCTATTGTTTGGTGTTGAAGAATTACCTCTCTAATAACGTATTCAAATTACTGGAGTCCCATCAGACTCGTACCGTAGCCTCAGCTTTAATGGTAAAAGATAATAAACATCGTGTTAATTACTCTATATGTGCTCACAATACGTTAATTTTAATTTTAATGTTTGCCCATTCATGTGCATTTGTTAAATGGAAAAATCTCCATAGTTCCACTTCTTATTTTGTCAAAGTTACGTAGCTGTTACTTACAGCCCATCTCCTACCGAGGAGTAGAGCTTTACCCTTCCAATACAAACACTTTAACCTTAAACACATTTAAAATGTAAATTCTGTATTACAAAAACGAACAGCGGTACATAATAGCTGCCTGCTCTTCATGCAGATCTGAACCTAATTGGAGGTGCAGATGGGTGGTCCCGCAAGAATTGCCAGGGCTTACCTACAAATTCATGTGTCCTGCATCACGTGTCGCGTCCCTTCTGAGAGCTTGCTCGAGTTGCCGTGTGATGTATATGTATTGTATCCACGGTAACCTGTTCGTCCTATCTCCATTTCGGATTCTGAGGAAAAACTCGGCGGCCATTTTAACGCAGAGTTTTGACTCTTATTTGTTGCTTACAATTATGCTTCTCATGATAGTTTCTTTTTTACGAATATTAATTCTTGTTCCTTAATTACAAGTTCATCGCAAGAAAAATAAATCTTCCTTATTTTTAGCGGGAAGGCAATTGAACTCAGCCATATTAACGCTGAGTTTTGACTCCTATTTGTTACTTACAATTATGTTTCTCATATTAGTTTCTTATTTACGAATAATAATAAATACAAGTTCATCTCAGAAAAAAAAAAAAAAAAAATATATATATATATATATATATATATCTTTTTTTTTAGTGGGTTAATTGAACTCAACCATGTAGTTCTATACTACCGAGGACTCATGGGAGTTATGGTCCATATGCAAATATCAGTTTCCGTCTTTCCCCTTCAGTAATTTTGATTAACTTTGAACAATCTGGGAAAACATAACAGGCAATATGTTCGTTAGCATTACACAAAATCTATTTTGTAAACTCAATTTTGTTTTGCATATATTTACCACGTAGTTATACGTGTGTATGTACCACTGACCTCATGGGGATTGTAGTTTTCAAAGCCTGTTCTAGTATTCAGTCCGTTCTCCTTAGTTTTTCTAGGGAGATACGTTTGCTTAAAGTTAACAGTTTCCTTTATCAAAACATATATTTCCTGCGATTTTAAAAAAGAAGAACCATTGTGTCGTCAGCGCAGGTGCACAAAATGTATAAGGATGTAATCACATGATATTTGAAAGGTCATATCTTCACATTGAAATTTAACTGGTATGTGTTTTTACTATTCCCTATTAGTCAGCTTATGTGATATAGAATTTTGGAATATTTTAGAGTTTATTCATATGAAGTCCCGCTCCAAACAGGTTCAATCTATTGTTTCCTGCACACTGTAAACGTATTTGATCCATTATTCTTTACAAGAAATTAGACATCGCATTGTCAGTGTTCAAACCAGACTCAATGCATCTGAAATGGTTGATTAGTTTTGCTTCCTCTTGATTTCCACCTCTACGTCCTAGGGAAACCTTCTTGAGACCAATAAATTTGATGTCTTGCTTGCGGTCCATTTGGTGGTATTTCTGCCAGTGTTCTGCCAGTGGTAAGTTCTTGTCCTGGCTCCCAACCACTGCCATGTGTTCTCGGATTCTCACCCGAAGTTCACGAATCGTACTCCCGATGTAGATTTTTCCACAAATGCACATAATTGCAGAAATCACGTACTTGATTTGACAATTGCTTTGTTCTCTGATTTTAATTTTTATCCCATTTGTGTTCATGAAATTGTCTGTCATAGAAACCGCATGTTTACACATAGTACAGGTCCCACATTTCCTGAATCCTAGTTTCGGTTTGTCTAGCCAATTCTCTGGTCTCACTTTATTGTCTTCTGGTAGTAATGATGGGCTAAGGCTCAGTTTCAAAGTTTTAGCCCGTCGGTAAACTATTGATGGGTAATCCTCTATCAGTTGTCCAATATGTGGGTCCAACTTGAGCAAATCCCAATGTCTTTTAAGGATTCTCTTAATCAATTTGTTATTGGCACAGAACGTTGTAATAAATTGTACCTTTTCTTTTTGAGTTGGTTTGTTTCGTTGTGCAAGTGTTTGTGATCTCTGTATTTGATGCGCCTTCTTATAGGCTGTTTTAATATTTTTTCCCGAATAGCCTCTTGCTTTAAATCTGGTAGAAAGGATGTTGCATTCTTCCTCAAAATTAGTTTGTTCGTAACAATTTCTCCTAGCTCTGATATACTCCCCCTTGGGGATATTTCGAATCACCGGTTCATAGTGGCAACTAGTTGCATGCAACGTAGAGTTCACTTCAGTGGTCTTCCTGTATGTTTTGGTTTTGAGACAGTTACCTGATGCATAGATCGTCAAATCTAAAAAATGTATCTCTGATGTACTTGATTCCCCTGTAAATTCAATGCCTAAGTCATTTGTGTTTATTTCTTGTCTGAACAGTTCCAATTCTTCAGATGTTCCTTTCCATATGAACAACACATCATCGATGTACTGAGTCCATTTTACAACATGTTGACTGTATGTCTCTGTGGGATAAATCAGTACATCCTCGAACAACCCCATTACTAGGTTTGCTAATGCCGGTGCATATTTTAACCCCATAGCCACACTGCGTTTCTGTTTGAAGAAGCTGTTGTTAAACATAAAGACACTATTATCCAGTGTAGCCATGAGCATCTCTTTGAGCATACAAATAAATGGAAGATATGATGCTGATTCATGTCTGAAGGTGTGATCAATTGCGTCCAAGGCGAGGTCATGGCCTATAAAAGTATAAAGGGCCTTAACGTCCCAAGTTGCAAGTAAGTAAGTTGAATGCCATTGGATGGTTTCAATGATATTTATTGCTGCAGTTGAATCTTTCAAATAAGCTTTAACCGTTAGAACCTTTGGTCTTAATATGGTGTCAATATATTCTGAAATGGACTCAGTAGCCCAGCCTATTCCACTTAGTATAGGTCTGCCTTCTGGAATAGTTTCAAAGGGTTTGTGTATTTTAGGAAGAAAGTAAATGGTTGGCAAGATCGGTTTGGGAATGAACAGAAATCTTTTTTCCTCATCAGTTATGAGGCCTTGTCTGTACCAACCATCAATTGCATCCTTAAGGTCTTGTATAATTTCAGCTTTTGGGTTCCTGGGTATTTTCTCATAACAGTTTGGTGTGTCTAGATGGTTTTGGGCCAGCTTGATGTAATCTGGACGATTCATAATAACTATGTTTCCACCCTTATCAGCCTCTTTAATGACAATGGCGCGATTCTTCTCCAATTTTTTAAGGGTATTTCTTTCTTGTGATGTGAGGTTTTCCTGCTCTCTCCTTCTACCCATTTTTCTTTGTCTGCCCTCTATTTCTTGTAAGTCTTTCGTTACTGATTTGTAGAAAGCGTCAATCATGTTATCTGCTGGAAATTGTGGTAAAAACTTGGAAGTTGCTTTCAGTTCTTTTGTGGTTAAGCCCGTTGGCACAATTGCTAATTCTTCCATGGTTTGATGAATCGGAAAAGATTCTGTTTCTTGCAATGATCTTAGAAGATGTATATTTCCTAGTTCTTCTATTGTCACTTCACTTCTTATTACTTTGCTTGGTTGTTGTTTTCCTGATGTCACTGCAGTAGAAAAGAATTTTTTAAGTTTGAGTTTTCGTACAAACTTGAACAGGTCTATGTGTACTTGCATGGGTTCCATGTATGATGTAGGGGCAAATGATAATCCTTCATTTAGTAAACTAATTTCATCATCATTTAGTTCAAAATCTACAACAACCACATCATATGGTGGGGGGACTTCAATTTGATCTTAGACTGCATTGTGGACAAATCCAGGGCCACACAAAGGGAACTGTCGACTGCAGGTTGAATGTTGTTGAATGTGACAAGACACTTGGGACTGACGGATGCATGACGTGATCGGAACCCAACTAGTCGGGAATACACATTCTACTCTACGGTCCACGATGCCCACTCTAGAATTGACTTCTGGTTAATCCCCACCTCACTCATGTCACGTGTGGTAGAATCCAGGATTCTCCCTCATACGATCTCAGATCATTCCTCCATCACACTGACCCTTGAGTGGAGTGCACCGAGCCACTGCACGACCACTCTGGCGCATGCCAGCCTCCTGCATGGCTGAACTGATACTCCTTGAAGGTTTGCACAGTGGAACGGTAGAGTTCTTCCAGAGAAATGATGGGACGGTACAATGCCATAGCACGGTATGGGAAACCTTTAAAGTGTGGATTAGGTAAGAGCTCATCTCCATGGCCTCCAGGACATAGCGTGAAACTAGAAAAGAAATGGATGGGCTGGAAACTGACCTTAAAAAACTGGAAGATTAATATGGTAACGCTCATAACCAGGCACTCCTGGGGCTGTATAAAAGGGAATCCTTTGAGGTTCAGGGAACTCGCCAATAGAGAGGCCCATCCGCTTTATAACCCTGTACAGGCCAGGTGATATGGTGAGGCCGATAGACCGGGTCGCCAATTGGCAAATGCAGTCAAAAGTGAATCCGGGATGCAACACATCGCTGGGATTCTAGATTCCTCGGGTAGCACCCAAAATACCCCGGAGGAGGTTAACTCTGAATTTTACAGATTTTTTAAATCCCTGTACGCCAATTCCGATAACTGTTCACCCGCAGAACTTGAGTCATAATTAGATGGTATACCACTAACAACGGTCTCGGATGAGGCCCGAATGGCAATGAATCAGCCCCTGACTACTGATGAAATCATTGAAGCCATGAAATCCCTCGGGTATGGCACCGGGCCTTGATGGGCTGGGCATTGAACTCTATAAAGAACTGAGGTCCGGCCTTGCTCCCAAGTTGCTGCGGATATGGGAAGAGTCACTCCACACTGGTAGACTCCCCCCCTCAATGACAGAGGCAGTGATCACAGTATTACTGAAACTCAATAGATCCCCTTCAGATATGGGTTCGTATGGGCCATTGTCCTTAATTAATTCTGATACGAAGATCTTGCTAAACTATTAGCCCCCAGATTGCTCCCGTACATGTCTAACTTGGTGCACTCTGACCAATCGGGGTTCATCTATGGGCGGACAAATGCATTCAATTTGCGTAGGCTCATTGGCATCATCTCGCAGCTCAGCCCGAAGGCACAGGCGGTGGCGGCTTCCCTAGATGCAGAGAAAGCCTTTGACTCAGTCTCCTGGCAGTTCCTGTTCTTGGTGCTGCGCCACATGGGACTGGGCGAATTCTTCATCCAGTGTGTTCGCTTGCTGTATTCCTCTCCAGCGGCTAGGTCACCAGTACTTTTTGCCCTCACTATAGAGCCCCTGGTATGCATCATACGACTCATACATCGAGGTTTACGTATGACTGGCCCTACACACATAATTTCTTTGTACGCAGATGACTCATTGTTGTACATTAGAAACCCTGCTGCGAACATTGCCCCAATCCTGGATGAGGTCTGCAGATTCGCTACTTATTCGGGTTACCACATTAAAGAGGCCAAATCAAACTGTTCCCTCTAAATGAGGCAACAGCCCCCACCCCCTAACCTGGAGGGTTTCAGATGGGCTCAGGATAAGATGAAATATCTGGGCATGGTGGTCACACGGTAACACCATACTCTGTTACTTAAAAACCTCGAAAAATACATGCACACACTCAGAGATAAATTGAACCTATGGGCTAGACTCCCGATCTCACTGTACGGCAGACTTTCCCTCCTAAAGATGATCATAGTCCCCAAACTATTGTATTATTTCACCAATGTCCCGGTTTGGCCAGGACACATATTCTTTGATAAGCTGAGGTCATTGGCAATAGGTTTCACATGGGGTGCTGAAACGCCACGGATGAAATGGGAGGCCATGACCAAACCATACGATCAGGGAGGGCATATTATGAAGTGGCACAAGTGCACAATAGTTCTAGCCAATCGACACCATGTCACCTGCACTTTTCGACCGGTCCGTACGACTGCCAATGCCTGGTACAGAATATTCGAGAGGCTACATATAAGGGAGCCATTCTCAGATTCTATCCCGCCTTGGTGCTGCCCTGGGCTACCCCCAACATATCACAAGGCTATCCAGCATGGGTGGGATCCAGATGGCACTTTGACACTAAATGACCTCTTCCCGGGAGGCTCTTTTGTAACACTAACAGTCTTTTCAGAGAGGCTGGGGACTGGTCCCACTAAAACACTACAATACTACAGAATAAGAGCGGCTATCAGAGCACGATGGTCGTCGTTTCCCAACGAACCTTAGGCGAGTGAAATACTAGAAGTGGTGACAGCAGGTGGAAACCCCAGAGGTTTGGTATCCAAATGATATAAGAAATGTCAAGACACACAATGACTACCCCAGAAAGCCAGGGGGAGCTGGGAGGAAGATCTGGGTGCCCCACTGGATGATACACAGTGGACACAATGGTGCCGCCTTACCAATGAGGTGTCCCTGAATGCTAGACACAGACTCATTCAGTTTAAGGTACTCAATAGACTGCATTACACCCCCGCGAAAATTGCCAAGTTTGCCCCTCTCGCGAATGATTGTTGTATTAAATGTAATGCTGATATGGCTGATGCACATCACATGTACTGGGGAAGCCCCCGCGTCACCCAATTCTGGCAAGAGGTTGCAGATATACTGCATGATTGTACCAGAATCCCACTGTCCTTAACACTGACCAAATACTTGTTCGGGGACATTGGCAAGCTGAGACGACTTTTCAACACTGGCTGCTTGCTGGCCAAAAAGTGAATACTTCTTAAGTCGAAGTCCAAAAGCGCCCCGGCCATTACGATGTGGGTTCACGAAATGACATATGCTAATGAATTTGAGGAGGCCTATGTAACACTTGGAACACTGAGCTGCAGGCGGAAAGACATCTGGGAACCGTTACATGCATATTTACGAGAACAGAGGACTGACTAGTTACCACTGATAAAATGTGATTGTATCCAAATATGTGTTTATATGATGACTACCAGGTGTGGACTATGAAACCCCAAGTTGGTTCATAAACTGCAATCCAAGTTGTACACTGTGTTTGAGGATGTATGTCTTTCACTGTACTGAAAAATAAAGTTTGAAAAAAAGATATTTCCTTTCTGTTGGGTTTTAAGGTTAAACACATCGTCATGGATGCCCCAATGTTTACCATCAAGCCTACGTTGTTGTAGGTTTTTGTGAAGATTGGCATTGCGTCGAATCTAGACACAATTGAGAAGATTAGCATTGCGTCGAATGGAAACAGAATTGTGAAAAATATCACTGCATCACGTCTAGACAAAACTGCGAAGATTCAGATAGAATTGTGAAGACTGCCATTGCTTCACATCTAGACAGAACTGTAATACTAGCCCGCGTCACATCTATACGGAAGTGTGTAGATTAGCATTGCGTCACAACTAGATAGAATTGTAAAGATTAGCACGCGTCACATCTAGACAGAATTGTGCTACCAGCTTGCGTCACATCCAGATTGAGCTGTAAAGATTATCTTGCGTCACATCTAGACAGAATTGTGAATGCCAGCCTGCGTTGCATCTAGATAGAACTGTAAAGATTAGCATTTCGCCACGTCTGGACAGGATTATGAAGATTAGCATGCGTTGTGTCTAAATAGCGATGCCACTAACTAACCACACTAAACAACCTCACCCTCTGCATACACCTCTCACACTCTACACATACACAACCTCACCTCCAAAGCACTGCAAACAGCATGCACTTCACTACATCGTAACAACAAAACACAACACACATAGCCTCACACAGCAACACATGCCGGCTACCGAACGAAAAGCACACCTAAACTCAGCAAACAGTGTTAACCAAACTGAGGCTGCCAACACATCACAGCTCTCTTGCTTTTTTTCCCGCTCAACCTCACTAACCCATCCCACCCTCTTTTCATTTCAGATCCGCCAGAGCACCAGGGGTCCACTATGGTGGTGATAGTGCACGGTATAAATATCCTTTAACATAACATAACATATCATAACATAACATAACATAGTCATCAGACCTTTTCTGTAAAGAATTAGGTGTCCCAACCAAAGTACACTATCATCCACACAGGATAAAACTGGCATACCCTTACCATCAGTAAGCGGGACGTCCTTCTTTAAATTCGGCTGGGTTTATGCTACAGAGCTAATAGATGACTTGAAAACCAAGTGGCCAGGACACAGCCTTGCAGAATGCCACAAGTTATTGAAAAAGAAGGCATAGTGAGGCCTTGGCCAATAATCTGACCCATTGCACTATTTTTTTCTTGAATTCTGATTAATAGCGACAGCAGATTAACTGGCATTCCCATCTGGTTTCAAATGGGCCCAATTTCTGTTGATTAACTGAGTCAAAAGCCATTCTAAGATCGATAAAACCATCAAAAAGCAGCTTTCATTTCATAAATATAGATGTGGCAGCTAGCAGGTACTAGTTATTATGGAATTGAATACATTACAGGAGGGAGGACCCCATATATATGGTTGTCATTTGAATAAGTCTGCAGGAATAAAACCATGTTTAATACTGAGAACACATTTCACTACCTCAGTGAGTGAGAGTACAAGTCTACAAACAGTGGATGCCATTAGTTCAGCTTTTGTTCCACATGGTTGCATAACTGCATTGGTTAATGGCTCAATCATCTGAACTAACATTATTTGACATTTTAAAAGCATTGTACATTTTTCAGTCATTAACAATACATTCCCAAAACCTTGTACTGCTAGTTCTCTTATCGACTTACAAGAGATTTCCCCATGCAATTTCTATTAGCTCTTCTTTCCTCTGGATGATGAGGATCTTGAATGATTTGAAATCCTGCGGGATCGCTGTCATCAGCTTTTAGTTCAGATAACAAGGCCTGGTGTGCTTTTGAGCAGTCCATATCCAGCCAGATTAATTGGAATGATGGGCAACCAAATTCCTTGTTATATCAGGCTTGATGCTAACCAATAAATGGCCAAAGTCTAACGATATTTGTTCTGGTATATCAGCAATTCTGCCATATTGTCATTGGAGAGGGATGATAATTGTTTTTATCCGCCATATGGTGCCAATAAATTCTACGGCAGCAGACAGATACATTGCCATCAAACAGCTTCGGTTACCCATCGGGTGCTCATGAAAACCTGTAGAATACTACAATTATCAGAATTCCCTGCTGCCACATCCAGGTACTTACCAGAGGGAGTCAACCCTCAATCGCTCAACACATGAATCCAATCAGCCTCCCTTAATAGATTGTTGAGGCATGAAAGCGCACCGGGAGGAGAACATCTTTGGACTGTTTGAGCTTACTGCAGCTAGGACCCAGAGTAGCGCGCCTGCCACCATTCCTTTTTGTTTATATATTTATATATATTCTCGCAGTCGTTGGAGGAGCACTCCTCAGTCCCAAAGAGAGTCAGGAAACCAAAATACAAAATGTTTTCCACTTTATTTAAATTTCAAAAATTCCATAGAATTGTCGCACGTCTTCATGGCAGATAAAAGTTATCACAAACCACTCACATCGTGGTCCTCCCAAGGTAACTGGCGCATAGTAGATGGAGTCATGTATATATATATATATATATTTGGTTATTTATAACACACTTAATACCGAAGAGGGTTTTCAACGCTGACCCAGAATTCAAACCTGTGTTGCTCTGCGTCATCTTGCGTCATCTTGCTTCCAAGACAAGCACACAAGCACATTGCCACTGGGCTATACTACCAGTGCTTTAGGTTTAAGTACAGCAGTTGGGACTACAGTGGGGTCCTCAACTGAGTCAGACATCACCAACACTTGGCTCTTATGTAAACATGACACCAAGCAACACCAAGCCATAACACCTCTCTCCCATTACACCCTCAACAGAGAACTAAAAGGGAGCATGTCTGGAAAACAACTTCCAACCCAAATAGGAGAACACTGCTGACCCACACACACATCACACACACATATCTTCCATTATCATGTAGGGCAAGCCATGACAAGTGTGAACTGACAGCCCTCAATCGCCATCTGACCTAACTAATATAGAAGTACACATGTCCCCCATGACAACTCACAAGGGGCCCGCAAGCATGCTAACGATAAAGGACCCATATGTTAGGGAAAAACACAAGGAATGTCCAATAAACGACAAGCAAATGAGCACACTTGACTAGCACTGCAAATGAGCAACCAGAATAAAAAAAAACTGCCCAAAGCATGGCGTATAACAACCTAGATGAGACATAAACACCACACATCACCTCCAAAGTCAAGTCACCAATACTATCACCAACTTGCTATGCTGCAATCACTCCTAGGAAAATCCTAGAAATTCCAGAACCTACGATGAAACATGACCAACTAAGTTAGAACCTCCAGAACCTGCCTTCAATGGCACTTCCCTGCACTACCCTACCAAAGTATAACCTTCAACTAACATTGAATCTTGAACTTCATGCCGCACTCTCTAGCTATTCTTCCTACTGGCCCGACTCACTCTGCAGGGCACATCCTGGATGTTCTGATCTCCACTGATCTCCACAGACCTCCCCTTCTCTAACCCTCTCACCACTCCTCTCTCTCTGAGTGATCACTTTCTCCTTCCTTCCCACCTCTCTCTTCCACGCAGGTCAAGCCGACTCCAGCACTGCCACCTACCTTCTCGGTCATCCAACACATGAAGCGTGTGTCAGTTGAGGCTTTCGCTGCAACTTTCTCTCCTCCTCCTGCACCTTTGGCTGACTCACACCCTGACACAGCCCTCTCGAACCTCCATCTCTCTCTCTAACACTCTGGATGTCCTTGCCCCTGACACAAGACTTCGCTTGAAGCCCAAATCCAAGTGCAACTCTTGGTACGATTCTGACCTTGGCGCTCTTAAACGCAAGTGTAGGGCAGCGGAGCAGAAGTGGAGGGCATCGGGTGCACCCCCGGACAATCTGGCCTGCTACCTGCTCCACAGGCAGTACAGACTCTCTGTCCTCTCTAAGAAGAGAGCTTACATCGAAGCCCGCATCTCTGTGGCATCTAACAACTCGGCCGAACATTTCAGAATCTGCAAGGGGCTAGCCAATCCTGCTGCAGTCTCTACCTATCCTGTTACCACCCAGCCCCTCTGCACAGCCTTGGGCTCTCATTTCACTACTAAAACTCAGGACATCCTGTCCACCCTCTCTACCTCCTCTTCCTCCTCCTCTACCAGTCCTGGCCCATCTGATGCCGTCTCTCCTTCTCCTTTCTCCTCCGTTACCCTGTTCACCCCTGACGATGTTTCTAGACAAGTCTGATCCATGGAAGTCTCATCAAAGTAGGTTACCCCTGCTTATCCAGAACAATCAAGGACCACATCGGCACCCTTGCTCCTGCCTTGGCCAATTTATGCGATCACTCCTTAGCCACTGGAACTTTTCCCTCCCCCTTAAGCACTCTCTTGTGCACCCCCTTCCAAAGAAGCCCTCAGCTGGACCTTCCTCTCTGGCAAACTATCCCCTGATCTACATCACTCCTTTCCTGGGCAAACTCTTGGAAAAGCTGACCATCTCCCAGCTTAATCTGCATACTGAATCTGTTGGTTGCCTGCATGGCCACCAGTCTGGCTTCAGGGCTGCCAGAAGCACGGAAACTGCTCTTCTGAACACCCATGAAGACTTGCTCTCCAATCTTGACTCTAACCTCCCTTCTGTCCTCATTCTCCTCGATTTATCCTCTGCTTTTGATACGGTTAACCATGCCATCCTGCTCAATTGTCTCTGTGACAACCTTGGTATTACTGATCAGGCCCTGGCCTGGTTGACCCCCTTTCACACCGACCGAACCTCTCAGGTCCAACTGGGGTCTTTCCTCTCTTATATCTCTCTCTCTACTTGTGGTGTTCCCCAGTGGTCTAACCTCTCTCCCTGGCTCTTCAACCACTACCTGGCACCTCTTGCCCACTGCATCGCTACTTTCTCCTTCAATTTTAAAGTTTGTGCAGATGATACTCAGCTCTCATTAAGGCTCCCCTCAGCCACCACTGCTTCTTCTCTCATACCAGACTGTCTGTTTGAAATTCAGGAATGGTGTGCCACCAATGACCTCTGGGTTAATGCCAGTAAGACTGAGATCCTCCTCATTGGGGAACCTGCTCCCACTTTTCCTCTCTCTCTCTCTCTGGACGCCCACTCTCGGCCCTTTTCCTGCTTCTTCCTGTGAGTCTAAGAACCTTGGTGTCATCTTGGACTCCACCCTCTCCTTCTCTCCTCACATGTCTGACATTTATAAGAAGTCAAACTATCAGTTGTAATCCTCAGAGGTATTCTTTCTTTTCTCACTTTCCATCAGAAGCTCACTGTCTCCAGAGCTGTGGTCCTCTCTAGGCTGGACTATTGCAACAGCCTCTTTCTAAATCTTCCTGCCTCTACTCTTCAACCTTTACAACTTATCCAGAACAGGACTGCAAGACTTGTCCTTGGCCTCAAGCCCAGGGATCGTATCTCTCCAGCTCTGATATCTCTTCACTGACTACCCGTGGCAGCAAGGATCAACTTCAAGACCCTCTGCATCATCCACAAGGCTGTCTGGGACTGCTCTACCTCCAGCTTTCTCTTCCAAAACATCTTCCTTCTCGAGCTCTCCACTCATCCACCTCCAACTCTCTGAGGGTCAGTTCTCCAAGCAGAGAGTTGGGGGCAGATCTATCTCCTCGGCTTGTGCCTCCCTCTGGAACAGCCTCCCTGCTTCTCTCAAACCTGAACAGAACCATCTCTGGTTCCGAAAGCAACTCAAGACCTTGTTTTTCGCTTCCGCTTTCTCTCTTCCTCTCCCCTGCGGATGCACCTGACTGCTCCACACACTGGTCACCTGGTCACCCTCTGAACTCGGGACCAGGCTCCTGCATGTCCAGTTGCCCTTGCCCTGCCTTCGGGCTCCCCATCACTTAAGGGTCTGTATCTGCAACTCTAAAGTCCCTTCTCTCTGCACTTATGAGCCACCCACTGGCTGCACTTGTGAATTAACTGCACTTCCCCCTTCCCCTCCCTCCTAGCACTTCTCCCCTTCCCCGCACTTGCATGATCTCAATGACACAAGGCCTAGTAAGAACGTTATTTTGTCCTCCATTTGTTTCCCCCTCCTTGTCTTGTCGCACCTAGAAACACTTGTGTACAGGCGCGTTATAAATGCCACATCACATCACATCATAACCGCGCAATTATATAATATATGCATGTCCACGCAGGCTGAATGAAGATCCTTGCAAGATCCCTACTTGCACCAAACTTCTCAGCATGCTCCCATCAGCAATGCTGAAACCCAAGGCATTTCCTTGCGCCACCACACCAAAAATGTACCGATGAGCAACGCTGATACCAATGGCGCTTCCTTGTGCCACCACACCAAAAATGTACCGATCGGCAAAGTTGATGCCAATTGTCCTTCCCTGCACCACCATCATCAACAATGCTGAACTTTACAACATTTGAGTGCACACACCAAATGCGTGCTACATGCACACAATTAGAGGAACCCGCCCGGCATTACCCAAAAAAGACACAATAACAGTTGACCATAAGTCTTATTTGGGCCTAAATCCTCGCTGTTACAATTTCATCCTGCCGCCCCACACCCATGTGTCTAGATGCTCCAAATACTGGAGGCCACCCACCCGCCAATCTCATCTATAGAGGCTTTGGTACATACATTTCCACTGTCGCAGCGAGAACTTCCCTGCATCCACAAGTCCATGACTGTCCCCCTTCGTAAACGATGGTCCCCAGCCACCCTAAACATGAGGCCACAACATAAAGAAACAGTGACATCATAATACAACAGGCCTCAGAACCTGTACATTTAGTCCTAACCCCAATCTCTCAACTCCTTTTCTCTTTTTATTTTTTGTAGAGACCTAACATCCCACCCTTCCTCCAAGGCCACCACATGTATCGAAACCAACAACATGTTATTAAAAGACCGGCCTTGTCCCAAAAATTGTACAACTGCACCTGCACCTCGATGTTGAAGTCCTGGATCGCCTGGAATAGGGCGCACAAATCGAATGAATGTAACATGTAAATCGCTAAAGAATCATTCACAACTCAAACAAATATATATTCCCCCTAAAGCCCTCACCAGACCCTCCACAAGAATCTTGATCTTTTGGCCTCCCAGTCTCTTCCTCCATACTCAGGTCCATGGCGTTGGTGTCCACAGCCAACCTCCACATTTTGGCACCACTGAAGAACAATTTTGCTGTCCCCACTTTCGTGGCTACCTTTTGCTCCTCATAGCAACAAACACCTTCAATGCTTGCATGCTCCGCCGCCACCCTCCTGTGCTCCTTTGCCATCCTCACCCACGCCACTGATTCTCCAGTGATGGTGCTTTGTGATCTTTGCTATGTCCTTCACCCAATATCCATGGCCCAAAGGTCATATGCGCCGGCACACACCACGACCTGTATTCATGCTCACTGCTCTTGCGGACGCCCACAGCTCTACGCCACCACTAGCCCGTTCCTGATGAGAGGCGGCCCCTGTGCGCCTTCCTGCGCCATTGCACGTCATCCCCTTGGTAACGCTCACCAATGTTCGGGGGCGCTAAGTCTGATGATATGCCTGTGCCTAAGAACAGGGACGTCATTATTCCACCATTGACATCCACCAAGAAAAGTGCTCCTGAAGCAATGGCCAAATCCGGACTTACGACTCATACAGACGGGCTTGGCTGCTCCCCCACATCTGCTTGCCCTTCGCTGGACCTCCAGCAGGTCACCGACTTTGCTCGGACCATTGAACCATGGGCCGAAACCGGGTTTCCAGCTCCTACACAGGGGCTTCTGGCTCCTACTTGGGGGCTTGGCTGCTCCCCCACATCTGCTTGCCCTTCCCTGGACCTCCAGCAGGTCACCAACTTTGCTTGGTCCATGCCCCCTGTCGCCAGCGCCTTCTCACCCTTGGGACTCCCTGTGAGCTCCCAGTCTTTCAGAGCTGGCTCCCCATTGCCTTGGTGGGGATGGATCCTTTGGGGGGGGGGGCGGGGCTGGCTGTCCTTCTTTGGTTCTCCAACCCAACACAACTCCTGTATCTGCTGTCCCAAAGACCTCCTCGTCGACAGTGAAATGATGTCCGTTCCTACTGCACAGATTACGCATGATTCAGTAAGTGTGTTATGTGTAGTATGCTTCATTGTCCATAGGTGCTACCAGACACGCAAGATAAATGCATGCAGCTAAGTTACATTACAAATCTACTTGACAGCCCACTGGCCACCGACACCCTTCCAGACAGCTCCTTATCTCCAACGGTCATTCTTGGAACCCTCAAGGCCCCACCACACCATACATTCCACTCTGACCACACAGGCACTCTGACATCACCAACACTGGGTGCTCAATTAAACATGACCCCTAGCAACGCCAAACCATAACACAGACGACAGGTCACTTGCACGGTAGGCTCGACCTCGGAGATGACGCACTGCGAATTGAAGATTCCAGCTCCGTTATCTGAGCCTCCAGGCTTCCCATTGCCTTTTTAAAGAAAAGATCTAATGTTCTGATAGTAGAAATCATGTTGTCCCTAAATCTCTCAAGAGGAGATGTGTCAGCCTTCCTCTTAGTCATTATTGTATAATAAAATGGGGAAAGGGATACGGAGTGTCAACACCTTAAGGGACAACCTTCACTGCACTTCCACCCTCCCACGCTCTCCCCGAAAGACCCCAAAACTGCCAGAAGCCAAGGGCCCAGTCTTTCCCATAATCGTTAATCTGAAGTTTAAATGATTAAAATGAACAGAGTGATTAAAACAAGTACAGCCTTTTCCGGTCTATTGTAGCGTATCCTGCAAAATCCCCTTTGGCAAAACAAGTGAGTTAAGACTTTGTTTCCACTCTGGCATGGTGCAACCTGCCATTAACAGCAAAATGAGTGCATTCAGAGAAGTCCTGGTAAAAGAAATGTAAAACACGCAGATGTTCTCACAGGCTGGCGGTAGTGGACACAAGAAACATGTTTTTTATAATAATAAGGGACTAATGTGGTGCTCCAATTGTCCCCGAACAAAATGCATTTAACACTAAAATTCCAAGTTGTTAATTGACTTAAGTGCCCCCCGGTTTAAACAGCGGCGCCTGTAGCAGAATCGTTGGGTGGGTGGGTCGTGTGAGGCAGAGATGAGGCCCAACCACCAAGTCAATCTGAACGAAGTCTAAATGATACAATATTCTGGTGTCTCTTAGACTCTAAATGATAAAATATTTTTCTAATGAAGTATCCAGAATGCCCCTCATTAATTATAGGAGAATTAAAATGCGCTCTCACTGGACAACAGCTTGCTTAAAAGGTATTTATTGCTGTGTGATCAATTTGCCTGTAAAGAAGTCTTTCAATTGATGACTGTTTTGGAAAAATATTGTTATGTTACTGCGTTTGAACACACAATAAATATGTACACAGATACACTCAGAAAATGGTGCAATCCTAATTCAAAATAGGGGATCTCTCCTCTTATCCCATTTGCAACTAAACAGAACTGTGCCTAGTCTGTGACACAGTGGGTGGTCTTTCAAGTATGTTTCACACATTTATTGCAAATATGAAATGATCAGTGTCAAGTTCTCTTTTCTGCTAGCACGTGCCCGCAGCACCGCTCGTCCTGAGCGCATGTTGTGCATGCGCTGTAGTAAAAGAGACACATTTCCAAAGAGCATTTCAGGCGCTGGTCCGTGTGCGGATACTGGTGATGAGGGCAGCCCAGGAGGTGCAGGGTCCTGCACCTCCGCAAAGGGCTTCAGCCTCAAGTGTCCCTTCTCCATGCCGCCTCAAACACATGGTTCCAGACAACAATGTGCAGTGCTGGAGTCCAGGTGATTCCTACCGTTCCAAGATGTCCGCACCTGCTCTATTCGGTTCCATGTGTTAATATCCCTGCAAAAATATCGCCATACAAGAATGGCGCCATATATTAGCGGCGATATTAACCCATTAAACCTGCAGGGGACACCCCTGCAACCCCCAGATTATTTTAAAAGAAGCTGGGGACACCCCCAAAACCCCCGCTCCCATTTACCCCAAAAATAATCCCCACTAATAATATCGCCTATGACCGTTCCCGACGACCATATATATGGCGATATTATTGGTGGGGATAATATTACCTGATACCCTCTATTCGAGCCTACTATTGGAACCTAATCGAAGATCGTGTCAATCATCTTCATTTGATTTTCATAGAGTGTTCGGCAAAGCGCTGCCCAAAGTAAAAACGGTACACCACAAAGAAAGTGTGGCTACAAGTTATAACATTTTACAATATGCAAATATTAATCAGAAGGAGTGGAAAGGAGGAAGTCTTTGAACAATCAGTGAAAAGAAGTGAGAGAAGTGACAGCACGCCCATGTAGATGCAAAGAGGTCCAGTATTTAGGAGCGAGAAGAGCAAAGAGCCGAAACAGGACAGAGAACCGGGAGGGCGAGGTACAGCAAAGAGAAACTAGGACGCAGAGTGAAGAGAGCAGGTAGGACAATAAAGAGAGTTCAAAGATAGATTGGAGCCAAGCAATGGATCCCTTCAAGTACAATACAAAGAAAGGGAAAGAGAATGTGAGGATTCAATGGATCCCAAGAGAGATAACCCCGGGAGGGAGACATAGATGAGCATGGAGGTGGAGGAATAGTAAAAAAGAAAGAAAGGAGAACTAAAGATTGAACGAAGAGGTGCAAGTGCCTATGCTGGAAGACCACCCAATAAAGCACAACAGTAGTCAAGTCATGAAAAAAACAACAGTAGTGGTGAGAAGCTGAGTAACCTGCAAAATAAATGAGGGAGGGTCTGATTTCTGACATGCTATATAGAAAGTATTGAGGCGACCATGACCTGGCCAAGATATGAAGAGAAAAAGAAAGATATGGGTCAAATATGACACAAATTACTAGCATAGAAAGGAAGAGGAAAATGAGAGGCAGGGTGAAGGGGAAGACTAAAAGGAATGAAAGAGGCCGGTTTGGAGTTTCCATTTTAGATGGCTTATGATGTATGGAATGAGCAAGCATCTACTTCTGGATGGATAAGAAGCACGAGGGGAGGATAGTGAAGAGTCAGTGAAGACAGGAAAAGTGAAAAAGATTCATCCATCCATGTAGAAATGATACATCAAATTGAATGAAGAGAACATGTCAGAAAGCGGTACCATGTAGATGGAAAAGAGCAAAGGAAGAAGGGTGGAGCCCTAGGCGATCAGATACGTAAAAGGATAAGAGGAAGACAAGTTCAGTCAGAAAGGTATGACGAAAGCCACCGAATAACAGTGCCAGAAAGCACCCGTGCAGGTAGAGCAGACCGAAGAACGGTGTGATCAACTGTGTCAAAAGCAGCAGAAAGATCCAGTAATACAAGGTGATGGCTTAGCATGGCAGACTGAAAGAAGCGAGTTGGTTACAAGAAAGTGAGCCGTTCCAGTGGAAGAAAGAGGCCAGAAGCTTCATTGAACAGTGGGGAGAAGGGGGCGTTTATGGAGATGATATTCATTTCAGCATCTTTTAGAGAAAAGGTAAGAGCAAAATAGGAGGCGTATTAGAAGGAACAGAATCAAACAAGAATGGCATATTTCGAATCAGAAAAATAGTAGCATGTTTAAAAGACAGACAGAATAGTACCACGTAACTCCTCGTTAAAGTGAGGTATGGAATCAAAATATGCTAAACAGGTGTGATAAGAATTAAAATGAGAGACTCTGACAGAGCAGCAGCAGAATATGTATGCTTAATACATTGAATTGCATCAATGCTTGATAAAGATGAGAACAAAAAAGAAAAGCCGGGTCTGTGGCTCAGTAGACTACTTTTGTGTTTGACCTCCTGGTCACAGGTTCGAATCCTGGCAGGTCCACTCAGTCCTTCATCCTTCCAAGGTGAATAAAATGAGTACCATTGAGTTGGGTAAAAATAAACATCCGTTATCTGTCTACAACGCCAATATACTCCTGTGGGGGTGAAGGTGTGTTCAACAAATACACCTGTTGTGTTATCCCACTTAAGAGCTAGGAGAAGAATCTGTAGAAGAGGGAAAAGAAGAAGGAAAAATCCACATCTTAGAAGTGTAATGCTTTGCAAAATGAGAGGCAGGCAATGAAGAAGACATAGAAGGGTTGGGTCAAGTAAGGGACAGTAGTTGTTTCGCATACCAAAAAGAAGACAACGAATGTGGGGGCAAAAAGTTATGACAAGATTAGCGTAGTGCTGTTTCTAGTGAGAAAGATGAGAAGAAAGAGGCTGAAGATCCTCCAGGGAGTATTTCCAGCCCATCAAAGCGAGGCAAGTAAGCCGAAGCTGAGAAGGCTTCTGAGAAGAGGAAAGGCTGTAGAACGATAGAGGAAATCCAACATAGAATTGACGAAAAATAATATAACCGAGGCCGCTGCATCTGTACCTAAAGAAGTGAACCTAGATAGTGAAGGAAAAGGGGTGAGAAAAGCAGACATGTGGAAGAGACCAATGCTCGTAGATCTTGGTGACACAAAGTTGAGGAAACGAGAGGAAGGACAGGGGGTAGAAAAGGAAAATAAGAGGCGAAAATGATTTGCTGAATGATTTGCACATGCATGTTAGGATTCCAGCCACCGCTATACCCAGGCCACACAAGCCGCTTCTGTCTGCCTCATCCAAGTTGCCCCTAACATCACGTGTCTTTGTTAAAAGCACTGACACATCACATTCTCTCTAGTCACACCCCCGGTCTCTCTCCATCCACAAGAACCTGCACCAATTCATTCCCTTGGACCTTCCAAACCACAATCCCGAGGGCTGTGCGTGCGCCCTGGATGTTACGGCCGTAATTGGAAAGTGCCATGGAAGCTCTGGCGGCCATGATTGACGTGCTTTGGTACGTTCTGACGCTGGTACTATCACGTGACCACATCACAGCTTTTTAGTGGTGCCTTCCCATGGTTACGGTGCTTCTGAATTTGCGGAAGTGTGCTTTGATTTCTAATTCCTTGCCTTGCTCTTGAATCCTGTGTTTTTTTTACTTTGGAATTGCTCACCTGGATTTGTCCTGTACCTGCTCCTCACCTGTTAAATCGGCTGGCTTGCTCTGTTTCTATGGTTATCGGACCCGGATCTGTTTCATGGAACTCTTTTGCTCAATCCTTGCCTGTTAAGTCTTCAAGTTCCACATTCTCAAGTCCTCGTAAGACCAAGACTGTTACCGGATTGTTTCTACAAAGCTCGTGTTCATCATCCTTGCCTTTTGCCGTGGTCACCTTGCCCTCTGCTGGAACTCATCTCTGAACCACCTTGAAGCAACCCTCACCAGCTCGGTCTCCCCTGCAGCACCTGGACTAGAGACTGCCTGCAGTGTACTTGCAGCTGTTCCTCCTCGTTCTGTCAAGTTTTCTCATTTTGGCTAGAGACTTCTTGTAGGCGTTCTCGTTTCATCGGGAATAGGTTGGCTGGTTGCTTCATTGGTTCCAAGTTGTCCACGACTGCAGTTACGCTTGCTCTCTTGGAACTCACGGTAAGGTTTTACACACACACCCACTGTCCCTTCTCATTGCCATCCACCTGCTTGTATTAAAATCCAACACCTGAGTATCGCATTACTCTCTCTCTCTCTTTACATAGATTGGGGAAAAGTGGGAGGGACAGCACATTATTTCCCATCTCCACCAATTGTCCCCGGCAGTTTCTTGTTCCACGAAGGTTAGTCCACTTACATGGTAATCTGTGTTGAATCGTTTTGATCTGTGCAAAACAAACCAAACAAAGCCAAGCCTTTTGATCCTAGGTAACCTGGTCTTCCGTTTGGTTCCTACATTTGTGGACTTTCATCTTGGTGTGTTCGTGGGTTTCCATCTTTCAAGGAATACCATCCGCTGTCTGTTACTTAGTACAGCCAGTTGGTGGTATTGTTGGGAAGAAATCTTTGGCTACACTACGTGGTCAAGTATCCCGCGGATTTCTGACAATGCAGTAACGATCGGAGAATTGACGAAATGTGTAATATAATCAAGATGCTAGCCTGATAAATGAGAAGGAGGAGTGTGAATTTGGGACAGATGAAGCACAATCCATTAAGGGTAAAAAAGGAGAAGAGCAAGGAGTAATACAAAGCTCGAGATTAAAGCCAAGCAAGAAGAAAGCAAGCAAAGACGGAAGTAAAGCCGAGACTAGAGATTCCAAGTCATCACAGAAAGAGAGACGATGGTCCGATTGGCCAGATGGTAGGGTTAAGTAAATGCAGCAGAGTGAAATTCAAAAGAGGTAAAGTGAACGTAGAAGAGACAGGTATCCAGGACGAATGAATGAGAGTACTAGTACCATTGCCTTCACCGGGAAAAAAATAATAGAAGAAGAGGAAATGATTGGAGATGGCTGCGTTCATTGGTGATATCCAAGTTTTGACAACACAAAAGAACTGAAGATTAAAACGAAAAAAGAGACATAAAGTAAAATGTGCTTTGTTGCATAATGAACATACATTGCCTAGTGCCATTGAGGCAAGGGGGTTACAGAAGAAGTGGTGGGAGCATAGAAATGATTAGCAGAAACCAAAGTGTCTGCTGATGGACACAGATGATGGGGAGCAGGGTGGACTGGAATAGGGCCTGGCATTGTAGCACACATTAGGAAAGATATTAGTTAGAGCGGAAGAGGGGGAAAAATAACTGGCAAAGCATAAAAACACAGATGTATTTAAGTTGAAAAATATAGACCATACAGGCCAAAGAAAAAGAAACCTTGAAAGTTTAGGCCCTTAAGAGGTAATATAATATCAATGGGACAACATACAGTGGTAGGAATGCCAAACACATGTTAAAAAGCCAAATGTGGAGACAATTAGGAGTAAGTTATGAAACAAGGACTCTAATGTCTGGTAGGGATTACGGAGTGCTCCGGGGCAAACAGGGGTCTCAATGATACCCCTTAACATCCCCCCTTGTATGGACGCCTGGGCGAGAACAGCCAAGGATGATCAATTGAGACTGCAACAAGATGTGTCACATGGTCCCTGCTCCTCTGAGGAAGGGGTGAGGCCAGCTCTCGCAGGGTGTCAGACTGGACAGACTGGCGTGAAATGGTTCTGGGGCACGCAGCTATAACAGCACATGAAGCAGCATCTGATCTGCGGGCAGGATGTGCCTGTTATGAACAGAATAATCTGAGCCTGTCAGTATGAAAACCAAAAGGGGATGCTTTATCCATGCGTTGCAACACTTTTGATATTGTGTGTCCTTTGAACTTCAGTGTTCATTTGATGCTGCCTCCCTAGTGGTGCAGCTACTTCATACCCTGTTGCTGTATCTGCTTTTGCTACGTTGCCAGTGGCTTGATTCCCTCCTTCAACTTCCTGACAGTCCTCCTCTGCATCCTCTGATTGATTACCTGACCCCTTCAAGTGGAGTTCTTCACCTGACTGCCCTTTTTCCCTTGTGTACCCTCCTCTGCCTGGAAGAAGCACGGTTCCTCTATTTTGCTACTGGTTCGCCTCTTGTTTGTCCCATCCCTGGAGCCAGTCTCAGCTGCTGATCTACCAACATCTCCTATTTTTTCCCCTTGGAGGGTTTTTCATTGGCAGCTGCTAATATCTTCCAAATGATCCGTCTTTGAGTTGTTTTTCTTCCTCTTAAGTCAGAGGGGCATCGGGAAGGGACAGGTCGTACCTCGTCCATAAAAGGTAAAGAAGCAGGCAGGTAAAACCTGGTGCTGACGAACCCATAAAAGTGTAACTTTACGTGTATTCACAAATCTTCAAAGTTGTTTTGGATTGATCGCAGAGGTTGTGTGCTCAAATAGCGTGCTGGCACCAGCCTAGCTGTTTCGAAGACATTTGGTGAGAGAGTTACACTGAAATCCCTTGAAGTTTTTAAAAAACACGAGCATCTGCCATTTACAGGGTACAGTTATGCCCTTCACGGGGTAGAGTTACGCAGGAATACTAGTCTTCAAGTAATTGAATTAGGTGAAAAGAGTTTCTTAATAAGTCTGTTATGTTGCCCGAAGTGTGCACCTACTATCCAAGTGTACTTAGAAGTTGGGTTATTACCAATACAATATTTATGTATTTATTGCATTTGTTGATAGTGCCCAAACCCGGAAGTATCTCAGCGCTAGGTTACATTGGTAAGCAAAAACTGTTGGAATGTTCCATTATTCGTGCCGTTGCAGCAGGAATAGTTGATACGATAACAGTTAGGCGTATTTGTTGAACAGGATGGTTGAGTTTTCTACGGAATATCAGGTAAGGTATGCTTCTTCTTTGATAAATGGCGGGAGAGCATTCAAAAGAATAGGAGCAATAAACTGTGCAGCTGGCTCCTCTCGCTCTTGAGTCTGGGCGTTGCAAAGGAGGAGGAAGAGGAGGATCTCAGGCTGTGGGGATTGTGGTTTTTGGAGATGTGCACGGTGAGGTAAGTGGGGGCAGTAATGTGGATGCAGCAGTGGGTGATTGAGAGAATTTTAAACTCAATATATCTCACTAGAGAGATGTGGATGGATCTTTTTAGGCCCCAGACACCTCGGAGGGCGTTATTTTGGATCAATTGTAATTTAGTTTGATTTTTGGTGGAAGTTCTTGCGAGTATGGCGTTACAATAATCCAGTTTTCTGCCGATAATGGCCCTCGCCAGTGTAAGGCAGCTGCTCGGGAAGAGGAATTTTCTGGAGTGGTTGATAAGTTTAGTGGAGTAGGTGGCGGAGAAGGCAACAGCTTTCACGTGTTTGATCATTGTGACTTCAGAGTCCAGGTGCACTCCCAGGGTTTGACAGAGCTGGACACGTGAGTCATGTTTCCATCAATGGAGGAGGCAGCAAATGCAAATGCAGGGTCTAAGTGTTTGAGACGGTGTGGGGAGCCTATGATGAGCAGCTCTGTTTTATCATCATTCAGGCATAAGTGGTGGGTAGCTATCATGGCCTGAATGATGCTGTATATCCGGTTGATATTGGATGAGTTGAGGCAGTGATTACCAGTGAGTTTTAGGAGAATTTGTGTGTCGCCTGCAAAATTGATATAGGGGATTTCAAGGCTATCCAGGTGGTCAAAGAGTGGCTTAGAATACATATTATACAGGCTGGGAGATAGGCATGACCCTTGAGGGACCCTGTGGGGGACGGGGATAGGGTTAGCCACTTCCGTTCCTTCAGAGATCCTGGAAGATCGTTCACTCAAGAAAGAGTTTATCCAGTTTGTTGCTTCATTGGAAAGGTTGAAGCTGGAGATCAGATGTAGTCACAGGATATCGTGGTGAACAAGATCAAAGGCTGCAGAGAGGTCTAGTAGGAGAAGAATGGTGAAGTCACCTGCGTCACAGATGGCATTAAGATGAATCTTGATGTCAAGGAGAGCAGACTCTGTGCTATGTCTTAGTCTAAAACCAGATTGTACCCATAAGGTTGTGGGCTTCAAGATAGGGTTGGAGATGTGCGTAGGCTGTGCGGTCTAGTATTTTGAGTAGGTAAGGTACCGTCATGATGGGCTAGTAGGTTGTGGAGAAGGTGGGGTCAAGCAATGTATTTTTGAGGAGGGGGTGACCCACGCTTCTTTAATGAATTTCGGCACCGTATTGGAGTTGAAAAAACCTTTAATACATTTTGCAATGATAGGAGCAAGGAGTTATGCACACATCTTATTAATATGGGATGGGCAGAGGTCTCCTTTGCACATGGAGGGTTTTAGCCAATTTATGGTAGTGATTACTTCAGCTGAAGATACCGGGGAGAAGTGGAAGGGTGGCCGGGACAGCAGGGACGGCAGTTGGGCCCGTGGCGGGCGCAGCAGTGCATAGAAGCAAGGATTATTTGAGGATAGTTTTCTCTCCAAGGTTATGGGTCTTGTTGGCGAGTGTGGACTGCACCAGGGAGCACCAGGCCTTGTCTTTTGGAAAGCTTTCTATGGGTGCAGCTGGGGATTCAATCTCTTTAAAGATTTTTAAAAGTTCTCTTGTATTGGAGCTGACCTCAATGATTCTGGTGTTGTAAATGCTGGCTTTGATAGTAATGGTGGTAGTAATGGTAGTAGTTTTATGGGATTTGGCAGCTGTGCGAAAGGCCTCCTTATGGGGAGTGGATTTTTTTTCTCTCCATAAGTATTCTTGGGCACGTTTCAGTTTACAGAGGGTTATAACTTCCTCTGCAAACCAGTTATGATTGTTGGTTGTCTTTTTTGCTGTTTGTTTTGAATGGGGCATGGATGTCTAGAGAGTTGAGGAGGGAGGAATTGAAAACAGCCAGGATAGTGCCTGTGTCTGTGCTGTCAGGTATGAGAGCTAGGGAAGCACAGATGGTGGGTTCCATTATTTCTTTGGTAAGTTTGCAGGTATGTCTTGCAGTGATAGGGGAGTGAATGCTAGTTATGTGTGGTGTATTGTGGTTGGTGGGTGTGGTAAACAGGATCAGAGAATGGTCTGTCCAGGGGACAGGGTCAATTGCTGAGATCGTGATGGGCAGATCGCATTCAAGATCCAGTCACAGATCCGCCCTTTAGAGTGCGTGGCACTGTGAGGGCTTGAGTGAGGTGCATCTCAAGGAGAGTGGTACTGAGGGCTGTGACCTTTTGGTCAGAGGGTGTCGGTTCAGGATAGGAGACTTTGTAATCTAGCTAGTCCTGTACAGGTTAGGGAGCTAGTTCACAGTTGGTTGGTGACCGTTCTAGAGGTCAGAGGTGCGGTGGCTTTAATGCTGTGGCATGAGTAATGTGGGGAGTGGTGGGGTGGTGGAGGTAGGCTTCAAGATGGATGTGACACCTAGCAGAGACAACAGAGCTGGCAAGGCTGACAATAGGGGGCTATGGAGGTGCAGGGTGAGCCGAGGGGAAGGGTGCTGTTTTTGGCCCTGAGCAATGGGACTACAAGGGTAGAGGGCATGTTCTCTGAGCATTTTGAGGGAGGTGCAGTGGAGTGTGGAGCAGGCACACTAGAGATGAGCGTGGGTTCATCGTGGGGGTGCCAGGCGGATGACCTTGTGACCTGGTGGGTTTGCAGATCAGCTATAGTAGCGCAGTTAGTCCAAGTAGGTAGAGCGATGGATAGCTCAGGGGCAACATGCTCACCTTGGAAGCAAGACTACGCAAAGCAAAACAGGTTCCATCCCCAGGTCGGCGCTTAGAAACCTCTGGGTATTAAGCTTGATATAAATATTCAATTACTATTACACCAAGTATGGCTTGGCAGAAGGTAAGGACAGAGTTTCATAGGTGGTCACTGGACCTAGAACTCTACTAGCAACAGGAGTGCTGTAGGCTGGCAGAGTTTGCAAGTGACAGGCTTCAGGAGTTTAACAGACAGACGCTTGGCATAAGTAACTGGCATAGGTCCTGGGTGCAGGGGTTATCACCTCTGTAACCTGGCATCAATAGCATTGCTTGTGGGTTTAGGGCACGTGCATGACGGCATGTCAATGGGGGTGGACTGTGTTTTGGAGGTGGTCCCCAACTCATACCAGGCAGCAGGTGCATAAACCCCTGCATGGTGCATACCTATCAACAGGGGCAGGCCCCATCCACATGGCATTAGGCGGGGCCACTTACAAGGGGCTGGTCCCCAACTCACGTGGGGCAGCAGATACATTAGCACAATGTGCAGGACTAGAAAGCGGTGCACACATATCAGCAGGGGCGGGCCCCATGAATCTGAGGCCTCGTTAAGAGGTTTGTCATTTTGGTTACTACTCAATGTAAGTGTTGTAAGGTGCTTGTCTGTGAATGCATGAGCTGTGAGAATGTTGGAGTTCTGTTGCAGAATGTTGTCCTGTGAGTGTGTGTGAAGGTGCCAGCTCATGTCAGTTGGCGCTGGGCCTACCTGGGTGATGGGAACCCAGTGGTGTCCTCTAAGGTAAGATCTTGATGTAACTAAGAATAAACCGTAAGTGGTTCACCTGCAAAGCGTACTGAGGCTGATTTACATCAGTACGCAATGAATTACATTGCCATAAAAACGTCATGTGGGATCTCGGTAGACAAAGGGAAGGTTGTTACTGGAAATGTCTTATTTGTCAAAAGAATACTACAAGCTCTCTGTCTCTGTGCAAGCCACTTGTGGAACACATCCTGTGAGTTTACCCTTGTGAATTCATTTAGTATCAGAGAGGATTTTAAAGAATGAGGTTTCACCACATTTCCTCTCTAGTAATTCATTGGGACCTATGTCTATTTAATATTTATGTCTAAAACGACCTGGGGGGTTGAACCCTATTTGAACTGGATTGCATGCGCATAGAAGCATGCCCTATACACAAAGTTTAGGCTTGACGACTTGGCTTTAGCTAATGCTGTGCATACGTCGAATAACACAAAGCCTGACCTATGTATTTTTTGTGAACCAACCTTTGAATATCTCTTTTTGTTCTATTGTCCTCTATACAAAGTGCAGGGGAGACAATATTTGATTCCTTATGTTATTTCTTATGGCCTTACAAACGCCAGACCAGAGATACTATTGTATCTGACTAGGTCGGATGATATTCTGATATTTGCTGATGTGTTTAGATGCTGCCGAGTGCAAACGTGGATAATGTTATTAAAATGACACCATAAACTGCAGATTTGAAGCTTTTTCTTATGAAATTGATCATGTTTTTCCTGAATTTCTTATAGATGTATTGTTGTTATTTATGAAGTCTGTGCTTTCTTTGTTATGATTTTCATCTGAATAAAGCTAATACATTAATATATTTCAACGCACTTCAGTGACACCAGAACTTCGGGGACATCCGAGGATAGGTAGTTTGGTCATTAGTGAAAACACATTCTTCAAGAAACATCTATCCTTACCTCAAAGAAACCCAAACCCCCAAACACCTCCCTAAAATTTGAACCAGGACTACTGGGTGTTCACTATGCTACTAGGATCAGCCCAGCATTTCTCTGGCTTGAATTGTGGCCCAGCGAAGAGCTGGCTGTTGATGAGGGTGCTGTGCCCGGGCTACTAAAGGGCAGTAGCATCAATCCATGGTTATGGGTTACCCACGTTAAAAACACGCTGAGAAGGATTGGGATGGGTCACCTATGGGACAGCCCTGAGGAAATTGAAAACTCTGCTCTACACCATCTGAAGAAAGCTTTCTAGGTTTGGGCAGTAAGGGATCGAATGGATAAAGCATAGGAGAAGCCACTCGCTCTACAATACATGAGATCAAAAACGTACTTAGGCTGTAGGCATTATTTCACCTGGCTGACCATTTCGGTGGCGCACGTCTATGCAAAAAGGCCTTGGCACTTAAGGGGTTAAACAGCAGTGTTCACTTGGGAATTCTGCCCCTGATGAATTTTACTTGCAATTGGAACATTTTAAATTCCAAGTTATGTCCGATGTGTCAGACTTCCTCTGAGGGTGTATGTCACTTCCTATTTTGCTGTCCCCAACTAAACAATATTCGGCCTCAATGGCTTGTTCCTCTGTATTAACGCTTGGCTGTTCGGAGCAAAACTGATGCTTTAGCTCCGTGCAAGGCTGCACACAGAGAAATGCGTGTCTTTGCATGATCTGGTTTTCTAGTCAGAACATGAAATAGACAGAGACCATGTTTGTCATGAGTCTTTCTAAATGACTATAAATGGTGTTGTTTGTACTTATTGACGATGAATATTGAATTCGTATTTTTTTTATATGAACATCTGTAGCAATTGTTTTAACTATTCAAATAGTATTTTATCTTTTGTTTTGTGGAAATATTTCCGAAAATAAATATTAACAACCAGAACAATCTAGAACTGGATTTGCGGTATGAGGAGGGTGAATGAAACTGTATGCAAATGTGCCGCATGGCTGGAGTAAGTAGGAACATGTGGTGGGAAATATTTTGTACACAGAATGTTTATACATTTTAGGTTTACAAAATATTAATTTACTTCCAGTTTGTCGTGAAAAATGTTAGTTTGGAGTCAGGTGCGCCCTATCTTACCATCATGTTTTGGTCTAAGCAAGCCTTTTTTGAGAACCGGCTATAAATTACCGCCATTTTCAAACATTCATATGTTACAGCTGATTTCTTTGTAAATACTCTTTTCAGCTGCAAGGCATAGACCTATGCTGCATCTGGAGTGACCTGGGCCAAACACAGGA
The DNA here is from genome assembly GCF_040938575.1 of Ambystoma mexicanum. Classification (NCBI taxonomy): domain Eukaryota; kingdom Metazoa; phylum Chordata; class Amphibia; order Caudata; family Ambystomatidae; genus Ambystoma; species Ambystoma mexicanum. The sequence continues at coordinate 794,827,722 of NC_090931.1, read as the reverse complement.
TTCTGATAAATATGCCTCACAACGTGCGTGGAGTTGGTCAATTTCCTCTGGGATTTGTGCTGTCAGTAAATGAGGTATATGTTTAGCTCTCGTTCCTGACATTGTGCTGCGGACTTCACAACTTCACAGCAGGACTCTCGGGTGCAAAGCCATTTCTTGGTCCCCTTTGTGCATGACCTTCAGGGATACAGTAGGGCTGCAAGCCTGGGGGTTGGAATTGAACCTACCAGTCTGCGTATTCACGCCACTAAGGACTTCACAATACTTTAGACTTCGCAATTCCTAGAAAGTCTTTCTTCCTGCTGTTTCCTGTTCATTTCAGTATCGTGGAATGCTGGGGTATATTTTACAGGAACTGAAAATGTAGATTTTTTCCCCCCAACATTTCCCTGCAATTGTATGCTGGGGTGGGGGAGGGGAAGACTTTGCAACCTCCAAATATGACCCTTATATTTTTTATAAACCTACTCCCCCCACAGATGATTGTGTTTCGAAATGTAACATTTTTGTATTCAGAATCTTTACGTTCGCAGTGATGACATGATACGTATTTTACACACTTAGGTAAGGATTTATCAGTATCATACGCTTTTTAAATCTTTTGAAGTGTCGTTTTTATCAGATCTTTTAGTAATGTTGTTGGGGCAGCCATAGGTATTCATATTAATGACGTTTGCCAGAAACTCATCCAGAGCTTCAGGGATCCGCATTCAGTTGTTTGGATAGGAGTCATTGACCGGATGTTGAGACCTCACTTTCCTCTCCTTTGCACAGAGAAAAGAACCACCCTCGGCCAGAGGCATGCCGCCCACTTGGGAAGCAACACTGAAGCAACAGTGTGCACACATGGGGGAAAACAAAGGCAGAAAAGAAGAAACTCAGATTAAGGAGAGGTACTGGAATTCCAAACAGTAGTTAGGAACCAAAAGGCGGAAGGTCTGGCAGAAAACACAAGAACTGCACGAGCAATGGCGTACCTCCGACCTGTGATTTGCTGAAAATACAATGGCCAATGGTCCAGAACCAGGTGACAGGAAAAGAACATGACGGAAATGAGCGCCATATTGAAAAGGCATTGCAATAATTCAAAGTGCTTTATACTATCATTGAGGTCAATTCACTAAACTGCCAGGTGCAGCGGAAGAGACATCACACACCCCTTCCCTCTGGGGCAAGTGCCAGTAAATGAATTTGGAACCATATGACACAGCAGGGCGTGATGTCACATGAACTATGGCTCCAAGCCCATCACGCGAAGTAGCAAAACGGCTACTTGAACAAATAAAAGACTTTGCACAGAGGACAAGTGTCCTGCCATACACTTATTAATCAAGGGACTGGCATGATATGAAAGGTATGCAATCATGATATGTCAGGGACACATCTGGGACATCCATCATAGCCCAAGGGGTACTATCCTCCTGATTTAGTGATATCTGCCATGCTCAGCCTCATTCCATGCCTAGGAACAAACTCAGATGCCAGAGAGCACAATCATGTGCCCTAGGAGAGAGAGCTGCACCCAGATGCAGGCTACTACACCCAGCAACAGTTTCTTGTACTCAGCAACAGCCTTATGTACCCCTTAAAGCTTCCTATACCCAGTTACAGCCCTGCATTCTGCATCATTTGCTCGAAGCACATTGCCAAAGTATGTCAAATACATTTTACAAATAGCTTTGTTTTTTACAGAGACAGGTCTCATTACGAGGTTCCGGGTCTAGTAAATTACTAGAATTAGCCTGCGGAGTCAACTGCAAATTGACAGCGGAGGAGCCTGGTCCTAATCGCTCATTCCAATTTGAAATGATTGATCTCAGAAACAGATCTCATGAATTCATGTGAAGTATGCAATTTCTCACAGAGCTCAGGTGCACTATTCTTCTGCAGTTTTAAATGCAGGGGTCGAAGCGTACGAAAAGAAGTAGTGGAACTATGTTCCGTGCTGGCCTGCCCCCGCTCCCCACAAACCCCATCACCACACCCCCTCAGACACACAATCCAAACCCCCAAACAAACACACTGCTTTTTATGGGAATGTGTAATGCAGTGCACTGAAGTGCAAGCTTCAACTTCTTCCTAAACTTTTATTTTAAAACTAAACCATTCCAGAACTGTTTATTTTTACAATAAAAGTATAGGAACGGTGAAACTTAAAAATAAAAAGTGTAGGAGCACCGCTCCCACCCACTTAGACGTCTGTTTAAAGGTGTTAAACATCCCACTAGCTGCCCAGAAGTAACTCTAGTCTGGAACATGATTGAATATTAGCAGTCATTTTGTGCATGTAAAATGTTGATCAACAGCAAAGATAATGCCTATCACAAATTAAATGCCAAGTGAAATAACAAATACGTGGAATACTGTGTTCTATATTTCAAATCTATTTTACAAGTGTCTAAGAACACACCTTTAATTAGGATTACTATTTCAATTTTTTTAATAGGTGATGGGGTTCAGGGGAGATAAACCAACCCTGGCACATGGTGGTAAAAACAATTGAAAACAGCAGATGTCCACACCTTTGTGGAGCCCTCCCGTCCCTTGCACACCCAATTCATGTTGTGAACCAACCAAACATTCAATGTTTACTGAATCTCTTACAATAATGCCACTAAATACGTAATGTGTAATAAAAAAGGTTTACTGTTCCTGTGCATTCAATTTCACATGAACATTTATGGATCATATTCTACACATAGAATTCAATCAGTTTTTCAGAAAATGTTAAATCAAAAAATAGAGTTTGTAGAAAAATACTTCTTTCACTTTTCTCTCTCCAGAATGTATGGCAAAAGCACCAGCACAATTATTCCCAATTAAATCCTAAACAATTTCACATATTGATGGATTCATAGTCTTGGTAGTGTCACAATTCCTTGAATATTTGCTCTACACATTTCAGGAAATCATTCCCTTATTCAGGAGCCGTTTATTCAGTATGCTGTTGTTCCTATTCTTATCTACAATATATATATAATGTGATGGTCATATATTTGACTTCATCTGTTTAGTACCATGTATCTCTTTTTACATCAACAACATTGTCTGTCATGAATCCGACTTAAATAATCACCTGGATGATACTATCTTGCATACATTTTTTAAATCTTTCTTCTATCAGCCAGTAAAACAGCACAGTGAGAAGAGTGCTTGCTTTGATATCCGTACATGGCCTGCTGACGCAGGTTCGAATCCCAGCAGGGCCAAACTCAGCCTTTCATCCTCCAGAGGTTGGTAAACGAGCACCACATACTGTGGGTGATAATAAGAAGCACTCAGATGCCTGAGGGTTCGTAGCGCTATGCAAGTGCAACATTATTATTATTATCAGGATTTCTTTGACGAATCAAGGTTCCTACTACAGATAGGAGAAGTGTTGTGGATCAGTAAAAAGCTCTACTCTTCAGAATCACATATTAATATCTTAATGGCTAAAAACAACTAGTGCTAGTATTTAATATTGTTATCTCAATTGTTGTGAACAACTAAGATATGTTAAAAAATCAGAGCGTCTATCCTCTAGTACAGACATGGTGTTTACGTGTACAGGATAGCGAAAATCCACCACTCAGGTGTAGTGATGTAAACACATTTGTTCACTCAAATTCAGTAAGACATCTTATACCTTCTTGCATAATTTGTGTCCTTAGTTTGTTGCTGTAGGTTAAAGAGGATTTGTATCAACTGAGATACTGCTCCCATCCTTAGAGAGACAATCACAAACAATGATAATCTCAATGGTAAGAGCCTTGCTGATATCATAGTCTAGTATAAAGTGAATGGTATGAAGCTTACCCATATGATGTGTCTTCTGCACAATCGTCCTTTATCTGTCCTTACTTATTCTGTATTAGAAGTCACAGGCTGATGGCTCACTATCCCATAAAGCCCTGTAAATGTAGGTCGAAAAAATTGCTTTTTAGGATACTCAACTGGTTAACAATAATTCTAGATTATCCCCTCTACCAGAATGATATTTATGTTTGTGACCCAGTCTAGCGCTTACCTCATATAGTCTTTCTTTGGAGACCGCACTGCCAAGAGGTAACGCGAGGAGCGTGCATTCCAATATGGCTGCTATTTGTTGTTGTGCTTCATCACGCTGTTGCATGATGACGTCACACCTGTGTTTACCTATGCGTGACGGCGCTGTTAAGCGGCTTTGATCAAATAAAAGCATATGTGTCACAATTTGACTGTACCAAACTAATAACCTAATACTATCACATTCATTTCTGCAGTGTCTTCAGTAAGATGCCTATTCTCTAATTATGTATCTGTTCTTAAGATACAAGACACTTTAAGTGCTATTTGTTTTTCAGTCTTCTACTGATCGTACTGTCATCTCGATTATGTATGTATTTACCTATGCATAGTGGCTCTGGATCGCTGCTTAAAGTTAACCAATATGGTATGATATGTATCACACCCTGGCTGTCTCTAGGAAAATATCTGTTACATTACCATTCATATGTTCAGCCTAAATATCTGATCTCTTGTTCTGCGCTTGTTGTAATAGGAGATATAATAAGTCATTAATGTAACATAATGTCATCCTTGTTAAGCAACTATGTTTGGTCTTAGTGATAGGGTTGTTAAACATATTACATTATTAGGGTCACACCTGCAGATGGCATCCGTTGTTGGAATAGACTTCCAAAAGTCTTACAGTTAAGCTGACCTCTAACTGCTAATGATATTTCAATGTCACAATGGAATATTACTAAAGTGATATGTCTCTCGGGGTCCGTGACATCAGAAGGAGCTAGGTTCTTCTATTTGACAATGTATCATCCATGTGTTTATTGTGAGGAACATGCTCCCACTCTTTTGTCCTGTCTTTGTCTATAAATCAAATACAGATTATTTATGCTGTTGTGACTTTCACAAAAAGGTCCCCAAGTTATATTCCTCATTCATTCAGTCAGGGGCTAAACTGCTTAGGGTCACAATCCAAAATATTACTCTTTGGTTTGTTGTTGGTTCTTATATTACTTTTATGCTCATTCCACCTCTCCTTCGCTTTTCTTATCGTTTTGCCTACATCGAAAATTCCACGTGGGCAACTTAATCCATATGTAATGGATTTGTGTCACAAGTTGCGTAATCATTCAATTTGATGTGGCAGCCTCACATTACATTATTACAGTTGCTGCAATTCGAACAGGGGAATGTGCCTGTCTTCTTTTTCTTTAGAGTCTGTTGTTTGTCCCTTGATGGTCTCTTGGCCTTGAGTAGCTGCATATTCACCAGATATTTCAAGTTTTGATACTCCAAATATAAAAGAGAAAGAAGTCACAATTATGATTGTAAATGAAGGGTTTAATCATTTGTCAAGAACACAGTTGTTGGAGGTTCAAGGCAGTGCTCCACAGGAAGTGCAAGAGTTGTGGACACAGAGGGGGTGTTCTTTATCCCCCTCTGAAGCATTGTGGCTTCAGAAAACTGGCATTTCTTTGCGGGTACATCATATAAGGTTTTCTCAATGGATACCTTGATTCAAGGACTCTTTGCAGTATAGATACCATTATTATCTTTGCGCATATCGCAATTTCTGGTTGCCAACATTTAGGCAAAATGAGGTTGGTACTTCTGGGAGAGGCACTTGGCTCCTCTTCTACACTCCCCCCTCTGCTTGATTCATCGACCACTCTCCCATCAGTCTTCACATCTAGACATCCTCATCAGAAAAAATCTTCTTCAGAGATTCTGCTGATTTTACATGCTCATCAATCCTCCGGGTCATGAGACTACATTGTCAATTCGGGTTGCAGTAGATCCATCTTCCCACATACTTCTTGTGGTTTCTTGGTAACAGGAACTTTGTTCCCTCAGGTGCATGGATACTGGCTTCTAAATACTTTTTGATTTCTTCATCTGTCAGCTCTTTGGGTCAAAACACTGACTCTACATCGATCATGATCTTCATTCCTACTGCTTTCTTTGTTGTATTTTTGCACTGTGGGATTATTATTCTGATCACATAGAATCCAAACATGATCATCACCAACAAGGCTCCCAGGAACTTGAAGATATTCGCCATCCATTGTGCAAACCAGCTTTCATCTGCAATATCTTTTACCTCATCTTACATTTTGATGTGCAAGTTCATCAGCATCGTTATGGCGTCTGTCAAGGTCCCATTCTCCTCATCATGAGAAGGTGTGAATGTGCAACATGATTCTCAGATTTTGGCACAAACACCTCCATCCATGGCTATAATCATATCCAGGACATATCTATTCTGAAGAGTCATCAGTTTTATGGCTTTCAATTCTTCCTTGATAGCATTGAATCCCTTTATGATACTGTTGATCATCTGCAGGAGCTCCCAGCAAGTGATTTACAACCACTTCACATTCGCCATCGTCTGGATCCCTGGCATGAAGATAGTCGTGAATACTGCAGCAGTGTGACTGAACAACCTGTGTCCATACGGAATAGAGTTAAAGGCTTATATCGATTTAGCTGAGAAGTAGTTCTCCCTCTTGGTTTGATTGAGGAATTCAACTGATCTCCTCTTTCTCAGGTGAGCTCCTGCTTTTAGAAACTCTCCAATGTTCACGTCACTCTTCGGAATCACCAATTCTGGAACATGGACAAGTACTATAGAACATTGCCCTCCCCAGTCTTTGGGCAACTTCATCTATGCTCTGGACCCACAGGCCCAGTAGTGATCCATTATCAATAGTGTCCCGTCCTTCATTCCTGGTACATCGAAGATTCGACTACACTGCTGGTTCACTCCAACTTTTCTTGTGCCATTGTTTCTGAAGCATAGTCCTGCACTGGCCAGAGGCACTATCTGCAATGGGCCTCCATTGTCCTCAACCCAAGTTTGCAAGCTTCGGCCAGAGAGGATTGCATCCCTTTTCCCCATGATCTATAACTGGTTTGTGATGTCATGTTACTGCCACTGCTCTGCATACAACTATGCCTTCTTCCCATCCATCTGGAGAAAGTACTGTTCACCAGATTTGCATCTGGCCTCTTTCCTTGCATCTTTGTATTTCTTCATACTTTTTTCTTTGACAGTTGAGCTTTTTATTTATTTCGCATCTGATTCCTGCTCCCTTCATCCCAGGCCGTTCGTATCTTATCACATGATCTCTGGTATGTGCTCTCGCTCTTGCCTTCAAATCTTGCACATAATCATCTTCTTCTGGAGCTGACCATTCAGTCACCCATACCAAGGATGCTGTTCGACCCTGGAACTGACCTCTTGTATGGCAGAGTACAAGGTGAGTCAGGCAATGAGCTGTCTGGACTTCTATGTATATAGCTATGAATATATTGGATTTCACAATAGCATAAGGCAGGAGGGCACAAACATAGCAACTCTCCTCAGAGGTTCTTTCTCCCACCTCTTTCATGTGCTGATACAACATGTTATTCCCCAAATGTGCTGTACTGTCTAGATAATTATTTAACTCATAATCATCTTCTATTGTACTTCTCTTGTATCTCCCTCTTACAAGGTGAGTTTGCGCATAATGATCATGGAGTATATCGCACATGGAGCTTCTTACAAGGGGAATCATAGGAACACTTGTCAGAGAAATGGGTGTCTTTACATGTGTCACTGGATTTAAGATAACCACTTGTGGCCTTGGTCTCTTTGCAACAGTTAATTCTGCATAAGTCACTAGTGTGGGAAGAATCAAGGGGACTTCTATCTTTTTGGAAACAATGAAGTAGACATCATGGATCAGCAAAATCAGAAAAACAATAATGAATGTTGAACACGCATACATTATGCACCAATACATGAGTCCCCACGACTTTCGATTCTCCACATGTCGCTGGGGTTGCTCATTTTCTGGAACTGCATTATTCTCAACAGTCCACATTGTGCCCGTGTATTACTTTTAAGGAAGGAAAAAACCTCTTTAATCAGGCAACTTCGGTAGATGCTCAGGAAGCTGCAGGATCTGTTCAATTATTGCTGCAAGTAACCTCCCAATTGCAGGGTTGTTGTTACGATCTTGCAGGAACACACAAATGTTAGTACTATGCCTCACAAGAGCATGGACAAGCTTGTAGTATGTATATAAAGACTGCGAGAATTAGTCTAGGGGCATCGACATCTGACAGAAGCATGAGGTTTAACCAAAGAGAAACTCAGTGAGGAATGAATCGGAAAACTGCACCCTTTTCCTATCGTCGAACTCAAAGTCTAAATGTGGCATTTTTAGCACATCAACACTTTCTAAAGTCCAATTCAAAGATTCCTGCTGCTCTATAACTTTTGCGCTCCTGCTAAAATATCTATAAAGAGTGTCTGAGGTGAGCCACAGTTCAAATGCACACTTGCATTTATTTAATCAGCAATCTTGCATCCTTCTTCCTCATCATCTATCGAGTCTGCACATGCTGAACAACTTCTTCTTGTCTTGCTTCTGAATCTACAGGGGGGCATCGATCTCACCAGCATCCGGCTTCACATCGCCCAGGTGTATCCAGGCATGTGTTTCTTGGACTTTTACTGCTGAGGGAGTGATATGTTCAACTGTAAAGAGTCCACTAAAATGGGAGTTGTGCCACTTCCTTGTGAAGTTGCGCACTAGGACTGGATCTAATATTTTAGGTACTGGTAATAATTCTTTAAGTCCGGTTTCTGAATGGTCTTCATCTGTGTCCTGAGACCGACACCCCCTGCGCTTGATTTGATCTGAAATGACAGAGATACTAGCGGTCATACATGTCAAATATGTACGTAATTCATTTCCTAACAATTCTGCAGTCGCCTGGGCATCACTTATATGCCTTGATGGTGGAGAAAGGGGCCTTCTCATTTGCCTCCCTGTCACTAGCTTGTGGGGTGTGAGGTGGTGGTCAGACCCAGGCTGATTTCTTAATGCATATAATGCAAAGGGCAGGCAATATAGCCATCCCTTCTTCAATGTTAACTTCAATTTCGCAATTCTCTCTTTGAGAAGACCGTTGAGTCTCTCACATATCCTGTTAGACTTCGGGTGATAAGCTGAAGAAAACTTGTGTTTTATGCTAAACAATAAGCTAATCTGTTGAAATACTTCATTAACAAAATGGGGTCCATTGTCGGATCTCAGGACCTCACATACTCCCCATCTGGGAAATACATCCCGGACTAAAAACTTTGCAGTGCAAGTGGCATCCGGGTATGTAGATGGTCCTGCTTTGGTCCATCTCGAAAAGGGGCACACCAACACTATCATATACCTATACCCACTACATACTTGCAGCATATCAACATTGACAATATACAATTGCTGTAAAGGACGATTCAGTCGAGGAATCACGCCTCTGATTGTTCGCAGCATGTGCTCAGCGGTAAACTTTCTACATGCGATGCAATTTACTACATGAAATGCAACGTGTTCTAACAGGCTTGGTACGAACCAGTGCTCTGCAATAGCTGCAGCAAGGCATTCCCTAGTTACATGCACAGGGTAGTGCAGCTGTTCAAGCGATACCCTTAACAAGGCTATAGGCATCACCGGCTTTCCAGTGCTGTCCTGTCGCCACAATGCTTCAGAGGGGGACAAAGAGGGGGGTGTCCACAGCTCTTGCTCTTCCTGTGGAGCACTGCCTTGAACCTCCAAAAACTGTGTTCTTGACAAATGATTAAACCCTTCATTTACAATCATAATTGTGACTACTTTCTCTTTTATATTTGTAGTATCAAAATTTGAAATATCTGGTGAATATGCAATCCTTTTGGCCTCTTCGTCTGCGGCTTCATTCCTGCAAGAGATAAAGTCAGTTCACTTAGTATGTGCAGCACACTTAACTATTGCAATGGCTACTGGGAGTTGTAGTGCCTTGATAAGCCTGTCCAATAATGCTGAGTGTTGCACTGGAGTGCCGTCCGCTTGGAGGTAGCCCCTCCTTTTCCAACGTGCTAACCCTGCCTGCACGGTTGACGTCACATAGGCAGAGTCACTGTACACCGTGACTTCCTGCCCTATGTGTTTCTCAAGGGTGACAATAAGCGCCACTAATTCTGCTGTTTGTGCGGAAAAGTGAGACGGTAGTCTTGCACTTGCTACCACTTCAATTCTCCATTAGCTCTGTGCCTTATCACAGATGAACCTGAATGCCTTTCCCCATCAGTCTGATCAATTTTTGAAGACCCATCAATATAGAGAACCTCCCCTCCTGCTAGCTCATTCTACTTTACCCTTGGGATATCATCATAGAACTCCTCGTAGTTAAAGCAATCATGCACCTGGTCACCCTCTGCCACAGGCTCGGCTACAAACGTGACAGGGTTCACTATTTTACACCTGACTATTTTGATTGCTGTATTCGATATAACTACTTTGTATGCGGAAGCCCTCTGAGATGTCAATGTACCCTTAGGCTTCTCCAAAACGGCAAACAATGCATGCCCAACAAACAACGTCATAGAACACTCCATCACAATGCTTGTAGACATCTCAATGGCGAACACGGCTGCTGCCAGCGATTGTTCGCAAGGAAAGTGCCCTCTCATAACTGGATCTAAAATCTCACTATAATAGTCCAGAGGTTTGTACCTTAATGTAGTCCTCTGTGTAAGGACCGCTTTCATAACTGTCCCATTTGTTTGCGAAAACAAAAAGAACTCCTCAGAATAGTTGGGAATTCCTAAAACTGGAGCTGTACAAATTGCTTTCTTCAATTCCTCAAACCCTCCCTTAATTTACTCAGTCCATTCTAGTTTTTCCTTGTTCACGTGTGCTTTCTTCAGAGCCTGCAAAAGGGGTCTTGTGTATGAACTATAATCCCATGCTCTAACATAGTTGCACAATCCCAAAAATTGCTGCATTGGTTTTATTGTGTGCGGTTTTGCTGTTTTCATAATCGCCTCAGCCCTTTCTGGTGTAACTTTCTTCCCTTCGTGTGAGATTAACTGACCAATATACAACACTTCTTATTGACAATATTGCAACTTCTCCTTGTCCACTTTATATCCCTTGTCTGCTAGAATAATCATTAAGTGAATCGAATCTTACCTGCACTCGTCTTCTGTTGTGCTACAAATGTCATCTATGTATTGCAGCACGACACTTTGCAAATCCACATTGATTAAGTCCATCTGCAGGACCCTATTAAAGATTGATGGAGATTCATAGTACCCTTGGGGCAAACGAGTGCTCTTCAGCTTAGTCTGATGAAACATAAATGACGTAAGGTCTTGGGAGTCCCTATGCAAAGGGATTGAGAAAAAAGCATTGTTCAAGTCAATCACCATGAAATATCGTGCCTCTGTGTGGATATTACATAGTATTGTCACCGGATTCGGAACTAAAGGAATATGCCTCTACAATCTGGTTAATTGGTCTCATGTCCTGAATTAGTCTCCACTACCGCCCTTTTGATTTTTTCACAGGGTACACTGCGGTATTGCATGGTGACTCTGATGTCACTAAAATACCCTGTTCCATTAGTGCTGATATAAGGGGTCATTATGAGTTGGGCGGTAAGGGATTACCGGCACCGGTAAGGAGACCAGTGCCAGTATTCCCTTACCGCCCAATTCCGAGGTCCCTTAGCTGGAACCATAAGGAACATGTGGTCTGGCCACACATCCCTTACGGGTCCCGCTAAGGGACCAGGGCGCTAATAACGGGCTTGCTAGTTGCAAGCCCGTTATTAGCGCCCTCCCCATTCCCATTGAGTCCTATGGGGGCTCAAATGGGAATGTGGAATGGTTTGTTCAATGGGGACTTACCGGTCCCTCCAGGGTTGGAATGCACCGGTAAGTCCCCATTGAACAAGACCGGTGCCGGACCCGGTATTGGAGGCAGCAATGGCGCAAATAGCGCCATGGCTACCTCCAATCTCTGAATGAGGCCCATAGTCTTGAAAATACCCTCATCCGCCTCTCAAGACATTGGGTACTCCCTTGCTCGAGGTAAAATTGCTCCTGACTTCCTCTTATTCTTAACCTCACCTACCCCCTTCAATAGGCCTAGGTCATAGTTGCCTGTAGTCCATAAAGAGGTTGGCACTTCTTCCAAATCTTCATAAAAAATGTTGGGCACTGCCGAACTATCATCATTCAATGTGGGGTTTCCCTTCTCTTTATTCTGATCCAATATGTAATACTCATCTTGAATATTACTTCATCATCTGACGGGTCCTCTCTGAACATATCCTCGTCCATGACGTCAGTCAATCTATACCCTTCCCCAATGGCAATCACTGTTCTCCATGGCCTGCCCTTGGCATTGGTTCCTTCGAGCATGGCCAATTCCCCTCGCACTATGGCTGCAGTTAACCCCAGCGGAATAGTCTGTCCCCCCTCTTCGTCCATAGGTATCTGTGGCCTGAACAAAATCTCATCAGGTATTCTCATAATCTTTCCCACTAGGCTGGGTAGCCATGTTAACAAAATGCGTACCCCATAAAGAAAGACTTGTGGCTCTAATGGCATTCCTCACAGACAGAGCCATTTGCCCTGTAAATGCCAATTTAAATTCGCCCACGTTCAGATAATGTATCCCTGGAGTTGAATACACAATGCCTTCATCAGTGAAAGAAATTGTTATTCTAACTTTGTCATTAAATCTCGGCCCAGAATATTAACCAGTGTCTGCCGTGAATACAATAATGGAACAGACATGTCACACTCTCCTATACCCTGTGAGCTGTCCTATTGTGGAAACATACTTATCCCTGTACCTGTAAAAGGACTTCCTCCCACCTTAGTGACACCCTCTACTCTTGAGTGTCAATAACTGTCCTGTGTTTGCATTCTGCCGTATCTGCATGAGTGTGTGCTGTGACTGCCCCTGCAGTGGATTCAAAGGTGCTTGCTTTGGTTGCAATGCCTGTTGCATTTGTGGCACTTGTGCTTGATACACTGTTTGATCTTGGGCAAACCCATCCCTATTTTGTAAGCTATATGCTGGAGGATAAGCTGTCTCCCCTCTTGAGAATTGCCCATTCTGTACATACCCTTGGCTTCCACATTTTTGCGGAGATGTGCGCTGTTACTCCAAATGTCCAAAATATAGGATAAGCTCTTATCACTAGCCCCCCTTGATTTAATCCTCCTTGCACATTTTGATTATTATTCTGCACATTCTGAAATCTGCCTTTGTTATTTTGAAAGCACCCCTTCCTCAGTAGCCCATGTCTCTAACCTGTGGCGTAAACCCATTCCCTCCTTGGTCCATCTGGCGATGATTATTCGCCTGAGATGCACCCACTGCTTGCTCAGGCTGCATTCCCAGTCCCTCTCTGGTTGTCAAAACCGCCTCTTCTATGGCATACTTTGACAATTTCTTCTGAAGTAACTTGCCTTCCTCAAGTTTTCTAGCATCTTCCTTCTTATTATTCTTCTCTTGTAACAGCCAGCAGTGATGTGCTATAGTCAACTGTATCTCTGCCCATGGCTTTGCTTCCATTCCCACTAATGTCTTGAGCTGTCTCTGTACTTGTTCTGGCAATCCCTGACACAGAATGTGGTAAACTACTGCCACTGATTTCCCCCATGGCTCCCTAGTTTACAAAGTCCAGCGTTCCTGAATACTATGAACATAAGCAGGATCTTCGTCATCTTTCATCTTATGTGACATAATTGCAACCATATCTGACGTATCAGGATACTGTACCCTAGGCACCCTCCAGACATCTGCTCTATAATTATTAAATGGTGCTCCACCATGAGATGTATTCTATGCCGTGACACTTGAATAGCCTGCTTGTGTCCAAATGTCATCAGCCCTTTGCCCAAGAATGGCTGCTAAGAGACCCTTAATGTCCCCTTTTGCCAGAGTATTTCCTCCTGTCATCTTTTCTAGCTCATACATCCATTTCCCCACCCCAGTCTTTAAACTGGGGAGTTTGCACCTTAAATGATCCTTATCTATTTGTGGCCAGGGGATATACTGTGGTCTAGCCCCTCCTTTCACCAATAAAGGGAATTGGGTGAACCCAAATCCACAATCGGCTCCCATCGTCTGCCTATCCATAGTAGGGACAATGGTTCCTGATCGCTTTCTTCCTGGCAACGACCTCAGCCTGCTCATATATGGTGGCAACTCTCCCTTCTCCGTATGCAATCGTCCTTTAAGGTGCTCTGGATATGCTATAGGATCTGGGGTCCTATCATTAGGTTGCTCTTAATCAGACCATCTTACTTCCTTGTCTGTCTACAGACATCCCTCGGACTGCATGCACTTTCCTCCTCCTCTCTATGGAAGGTTTCTCTCTCTTCGTCTGACATATCTAGTCCCCAACTAGTATGGCTTTCGTCCCCATCACCCTTATTTAAAGTCAGCCTGTCCAAAGACACGGCTATATGCTCGAGACGGAACGTGTCTCTTTCCTTGCTTTGTGATTGGAGGACCAGGGACTGTTCTCCCTTCCCTCGGCTTCCCAATTTGCTGCTTTCCCTTAAGTCTTGATTGGCTCTAACGATCTTCTCCCCGATACTCCCTATGTCAAAATTCTCCACTAGGGTTATCCTAGATAGTCCTGCCATTGCTCCCTGCAACGGGAGGAACTTCTCTATATGGCCTCATGATATAACTGGACTCGGTTCCATTAACTCTTTCTGAATCTGATCAATGTTGCGTTCCCTTTGTCTCCTTTTTCACTCCATTTCTTTGTCTAATTCTCTTTTCTTTCTCCCTTCCTGTCTAAACCTTTCCTTATCCTGTCTTTTCTCTTCCTTTCTTTCATTCTCTCTGAGCACTTCTTCTTCCCTTTGTCTTTGCATTCTATTTTCTCTTCATTTCTGTGCTTCCTCCTCTTCTTGCGTCTTCTCTTGCCTGTCTCATTCTTCGATCGCTCTCTGCCTGTTATCATATTTCCTTTGCTCCTCCGCCCTTCATTCCTTCTTTTGCTACTCCTCTTGAAACATCTGTTCTCGTCTCTGCCTAGTCTTTCTTTTCTGTTCATCCTCTTTCAATCTTTTCTCTCGTTCCCTGTCTTTTCTCTCCTTTTCGTCTTGATCTTCCTTTTGCCTAACTTCCTCGATACTTTTACCATTGAATTTGAGCAATATCTGTCCACCCATCCATTTGTTCTGTAAAAGCGTTACCTCGTCAGCTTTATCCTTCTCTCCTTTCCATCTCTTAATCTCTCGTTCTATGTCTGTGGTTATATTCGGTCGTTCACTTTTTTCCTCCTTATCCTGTGAGAACTTAAAGATCTCCTCCTTTCTTTTAGTGCCTTCTGGACTATCGTTACTGCTATAGGCAGGCGGTTTGTATATTGGATCACTACATCCTGTCGCCGCCTTCAATTCCCTTAACAGATATAATTCTACATCTTATGTACTATCACCATTTACTTTGTGCGAGGTAAGGGGAGCAGAAGGCTCAGCACCTTCCTCCCTACACTGACTAAGCATTCAGTCCTCAAGAGGTAGAACTTCCTGTTCCTCCTGGTACATCTTCCAGAGCTCTAAAATAGCTAACCCCTCTTCCTATTTCTTCCCTGTGTATGCAGCATGCAAGTATGTGGTCATGTGCTGCAAAACCACCTTTGACATCGATCCCCCTTGTGGCAATGGCATGAACATTTTGTCGGTTGTGCCCTTTACCCACTCTGCACTATACTGTTTGATCTTTGGTACGTGTTTTGGCAGCCTCTTGCATAAGTGTATCAGTGGAGCAACATCCCCCATTGTGACAAGTCTTAATTGAATGTCAATGCTTACTGTTTAGTTACACAGAAACGTTTCAGAAAAACAACAAATGTGAGCGAGCTCCAACCTCGCCGCTCAAAGCCTCTACTTCTCGATCATCCCAACCTATCTTATTCAGTCAGCGCCGACAATGACTAAAAGATAGATAACACTTTTTTATCTCTTCTTTAACCACACAATTTGCTCTTGTCGCTCTTCGACACTTTCAATTACAAAAAAGCTATAATTGTTAATGGGTATTCAGTAGTGTAGAAGCGGGCATTTGAGTCTATATCCCTCACTTAAATGGTGTGTTATAGAAAAGGAATATCTTTTGGAGTTAAAAGCTTTGTAGAAAAAGACTCTCCATTCCTTAGGCAATATCAAAAAGAAAACCAGACAGGAATGTTAATAGGGCACAATGGGAGAAAACTATCATCCACATATTGGCAAACAATAAAGAAACAACAGCATAGGGGTTGTTTCTGAAAGACTTTGCTTGCTGGTTAGTGCCAGCCAGCTGCCAGGTATGAAAGTTAGATTGTTGAAGGTATGGTCTGTGAACACCATTGTGCGTCATGCGCATCTTTGCTAAGTGCCAATTCTGTGCTGCTGACAAATGCAGCAGTAGTTCTGTAAAGCGGTGGTGTTGTCTCAATAAATGCATTACAGCCCTTCTGGGAACAGCATGTCTGCACTATGATTTGGCAGAGTGGTGGCACTTAGCACTATATTAATACAACTAATGAGCGTATGCATTGTCCTGTTCAATTAGAAATATGACTGCGACCTTTTGAAGTGAAATTTTGATTAAGCTGAGGTTCAACCTTTTGACCTTCATGCTAAGAATGTATCTCTGCAAAAGGCACGTTAACCCACCAATCTTTCTCCTGTTGATTGGAAAAGAAGAACTATCCCTCAAACAGAGTTCTCTGCAGCATGTGCATTAAGTAGCTGGGTTATAGCTCCAAATTGCGGTTGCCAGTCATTTGGTCGAAAAAAATTGGTCGACCAGACAAATGGTCGAACCAATTTGATCGAAAACCAAATGGTCGAATTTTGTTTTTTTTTTATTTTAACCCTTTTTTTTTTTTTTTGGGGGGGGTCCCCCCCAACCCCCTTTTTTTCTCTAAAAACCCCTTTTTTTAACTAAACGAAAACCCAAAAAATAAATATATAAATAAAAAAAAAAATTCGACCATTTGGTTTTCGACCAAATTGCGTCGACCAAATTGCAGTCGACCAGTTTTTT
Source organism: Ambystoma mexicanum (assembly GCF_040938575.1). Lineage (NCBI taxonomy): Eukaryota > Metazoa > Chordata > Amphibia > Caudata > Ambystomatidae > Ambystoma > Ambystoma mexicanum. Next base: position 794,810,860 of record NC_090931.1, on the reverse strand, counting down.
TTCGACGAGTTGACTGGACACCCCAAATTGCCTGTTCTTCTTGAAGGACTGTTCGGCTACAGCAGTCTCACGGACATATATGGGGAGCCTGACATATTAATGGTTCCGTCCAACCATGCGGAACTTTAAAAAGCTACCCCATATGGAAATCTAGAGATATTTTAAGAAGCTTGTGTCTCTGAAAAGATGGTAATGATTAAGTGGAATCAGTTATTTTTGAGGCATGATTGAAGGAGAGGTCATGAAAGGTGACACATTCAGAGTATTCTAGCCAAACCCTCCCACACAAATGCAAGACTCAAACACTAATGGCATGTGTGAGAAACCAAAGGGTGTTTCACCTACTAGTCCCCATTGATCTCTCTCTCAGGTAGCCAGGGCATGGCCATCACCTTTAGATCCAGACCCTGGGAGTGGAGCAGTGAGGGAGGATCACCTGGGTGAGGGGTCTTCGGGGAGTGGGGTGGGGCAACCGTTGGTGAGATGCGGTATTCCCCACTTTCCCGTACTCATGTCCGATCCTATTTTAGAGGATTCTCCAATGTCCCAACCCCCCATACCACTTTCTGCACAATCACTGGCCCGACGAAGAGGGCGACTGAGAGTAAAGAGGCTAACCCTGACATACCTCATTGGACATGTCCCGCTAATCGGGTGAGGCAAAGTCAGGCACTTGACCATAATCACATACATCTGATACTCATTAGCTCTCCCCACACAGATTAAAGGCGGAACATAGAGACACACTCTGAGCAAGGTGGAACACGAGAAGGAGCAGTCCTTCCAGGGCTAAAACGATCCTAGTGGAGCAGGGCAACCGATCGAGGGACTAGAACAAAGGGTAGAGAAACCCTAAAGTTCCCTGCAAGAGGTTGTTGCCTTTGGGAAGCCTTGAAGAAGATGCAGATAAAGCCAAATCGCAGACAAGAATAAACCTGCATTTTGTTGAAAGGACGTCAGCAAACCTCCCCGGTGACTGTCAGACTTAGAATTAACTTTGGGCCTCATTACAACCCTGGCGGAAGACCATGGTGCTATTAGCACTATGGTCCATGCCGGTAAGTTACCGACTCCGCCATGGAGAAAGGGGGAATTACCACCCCATTACAAGGTTGGCGGGGCAGTAATTCCCCCTTCCTCCATGGCCCTTCCCCATTCCCATTTTTGCCTCATAGGGCTCAATGGGAATGGGGAAGGCGCTAAGTACGGTGCCGCAAATTAAGGCGCCGTAATTAGCACCAAGGTCCCTTTGCGGGTCCCTACTTTAACGGCTGGTCTACACCAGCCGTTAAGGTCGGGTCCCGCAAAGGGACCTCGTAATTAGGCGCTAATAGGTTAACGGCGCCGCAGCCTTTTACGGCGCTGTTAACCCATTAGCGCCTGGGTCGTAATGAGGCCCTTTGACTCGTGAATCAAAGCCGCAGAGACAAGAAAGGAAGGAACGCACACAACCGGTGAGTTAGTGAAAGACATGAAAGGCCTGTTTGTGTCAAGGAAAGATTGAAGCTGCAACATTTTATCTCACAAGTGAAGGTTGCGCACATTGTAATTGTAATTGTAATGGGTTATTTATAACGTGCTTAATACACAGAGGTTTCTAAGCGTGGACCCGGATATCGAACCTGTGTTGCTCTGTCTCGTCTTGCTTCTAAGACGAGCACGTTGCCCCTGAGCTTTCCTGCCGAGACTACACATGCTGATGAGATGTGTAAGAAAGCTAACCAGCAATGAACTTTCAAGTGGCTGATAACTTTGAAGCCAGTGATACAGAGTAGCGGAGTGGTCCAGCGAAAGGAAGTATGCCACTCGAAAGTCTCTGCAAAATGTGAAATGGTTTGTTATAAAGTGGCAAAGTGAACGAACTCTGAAATACGTAATGATCAAAATTAACCCTGGCAAAAGGGGAAGTGAAAAGGTGAATGCTTGAAGAGAAAGATTTCTTTGAACTTTTGTGCTTATGATACTGAAATACCAAGATCAAGAGACACTGCAGCAATTAACATAGGAGTGTGATCTGAAGAGAAAGTCGAGGGTGGTCCTGCAGATGTCTATAGTAAAAGCCTTGCACATTCGAAAGTCTTCCACACCAGTAAAAGGTCTGAGCCCGACTGAGGGAGACCAGAAGTGTGATAAGTTAGCGGAGGGGAACCCCTAACAAATGTGAAAGAAACTTGGGGAGGGGAACCCCTGCAAGTGATGTGATTGAGAGGTCCGAGCCCAGCTGTGGGAGACCTATGTGAACTGTTAAAGCTTTGGGATGTCTGAGCTAGATGGAGGGAGACCTTTGTGAACTTTTTTGGTCCAACTGTGAAAGAAAGAACTTTTGGAACGCTGGAATAAGTGACGTTAATGTGGAAGGCCAGGCGGGCCTTGATCCACGTTTTGAATTGCATTTGTTTTGAGAATCTGAGCCAGAGTGTGTCATCCTGTCTACGGGGGCTGCCTTACTCTGTGCTGTCCAAAGTGGGGAGGAGAACTGACTCAGTCACTTCGATCCTTTATGTTATAACACTGATTTTCCTTTGCATACATATTCCCCTGTACACACATTTTGCAAAAGGGATAGGGCAAGCATTAGGTTTTGTAAGTATAGGCCATTTTGATTTGTCAGAGACTGACTAGGAGTGTGTTTTCTTTATTATTTGATGGTAGAAACTACTCCCACCATAGCTATAGAGCAAAGAAGGAGTTTTTTCAAACCCCAGAAAATTGAATAAAGGTTTTGAAACTTGTACATCTTGTGCCAGTGTCATACTTGTGATACCATGCCTCCCTTACATATGGCAGTATGCATTTCTCTTGCTCTGGAGACTAAACAGAGAATCTCAGAAAGCCTACAAAGTCAATCCTTGTACTCTCTGCTGAAACTGAGAATATCTACACCCTTAAACAGCACAGGCACTCAGAAATACTCTCTCTGAGGGCCGATCCATGTAAATGGGTGCAGAAATCCTGCAAGGGCCGTGCACGAGAAGGACACTGCGTGAGCCTGCCCGCAGAGAGAAAAATGCACGTCACGCGTATTCATGGAAGTGACAGCACAAAGTAACTGTATTCTTAAGTCATGCCCGCAATGCCCCCAACATGCCTACACTCAAAGCATGAACAGCCAGAAGAGCTACCTTTACGCGCTCCCCCAAGTGCGAATGCACGCACCCTTCAAACAGTGCATGGGGTCCCCGTGAGCTTGCTTGTGACTCAGGGACCCTGCGCGGGGCCCCCCTCCTCTGTATCCGACACCCCGACAACATGCGTATAAGAGTTGGCAATAACTCGGGAAATCTGTGTGCTAACCCACGTAAAACGCTCCTGCACCCCGCTACACTGCTTACGTGCACCCCTAAATTACATTAGAACCCTGATTGAGTATACGCACCCCGAAATCGGACATGCAACTCCATCTGCGCACTGACAATCCTACACGAAAGTGTACTTACGCCTGCCTTTGGGTGGCGGATCGTATGTAGACTTGCGTGGCCATTTCCGAGACGTTGCGCAATCAAATCCATGAATATGTCTCGTGCCGCACAATAGTGGGCGTGCAAGTTCTTGCCCATTTTTAGTGTTCCGCCCCCTTCTCAGCCCTCTGCGCAGGGCACGCGCATGCTCTGCTCGGAGTCTTGTGCAAGGCCCTTGATGGCTCACACAGACGTGCCAAGCCAGCGCGAAATCCACGCAAGTCCAGAGAAAGAACTGTGCATTTGGTTGCATGAATAAACAAAGGCGGATATGCGCGCAGTTGCGCACGCAAGTGCCCTGTTATCTGTGCAGATAATTCCATGAAACGGGCCCTCTCCCTCTATTTCTCCCCTTCTCTGTCTCTCGCCCTCGCTAGCACAGCAGCTATATACACATCTTTGGTTTAATGCAACTTGCACACAGAGAAATGTACGTATTTTTTAATTATGCTCCTTTACTTCTGAAACAAGAAAGCACAGCCAGAAATGCCCAAACATATGCACTGTTAACCTATGAACTGCTATAATGCCTTAACATTAGAACATCTATGTAAAAGTGCTGATTTCATTTTTGTTATTGAAATTGCATTAAGTGAATACAGAGTGAAACGAACATGCATGGGCAGCCTGCACACAAAACAAACTTGTGCAACTTAATTGGAAAAGACATGCAAGTGCAGATAGAAATGAAAAGTATCATTTGTAAATGATGCTGTCATCAGTAAACTGCCTTCAAAATGTATAGGGGTGCAGCAGCACCTCTAGCACCCCTACTTCCAGTGCCACCGGCCTGACCTTTCGGTAGTTCAGTCCCCTACCGGCAAAGAAATGGCAGAATCACTGACACTGGTACTACCGGTGCCGGTCATTCTGGCAATCCCATGCCATGGCGTTCGCCCGTAATATCCTCGTAATACTGAGATATCATGCGGTGGGGATAGTATGGGCAGTTTTCCCAGTATCCCCCCAGAATTACCGCCGGGCCACCAGAAAACCTGTAGTGCGCCCTATACTCTCATATGCCTAGGAACAGGCCTATATGTTCAGGAGAAGGTACATATGCACTAGTGCACCCATGTGTGTCCAGTTACTCTCAGCATATGCTTGGAACAGCTTCATGGATCAGAAACCCCTCTCTACAGGGTGGGCAGTCACTTCTACCCGGTGTTCTTATGTGACCTGCTTCAGCCTCAGGTGCCCAGGTGGTCTATACGTTCCACTAACAGCCACGTGAAATAAGGCGCAGCCTGATTTGTTGGTACAGTGTTTTGACTTGGGTTTGAATGCCTGTCTCGTGTCCTGCTGGCCATCCAGGAATGCTGGTGGAATGTTGCCGCGTGTGAGGGAGGGACAGCTCAGCAGATTGCTGGGTGAATGGGGGTTCTGGGAGTTTAGGTTTGGCCTGAGCTAGGCGGGAATGAGGATGGTCGCTGGGTGGCCTCAATGCATAGAGTTTAAGATTAACTAGAACATGTTCATAGTGTACAATCCAGTAACCTGGAGATTTCCTACAAGAGGCTCAACCAGTCTGTGACTGGGGAACCATCACACCTCTGTGTAGTTACAACATACAGGGTCTGATTTACAAAAGCGTTTTACAATGGCACAAACCCATTGAAAAACGCTTTGTCAATCAGGCCTGCGCCCTTTCAATGCTCAACTGTAGCCATACAATCCTGTACCACGTGTAGATTTGTGCGCGTAATAAGTGCAAAGACATGGCAAGCACAATCTCGGATATGCCAAGTTACTGCTGGGTGAAGCCTCAAGTGCCCAGACACTGCCACTTTCTCTGTTACACACGCCGTCTCACACAGACTGTTTCTCGTGCACACTCTCTTCTCTCAGAGACAGTGCAGTCCCTCTTGTACACCCCCTCATCTCTCAGGTTCACGCCTCTACCTCCAGCGTTACCATTTCTGTCATGTTGTGCACCACCTGTTCCAAATTCCAGCCATGATCAGACTTGTGTACACATGTCAATTCCTACTGCAGTGGAGCTTTGCACCGCGTTGCGGTGACAGATTGAAAATGGCACTTAGCTCTAAAGTGTACACATGCCATTGGTATCAGGGTTGTCCAGTGTGCATCGCACGCGCTCCTCCAAGCAATTATCAGACTTGCGTACACATGTCAATTCCTACTGCAGTTGAGCTTTGCACCGCTTTGCAGTGACAGATTGCAAATGGCTCTTAGCCCTGAAGTGTACACATGCCATTGGTATCAGGGTTGTCCAGTGTGCATCGCGCGTGCTCCTCCAAGCAATTATCAGACTTGCATACACATGTCAAGTCCTACTGCAGTTGAGCTTTGCATCCCGTTGCGTGACAGATTGTAAATATCACTTAGCCCTGAAGTGTACACATGCCATTGGTATCAGGGTTGTCCAGTGTGCATCGCACGCGCTCCTCCAAGCAATTATCAGACTTGCGTACACATGTCAATTCCTACTGCAGTTGAGCTTTGCACCGCTTTGCAGTGACAGATTGCAAATGGCTCTTAGCCCTGAAGTGTACACATGCCATTGGTATCAGGGTTGTCCAGTGTGCATCGCGCGTGCTCCTCCAAGCAATTATCAGACTTGCATACACATGTCAAGTCCTACTGCAGTTGAGCTTTGCATCCCGTTGCGTGACAGATTGTAAATATCACTTAGCCCTGAAGTGTACACATGCCATTGGTATCAGGGTTGTCCAGTGTGCATCGCACGCGCTCCTCCAAGCAATTATCAGACTTGCGGACACATGTCAATTCCTACTGCAGTTGAGCTTTGCACCGCGGTGCAGTGACAGATTGCAAATGGCTCTTAGCCCTGAAGTGTACACATGCCATTGGTATCAGGGTTGTCCAGTGTGCATCGCACGCGCTCCTCCAAGCAATTATCAGACTTGCGTACACATGTCAATTCCTACTGCAGTTGAGCTTTGCACCGCGTTGCAGTGACAGATTGCAAATGGCTCTTAGCCCTGAAGTGTACACATGCCATTGGTATCAGGGTTGTCCAGTGTGCATCGCACGCGCTCCTCCAAGCAATTATCAGACTTGCGTACACATGTCAATTCCTACTGCAGTTGAGCTTTGCATCCCGTTGCGTGACAGATTGTAAATATCACTTAGCCCTGAAGTGTACACATGCCATTGGTATCAGGGTTGTCCAGTGTGCATCGCACGCGCTCCTCCAAGCAATTATCAGACTTGCGGACACATGTCAATTCCTACTGCAGTTGAGCTTTGCACCGCGTTGCAGTGACAGATTGCAAATGGCTCTTAGCCCTGAAGTGTACACATGCCATTGGTATCAGGGTTGTCCAGTGTGCATCGCACGCACTCCTCCAAGCAATTATCAGACTTGCGTACACATGTCAAGTCCTACTGCAGTTGAGCTTTGCATCCCGTTGCGTGACAGATTGTAAATATCACTTAGCCCTGAAGTGTACACATGCCATTGGTATCAGGGTTGTCCAGTGTGCATCGCACGCGCTCCTCCAAGCAATTATCAGACTTGCGTACACATGTCAATTCCTACTGCAGTTGAGCTTTGCACTGCGTTGCGGTGACAGATTGCAAATGGCACTTAGCCCTGAAGTGTACACATGCCATTGGTATCAGGGTTGTCCAGTGTGCATCGCACGCGCTCCTCCAAGCAACGATCAGACTTGCGTACACATGTCAAGTCCTACTGCAGTTGAGCTTTGCATCCCGTTGCGGTGACAGATTGCAAATGGCTCTTAGCCCTGAAATGTACACATGCCATTGGAATCAGGGTTGTCCAGTGTGCATCGCGCGTGCTCCTCCAAGCAATTATCAGACTTGCATACACATGTCAAGTCCTACTGCAGTTGAGCTTTGCATCCCGTTGCGTGACAGATTGTAAATATCACTTAGCCCTGAAGTGTACACATGCCATTGGTATCAGGGTTGTCCAGTGTGCATCGCACGCGCTCCTCCAAGCAATTATCAGACTTGCGTACACATGTCAATTCCTACTGCAGTTGAGCTTTGCACCGCTTTGCAGTGACAGATTGCAAATGGCTCTTAGCCCTGAAGTGTACACATGCCATTGGTATCAGGGTTGTCCAGTGTGCATCGCGCGTGCTCCTCCAAGCAATTATCAGACTTGCATACACATGTCAAGTCCTACTGCAGTTGAGCTTTGCATCCCGTTGCGTGACAGATTGTAAATATCACTTAGCCCTGAAGTGTACACATGCCATTGGTATCAGGGTTGTCCAGTGTGCATCGCACGCGCTCCTCCAAGCAATTATCAGACTTGCGGACACATGTCAATTCCTACTGCAGTTGAGCTTTGCACCGCGTTGCAGTGACAGATTGCAAATGGCTCTTAGCCCTGAAGTGTACACATGCCATTGGTATCAGGGTTGTCCAGTGTGCATCGCACGCGCTCCTCCAAGCAATTATCAGACTTGCGTACACATGTCAATTCCTACTGCAGTGAGCTTTGCACCGCGTTGCAGTGACAGATTGCAAATGGCTCTTAGCCCTGAAGTGTACACATGCCATTGGTATCAGGGTTGTCCAGTGTGCATCGCACGCGCTCCTCCAAGCAATTATCAGACTTGCGTACACATGTCAATTCCTACTGCAGTTGAGCTTTGCATCCCGTTGCGTGACAGATTGTAAATATCACTTAGCCCTGAAGTGTACACATGCCATTGGTATCAGGGTTGTCCAGTGTGCATCGCACGCGCTCCTCCAAGCAATTATCAGACTTGCGGACACATGTCAATTCCTACTGCAGTTGAGCTTTGCACCGCGTTGCAGTGACAGATTGCAAATGGCTCTTAGCCCTGAAGTGTACACATGCCATTGGTATCAGGGTTGTCCAGTGTGCATCGCACGCGCTCCTCGAAGCAATTATCAGACTTGCGTACACATGTCAAGTCCTACTGCAGTTGAGCTTTGCATCCCGTTGCGTGACAGATTGTAAATATCACTTAGCCCTGAAGTGTACACATGCCATTGGGATCAGGGTTGTCCAGTGTGCATCGCACGCGCTCCTCCAAGCAATTATCAGACTTGCGTACACATGTCAATTCCTACTGCAGTTGAGCTTTGCACTGCGTTGCGGTGACAGATTGCAAATGGCACTTAGCCCTGAAGTGTACACATGCCATTGGTATCAGGGTTGTCCAGTGTGCATCGCACGCGCTCCTCCAAGCAACGATCAGACTTGCGTACACATGTCAAGTCCTACTGCAGTTGAGCTTTGCACTGCGTTGCGGTGACAGATTGCAAATGGCACTTAGCCCTGAAGTGTACACATGCCATTGGTATCAGGGTTGTCCAGTGTGCATCGCACGCGCTCCTCCAAGCAACGATCAGACTTGCGTACACATGTCAAGTCCTACTGCAGTTGAGCTTTGCATCCCGTTGCGGTGACAGATTGCAAATGGCTCTTAGCCCTGAAGTGTACACATGCCATTGGTATCAGGGTTGTCCAGTGTGCATCGCACGCGCGCCTTCAAGCAATTATCAGACTTGCGTACACATGTCAAGTCCTACTGCAGTTGAGCTTTGCATCCCGTTGCGGTGACAGATTGCAAATGGCTCTTAGCCCTGAAGTGTACACATGCCATTGGTATCAGGGTTGTCCAGTGTGCATCGCACGCGCGCCTTCAAGCAATTATCAGACTTACATACACATGTCAAGTCCTACTGCAGTTGAGCTTTGCATCCCGTTGCGGTGACAGATTGCAAATGGCACTTAGCCCTGAAGTGTACACATGCCATTGGTATCAGGGTTGTCCAGTGTGCATCGCACGCGCTCCTCCAAGCAATTATCAGACTTACATACACATGTCAAGTCCTACTGCAGTTGAGCTTTGCACCGCTTTGCAGTGACAGATTGCAAATGGCTCTTAGCCCTGAAGTGTACACATGCCATTGGTATCAGGGTTGTCCAGTGTGCATCGCGCGTGCTCCTCCAAGCAATTATCAGACTTGCATACACATGTCAAGTCCTACTGCAGTTGAGCTTTGCATCCCGTTGCGTGACAGATTGTAAATATCACTTAGCCCTGAAGTGTACACATGCCATTGGTATCAGGGTTGTCCAGTGTGCATCGCACGCGCTCCTCCAAGCAATTATCAGACTTGCGGACACATGTCAATTCCTACTGCAGTTGAGCTTTGCACCGCGTTGCAGTGACAGATTGCAAATGGCTCTTAGCCCTGAAGTGTACACATGCCATTGGTATCAGGGTTGTCCAGTGTGCATCGCACGCGCTCCTCCAAGCAATTATCAGACTTGCGTACACATGTCAATTCCTACTGCAGTTGAGCTTTGCACCGCGTTGCAGTGACAGATTGCAAATGGCTCTTAGCCCTGAAGTGTACACATGCCATTGGTATCAGGGTTGTCCAGTGTGCATCGCACGCGCTCCTCCAAGCAATTATCAGACTTGCGTACACATGTCAATTCCTACTGCAGTTGAGCTTTGCATCCCGTTGCGTGACAGATTGTAAATATCACTTAGCCCTGAAGTGTACACATGCCATTGGTATCAGGGTTGTCCAGTGTGCATCGCACGCGCTCCTCCAAGCAATTATCAGACTTGCGGACACATGTCAATTCCTACTGCAGTTGAGCTTTGCACCGCGTTGCAGTGACAGATTGCAAATGGCTCTTAGCCCTGAAGTGTACACATGCCATTGGTATCAGGGTTGTCCAGTGTGCATCGCACGCGCTCCTCGAAGCAATTATCAGACTTGCGTACACATGTCAAGTCCTACTGCAGTTGAGCTTTGCATCCCGTTGCGTGACAGATTGTAAATATCACTTAGCCCTGAAGTGTACACATGCCATTGGTATCAGGGTTGTCCAGTGTGCATCGCACGTGCTCCTCCAAGCAATTATCAGACTTGCGTACACATGTCAATTCCTACTGCAGTTGAGCTTTGCACTGCGTTGCGGTGACAGATTGCAAATGGCACTTAGCCCTGAAGTGTACACATGCCATTGGTATCAGGGTTGTCCAGTGTGCATCGCACGCGCTCCTCCAAGCAACGATCAGACTTGCGTACACATGTCAAGTCCTACTGCAGTTGAGCTTTGCATCCCGTTGCGGTGACAGATTGCAAATGGCACTTAGCCCTGAAGTGTACACATGCCATTGGTATCAGGGTTGTCCAGTGTGCATCGCACGCGCTCCTCCAAGCAACGATCAGACTTGCGTACACATGTCAATTCCTACTGCAGTTGAGCTTTGCACTGCGTTGCGGTGACAGATTGCAAATGGCACTTAGCCCTGAAGTGTACACATGCCATTGGTATCAGGGTTGTCCAGTGTGCATCGCACGCGCTCCTCCAAGCAACGATCAGACTTGCGTACACATGTCAAGTCCTACTGCAGTTGAGCTTTGCATCCCGTTGCGGTGACAGATTGCAAATGGCACTTAGCCCTGAAGTGTACACATGCCATTGGTATCAGGGTTGTCCAGTGTGCATCGCACGCGCTCCTCCAAGCAACGATCAGACTTGCGTACACATGTCAATTCCTACTGCAGTTGAGCTTTGCACCGCGTTGCAGTGACAGATTGCAAATGGCTCTTAGCCCTGAAGTGTACACATGCCATTGGTATCAGGGTTGTCCAGTGTGCATCGCACGCGCTCCTCCAAGCAACGATCAGACTTGCGTACACATGTCAAGTCCTACTGCAGTTGAGCTTTGCATCCCGTTGCGGTGACAGATTGCAAATGGCACTTAGCCCTGAAGTGTACACATGCCATTGGAATCAGGGTTGTCCAGTGTGCATCGCACGCGCTCCTCCAAGCAATTATCAGACTTGCGGACACATGTCAATTCCTACTGCAGTTGAGCTTTGCACCGCGTTGCAGTGACAGATTGCAAATGGCTCTTAGCCCTGAAGTGTACACATGCCATTGGTATCAGGGTTGTCCAGTGTGCATCGCACGCGCTCCTCGAAGCAATTATCAGACTTGCGTACACATGTCAAGTCCTACTGCAGTTGAGCTTTGCATCCCGTTGCGTGACAGATTGTAAATATCACTTAGCCCTGAAGTGTACACATGCCATTGGTATCAGGGTTGTCCAGTGTGCATCGCACGTGCTCCTCCAAGCAATTATCAGACTTGCGTACACATGTCAATTCCTACTGCAGTTGAGCTTTGCACTGCGTTGCGGTGACAGATTGCAAATGGCACTTAGCCCTGAAGTGTACACATGCCATTGGTATCAGGGTTGTCCAGTGTGCATCGCACGCGCTCCTCCAAGCAACGATCAGACTTGCGTACACATGTCAAGTCCTACTGCAGTTGAGCTTTGCATCCCGTTGCGGTGACAGATTGCAAATGGCACTTAGCCCTGAAGTGTACACATGCCATTGGTATCAGGGTTGTCCAGTGTGCATCGCACGCGCTCCTCCAAGCAACGATCAGACTTGCGTACACATGTCAATTCCTACTGCAGTTGAGCTTTGCACTGCGTTGCGGTGACAGATTGCAAATGGCACTTAGCCCTGAAGTGTACACATGCCATTGGTATCAGGGTTGTCCAGTGTGCATCGCACGCGCTCCTCCAAGCAACGATCAGACTTGCGTACACATGTCAAGTCCTACTGCAGTTGAGCTTTGCATCCCGTTGCGGTGACAGATTGCAAATGGCACTTAGCCCTGAAGTGTACACATGCCATTGGTATCAGGGTTGTCCAGTGTGCATCGCACGCGCTCCTCCAAGCAACGATCAGACTTGCGTACACATGTCAATTCCTACTGCAGTTGAGCTTTGCACCGCGTTGCAGTGACAGATTGCAAATGGCTCTTAGCCCTGAAGTGTACACATGCCATTGGTATCAGGGTTGTCCAGTGTGCATCGCACGCGCTCCTCCAAGCAACGATCAGACTTGCGTACACATGTCAAGTCCTACTGCAGTTGAGCTTTGCATCCCGTTGCGGTGACAGATTGCAAATGGCACTTAGCCCTGAAGTGTACACATGCCATTGGAATCAGGGTTGTCCAGTGTGCATCGCACGCGCTCCTCCAAGCAACGATCAGACTTGCGTACACATGTCAAGTCCTACTGCAGTTGAGCTTTGCATCCCGTTGCAGTGACAGATTGCAAATGGCTCTTAGCCCTGAAATGTACACATGCCATTGGAATCAGGGTTGTCCAGTGTGCATCGCACGCGCTCCTCCAAGCAATTATCAGACTTGCATACACATGTCAAGTCCTACTGCAGTTGAGCTTTGCACCGCTTTCCAGTGACAGATTGTAAATGGCTCTTAGCCCTGAAGTGTACACATGCCATTGGTATCAGGGTTGTCCAGTGTGCATCGCACGCGCTCCTCCAAGCAACGATCAGACTTGCGTACACATGTCAAGTCCTACTGCAGTTGAGCTTTGCATCCCGTTGCAGTGACAGATTGCAAATGGCTCTTAGCCCTGAAATGTACACATGCCATTGGAATCAGGGTTGTCCAGTGTGCATCGCACGCGCTCCTCCAAGCAATTATCAGACTTGCATACACATGTCAAGTCCTACTGCAGTTGAGCTTTGCACCGCGTTGCAGTGACAGATTGCAAATGGCTCTTAGCCCTGAAGTGTACACATGCCATTGGAATCAGGGTTGTCCAGTGTGCATCGCACGCGCGCCTTCAAGCATGTGACAGACACATCTTTCTTGCCCTAGCTTAGGTGAAGCCTGCACTAATTAACTATTGAGCAAAAATCAATATTTGAGGGCACATAGGCTGGTGAGTTGTTTTGTGCATGCCTCTTCTTTGATACATGTATTTAAATACTCTCATGCTTTTGATGATTGTCCACCTGGGACCCGGTCATTGGCTCGGGTAATGTAAGAAACATTACACTGTACAGCCACAGTTTGCCAAGAGCCCTGTTTAGCCACAGGGTGATGTCACAATGCACAACCCTTTACCGTGATTACATGCAGGCTTTTCAAAATGCAACACATGCTATTATGAAAGTTGCAGAATTCTGCAAATTTGAGGAAAGCAATCATCGTTTCTGTCGATTGAGTCTGAGGCAATCTTCCATTGCCTTAAAAACGTCCCTTAAAAGTGTCCATCAGCAACTCACGTTCTGCTAATCCAGCCGCAACATTGCCATTCCCACTTGCCCTAGGCCCAGAAGGCAAGTGCGGGGCGCGCTTACAGCCTGTGCTGTGCTGTGAAAAGGGCAAGAGGTGCAACAAAGCGCAGGGCAGACAGTTTGGCGTAGGCTAATCTGTGCAATAATGAGGTCGCTACAGGGCCAGGTGACTATGGGATAGCAAGCAGCAGTGGATTGAGGCTGGATTGTGTATTGTACAGCTGAATGGATTGACACCTACAGCACTGTGTAGCGGCCCCTTTTCAAAAGGAAGTCTTTCATTTCACGGACTCAAATTCAAAACATTGGCAAAGTTAACAGGTTGGGATTTTATGCAGGCATGGGAAAAACATTTTCCAGGTACTGCCATAATGGTACTATCTAGCCATAAGAGACCAGCAGCTGGCAAAAGATGTTAGCACCTCAGTATATTATGACAGCGCCTGGCAAATGCCTATCTAGTGCCTATAAAAGAGGCAAAACAATTGACTTTGCCAATGCTTGTTAGTACGAGAAATTCAGTGCAAGGAATAGATGCAAAGACACATATACTGATCATAAATAAAGTGCAAACACTACCCAAAGCATGTGTCCCCCCTCACATCCCTTCTCTCTGCTAGCTGCACTCCCCATGCCAACAGTTGTGATATGTAAGCAGCAAAGAACCCACCTAATTACAAAAACTTAAAAACTTAAAAACAATGTGAATAATACCCTCCGTTGTTTATGTCATTATTGTGCTACTTTTTAAACTTGTGCGTCCAGAGCTCTCAAAGGTCAAGTGGTCATGCTGAGAAGGCCATCCAGTCCTGCTTTTCTCCTTTGGATTCTGGGACTTGAGGGTTTTTCTTGCCCTTTTGACATTTAAGGAAATCACAAGTCCCAGAACTCCAAGCAGAAGCAGGACTTGATGGCCTCACGCATGTCCATGGCATACCTGACAGCTCTATGATTCCTGACTCTCTGCCACATCAGGAGGGTTAACATTGCCGTCCAAGTGCAAACGTTCATCAGTGATCTCAAATGTGCTTCAAGTATGCATTTTGATTTACCTTTGTCTGCAAACAAATGGTTTGGATGGTATACTGGGATTATCCCCTAGCCGCCCCAATCCTGTAGCCCTCATTCCAGTCTCTAAAACAGTTCAAACTGCAAATAAAAGGAGGCGCTGTAAATATTTCAGGAAAGGTTATGGGAAATGCAGGCATATGACGTGTGTTATGTCCTGTCGTGTGGAGTGTTATACTTGTGAGTGAAGGAAGGGAGATGTGTTATGTCCTGTCTTGTGTGTGCCAGGACTGTGTGATGTCCTAGATGGAATGTGCTGTTAGTGTTGGAATGTTGTTGTGTGAATGAGTGTTCCACCCATGGCAGCTGGAGCCATGTAGCCTGGGTGGTGGGAGCCAGTGGTCTTCCCTTTCAGCTCCTGTCCTGTTCATGACCTCTGATGACTTAACATGAAGAAACTGAATACATGAACGTGTTTAAGCGATAGCTGCTGCCTCGGGAATCCTGCAAAAAAAACACATTTGCATTAAACTATGAAATTATGCAGGACATAGTATTTACCTTTTGAAAGCTGGCACTGTGCAAATGCCCCAGCTGGCTGGCACAGTAACAACCTGTGGTTACAAGTCCATATATTACTAAAATAAATGTTATAGCTTTTTTACCCATCATCCACAAAAAGGTTTGGACCAATAATTACCAAAGATATTCCATGTAATGAAGGTCATGCATGGATAAGACATTTGATGCAGCTCATTTATTGAGATATAAAGTGACCTAATGAATAAAAGGTTAGATGAAAAGAATGCATTTACTCAAGAAATGTGATGGTGTGCAATGAGCACAATCAATTTACAGCTAATAGGGGCCAATCCCAATCCAGAACATGTTATCGTACACGGATGACATGTCTGGATCAGTACACTGAAAATGGGGATTTTGCCTGCAATAATAGTTAAATTAAATCACATTACTTTAAAGCTCTCATATTGTCCCATTTCCGGAGTGACTAATCTGAGAAAGATAAAAATCAATGTTTGTTTTTAGCAGGACTTCAGTGCAAGGGGCTGAAGGCACATTTGTTTAAGACATTTATATTACACTAATAGGGTGCTTTACAGTGGTAAGTAAGTCGTTGGGCCCCATTCCAAGTGTGGCGGTCTGGAAACAAGGGTTCCCGTAAGCTCACCAGCACCCTTGTTTCCAGATCGCCACACTACGAGTCTGCCTGCAGACTTGTAATGTCCCGGTGGCACCGGGAAGTCAGGCCGCGGATTCAGTGTTTCCGTGTCAGTGGCAAACCGGCGAGTTACCGCCAACCTCGGAATGAGGCGCATTAACTCCCAGCAGACAGCTTAGAAATATTGCCAGCAGGCTAAAGTTTAATAAAGAGATCCCAGGAGGATGTGTTTCAGGTGAGGAGGGGCAGGCACTGGGTGGAAAGGGCATAGGAATTAGTATGGCCATGGACAGTCAAAGAATGGGTAATAACACTGAACAACATCTTCATGCTGTATGTCCCTCCTCACATGCCATCTGCCCCTAGCTGAGGTCCAAGGCTATAGTTTCAGTTTATAGGTAGCGTTGAAGTGCCACCTAACAGCCAAAAGAAAAAATAAACTGCAACTGGAAAGAGGACTGTTGAGTGTTTTTCTGTCACGGTTTTATAACACGGCACAGGGACTCCTTCCCCTGACAATGAATGGTGCCCACAATAAAAACGCTTTTCATCTTTAATAAACCACAGGTTCTTTTATTTGAGTAGGCCTCCAACCCGTCTCGCACCCAACGTTCACAAACACCCAGTGTCACAATGGACCAGGAACCAGGCCGGAGTGTATGAATAAGATATATATTAATTTATGGTTTAATGAAAAAGGAAAATCAAACAATTTTACAACAGCCACCAATGTAGTGGCAACACAAATGCAATGATTCCTACAGAACAATTGGTTCAGAATCCTAACACAGTTCACAAGGTTCTTTAATGGCAAAAAAGGAAAAACCGTTTTGAATCAAGTGATAGCACAAGTTTTGGCACTCCCCCCTGCAACACTCACCCCCAAACATCAGCTAACGTAATTCCTTTGAATGGAAGGCAGTGGCAAGGAGTAGGAACAGAGAGAGAAAAATCGGATTTGAAATAAAGCCCACCACCCCGAGTCAGAAAAGAAAATGAAAACCCGAGGAAATAGGGAAGTTTAAAGACTACAAACTGGCACACCAGAAAAATGTGAAAATTAGGTAGGTAAATCGATTTCTGGGGAGAAAGCAAATGCGAAAGTAAAAAATACAAACAGCAAATGGAAATTCGTTTTACACAGGATTTACAATGAGAGATCGCTAAGGAAAGGGGCTTACTTTCAAAATCAGAAATCGTTTTTCAAGGACAAGGACAGAGGCACATAACAGATAGGATTCTAGAAAACAGAGATTGCTCTCAATGGGACTACGGTTTGGGGTTTTCAATAGGACAGAGCAAATTAGGAGTTTGTGGGGTAATGCACACAATACACGGGCAAATTCGGTTTTCAGTTACACAGAAACTAATTCTGTTGAGGCTATACTTTAATGACTATAGTTATTAAAGAAAGACACAAGGCACAGGGAGGTTGATTTGTAGTTTTAACCAACTCGTACCATGAATTTCAATGGGGAATCAATTGATTTACTTCAAAATAATGCTAAGGATGTATACAGACAACTGAGAGATTTATCAAAGGAATATGCTAACATACACAGGCTAATGCCGATTCCACAATGGGAAGGTGAATGAATTATACTGGCAATTTGGGACTTTCAATGGTTAAATGTGAATTTTCTGCTACTTACAAAGTAAGCCTTGGTTTGGGATTCTGGAAAGCCAGCTGGATCTCATGACTCTCTGGACAGCTACACAAGGGGTCTGGTCTCTGCACTCTCCTGGATGGGATTCTGGACAGCCAGCTGGATCTCAGGACTCTCTGGACAGCTCAGCAAGGGGTCTGGTCTCTGCACCCTTGTGGGTGGCTTCAGGTGCCTCCTCCCCATCCTCCTTCTCCTCTCTCCCTGCATTCTTGTGCGTCTGTGTCCGCCCTTATAAAGCCCAAATGACATCCTTCATTTTACAATCTGGAGGAAGTACTCTAGAATTACTCCTACCCAAGGATGGGACATCCTGCCATTCCTCTCTCTGCCCCCTGGCCTTATTGGTTCAAGGGGAGAGAGCATCATCTGTCTGTCATTTATTATAGTTCTTTTTTCTCTGGTTAACTTTTTAGCAAAACTGAGTTATGTATCATAACTTCAAACTTACACTAGCCACCACATTAAGAAATATGTAGACGGTTTCAGAGGGTCACAGGGAATTAGGCAAGCCGATCGCAACTCTGTGCGAGGTAGCATGGCCCCATGGCACCTTTTTGTCCTTTTCATGAAATGCATAACAGTTATAACTCTGCAAATGATTAAGCATGTTCATATTCTCATTTTTCATCTTGCCACCAATTTCCATATTCATCCCATTTATAAATCAGCCAGAAACAAGTCTTTACTGGCCATTTCAGTCCACAAAGTCCTAGGAACATGCTCTTAGTCTCTAAACAACCACCTGGAAATCACATGGAAAAATAGCAGAAAATTAATTTTTCTGAGTGCTGGGAGAAATGCCTAAAATGAATCAATCCTTTAATGTCAATTTGCAGGATCTGTCACATATGGGAGGACGGTGCTTCATCCCCCACAGTCAAATGTCATCCCCTGGCTCAGCTTGCAACAAAAGATTTTTATTACACCCTTTGAAGTTTGTCAGTTTGTCCTTGGTAGTGGGTGCAGAAGGAACTCGCACTTCTTGGTCAGGCTCTGGCCACACTTGCTTTCTTTGTCCTCCCTGCTAGTACTGCCTTCCAGTTTGGCAGAGAAGAGAATTATAACGCCCTCAACCACATCATATGTAATTGCGGAATGGTTCACTTATAGGTGCGACTTCCAGTGGGAGGCAATTGAGAAGTTTCCTGCCTAAGCCAAAAAAAAATGTTTTTCCGGTCCTCTGGGCCTCTTCCAAGGTGTTTGAAATCTTGTGGGGGCAAACATAATGTACATTGCTTAGCCAACCCCCACCCACAACATATTTCACTGACATTTTTGTGTGAGCAAAGTTATCCTTTCACAGTGGCTTTTGAAGTCATTTTTCTTATTTTCTTTCACACGTGTGCAAGCCGTATTTTTCATCTAATGTTGAAATGTGATTCTGTAGGTCAAGGGATTCTTTTAATTTGTTCTTTTGAGTGGGTTTGCATTTGCTACTAGTCCATTGACGCGGAATAAAAAAAGGAAAAGCCAAGCCATTTTTTTTTTCATTTGCAGTGTTTTAAGCACTGCGGTTCACATGAAAGGGAAAACAAAAGCTCTGTCGGGTAGCAATGTAGAAATCCTTGCCCCTCATGTGAATTAACAGTAAGACAAGGCCATTTTGGATGTAGTGCATAACGTTTTGCTATTCAGATGAAAGCAAAGGAAATGCAGGGCTGTTTTGAATGCAGGGAATAACTTCTTATTATTCAGATGAAAAAAAGCAAACGCAGAGCCGCTCTTGCTGAAATGTTCAAATGCTTGCCACACATGTGCCAGGGACAGAACAGCACAGCCGATTTTCATGGCAATGTTTAAATGCGGTTTTTAGGTGAAAGGGGATTTCTGTTTCGGGCCTGTAAATGCACCCCACATTTCATAGATTGAAATGCTAATTATAACATTTTTGTTCGTGACATGAGTTAAATATTACTCATGTTTTTCCCTCTGCATCCCTTTTATGTATATTTTCCCCATTTTTACATGCTGCAGAGTATATTTTAAAACATAAAAAGCTGTTCATGCAGTGAAGCTACATGTGCCCTGGTTTTTGCACCATCTAAACAATGGTGTAAACCTAGAGAGGCACTCAGCGTCTACCTGAGCGCTCCTTGAAATACGCTTCTCGAGTTACCATTGAAAATAATCCAGTGCATAAGAGGCGCATGCAGAGGTGAAAAAATGCACACTCTTTACCAAATGCCTGCACCGCACAAACAGCCCATTTTTCATATGCACCAGCACGTACCCTGGGCAGAAGCCGCCAAGATACACATCCTTATTTCAAGGGCTAGTAAAAGCAAGCCAAGGTAGTCAGCGTCACAGCGTGCTCGATTTTTAAGTCCCAATTTCATCACTTTCATTTCTTAACGCAAGTTTAAAATGAAGTGTAGACATACTCCATTGTATAGTTTTGCACAATATTACATATCGTACAGTGACAGTTGATGCTTCTTTTTTTAAGTACTGAATAATATTTTCAGGTTTGTAGTGTGTTGTTTTCTGAGTTCTTACACAATAATACAAGTTGCAGAAGACCCATATTGCATTTCTGAGTCTGAGGTTGGCAATGCAGCCTTCTTACCTTTGGATAAAGCAAATGGAAATGTGAATTGTGTGCTTTAATTATAATTGATTATTTATAATGCGCTTAATACCCAGAGGTTTCTAAGTGCAGACCCAGGGATCGAACCTGTGTTGCTCGGTGTCGTCTTGCTTCTAAGATGAGCATGTTGCCACTGAGCTACCCTCCCGACACTGTATCTGGGGTTCGTTTCAGGTCAAACGATACATCTTTTTATTGGTTGGCAATTGCTTTTTATCAAATTGCAATCACTATTTCAGAGAGAAGGGACTGGTGGGAAATGCTTATCTGTACGGTTTGTGTATCTTTCTATTCGTTTGTAGTTTGGCTCATGCTGTTCATCAGGGTGAATGGGTTAAATATTCCAGCTAATACTGCAATGGGAACAGAACAGCAATGTCATACTGCAGGTATCGCTTTGTGTGCTGCAGGAAACCTATTATCAGCCGTACAGTTTGCTCATGGTTAAAGGAAGTGTTGTCGAATGCTACATGCATGGCCACACAGTGGCAGTGGGGGGAAATCCGAATTTAGTAACATGGTAATCACTATCTTCTAGTCATATATGATGGAGATTGACAAAATGTACTCGGGGAATTCCCCACCCCCTTCTTCAGCAGGGTGAGTAGTCAGAGTGATGTGAGCAGGGCTGAGGGGCGGAGTGCCAGCCCAGGTTGAGCAGCTCCAACCTCCTTATAAAGCCAAATCAAGTGAAGCAGGTGGCCACCAGCAGGAGGGACTGAGTCATGGAGCCACAATGAGGGCACCCTGAGGAAGGCTGAGTCATGCAGCCACCCCACCTCACACCCACAAAGCATGTCCCAAGCAGCAGGCCGGCTTGGCCCCACATCAAGGCAACAACTGCAACTGCCCCAGCACCTGATCTCTTTCTCCTTCCACAGAGCACTTTGCAATCTAGGTGGCTGGGTGGCTCCACTCCAAAGTCCAGACAAACCTGCCAAGTTGTATCCGTCCACATCGTTATGTCGAAGGCAGGGCTAAGGTGGGGGGTGGTCAAAGAGAAGTGACGGCGGTTGGCTGGAAGCCTGGTGAAACAGGCATTTATACAATAAATGGAGTAGAGGCAAGTTGCACACGTGTGGGCCTCCCTGTTATATGCGCACGCTGCGCGACTACATTAGTCTGCTTCATTGTGAGCCAGAGAGCCTGTAAACTCTGAAACATTGGCGATGCGGGTATTTGGAGCCTGTGTGGTCCCGGCGGTGCATGCGCTAGTGCACACGCCCCTCCTGAGGCGGACGAGTGCAAACGTACCTCCCGAGTCAGAACGCAAGAGCAGATCACCGCATCAGCAGGTCCCGACCCGGGCTGCAGCATGTGAAGATCCGGCCCACGATGGTGAGTCAGCCCTACACCATGGCCGTGAGATAAGCTGCGCACATGTCTGCCCATCAGACCGGGCCGCGGCGGTGAAGCGAAGGTCATTTTTGCTTGTGCAGCCCCCTAAATGCCCAGGTGCACTCTGCATGCAGGAATGTGCAGAGCCTGCAAGCCCAACGCCTCACAGCACAGGGCCCAGCAAGTACAGACAGTGGTGCCTCAGCATACAAAAGGTGAGAAGGGGCACTCACAGAGACAGAGTGCCAAATGAGCTGATAGGGGGAGACAGTCAAAAACCCAACAGCCAACATGTCTGAGGAAGATATTCCAGCCACAGTGTCTGCTCGCCCTTCAAATGTTTTCCACAATGCCCAATGGGACATCTCACCATGGTAATTACCCCAGGCATTCAATCTCACCGACAAAGGCAATCTGGGGATGGGGTGGATTAGATGGGTGAAAGACTTCAAAGTATACATGAGGCCAATGGGCCCTATAGATGAAGAACGGAAAAAAAGAACACCCTGGCCCTGACTCTGGCAGTGGGAGCAGCAGTATGGGATATAGTATATGAGTTTGTTGATGAAGAAAAAGCTACGTTGGTAAAATGGATTTCTGAACTTTGATCTGGTGAGCAGAGGTTCAGAAGGCCAGCCTAGTTTCTTGGAACAGGGTAACCTTCTGGACAAGCCAGACCAATCATGGTAGCGTTGGCGGCGGTCAAGACTAGGTCTCAGGAGGGGCGAGGGTGACTGAAAGACAAATCACCCCCAGTCAGGTGTATATATATCAAAAATACAAATACATTTATTTCAAGGCCTTTGAGATTCAACACACAATAAGAAAATCACAGCAATATTTCTAAACCAACACAATCCTATCTATACACATATACAAGACCCATGGGGTCTAGAGGGTGACTGCACCAAATGGGTCCACAACCTAAATAGGGAAGGAAACAGGCAGCGCAAGTGGTCTTTAGGCCCTTTTGCATCAAACACAGTCCTAATTGAAAGGCAGTCCAATCCCTAAAATGAGGGGTGCCTGATGCTCAAATGTACTTGCGAAGCTGGAGCACGCGATAGTGCGGATGGGCCAAACAGGGTCTTTTGTAGGGGCTGTAGCAGCTCAGGAAGGTAGGTTGCAGAATAGGTTCCCACTATTCGAGGAGGGTCTCCACTTGAGGTCAGAGTAGTTTACAAGAGTTGGGACTAGTTTGCACTAGCAGTGGAAAGGAGAGGAGCCCTCAGGGGCCACACGTGCATAAAAATGGATGGAAGTGCTAGGGGCCACCGGTAAGGGTTGCAATTACTCACCGACCCCCGGCACACTCTGCACCAAACTTCGGCAGTCAAGTCCACTTCGGTCCCAGGTTCAAATGCGGCATTCTCGCGGGTCTGCGGCTTTCAGCGACGAAGATTTCTCCGCTGCTGGTGGATGGATCAGGCCAGTTCCGCTGTAGCAGCCTTCAGGGCACAGAGGGACACAGCTGCAATGAACTTGCAAAGATTGTCACAGCAGCTGGGGGACACAGTAACCATGTATACTCTGGTTCAGGCGCACTCACTTTATTCCAGACCTGGGAACGCCAAGTGTACAAAATTCAGTGCGAGTGCCGTGAACACTGACCATTCAATGTACCATGTTTCAAGGGCCTCCTCAAAATGGCAGCGGTATCAGGGCAAAACTCCTGCGCCAGCTGGTCAGCCCACTGGTTGGCCCAGGTACACTTCCGAAAAGGCTTACTTGCAGGTTTTGTTGAAGGTGCCGAGAATAGTTAGTCCCACTATTCCAATTGGTCGAAGCGTCTTCACAGACCTTCTAGGACGACCAGATGCAGAGGGGTCCAGCGGGACGACAGTGGGCTCAGGGTGCCAAACCTTCCAGCAGGGTCACCAGTGGTTCCTCGATTCAGCTTCTTCGTTTCAGGATACTTGGAGCCTATCCTTCGTTCAGTGAGAAATCCAGGGATCGACATTGGAATGGGTGTTTGGAGCTTTCTCTTATCCAAAATCTCCTTCCCGCCAAAATGAAGAGAAACCAATGGGAGATCTGCTCACATACAGGCATACCATACGTGGACCAATCATGGACCACGGTGGTCCTAGGCATTCACAGCTCACCAGACTCTCTGGCACCCAGGATGTGTATTGGAACTAGACGATCCAGCCCACATCCTGGAGGCGCACACACATGGCATGCAGAAGCCCGCCAAAGCTTGGCGTTTCGCGGGGGAATGTTTGCCCAAATAAGGACTGACCCAGGTCGGCTCGACCTGGGGAAGATGAAGGGGCAAGATGGCAGGACAAAGACAAAGAACCTCGTGGCATGGCCATTTTGGAGCCAGGCCACCTAACCATGCCAAATGCGGTAGCTGCGGTTTACCTGGCAGGAAAGGGTTAGAAATGCACAAAAAGTTAAGCTGCCACAAGCCCTATTCAAGGCACATCTGCACTTCTCCTAAAAAATCCTTCGAGAGTAACTAGGGCCTTTAGAAGTGACAGGAAGACCCAAGTGCACTATACTGGAAGGTACAATGTGCACTTGCAACATGTTGCAGAAAAGTTGCAAAATTCGACAGGGACTAAGGGAAACAAAGTCTCCCAGTACTGACTGTCTTTAAGGGCATGTCAGTTTCCCCATAACAAAGTGAGCGAAATAAGCCCCGGGGAGTGCAGCAGAAGGCTGTGCTCCTCTGGTAAAGTCAGACTATGGTGTTTAAACAAAGCAAAAAATTGGGGGGTACACAACTGGGGGGATAATTACACATGGAATGGAAATCTTTCCTAACAAACGTTTCAAGAGATTCAGGACGCACTTGCCACATACTTTGCCCCAAACACCAGTGTGGATTATGAAAGGCACATCTTTCACACCACAGTGAAAGAGAGGAGCGAGACCCTAGACAAATATGTTATGAAGCTCTGCATCCACATCAAAGCCTGCGCTTTCCATCGCTACTCAAATGAGGAAGCATTGCGCTCCCAAGTCATCGCTGGATGTGAGTCGCCCAAATAAAATAAAAAACTCCTTGAAAAACAAAGGACTCTCGACGTAATCCTGGCCATGGTACTCACTGACTCAGTGATATCACAGCAGGTGGTTAACCTAGGTCGGGTGAAGGTATTATCAAATCCCAGGAATCAGGAGACTGTCAAAAAACTGACACCGATGCCGCCTGACTAGGTCAGCCATACCACCAAATGTGTTTCAAATGCAGATATGAATTTCCTCACAAGGGCACGTGCACCACCCTAGGACCCAAATGCGCAACTTCTGGCGGTGATGGCCTCGCCAACCAGCATGATGCCTCCCCAAGAAGCAGCAGGCAGCATTCCAACTAGCACCCTGACGACAGGAAACCAGGCTGCGAGTACAGAAGAAACCGCCCCGCAGAGGCAGAGAGTGGCCGGCAGCAGTCCAGGTGATCAAACGGGTCTCCAGACAGGAAAAGCACATATAAACATTGCCGGAGTGTGCGATATGCGGCAGTGCGCTCACCTTCAGAAAGCGAGTCATCATCTTCCCAAGACTGCCAGAGGAAGAGTGGGTATGGATGGGCGCTGGTAAATTAGACAGCAAAAGAACACAGCCCCATATTAACCCTTTAGGTCCACAACATACCAATGGAATGTCTAATTGTCACAGGGGCAACAGTAAATGTCTTGAGCGAAGAGGTCTAAAACCGACTCCCACATCCGCCAAAACTAAGACCTTCACTGGTGGACATATTTCCCTATGGCTCGAACATGCTGTTGCTGTGTAAAGGAACCTTCACAACAGTCTGTGCTCACAAGTCACACACGGTCTGCATCCAATTACACGTTCTCTCCACCGAAGCCAACACTGTATGTATCTTGAGTTTCAAAACAGCAGTCGACATGGGGCTCGTCCATATCCTCCATCATTTGATGGCCCACAAATATCGGGCCCCCGAGGGGGATGTTACGAAGTTATTCCCAAACTTCTTCAAGGTTCTGGGCAAACTGAGGAACTGTAAAGTAAGACTTCACATCGGTCCAACGGTCAAACCTGTTGCCCAACACTATAGGGGCATCCCAATCAATATACAAAAATAGGTGGAGGAGGAAATAAGACGTCTACTTGATCTCAATATCATTGAGCCAGCGGTGGGGCCCACCCCATGGGTCTCTCCGATTGTCCCGGTCTGGAAGAAATAGGCAGAAGGATCCATCTGCCTGTGTCTGGATATGTGCCGCCCTAATATGGCCATACAGCGAGAAAGGCACAAAGCCCCAAGAATAACGGACATGATCCACTTCCTCAATGGAGCAAACGTATTCTCAAAACTAGACCTCAATAGGGGCTACCACCAGCTGGAGCTGGCTCAGGAGTCCCGATTCATTACCACTTTCATGATCCACATGGGCTATATCGCTACAAGCGACTAAACTTTGGCACATCCTCAGTTGCTGAAATCTTCCAGGAAGAAATTCACCAGGTAATTAAACACATCCCAAATTGTATAAATTATAGTGGTGACATCTTGGTATTCAGAGAAAAAAACAGGCGCATGATGACACCCTACATAAAGTCTGCATGGCTCTGGAAGTGGCCTGTGTAACCCTAAACAAGGACAAATGTGATTTTGAAAAACGGACCCTTAAATTCTTTGGGCATATATTCTCTGCCCATGGCATGCGCCCGACCTAGACACATTCAAAGCTCTCCAAGAAGCCCCTCACCCAGCAAATGTGTCAGACCTCAGGTCATTCTTGGGATTGGCAAGCTACTCCACCGTTACATAGAGAATTTCGCAACAGTGAGTGTCCCACTTCGAGAGCTGACCAAGGACAATCAAGAATTTGTCTAGACCCCTGCATGCGACTCCAGCTTCGAGGACATCAGGGCACGAAATACAGCAGCATCTGATATGGCCTATTTCAGTTCCAGTAAAGACGCTGAAATGACAGTTGACGCCCGCCCTGTGGGGCTCGGCGCAATACTAGCTCAATACGACTCTAAGACCCCACACATCAAGAAAGTCGTCTTGTACTCCAGCCGCAGCCTGGCGGCCACTGAGCAGCCACATTCGCAAGCTGAAAAAGAGAGCCTGGTAGTTGTTTGGGCCTGCAAACATTTCCACATGTTTCTCTTCGGAAAGGCCTTCACAATAGTCATGGACCACCAAGCTCTCCTCATTATCTATGAAAACCCACAAGCTCGAAGGCATCGAAGAATTGAAAGGTGCAAGTTGATCCACAGGCCAGGGAAGGACAAAAACCCAGCCGACTACCTTTCACGACACCTATGGGCTCCCCACAACCTGCACACCCGATTGCAGATGCATACTTACAATATGTCTCCCATCAGATGAAACCATTTCCGGTGATGTGGAAGACCCTTCAGCAGGTGTCGGCTGTTGGCAATCATTGCACAGTGCATCAAACAAGGCAAAATGAAACACGCCAAAGAGAGGGCTAGACACATTGACGAGACATTGCAAAGGGAAGTCAGATCCATGGTGCTGATACCAGACAAACTCACTACTACTGAAGACAAGATCGTCATGAAGGGGTGCAAGATTGTGCTACCTAAATCACTGCACCAGCAGGTCATAGACCTGGCCCGCTAAGGACACTGGGGGGTCGTCTCCACAAGGAAGCTGCTGCAGCAGAAGTTCTGGTACCTGGGGCTGGACAGGCAAGCGGAGGACACATTGAAGACCTGTGCCATCTGTTGTGTGATCCTGCCACCCCTGCGCCCGAACCCCCTGCTGATGTCCCTGCTCCTAGGAGGAGTATGGGAAGAACTGGCGGTCGATTTCTTTGGGCCTCTCCGTGATGGCACCAATGCCGTTGTTGTAATTGATGAGTACACAAGGTATCCAGAGAAGCAGACTGTGCCATCCACGGCGGCAGCAGCTGTCATCCCAGCCTTAGATCATCTACTTACGGCAAATGGCGCCCCGCAGATCAAGTCCGATAATAGGCCGCCTTTAACAAGTGTGGACTTTGCCAATTTTGAGCAGTATATGGGGTTTAAACATCAAAAGATCATGCCCATCTGGCCCCAAGCCAGTGGTATGGTTAAGCGCTTTATGGGGAACCTCAAGAGAGCACTACAAGTTGGCCACCTGTCCCACAAACCATTTGAACAGGCTTTGTACCATCTTCTGAGGGACTATCGTCACACACCTCACAGTACCACTGGCAAATGCCCAGCGGACCTCATGTTCGGCTGGAGGCTATGGACCTGACTGCCACAAGGACCCCTGGAGGAAGGTTCAACACAAGAAGATCATGAGGTTCGAGCCAGAGATGCCAAAGAGAAGCGCAAGATGAAGGTATCAGCCAATGGGCAGAGAGGTGCTCGGGAACATAACATTCAGGATAGTAGGACAGAGTGATAGTATGTCAGACCCAACGGAGGAAAGAAGATCCCCGGTTTGCACCTGGGCCCCTCACAGTCACCAGAGTAAAGGGCACCATGGTCACTGCTGCAGACGATGAAGGACGTGAGATCATTCAAAATGTGTCACACTTCAAAGCATGTCGGGGTGACCTGACATCCTGGGAAGCTCAGTGGGACAACCCTGATGATGTCTGGGTCAGAGTAGACTCTGAGGACTCCTAGATGGGGCACGGGGAAACCTCTGCGGATGAAGGTATGGAAGCACCTAGCAGTTCTCCCCACTGCAGTCCTGAACCGTCAAGAGAAGGCCAGCCAGTCCGAGCAAAGACTAAACCCACAAGACTCATTGAAGAAATGGGTTAGCATTTGACTGTGTGGATAAAAAGGGGGAAGGTTGTCAAGTTGTATCCGTCCATTATTATTATTATTTATTATTATATCGTTATGTTGCAGGCAAATCTAGGGTGGGGGGTGATCAAAGGAAAGTGATGCGGTTGGCCGGAAGCCCCGGGAAACAGGCAGTTATACAGTAAAGGGAGTTAAGACAAGTTGCATACGTGTGGGTGTCCCTCTTTTAAGTGCGCGTTGCATTAGTCTGCCTCATTGTGAGCCAGAGAGCTTGTAGGCTTTGCAACAAGCTCCAACCTCAGCTGCCCCACAAACCAGCACCGGCCATGGCCGCCTGATCTCTTCCTCCTCCCACAAAGCATGTTCCAATCCAGGTACTGTGAGTTCCCACTCCAAAATCCAGACAGCCCCAGTCTCAGTTGCCTCCAACCCATTTCCGGCCATGGCCAGGAGCGTAGTTGTAGCACCACAAATTCACCTTTTGGGCAGGTCCAGGGCTCTGGGACATCATTCTTATCTGCGTGGCGGATGTAAGTCACTGCAGCAGTTGAACCGACCATTGTCGTCCTTCTGTTGTTTTTTTAAAATATTGTTTTTTAATTTTTTTATTTATTTGCAACATTTGGCGTATTACAAACCATTATGCAATTATCAAACAATCCATCACACAAAATAATCAATCTTGAAAAAATACAATCCCTTTAAAATGTTAACATCAACATTAACAAGACATTAGTACAACATCCTATGGCCTTAGGTCAGCTCCACTAATCCCCCTAACATCTTTTAGGACCTAACCGATTTAAAAATGACATCTAAAAATCGCACTGTTGCTAGCGCTAGTGACGTATTTTCCCCACTAATTTAAAGCAGCTACCAGTCTTCTGCCGATAAAGTGTTTTGTGCCTCCATGAAAGATTTAAAAAAGGCAGTTCCCAAAGCCGTCCATTTTGGACAGTATAATACCAGATGTTTCAAGGATCCATCTTCCCGTGTATTCGTACAGTGATCACAGCTAACTTTTGCTGGTCTTGGGTTCTTTCTCACTGACAGAATCTCTTCCGCTGTCATCAGATTTAATCTATTTCAACATAAGTTTTGATCTAAAGTAGCTGTTAGGGAATTTTGAGAGAGATTTTGGCAATGAGCCAAAGGGCCACACTTCGTACTTTAAATGGTTAAACAGTTTGAACTTGTTGTCATCCTCTGAGATCAGGATCAAATAGTCCTCCAAATTTTTAATATTACCTAATTTGGGTTTCCCTTTAGTTTCTCCTCAGAGGAGCCAACTTCCTGCAACATAACCTTACATCTTCTCTCCCTCTGTTGGAGCCCCTGTCCCTTATGCCCAATGATTTTGGTCTTTAGAGCAGCGAAAACCAGAGGTGTTTCTTCCAAGATACAGTTTCGATATAGCGTCACCCTAGCCTTAAGATAGATTAGGCACAGTTATTTTCATATGATCTTGATGGGGGTTTATTTTGGTAAAGATAATACCCTCTTCCAAAAAAGGCTTTCCAGAACTTTCCACAAAGTTCCAGGCATGAAGAATGAGGCGTCTTTGCCATATATCATGTCTGCGGTCACTTTCATTTTGTAGAATTCCAACATTGGAATCAACGAAAACCGGCAATATTTTTTACAAATTAATCTCACCTAGTTTGCCATCATCTTTGTTTTATCTATTAGGAGTTTAACCACAGGAGCTTCTACTGCACTTGCGTTGATCCAGGTGCCCACGTATTTATGCTAAACATCAACACTTGTTCAATCCTGGATGAATCCAACCACCACGAGTGCCTTACACTTGTCCTACAGTGTGGTTTCTACAATACCAAGTTATTTGTTTTCATGATGTTAATCACCAAATCGTTATCTCTTATGTAAACCTCTAACTGATCGATCGATGTAAGCCGATGGCTGTCTAATCGATCACTGCTAAGTCGCCTACATACATAATATATCCCATTCTCACGTTTCCAAAAGACGGTGGAAATGTCTTTGCTTTAGCTAGACCAATTCAAATGCCGGCCACAAAGAGATTGAACAGGACTTCTTCAAACCACTATGCGTTGGAATTTCCTCAAACAACAGTCCCTCTCTATTCATCCTTACCCTCATCAATGTTTCCTTGTGCAGACATTGAATGTGGTCCATTAAATCCAATGGACTGTTCCATTGGGCCAATTTCCCCAAAAGTTTAGATCTGTCAACACTATCAAAGGCTGCCAATAGATCTACGTATCACTTGCCTTCTCGGGCACGCCCTTTTAGTACTGACAAGACAGCAATATTAGGGCTGGTCCCCAGTCCCCTAACAAAACCCGTCTGAAACTGGTCCATACGGTTTTCCTCACGAGCCCGCCTGGACAGCCGAGCAACAGTGAACCAAAGATCTTTCCAATAACATCCAGGAGGGCAATAAGGCAGTCATTTTTTTGATCCTCCCTATTGCCCTGCTTGAATATCGGATTCACTGTTGCTTTTTACTTAGTCCCTCAATTTTCTTGAACAAGAAACTCATAAAGTCGGCCCACAGGGCTGTATCTTCTTTAAGAATGGCATTAGTCAGCCTGTCTGGGCCTGGGATCTTGATTAGCTTGCACTCCCAATCTGGAGCCTAATGGCCTCGGGATCCGATGATACTGTCCACCTGCCTACCAGGGGATTGTTGTTGTCATTGCCAAGGGGTCCCGTTGCTGAATATAGCTTTTTTAAATGGGCTATGCAGCCTGCCTGTTGGACACCACTGGACTTTAATGCCGATTGGCTGGAAGTCTCATATTTAAGGAGGGTCCATAACTTGCTGGGGTTTTTGCCACAAACCGCACTCGGCATATGCTCTGCATTTTGCTGAATCAATTTGGCCCTGTGCCAATGTTCCGATGCAAGGTATTCCTTCTTCAGTTTCATTATTAACGGATCGACAGAGTCTACTTTACACCATGCCTTTAAACTCTCCTTCTCAATGCTCTTCTTGGTTTAGATGGTTATGGGCTTAGGTTTAGCAAACTGTCACGAGAGCGGGACATAGTCAACCTGATTGTGAAGTTCTTTATCTGGGTTCCCTGACGACTGCTTTATGAACTTCACAATAAAAGCTCTTGTCTTATTCTTTGACATGTTCATCCTGTGCACCCCCTTTGCTACCCCTAAGTCAACTTCTATGCTCACAATAGGTTTACAGCTTGAACTGTGCCAGAAAAGGGTGAGTGGACCATGGTGACTGGTATCACTATTCTGTTGTTCTGAAATGTGTCTGTAAGCGTAGGCAAGCATGCACACACTGCCTGGCTGCTATCTTTTACCGAGGTGCTGAGCTTTTCCCAAGCCTTTTGAACCCAGTCATGAGCGTATGCAGCGCTTTAATTGGGATGTGAAATCGAGGGGGGCCCGAACAGGCAGGTGTGGACTGAAAGGTGGGCATGGCCTCTAGTAGTGATGGGCATGACCTAAAGGGGGAGCTACCTGACCCAAATAATACACCATATGATCCTGTAAATATGTACGTTTGGGTCACTCTGCATGATCTCAGATGGTATTGTTTGCATCCAGTCTGAATATTTTAAATTTCATTTTAAATTTAAATGTTAAAGCAAAGCACAGAGAACGGTATCGATAGTGAAAAAATACCCAAGAAGTAGACAAAATATACACCAAAGAAAATTACCCGCACAACAACACAAGGTAATATTTTGTAAATGAGCTGCTAAAATAATTTTATGCTGAATGCAATGCATATTATTATTAACAAGAGATGAGATGGTTCTGCATTGTATTTTTTCTTTTACAGAATTTAAGAATAATAATAATAATAATAATAATAATAATTACAAACACCGCACTCGGGGGACATGGTAATTTGGAAAAAATAATAAGAGAAACAAGCCAGTGGTTCGTTACAAAATACTAAAGCAACTAGTATAGATATTTGTTATGTGAATGGGAAGAACAAATACTAATTTATTTGTAGGTTCTCTCTTTTCAGCCAATGATTCCATGTTGTCATATTATTCATTTCTAATTGGACGAATAAACGGGCTCTGAAGAGGCATAACTATCCGCTTAGCACAGCCGCAGGAGTGTGAAAGACGTCTTGGCCTCGTTAGCCCAAGGTTTGGAACAGCTAGAATGCAGAAATAATTGCAACCCAATGACTAAACATTGAAATGCAACAGATTTAATGTACAACGTTTTGTAACCTAAGGATAATTTGGGACCCCTGGGGAGCGAGGGCATTGAGAAAGATATATTCTTTGGACTGTACAAGTAATTCTTTGGTGAAAACAATATAATCATTTATGTAATATCATTTGTAATAATGTGCGTTATTATCTAAGTTCATGAGTTACAGTGTAATGACAAGCTTTTCATGATTATCAGACCACTGACATGGCTCGAGATTTCTGGGTGGTTTTACAGGTCTATGCATCCCAACAGATGTGATGTCCCTTGAGTAGTGCTAGGAGCATGGCTACTCAACACAATTAGAACTATAACTCAGTGCAGGCTTCCCCAGCGGATACGTCTGTTTGCAGAAGCAAAGAGTTCTTCTTTCTGGAAATGTCTGCTCGTGTCTGAAGTGCTTGTTCTCTCAGTAACAAAGGAAATGGCCAGGAGCAGATCATTGGTCTTTAGTCTATTGTTGCATGTTTATTTCCATTTCATTCTGCTACTGCCACACACAGTTCTTCTCCACAGGAACCTGGCCCTGTTGGTAGCTCCTTGAATGTCCTCAATACAGGGATTCTTAACGGTCACTCTGTCATGCTTTCTCCCCTGGGGCAGAGCCTGAGCAACTGCTACCCTGCACTGCACTGTTCCCATTGGCCTGAACCAACAGATCCAAGGCATCAGTGCTGTCTCCATGTTATTGTTAGTTCGTAATGAACTTGCTCTCTGGTATACCCACAATTAGAGACTCTCTCCTGACATTCCTCACACTCCCTCCTCCAATATCCTACACTCTGCCTAACCTCCCATCATCTCCTGCCTCTATCTCACACGTTAGTCCCACTAATAATGAAGAAGTCCTATCTCTGCCGATGAAGACTAACCCCTCTTGTGCCCCATCTCCTCCTTTTTCTCCTCAGCTAGTCATGCCTATTGGCCCTTTAGTGGCAAATTTCATAGACTTTCACACCCTTCGACACAAGCAGGTTTCCCCTCCTGTCACTCCACAAAAACCGCTGTAATGAGTGTCTCCAACTTTGTTGCCTCTGCTAAGCACCCCAACCTATCTTCTATCCTAATTCTGCTTGACCTCTTTGCTGCCTTTGACACTGTCAATCACTCTGATCTCACTGCTCTCTCTTTGCTTGGGATTCATGAACAAGCCCTTGCCTGGATTGAATCCTACCTGACACCGTACCAATTCTCGGTCCCGTGGAACAACAGCACCTCTCAACTCACTCCTCTAACTGTTGCTATTCTAGAATGCTCTGTCTTGGGTCCTCTCCACTTTACACTTCACACCGCTGCTCTTGGCAAATTAATCTTCTGCTTTGGGTTCTCGTACCAACTCTCCGCGGATGACACCCAAATCTTCTCTTTACGTGAACTCTCCTCTGATCTCTCTATCAAAATGTAAAACTGTCTCTCTACCATTAAAAATGACATAGCTTCTCACTCTCTTATGTTAGACTCTACCAAACAAGAGGTGCTCTTCTTCCCTGCCAAATACTCTGGCTCAACTCTTACCCAGCCTATCCAGTTCCCACTGGACATTGTTCCATACTCTTCTTCAGCTAGAAACCTCAGTGTTATCTATGACCCTTCTCAGACAATCTCTACTTTCATCTCCAAGGCTGCAATGGTGGTGGGCCCCAACCTCCTAAATAACAGGAAAATCAGGCACCTCCTTCCTTTCAACACCATCAGTCATCTCTTAACCACTCTTGTCTTCTCCAAATTGAACTACTCTGCCAGCATCCTCTTTGGTCTCACCAACTACGCTTTCTGTCCTCTGTACAAGATCATTAACTTTGCTACAAGGACTCCTTTTTAACATCCTCACTTCACACCTACTTCCCCAGACAGGATGCAGGGATGCCATTTGGAGGTCACCCGTGGGGACTTGGGTATATTAAAAGATCCTATTCCCAGGTATATAACAAAGATAACATTATCAGGTGCACTCCCCTGTGTGCACGCAGACCAGCCTAGTAGGTTTCTTCTTTCGTAGTTAGCTGACTCATAGATACATTCATAACCAGGGAATTACGTTGATACTAAATCCTGGTCAATGATTTAATGTTCAGGCCTTGCTTGTGCATCATTTTTCACCTGGGTAAACAGCAGCTGACGCCTCCCCAGGTCAGTGCTTTATTGGCTTGTTTAACACAGCAGTGTCACAGATAACATGTGCTTCTGTGCCCATTCATCTATAGATGTTTCATACACTAGCTGTAGCCTGCGTTAGTGATTTTGGTTACCATATTATGAATGTGGCATTATGTATGATTTACATATAGACCCCACGTTGAATCTGGAAAATTACATTCCCCAAATATGCATTTGTGGACAAATCATGCCTCCCTCTGTGCCCGGCTGAAATGAGAGCACCTGGGAACATGGGTGCTAGACGCATCTGAAAAACCTGACAGTCATATGCGATCACTTCCTGTGATGTCACGTGGGACCGGGGTCAAATTACATCACTTCCTGTGATATCATCAGGGGTCAAGGGTCATTTGATGTCACTTCTACTACCCCTGGCATTTTGGTGAAATGACATCCCTGGCTGGATGGCTGACAATGTAAAATAGGGCCAGATTTACATTTGTTATCCTGGTTCCCAAATCTTTCCACAGTAAGGAACCACTTTACCTGTCCTCCTCTATCCAACTCAACAAGCCTTCTAGAAATCTACGCTCTGCCTCCTTGACTACCCTTGTGGTAGTTGGCCATCCCTGAGCTTTCTCTTGCTTCCGATCTTTCTCTCTTCTTGTTCAATTTGCATGGAATTCTCTTTTCCAGACATCGGAGAAACAGTCCACACCGATGTGTTCAAAACCAAACTAAAAGGCTACCTCCTCGCCTACAAGTTACCTTCTTAACCTAGATCTCATCTGCCTTTTACTTAGCATTTTTCCTGCACCTCTAATCTGCCTCTGTCCCTCACTTTCTCTGCCTCGGCTCTAACACTTCATCCATCATGGTCACATCCCTGACAAAGCTGGTCATACCGCCTACCGGCACTTAAAACATTCTGAAGTCAACTGTCCTTAATCTATGTCAGTACCCGACGAGGGACAATCAGAATGTAACCGTCGATCTGATTGGCCCTCACTGGGTCGTTACCAGCCCAATAAAAACTCACCTGCTCCAGTTCCGCACGCTGGATCCCTCGTAGTTCGTCCCCTTGCTGTAACTGGCCACCATGGAAAGGGAAAAGGGTATACCTGTAGTCCCTTCGCCCCGACCCATGGCTGCCATTTTCTTTGTTTACTTTTTTAAATATATTTTTAATGGCCACCATGGAATGAGAGAAGGTAAGATATGTAGGCCCTTTGCCCCGATACATGGTGGCCATTTTCTTTGTTTACTTTTTAAAAAATATATTCTTAATGGCCGTCCCATTTTTTTTTTCTCGCGTTCAGAAACAGTTTACATGCCATTTCTCAGCACAAGAAAAAAGACTGTTAGTACCCTGGTACAATGTGCCGGGGTGCTAATAGCAATAGAACCCACGGTGGGGGCATTACCGGTCAGGTAATGCCGTGGGGCTACGTTGAAGCTCTCGCTTAGCTCGGGCTTGTAACTAGCGCCCCGGGGGCATTAGCCGCCCGGTAATGCCCCCCTCCTCAGGTTCTATTGCTTTATAAGTCCACCCATACATTGTCATTGGTGACTGTTCAGTATACTCCACTCCACAACCTGGTGAGAATGCCCCTCAAACTCACCCTGTTGTAAGAAGCTTGCTGCGTCCCATCAAATCTGATTCATTATCTATTGTACATTCTTTTGTGATCAAAAGAGCATTGTTCCTCCCTGTATATAAATACATACATGCATACCAACTGGAAAACTGGTACTAACTGGCATAAAAGAGTGCTGCTGGGGTTAGCTCTGTAAAGAAGGAAAACAGTTTGCCAGTACCTAGAGCGGTTCTGTTATGCACTAGATATTTAAAAGGAAAACACCAACCCATAATTGAAGACAGCACTCTTCATTAACTCTGTCCCGCGTAGTTTAAGCGCTAGCTGCCCTAAACAACAACGGACAGGCGCTATCGTCTCTGCTTTTCATTTCACGCAGCATGGACGGTGTCACACGGCGATGCCCAGCCAAGAGTAATGCGACGGCCCCTCTTAGCGCAGCATCTAAAACATGACATTCCTATCATACCACCATCCGTTTCTATGGTGATATGTGTCCCGAAATATGTGCCTCGTTACTCCTTGTCTTAAACGCAAACGCACGCGCGTCGTGCGCGCCTAATGAGCTGTATCATTCGGGGAGCAGGGCGCCGAGCATTCCGTGTTTGTCTCCCTTGCAGGCGGTCTCCTCGACTCCGGGAGGAGGAGGCGTCGCTGACCAGTGTCCTGCACATGAAAAGTAATGAGATTTCGATCTCACCCGAGGCTTCAATTAGGCGGTCAAGTACATGTTCACATCATTAAAGCCCACTCTCCGCACAGAAGGGCTGTTATTCTCACCTTGAGGGCTGGGCCACAGCAGTGCTTAGCTCTCTGGCAGTTCTGATCACATCCTCCTGTGAACAGTCTGCGGCTGTTGGCTGCCAGGAAACCTCGAAATGCCATGTTCTGGAGACCAGGCGCGATGGGGTCATCTCGGAGGCCTGTTGGAGCCGTTTACTGGAATCCCATTGCCGCCCATTGCCCTTTTTACAGCGGCAATGGGACATATAGAAAGCACTAAAGAATTGATGAATCGACTATGCGCCCTGTCCGCCATCCCACATGGCCCACCTAATGCCAATGAAAAGGACATTCAGACCCTCAACATCAACCAACGAATATTGCCGTGTAGCCTGAGGCAGGGGTCGTTATTGTGGCGTAATGACTCGCCGCGGGCCATGACTTGGTGAAGGGTCACTATCCCAAGCGATAATGACCCCTCCCGAGGTCTAGAACACTATGAGCACACATTGGTAGTAGCTACACATGTTTTGGAGTTTCCGTGCTGAAGTGAAAAATTGTGCTTTAAGAGTGAGTAAAGCATATAGACAAGCTGAGTTAGCAAATTCAATGGGGCTTTATTTTGTAGTATTTAAAAAAAACTTTCGTTGTCTTGAAGAATGTATGAGGTGTCATGAAAGTAAATGGTTTCTCTATAAGAAAGGAAAAGCATTTTCCACACTGGTCCTATGTGACAATTCCACATTTTGGGGACCGAATACAAAAAAGATCAGTTTATTTTGCCAGATTTTGTGGGTTCTTCAAAATGCCAAACTATCAATTTCTACTGCCCCAGCTCCAAACCTCAAGAAGGTGATCCCACCCCGCCCTCCCACCCTGAACCATACACACACGCAAACAAACAAACACAAAACTTACCAGATTCGTCCCGACTTCCTTCATACGCTTCCCCGCCTGTCAGCCATGACAGTCCCTGCGCACACTCCTTCATAGCACAGCCCAGGTATGCGTGGCAAGCCCTGCGCGCACTCGTTCCCAACTCAGCACAGCCCAGGTATGCCTGGCAGGCCCTGCGCGCACTCCTTCATAGCACAGCCCAGGTATGCCTGGCAGGTCCTGCGCCCACTCGTTCCCAACTCAGCACAGCCCAGGTGCGCCTGGCAGGCCCTGCGCACATTCGTGTGTATCGCAGACTGTCAAATGTAGAGGGTAAGGTCAGGGCCATTTTAAGCACTTTTGGGGGCCTGGGCACGAACATCTTTGAGGCCCCCGTCCACCAATTAAGTAATCAAGAATATCTGGTCGCACTCCCCACCACCGCCTCCTTGCGATCACAACCTATAACCTATAGGTTGATACGCTGCCGCCAGCATTGGAAATAAGCATGTTAACTCCCTTTAAGTCCCCTTGCCCTCTTCATTCTTGCTCTAATCAGAATGATAAACAAGTAGCATTTGAAGGCCAACATTATCAGTTTACAAAGAGGTTACTGTTCTAGTATAGATACAGGATACTTTTTATCAAGAGCATCCAGGAAGGTATGCAGCCTCTAGGATTAATGCAGGACCATATGTAAAAGGTACATGTAATCCAGAATATACAGAGCTCACATTAGCTGCCTCACAGAATGCAAACGTGCTCAAGCATGGATAGAGGAGGCCAATGGAAAGGAAAGAGACAACTACCCATACTGTAGCATGGAGAGTGGCTGTAGATTAGAGGGTGCCTGGAGGGTGTCTGTATTCAGGCAGACTGATATTAGAAGTGGGGCATGGTTTTCAAATAGTGTTGCCGTTAGAGATCAAAAGAACAGGTGCCTGTGGTGTGCAAAACATCAATGCTCACTATTATAGTGGAAGCAACACTATAGCCAGTGAAACAAAGAGTGTGGCTTTTTTGAAGATCAGAGCCTGAGAAGGAAATCACTCTGAAGGGCTGACCATTTTGAAAGACTGACAATGTACAGAGGTTCGGCAATGCAAGATTCAATGGGATGCCCAGGATCACACATTGGTATGGGGTGAAGCTGGGATGTGTGCCAACTCTGCAATATCTGCATTTGAACACTTTCCTTTCCAGTTTTTACCATGAAGTAAAATAATCTCATTTTATAAAAACAGACTTGGAAAGTACACAAATCACTTTGGCAAACATGAATGTTTTAAAACAAAATATTATAGAAAGGTGTTTTACGCAAAATGGGAATGATTCTAGCTTCATTCTCTCCATCATCAAGGGAAGTATATAAGTACCAGCATACCAATTGCTGAGATTTAACAGATTTAATCTGGGTTTGTCTTTTGTATTTTAAAGCTCAAAATACTTCCGAAACACTGGCTTGTGAAATTGTCATTTATAAATTTGCAGAAAAACCTTTGACTTTTACGAAAAAGCAAACCATTTTTTGTGTACAGTGAGCAGAATTTAAAATATGCTTGCCCGAGGCCTACAACATCTGTTTCCACTACTTCTGTCTACCACCCCTTCCACTCAAAAGGCGTACATAAAAACAAATATCAAGTAATGGGCTAAACGATGCCACCAGCATGCGAGAAGGCAAACCTCACAGAGGACAGCGCAGTAATGTAAGAGATATTATAGATCTTTCCACCGGGATCACCATCATCTGCTGGCAAAGCCAGGATACAAGCATGAACACTTTGGTTCCACAGTCTTGAATTTGGATACTTAGTCACCCCTTGTACTGACAGTTTATGCTCATTGCTGTAGGTGATTGCCTAGGTTTTACAACACCCCATCTGAACAAAGCAATTTCTAGACCTTCGCCTACGGTTGGCATGTCAGTTTGTATAGCAACCCCTATTTGTTGCAGGTGCATTGCTGATAATAGCACATGTTGTGCTGCAACACCAAATATGCAGGCAGATTTATAAACTCCGGTCATAGGAAAGGCTCAGCCAGCCTTGCTGGAATTGGAATGTACTATTCTAATCTTACATGTGAAAACATATCTCTGCAATGAGTGCTTAACACACTGCGCTAACTTCTGAACTATTGTGACACTTAATTTATCAAAATGAATTTCAGCTTTGGCTATTGCACATGATCAACATAATTCCCCCAGGAAGAAAAGAATGCTAAAGGGGTTGTGCAGTAGTGAACACACAGACTGTTTACCACAGTGAACACAGAAAGCGCTACATGATGAATTGATGAAGGCAGAATGTACTTGTCAACAACCGGCAGGCAATAGGACTACCATGCCATAAAATACCCTAATGTGTGCTATTTAAGTCTGCTGAAAAATGGAATCTTACTTAGTTAAATCAGGCAGCCTTGTGGGGCCCCCCTCCAAGGTGGGGATCTGGGGGGGCAAGTGCCCCTTTTGCCCTCCCATAAAAACGTCTCTGAGTAAGGTAAGTGAAAGTGGGCGATGTGAGGGACTTGTTATGGGGTGGAGGGTGGGGGAAGGGTGTTTCTCATGATCGGTTTAGGAAGACCGAATAACTGCTTTTAAGCTGTCTTTCTTAGTCGATCATTAATAGTAGCACAAAGACCAGTCACAGCCAAGGCTCAGCTCAATGCGTGAAGGGCAACAGGGCCATGTCTGCTAGCAATATTGAAAGTCCTGCACCATATTATGCAGGTGGTCGTGCTGGCATGTATATAGTCTGCGGATCTCCATTCAGAGACCTGATGTTGCCCCACTTGTACCACCTATTTATAGTCAGGAACAGAGAGGGGGCGGTGGGTACGTGCCATAACCACTGAGGATACCTTTGCTTATATTTTGAAGTGTCATTGGGTCCTATTCCAAGTAACAAGCTCCCCTAGTGCCGGTCTATGTGTTTTATGCATGTGCTGGGTTTTATATAAAACACATAGGGCTTAATCTGTGGGAGTGTTTGCGGGGCTCAGCCCTGGCACTTGTTTCTGATCCTCAGCACTTATTATCTCAGACTCAGATTGATTATGAAGTAATGACAGCCAGAGCATCCATCATCTCCAATGGGCAGGTGCCAGCTGTAGTTTAACCCCACATGTGTCGACACTGTGGGGAGCAGCTGTGGGTGGTGGCAGCAATGGTGGGTTTCTACTGCCCACCCGCAGCGCCACAAGCGTGCTAGAAAATATGTCGGCCCTGGCACTTATTTTCTTACAAATTAAGCACGGAGAACAGACCTACCTGTGAAGCACTGATGGTGGTAGGGAACATGCCTTGTTCCGCCCCGTGACGTGGGCCAGAGCCAATATCATGTGCAATGCAATATCCAGCTGCTTGCTCTGGCACGTGTGTGGTAGGACATTGTCCAGCTGCAGCCCTACCCAGTCTCTCCCATGTGATCGGCTAAAGGGAGGGGGTACACATGCTGAAAACCTGTCTGACCCCCCTTCCCCCCTTGTCTTTTGCAGACTATTTAGCAAGACTAGGTCATATACCAAGTAGTAGGTCCCCGAAACAAGGCGATTAGAGTGCATCCACCTGGGTGTGGTTCAACTTCCCTAACATCTGTACCCCAACCAGTAATAGTAGCCTACGGCAGCATGCAATGGTGTACATGTATCTGCCGGCCTGTGTTCGGCGTAGCCATTTAATCACAATCCTTTTTACTATTTACTGATTCAGGTTTGCATTTTTTAGAATCCTTCTCCGTGAGAACTGGCGGCAGCTGTGTACCTATGGAGATGTGATGTGCGATGGATGTCCGTTGCATTATTGTCATGGGTCATAAATATTTGCACCAGAGAAAATTAGGAGAGAGCCGTGAGCATCTCAGATGTGTGCCTGTGACCTTATACCGGATTCACAAGGCAAACCATGAGAGGAAATCTAGAGATGCCCATAACATGTGCAAAGGCAATTCCCAAAGATGGGTTCAAGGGCATCTGCAGACTTGCTCCAGTTGCAGGCTTCGTGAATCAGGCACGCAAGGCATCAGGTGCAAGCGGGC
This sequence comes from Ambystoma mexicanum, assembly GCF_040938575.1. Classification (NCBI taxonomy): domain Eukaryota; kingdom Metazoa; phylum Chordata; class Amphibia; order Caudata; family Ambystomatidae; genus Ambystoma; species Ambystoma mexicanum. The sequence goes on along the minus strand of NC_090931.1, from coordinate 794,769,308 downwards.
ATCTTCTTCCTGCTCGTGGGCGCTGGGCATCAGGCAGACGTGTGAACAGAGCCCAGGCTGATGCGATGCCTGGCTGCTGCTTGGAAGGGCAGGGGGATTGCTAAGGGCCCAGGAGTCTCCTTTTCCAAGATCGGGGATACTGGAAATGTGCCAACCAGCTGAGAGTCTTGTGAAAAGTGTGTCCCAAAGCACAAGTGTTGCTTGTTCATCATCAACAGTGTGATCATCAGCTTTAGTCATTACATACAGGGACTAGGGACGGACTTCATGTAGCACGACCTGGCTCAGAAGCGACCAGACTTGGTTACCGCGCTAGCATTATGTTATGCTACTGGGATTTGCACCACCGGCCTTGGTTACCGTGCTAGCATTATGTTATGCTACTGGGATTTGCACCACCGGCCTTGGTTACCGCGCTCTCATTATGATATGTTGCTGGGATTTGCACCACCGGCCTTGGTTATCGCGCTAGCATTATGTGCTGCTGCTGGGATTTGCACCACCGGCCTTGGTTACCGCGCTAGCATTATGTTATGCTGCTGGGCTTTGCACCACCGGCCTTGGTTACCGCGCTAGCATTATGTTATGCTGCTGGGATTTGCACCACCGGCCTTGGTTACCGCGCTAGCATTATGTTTTCTGCTGGGATTTGCACCACCGGCCTTGGTTACAGCGCTAGCATTATGTTATGCTGCTGGGATTTGCACTACCGGCCTTGGTTACCGCGCTAGCATTATGTTATGCTACTGGGATGTGCACCACCGGCCTTGGTTACCGCGCTAGCATTATGTTATGCTACTGGGATTTGCACCACCGGCCTTGGTTACCGCGCTAGCATTATGTTATGCTACTGGGATTTGCACCACCGGCCTTGGTTACCGCGCTAGCATTATGTGATGCTGCTGGGATTTGCACCACCGGCCTTGGTTACCGCGCTAGCATTATGTTATGCTGCTGGGATTTGCACCACCGGCCTTGGTTACCGCGCTAGCATTATGTTATGCTGCTGGGATTTGCACCACCGGCCTTGGTTACCACGCTAGCATTATGTTTTCTGCTGGGATTTGCACCACCGGCCTTGGTTACAGCGCTAGCATTATGTTATGCTGCTGGGATTTGCACTACCGGCCTTGGTTACCGCGCTAGCATTATGTTATGCTACTGGGATGTGCACCACCGGCCTTGGTTACCGCGCTAGCATTATGTTATGCTGCTGGGATTTGCACCACCGGCCTTGGTTACCGCGCTAGCATTATGTTATGCTGCTGGGATTTGCACCACCGGCCTTGGTTACCGTGCTAGCATTATGTGATGCTGCTGGGATTTGCACCACCGGCCTTGGTTACCGTGCTAGCATTATGTTATGCTGCTGGGATTTGCACCACCGGCCTTGGTGACCGCGCTATCATTATGTTATGCTGCTGGGATTTGCACCACCGGCCTTGGTTACCGCGCTAGCATTATGTTATGCTGCTGGGATTTGCACCACCGGCCTTGGTTACCGCGCTAGCATTATGTTATGCTACTGGGATTCGCACCACCGGCCTTGGTTACCGCGCTAGCAATATGTTATGCTACTGGGATTCGCACCACCGGCCTTGGTTACCGCGCTAGCATTATGTTATGCTACTGGGATTCGCACCACCGGCCTTGGTTACAGTGCTGGCATTATGTTATGCTACTGGGATTCGCACCACCGGCCTTGGTTACCGCGCTAGCATTATGTTATGCTACCGCGCTATCATTATGTTCTGCTACTGGGATTTGCACCACCAGTCTTGGTGATCACACTATCGTTATGATATGCTACCGCGCTTTCATACCACGCTATCATTATGTTATGCTACTGGGATTTGCACCACCAGCCTTGGTTACCGTGCTAGCATTATGTTATGCTGCTGGGATTTGCAGCACCGGCCTTGGTTACCGCGCTAGCATTATGTTATGCTACTGGGATTTGCACCACCGGCCTTGGTTACCGCGCTAGCATTATGTTATGCTGCTGGGATTTGCACCACCGGCCTTGGTTACCGCGCTAGCATTATGTTATGCTGCTGGGATTTGCACCACCGGCTTTGGTTACCGCGCTAGCATTATGTTATGCTGCTGGGATTTGCACCACCGGCCTTGGTTACAGCGCTAGCATTATGTTATGCTGCTGGGATTTGCACCACCGGCCTTGGTTACCGCGCTAGCATTATGTTATGCTGCTGGGATTTGCACCACCGGCCTTGGTTACCGCGCTAGCATTATGTGATGCTGCTGGGATTTGCACCACCGGCCTTGGTTACCGCGCTAGCATTATGTTATGCTACTGGGATTTGCACCACCGGCCTTGGTTACCGCGCTAGCATTATGTTATGCTACTGGGATTCGCACCACCGGCCTTGGTTACCGCGCTAGCATTAAGTTATGCTACTGGGATTCGCACCACAGGCCTTGGTTACCGCGCTAGCATTATGTTATGCTACTGGGATTCGCACCACCGGCCTTGGTCGCCGTGCTAGCATTATGTTATGCTACTGGGATTCGCACCACCAGCCTTGGTTACCGCGCTAGTATTATGTTATGCTACCGGGATTCGCACCACCAGTCTTGGTTACCGCGCTAGCATTATGTTATGCTACCGGGATTTGCATCACCAATATTGGTTACCGCGCTAGCATTATGTTATGCTACTGGGATTTGCAACACCAATCTTGATTACCGCGCTAGCATTATGTTATGCTACCCCGCTATCATTATGTTCTGATACTGGGATTTGCACCACCAGTCTTGGTGATCACACTATCATTATGTTATGCTACTGCGCTATCATACCACGCTATCATTATGTTATGCTACTGGGATTTGCTCCACCAATCTTGGTTACCGCGCTATCATTATGTTATGCTGCTGGGATTTGCATCACCAGTCTTGGTGACCGCGCTATCATTATGTTATGCTACTGGGATTTGCACCACCAGTCTTGGTTACCGCGCTATCATTATGTTATGCTGCTGGGATTTGCACCTCCAGTCTTGGTTACCGCGCTAGCATTATGTTATGCTATCGCTCTATCATACCACGCTATCATTATGTTATGCTACTGGGATTTGAACCACCAATCTTGATTACCGTGCTAGCATTATGTTATGCTACTGGGATTTGCATCACCAGTCTTGGTTACCGCGCTAGCATTATGTTATGCTACCGTGCTATCATACCACGCTATCATTATGTTATGCTACTGGGATTTGCACCACCAATCTTGGTTACCACACTATCATTATGTTATGCTACCGCGCTATCATACCACGCTATCATTATGTTATGCTACTGGGATTTGCACCACCAGCCTTGCTTACCACGCTATCATTATGCTGCTGGGATTTGCACCACCAGTCTTGGTGACCACACTATTATTATGTTATGCTACCGCGCTATCATACCACGCTAGCATTATGTTATGCTACTGGGATTTGCACCACCAATCTTGGTTAGCACACTATCATTATGTTATGCTACCGCGCTATCATACCACGCTAGCATTATGTTATGCTGCTAGGATTTGCACCACCGGCCTTGGTCGCCGTGCTAGCATTATGTTATGCTACTGGGATTTGCACCACCAATCTTGATTACCGCGCTAGCATTATGTTATGCTACCGTGCTATCATTATGTTCTGCTACTGGGATTTGCACCACCAGTCTTGGTGACCACACTATCATTATGTTATGCTACCGCACTATCATACCACGCTATCATTATGTTATGCTACTGGGATTTGCACCACTAGTCTTGGTGACCACACTATCATTATGTTATGCTACTGCGCTATCATACCACGCTATCATTATGTTATGCTGCTGGGATTTGCACCACCAGTCTTGCTGACCACACTATTATTATGTTATGCTACCGCGCTATCATACCACGCTAGCATTATGTTATGCTACTGGGATTTGCACCACCAATCTTGGTTAGCACACTATCATTATGTTATGCTACCGCGCTATCATACCATGCTAGCATTATGTTATGCTGCTAGGATTTGCACCACCGGCCTTGGTTACCGTGCTAGCATTATGTTATGCTACTGGGATTTGCACCACCAGTCTTGGTTACCGTGCTAGCATTATGTTATGCTACTGGCATTTGCACCACCAATCTTGGTTACCACGCTATCATTGTGTTATGCTACTGGGATTTGCACCACCAGTCTTGGTGACCACACTATCATTATGTTATGCTACCGCACTATCATACCACACTATCATTATGTTATGCTACTGGGATTTGCACCACTAGTCTTGGTGACCACACTATCATTATGTTATGCTACTGGGATTTGCACAACCGGCCTTGGTTACCGTGCTAGCATTATGTTATGCTACTGGGATTTGCACCACCGGCCTTGGTTACTGTGCTAGCATTATGTTATGCTACTGGGATTTGCACCACCGGCCTTGGTTACCGTGCTAGCATTATGTTATGCTACTGGGATTTGCACCACTGGCCTTGGTTACCATGCTAGCATTATGTTATGCTACTGGGATTTGCACCACCAGCCTTGGTTACCGCACTAGTATTATGTTATGCTACTGGGATTTGCACCACCAGTCTTGGTTACCGCGCTAGAATTATGTTATGCTACTGGGATTTGCATCACCAATCTTGGTTACCGCGCTAGCATTATGTTATGCTACTGGGATTTGCACCACCAATCTTGATTACCGCGCTAGCATTATGTTATGCTACCGCGCTAGCATTATGTTATGCTACTGGGATTTGCACCACCAGCCTTGGTTACCGTGCTAGCATTATGTTATGTTACTGGGATTTGCACCATGCACCGCTGCCACTCGTGAGGTCTCCAGGTGCTGGGGCGGTTCTGAAAGAGAGGAGGGTGGGGCATTGGGTGAGTGGGAGAAGGAGGAGAGTGTGAGACGGCTTTGCTGTTACGTAAATGTGTGCAGTGTGGAAGTCCCCAAGTACTGTGTGTTGGTCCTTCCTTCATGGCTTAGGTCAAGCGCAGAGAGGTCATTGCGTCCAGAAGGGAGCCCCACGCCTCTGTGCTCTCACATACAGGACATTATTTGCTATGAGAAAACACCACCCCCTGATGTTCATCCAAAGGTATTTTGTTTGTTGCATTTTAAAAAAATAATGTTTTCTGTTTGTTTTCTACCGTTTTTTCAAAGAAACAATTCTCACATAACAGCATATCATTTCTAAAAATAAAATGCTTCTCATTTGCAACGCCGTGTCATTTTGAGGGTTAGGCCGGCATCTGGCACCCCTCATAAGTACGTGGCATTTTTTTGTTTTTTCAACTGACTGCCAACATAATTTAACAATCAACAATGCGCAATGTGCCTGTCCGTGATGCTTTGTTCCCTTGCCACTCCCTCTAAACACTGCCTGATGAACATTTCGGCTCAGCTCAGCGTCCCACATATTTAGCAGGGGTGAAATGACGCTTTCTTTCTAAACTTTCTCTTCGCGCATAGAACCAGGGAACGGGTGTCCCTTCTACACATTCTTCGTAGCAAAGGAATGCGAGCCCATTTAGCATAAAAACTGCAAGTAGACAAACCACCACTTGTGACAGTTTGCCACCAAAAGCACTGTTTACTCTTAGCAAACGGCCATTGTTGCTAAATTGATGCTACATTTCATGTCTGTGAACAAAGGTTACTTTCATCTGTTTCCCATGCTTTTCTCCACTGGCACACATTTGCCAAAAGGGGGAGGGGTCCGTGTAGTGTTTACCCTATCATTCTAGGTTTTGCTGGAAGGAACACACTCACACTGTACTTGTAGTTTGTCATACATACCTTATTCCTTTAGGCAGTAGGCTTCTGCTTTTCATTGGGTCTTCCTGTTCATATATTTTGGTTAAACATCCTACTGCTCTGATGGCGTCTGCAAGAATAACTCCCAAGTGGTTACATGGTCTATGCCGTTCTTGTTTAACATGAATTGTAGGCAGACTGAAGAAGTTTCTAAGCCTGCAGATTTGCAATGGGAATTACATATTACTCAGCAAATACTTTACACCATTCTCTTGTCCCCGACCTAATCCGATAGCAGTCCGAGGTTTTTCAGAGTATGTTCGGTTTTAATACACATTTTTTATTTCAGTTAACTAGATTAACAAAACAAATGTGTCTATTTGAAATTAGAATAATAATAATGGGTGGTGTTTTATACACTGTATGTCACTATGTATGTATGAACTCCAGGTCTCCTCACTGTGTGTAACTGGTTTTGCAACAGCAGCTTGATGTCTTCGGGCTCAGGCGCTTTATACATTGGAAAATAAATAAAGAAATAAATACACTCTCACATACTGGAAATTCCATTTTCAGAGAGCTCAGTAACAGGTGTTACAAATTACCATCATCATTACTACATGCGTGGTACTCAATGGATAACCCCAGAAGAAGGAAGGCATGGCTTGTCCCAGAGGGAGGAGTATTGAATTCAGGGGTGTTGCTAGGTCTGGAAAAGATCTGGGCTAGGCTGATGTCGGTCAGGTCTGTCGGGGCTCAGGGCTAGCTAGCTTTTTGGTTCTAGCCCCTGAGGTTTTATCTGGGGCTATAGCACCCCTGATCCCCTAGCAACGCCTCTGGTGGAATCCTTGCCTGAGGTGCAGGGCCTCCTCGTCGGAGAGGTGCACGCTAAATGGAGAGTTTTCTACTTTCCTGGTTGGCGTGTGAAAGACTGGGAGGGACGGGTTGTCAGGTTTTCCTGGAGATTGGCTTACCTTCGGTAAGAAATTGTCCTGCACAGACTGTCAGGATCGCAATCATCTTCCCTATCCAGAGTGTTATGTCATGTCATCTGTCAAGGGTCATGTGATTTAATTCCCTAAGATGCCCTACCTCTTTTTGGGCAACAAATATTGCCCAGGGTGCATTCGATGTGTTTGCCTTCCTTTGCTCTCTTTCTCTCCTTGCATTCCTCATTTCATCCACTCCCGCTTGTGCTCTTGTAACTGTTGGGACCTAAGACCATCCCCACTGTTAAAGGTGGGGGCGTTGCTCAGTGGGTCACTCGGTTTCCCAGAGCCCCAATAAATGCACACACACATGCTATATACATGGAACGCTTAGTCCTCTCTTAAAATAATCGCAGATGCAACAATCACATTCACCCTCATACTCCAAGATAACTCAACAGTGTCCGACAACGGGAAGAACTAAGTCTACACACCATGACGCTTCATGTCCGACAACGGGAAGAACTAACTCTACACACCATGACGCTTCAGTGCATCTGTACTGTTGTATACCTCTGTAAAGTGCTCTGTTGCTTCTCGAGCTAGGGCGGCGCTATAATAAGTGGACGTGGTCTTCCTAACGGATAGGACAGAAATCACCTGCTTGCCCCTTTCAGCTCAAACTCATTCAAGATAGCATGTGGATTCAGTGGCAGTGAGCAATGGTGTCAAGAGCATTGAGTATTTAGGAGTTGGGAGCAATTCCAGCTCTCCTGAGCTATCAAGTGTAGCAAATGAGCGCCCCCCTTCGTCCAGAGACGGAATAGCCGTGGGTTGTCTTCAGGAAATATTTCATAGACCACCGCTCTTCGTAGCACAAGGAAGCTAGACAATGTTTTTAGGGGGTTCTTCTTTAGAAGGTGAGCAATGTTTTTAGGGGGTTCTTCTTTAGAAGGTGAGCCGATAGATGTGGGTACAAAGTATATGAAGGCACAAACAGCATCAATCATGCTGGAGCACTACATTCAATTGCCAATAAAACCGGGTCCTTCCCTTGTCTCGTGCTGATCAGTGGTGGTGCATATGTGGGTGTGCGCGCGCGCGTGCGTGCGTGCGGGTGTGTTACATGAATGAATGCATATTCTGTCTCAAACATACAAGCACAGCACAATCATCATGGATTGTTTATCACACATACTGAAACACCTGACGTACCACAACATCTCTGCCGCTAGCATAAAGCGACCACCGCCCGATGTAGCTGGTTTCACATAGACTCTCTGAACAACAGCAATCTATCTCTAACCACAAGAGCACCCACCCACGTGTCTGACCTCTACTAGGCCGCTTAGCCGAGCCTTGCCAGCCACCCAAGGCTTAGAATGGCAAACATACACACAAGCATCTAAGCTAATCCCCTAGAAACTCTAACCACATCGACTTCCATCACCGAGGGCGGTCAACCAAGGAAAAAACGCATTGAGGCCACACAAGTGGAGAAAGAGCGTTATATAAATAACAAAATACAATGCAATGCAATACATCTCACCTTCCAAGTGCAGCCATAGAGGAAATCGCCTTATGTTGGTGTGCACTGAATGTCTTCTCTGGAATTACTGTGGAAGGAGGTGGAGATATCCTGTGCTGCTCACTTGTATCCGGTGTGTGCAATAGGAATGAAACATGGGCGGGGTGAACACTGCTTCTGAAATGACTGTAGGGTAAGAGGTGGTGGCGCTCTGAAAGGTGCAGTGTCTGCCCTATGCCATCACAAACCATATCCTTTCTAGAGAATCAGAAGCACTGGTATTGCCACATTGAAAGCAAAGCACCTACTCTGAGAAGTGCAGGTAGTATCCTATTGCAGTGTGCTCATAACAGTTCATGCTGATGAAATGTTGCCATAAACACTGGGCTGAAGAGGTAACGCCTTTCCGTGCAAGCACATTGTCAGTCTAGAAAAATGGATACCTCTACTTTGTGACCGCAAACGCATTTTGGTGGCCGTGGGCCAACCGTCTCATGCACGATATGACAGAATATGGGTTTTCGAGTTTGCCAATGAACGCCCATTTTTGATGTAACAAGAATCGCCATTTTGTTTTCTAACCATTGCTCATTGCTTTCTGTTCCTATTGCTTCGCAGTATATTTTCCGCTTACACTTCTCGACTGTAAAACATTGTTGTCTGTATGTGAAAAGGACAAGGCCGCAGGGCCGAGAGGATAACAAGAGTTCGTTGAAACACAAACGTAGGCAGCGCCAGGAAGAATGCCCGGCTCCCTCCCGAATGTAGCCTTGAAGCAGAGCTGCAGGGCATTTAATCATTTCGCAGCTGCCAGCCAGTCTCGTTATATGGTAGAATATGTTAGAATAATACCGCTAAAGGCTTTATTTATGCTTTTCTTACGGCCCCCGTTTGCTGAGCCCGCTAGAGCGTGTCGGCTCCCAGGACACAAATAGCAAGGTCCGGAATGCAACTCTTCCCCCCCCCCGTATGTAGCTCGCTTCCAAGAACAGAAGCGCTGTGTTCTATTCAACAACTGAAAGATGCCTTCGCACTCACAAGTTGCAAATTGTTACTAGAATAGATGTTTGAAGGTGTCATAGTAGTTGGAGATGTCCATCATCACACCAAGTTCAAAGAAACCCAATAAAGGGGGGTGTTAAACATGTCATAGCTGATTGTTTGATATGCATTTTGTATATCTGTAACTGATGTATGTAATTCACTCTCTTGCGTCCCTCGAGGTCTAGAGATACACGTCGCGGGGAGTGAGACCGAGTTGGCCAAATGAGACTTTTTGCTTTGCAATAAACCCTAGCTTTGGGAATACAACCTCGTGTCTGGCGTATCTATCGTGTGTGGTGACTCACCTTGTTTCCATAGACGTCAGGGTCCCCTAGGGGCCCCTTTCAAGATGACGCCCGAATAGGGACCCTCCCCCACTTGTTCCATCGCATAACATTGTAATTGTGTAAAGTGCAGAACGGCGAGGACGGGACGATCGAGCCGGGATCAAGAGGTGTTCGGGGCACCCTGTAAAAGTGATGAGAGACTCCTTTGCAGATCTGCACACATCTGATCCCTGATCGACGTGCCTGGATAGAGAACAAGGAGGCGAGGGTCCCGAAACGAGGCGGAAGCCAAGAAACGCAGACATGACGTCCTTTGGTGCGTCAGTATACAGGCGACTTGATTTATCAGGTGAGTCATTCCCCGTTTCAAAGTGATCCTGATATTGGTTGAGAGTTGACTTTGCAAAATCAAACGCCCTAGGTAAGGTTGATTAACCAGGGGGAAGGTTGAAACATGCCTGGGGTATTGTCCACCTTAGCAGGGTTTTTCCGCTGTGGTAGTCAATCTTTGGAAGATGGCCAAATTGTACCACCTAGGGGAACGCCGGCGTATGAGATGTATGTGAAGTATGGAGTGGGTGCGATAATATTCTGTGAGACTTGGCATAGGCAAACCAGAAAGCAACAAGACCAACAGTTTTGAGATAGCGAGGATAGACAACCTGGAAAGGGTGTTGATAAGAAAGAAAGCGCGTCCTGCAGCATTTGAGACTATTAAAGACTGGAGAAAGGAAGCAATGCTCCGATTTAAAAACAGAGCAAAGCATGCGCGCAGGCATAAATCGAAAGGTGAAGTAGCGGAAGAGAAAGAAGAGGAGGAGTGGACTGAGAGTCTAAGAAGGGCAGGTAGGCGTGACCAGTTGAATATAGAAAAGATATACCCACAACGAGAATTACACATAGCAGATGAATTGATAGAAAATATATTGACCCATACAAAACAAGGCCCAAGATCAGAAGTAAGACCAGACACGTCAGTAGCTATTGCCCAGACCCCGCCCGTAGCTCAAGCTCCCCCTCCGGTAGCTCAAGCCCTCCCACAGCCACAGACCGCACGCGTAACACTTCCTATTAGCCAACCAGGCCCACAACAGACACTCCCTGTTCCCATTGTCCCATCCGCACCTCCCGCCTCAGACACTCACTCGGTACCGTCCGTTCCTCCCGGGGTTGAAGTTGAAACCACGGGGGCAAGAGGCAGGACTGACCGACGGGGGTGCACGAGGGTAACTCGCAGCGCAATTAGCAAAGAAAGGAAGGTGGAATTGCAGCAACAGGCAGAGATGTATATAGACGGGAATGATGGGACGACAACATTGGCTTCGATATATGACTTCCGTAGAAGCAACGAAAGACAGGTAGTGTTGGAATGCGTGGGTGAATATTTGGTGGAGAAATGGAAACAGTTAATTGGGAAATTACCACCGCAGCGATTGTTAGATTTGAATGCATTAGCAGGCTGTAGGGAGAGGGATGAAGAAGTGAGAGAACATGTATATAGATTTTTTGAGCTTAAAGATTAATTAGATAATGATTATGCCAAAATGTTTGCTACACCTGGGTACAGGAGTAGGGATATCAGTAAAATAGGAAGGAAACTGTAGAGCCATATATAAAACGACAACATTCAATGTCGTCTGTACAAAGGGGCGATAAGTTAAAAGTATGTATACGAGAAGCGTTTAGATGGATGTCAGATCCTAGTATTCCCACAATGGAGATACACGAGATATTTGATGAATATTCCATGCCCATGAAAAGAAAAGCACTACAGTCGATGGCTGAACATTTATTAGACAAAGATATAAAAAACGATAAGGCCAGCCCACCCGAAATAATGGCAGTATATAGAAGAGCACTAGAGCGAGGGACAGGAGAAACAGCCCTTTCGTTGAATCTGGGAATATTGTTACATCTAAGAGAGGGGGGGACGGTAAGTGGGGCATTTCCTATGAGAGAGGTCCCACCTACCTTTGTGCCCAAAGTGGAGGTTCCCGCAGTGGACGGTGCAGCGGCACAGGTGACACCAGCCCATTACACCACCCAATATGTGCATGTCCCCTTTTCCAGACAGGAGGTGAACAACATAAAGCAGACGATTCCTGATATAAGAAAGAATCCTGCAGGGTTTTACAAGGAAGTAGAGTCCTGCCTACAATCATCCGTGCTTACCATGGGTGATATAGACCTAATATTCCCGGTGATCCTGCCAGCATACATATGGAAACAAATAAGGAAGGTAGATGACCCAACAGCCTTTGGTGCCACATGGGCGGACTTGATAATAGAAGACAGGAATAAAGCGGTTGGAGGGACACCAGGAGCAAACCTGGTGGCATTACCAGCACGTATGGTGCAGAAGTTAAAAGAAATTGTCCCGGAGAAAAGAATTCAATGGGACAAATTGACTGCATGTGTACAAGGCTAGAATGAGTTGGCTACAGATTATTTTAATAGATTTGAAGAAGTATTCACAGACTTCAGTGGGCAGGATGTGGGTTCGGAAGCAGGAAAGAGGTTATTTGTTGACAAATATGTGAGGGGGTTAAAACTTCCAATTCAAGATCTAATAATGACATCAGAGAGTGCATGGCAAGCAAAAACGTTGGGCGAAGTATTACATATGGCACAAAGAAAAAGAAGAGAGTGATAGGGTAAATCTGAAAACACGGGTATTAATGCAGCAAGTAGTAGGACATAATAGAGGGCGAGGGAACGCACAAGGAAGGAGTAATTCGAGTATGCATGGGGGAACAGTGGGACCGAATCAGTGTGCGTATTGTAAGGAGGAAGGACATTGGCGAGCGCAATGTCCGCATCTACAGAATAGAAATGGGTCTAGTCAGAGGAGACAGCATAGAGGACACCCAGGAGCGAATGGACCAAATAGGAATAGTATGCAGCAGCATCACAATAACGGAGGTAATCAAAACCAAGGCCAAAACCAAAATGCCCCAAACCAGAGTCAGGGACAGCAAAATCAACAATATGGAAACCAGAGTGGGGGAAATGGAGGAAAGAGTGGGAACGTTTTCGATACACAGCCAAACACGTATTACAGTAATAGTAATGATTACACATCGGACAATGTGTTATTTCCCCAATAGGACAGCCCAGGACAGCGGTCGGAACCAGTGTCTATTAGCGTGAATCAGAGAGGACCCTACGTAGAAATGAGAGTCGGGAATGAGGAGCACCGCTTTCTTGTAGATACAGGAGCACAGAAGTGTTCAATAGACCATCACTTGGTTCCGGATATACCACTGTCAGGGCAAAAGAATATTTCCGTAGGGTTCGCAGGTACACCAGTCATAAACCCAGTGTCCAAACCAGTCCCAGTTACCATAGGACCATTTACTGAACATTGGCCCTCATTACGACCCTGGCGGAAATCGGAAAACGATGGCGGAGATGCAATACCGCCATCAAATAGCGCCCGGTGCGACTATGACCCGCCACCGCAAAGTACGAAGCCATTCGCGACACCGCAGTGAACGGCAACGCTAACTGCACCAAGTACGCGCGCGCGCGTCATGCCAAACCGTAAATACCACCATGGCGCAAGGGTACGCGAATTCCGACCCTAGCGGACATGTACCTAACGCCATCAAGCATGGCGGAAAGCACCATTCCGCCATGGTGAGAAGTACGGCATCGCGAATCAACCGTAAACGGCCCCACTGAGTGCCTGTACACCGCTCCCTGCCCACAAAGTACAACTCCCCGTAGGTGCAATGAAGTCACAATGCAACCATTGAAATGTACAAGTCACCCATGCATGCCAACGAACAAAAGACTCACAAGAGGGGCCAATGGGAGCGGCAGGGCACAGATGGCACGAATACAGAAGCCATTCCAATGGACATGACCACAGTCCCCCCCCCCCGAAACGCACGCAAACACAGGCACCTGTGACCAGCAATATTCCGAAAATCACATCATTCCACCAGTCCACCTGGCTGACCGGCGTCTGTTACACAAAACCCAATCCCCCGCCCCTGAGCATGACAACATTCAAACAGTCATATTGGCAGCCCCCATCCCTGACCTCACTGGGCTCCGTAGGCAAACGCGCCCAGCACAGTACCACGCGACTATACTCCGAAACCGGAACCCAATGCAGATCTCCTCACAATACATCGCACCCCGAATCGGAATATGCCACATCACTCGCAAAGAAGAACGCTACACGGCCCATATCAGAATAGAAATTTAATGCACAACTAAATCACCAAGCTCATACAGCCATTAGTCCATGAACTCCAAAACACATATCACCATCGTGGGCTGCATCCGCAAGGAATGACCAGCTACTACTTGTGTGACGCCCTGTTCCATCATGGTACACAGAGCCACATTCACGTACGAAAAGGCAACATGGAAGCGCACAGAACCGCAGGCCCGTCCCAATGGGGAGGCACTAGTCCAACTGAAAGGCCGAAATGTTGCTCCGAGCCACTAGTACTGCGTAAGGGCATGTGGCCCATTGGCGATCGTCCCATAAGATCGTAATGCTGCTCCACTGATTAACACGAATCGTGAGTAAACGCCATCTGCAGGAGTGGCATACAGATGGCAGTGGCAAAAGGGGAGGAGATACCTGTCAACCAAAAGAAAAGAAAAAGAACAGAATGGCCATCAGAACTACATTCGAACAACTCACTCCAATGATCACACTAAATCCACAGCCATATGCATGCTAGCCCACTCCAAAGGATCATCACCACCCCAAAACCACTTGCGACTCATAACCATCTATATCGAGGTGTAAACACCATCACAAACGAGTGTACCTGTGCATGCGACTGTCAAAACAGATTCCATCAGATGGGAATGTTAACGTGCATGGACACAAGTGTCTGAAGGCGCGTCGAGACAGGGAGGGCTCAACAAGGCCAGATAGACGATGGTCCCACTATGGCAGCCCTGCATCACATAGCGCAGGGGAGGCGGATAGATTCCAAGAAGCACTGTACATGGCAAACCCTGTATCAAATCACCTGCCCATGCATCCATTCATCATTCCCTCATCCTGTTATAAAAACGCCTGAAAATTTACTCACAAAACATTCGATTCTTCCATTGAGTCTGTGCGTTATGCAGCCTGCAAAATCCACAGTGCCCCAGCCCGTAATTCCAGTGTTGTGAAGTTACATGTATTTGGGAACGTCCGGCCTCATCGGCCACGTCACTATTGCGCATCCAAAACTATTCATATCAATCATTGCTTCCTCGGCATGGCCTCTGTCTCAAGGACATCGAACAATAGAACGTTATATTTGCAGTCAGACCTGTGGGCATCTCCTCTCCGCTAGCCGAAAACCGAAAGCGCCGGCCTTCGAATTCCTCATTTGCAACATCACGTCGAAAAGGCATCTGTGGCCGTTTGAACTCACAAATTAATCCATCTAGTGCGGCTGTGTGTGAAAATGGCAACTGCCATCACCCACTAATGGGACGCCCCGCCCGTCGTTGCAACTCGGTACAGTGATGCATGAGGGCCCACCGTTACTCGAGTACTACGTTCCACTGACCCATCACAAGTCTGTTCGCGACTGCAAAGATTGTATGTGAAACAATGGGACCATAGCCGAATGTACATATCAACAAATGTTACACGGCCATCGGGTACAAATACATGATTGCAATCGCAAGATGCCATTCCTCGAATAGCAGCGTTGTGTGCGGGACGTGCTCGGCCAAAGGGGAGAGCAGCTTGCACAGGTGGAATGAATCACCACAGGTGGAGGCCATACAGCCTGAAAACACATAAAGTGCACACCCAGTCTCCTCCCACAACCACACCCACTCCGAAATGCTACCGGCAGGACTCGCGATGTTGGCCCTGGGGGACCTGATAGCACTGCAAGTACTCCAACTCCAAGAAGAAGACGAACACCAACTACAACCGGCCGCATGGAGGAGACGCAGGAGGAGGAGGAGGCCAAGGCAGGGCCCGCAAGGGCCGCCAGCACAGCCACTACCACCACGCAGGCAGCCCGCAATCCCACGCCTCCGAGCACATCCGTTCAACCTCACTGATGAGCAGATCCACACCCTCTACCGTTTGGACCGGGACACCATAGCCGCAATAGTGGACATGACACAGGCTGACCTTGTCAGCATGATAGACAGCCCAACCGCCATCCCACCCCTACTGAAGGTGGTGTCTGTACTCCACTTCCTGGCCACGGGCACCTACCAGCACACAGTCGGACAGTTGCATGGCATTTCTCAGCCACTGTTCTCACGGACACTAATGCAAGTGCTCGATGCCCTCCTGAAGCACGCAGACGACTACATCTCTCTACCACGCTCGGAGCAGGAAATTACCAACACCAAAGTGGGATTCCATGCACTTGCCGGCATACCGGGTTGCATTGGTGCCATCGACTGCACCCATGTGGAATTGGTCGTCCCACATGCCATGGAGGCCCAGTACCGCAACCGAAAACAATTTCATTCCCTGAATGTACAGATGGTGTGTGACTCCAACAGGATCATTACACATTGTTGTGCCAGATTCCCTGGATCAACCCATGATTCTATGGTCTTGAGGAACTCTACTATACCACGCTACATGGAGCGACACGCAGGGAACAGATCCTGGCTACTCGGTGAGTCTCTTTTCATGCATGATGATGTGGGGTATGTGATGCGGCAATGACCTGGCAGGAAGGGGGGGGGTGTGCGTACGTAGCAATGGCATTCCACATCATACGTTTATCGTCCACATACAGGTGATGCTGGGTATCCACTGAAGAGATGGCTCCTCACACCAGTCCGGAACCCACGGGACCAGCAAGAGGAGGACTACAACCATGCCCACTCACGTACCCGTGTGGTCATTGAACAGGCATTCGGCCTACTGAAGACTCGTTTCCGCTGCCTCAGCAGGTCTGGCGGGGCACTCCTGTACCGCCATGAGAAGGTTGCAAAGATGGTGATGGCATGTGTCATGCTCCACAACATGTGCGTACGTAGGAATGTGCCCATGCCCCCTGACGCAGAACTGCAAGCACCTGATGATGGTCATGATGAGGGTGGGGATGTGGCAGCACCTCAAGGAGTCTGCGAGGCACCGGAGGGCCGTGACATTCGTCAGCATCTCATTGATGCATGCTTCTAGCACTCACGCCTGGTGGCTGATACATGGACACGGGACTCGTGGCACTGTGTGTGTCTGGTACCTGCACAATATGGACTGTACGCCTATAATGGCCTAGTACATAATGATCATTGTCGACACATCTCATTGGTTGATCGTGCACTTGTTTATGGCATATGTGATATCATGTTGAACACCCTATCGACCCGCCACCCAAGTGAGCCCAACACACCCCCTCCACCCTCCTACCTCCCCCCCGAACACCAGTGTCCAAAGATGCTCATTGTCAGTGGGCTGTCGCTATTGCAAGCCCCCTCTGCGGGTATCAGGGGCACCCCTGCCTGTGGAGCGCAGGTTCCTCCCAGATCTACGTTGGGGGCTGCCCTGGACGGAACTTGCAACGGATGATGTGTCTGCCTGCTCACGTCCATGCATGTCCCTAAGGGTTTGTGAGAGCTCAGTGAGCACACGGCGCACTGCGGCAAGTTCGGCACATACGTCTTTGGACGTCGCATGCAGTTCCCCCCTCAGGCTCTCGGTGCTTCTCTCCATCTGGACTCTCAGGCTCTCGGTGCTACTCTCCATCTGGACTCTCAGGCTCTCGGTGCTACTCTCCATTTGGACTCTCAGGCTCTCGGTGCTAATCTCCATTTGTGCCCTTAGTGTCTCTGTACTTCTCTCCATTTCTGCCCTGAGTGTCTCAGTTGATGTTTCTATGTCTGCCTTAGTGCCCCCACATTCATCGGCATGGTCCTTGAGGAGCGTGGCCAGTTGCTGCTGTTGCACGATTAACTGGTCGAGGGACTGTTGCCTCTGCTGGGCCATGGCCATTTGCGGGGGTGTCACAGAGGGGCTGTTGACCTCATGTTGCCTTGCCACAGGGCTTGGGGGGGATGGCCAGTCGTCGTCTTGTGGGTGCCCCTGCGTGGCATTCTCATGTTGTACGGGATGGGACAGACAGGGGGATTGGGACAGGTCATGGATGGATCTGACTTCGACATCCCCGTCTTCTGTGTCGGAGCATGCTGCCATCAATGGGGTGTCACCTATGGTGCTGCTGCCACCAGAGGCAGTGCCTTCTGTGGCATCCGTTGGGGGGACCTGTGGTGGTGGTGTTGTGGGCATGCTGGCTGCTGGGGTGCCTGTTGATGTTCCCTCCTGTGTGCTGCCACCTGATTTGTGCTGCTGCCGTGTCTTGATGCGCGCAGCTGAGGTGGAGGGTCTTTGGCCGTTGGTCTTGGCCCTCTTTGCAGGTGTGCTGGTAGGGGTGTCCTGATGCTCGTCGTTTGGATCGGACCCTGTGGTGGAGTAAAGGAGGGCGAGGGTTAATAATGGGTCTGTGGGTATTGGAATGGCATTGTATCACATGCATTGGGGTGGTACATGAGGGTGATTTGGGTCGGGGCCTTGGAGGTGCTTTCATTTGTGTGTGGGGTGAGGGTGCAGTTGTTTGGCAGCCTGCAGTTAGGGTGTGCCTGCTGGACGTGTGGTGGGTGTTTTAGGGGTTTTTAATTATTTATGTATTTATTGTGGTTTTAAAGTGCGCTATAAGGGCGATGTGTGTGTACGTTCTCCTGGACATGTGTTTCTGTTGCACTATGTGGACACATGGTACTTCACATGATTGGACATAGTGGATTTAGCATTGTTTTATCTGGCCCACCTACCTGATTCTTCTGATGTCTGCACTCCTTTCTCCATCCCTCCGACTCCCTCAATGCTCTCCATTCCGATGGTGGAGGCACAGATTTCTTCCCAGGGGGTCAACTTGATGGGTGATTCAGGACCTCCCCCGGTGGCTGTGGCAATGTTGCGGTTGGCAGAGAGTATGCTGCGGACGCGTATCCGCAGGTCGTCCCACCGCTTTCTGCATTGCTGTGGGTTGCGGGGTGCGGTCCCCACCGCGCTTACCCGCTGTGCCACCAGAGCCCATATGGCCTTCTTGTTCGCAAGTGCCGTCCTGGTCATTTGCGTGGAGAAGACGACGGCAGCATTCTCCTGGAGGGTCTCTGTTAGCACGGTGAGTTCCTCGCGGGAGAAGTGGACCTGCCGCTTGCGGTCGCACGCTTTCTTCGCTACTTTTCCCATTTGTCTTGGTTTCACTAGGGTGGATGACGGGTTAGGGTGTGTCTCGGGGTAGTGTTTTTAGTGGTTGTGTGGTTTTAGTGGTTTTATAGGTGTACGGCGGGATGTTTCCCGTTCCGGGCCCATGTTTTTACTTCCGTTTCCGTATATATCCGGTCACCGTACTTTCCGGTAGGCGCACTCTGCGGTGTCCGCTGTGTTGGGTGGCGGTATGGCACCTAGGGCGACGTACGGCGGCGGTGTGGGCCGTTTTGGGGTCATTTCCGCCATCGCGGACTTTGCACTTCCGCCATGGCGTGGTGCTCGTGCCCGATGGGTCGGAATGGACCGCTCTTTGCTCCTTCGTGCAATGGCGGAAACGCTATTTACGCTGTTGCGGTCCGGTCAGTCACTTTCCGCCAGGGTCGTAATGAGGGCCATTGTCCTTTCCTTTTAACAGAAAATTGTGGGGAGAACTGGTTGGGATTAAACTTGAAAAAACTAGGTTCCGTTATACATTGCACGGCAGACAGAGTGTTCCTAACGATTTGGCCACACAATGCCCCTGTGTCAGAATTCATGTCTGAAGCGTTACCAGGGGAACTAAGTAAAGTACCAACCAGTACATGGGCAATGCATGACAATGATGTAGGATGTTTAAAGATAGAGCCAGTAAAGATAATTTTGAAAGAAGGTGTTACCCTACCGCGAAAACCCCAATTCAAAATTTCGGCTGAAGGTGAGAAAGGATTGAAAAGTATTGTTACAGATTTGGTGAAATTAGGGGTAATCAAGGAAATTACAGGCAGTACATGCAACAGCCCGATTCTTCCGGTTTATAAAAAAGGAGGTAATGAGGTACCATACCGTTTCATAATTGATTTACGCGCATTGAATGAGGTAGTAGATCCACAATTTCCTCGAGTGCCAGACGTCACTACAATATTGACAATGATACCTGTTTCAGCAGAATATTTTAGTGTAGTAGATTTGAAAAACGTGTTCTTCAGTATTCCAGTGGACAAGGACAGCAGATATTTGTTCGCGTACACATGTACATTCATGCGGATTCCGCAAGGTTACACAGAAAGTCCAAGTATTTACAGTAGAGCATTAAAGGAGCAGCTAGACATGCTGGAATTACCGTGGGTTGTGTACTCTTGCAATACATAGACGATCTTTTATTAGCTGCTGACACAGAGGAGTTTTGTAAAGAAAGCACTGTATTACTACTGTCACACCTAGCGGCACATGGCCATAAAGCTAGTTTGAAGAAATTTCAATATAATCGAAAGGAGGTGGCCTATTTGGGCTACCTACTTTCGAAAGGAGGGAGAAGACTAATGCCAGAACGCATAGAAAGTATTTCTTGTATGCCTATTCCAAAGACACAAAAAGAAGTCAGAGCCATAATAGGCATGGCTTCATATTGCCGACAATGGATTGGTAATTCTGCGTTAATTGTGAAGCCGTTGGTGAATTTAATTATAAAGGATGCGGTTATGCCTTTGCAGTGGGGTGAGGAATGTCAGAAAGCATTTGATGGATTGAAAACTGCATTATGCTCGGCTCCAGTTTTGGTTACGCCGAATTATGAGAACATTTTTAGACTATTTGTGTGTGAAAGTGAAGGATGTGCATTGGCGATTTTTACACAGGAACAAGGTGGAAGAAATAGGCCGTGCGGCAATTTTTCTTCTGCACTGGACCCTGTAGCGCGCGCACTACCACGATGTTTGCGATCTGTCGCGGCGGCTGCTGCGTCAGTGAAACAAACGGAAGGGATGGTTTTGGGCACACTTTAATTTTGATGGTGCCACATGCCATAGACGTTCTATTAAATAGGACACAGACGCAACACCTCACCTCTGCTAGACTGACAAGATATGAGATTATCTTGTTCGCGCCCCATATCCAAATTATGAGGTGTAGCGCTTTGAATCCTGCAGAATTAATGCCACCAACCATAAAAGAAATTGGGAAGGATGAATCACCCCCCCAAGATTGTTTAATGGTCACCGAGGAAGAAACCAAGGGGAGAGTTGATTTAAGTGATATCCCACAGAAAGAGCCAGATGGAGAGTTATTTTGTGACGGGTCATGTTTTAAATTACCAGATGGCACGACAACTGCCGCGTATGCTATCACTACCCTAGAGAGCGTTGTAGAAAGCAAAATAATTCCCTATAATTCAGCACAAGCCGCAGAAATAATAGCCTTAACTAGAGCCTGCGAGATTTCTGAAAATTTGAATGTGAATATATATACTGATAGCCAGTATGCTTTTGGAGTGGTTCATAACTTTGATCGACTCTGGGCTGAGAAAGGGTTTTTGACATCACATGGCGCCAGAATTCAACATGGCCCTTTGATTGTACGATTGCTGTCTGCACTCATGTTTCCAAAGCGCCTAGCAATAGTGAAATGTGAGGCACATAAAAAAGTAACATGCAAAGTAGGAGAGGGAAACGCGTTTGCAGACAGAATTGCGAAACAAACTGCCACTGATTTGAATACCAAAATGATGACAGTTCAGACTGAGGAAGTACCCTGTATGATAGAAAATGGAGTTGCCACTGTCAAAGAAATGCAGGCCGAAGCTACGGCCGATGAAATACAGGGGTGGGCAGAGGGATCTGCTGAGTTGGATCTGGAGGGTTGTTGGGTGGACAAGGGAACTAGAAACTGGATGTTGCCAAATACGTACGTGACTGCAATGGTCACAATGGCCCACAGCCCTACGCACATCTGTGCGAAGAAAATAATACAGCACCTTTCTACAGTTTGGCAGAATGTAAACATAAAAAAGAATGCAGAGAGGTTGGTGCAGAACTGTATCACATGTTTGCAACACAATGTAGGGAAGGGAACAGTGACTCCAACAGGCAGTTTTGGCCCGCCCTCTATGCCATTTGAGGTGATTCATTTTGATTTCATAGAAATGGAGAGGTGCCAAAACTTAAAATACATCTTGGTGGTGATCTGTGCATTCAGTAAGTGGGTGGAGGCATATCCCTTGAAGGACTGCACAGCAATGAGCATCGCAAAAGTAATGTTGAAGGAGTACTTTTCCAGATTTGGTTGCCCCGTGTCCTATGGTCTGATAATGGACCACATTTTGTGGGTGCAGTGGTATTACATATATGTGCTGGTCTTCAGATTGATAAGAGATTCCATAGTTTAAGGCATCCAAGTTCTGCCGGTCTTGTGGAGAGGCACAACGGGATTCTTAAATCAAAGATTAGCAAGATTTGTGCGGGAAGCAAGTTGAGTTGGGTGGATGCATTACCAATAGCACTATTATGCATGCATACTTCTGTACAGGCTAAAACTGGGCTCTCCCCGTACGAGATCGTGATGGGGAGGCCGGCAAATGTTTGGTGCGCACCTCAGCCAAAACGACTTAGTGAGATAGAACATCCTGTGCTTAGTACTTATTGTGGCCTTTTAATGCAGAAATTGCGTTTGATTCATCAGCAGGTGCAGGAGGCATTACCAGTGAGATACACCGGTCCGGGGCACGCGCTGGAGCCAAAAGACTGGGTGCTGCTAAAGAATTTTGAAAGAAAGTCATCATTAGCACCCAGGTGGTGCGGGCCCTATCAAGTACTCTTGGCGACGCAGACGGCAATACGGGGATGGAAGGAAGTCGTGGATCCATGTCACCCATGCCAAGAAGATTCCAACTGCACTGAAAGACTTGCCTGACACTGATGACCGGAAAGAGACAGCGGTCCCAGAAACAAAAGAAACTGTTGCCAGTAAGCAGCCACCTAATCTGCCAAAACGAGAAGTGAAACTCGAAACAAGGCCTGAGACGATTGCCAAAGAGGGGGAAGGGCAAAGAGTGCCCCAACGTTGCCCAGCAGAATCAACATCACTGCTGGCCGACGCGAAATCTGCCTTGCAAATACCAGCAGAAACAAATCGTGTACCCCTTTGGCGCCCACCAGCACTTGCCAGCACGGCAAAAAACGGATCTGCATCATTGGCGCGGCGCACACCAGCACCTGCAGTAGCGCCACAGGCTGACTTTGAGCCTGAGTCTGGAAGTGCACCGGCACTGTTTACGGATCATACGATACCAGGAGCAAGGCGATACAACTTGCGGCCTCTGAAGACAAAGTGATCCGCAGTTCTTTTTGGTGTTTATATCAACCTCTGGTTTAGCTCATGGACGGAGAAGGAACCAGAGGTGTAGAGGAGAGAAGCGTGAGAATTGTGCAAGTCGGACAATTCAAGACTCGCGGCTCCTCGGTGCGATCATAAAAAGTACATGTGTCCTGAACCAGAACGGACAAGCTGGGCGCACATGGTACTATGGCAAGTGAGATAACTGATTAACAGTACATGTGTCCTGAACCAGAGCGGACAAGCTGGGCGCACATGATACTAAGGCGATAAAATAACTGATCAAAGGTCCTCTGAGCAGTATAAGAAAGGACAAGTGATCTCGCCTAAAAACGAATAATCGAATCCAGGCTAAAAAGGACAGGCAGAACTGAACTGTGACAATTCCATTGAACTTATTAACATCAGAGCAAGCGCGACGAAGAGAGATATCCACAACGAACTGTGATAAGAAAGAAGGACGACGAGAAACATGCCGGGACCGGTTCCAGCCTCCTCCTGCACCACCACCGCTGAAAATTAGTCAAGTATAAAGACTGTAAGCTTAAGAAAAACGCATCGTAAAACAAATTGTATGCTGGTACTGACAATAATAATGTGCTATATGAGCGTGGCAGCACCAATATCGACAGCCCTAATATTATGGTGGGTGGAAACAATACACCCAATTTGAAATGTTTTTACCAATAATTAATATATCCACTACTGAAAGCCCGGTTCAGGTGATCACTTATACCCTGCCCCCAATGGAAGAAAGACACAGGGAAGGTTTTGGAAATAACACTTTGCTATTGATCATGAACATGACACATGCAATTCTGAAGAAAACAAATTGCTGGTATGTGCCCATTTACCACAGCATGCTGGGAAAGGAATAGAGTGGTATGTGCAGCCACTACCATTAAGTTCTGCATGTAGTGCATCTTTAGGTGCAATGTTCTATGGGAAATGGAATGAGAGTAATACGGGTCAATTAGACAGAACCAACATGAATGAGTTTGAGGAGATAATAATGAAGCCTGTGGGTTGTTACATTTTCCATAAAGCACAAGTAATAGCCCTAGAGCCCACGAGGAAAAGTACACGAAAGATAACACGACAAAATAGATGAGATAGATTGTCCCCACCAGAAAAACATCTGTAATGACGTTTCATGTAAGAACAGAAGGGGACAAAGATGCTATTCCCCCATTTTACACGGTGAATTATAGCCCAAGAACTGTCCCTTTTTGTCTAAAAAAGAAAGACTCTTTTTCAGTCGGAACATATACTGGTTGCATGAATACAGTGGTATTAAAATGGGAAATAGAACCAGTATATGTAGGTGATCCAGTTTATTTTATATGTGGAGAGAAAGCATATCCTTGGTTGCCCAGAAACTGGGGAGGTACATGTTACCTAGGGCTACTGTTCCCAGGAGTATTCCTCTTAGAAACAGCAGCCATGGCCAGATTATACAGAACTAGAGTCAAAAGGACTGACAAGGGTGTTTTAATAGCAACTGATGTAGCAAAATCATGTATTCCATTCTTAGGGCAGATAGTGAACTCCTATAATATAAGGCAACTGTCCAGAATCCTAAAAGATACAATAAACACAACAAAAGATATACTATTTAACATGACAATGGAAGAAAGAGGAATCAGGTTAATGACGCTGAAAAATAGAATGGCTCTCGATGTGATCCTGGTTGATCGTGGGGAAATTTGCAAAATAGTGGGATCAGCATGTTGCGTTTATGTCGATGACTATTCCCCCACGATCTTTGAAGCAATAAAGAAAATGCACGTCCTAAGCTCTGAACTCTTTACTGGAGAAGGGAGCTGGGGAATAGGATCTTGGTTTTGGGGAATACTACGTTCTTGGGGATGGAAGTTGATCTCAATATTAGTAGTGGTGTTTGGAATATTCCTAACGTGCTGTTGTTGTATACATTTTTTACCCATAGTTTGCGCTGAGGTAACTGAGGTATGTACGGAGGATGTATGCATATGATGACAAAGAAAAAACAACCTCATGATCGAACTGACCCAGACCCAAATGAGATGAGAGCAGTAAAAGAGTTGATGGCAATAGATATTGATGAAGACGATGATGTCTACGATAGCATGCAAAATTCAGACATAAGTACTTCAGATTCATCATCACTAGAGGAGGTTTCAATAAATAGATGAGACGTTTGGCATACGGCCAAAGGAGGGTTTGTCAGTCTAGAAAAATGGATACCTCTACTTTGTGACCACAAACGCATTTTGGTGGCCGTGGGCCAACCGTCTCATGCACGATATGACAGAATATAGGTTTTCGAGTTTGCCAATGAACGGCCATTTTTGATGTAACAAGAATCGCCATTTTGTTTTCTAACCATTGCTCATTGCTTTCTGTTCCTATTGCATCGCAGTATATTTTCCGCTTACACTGCTCGACTGTAAAACATTGTTGTCTGTATGTGAAAAGGACAAGGCCGCAGGGCCGAGAGGATAACAACAGTTCATTGAAACACAAACGTAGGCAGCACCAGGAAGAATGCCCGGCTCCCTCCCGAATGTAGCCTTGAAGCAGAGCTGCAGGGCATTTAATCATTTCGCAGCTGCCAGTCAGTCTCGTTATATGGTAGAATATGTTAGAATAATACCGCTAAAGGCTTGAATTATACTTTTCTTATGCCCCCCCTTTGCTGAGCCCGCTAGAGTGTGTCGGCTCCCAGGACGCGAATAGCACCTAATAGATAGCAAGGTCCGGAATGCAACTCTTCCCCCGTATGTATCTTGCTTCCAAGAACAGAAGCGCTGTGTTCTATTCAACAACTGAAAGATGCCTTTGCACTCACAAATTGAAAATTGTTACTAGAATAGATGTTTGAAGGTGTCATAGTAGTCAGAGATGTCCATCATCACACCAAGTTCAAAGAAACCCTATAAAGGGGGGTGTTAAATATGTCATAGCTGATTGTTTGATATGCATTTTGTATATGTGTAACTGATGTACGTAATTCACTCTTGCGTCCCTCGAGGTTTAGAGATACACGTTGCGGGGCGTGAGACGAGTTGGCCAACTGAGACTTTTTGCTTTGCAATAAACCCTAGCTTTGGGAATACAACATTGTGTCTGGCGTATCTATCGTGTGTGGTGACTCGCCTTGTTTCCATAGACGTCAGGGTCCCCTAGGGGCACCTTTCAACATGTTCAAAGCAGAGGCATTTAATGCTATAAATCAGAACTTCAGAACCTTTCCTGGCTTGACAGCAAAGTGTCCAAACTGCTAATGGCGTGCACCTGGCTATTTCTTTAATATAGAAGCCAAAATTAACTTGTCAGTGGCAACTGACACACACAGGCCCGTTTCTTGGCCCGTGTGAACCGGGCGACTACCTGGGGCGCAATCAACCCAGGGGCGCAATTGCACACCCTGCTGAGGCCTCGAATTGCCCTGGGGGTGCATTTACCTTGGGGTGGGGACCATTGCCTTGGGCTGTGCGCAATTGCTCGAGTAGAGTAGAGGCAGCAGGTGCTGTCACTGCCTCTGATGTGCTCACATTACGTGCATGCCCTGGGTCACCATAGTCGCAGCTTTCGTGCCACTGTTTGGAGGCATAGGAGGGTGCGTGGTGTTCGTGGCGGCTTTTGGAAGCCAGCAGGGAGCCCTCCAGCAGCAGAAGCAGAACTGAAGCCAGGACCACTTTTAGAAGCCAGTCAGCCGCGAGCCGTACAGCAAAAGGAAAAAAGGATACCTACTGCATATAACTTGTAAACTTTCGTTGTCCTCGGTGTAGTCCATTCCTAATATGCGTGTGCCCGCTCACGCTGTGCTCGTGGAGCAAACAACATCCCTAATAATGTCACGTTTTGTACAAGTTGGGTCAGCCATAATACCTTTTATCAACATCGATAACATGGAAATGTTTTTGTTTTTGTTTTAGTCCAATCTCTTAAATGTGTCAATAAATACATAATTGATCCCTCTTTTCAAACACTAGGTTTGCCAAATCACAACTTTCTAAGCTACCCCAGATGAAAGGAAGTCCAGTTTATTGTACCCCACTGGTCGGTCATCCAGGTATGCACAGTTTATGCACTTTGGAAATGGACTTTACCCTGCAATCGTTCCCTAGATACCATATGTACGGTCTACCTATCTTCAACCTTTTGTACACTGAAGCTGTCCGTTGCAATGTGGCACTTTAGAAAACAGCTAATCAAATAAATAAAAAATAAACCCATGGATGCAAAAATCACATTACTGTGTGCTCAGGGATCATTTGTGGTCATCAATATTAATGACACGTTACTTTTCAGGCAATGTTTTGCATACGCTGTGATCATTTGAAAACGCTGTTTGTGTATTTGAACATACATATGTACACCTATTTCTGCATGTGCAAACAGCATTTGTACTTTCACAAATGTTTTCTTCTACCGCC
Organism: Ambystoma mexicanum; assembly: GCF_040938575.1. Classification (NCBI taxonomy): domain Eukaryota; kingdom Metazoa; phylum Chordata; class Amphibia; order Caudata; family Ambystomatidae; genus Ambystoma; species Ambystoma mexicanum. Next base: position 794,742,018 of record NC_090931.1, on the reverse strand, counting down.
ATTATGGTTCTTTCCCATGCAAAATAAACGCTCAACCGAACATATCATATAGAAATTGAAATATAGGAAGCAGATTATCAACATCATTAGAGCCAAAAGACCATGTACTCGGCCTTGTTATGTCACAGGCCTCTATGCTGAGAATTTGAAGCTCTGTACATCTACCCTCTTTACTACATGGTGTCCTGCACCTGTTGAAACATATCATAGCACCCTGCCTAATTAATGTCATAAATTCCAGCAGGGCATGAGGTCAGCGCTCGGGTGGGAGAGCAGGGATGATCCTGGAAAAGGTACTGTCACGTTGCTTGGATTTGATTCTGTTAATTTCTCTACATATATTAATGTTTATTGTATTTTTAAAATGTGCTGGCTTTGTGTTGCTCTCCAGGTAGAAAAGGAAAACACCCCTTGTTCCCTCAGAGGGAAAGGCAAAAGCATGATCTCCTCCATCACATTATCATCACCCTTTTGTGTTTTCCATGTGTGGGTTTCGGTTGATTATCCATAATAACTTGTAATACCTTTTTGTGTTTATACGGCCATTGCACAATATTGAAGTTGGTGGGTACACCATAGCTTTAATGCAGGGGTGTGTTTGTAAGGTGCCAGTGGCATGTTCAGAGACGATGGGTCGACTCCGCCTTTCAGCTTTCCATTGTTGATCGAGCAAGTACCATTAGTTTGAGGCTTTTATGGCATCGCGCTACGTAAGCACCGAGGTGAATGGCGGGGGAGGAGATATGAGTTGGAAGAAGCATGGTCGAGATTTCATGTTTTAAAACAATCGAAATGGATTAAAGCGGGCAACAGACTCTTCGAATAGTACCCAAATGCAGCAGACTTTAAACTAGTACCCAAAGGTGAGTGTTTTTATGAAATGTGATGCAAAGTGTGCAATTTAAAGACCATTTATTCAGCAACACTGGTCAAAACTGCTACCTACATAGTGAAGTAACTTATTAAGCTGGCCCACATTGGGCAAAACAGTGTGCAGCACATTCATCGTACAAAAACACATTGGTTGTTTCCAAACGTGTGGGTTGCCATGAGGCTCTTACTAACCATTCCAATTACAGTGGCAAGAGGAGCTTCTCTAAATTGAAACTGATAAAGACGTACTTGCATTCCACAGTGACCGAAGAAAGGCCATCAGCCATCGCAACACTTTCACTTGGGAGTGAACTTGTTGAACACATTGATTTTGCAGCAGCAATATATGCTTTCACAGCCCTTAACATAGGCTAGTACGTCCCTTTTTATGTATTCTGCTTTGTCTTAGGAATTACTGCAAAGTTCTTGAATCACAATATAATAAAACCGGTTTCATTTGTATAACAGTGATTTATTGATGTTGGGTAGGAGTTAGTTAACCGCACGCTGTAGTTTGGGAGTGGCACACATGCAGAGCGCACTCCGGGGCGGCGCAATTTACTGTTTTGCCCTGGGCACCAAATGGACTAGAAACTGCCCTGGACACACGTTATATTCTTTTAAAGAAACAATTAGTGCCGAATTCCCAAGAAGCAACACAAATAAAAATGTGCATTACATTGAGAAATGCGCAGTTCAACTTATTCACAAAGGCGGCTGTGCGGCAGCACAAATAATGCGCTTGACAAGCCCTTTGCATACATTACTGTAGGGAGCATTTATGGCACTCCCTGAACCCATGTGTATGCTGCGAGTGCATTCCATCACGACTGGCCCTTAAAGGCCTACCATTGAGCAATGTGGGAAAAAAGAAAAGAACTTCTGTCCCTATTTCAGAGATAGGAATGTACGTGGGACAGCAATGGAACAGCCAGAAATGGCACTATCATGCACTTCACTTCCCTACACCTGTTCTATACAGGCATAGGGCAATGGCACTATCATGCACTTCACTTCCCTACACCTGTTCTATACAGGCATAGGGCAATGGCACTATCATGCACTTCACTTCCCTACACCTGTTCTATACAGGCATAGGGCAATGGCACTATCATGCACTTCACTTCCCCTACACCTGTTCGATACAGGCATAGGGCAATGGCACTATCATGCACTTCACTTCCCTACACCTGTTCTATACAGGCATAGGGCAATGGCACTATCATGCACTTCACTTCCCTACACCTGTTCTATACAGGCATAGGGCAATGGCACTATCATGCACTTCACTTCCCCTACACCTGTTCGATACAGGCATAGGGCAATGCGTTTGCTTTCCGCACATTTTAATGTGCATCCTGTTTCTCAATTCAGTATGTGCATTAAAATGTGCACAAACGCCCCTTTAATTGTGCAAAGGTGAAAAAGTGAATCTGTATGTGGGCATCTATGAGGCACACATTGAAAGGAATGTTGTGAACAGGGCACATCTTTTTTGGCTGCAAGGGATCAGATGCACTTGCTCCCCCCTTGCGCCAAATGTTTTGAGAATATATTTGTTGTGTGATTTTCTGCAGATACAGAGCTCATAACATTGCAAACCTACCTGACTTAATGGCACTCTACATAATGAATGCTTGACATATGACTGGCTCTGTTTTAGCCCTACTAGCCTTTCTGAATCTTGAGCTGCAGCCATGGACTCTCACTATTTTTAAATAACTAACCTCAATAGTCCTCATGGAAGTAAACTCAACAGCATGCATGAAACTTCATGCACCCCTAATGCATGAGTGACTCTTACCCAGCCCTGTTTTCTTTTCAAAGGTCCATCTCTGTTATAAATTTCATATATAGTAATATAAAAAATTCCATAAATAGTAATATAAACCTCATTAGCACCCGGGGCTGTTGAGCCAACCAATCAGGTTGCTTGATTTGTGGGCTGAATCCCACAAACTCAGCCTGCGTTTGAGCAGCCTGATGGCTGCTTCCCTGCCCTGCCATCTTCCCCCACACTTCCATCCCCTCCAGTCACTGTTTCCTCCCCTCCCCGCCTCCTATCCCATTCACCTTACCCTTCGGTGGCAGGATTTGCCATTGCCACTCTAGCCTCTGTCCTGGCCTGCCGGCCACCATGGAAATGAAAGAGGGCCTCAGCATATAGCGGCCATCTTAAGTCAGTGTTTTGTTTGAAAGAACGGGACGCAGCGAGGCATCCCGCTAATTCAAACAAAATATATTGCTGTTACCACTCTGGGTATCCAAAGTATACGTTCAGACACTGTGTCCCTGGCATCTCATACTCAGCCCCTCCCCACAAATCTGAATGAGCGGGTCCTTCATGTCAACCCTACCAGTGAGAATGCTTTACTTCCGCATTTCCTTGCCTCCAGTGGTAAATGCGAGAGGGAAAGTGCCCTCCCACCTGGCACTTCTCCCCCTGATCACTGGCCTGCCGCCTGCTCCAAAGGCAGTACAGATTCTCTGTCCTCTCTAAGAATAGAGCCTACATCCAAGCCCGCTTCTCTGTGTCATCTAACAACTCGGCTGAAGTTTTCAAAATATGCAGGTAGCTGGCCAATCCTGCTGCAGCCTCTACCTCTCCTGTTCCATCCCAGGCCCTCTGGATGGTCTTAGCCTCTAATTTCGCTACTAAAACTCAGGACATCCTGTTCACCCTCTCTCCCTCCTCTTCCACCTCCTCTACCACTCCTGGCCTGTCTGAGGCCATCTCTCCTCCTTCTTTCTCTTCCTTTCCCCGTTCACCCCTGACGAAGTTTCTAGACAAGTCCGATCTATGAAAGTCTTGTCAAAGCAGGTTCTCTCCTACTCATCCAGAGCCATCAAGGACCACATCGACACCCTTGCTCCAGCCTTGGCCGATTTCTGCAATCACTACTTTGCCACTTGAACGTTCCCCTCCCCCTTAAGCATACTCTTATGCACCCCCTTCTGAAGAATCCCTTGGCAGATCCTTCTTCTCCGATTAACTATTGCCCGATCTCCATCACTCCTTTCCTGGGTAAACACTTGGAAAAGCTGGCCATCTCCCAGCTTAATATACATAATTATTCTGTTGGTTGCCTCCATGACCACCATTCTGGCTTCAGAGCTGCCAGAAGCATGGAAACTGCTCTCCTGAACACCCGTGAAGACTTGCTCTCCAATCTTGACTCTAAGCCTCTTTCTGTCCTCATTCTCTTCGATCTATCCTCTGCTTTTAACACAGTCACTATGCCATCCTTCTCAATCGCATGCATGACAACCTTGTTATTAGTGACCTGGCCTGGTTGACCTCCTTTCTCAATGACCGACCCTCTCAGGTCCAACTGGGTGTGATAAACGCTGTCGGGATGGAGCCGCTCTGCGGTGGATTGGCAGCACGAGATTCGTTCTATCCCCATAACATGGAGGATTCGGGTATTGAAGTCAGCGGTCTAGTGTTTCAGGCTATTGCAAACGTGCCGGTGGCCACACCTCCTGACGCGTCCAATGCATATCCGGAGAAGCGGAACTCAGCCCAATGCGTTGCTACTCTCCCTCGGGACCAGCTACGCTTCGTAAGTTCGATCGTCTTTTCCTATTCACTTTGTAGGCTTTCAATACCTAACTTCCTTGCCTCCGTCTAAGATCTAGCAATTGTATTTGGCAATTACGCTTTTGCCTTTTTTGTTTCATCTTAGCTATCAGCTTCTGAAATACGCCATCGCTCTTGTTTACATTTGTACGAACTGCGAAGAGGAACGGATTCCTCCGCTAGCAGCGGCACACCTGCCTGGTACGTGTAGGTTGATTCCATTCCTGCTTCTTCTTGCTTAGGATAGTCGTATCTTTAGCACGCTGATCTCGTTTCCCTGTATCGACAAACATTTTGAAACGACCACAAGGGACTAATTGTTTCACATAGCCCTTTCTCCAGAAGGACCTTTAAGGTTGACAATCCAACACCGTCTCCTTCGGAGGGTAAGGAACCAAAATTAGATACTTAGGAAGTCACGATATCTACCTTCCCTCCGGTAATTAACTTTCTGTCCATTCTTACAGTCCTCTTGCCTCTTTCCATCATCAATTCCCACTCTTTCATAGCGGGACTCGCTATATCCAACGTCCGGAACCCATCCCTCAGAAAATCTGGGTAAGCCCTCTCCAAGCCAACCTCCTCACTCCCTCTCTCTCCTTTTTCATTTACAAATTCCTTTAACTCTAATTCCTATTTTATCTATTTTTACACTATGGTATATTCCTAACCCTGATTGATCTTGAGAAGTGCCTAATCGTCTTTGAGAGATCCAATATCCCGACAACATCCGAGGAGCTGTTTTCAGGAGACCCCGAACTCTAGCAGCTCGGCACAGGGTTTTTCCCCTACGGGGGTTTTCCCTGGAGGTCTCACTGCAGACCGGTCTTTCTGGTACCGGTGAGCAGAAGGATTTCTAGGTATTTCCCTACTTCCATCATACACGGAGGAGTGGAATTACTGGTCAGGGAACAAGGTAGGTGTTTCCTAGTTGATGCTTGAGCCAAGTGATGACTTTTGTGCTAACCATCATTACACTGAGGTCCTTCCTCTCTTTTATCTCTCTCTTTGTTTGTGATGTTCCCCAGGGATCTAACCTCTCTCCCTGGCTCTTCAAGCCACTTCCTCTCCGCATCGCTACTTTCTGACCCAATTTTCATTGTTATGTGGATGACACTGCTCTTTTTCAGGCTCACCTCAGCCACCTTTGCTTCTTCGCTCATACCAGACTGTCTGGCCGCAATTCAGAAATGGTGTGCCGCCAATGACCTCTGCCTTAATGTCAGTAAGACTGACATCCTCCTCATTGGGACACCCGCTCCCTTCTTTCCTCTCTCTCTCTCTCTCTGGCCGCCCACTGTGCACCCTCTTCCTGCTACTTCCTGTGAGGCTAAGAACCTGGGTGTCATTTTCAACTCCACCCTCTCCTTCTCTCCTCACATCTCTGACATCTCTAAGAAGTCAAACTATCAGCTGCACCTCCTCAGAGGTATTCTTCCATTTCTCACTTTCCCCTAGAATAGATGCTCACTGTCTCCAGAGCTCTGGTCCTCTCTAGGCTGGACTATTTCAACAGCTTCTTTCTAAATCTTCCTGCCTCTCCTATTCAACCTTTAGAAACATATCCAGAATAGGACTACAAGACTTGTCCTTGGCCTCAAGCCCAGGGATCGTATCTCTCCAGCTCTGAAATCTCTTCACTGGCTCCCGTGGCTGCAAGGATGAAGTTCAAGACCCTCTGCATCATCCACAAGGCTTTCTGGGGCCTGGGACCGCTCTACCTCCAACTTTCACTTCCAAAACATCTTCCTTCTCAAGCTCTCCGCTCATCCACCTCCAACTCCGAGGGTCAGACGCTTCTCCAAGCAGAGAGTTGGTGGCAGATCCATCTCCTCTGCTGGGGCCTCCCTCTGGAACAGCCTCCCTGCCTCTCTCAAACTTGTGCAAAACCAACGCTGGTTCCGGAAGCAACTCAAGACCTTCCTTTTAACTTCTGCTTTCTCTCATCCTCTCCCCTGCTGATGGACCTGACTGCTCTGTGCACTGGTCACATGGTCACCCTCTGAACTCGGGGCCAGGCTCCTGCATTTCCAGTTGCCCTTGCACTGCCTGCGGGCTCCGCAGTACTTAAGGGTCTGTATCTGAAACCCTACACTCCCTTTTCCCTGCACTTACGAGCCACCCGCTGGCTGAATTAATGGTAGCAGCTTGAAAATGGTGCACGTACCTGGCCATATAATAGCAGGGCCTGGCAAATGTCCATCTAATACCTAAACACAAGCCAGAACTGTTGGATTTGCTAATACTTGTTTTTAACAGGACTCTCAGCGAAGGACACACGTACTGCTTATAAATCAAGTGTATAAAGGTGGGTCTGGTTAAGACATTTTATTACACCATTAGCATGTTTACAGCACCAATTAAACCTTTAGCTCGCTGAAGGCTGATTTGAAAAATCTCTGGCAGGCACTTTCAGTGCAACGTTTGATTTCAAGGCTTGATAAAGGTAGCTCAAAGAGATCCCAGGACGGTGTGTTTTGGGCTGGGAGGGCCAGGAAGTGGGTGGGAATGGCCATAAGGATTAGCATGGCAATGGGCAGTCAATGGGTGGGTAAATAACCAGACAACACCTACAAGCATTGTGTCCCTTCTCACATGCCATCTCTCACTAGCTGTACTCCAACGCATTTGTTTCGGTTTTTCGGGTTATCGGTGGCGGTAAAGTGCCATTTAATAGCCAAAACTAAAAAGCACTGATGGTCAACTCGAGGGAATTGCACAAAAAATGGATAGGATGGAACTGACGTTTGGTGATCTGTGCTGGGGAGCGACGTCAGTGGAGAGCAATTTTAAAGAAGCGGAAACAACCACCATCAAGACTATTGTCACCATGAAGGAATTATTAAGACGTCAAATCGGCAAAAAGAAAACTTCAAAAACGTTATTGAGCCGAAAAATCCTTACGCTGCTGTGCATCCCATTATTGCTTCACACATTCTTTGGGATAAATTGGCTCATTACCTCTTTTCCAAAGTTCGTACTGTTCACAAATTCAAGCTGCTGAAAAGCACAACTCTCTACCTCATCTGTTCAACCCCTCGCCTACAAGTGTTGAGTTTGTTATTTTACGCTTTCGGCTCGGAGAGCTTTTTGTGATGGAAAAATAACAATACACAATTAATAAATCAAATATTTAAAAAACACATTTTCACACAAAATGTTAAAATACAGAATTTAAGAAAAATACGTCTACTGTAAAATGAATTAAAAATATCAAGAGTACCAAGTTCATAAAACAGCTGTGGATCAGTCTAAAATTAACCTGAAACACCCTACGCAGTTTGCAGGGAGAAAAAACCACATTCAACTCACGCCTTCTGGAGACAGACTGGCACTCCCAAAAAGTGTAAACTCCCCTGTGATGATTTTATGTCCACCTTTACAGGCCTTCAGTGTTGCTCTTCGTAAATGCCTTTAATAGCCTTGTTACCACTAGCAAATATTCTGGGTCTCCTCTCGATCTTTCTCCCTCAGAACCTATTCCGGGTCTCCTTTCAATCTTTCTCACTCAGAAACTAGTTTGGGGTTCCTCTGAATCTTTCTCCCTCAGAACCTATTCTGAGTCTGCTCTCGATCTTTCTCCCTCAGAACCTATTCTGGGTCTGCTCTCGATCTTTCTCCCTCAGAACCTATTCCGGGTCTCCTTTCAATCTTTCTCACTCAGAAACTAGTTTGGGGTTCCCCTGAATCTTTCTCCCTCAGAACCTATTCTGACTCTGCTCTCGATCTTTCTCCCTCAGAACCTATTCTGGGTCTGCTCTCGATCTTTCTCCCTCAGAACCTATTCCGGGTCTCCTTTCAATCTTTCTCACTCAGAAACTAGTTTGGGGTTCCTCTGAATCTTTCTCCCTCAGAACCTATTCTGAGTCTGCTCTCGATCTTTCTCCCTCAGAACCTATTATGGGTCTGCTCTCGATCTTTCTCCCTCAGAACCTATTCCGGGTCTCCTTTCAATCTTTCTCACTCAGAAACTAGTTTGGGGTTCCTCTAAATCTTTCTCCCTCAGAACCTATTCTGAGTCTGCTCTCGATCTTTCTCCCTCAGAACCTATTATGGGTCTGCTCTCGATCTTTCTCCCTCAGAACCTATTCCGGGTCTCCTTTCAATCTTTCTCACTCAGAAACTAGTTTGGGGTTCCTCTGAATCTTTCTCCCTCAGAACCTATTCTGGGTCTGCTCTCGATCTTTCTCTCTCAGAACCTATTCCGGGTATGCTTTCAATCTTTCTCACTCAGAAACTAGTTTGGGGTTCCTCTGAATCTTTCTCCCTCAGAACCTATTCTGAGTCTGCTCTCGATCTTTCTCCCTCAGAACCTATTCTGGGCCTGCTCTCGATCTTTCTCCCTCAAAACCTATTCTGGGTCTGCTCTCAGCATTTCTCCCTCAGAACCTATTCTGGGTCTGCTCTTGATCTTTCTCCCTCAGAACCTATTCTGGGTCTGCTCTCAATATTTCTCCCTCAGAACCCATTCTGGGTCTCCTCTCAACCATTCTCCCTCAGAACCTATTCTGGGTTTCCTCTCAGTCTTTCTCCCTCAGAACCAATTCTGCATCTGCTCTCGATCTTTCTCCCTCCGAACCTATTCTGGGTCGCCTCTCTATCGTTCTCCCTCAGAACCTTTTTATACAATCCTGCAATCTACTGCAATGGCCATGGTGCCTCGATTACCTACTCAAAGACTTTCTCCAATCATCTTTTAAACATGTTGTCGTGACCTCACATTTCGCCAGAGGGGATGTCTTACTCTCAGTCCAATTACAACCATCTGTTATGAGGGCAAGATCCTAGAAAAGGCTGCTGAGTTTCAACTACAGGATTCACTGCAACCTCCCACAATATGGGCACATTTCAAGCACAATCCTACCTGGCAGGAGTACAAGACTAGTGTTGAGGGCAATCACTGCTCAAATAAAGGGCTTGAGTTAGACACAGGGGGGGCAACTGTAATAATACTATTAGATCCCTATGTGACATTAGCTACTTTGTGCCAAATCCCCCCCCTTTTGTAGGCCACAATCTACCAGTATCCGGTACTCTGTGCTTTTATGGTGAGAGGGCTGATCATGTCCCTGCGTGCAGTATATCACTCCCCCATTGTATTCCTGGGCTCCCCAACCACTCCCCTTTCGGGATGTACAGGACTCAGCCTTGTTGCTCCCACCACCGCCCGTTCTTGACATATATCTCTCTTCCGTAGCCCAAATTATACATTCATGTAGACAGGGATTCTTTAATTATGCAAGTGACGCGCAGATCTTACGGAGACGCAAGGAATGAATAAGACCTTGCCAGAGGCACTGAAGAACTGTTTACACCACATGGGTATATGGATGCCTACATAATAACTTAGGTTCAATCCTTGAAATTCTGAGGTCGTTATGTCTGGTTTTAGGGATCCATCCAGGATACTAGACGGCTGACCTCCCCACTTGAGTTCTTTCATCTTGCTGAGCAATGAGGATTGGAATCTGGGCATCACCCTGGATAAAAATAAACTACCCTTTGATGTGTAAATCACCAAAATGGTGCAAGTGTCTTGGTTCCACCTGAGAACTCTTAGACCTAGGTTCAAATATCTGGATACGCTGAAGCGCTTAGCAGCTAATTTGGCATTGGTGTTGTTCAGATTGTTCTATACTAATGAAGTTTACTTGAGCTGCTACACACTCAATTGAACGGCTTCAAAGGGTACAATTGATGGCGGCAAAAGTTTTGCTCAGCCAGCAACGCTTTATATTAGCTGCTCTACCATTACCACATTACATTTGTTCAGAAATAAGCTCAATACCTCATGCATTACTGCCCAGAGTAATATCGTGTTCTCGGATGGTTCTGAAATTTAGCGCCCACAATCCTGTATTGGGTGAACATAGCATTACACTGTATATAAATGTCAATTAACATTACCATTACCATTGCTATTTTAGCACCAATATTCCCCCTTACTTGTGACAATTACCAGCATCGAGGTATTGCATACTGCAACTGATAACTACGATATGATGTCGCATTTATAACACGCCTGTACACAAGTACAGAAGTATCCCCAAATACTTCAAGCCTTTGGAGACCAGCTTGAATGCTAGCACTAAATTCCACTTGGAGGTGGGCCTCAATATGACCCTGGCGACCGCGGTATGAACGGTGCCGGTACATACCGGGCCGCCACATTACGAGTTTCCTCGCGGGTGGCGGTATGTACGTCTGGTCTGGCCAGACGTACATAATGGCACCCGCGAGCAGACCAGGATGCTAACAACAGACCCGTCATTAACGGGTCCGTTGTTGGCATCCTCCCCATTCCCATTGAGCCCTACAAGGGCTCAATGGGAATGGGGACATACCGGGTCCGGGTCCCGAAAATGGGAATTACTGGGCCTGCAAAAGTCGGAATGGCCCGGTGATTTCGTTTTTTCGGGACCCATACACGAGTTTGGAGGTAGCCATTTCCAAGAAAGGGTCTATTTTATGAACATTTAACAATTATCAAGCATACAACTCACTTAAAAAGTTTCTATTACACAGGATATAACCACTTTGTAACTATTTTAGTAATCAAAAACTCTTTGTAATTATTCAACCAAACAGGCATCAGCAGGATCTATGAGCTCTTCAGGGAATATCGTTTAGGTATGCTGTCAAGGCTAATATTGCCTTGCTATTTGTTCCTTGATATATAGACACTGCCCTGGCGTCCTGCCTTGTTTGCTGTGTGTGTTGTGCATTTTCTTTTTTGCCTCATATTAAACTCGATCTGTTTATTTAGATCCGAGTTTGTCATTTTTCTACTGGGTTTCATTATACCTCACGCTTGGAGTGCGGGTTTTTTCCCTTCATTGCTTAACGATATATATATATTCACACCATTCGTCTATATCACGAGTTCTTGAAGTTGATAACAGGGCACCTAGATGGAATGTTCGAGCTTCTCTCAATTCTGGACAAGCCAGAGTTAGATGTTTCAATGTTTCCCATGGTGCCCCACACAGTCTGCACTTTTCAGTTCCATCAGTGCTGGAATTGCGTGCCCTTTTAGCATCTAACAAGGCAATAAATGCAGGGAGCGAAGGGTCTACTTAGTGCTGTTGTGAAAATAGAATTCTTACGTCTTATATGCAATACCTTCCAATAATAATATAGTTTGCTTGGAAAGTAATAAGTATAACATGCATGGGATATGCTTGTTTCCTATAACCTTACCCTAAACTGTATTTTCTAAATAAAATAGTGGGGGGGTGGCAAGCTATTGCTTTTGGGGTAGTTGGTGAAGGAGGGTCCTCGTTGCTTTCCTGGCAGGTGGTAGCAAAGGCCTTTGATCAGAGGATAATTTTTAGAGTTGGAGGAGCTATGGTACAGTAAGTCAGAACATGTCTTATTGAAACATGCTCTGACCCCATCAGTTGGAAAGTCTCATTCAAAGGACACGCCAGTGGCTGTTTTCATTTCTTCAAGAGATAATGACACATCTATGGGTTCCTTCTTGCGCGATCCATTTCAACATCCTCTTAGCGTGTTACGGTTTCGGGTAGTTGCATATGATACTGATCAAATTCATTTTTTTGAAGACTATACCTTGGTGATCTCACATCACATTCCAACTTTCCCTCCCAATGCGCCTATGATGCACTCATTATAGGTGCATCAGGAGCAAAGCAAACATAGTTATTAGACAGTCAACTGCTCCGCTGCGCTTGGCTGCCAAAAGCTTAATTTCTCTCTTTGCTGTAGCTTTCACTTTGTCTATCTTTTTGCTTTTTCTTCTCTGAAGCTGTGATTTCTTTATGACCATATACTTTCATTCGAGGTTCTTGATTCTTTTCTTAAGTATCTTAAAATGTCTTCTCAGGTTTCAGACTTTGAGCATCCATTATATCACCAATAGCGTGACTATAGGTTTTGAAGGTCTTGAATATTGTGGTGATATCCCTGTCTAAGACCTTAATTTCCTTAGAGATGTTAAACACTGATTGTGTAATGATTGAAGTAAGGCTGAGCCCCTAGGTCCATCGATTTCAAATCTCCTGGGAGAGCATGTTCTACTGAGGTCAGCATTTGAATTCATCTCAATGGTGGCACCACAGCTTTCAATCAAGCAAGAGTAGGCTCCCTTGGTAATAGAAATTGATGTAGTAGAGAAGTCATTATGGAGTGTGCAGTAGAAGGGAGACTCCCTTTCAAATTCATACACATGCCTCCACCCAATCATCACAATGAAGCAGTCTCTCCCGCACAGTATCAACTTGACTGGCCCTAGAGAGAGGGCAATTAGCCCACCTGGGTGGGTACATCTACATCCAAGTGAAAAACAGCATTAAAAGCACCTCAACAAATAAATATGGTTTAACAAGATTCGTGCAATTTCAAGGAGAAGTCTTTAAAACCTTGCAGGTACCTCTTTATTTGGACCATTTAGGTCTAACAGAGGAGCATGTTCATGACACGTGTCACAGCAAGATACCCCAACACAGGCATCTGCAACTTTTGATTGCCAGATGTGTTGGAACACAACACCCATAAGCCCTAACAAATGCAGCCATTCATCTGGACCTTCTCCTCCACCAATGTCAACGATGGTGGCTTCTTGACCTTTTGGAACGCAAGAAGCTCAAAGACCCCACAAGCAAATGCATCGTGTGCTTATTGCCTAAGTATATGATGGGCACTAGCAGACCATCCCCTAAGTAAAGAAAACGGAAACATTCAAGGAACATGTTTTGCACACTCAAAAGTCACTGATTCTTGACCTTCCACAATTTTGTTTTTGGGAGCGGAGTATGTCCATTCTACAGCCACGGCGGATTCATCAGCTATTGGGGAGAGGTATTTTAATGATTATCCCAATTGACAATAATTTTCTAATAACTAGTTGTGGACACATGGTCCTCTCTGCACACATTATCTGCAACAGGCGTAATCGATTAGAGGAGAAGATCTAACGCCTCTTTATCTGCTGGTAGTGTCTCGGAGTCAGGATCGGGATCCGGTCATATTGCATTTCGGTTGCGTCCAATGCAGAGGCAAAGTACAGTGGCCCTACATTACGACCGGGAGAGAATGCGGAAGAAAGTATTTTTGTCGGTGAAGCAAAATGCAATGCACCGCCTACTCGACCAGAAAAACATGCGTTTTTGCCTTAGTCGCTCGAAGCCTGTTTTTACGTTAAGTAGCATGTTTATCCGTTCCTGTGGGTATGCTGCTGAAAGAAGAAATTTGGAAAAAAGCGACGAGGACCCAATTACACCTGTTGTGCGAAGCCTGCTAATGGCAGAGGTTTAGGAAAATGGACCACCAGTATCCGTTTAGAAACACTATTGTATTATTAACTCACCAGAAAAGCATAAACGTCAAAACAATAAAAACATAAAGTGATTAAAGAGCCGATTAGATAATTGCTAGTGTGAACACCCTCCATGGCAATTACTGTGAAATGCCTGCTGTATTTACCCAATAAAGGATCATGTTTGCAAGCAGCAGAAAGCAATTAACAGCAGACAAAATGGCAGAAGTCCTCGGAACCTTGTTTTCTGTGACTCACTACAGCTTTTTGTGCTTTTAGGAACTTGTTGCAAGGAGCATGAATTAATTGGACACTGTTCAGTCTGGGGTTTATTTCATTAGCATTTATAATTCATTCCAGGTGGGGTTGGGCTCACATACACCAGCATATTAACCCCTTAAGTGCCAAGAATGAGACGGCTCATCCTAGGTGCATGGGAAATCCCATTAGGATCATGTTTCCTGGCAGTACTAAAACAGTCATCCATCCATTGGAGTTCGTTATGTGCTGCTTGCATTATTGCAGCTCGTGAACCTGTATATCCACGTGGGATTTGAGCCTTTAGAAAGTGAAGCACAGTTTAATAGAACTCAATGCTTTGCCCAGTGACAGGTCGCTCTAGAATTCTTCCGGCCTCATTACACCAAACACACAGGCCACCGGATGCCAGAATTCACATCTTCATCTCTAACCCTAACATCCCAACGGCAGCGGTGAAACCGGCATCTCCGGGTATCTCGGCGCAGTCATCCTATTGGCCAGTGGCTCACAGACACATACCCAATGGTCGTCACCATAAATCCGCTAGAACCATACTGGCACTCAAGACTTGGGTCTTTCCGGCCTGCAGTCATCAACGCGCCAGGTTTTGCATCCGCCTCTCTGTGGACGCCGCCAACGCTCCAACCTCTTCACTGTTCCTGCTGAGCCAAGTGTATCGAGGCCGGCAGATGGCGCTATACCCGACCACTATGTATTACAGTACGTCACACATCCCTGCATTTGCACTGTGCTCAGTATTGCGTGCTAGGTGTCCATTGCCAGGGAGGCCTGAGAGCAACGTGCAGTGTCGCCAGAGGCCTGTGGACTACTCCACCCAATGTCTGTAGCGGCTGCAGGGAAAATGGAAGAGCTTTCCAACATCTGGAGCATAGCCTTTCCCCATTGGCTCTTGTAGCAGGCCTTTGTTTGCTCCTGGGGTGCAATGGCACTGCAGGAAGAGTGCAGAATGAAGAGGCACGTTGCAATTTGATTTGACAACACGACAAGGTGTCCATAACGTTCATTCACGTGTTTATCAGATCAAAACAGAAACATTAAATTAAAGAAAATACGGTTTAGAGCCCCTTTGCCAAATAATGTATTAACAAAAAATGTGAACATTCTGATGAACAGAAAAAACGATGAAGCTTCTACAATTTAAGATGGATTACCCCTTTCTCCCTCACCCGCACACTGCAAATGCACCACAATTCAGACACACAATTCATTGTTATGACTTCCCCCATAGGTGGCCATGGGTACAAAGGGCTTTACCCTAAGAATGACCTTGTGTTGTTACTTCCTAACAAAGGCAGCAGGGGTTACATGTCTTTATAACCACCCCTTTTATGTAGAATACACATATACCGAATGTTTTACAATGAAAAAACATAAATAATTTGTGCTGTTGTTGCGGGGGTGGAGGCCAGTTCCCTGCCCCAATTCCCCGTTTCACACCCCTAAAAACCCACCCCAACCTTTTCTCCACTAGATTGAACCCTTTACCCCATATTTTCGTTATATTTTTCGTTATAAAAGTTTCGTTGTATGCGCATGTCTCCATACCATTTTCGTTATGAAGACTGTATACCGGCAGCAGGTACCTTCTTGGCAGAGCAGTGTGGGATTCTGTTTTGTGCAGAAAGTAAGGTCGGCAGGAGGTTGCCGCTTTATTAGGCTATACAGCAAAGCGGCATCCGGGGAAGAGGTCACGCACAGCACTCTGGCGCTCCTCTACTCTTGATAATAGGAGCGTGCAGGATGCTCCAGCAGGCTGCGCGAGTTCATTCGGTTGTTATATTTTTCCGTTTTTTTTCAGCATTGTTTTTCACAGATACAGCGACAGCGGTTTTACAGAGGTAGAACTCCTGCCATTACTGTGAGACACTGCATCAGTCATCCCTTAATGCGTGCACATCGATAGCCTCAGACAACCACTCTCTTCCTTCCCGGTACCATCTTCCTAAGAGATTGACTTGCTTCATCTGAACATTGCCGAGGATCATTGTAGTGGCAGGGATGAATGACATGGAGGCGCACACCCAGAGCCCCCTGTACTGTGCGAATGCATGGGACTTTGGTGTGTACGGAGAGTGCAGAGCCAGTGGAGTTTAGGCGCTCTCCAGGCCCGCTGCGAGGGCATAATATCTTTGTTGCAAGCGGAGGTGTTGCTAGGTCTGGAAAAGACCCGGGGCTATGCTGATGTTAGAACTATTGGGACTGGGGCCTAGCTAGCCTTTTGGCTCTAGCTCCTGAGATTCTATCCGGGGCTACAACCAAAATATAAATCTTACTTTTAACTACTACTATTTTGATCATTATTTCCCTGCTCCAGCAACATTGCATAAGCAACGAGTGGGCCAAAAGAACTACTCACGACTTGTGACCGCCGAAGATGCAAAGGACTACGCCTCCACCACCGTTCCTGCCTTCACCTGTTTAACATGCCGTGCTGTGGATTCAATGGCTACCGATGTTTGAAACGTATGCGCAAATGCTGGGGGCCACAGACTTTCTGGCATCAAGAAAAAAGGCAATGCTACCAAATGCCCTAGACATGGAAGAGCAGCACACATTTTTAGGCCTCAAGACCATTCTCCAACCAAACCCTGTGGATAATGACATACAGGGTAATTCATGGAATAACTGTGCGCCGAAAAGGGGAGCGCAAGCGTGAAAACTGCAGCGCACGCGTGCTAAAGCTGTGCACGCAGCTGTTCATCGATTCATGGAATGCGCTGCGCATGTAAACCCTGGGATGTGTGCCAAATCCGTGGGTGGCGCACACGTCACTAAATGCTGTGCGCAACGCGCACAGCGAAAGCACACAACGTGTAGCGCACACAAGAAAAGGGGGCGGAACATGGGGCGTAACACGCGGAATGGGGAATAACACATGAAAATGTGGGCATTACGGGGGAAGTACTGCAGGTAAATGCTTGCAAAGCCAACAAACGCGCTAACAACACGTATTCATGGAATCGAACAGAGGAAACCTGTGCGCCAAAAAAGACGTGCTAATCCGGAAACACGTATGCCAGCAGGAAGCAGGCGTAAGCGGCCCCGCGCAGCATAAAAGTGCACGCAAACAACAAACAAGCTCATACGCTACGATGAATATACCGTTCCTCGCAGCAATGGTCGTGGGACACCGCAGGAGGAGGAGGAAAGCCAGGCTCCGCATTTATTTACCCATGACCAGCCTTTTTGAGATGCCTGATGACCAGGTCTATGGGAGGTACAGGTTTCCACCCCAAATCATCCTAGAACTGGTTCTGAGTGGGAGGATGAACTCACATCACCCACCTTGTGCTCCCAAGCACTGAGTCCCTTGGAAAAGGTGCTCAATGTACTGCATTTCTTGGCTACCGGGTCATTTCAGCAGACAAGTGCAATAGTTGGGGGTGTCTCACAGGCCACGCAGTCACATTGCCTACACCAGGTGTTGGCGATCATGACTGCACGCCCCTCAGTCCGCAGGCACATATACATGCCCAGAACACCTGCAGAAAGGCAGGCCGTCGTCCAGGACTTTTACGGGGTGGCACACTTCCCCAAAGTGCTAGGTGCCATTGATTGCACCCATGTGGCTCTACGTCCTCCCAGGGCCACTAAGCACATCTATTGAAACCGCAAGCACTGGCATTCCATCAACGTGCAGGTTGTATGTGATGCCATGGTAATCATCACCTCAGTATATGCCAATTATCCGGGGTCCAGCCATGCTAGTTTCATATTCCGAATGTCACCCCTAAACCGGGACCTGGAAGCTGGGAGGCATGGCGACACATGGCTAATTGGTGAGTACAAATGCCTCTGCACATGCATGCATGTCAGACAATGAGAAATGGGAAAACCCAACTGATGACAACCATTATCACCTCCCCAGGTGACAGTGCCTACCCTCTGAGCACCTACATGATGACGAATACGGAACCCCACCACATCACCCGAGGTAAGATACAACACAGCCCATATTGCAACCCCGGGCATAGTGGAGCGCACATCCGGAGTGCTGAAGTCACGCTTTCACTCACTTGACCGCTCTGGTGGACAGCTGCTATATGCGCCCCCAGTAGTGTGCAGGATCATAGTGGCAGCATGTGTCCTGCATAACGTTGCAACCCGGCGGGGCGTGTCGGTGGACATGATGGTGCCCCCACATCCCCAACCACATGCACGGCCGCTGCGCATGGGAGGTGAAAGGGCACGTGGTGAGGCAGCCCGTACCCAGCTTGTGGCACATTTCTTCACCTAAAATCCCACCCCTGCGGAGTGCACACATGCCTGGCACATACCAGCTGACAATTTATGATGATGACAAAAGGGACAGTCAACTGTCACAACCATACCACCCTCAGATTGTTTACCTGGAAGTGCTACATTGTGTGCATCCCTAGCTACTTAAACACATCCAATGCTGTGTCAGTAAAAGGCACACATTCATGCAGCATGAAGGACTATCCCCTTGCAAAATATTACAACCAAATAGTGGCATGTCACCCAATCCCTCCCTAACCCCATCTCAGCTACACAACACACCATGGCATGGCATGCTATGTGAAAACAACCAAATGAATGCACAACACATGACACAAGTGTCACAAAGTGCACTGTCCCAAATGGAAACAGGCCAGAGACAATTTCCTCTCACTAATGAAAAAGAAACAGCACACATGAACAAATATTTACCAGCAAGACAAAACATTAGTACAGGATCCAACAGTGGCAACATATGACAGTAAAAAATGTAAGTACTGCAAGTGTCACAACCTGACAAAGGCAGCACATTCACCCGTTCCAACTGCAGTGTGTTGCTGGTAGGCAAATCTGGCAGTGTACTGCATACGACATGAACTGCATCTGCAAAGGAGACGGGCTTGTTAAGATATGAATAAGCTACATGTATATATGCAAAAAGTCCTGTATGTAATACAATATACAAATCAACCATGCAGTGGAGAAATCAACAACAATCCCCACTGGGGATGAATACACAGTTTGGACTACAGACTGCCCACACAACTTATGGGAGCCCAATGCCTCTGTGTAAGTTACTGTCACTTAGTCACACCCTCTGCAAGCCCATGGAAAGGGGAAGCAGGAGGGCCGTGTGTGTCAGGAACCCAAGTTTCTAACCCAAACACAGGACAAGCCTGCATGTGCCCAGCTGGAATACACAGTGGATGCCTACGTGAGCCACACAAAGCAACACACTGTAACATGAATGTACAATCGGAAAGAAAATAGTAATCAACAGAAAAGCAAATGAAACGTAAAATAATTAAATGAAAAATAAGAAAAAAATATAAAATGAAAAGTAAACAAAATAAATTAAATGAAAATCGAACAATCAAAATAGTAAATAAATAAAAATTCAAAAATTAAATAAAATGAAAACATAATCAAATAATCAAATTAAACATAAAAAGAAAATGAAAACAATAAACTGAAAATATCAAAACAAAAAATCAAAATGAAAAAAATCTACAAAAAATTCAATTTTGTCAAAAAGAAAAATGAAAAATAAAAATAAAAAATGGCCATGTGTTGACCGGGGGGGCACCCAGGAGGGAGGAGGTACAGGGTGCACCTCAACACCCACATGCGTGGATGTTGAGGAAAAAGGAAATCCCTCCATGGGCTCATGGCCTGCACGGCTACCCTATAGTGGGAGAACTGACATCGCTGTCATCACCCTCTGGTGGTACATTAGAAGGTGCACATGGTATGGGAGACAGACCACACAAAGCCCTGGCATGCTCCTCCATGGCAGCAAGCATGCGGGTCTGAAAGGTTTTGTTCTGCAGGATGATGGTACGGAGATCCCCATGCAGCACCTCACGAGTAGCACGGATTTCTGCCTGCAAGGCCTCGCGTGATGCCCGGATCTCCTCACAGGTTGCCTGGAACTCAACTGAGATTGCGCGTGTTAGCTGCTCCAGCTGCTGTTCTGACCTTGTACTCTGGGACACCTCAAGTGCACCCAGAGTATCTCTGAGGGACCTGTGTTCTAACCTCAGGGCATCCCTGTGGGCCTGTGACTCTGCAGATATGGCTGTGCGCAGAGTCTCCAGTCCAGCCCGTCAGTCCCTGTTGGAAGCCAACATGTCCTCCCTGTGTGAGCGGCACATAGACTCTGTTGTCTGCTGCTGGAGCTCCACCTGCCTTTCAGGGGGGAGAATGGAAGTGGCCACCCTATCCATGGCCTGAGCCATCATCTCACATGATGCCCCCTGTTGTGCTGCAATAGTATAAATGGAGTTCTCCCACACAGTATTGCCTGGTGGCGCACGGCCACCGCGTTGGCGGGCACCACACATGTTTGGGGCAAGGTGATGTGCACCTTGCTGTGCTGGCACTGCCTGAGGCTGCAGGACTGTATTCCTCCTTTGATCTGCTGGCCCAGGAACAGGAGCAAATATAGTGGAGTGTGACCCTGCATCCGTAAGCGCCACAGGCGGACATTCCAAACACTGAATTCCCCATAGAGAGGTCTACCCCCAGTGCAGGTGGGTTGGACAGAACAGCATCCCTGCCAGAAACACTCACCTGCGACGGGACATTTGTCTCAATGTCAGATTCAGCACCTGAGGCATAGAGGTCTTTGGAGGTGTACCCAGAGACACCCGTGGACAGGATGGTCTGTAAGAGTAATGGATTTTCACCCACCACCACCCCACGTCCTCCATTGGTGCCTGGTTGGGGCTGTGAGTACTCCTGCCCCTGTACCATCTCCTCCTCCCCAACAGCATCTAGTGCCTCATCACCTGCAAAAACATTAAACAAAAGTAATGAAGACAGGCATGAACAGGATAGCCCACACACATAGGCATCACAATGTACACATTGAATACATAAATGACACATGTCACACATGACACTAAGTCTGGCATGCATTCACTGGCAATGAAGTGGAAGGGGAGCCTAAAAGCAGACACTGAGGACTCCAAGATGGAAAAGCAACACATGTGCTGCATGCTGCATAGCACCTGCATCACACATTAGCCTGTGAGTGGCATGGACAATCCACATACATGACACATGCCAGCACACAGATGGCAAGTAGCAAAGCCATGGCAGATTTGACAAGGAGACCCAGATGGTAGCAAATGAGTACTGTCCCCCATCCATGTGAGATGGACATCATGAAATAGAACATGCAAAAGAGTGTGACAAAACACGCATGTGCCACACGCTGCAACAAAGCCAGTGTTCACTAATACAGTGATGGCAGGCACATGGATACATCAATGGTTGGTCACTTGGACATGACAGAAGACAATTGTCATGTTGAACATTTAAACAGGGCCCCGAAGTGAACGTGTGCAGGGCATGTGTAGGTGCACAATAGTCAATCAGCCTGATAGATGAAATCATTCCCATAATAAGTAAACAAATGTGGGGCATTGTGGGGTGAAATCTATGTCTGAAGTATGTTGAATTTGTGGCAGAATAGCACAAAAATGTGTGTTAATCATGCAAATGATTCCATCAATCAGGCAGAATGAACAGGAAAACAGTATGAACAATGTTGTGGCATGATGGCAGTTGAAGGGCAAGTGCAGTAATCAGGTGCAAATTGTTAACTGTGGTCAGAAGGAATACTGTAAAACCAAAACCCAAGGCCGGGGGATGGTTTGGAGGCACCACATGAGTGACCCATAGCAGTCATGGCTACACAGGCTCACCTGGCACTCAATCAGAACACATCACCCAAGCAACATACACATGGTTTGCACACACATGCATACCCACTCACCGGACATTGCCTCAAGATCTGGTAGGTCTCCCACGCCTTGGATCTGGTCCTCTGTGATGAAGCCTCCAGCAATTGGCTCATGTTCTGTGAGTACTTCCTCCTCTGGTGGAGACCCACTGCCAGTCACCAGAGTAAAGGCATGGTTGGAAGCCAGCTTGTTTTTTGCTCTGCGTTTGAGGTCATTCCACCGCTTAGAGCAATTATCAGCTGTGCGCCTCACGAATCCAAGGGAACTAATCTGGTCCGCGATGCACTGCCAGTGGGCCCTACGTTAAGCAGTCGTAGTCTTGCACCCTGCAGTCACCAGCATTTCTCAGCCATGGGCCGACACGTAGCCCACAAGTGCGTCTAGTTCCACATCATTGAAACGCCGCTTCCTTGATGTGCCGGAGGGGTGAGCCATGTCTGGGGTCCCAGCCTGTACCGCAAGAGCACCCTTCTTCCTCTTTAGAGGTGGTGCGGACCCTGAGTGGCTTACGCCGCTCTGATCGGTAGGGGCTGAAGCGCAGGTGGATTGGGCACTGGAAGTAGCCAAAGGCACGATGACCAAATATCTCACTTCAGGCATTGGCTGCTGGGTGATGTTGGCAGGACCAACCTTGGTGTGATGGACTTGGACCAACACTGTCCCGGCTGGGTGACTCGGAGCTGGGGTCGATTGAGCTGCAGCTGCCCCTGCAGCCTCCTCACCCTGGCTACTTGGGGCAGCAGATGACATTGCTGCCCCAGATCCACGTGGCCTGGTGACAGCAACTTTCACTGCCACACGTGCCTTTGACTTGGTGACACGGAAGTCGGCCTGTTAGTCATCCTGTGCCAGTTCGGTCAACAATATGGGCGGGTTAACGAGGCCTGAGCTGGGATGGTGTCAGCTGCATCTCCCCGACCCATTGGGAGGGGGGCATAGGTGTCCCTGATTGGTCCTCCACACACTGGCCTCTTGGACCACCTTGCACATCCTGGCCACGTCCCCTACCGCGGACACCTCTTGGAGGTCGGCCACCTTTGCCTCCCTTACCACTTGGTCACCTCCCAACCATGGCACTGATGTTCTTGTGTGAATGGGAGGCGCAGTAAACAATTGTCCTGGGCAATTGGGGTGAAGGGGGCAGGGTACTAGATGGAATACGTACCCTAGTGCTCTAGCAAGGCTTTCTGTGACCCCTGAGGGAAGATGACGGGTCACGCAAAGCTCAGGCACCCCGAAAAGAAAATGTAACGTGCACGCGACCCCTGGTAGCCCACGTGCGTGGAATAAAGAACCCGCACTATGCTGTGGCACCCAGAAACACAAAAATAAGCGTACGCATTGTACACGCAGGCTACAATGACCTCTGAATGGGTACGCAACACACGGGGGCAACCACAGTTGAAAAATACGTGCGCGATTTACCGTCTGCCTGGAAAAAGAACGTGAAAAAGACGCGCGGGTGCGTGTTGGCAACACCCCCGCCAAAAGAAGAATTGAACGCTGTCTGAGTATACAAGGAGTATGAACTGGAACCGTTGTGAAGTAATCGTGTGTGAACCGACAAGACGTACAAGAATCACCCGCTCGCTCTCCACAAAAAGCACGTACAAGAAAATGGCGTCCTATGCATACCTTTTAACCCTGCCCACACGTGCCACGTCACTTACGCACGTAGGCGCTACAGGCCTTTCCTTCAATTACACGCAGTGACACCCGGACGTGCAGTTTTTGGACGTGTAGAATGACTATGCACCCGTGTGGAGGGAAACGCCTGTGCGCGTTACGTCACAGACACGCTTACGCGCTAAGGGCCTTTCCTCGAATTACACTCTGATGTGAATTCTTTTCACGTGCCAAATCACTCCGTATCAAGCTGGCCACGCGACAACACATGGAAGACCACGCTCCTGCCCAGAAGGCCATTTTCCTGCCCCCCATACTCCCGAGCCTGCTCCCACCTGCCATCTGCTGCTGCCTGCTGGCCACATGCCCTGCTATTTGGTGCCTGCACATCAGCCATCTGCAGGGGTCCAATTGCTGTGACCACCCCTGCTGGAACAGTAGACTCCCGACTGAAGTTCCATCGCTCCACAGCCCAGCACCAGGACCCAGTTGCCCACCCACACCTGCCTCAGGGGTTGCCATGTCGTGGGAAACACCATCAGAGACCACTGGCAACTCCCAGCCAGAGAGGCAGAGGGCTACCAGATTCAGTGCCGCATAAGTTGGTATCCTGGTGGAGCAAGTCCTGGTGCATTATGATGCCCTCTTTGGAAGAACACGCGCCGACAATGAAGGATGGAAGAGGATCTGGAAGGACATTGTGGCTGCCATCAATGTGGAGGGGGTGGCAGCCCTTGACATACAACACGCCCGGAAGCACTGGTAGGACTTCAGGTCCAGGACCCTTAGCAAGGCCTGGCGCCTCTTGGAGGCAGAGGATGCAGAGGGGTGCCGGGTCCGCCTTAGCGACAACCAGATGAGGGTCCTGGAATGTATACGCCCAGCGCTCCACCTCCAGGTCCTTGAGAGGCACACCCATCTGGAGTTGAGCGGTAAGTGTACATGTGTACTGATTGGACGCAGTGCATGTTGAGGTTTGCCAGGAGTGTGCAGCTTGGACATATGTCTGGAAAGGGCCATGTATGGTTGTGTATGTGCAGGGACATAAGCCTGCTGCATGTGAGTCCAGTCATGTGTGAGGCACATCAATGGTGTATGTGTTGAAATGCATGATGCACGAATGCATGTTGGGATGCACACATGTTAGCATTTCTGTGTATGTACTGTGGCATGGTTGGGGTGTGACACATGGATGCTGCTTCCACCTTCATGTACATGCACAGTGTACATGTGTGTGTGTGTGTATTTGACATGTGTTGGACTGTGATACATCATGGATGCATGTGACAACGACATGTAGGAGGCTGATTGGCAGATGTGACATAGTTGCCGATTATTTCACTGTGACAGGTGGTGGAGATGTACAGACGCATGTATGTCTGGTGGCGTGTGTGCATGTGTTTGGCACTCCCCGTGTTGCATGTGATGTCAGGCTAACCTTCGGATGCTCATGCTGTTGTATGTGTATGGATGGTTCTTCCTGCTGCAACATTCCTGTTAATTTGTGCATGTGTGTGGGTTCAAATGATATGTGTGTTGGGGAGTGTGATGCCATCTGTGAAGTTTGACACTGCCACACATGTGCATTTGTCATGTGTGTATCAGACCATTGTACAGTGCCCTGATGCCTGTGTTCTGTCTCTCCCTGTCTGCAGTGTCAACTGATGAAGAGGGCGGCGACGGTGCTGTGGAGCAGAGCGGCAGGGATCCCACCGCCAGCCAGAGACGCAAGGCCCAGCTCCCCACCCGGGTTGTCATCTCTTCGGGGAGTGAGGAGTCTGGTGCCACGTCTGTGGGCGCAGCTGCCGAGGGTAGGTCCAAGAGGCGGAGGTCAGAGGTGGACTCCTCGTCAGCAGAAGGGCCAGCTGAGACCCCACAGGGGCCTATGGAGGAAGATGGCACAGAGTCATCCAGGTTGCTGGGGGGTTTGGTTGATTAGGAGGCCGTGGAAGGCCCACGCACAGGGCCTGGAGGGGGGCATTCCACTGGTGGTAGTGGTGCAGTACAGGGGCAGGGACAGGAGGCAGACAGGCCGCCGCGGAGGTGCCTGTGGGTAATCCTGTCCCCGATCCTGTGACTGCATCATCCCGCACCAGCAGGGATGCCTTCGTCCAGACCCGTTTTCAGGGAGGGGATGCACGAACAACAACTGGCCTTCCTCTCCCTGCTGACGTGGCTATCCGGGACCTGATTGAGTCTGTCCTGGCTGGGGTGGCATTGCATCAACGTGACATTCAGGATGACGTGCACGGTTCTTGTGTTGACAATGCACGTCATTGTGAATGCCTCATTGACTGCGTCGACCTACTAGGACGGGTCAGCAGTACTGGGTTCCTTCGTGTGCTGGAACTTCTATCGACCCCCTCCTCAACTGAACCCCCTATGCGCCAGTCGTCCTCCGTGCCATCTTCCTGCCCACGTACCACCTGGGCATCCTGTGGAGCTGGCCCTGACCCAGCGGCCAGGCTGGTGGAGGACACATCCCTGCCACAGTCGGGAGTCGGAGGTCCAGCAGAGGTGGCCACCCCAACAGCTGGACCCCAGCAGGAGGAGGACATGCAGGCATCGACAGGCAGGGCACATGCACGGCAGCAGCAGGCTCAAGGTGGGAACAATGATGGCTCTGGGCCATCAACACCACAGAGGCAGGCATTGGCCGGAGGGCAGGAGGACCCTGGATTGGGTGTGTCTTCCGTGTGGCAGCAGTTGGGCCGGCAAATAGATGCGGAGCGGCGGCGGGCGGAAGAGGCACGGCTCACTATGGTCAGGGCAGAGAACTCCATGCGCAGGGTGTTGAGGCGGGCTGAGTGCCTCGAGGAAACTCGCAGGGAGTTGGGGGAGGCCATGGCTGCATCCCTGCGAGACCTCAGGGCCAAGGAAGATGCATAGTTCTTTAGGGTTTGGTTTCCTTTGTTTTTCCTTTATTTTGGAGTTCATGGACTTTGCTCCACTTTATGTACATAGTTATTTTTATTTTTGTTAGGTTTCTTTTTGTTTGGGCATCATGGACCCTTCGGACTTGCAGTGTATATAGTTCCAGAATTGTACATACTTTTGTTATTGTTACATCCCATGGATCAATGTTTTATTTTAATTTTTTCATGTACTTTTTTGGGACATTGGATATGGACCACTTCACTTTTTCGCTCTTGTGGATTTTTGTTTTACATTGGATTATTTTTTTTTCTTCTATTTCATCACTTCTTACTTTACAAGTTTGATATTTCATAATTTTTTTCAATCACGTATTTTAATACAAATCATATGTATTCATTATTGGTGTTGTGTACTGTCATTGGTTTTGTGCATGTCTCAATGAGCATTGCTTCAGTCATGTGTTGGCACTGTGTGGCTCTGTTGCTCATTTCTCCATGGCCATGGTGGTTCTTTTGAGGCTCTCATGGCATGGGTAATTTGGGAGTGGGTGCAGCGGATGGTTGTGTGCTTGTACTGGGGAGGGGGATTTGTGTTGGCATTAGGCCCATGTGTCTGTTTTGTTAGAACATGGTGTTTGGCGGGCCACACATCAGGGCCTGCTGGCAGGTGCCCCTCAATGGTGGGTGGGTGGGGGACATGAGTCGGGGGCTGCTGGCAGGTGCCCCTCAATGGTGGATGGGTGGGTGGGAGACATGAGTCGAGGCCTGCTGGCAGGTGCCCCTCAATGGTGGGTGGGTGGATGGGTTGGACGTGAGTCAGTGCCTGCTGGCAGGTGCCCCTCAATGTGTGGGGGACATGAGTCAGGGCCTGCCGGCAGGTGCCCCTCAGTGGCGGGCGGGTGGGTGGGGGACATGAGTCGGGGCCTGCTGGCAGCTGCCCCTCAATGGTTGGTGGGTGGGTGGATGGCTGGGGGACATAAGTCGGGGTTCACAAGGGCATGGTGCCATGTGGGCTGCCTGCAGGGCATGATCAGGGTTGTAGGGTACTTCCCTGTGGTGTGGGCTGCCTGCAGCGCATGGGGAGGGGGGAAAGGGCACACCCGGGAGGGCCCACAATGCCAAATTGCGTGTGAAACTCCCTGCGCACCCCCGAAATACACGTAGCCCGCTCGCGCCAGGCCTATCGTGTGTGAAACTC
The DNA here is from genome assembly GCF_040938575.1 of Ambystoma mexicanum. Lineage (NCBI taxonomy): Eukaryota > Metazoa > Chordata > Amphibia > Caudata > Ambystomatidae > Ambystoma > Ambystoma mexicanum. Next base: position 794,714,597 of record NC_090931.1, on the reverse strand, counting down.
CCCGCGCACCCCCCAAATACACGTAGCCCGCTCGTGCCAGGCCTATCGCGTGTGAAACTCCCCGCACACCCCCGAAATACACATAGCCCTTTCGCGCCAGGCCTATTGCGTGTGAAACTAACCGCGCACCCCGAAATACACTTAGCCCCCTCGCGCCAGGCCTATCGCGTGTGAAACTCCCAGCGCACCCCCGAAATACACGTAGCCCGCTCGCGCCTGACCTATCGCATGTGAAACTCCCTGCGCACCCCCGAAATACACGTAGCCCGCTCGTGCCAGGCCTATCGTGTGTGAAAGTCCCTGTGCACCCGCGAAATACACGTAGCCCGCTCACGTCAGGCCTATCGCATGTGAAACTCCCAGCTTACCCCCGGAATACATGCAGGCACCCCATCCACCCTGGGCATGCCCCACAGGCAGCCCACTCACCCTCCCCATGCCCTGCAGGCAGACCATCCACCCTGGGCATGCCCCACAGGCAGCCCACACCACAGAGGGTACTTTTACTACGCAATTCCCCTGTTGCGAGCGGGGTACACTTATTCCAAGGGGTGCGCAAGTACATTTTCACGCGTTTTGGCTGCCGTGAGCGGAGTACGCGTATTATTTTCACGCGATTACAGTGTAGCAGCCCTGTAAGCTGGTCCAGGGTTAGCACGGCCCTTTTTGCCGCATTGGGGATTTCAATGGCTTTTCCTTGCGCAAGGGGCGTTCTTGGGGGCGTAACTCGCGCTGCGGGATGTTCGCTGCGCCAGTGCTCAAAATGGCTTAGAAAATCCATGAATACGCGGTGCACCAGAATGCTGTTTAGCGCACACGGCCGGCGCACGCTCCCTCTCTGCGCTGCTCGCGTGCAGTGGCTCTGCGCTGAAATCTATGAATTACCCCCAAAGTCTTTAGTGGAGTGAAATATAGCCCCTGAATGCCAGAAATAAAGAGGCCAGAGTGATTTGGGAAATCCCATTGAAGTATAAGGCCAGCACAGAAATGGTGATGTCAAACATGAGGCCTATTGAACCAAAAACAGGCCTAAATCTCAAAGGAAAGAAAGTGGACTTAAATCCCAAACGTGCGAAGACATGTGGCTGACAATGCTGTTTTCACTAAATCCATGGGGAGATGCCCTTTTACTTAAAGAGACAGCAGTGCGGACATTATCTTCAATGTAATATCAGATTGTGCTCCAGTCATCTAAAGTGAAACCGAGCTCCTTGCAATTATAAGAAATAAAAGAACTTCCTTTTTCCTCATCCAAATGACAGTATACTAAGAGAAGTGCTCACTAGGTGATCAGAGTTTGAACATGGTTTTCTCAATAACTGCCCTATACATATGGACAATCCAGAGTTGATAGCCAAGTATTTTGCAACTTTGAGATTAAAGAAGTACATTACACCTGGATATCAGGCCCAGGTGCCTTATAAAATATCATGTAAAATGCATTGTGTGTGAATTTAAAAACCATTTCTTGCAGAATTTTACATGCAGCAGGTCATTTCTCCTAAAGATTAAACTTAACCTCCAAGACCTTTCCTCTGCCGATCCTGAAAGGGAGGTCTGGTTTACCATCAATCAGGGCCATTGCTTAAAACTCTAGAAAGACATACACTGTTTAGATTTAAACCATTGTGGAAACAGATAAGGCCATGCCTGTTCTTTCAGCAGAAGTGACCTTGAGGTCACAATTCCCATAAAATGTCCATTAGAGATGCAATCCGACAGGCCTTAAAGGGGGAGGCAAACATAAACATGAGCCAGCCTCTGTTTGATCACATGCTTAAGGGTAAATGCAATTTAAGAGAACAAAGGAAAAGGCTGGAGTTGAGTTAATAGAAAAATAAATATTATTGCATAAAAAGGGCAGCGTATATGCCACAACGATCATTCCAAACGTGTATTAAAGGTGGCAGTAACCCCCTTTGAACCATGCTAAAATGATTCTTGTGTGATAAACATACCTAAAGGTATTAATGAAAATTTGATTAGGGCCTTCCCATGATTCTGAGAGATTTGAAAGTTGGTGTGAGGGCGAAGGAAATAATTTACATGGGAACTATGAAGTGGCATGTTTTTCACTGATACGGCTCCTGAGTAAATGAAGAAAAACGGTATCTCTGCATAGGAAGGGCGTGCCAACTTGAGATTAGCATAATATGATTTACCTTAGAGATGTAGAAGCCCGCGAAAGCATCCGTGTTTCGCGGGAAAGTACATGCCCAAATAAGGAAGGCCCCGGGTCGCTCGACCTGGGGAAGGTGAAGGGAGCAAGATGGTCAGTGGACAGGACAAAGGAGCCTCGTGGTCTGGCCATTTTGGGAGCCAGGCCACCATTTTGGGTTCAGCGCGAAAAATGCGCTCAGAACGCCAAAAGGAGCTCAAAATACACAAAACGATCGCTGCCACCATTCCAGTCCCTGAATGACTTGCACCGATCAAATACAATCCTAAACGAGTATCTAGGGCCTGTAGAAGGCTAGAGACCCAAGAGAGCTGTAACTTAACTTACAGTGCCCTCTTGTGTCATGTTGCACGAAAGCCGCAACATGGTAAAAGAAACTAAGGGAAACAGCGTTCCCCGGTACTGACTGTCTTAAGGGCATGTCAGTTTCCCCGTAAGAAAGGAGCGAAAGCCCAGAGGAGTGCGGCAGAAGGCTGCACTTCTCTGGCAAAGTCAAGAACAAGGTGAAAAACAACAGCAAAAAGTTTAGGGGTTGCCACATGGAAGGAAAATTACCTACAATTATGAAATCTTTCCTAACACACATGTCAATTTGGGATGACAAAGCTTTATCCTCCCACAGCTTTCCTAACTCATATCCCCCATCTTGTTGTCCTATTAGCACACAGGTGGAAAGTGGGTAGAGAAAACCAACCAATCCCTTTCGCGAGAATCATGACAAGTTTGTGATATTATTTGCCCTATAAGAAGACAAGTTTGCATTAGAACTGGCTTTTCTCACTTATTCCGGGAGGTAACCTGCTGCTGAACTCTTGTGAGAAACATCCAACCAGAGAGGCCTGGAATCTTGCATTGGAGACAGGGTCCAGGAGACATAGAGGCCCCTTGTAGGAGCCTGAGCAGACTACCCTGGACTGACACCATTGCTGTCCCAGAGGTGCCCTGCTGTTCACTGATGTCCATTACAAGACCTCTCCTGTAAGTAAAACTATCCCCAAAGCCATAGATTGTGTAGTTCCTGCATTTTCAAGTATTGTTCTAGTTATTTCCCCATAGCAAAATATCCTGCTTGTCTGTGTAGATCTGTAGCATATTTAATTAAAGTGAATCAATTATTTCCCCTATAGAAATCACAGGATATGTTTTGTTGGCAGTAGAAACAAACAAGGTCTTCCCAGTGTGTTATGAGCTGCTATAGACATAAAGATTTGCAAATAGAATGAATCCCAAAACCTTATTTCCACATGAGTGTGAAAAATAAAATTACCCCTTTGTTCACATTGTGTTCTGACCAAAACCACAAAGACCTGTCTGTTCTCTTTAGGTGTGGCAAAACTAATTTTCCCATTGCTTTTCTTTCCCCCATATTGCATCTGTGGTAATAAGTAAAAACAAAGAATTTCCCCTTGAATCACTTTTCCAAAGAGAGATTTTTATCAGAATCCCCAAACCATTTTCCCATTGTGCTCCCACTCTCTGCCACTGGCCTTCAATTCAGAGGGGCCAAGTCTAATTGATGTTTGGAGGGTGGGGGATGCTGGGAGAAAAGTATTATAACCAAATCAGAAATCACTGTGTGTCTTGAATTGTTCTTTTCTGTACTGGTGTGTGATTTAAAAAGAAAACTGCAGGAAATTGTGACTGCATATCTCAGTATTATCTCTGTGTTAGTGCCTTTATGGAAGTGATTTTTGTTCTCGTGTTGCCACAGCATTGGTGGCTGATGTTAGTCTATTTGTCAAATTTGGTTTAAATAAATTAAAAAATGTATATTCTTAATACACACCGGCCTGGTTCCTAGTCCATTGTGGCACCAGGTTATTGTTGAGATTGGGTGCGAGGCGGGTTGGAGGCCTTACCAAACTGAACCTTGACAAAAGAAGAGTGAGTTATTGTGTGCCACATTCATTGGGGGGAAAGGAACTCCCAGATTTGAGTGTAACTGTGTAATAAACAGCAACACTTTCTGGCGACTGCACAGTGTCTGGCATGCAGATTTGTGAATATGGCGAATGTAGTGCTACACAGGTTATGTTTTTGTACCAGAGAGCAAGTCCCCCCCCCCAACTTGTTGATGATTGTATTGTCTGGCTGAGAGAACTGGCTGCTTTAATGACCAGCTAGTGCCAATGCTTATAGATATGCTAATTGTTAATACCAAGAATGACACGGTCCATGAAAAGTTCCTCCAGAAGAAGTGTGTTAATCTTGATAAAGCTTTACAAATTGCAAAGTCTATGGAAGAGAAGGCGCTCAGGAGGAAAGACAATACATCATTTGCACAGAAATAAGAGGTGCAAGCATTGATCAAGATAATAAACTCGGAGGCAAGTTATGTTGCCCTTTGTACCCAAGACAGGCACGAGGGGAGACATTTTGGAAAAATGAAATGCACCATTATGGAAGAGAGACCCTTTTTGCCAATGATTGCTCGTGCCTAGCAAGCTCTGACAAATGTACAGGCTGCAGCCGTGTAGGCTGCTTCTTGAAAGTATGCAGCCAGAAACTCAAATGGCTCATTGTAATCACATCAACAAGGGGCATTGACACTGACTTGCAACAGGAAAATGAACCCACTATTCTGGCACTGAACACAGACAAAAGAAGATGCACAAATCTCCATTGCAAAGTTCTGGGGGAGGCATGTGAGGTAAACTTATTGGATGATTCAGGCTCCAATCCTACTGTCATTCCAATCATTGCATACAAAAGACTGCATTAAGGTCAAAACTTTAAACCCACAGCATATGGTGGAGCTACACTAAAGCTCTTAGGCTGAAGCACTGTCATTTAGACTTCAAAGGTCGTACCACTATACTCAATACATACTTTGCAGGCCAGCCATAATAGGTTGCCAGGCTACTTATGGCATAATCCTCAACCCCTCTGACAGAGAGCGAGAACACATACTTAGTCTGCAGGTATCCTCATGGGAGGACATACTGAACCATTATAAAGATCTTTTCTTCAGAACACTTGGCTGCATTAAGGAACAAGATACAGTTATGCCTCAGAGCAGTCCCAGTGGAACACAAAGTCCTTCATATATCTGCTACAGCAAGGGAAGCCTTAAATAACCTTCTACAGAAACATCAGGATGACAAAACTAAGGAGCCACTCAAGGACATGGAATGGATGAGATCAGTAGTTCTGGTAAAGAAACACATTTCCAACAACAAAATTTGTTAATCTAACAAGCCTCAACCAAGGGGATAATTACTGATAACACAATTTTTCCGACCATCACCAAGGTAATACTAATGTTAAAAGAGACAAAGGCCTTCTCAAAATTAGACATGAGAGATGCTTATCATCAGATAAACTCCATGAAATCTAAGAAACACACATTGTTTATTTCACGAGGTGGCACCTTTTAGTACACATGCATGCCATTTGGACTGTCATCAGCTGCATCTGTATTTCAACTAATGGATTAATTACTACAGTACATGATAAATGCCCTGCTATATGGGGGTCAACACTATGATTCACCACATCAGATTAGAAATCATACTCTAGAAACATCAGTCAGTAGACATACACCTCAGAAATGAGAAATGAACATTCCATGCTAAATCAGTGGAGTAGTCTGTCTACTCACTCTCGGCAGAAGGCATCCAACTTAAAGTTCAATCTACTCACAGCGCTAGTTGAATACCCTGCCCGATCTTCAAAGCTGTTAACTGTCAATATGGGTCTGAGCCCATTACTCTTCAAAGCAGGAACTAACGTCCTTTATAGGATTATCTGACTATTATGCTACATTCATTGCAACATTTTCAGAAAAGCCTGAGCCTCTGTGTACACTTCTGAAAGGTGGGGGAGAATATAAATAGAACAATTCCCAACAGCATACCTTCAACCGTGCTTGAAACAGTTTGACCCAAGACTAGAAATGTCGATAACTTTAGATGCAAGCGCACATGGCTTAGGGTCACACTAGCCCAACATAATCGCAACCAGGAACACATAGTTTCCTTTGCCTCAAGCACAGGTCCACAAGTGGATGTACATCTCTTCTTTCATACTGTCTACACCATCCTGGTTAGGTAGGACTTTGGAATCAGAGCCATTCTTCTTGGACAGTGCAAACAATTCCGTATTCAATATACTCTCCTCAGTGAGTATGTAGTTATCTCCTCTCTTGAGTGTTCGCCTATGAGAGCTGTACCTGGACAAGGTTGAGTTATCTTTGTGCTTGAATTTGATTTTTACACAATCACCTTCAACCACTTAGGAAACATGTACGGATGTGTGCTTCTCATAAAGAATATTCTGTTTGTTTCATACTCTCCATAGGATATTTTCCATGGAAATTGATTTATCTATTCTGACATCTGGGAGGAGGGGGACTCTATAGGTGCTGTGGCAGGCAATGCTTTTTTGCAGTTACCCTGTCAGGGTTGGCGTTCTCAGAAGAATTTGAATCTGAAACTGATTTTTAAGTTGCCCAGTGAGACAGTAATACAGTTTGTGTTATGGGCTACCAACGGACGACTGGTCTCATAAAAGAGCTTGAATCCGTTGTCTGTTAGTTTCTATTCAGTTGTTTGCCATCTTGATGACTTGGTTTGTCGCAAAATAAGGAAACAGAAGGCTGTAAAATTGCAGCCACTATAATCTATATTTTGAAAAGTGTGAACCCACGTTTGTCCCTATAGAATGGACAGATTATTATTATTATTATTATTATTATTATTATTATTATTATTGTTATTATTATTAGAATAAAGCGCATTGCAATCATAGGGGAAGAACATGGTAAGGGAAGTCAACAAAACAATGGAGCGGTCAGCTAACAGGGGAGGTTGAGGGTGGACAGTTTAGTAGCAAGGGATCCACAAGCAATCAGAGGAGTAAACAGTGGGGAGCAGACCACCCACTCTCAGGTAGGGTGGGGAGTGGAGGGTGTGTGGACCTAGGTGTTAGCGAGGAGCCATTCATTGAAGAGGAGGGTCTTGAGCTCCTTCCAGAACTGTAGAAGCAAGAAGCACATCTTATGTTGACAGGGATGTGGTTCTTGGGGCATAGACAGAGAAGGCATGTCTTCTGGTTCTTTCCTTCCTGCACCAACATAGTTAAAATCTGCACATGACCGTACTTCAGGTGGATAATAGGCCTCAGGAGATGCTGAGTATCTCAGTGAGGTAGCTTGGGGACATGCTGCAGCATGCACAACACATCTCAGGGGTGCCAGGTTAGTTGCCGGAAAGGCATTCCAAAAAGGTATTGTCATCATCCAGGTGGGAGAGGACCTAGGCCTGGACAGCAGATCTGAAGTTCTTTTCTAGGATGAAGGGCTTGATTTTCTGCAGTTGAGAAAGTTGATACCAAGCTGTGTATGTCTTTCTTGTTATGTACTGTTGGAAGGAGAGGTATCTGTCGATGTCGAACCCAATGGACTTGGAGCAGGTGGGGTGTGAAGCCCTTGAGGTTCATAGCAGAGAGCAAGGTCCAGACATCAGGGTGTTCAGTGTTGTTGTTCAGTAGTAGGAATTAATTCTTGAAGTGGTTGAGCTTCAGGTAAGCACTGGACATCCACGACTGGATCAATGTGAGGCAGGCCTTGAGCCTTTGGATGTCTTCATTGGTGGATATCTTGAGGTAGAGCTGTGTGTCATCTGCGTATTGGTGGATGTGGATGTTTTGACGAGTGAGGAGGCTTCCGAGCTGTTCTATGTAAAGACTGAAGATCACAGGAGAGGATAGATCCTTGCGGGACTCCACATGTGATGGATAGAGTTGGTGATCTAGAAGAATCCATTTGTATGAACTTGTGGTTATTAGTAAGGTATGATTTCAACCAGCTGAGGATGTTCTCGCTGATCAACATGGGGTGATGTAGATTGTTGGAGAGTGTGTGGTAGTCTACTGTGTCGAATGCTTCTAAGCGGTCCATGAGAACCAGGAGGCAAGGATGATCATCATCGAGGATATTAAGAGCACTGTCGATCACCTTGACACTTAAAGATACTTTCATTACAATAATGGAGAACATAATTGATTTTAAGATGGCACAAAGGACTGAAGAAATAACATCTTCAGTTCTATTAAGACACGTTCTGACATTACTTCTGAGACTTGTAGTGTATTCCATTCTCAGACTCTTCTGGAAATAAGTGAAATTATTAACTTCACAAAGGGAAATTGCCATTGGGTTCTTGCAATGCTCCATGGTTCCAGTTTGTCGCAATACTTCCTGTATGACTGAAACAACTAAAGAGGATAATCCCCCTGATAGTCGGTCGAAAATCAATTTTTAGTAACTGAGTATACTCATCTAATTGATTCTAACCAGGTCATTAACTATTGTATTCTTCAATCAAACATGATTCTATCTAATTCAAATGTGATTAACAGTAGTGATAATATATCGATTATTGATAAACAGGTATCTGCAGTGCTGTTTGTTCCTTGTGGGCAAGTTGATTTTACCACAATAATTGACCAGTTGGATGATACTGTTTTGACTTATCCCCGAAGCAAACCCCTGGTTGTGCACCTGTACGAATCCCTACTCCTATCTTAAAGGGTAATATTTTAAAGATGGAAGCTGTCTTAAATAAGTTAGTCATGTCTTGTCAAGTTTATTTCAGGTAATAATAGTCTCCATAAAACATACAAAACCGATAACAATAAAAACACACATATAAAGTAAAACATATTTATTGTTAAAAAATCATACAACATCCTTCATTTAAAAATGCATATTATAACATTAGAAATAAAGTGCAAATATCGCAAGAGTAAGAATTACACGTAGCTTCCCAGATTGTGGGTGTTATAATGCTGATAACAAAGTGCTCCTGCACTTTAGTGCATATGGAAAATAGGATAAATGTGCCCAACTCCTTGGTAACATTTCAACTTTTAGCAGGCAATACAATGGCGGACAGCATTGGGTGGAACATAGATTATGTAATTTTGGTATTAAAGTCCTACTCCTGATGGTTTGATTACGAGGGCAAAAGAAAACAAAATGAATCAGATCCTCCAATGGTGCAAAACAAAGTAAACATTTCTTCTCCTCGGGGCGGGCCATCCATTTTTATGTTATAGTCCTCAAAGGTAAGAGGGTACATCTGGCTTTTGTGATCAACACACGATCAAACTTAAATATGTTAGTCTTCTATGTTTAAAAAAACATGTCAATTAATTGAAGGGAATTCTAATTATTTAGATCATCTGAAATCAAGCATTCTTTAAGCACCCAAACTGACCTGATGCATTCTTCTAATCGTGTTTCTTCAAATCCACTTAATATCTCACCTGTTTTTAGCCAGCCTATTTTTAAGCCAATTACATGTAGTTGACAATCTATTCAGAGCTCTGTGGTTGATTGTTTATATTAACCACGCAAAAGATACAATCGTCAGTGTTGCTCCTCTAGTCATATCCATTTGGGAAAGCACACGTTTACCTTTACATTTCCTTTACAAAGAAATCTTGGTATTAATTTATCTCCTGCTTGTATACCGTATACTGTTATTCCCAAAGGGCCACCAAGTTTATCCAGCCATCGGATTGGGAAATCTACAATTTTGCTTATGGATAAGGCCTTCCACTGGCTGGCAACCAAGAAAGGCTGGACCTATACTCAGCCTTATAATTTGTTGATTGGCCGTAGAGTTACATTGATTAGCCACACAAGGAAAATCAGTAAAGGATTTCATTTTAACTTTTAGTAATCTTTTTTTTAGCAAAAATGCTTTTACACCTTAAGAAGGTCTAATCTCTTTACGTCCAGAGAGATGACTTAAAGATTTTGTCAGATAGTGTTTAAAGTGCCTATGCATTTATTGAGACAAAATACATCAGGCCGTATCTGATACATGCAGTTATAAGCTGTACAAATTTATTTTACCCATTTGAATTAAGGAATGACCTAGATGATATTGATTGACTCTTGCCATCTCAATCTCTAGAGCGGTTAATGATTTTCAGTCGACACTGGGTATACATTGAAGTGGATTGGGTACTGATGTTGATTTATAGATAAGTAGAGATGTTTGGGCACTAGAGGTTTTTAGACTAATTGGCTCCTACCCCCTCCCGGCTATGGATCAATAATGTGAAATCATTATACTATTGTAAACAAAATGTAACATATATGTTTTTATCCATAATGTTAAAATATACCGACCACTGATATACTAACAAATGTCAAAATATATCACAAATTGTTGCACACAATTGTCTAAATTGTAATAACTCAACCTTGATAAAGACCCTGAGAGGTCAAAACACGTGTCGGCTGACCACTAGAATCACCCTAATAATAAAAAGTACACAACCCATTACAAACAAAAATGTAAAGAGTAAGAATCATTTCAAGCGCAAGGTATCCGGGAGCGCAAACAAGTATTAATTTATAGATAGATGTGATGGAACAGTCCATAGAGGTTGCATTAAGGAGCCCTGTCAAACATTAACATGTTGCTATTTACTCAAAAAAGACAATCAACTTATTAATAAGACAACATCAGTTGTATGCTGTTACATTTTTTTAATTGATCAACTCATTAACTATATATTTTGCAGAGCGTGACAGCAAAGCCATCTATTTTTGGCTTAAGCATGAACCATTTCCAATCTCTGTCTTCCCTAGTCTCAGAGAAGTGTATAACTCTAAGATGTCAGTGCAGCCCCTCCATAATCTTTATTATTAATCAATATCTATTTGCATGTGGATGCAATACCTATGAATGGTTGGGTAGACAGTATGGTAACCAAAAAAGATGGTTTCCGGTGTTAGGGATATACATGTGGGAGGAGAAGATTACTTTAATTATGGAATAAAGGGGTTTTGGAGAGAGTTCTTCTTTGATGAGAATGGTAAGGATTGAATGAACTACTGTAAATGATGGAATTAGATTAGGGCATGCTATAAGGCAGGCCCAGATGTTTTTAGGAACTCTTTATGTATGTCTTTCCCAAAAGTGTGTTTATTATTTTCTATTTGTCGTAAATGTTTAGACACAGATAGATGATCGGAATGTATAGGTATGTTTCTGTACTTTGCTTACTTGGAAATTTGACCACTAAGAAGGGAAATGAACTTGAAGCTATTAAGACAATGATAATGATACTGAATCAGATTGCTATAGATACAAAATAAAATGGGCTTGCTTACATTTAATTCATGGAACATTAAAGGGATTAACAATCCCCAAAAAGAGGAATAAAATACATGCTAAGCTATGAAGGATCAAGGCTGATGTGATGTTTCTCCAAGAAACACATTTGTTAAGTAATGAACGGTCATTTGTTCTCATTACAAGGTACACTCCAGAGTTTTTAAGTTGTTTCAGCAGCAAATCGAGAGGAGTTAGTATATTACTTTGCAATTTTTTGCAGATGAAAGTAGGTATGATTGCCAAAGATGATTAAGGTAGAATGGTAATAGTCGATAATACATTTGAGGGCAATATGTATACACTGTTGCATTTATGGACAATGTAATGGCAATGGTTCATTCTTTAAGGACCTTTATCTAGATTTAAAAATAAAAATATTATCCTGGGGGTGATTTAAATTGTGTCTTGGATAGTACCACTGATCACTCACATAAATGTAGATATTCCGCTGTTATAGCCGGGAAAGGATTCACTAAATTGATAGATTAAAATGACATGGTTGATATTTGGATAGTTAATTTAAGAGAATATACCTTTTACTCTCCAATACAAGACTCTCATTCTTGGTTAGATAATTTTGAGATATCAGCACACTTATTGATAAGGTAACTCAGGGCGAGATACAGGAAAGAGAAATTTTTGATCTGCAAACATATTTTTGAAAATGGACTGTCCACAAAAGAATACAGGTAGCAGAAGATGGAGACTCCATTCAGGAATTTTAGAAGACTCTAATCTCATTTGAAACCTGGAAAATATTATGGATTTCTACTTTCAGGAAAATGAAAATACAGGAAGTATATATGATATTGGATGTTTTAAAACTGTTATGAGAGGGAAAGTCATTAGCCACACACACAATATTAGATAGAAAGGACTGGCCAAAATGTCAAAGATAGAGTATGACCTTGAAATTGACACAGAAAAAATACAGATCATTGGGAAAAGCTAAGGATAGACAAGAAGCTGAGAGATGCAGGGGACTTCTCAAGATTAAAGCGAATACGTGGTGGCTAAAGGAGAATTTTATACAAAACAATTATTTTGGGGAAATGGAGAGATGGGGAAGAGTGGTAGCTAAAAAGTTAAAGGGAATATAAGAGCAAAAACAAATTAAAAGTATGTTTAAGGGTGAGGAGGTATTGCACCAAAAGCTTGTAAATGAAAAGCCGAATGTGCTTTTAGTGAACATTCGGCTCAGTAAAAAAATGTAGCCCATAATGCCGAACAAGGGGAGCAGGGTTTGCAGGGGTGTCCTCCACACCCCTAGTTCAGCATTATGGGCTGTGGGGGTTGCAGGGTTATCCTCTGCATACATTAAATGTAAAGCGGGGGACAAAAAGGCACATTCGGAAAAGCTTGAGTTACAAAATGTGAGCAAGTCAGCTCAGCTATTTTGCCAGTCAAGCTTTTCCAATACAGTCTTTTAACATAGATACTGGTGAGGAAACACTGATTATGACAAATACAGGAATATGTGAACTCTTTAGGTCTTTTTTATAAGTCACTGTATTCAGAGGATATTAAACCCACACATTTTTATTTTGATCAGTTCTTCGGGAAGGTTCTACTTTCGGGTCTTAAGCCTGAGAAACAGGTTATACTTGACTGGCAAGTGTCTCTGGAGGAAATAACTGATGCCATTAGACTATTAAATATTGGTAAATCGGGAGCGTGGCTACGAGGGCCATGTAGGAGGACGCGATCTGGAAGAGCTCCCGAGATCCTGAAATGATCCTGGCGAAACAGTGCATAACAACGTGCCTATGACTGCTGAAAACACACATGCCGGTGTGTGAACGGTCTGACTGAGCTTGGTGAACTTTTGGAAGGCGTGGGAGGAACGATGGTGGAGTTTTGTGCGAAAAAGATAAGGAGCGCCGGAGACGAAAGACGAAACAAAATGGCCGATCAACGACCGGAACAAAGGAAGGAGCAGGCCGCACGGTGGTCGGGCGATAGAAGCGTACTGTGTGCGCATTTGTAACTTGTGCAGAACGCAGGTCCTCTGGGTCATGTCTAATAGAACAGTGAGACCGAAGGCGAAGCAGCCCACCTTGGACGACTTCGCTAAGACGTCCCCTGGTCCGGAAAATTCCAAGAGTAAAGATAAGTCGCCTACGGACGGCATGCCTGCGACGGGTGCTAACCAAGAGGTCCTAGCTGCGATTGCGGACTTGAAGGCGACCTGGGAAGCTAAGCTTAAACTGGCCGTAATTGAGCTGAAAACGGCATTGGACCTTAAGGTCGGTGAGGTGCAGGAGGAGGTGAATTTACTCCAGCAGGACATCAGGTCCTTGGCGGAGCGCACTGAGACCCTCGAGAAAGAGGTGAGCCCGAACACTGGGGATTGTGCCTCCCATAAAGCCGAATTGCATGCCCTGGTGCAGAGAGCGGGCAACTTGGAGAGTAGGGCTGAGGAGGCAAAAGGACACGCCCGACGGAACAACATTCGCATCGTGGGCCTGCCAGAAGGATCTGAGGGCCACGATCCTACAGAGTTCATCTTATCTATGCTGTTGCAGGAGATTCCCGGAGGAGCCTTATCTCAAGGATTTGCGGTGGAACGTGCGCATAGAGCTCTAACAAGGAGGCTGCCGCTGGGAAACCCGCCTAGGCCAGTAATTGCCAAAATCCTTAATTACCGGGACCGGGAGAGGATACTAGAACACTTCTGCAAAGGAGGAACGATTACACGAGGAACGGCAAACATAACGGCCTACCCGGACTATACCCTGACTGTGCAGCGTAGCCGCATGAACTTTGTACGGTAAAGCGGCGATTGAGAGAGGCGGGCCATAAATACATGTTGCTGTATCCGGCGAAATTGAAAGTTTTTCATAAACACAAAACTTTGTTTTTTGAGACTCCGGAGGACGCCATGGGATGGCTCGACGCGCAGGGATGTCCCCAGGAGCCTGACGTTCGGACGGGAAGAGGAGATGGAGGAGATAAGTAGTGCACGAGGAGGGTGCTACAAGATGGCGTGGAACAGATCTCTGGGACTTGATTATAGTCATTTGCGCGGCCTTAGGCAGAGAAGGTCAGACTGTTGCACAAGATATTATGAGCATTGTGACTATTGCTGTATTTAGGGGAGCGTTGCAGAGCGGATCTCTTTACCCCACTTAGTAACTTTAGTTAAGTGGCCATTACGCGACTTCACCCTACTGAGCTCTGGGCATTGTTTGGTGCTTGCAGGGCTAGATGAGGGGGTGCCTGAGTTCCGAGGATGGAGCTGGGCAGCAGTTTGGGTGTGTGGTGTTGGGGAAGGGATGGGTAGAGGGTGGGGCGGGAAGTGGGGAGTTTGGGGTGTGTATAGTTATGGGGAGTTTGAGTTTGTACAAGAGGCTACATGAAAAAGCCAGAGGGCTGTATCTGTATCGCGTGGGCAGGCGGGATTTGTTGCACGGAAGGGTGGAGGATACTTATGAGCTATGGGGGATCTTAAGATCGTAACGTTGAATGTCAGGGGACTCAACAGTTACCTAAAGAGGAACAAGGTCATGATGTATTTGAAAAGACAGAAGATTGATATTGCACTGTTGCAAGAGACGCATCTGACTCGGCAAAAGTTGGAACTGGTGGGGAAGAAGTGGAGAGGTACTGTAGTGGGCTCTCCGTATTCTGCCTACGCTAGGGGAGTGTTGGTCTGGGTGGCACCGCACGTTGCGCTCCAACTTACACAAGAGGTGGTGGATACGGAGGGGAGGATGGTCATATTGAAGGCACTGGTGGAGAATAGGGAGGTGTGCATTGTAAATACGTATGCCCCCAATCAAAATACGGCGGCATATTTTAGGACTCTGTGTACCAACCTGGGTGCGTGTGTGGGTGGGGCGGTTATTTGGAGAGGGGATTTTAATTGCGTGCTAAACCCCAGGGTAGACAGATCTGATGATAAGATTGATAGGCCCACCCCAGCGGCCAGGGCGTTGCAGACACTGCTCGACGACTTTGGGCTGGCAGATGTTTGGAGGCTGAAACATCCTATTGAGGAACAGTACTCGCATTACTCAGCCCCGCAACAACTGCATACGAGACTTGATTATTTTTTTGCCACGCCAGATGTGGTGATAGAGACCACCCAAATAGACTACAAAGCGAGGGTCCTGTCGGACCACTCGCCTCTGGTCCTGGGTTGGCAGTACTGCCGCCCCAGAGCGCGGATACCGACGTGGCGCCTCCGGGCTGAGGCGCTCAAGGATCCGGTCTTTAGAGAGGATATCAGGGATGAGATCACACATTCTTTTGAGGAGAACGCTGGCAGTGTGGATTCGGCGGGCACGCTCTGGGAAGCCTTTAAGGTGGTATTGCGGGGTGCTGCCATTGCTAAATCAAAGGGCCTGCAGGGTGGGGTCCTAATGGAGTTAGGAGAAGCTGAGGATGAACTGGAACAGGAACTCAATAGGGGAGGGGGGGATGCGGAGCTGGTACTCAAACTACAGCAGCGGTGTGCGGAACTTTGGGAAAGGCTCTGCAACCTTAACTATAAGAAATATGTTGAGAGACAGCATGCAGGGGGGGGATAAAACGGGCCGTCTCTTGGCGTGGTTATACAAGAGCGAAACCCCTAGGCCCCCAATTAGGACGATAACCAGAGAGGATGGAGAGGTAGCGGACACCCAAGAAGGAGTCAATGAGGCATTCTTAGACTATTACAGGGCACTATATGAGGACAAAGGGGGGGGCAACCGAGAGGAGATAAGAGAAACTTTAAGAGATATGGGATTACCTAAGATTAGTGCCGAAGAAAGGGAGGAGCTGGATGCACTGATTACTTTAGAGGAATTGGAGGAGGTGGTGAAGCAGCTGCCCACCAGTAAGACCCCGGGTGCGGACGGACTCCCTAGCGAATTTTATAAAGCATATAGAGAGGAGGTACTCCCCCCATGCTAGAAATGCTCAATGAATCGTTTGAGGTGGGCTGGCTGCCGGAATCGCTTAGAGAAGCGATAATAATACCGCTCCCTAAACCCAACAAACCAGGGCATAGCTGCGGCTCCTATAGGCCCTTGTCAATGTTGAACCAGGACGGCAAGATATTGACGGCGGTCCTGGCCAATAGGTTGCGTAGAGTTATTAGTAAATTGATACATCCGGACCAGACAGGCTATGTCCCCAACAGAAATATAACCCACAACCATAGGCGACTCCATCAGGTGATTGAAGGGGGGAACAAGAGCGAGGGTGAAATGGCGGTTGTGTCCCTAGATGCAGTCAAAGCTTTCGACTCAGTGAGGTGGCCGTGGTTGCTGGAGGCCCTGAGGGAATACGGGTTGGGACCGGGCTATGTTAGGTGGGCGAAGTTGCTGTACAGTGAGCCGCTGGCTAGGGTACGTACAGGAGTGGTGATATCCGAGAGGTGGCAATTTAGCAGAGGCACCAGACAAGGGTGCCCCTGGTCCCCGATGTTATATATTCTGGCCCTGGAGCCCCTGGCAGTGTACCTTCGACAACAATATGACATGATAGGCATCGAGGTAGGGGGAGAGAAACACCTCATATCCCTGTATGCTGACGATTTGCTATTATATCTGAAATATCCGGAGGAAAATCTTCAATATATTCTGGAGGTAATGGAAAGGTATGCAGAACTGTCAGGCATAGCGGTGAACCTCCAAAAATCGAGCATGTTCCCATTGGGTAGCTACAGAGGAACCCCTCCGGAGCGGTTGCCAGTGTTGTCGATACCATGGGCGGTTGGCTCCTTCCGCTACCTCGGAATAGATGTGTATCACACGGTAGAGGAGGAACATTTGCATAACACCGATGTGGCTGTGGGAAAAATCCGTATAAGTATGAAGTTTTGGGAGAAGTTGCCGTTGGCGATGATCGGACAGGGGGCGATGCTCAAAATGGTGGTCCTACCTAGGCTCTTACATTTGTTCAGCAACATTCAGTACATGATACCTAAGAAGTGTTTTGCCAAGCTGAATAGTATGTGCAGAGACTTCCTATGGCATGGCACTCGGAATAGAGTGGCGCTATGGAAGTTGCAGAATTTCTATGAAAAAGGGGGTATTAAGCTGCCTAATTTTGAGGCCTATTATGTGGCTGGCCAGTTGCAATATGTGGTCAAATGGCTCTCTGATGAGGTAACTCCCGAATTTAGACTGTTTGGACAGGACTGCACTCCGTTTTACCTGAAAGAAATTATTTGGTTGCCTAGGTCTGAAATGAAGGAGCGCCCGGGTATGATGTTGCTTGGGTGGAAAATGTGGCGTAGAGTATGTCGAATGATGGAGGACTCCTACCCGTGTTCCCCGCAGGTGCCGTTGGTGGCCTTGGCAGGGGAAGACAAACAACTAAGGATGATAATCAGGACCTATTGGGAGTCGGTCGGGCTGGTTACATTGGGGGATGTCTGGCAGGAGGGGGCCATTAAGGATTTTGAAGGACTAGGGGAAGAGGCGGGCTTGCATTGAGGCCAGTATATCACGTATCTAAGGCTGGTGCAGAATATTCGTAAAATCTGGCCTGAGACTGTATTGGCGGAGGAGCCAGACGCCACTATGGGGTCAATATATGACATATCAGAAGGAGGGCATGAGATCTCTAGATTGTATGAGATGGTGATGACCCGGGTAGGGAAGGAATTGACGCATTTGAGGCTGGATTGAGAAACAGAGGTGGGGGCACAGATGGAAGATGGGATGTGGGAGCGTGCTATGGGATACCACAAGAAAGTGTCCAGAAATGCCAGATTTCAACAAATACAGTTGTACATAACACACAGAGCTTACATGACCCCGATGAGAATATCGAAGTTTGTAAATGCGGGACGACAAGCGCGCCCAAAATACGATAAGGAAGATGCTGATATGACACACATGTTTTGGTCTTGCACAGTGATTGAGAGTTTCTGGGGAGAAGTGGCGCAAAAACTAGCGGACAAAGGGGTCACGCTCACTATAGATACGGCCTGGGCCTGCCTGTTGGGAGGGTTTCCCAAACCACGGAAACTTAAGCATGTTGGGAAATTGAAGGACTTGGCATATGTGCTAGCAAAACGAAGAATTGCCATGGGCTAGAACCAGTGCCATAAGCCACGGGTGGAGGTATGGTGGCGGGATTTGCAAAAATGGGCAGAGGCTGAAACGGTGGTATGGCAGGAGGCATGTAGCAAGTGTGGGGAAGAAGAAGTGAGTACCCTGCTAGCATGGAGAGTATTAATAGCAGGACTGTTTGGAACAATAACGGATTCTGCAGCCTCAGAAAAAGGTGATACCCTGCCACACGCAGGAGATACGGAATAAGAAGGATAAACAAGCTCTTGAGAGGGGAAGCATTGGGGGAGCAGCGGTCTTGACTAATTGATGTTCACATGTTTTGTTGCAAATAATGTTTCCAGTTTGGTTTGTATTGTTTGTTTGTTTAAAAAATAATAAAAACTGTTAAAAAAAAAAATAATAATATTGGCAAATCTCTGGGTTCAAATGGGCTACTGGTGGAATTATATGAGACATTTTGGACACAATTGACACCAAATTTATGTTAGCTATACAATTATTTTTTAGATGCAGGTGAAATATGTCCTACTATGAAAGAGGCAGTGATAACATTGGTTCCAAAACATGGAAGTGATCACAGTAAATGTGAAAATGACTGCCCAATATCACTACTTAATGTTGATATTAAGATATATGCTAAGGTGTTTGCAAACAGATTAGAAAAATGTAGTGAGTACATCTCCTCCGGGGGCTCCCGGTGATCGGTAAATATCAGAGCCTGAATATATGGATCCGGCTGACACGGGCCCATAAAGAATACAATTTTGGACGTCTGAAGTACACAGGCACAACTGTGCGCAAGCATACAACATAGAGTGCTGACTGAAAAGAGACCCTGGGAGAACAGTTGCCATGGGGTGCCTAAGACGGGACCAAAGTAGGGAAAGGACTCTGCAGACCATACTGGGCATTTAAACACCCTACACCCTGAGAGAAGCGCCTGGACCCGTGTCGGTGCGGGAAGTGATCCCCCGAAAATGAAACCCGGCACCAGACAGGAGAGTACAAGTGCAAACACTGAGCATCTTGGCCCAAACTACCTGATACCGTAACGTCAGGACATAAAGCTATGGCAGCTAAACAGCCCAAGTCAAAGGGCAATCAATCCACAATGGAGGACTTCACCAAAACGCCACAAACAGCAGAGGGGGCTAAGAGCAAAGAGAGGAGTTCTCAGGCGGAGACACCTCCAGCACGTGGAGACCAGCAGATCCTTGAGGCCATCCCAGACCAGAAAAAGACATGGGAAACGAAACTAGAGACCGCCATGGCCATACTCAAAGAATCGCTAGTATTCAAAATAGATGCAGTACAAGTGGATGTCACCCTACTACGGCAGAATGTAAGAACTATCGCGGAACGAACAAGTGTGCTAGAGAAAGAAGTGGGATCAAACATCGCCACCCGCACACTGCATGCCTTGGAGATCCATGCATTGCAGCAACAAGTAAGCAACCAGGAAAACAGGGCTGAGGAAGCGGAAGGCCACGCATGGAGAAACAACATACGTATTGTAGGACTCCCGGAAGGACAAGAAGGATCGAACCCCACAGAATATATAGAGACCATGCTGCTGCAAGAGATAGAAGGTGGGACACTCACCCAGGGATTCGCGGTGGAAAGAGCACATAGGGCTCCAACAAGGAGACCCCCCCGGCAGCTCCACCAGACCAATCATCGCCAAGATATTAAACTATCAGGATAGAGAAAGAATCCTGGAATACTTCCGCAAGGGAGGCACAATACAAAGGGCATCCGCAACTATCACTGCATACCCGGATTAGACGCTCCAGGTGCAAAGACGGTGACTAAACTTTGGGACAGTGAAGAGGAGACTGCACAAGGCGGGTCTTAGATACATATTGATGTATCCGACAAAGCTGAAGGTGTTCCAAAAGAACCAAGCAATTTTCTTTGAGACCCCTGAAGATGCTACGGAATGGCTGGACGCACAAAACTGTCCGACGGGGGCAGATGATCAGAAGAACAGTGATGTGGAGTGACGAGAGATCGGTTCTGGATGCAGAGGTGCTGTATGAACTGTGACATTGGGACTTGATTATAGATCATAGATGCTAGACAATGACGGGCAGAATATATATGGCATAAGTGCGAAAGGTAAAGAGAACCTGAACTCAAACCCCAATTAGATAGGTTAGTTGGGTTACTGGTAGTGCGGTAACCCCCTGCTGGGCTCCTAGCACGGGCTTAGCCAAGATAGGACCAAATGCAGGGGCGCCTGAGATCCAGGGATGGAGCTGGGCAACAGTTGGGGTTGGGAAGGGAGGTGGGTGTGGAGGGAGTTGGGGAGTTTGCAGTGGAACTAGTTAGGGAACGAGCTTACACCCACGTGCTACTGCGCATGGCACGAATGAAGAGGAGGGATAAGAGCGGGATAGGGTATGGCTGAAAATGAGAGACCTTATCATAATAACCTGGAATGTCAGAGGGCTCAACAGTTATTTAAAGAGGAACAAGGTATTTGAAGAGGCAGAAGATATACATAGCTCTATTACAAGAAACCCAACTCACGAAGGACAAACAGGAAGTGATGCGGAGGAAATGGAAGGGGACTACCATTGGGGCAACATTCTCAGCATATGCCAGGGGTGTAATCACCTGGATCGCCCCACACGTACCCTTTCAGCTAATACAGTCCACTGAGGACGCAGACGGGAGGATGGTGGCACTAAGGGGATTGGTCGAAAACAAAGAAGTGTGCATAGTTAACACATATGCCCCTAACCAAGACACCGTAGCATACTTCAAGAACCTGTATGGCAAGATCAGCCCATATGTGGGAGGGGTAGTCATCTGGGGAGGTGATTTTGATTGCACGCTGGACCCGGGGATGGACAGATAGATGCAGCACCAAATATATGATGCCCATTAGTGAAGCACGCCTAAAATCGAATTTTCCAATAAAACACTGCCGGCACACCTTGATTTGAGGTTCCAAGTACAAGTAAACGAAAAACAGATTTGAGATTAAAAGGTGAAAGAGGGAAACCTAGCTGTGAAAAGTGAGGTCAGCTACAGGGCATTAGTCGAGTGAACGCAGGTTGGCTGTTCCCAGTGTTATATTAGGGCGGCAGACGTTGGGCAATCTTGCTGCCTGCAGACAAAGTGTAAGTGCCCACTGGCTCCTGAGACCTCCCCATTCCCCCATTGCTTGGTTTACTTTTATTTAGTAAAAATGCAGCACTCTGAGGTGCTTTAGCCCCCCCTCCCCACTCTCCCCTCTTCCTGCTTCCTTGGTGTTCCTGGCCCGAGTGGCCCAATATTTATTGCACTGAGGGTCTAGCTCCCTCGGTGCGGCCCCATCTGGTAATCTTGCTACCTGCAGACTAGGGGTAAGAGCCCCCTGGCTCCTGAGACCCCGCCATTTCCCCATTGCATTTTTTACTTCTATTTTGCAAAAATGCAGCGCTCCGAGGCACTCTAGCCCCCTCCCCTCTCCCTTCCAGTCTTGCTTCCTTGGTGTGCCTGGCCCCCTCCTCCCTTCCCGGCCACCATGCTCCAATTGGCCCGAGTGGCCCAATTTTTATTGCACCGAGGGTCCAGTGCCCTCGGTGCGGCCCCATCTGGTAATCTTGCTGCCAGCAGACTAAGGGTAAGTACCCCCTGGCTCCTGAGACCCCCCATTTCCACATTGCATTTTTTACTTTTATTTTGTAAAACATCAGCGCTCTAAGGCGCTCTAGCCCCTTCCCCACCCCCTTCCATTCCCGCTTCCTTCGTGTGCCAAGCCCCCTCCTCCCTTCCCACCAACCACTCTCCGAGTGGCCCAATGTTTATTGCACTGAGGTTCTATTGCCCTTGGTGTGGCCCGTGGGGCATTCTTGCTGCCTGCAGATTAGGGATAAGTGCTCCCTGGCTCCTGAGACCCCCCCATTTCCCCATTGCATTTTTTACTTTTCTTTTGTAAAAATGCAGTGCTCAGAGGTGCTCTAGCCCCCCTCCCCACTCCCTTCCAATCCTGCTTCTTTGGGGTGACTGGCCGCCAGCACCCTTCCCACCCGCCACTTTCCGATTGGCCTGAGTGGCCCAATGTTTATTGCACCGAGGGTCTAGTGCTCTTGGTGCGACCCACCAGGCAATCTTGCTGTCTGCAGAATACGGGTACGTGCCGCCTGCCCTTGAGACCCCCCTTTTCCCCCATTGCATGTTTTACTTTTATTTTGTAAAAATGCAGCGCTCCGAGGTGCTTTAGCCACCCTCCCCACTCCCTTCCCTTCCTGATTCCTTGGTGTGCCTGGCCCTCTCCTACCTTCCTACCTGCCACCCTCCAATTGGCCTGAGTGACTCAATGTTTATTGCAACGAGGGTCTAGTGCCCTCTGTGCAGCCCATAAGGCAATCTTGCTGCCTGCAGACTAGGGGTAAGTGCCCCCTGGCTCCTGAGACCCCCCCATTTCCC
The DNA here is from genome assembly GCF_040938575.1 of Ambystoma mexicanum. NCBI lineage: Eukaryota > Metazoa > Chordata > Amphibia > Caudata > Ambystomatidae > Ambystoma > Ambystoma mexicanum. Next base: position 794,691,849 of record NC_090931.1, on the reverse strand, counting down.
CATGCATGTTTGACTTTTATTTTGTAAAAATGCAGTGCTCCAAGGCGCTCTAGCCCCACTCCCCACTCCCTTCCATTTCCACTTCAATGGTGTGCCTGGCCCCCTCCTCCCTTCCTGGCCACCACCCTCTGATTGGCCTGAGGCCATTTTCTAGGAAACCTACTCTGGGCAGCCTCTGCCTGGGCAGCCCTGAGACAAAGGGCAGCTCCTGAAGAAGCAGAGCTAGATCGTGTTGGCCCGTGTTAGCCTTTGTAGCCTGCAGCCGTCATTCAGAAGTGACTGACAAGGTAGGCGAGGTCTAGACAGGGGGACCAGCAATTCCTGCTCCCCTTTAGACTGTCCAACCCATCTTATTATCCTATTAACATGTTATCCAAGACTGTAGTTTGTTGCACATTCACATATTTGCCATATTCAATGCCTAGGCCAATTGTCTTAGTCAGCCTTATCTGGCTTTTATAGAACTGGGAAGATTATCATTCATCACATCTGGAAAGAATTACGAAGATTAGCATGTGTCACATCTAAATAGAATTATGAAGATTAGCCATGTGTCACATCTAGATAGAATTGTGAAGATTAGCGTTGCGTCACATCTAGATAGAATTGCGAAGATAACTTGTGTCGCAAGTAAATAGAATTGTGAAGATTATCCCGACTCACATCTAGACAGAATTGTGAAGGTAAGCCCTTGCGCCGCATCTAGACAGAATTGTGAGGATTAGCCTGCGTCATTTCTAGACATAATTGTGAAGATAACTTGCGTCGCAAGTAAATAGAATTGTGAAGATTATCCTGCGTCACATCTAGACAGAACTGTGAATATTAGCCTTGCGCCACATCTAGACAGAATTGTGAGGATTAGCCTTGTGCCACATCTAGACAGAACTGTAAAGATTAGCCTTGAGCCGCATCTATACAGGATTGTGAGGATTAGACTTGTGCCACATCTAAACAGAATTGTTAAGATTATCATGCATCACATCCAGACAAATTTGTGAAGATTAGCATGCGTCACATCGAGACAGAATTGTGAAGATTAGCCTTGCGTCACATCTAGATAGAATTGTAAAGATTAGCCTGCATCACATACAGACAGAATTGTGATGATTAGATTCACAAGTTAAAAGAACTGTGAGGATTAGCCCATGTCACACTTAGACAGTATTTTGAAGAGAACATGCGTTGCAAGTACATAGAATTGTTTAGCCTTGCACCTCAACTATACAGAATTGTGAAGATTAACATGCGTCACATCTAGACAGAATTATGGAGATGTAACGCTCACCTGATTCCCACGGAGGCGCAGGTCTGGCTTCGAGTGCTGATGCTTCTTCAATGGTGAAGCGCAGGACTCTGAAGATGGACAGGAAGGGCCCTCAACTCTGGCTTCTCCGGCTCGCAGGAATATTCCCCTGTGCGTGAAAAGGGAGTATTACCTACTGACTGAGTTATGATCAAGCCTCCCACTCTCTTCCAACCCTCCACGATACCCTTCTACGATTCCCCGTGAAGTCTCACCTTAGGGTCAGGAAGGATGAGCTCTCCATCCTGCTTCTGATGCAGGGGCGCGTTCAAACCCAGTTACTTCACTGGATTGAGGATTGATGGGAGTTCAGGTAAGCTTGACTATTCAGGTAAGGCTCTGTAAAAGTTCTGTTGCAAGTTCAAAAGTCCAAGCTTAATAATAATGTTCATTGTCTTTTTGCAGCAAGCGCTAATGTTTATGTCCTTTTTTTCCCTTAGGGGCCGGGGTTCGGAATGCCGGAGATATGGCACCGACCCGAAGTGAAAAGTGCAGTTCCAGTTCCAGTAAATGGCAGGTTAGTTCTGGATGAGCGCTCGGGAACTGACTTTGCATACGCTCATTCAATGTCTTTGTCTTTTTTCCCCATAGGGGCCGGGGTCCGGAAAATGCCTGGAAGCGGCAAGACCCGAAATGAAATGAGGTAAGTCTTATTCCCTTCCTTCTCTCACCTCTTATTCTTGTCTTTTTCTCTAGGCTCTGGGAAGTGGCTGTGTATCCGGATGATCGCTGCTGAAGATGGAGGAACCCAGGAAAGGTGAGTGAAATGCAGCGCTGCAGCGATCGTAACGAAATGCTTTTAAAAATAATGTCTTCCCTTTCAGGATCGTCGGTGATGTCTCCATGGTGCAGATTTAGCTGGTAAGGTCTCTTGTCTCCCTTTGCAGGTGACCCAGGATGCTGACAGGCGTGGCTGAAGTCCTGAAGCAGGAGCTGACACAGTGAGCGTCCAGCTGCGAGGAGCAGAACAACGCGAAGCGTGAGTTGCTGATCGGGTGTGGTTTAAATAGCTTTGGAAGAAGTCCCAAGTGTGTATCCTTCCTCCGATCAGGTATGTATCCTTCCCCGACCACACCCGGGTGGAAAGTAGTCCCACAGGTAAAGTAGTTCCATTCAGGCCTCAAGAGGGCCTGGATGTGGCAGCATGGTCTGCATCAGGTAAGTGCACATGAAAACACTTGCACACATGTATAGCTTTATGAGCCTGGCGCCTAAGGCGCCAGGACAGAAGTCCAACATGAGCCTGGCGCCTAAGGCGCCAGGACTGCGTCTAAAGGGCCCAGCTTGGGCCCGCTGGCACTCCCCTGGGGGAAATGATGCCTGCCTCTGGGGTCGCTGGGTCGGACCTGGCTTCTTGGAGGTAGGCATCATGACAGTACCCCCCCTCAAGGCCCCTCCCAAGGTTCTTCCCTCCGGGGGTTTGGGCTTGTTCAGAAATCTCCGGTGAAACCTTTGTACTAATCGAGGTGCGTGGACATGGTTACTAGGCTCCCACGATCTCTCTTGAGGTCCATATCCCTTCCAGTCAACAAGATAGAAGAGTTTCGACTTTACCACCTTGGAGTCTAAAATGTCTTTAACTTCGAATTCTAATTCCCCTTCAACTTGAACTGGATCTGGAGGCTTGGACAATCGGGTTCCTGGTTGTACTGGCTTCAAAAGTGATGCATGAAAAACTGGATGAATACGCATGTTGGACGGTAGATCCAGTTTAAAGGCCACTGGGTTGATTATAGCTTTGATGGGATAAGGTCCTATGAATCTGGGATTGAAGGTTCGCGGGCCCTTGAGGGGTAAATGTTTTGTTGCTAGCCATACCTGGTCTCCTACTTGGTAAGGAGGAGTTTTACTTCGGTGCAAATCAGCGTTTTCTTTATACTTTTTCTTGGCTTGCTGTAAATGAGTTGCAGCTTCTTTGAAGGCTCGGGTTATTGTGGAATGCAGATGATTTACTGCGGGCATTTCCAGGGTCAGAGGTGGATCTAGGTCAGAGGTCCGAGGATGGTGCCCATACAAAGTATAAAAGGGGGTTTGTCCGGTTCCAGAATGCACTGAGATGTTGTATGCATATTCTGCGATCCAAAGGATGTCTTTCCAATTTAACTCGGATTGGTGTAACATGCACCGAAGATATTGCTTGAGAGTCTGATTGGTTCTCTCGGTTTGTCCGTCGGTCTGGGGGTGGTGGCTGGTGGATAACCGCACATCTATTTGTGCTAGTTGGCAACACTTCTTCCAAAAATGTGAGATAAATTGACTTCCACGATCCGAGACTAATATGGAAGGGAAACCATGTATGCGAACTATATTCTCCAGGAATTCCTTGGCCAAGGTGGAAGCTGAAGGCAAACCCTTTAAAGGGATAAAGTGGGCCATTTTGGAGAATAGGTCCACAATTACAAGGATTGTGTTGTAACCAGCACAAGGAGGCAGATCTGTTATAAAGTCCATTGACAGGGTGTGCCATGGCGCCGGTGGAATATCCAAGGGTTGAAGTAGGCCGGCTGGCCTTTTCTTTTGAGCCTTGTTTTGGGCGCAAATTCCACAAGACAGTACAAAAGACTTTATGTCTTTTCTCCAAGAAGGCCACCAGAAGTGGCGTTTGATTTTTTCCTCCGTTTTAGCGATACCAGGGTGTCCTTCCATTAAAGATTCATGATGATGGGCAATAACAAGTTCTTGCAATTCTTTACTTGGCAGAAACAACCGCTCCTGGAAGTAGGGTAAGTCATCCTTAACGGTGTAATGAGGACCCTTTTGACTCCATTCCAGTAAGGTTTAAGAGTCTAGAAGTTGTTTTACTTGCGTTTGGATGTCCTCAATAGTTTGCAATGAAGTTAAGCCTAAGATTCTTTGTTCAGGTATGATGGGCACAGGTTCTAAGCTCGAATTAGGTTCTTCCATGCCAATCCGGGATAAGGCGTCCGCTTTTCCATTGTTGCAGCCAGGGCGATAGGTAATTACAAAATCAAATTCCGCAAAGAATAGAGCCCATCAGAGTTGTCGTGAAGATTGAGCTTTGGCCGTTTTTAAATACTGTAAGTTTCTGTGGTCCGTAATTACGGTGATGGTGTGTCTTGCCCCGAGAAGGTAGTGACGCCAAGCCTTGAAAGCAGATTTGATGGCCAGTAACTCTTTATCGGTGATTGGTTAGTTGATTTCAGGAGGAGAACATTTTCTGGACCAAAAGACCACTGGGTGTAGTTGGTTAGTTTTTGGGTCTCTTTGCGACAGGACAGCTCCCATGGCCGAACTGGATGCAACGGTTTCCACTATGTACGGGAGATCTGGGTGCGGGTGCTTCAATACAGGTGCAGAGGTGAATTTGGTTTTCAGGTCCTTGAAGGCTTGTTCGGCCTCAAGAGTCCATTCGAAGCGTTTGTTTTTCTTTAGGAGAGCGGTGATGGGTTGGACTGTTCGGGAAAATTCCGGGATGAATCTTCGATAGAAATTGGCAAAGCCGAGCATGCTCTGAACTCCCTTCACCGAGCTTGGAGATGGCCATTTGAGGATGGCGTCCACCTTTCGCGAGTCCATTCAGACTCCTTGAGGTGTCAGGGTGAATCCGAGAAACTCAACTTCTGTGGTATGAAAAACGCATTTTTCGAGTTTTGCAAATAATCTGTGCTGGCGCAGTTTCTCAAGAACTGCCCTAAAATGTTTTCTGTGCTCAGATTCTGAAGAAGAGTACACCAGGATGTCGTCAATGTAAACAATGACACAGACATCGATAAGTTCCCGAAGAACATCATTCATAAAGTACTGAAAGGCGGCAGGTGCATTGCACAAACCGAAGGGCATCACCTGGTATTCGAAGAGCCCAAACTTGGTGCGGAATGCAGTCTTCCATTCGTCGCCTTCTTTTATGCGCACCAGGTGATAAGCTCCTCGGAGATCTAACTTGGTGTACACACAAGCGTCTTTCACCTGGTCGATAAGCTCAGGGATCAAGGGCAGAGGATAACGATTCTTAATCGTTATTTGATTTAGGGCGCGATAGTCTATACACGTTCTAAGGTCGCCTTCTTTTTTCGGCACGAAGAACAGAGCTGAAGAGACAGGAGACTTGGACGGGCGAATAAAACCATTGGCTAGGTACTGATCTAAATACTGACGCAAATGCAGGTTCTCAGGTTCCGTAAGAGCATAAATCCTACTACAAGGTAGTTGAGCATTGGGTACCAGATCGATTTGGCAATCATAAGACCGATGGGGAGGTAACGTGTTAGCCTGTTCTTTCTGAAAAACGTCTTGGAATTCTTGGTATTCTGACGGTAGCTGTACAGGGGTGGAAGTTGCTGAGGCTAGACCCATAGCTGGATTTCTTGGATAACAAGTTGGTTCACAATCAGGAAAACTTATCTTCTTTGCTCGCCAGTCAATTCTGGGATTATGTGTTTCTAACCAAGGAATTCCAAGAATTACTTGAAATTGTGGGGCCTTGATCACATCAAACACGATTGCTTCCCGATGTCCATCCTGACCCACCAGTGTCACTTCAACAGTGGAATGCGTTACAGGCCCTGAGGCTATTTCGGTTCCATCTACTGTAGTAATGACATCTTGGGTTACTTTCGGGCGGAGAGGAAGCTTAATCCTGGAAGCCAATTCACAGTCTATGTAATTTCCAATAGCTCCACTGTCGATGTATGCTTTTATAGCATGCAACTGCTGAGGCTGTTTTGGGTCCACGAGCACCATTGGCATGACAAAATGCGAGGTCAAAGAGTTAGTTTTCAAGCTCGGCAAGCGGACCCCTACGCTTGCCGGGTTAGGTCGTTTCCCGAATCAGGTGTCACTAATTTGTTATCAGTAGCTCCAACCACCTTCTTAAGCGGTTTAACTGGACAATTTCGAAGAAAGTGACCGGAAGTCCCGCAATACAGACAAAGTTGCATTTGCTGCCTTCTCTCTCGTTCTTTCTGCGTTAATGGTCCTTTAACACCACCGATTTGCATAGGTTCAGATACGTCGGTACTCTTGGAGTTAGCGTGGGTTTTGATCGGTGCTCGGTTTTCATACTTGAACCGATCTGCTTTTCTATTTTGAAGTCTGTGATCAAGTTGAACCACCAAGTCAATGTAGTCTGCGCAGACCTGGGGTGGGTTTACTATCTGAGCTAGAACATCCTTAAGCTCTCCGCGCAGGCCTCGATGAAACAATGTGATCCTTTTGCTTTCTGGCCATCCAGTTTCCACAATCAGTCTGTTAAAGGTGGCTATGTAGGACAGAAGATCCTGATTACCTTGTCGTAAGGATAGCAGTTCGTTATCAAGGGCCTGTCCTTGAGAGTGTCGAGTGAACAATCTTTCCATGCTGGCCTGGAAGCCCTGAAAATTCTGGAGAATGGGATCATCCTGATTTACCAATGGAATAGACCAATCGGCAGCACTACCACTGAGGTAAGATAGTATAAAGGCTACCTTAGTCTGGTCGTTAGGGAAGGCTCCGGGTCTGCATAGAAAGTGTAAACGACATTGGTTCATAAAGACGGCATATTTCTTGGGATCCCCCGCAAAACGTTCAGGCGGGGCCAAAGGCATGTGTCCAGGTAGATTAATTTGTACCAGGTTACTCAAACCCATTGATGTGGAAATGTCTCCGGAATTAGGTAAAGGAGTGTGCCCTGCCTGGGCATGTAATAACCTTTTGGCTAGGTCATCTGTTCTTTCCTTGGATAAGATCAGTTCTCTTTTGAGAGCGTTAGTCTCCTGGCGGGCTGAGTGCACCTCTGCCCGTAATTCCCCCAAAAGCTGGGCCAGCTGGTCAGTCGCGGAAGTCTCCATAGCGCCCGGGTGGGAAATTGTGGGTAGGCTTCGCATTCTGTAACGCTCACCTGATTCCCACGGAGGCGCAGGTCTGGCTTCGAGTGCTGATGCTTCTTCAATGGTGAAGCGCAGGACTCTGAAGATGGACAGGAAGGGCCCTCAACTCTGGCTTCTCCGGCTCGCAGGAATATTCCCCTGTGCGTGAAAAGGGAGTATTACCTACTGACTGAGTTATGATCAAGCCTCCCACTCTCTTCCAACCCTCCACGATACCCTTCCACGATTCCCCGTGAAGTCTCACCTTAGGGTCAGGAAGGATGAGCTCTCCATCCTGCTTCTGATGCAGGGGCGCGTTCAAACCCAGTTACTTGACTGGATTGAGGATTGATGGGAGTTCAGGTAAGCTTGACTATTCAGGTAAGGCTCTGTAAAAGTTCTGTTGCAAGTTCAAAAGTCCAAGCTTAATAATAATGTTCATTGTCTTTTTGCAGCAAGCGCTAATGTTTATGTCCTTTTTTTCCCTTAGGGGCCGGTGTTTCGGAATGCCGGAGATATGGCACCGACCCGAAGTGAAACGTGCAGTTCCAGTTCCAGTAAATGGCAGGTTAGTTCTGGATGAGCGCTCGGGAACTGACTTTGCATACGCTCATTCAATGTCTTTGTCTTTTTTCCTTATAGGGGCCGGGGTCCGGAAAATGCCTGGAAGCGGCAAGACCCGAAATGAAATGAGGTAAGTCTTATTCCCTTCCTTCTCTCACCTCTTATTCTTGTCTTTTTCTCTAGGCTCTGGGAAGTGGCTGTGTATCCGGATGATCGCTGCTGAAGATGGAGGAACCCAGGAAAGGTGAGTGAAATGCAGCGCTGCAGCGATCGTAACGAAATGCTTTTAAAAATAATGTCTTCCCTTTCAGGATCGTCGGTGATGTCTCCGTGGTGCAGTTTTAGCTGGTAAGGTCTCTTGTCTCCCTTTGCAGGTGACCCAGGATGCTGACAGGCGTGGCTGAAGTCCTGAAGCAGGAGCTGACACGGTGAGCGTCCAGCTGCGAGGAGCAGAACAACGCGAAGCGTGAGTTGCTGATCGGGTGTGGTTTAAATAGCTTTGGAGGAAGTCCCAAGTGTGTATCCTTCCTCCGATCAGGTATGTATCCTTCCCCGACCACACCCGGGTGGAAAGTAGTCCCACAGGTAAAGTAGTTCCATTCAGGCCTCAAGAGGGCCTGGATGTGGCAGCATGGTCTGCATCAGGTAAGTGCACATGAAAACACTTGCACACATGTATAGCTTTATGAGCCTGGAGTCTAAGGTGCCAGGACAGAGGTCCAACATGTGCCTGGCGCCTAAGGCGCCAGGACTGCGTCCAAAGGGCCCCAGCTTGGGCCCGCTGGCACTCCCCTGGGGGAAATGATGCCTGCCTCTGGGGTCGCTGGGTCGGACCTGGCTCCTTGGAGGTAGGCATCATGACAGGAGATCAGCATGCGTCACAGCTAGATAGTGATGCCACTAACCAACCCTACTAAAAAATTCACCCCTCTGCATACACCTCTCAAACTCTAACTAAACACAACAATACCTGTAAAGCACAACAAACCGCACGCACTTCACTACACCTCAACAACAAACCAAGCAACACTTAGCCTTGCACAACAGCACATGAAGGCTACCAACCAAAAAGCACACCAAAGCTCCGCGAATGATGTAAACCTTACTGAAGCTGCCAACACCACATCACAGCTCTCTTGTGCTTTTCCAGCTCATTCCTACTAACTCACCCTACACTCCTCCTTTTCAGATTCACCAGAGCACCAGGCGACCACTCCAGTGGTGATAGTGCATGGCATAAATATCCTTTAACATTAACACACAGATTGCGTTGGCGCGGGAGACATTGCAGAGACCATGGCCTTGGGAGATTCAGGGGGACAGAGACAGTGAGAGCCCTGAGAGACAAGGAGAGCAGGGAGCATTTAGGACTCACGCGAACTGAAATGTAAAAGCATTTCTGTGAGACAGAACGTTTTTTAAGGAAGTCTGAGTTCTAAGGTGAATACGGAAAGTGCAGGAAATGTGATCCAGTGCAGGAGGTAGAGGCCACAGTATGGGAACTCACATGCAACACCACAGAGAGTGTAGAGACTTACCAGCAGAGTAGCACTGGAGGATCCAGATAAGGCAGTCACATCACCAGTGGGGGGTCAAGAGCCTGAGGACCCTCCCAGGCACAGAGAGGGCCAAACATGGTGAGCCTCTGCCCTTAGGGGAAGCCTTGGATGAGGGCTGGCGTTCGCCTGCTGGCTCCCGGGCTCACTGATGATAGGTGGAGCAGCAGCCAATCAGGCATGCCGAACGAGGCTGGAGGAGGGCGCAGGTCCTGCTCCAAATGCTGTTGGCCATGTTGTGAAGAACTGGTTTACACAGCAGGGCAATGATGGGCCTAGGCCCACGGGCCCACCTGGAGGTGTTGGCAGGCCAAGGGCCGGAAGAAAAGGAAAGCCAGCCAGGGCAGCCTCTGTCCTTAAGTAAAGCCCTTGGATGGGGGCCGGCGTTCGCCTGCCAGGTCCTGGGCACCCTAAGGATAGGTGGAGCAGCAGCCAATCAAGCACCCCGAATGAGGCTGGTGGTGGCCTCATGTCCTGCTCCAAATGGTGTTGGCCATGCTGTGAAGGCCCGGTTTACACAGCAGGGCAATGATGGTTCCGGGCCATAGGCACTCTTCGAGGTGTTGACAGGCCAACGGCTGGAGAAAAAGGAAAGCCAGCCAGCCCTACAGATGGTGAGGAACATGATTGCATTATAACCTCAAGTGCCCTCATGAAACCTTGAACAGACTTAAAGAAAACCGGACTACAAAACCCAGATGAGGTACTTTTCATTGTTGGAAGTTTTGTAAGACATGAAAGGGGAAATTGAAATGAACATATGCAGTTTGTATATCCAATGGAATAGTAGAAAGTAAACAATAGGAAACGCTAAATAGAATTAATTGCACTTATTTGTGCATGCACCATAGCTGGAAGCAAACAAATCAATGTTTATACCGACTCTTGCTGTGCTTTTGCGATAGAGCTGGACTATGGTAGCTTGTGGAAGGAGCAAGGCTATTTAATTGCAGCAGGAACCCGCTTTAAACATGCAGAATACGTGAATGCACTTTTAGAATCAATAGGTCTCCCAAATGAAATAGCGGCCGCAAAGTGTGCCATGCACCAAAACGCCCCAAATGATGTCAGCAAAGGGAATGCCCTCGCTGACCAAACAAAGAGGAGGACTACCCTTTTTCTAGAAGCCTTAGCAGAAAAAATAATGCCTCAATGGCAAATTCAGTAAGAAAAACTACCATAAGAAACACTCAAGCAATTGTCTGTCTTGCAAGAGCAAGTACCAGATGCAGAAATGAATGCATGTGGAAAGGCAGGATGTTCTCTTCACAGTGATAAGCTGTGGCATTCTTCCGAAGGACATTTGGTTATCCCAAAAGTATTGCAAAAATGTTCTGCCCATATTCTGCATGGTGTATCACACGTGTCACAAGGAGGAATTGTAAACGGAATGATAAAGTAATGGTATGACCCAAGGTTTTCACAAACTGATAAACAATTAATTTGATTGTGCTTGATATGTTAGCACCAAAATATCGTAAACACAACCAGTGTATAGCGGGGGGGGAGCACACCCTGCCCCAAAGACCTCATTTGGACAGCTCGTGTGTGATTTTATATAGTTGCCAAAAGTAGCATGCCTGGACTATGCTAGCTATAGTTGATGTCTATGCCATCTGGTACAGGCATATCCACCCTGTAGGGCAGATATGTATAATAAAGTCAGCAGACCCATGGAGAGCAATCACAAGTCTTTATTGTCTTCTTGTCATGTAATCAAGATACTTGGAAAGCGCCCGCACACCAGCTTCTCTTTCCTGTCCTTCCACTCTCATCAACCGCTGTCTGTAGAAAATTCATGCTGGAACCATTTTACTTCAGCTGGTGGATCTGTCACTGCCCTACATTCCATACACATATACTTATATATACCACACACCTCCCTTCCATTACAAAGCCCTTCTCCTTACGCTCCTGGGGCTTTTACCATCACCACACTGCCCACATTCAACACTTGTCCTCCATTTATTTGAACAGCTCCACCTAATACCCAATTTATTTGGACGGGATCCTGTACAAATGATCACCCTTTCTCTTCACTACCCCTTATTTATTAACACCCCGTCACCACTTTTCAACACAAGTTCCTTGACACCGCGCCTACCATCCAACTCTTCTTTCATCTTCTCTTTAAGCTGAGCACTCCTTCTCCTCAAATCTTTCAAGTCCCAACCAGGAAGGACACACCTAGGAATTTCCTGCCCCCCCCTCATCAACAGAAAAGGCACTTCACCCATCATCACATAAGGAGACATCCTCAAACCCCATATCCTCTCCTCCAGCGCTTCTTTCCTCCCTCCACCACACACAGCAGCCAATCCGATTGCATCCGTTATGCTGCGGATCACTCTCTCCAGCACTCCACTACTTTCAGAATAGCATAATGATGTCTTCTTGTGCTTAATCCCACACAATGCAAAATACTCTCCCATCACGTTCCAACAGAACTGCATTCCATTTTCAGTCAATATGCTTGCGAGTTATCCTTACCTTCCAAACACCTCCTCTAGGAACTTCAAAATGATCCCTGCTCCAGCTTTCCTGACAAGCTTAACCTCAATCCAATGAGAAAACAAATCTACCAACACCAAAATACGTTTTCTGTGTCCTCATCCACTTTCCACAGGACCTAGAATGTCAATCGTCAGCCCCTCCCACAGTGTGACCGGAACATCTCGACACACCAGAGGCATTACACGCACACATACTCCCTTTCCTACCCTTTTGCACTCAAAACACCCCCTCAACCTTTTGTCCACCATCCTGTCAAAACCTGGCTACCAATACTCTGCTCTCAATACATGTTTTAATCTTAGTTATTCCAATTTGTCCCATATGCACAATATCCACCAACTTGTCTCGCGATCCAATCGGAACAACCACCTTTCCTGAGCAAAAAAGCAGTCCTCTCCCCACACTCAATTCTTCGCCAACCTCCCAATATGCCCTCACATCTCCAACCATTCTATCATTTGCATCAACTCAGAACGCATACTCTCCATAGCTTTGGTGATATCATCATCACACACTACTGCATCCATCCATTCATCTCACTCTATCACATTATAATGAGTTATAAATACTTGCTCACACCATTCATCTTTGCCCTCCTCTTCTTTGCTCTTCAAACAAGATAAATGGTCTGCAAATGCATTATCCTTTCTTATTAATACCTCCACAAAAAATGAGCTACATTGCATTCTTGCCACCCAATTCACCAGGCTGCCAAATACATCCCTTCGGATTAAAATCTCCTGCAGGGGACGATAATCAGTACACAAAATGAACTCTACCACACACAAACATCTGAAATTTCTCAACTACCCAATAATAAGCCAATGCTTCTTTTTCCAATACCAAATACCTTTTCTCAGGCCCTTTCAATACTCTGGATGCGTACAGAATAATTTTATCTACACCATCGTCTACACCATGCAAGTCCCACATCACTTGCATCTACCGTAACCACTCTTCTTCTGTGTGGGTGAAACAGACCCAAGGAAACTGACATATCAATTTCATCCCTTATTTTGCAAAATTCACTCTCGCCCTTCCAATTCCACTCATAGTCTACTTCTCCAAGTAACAACTTTCTCATCTCCACAACTCTCTGCAAAGTTCTTGACACATTTCTGGTAAAACTCAATTATTCCTGGAAAGGATTGCAACTCGCTTTTATTCTCTGAAGTCTTGATTTTCCTAATCTCCTCAACCAATTCCTTTTTTGGACTGACTCCCTCTCGGGACACCTCATTACACAATAGACACTTCTCCTTGCTCCAAGTCAATTCTCTCTCCTCAATACCACCAAAACCTTAGCTAGAATCCTTTCATACTCCTCTTCCGAGTCTCCAGATACCAATATATCATCCTGAAAAAAACACATTATGCATCTCCCCAAACAGTTTGTGCATAAGCTTTTGAAAAACTGATGAAGCCAACACTAGCTCAAACGGCATTCTACAAATTTGAAACACTCCCTCGTGTGAAATGAAAGCAGTTAAGCTTCGCAAGTCTGGTTCTAACACAATTTGGAGGTAAACAGAGGCCAAACCCAAGTTAGGGAAAATGTTCCCATTCCCAATCAACCTCAACATGACCCCGATATAAGGGAGTGGATGTCTCTCCACCAACACACACCTATTTAATTTCCTAAGATCCACACATAAGTGTGTACTCCCATTTTGCTTTTTCACGATCTCCAAAGGAGACACCCATTTACCAGCTCCAGCCCACTCAGTGGTTCCCCTGTGCATCAACATCAAAGGAACTGGACGTAATACAGATGCCACAGGTACGCTACCTTCTCTTAACACTTTGTGATGCACCATACCTTTGACATTTTCAACATTGTCAGAAAATGCTCGACTATGCATCTCTGAAAAGCTTTCTGCTTCCCTCACTTTCACCTGCAACACTTTCTCCTCCATGTTAGGATATAATTGTATGTGAAAATTGGTTTGTTCTCTCTATCATTACAATGCCCCTTTATTGTTACATACACTTTTCCTGAAGTTTTTCTCCCTTTAAATTCAAGATTGCCCACAAACTATCCTAACAATTCAATTCTATCCATGTTATATCCCTCTGTTTTGATTTCTAGAGGTGAAAGTTGTCCCACGTCTCCTCTTAACTCTTCTTCAAAGACTTTCATCTCTATCAGTATCACCTTCGCACCTGAGTCTACAATCATTTGCAATGACTTCCCATTGACCACAACGTCATTCATGGGACTTTAACATTCATCTTCTCTTCGCATCCCACCATGTTCACTATAACCACTTCAGGTCTAACTTCATCTACATCCTCTGAGGATGTGTACCTGGTGCCACCAAAGAATTGTACACTTGTTCTATTATTTCCAACCCCCTATTGAAAGTTCTAAAAATAATTAAGTAAATTGCCAAATTTGTTAAATTTGGTGCATACTACTTTTCTTCCGGGACACACAGTGGCACAAGTCAAGTGATGTTTGCTCTCGCGCCAAAAACACATCCACTCCATAGGTGCACCTGGGCTTGCAATATTTCTTTGAAGTCCCCTTTTCTCTGCCTCTCCTATTAAGGTTCTCCATACCGGGTCACTGTGCTTTGTTTCTCCATGAATTATTTTCCTCTATGTCCACTTTTAAAGTATCCTGCGTTGGGTTCATACTCTCCACCTTATTAAGTTTTGCAACACAAGCTATTGAAGGTTCCACTCTTTTTGCAATTTCCAAAACCATGACTAATGTTGGATCATCTTTTAGCCATAGTTCTTCTCTGATGCGTTCTACCATCCTCGTCGCCAGTATAGTAAAGAGAGCTGGACCACAGAGAGCAGGTACAAGTATTTATAGTGTTCTGGTCACGTAATCAAGATGCATGGAAAGTGCCCCCACGCCCGCTTCTCTCTCCTGTCCTTCCACTCTCACCAACTACCGTCTCTGGAACCTTCATGCTGGAACCCCTTTACATCAGCTGGTGAATATCTCAGCACCCTAAATTCCAAAGCCATATATTTACATATACCACAAAATGCAGGCAGATCTGAAGACATTACTATGTAACTTCATTCCTAGGTTTTGTGTACCACCTAGTAACAACAGTTATAGAGAGATTCACTTTATGGGAAAGATGATACAGGAGCAATGCAAAATACCAAATATACAACAGCAGCACCACTGACCCATTACTCACAATCAGTGGGGTAGGTAGAATACCAAAATGTGACCCTCAATGGGAAAATACCCAGGATATGTGTGGAAACTGGTTTGAGGTGGCCAGATGCACTGCCGTTAGCTCTAATGAGCGTGTGATCCACTCCCAATAGGATTAAGTTACTATGAAATACTCACTGCTGGACCAATGCATTTGCTGGAAACTCCACCAGTGAAATTGAACAGGGGATGGGGGTGCAATTAAATAAAGATGCAGTGCTTAGTTATTGTAAACGTCTAGTGAAAACTGTACATCATTCGATCCACCAGAAGGTTCTGGAAATCTTACCCAAATGTCCAACCACTCCCTGTCACGCCTTCCAACAGGGTGATTGGATATTCATAAGGAGGTCAAAGAGAAAGAATTTCCCAGACATACAGTGACCCGCCTTCCCCCCACCCCCAATGTTCTACTGGCCATCAGAACTGCCCAAGGGTGGAGCCAGCCTCAAACCTTTGAGGGGACTTGGTGCGATTTTGAAAGCTGATAGTGAGTGGGACCATTAAACCCTTTTGCCCTGGTGCAGTCAATCACCCCATTCCATGCCTTCCTTTGGCTCATTAGATGTATCTTTCACCCCATTCAGAGGCCATTTCATTTCACAAACCAATGCTAGTCATTGGAGGTGGGGGCCATGTAAAAGCTGAGCTCAGCAGTAAAACCTTTGGCTTCCTCATAGGGGTCTATTTACATGACCTGGGCAGGCTTTTGTCCTCTGCCACTATACATTTGCTGCTTCTGTCATCATGTTAATGATTGTTCAATTGTACGCTATGAGGTGAGAATTCTGAAAGGTTCTTGCCGTCACACACTGTTATATCTGACCCACGGGCTGGTCATCACAGTAGAGTGATGCCTTCTGCCTTAAAGTTGGGCAGCTTCAGCCCTCCTAAGCCATGGGCTGGCACTGCCCATGAAGCTACTATCCGCTGTAATGATGTTGCCACCTGGACACATGCGGCACACTCTCGGGCCGCAGCACAGCCGAACATTCCCACAGTTGGTGACACCAATCTTACTTTGCCGCTGTTAAGTGTCATGATACTGCTCTTGCTTGGTTGGGACTCTGAGAGCAAAAGTATTTCGAGACACATATGTCAGAAAAGTAACCATAAGGATGGGAAAGAGGGCTACTCAGCAGCAGGTGTCCATAGTCCAGATGAAGCACTGGCAGTGGTGGAAACGTAGAATCCTAACCCCCTGACAAGTAGGGTTCTATGCCTCCAATTTGTGGGGAAGTGGAGTTGAATACTACGTCAGGATTTTCCCAAGTGCAAAGGAGTGTGTGTTTGGACCCTCTGTGTGTACCACCCTGCTACAATGGGTCACTCATGATTTGGAAAGGGAATTCCTGCTAAGACAGCGCCAGATTCTGAAATGTCGTCAGGCCGAGTACGATAGTTAATTTCACATCCTTACTGTTCATGGCCTGTAAGAATGTCATTGTATTTTCCCCTGTTCCCTCCCTTGCCTTGAAGCGCTTTGTGTATAGGCGCTATATAAATAAACTATCATATATCATATCATATCATAGCAGAATCGTACAATGGATGGCCACTGGCACGCGGCAGCTTGTAAGGAGACGGTATGGTTAAGGAAGCGATTTGGGAGTGAGCTGTATTATGATTGGACCTTGTCAAATAGAGTAGCAAAGAAAGCCAAGCTGCAGGAAGTCATGTTATAATTTCATTACAGATGAGCACACACATTTACAGTGTGAGACACAATGTTTGCAAGAGGGCCTTATAGACAGTCGGTATAGAATTTCCATTAAGAAATCCCTGCTCTGCGCTATTATACAGAGTAGTATTTTTCCAAGTTGCCAAACCATAAAGACTATACTGAAGCTATTATAGTGCACCCCCAAATGCCATGGTATCAGAATGAGCACAATGGAAACAATCCAGGGCAATTGGCAATTGTATGTGCAATGTTTTGCACAATGCATTTTGTTTTGCTGCTCTTAAACTTCCAAATGAGCCCTGGCTTTCTCAGTCGCACACAGGTGCTGTAATTAGATTGGCCAAGCAGAAGGACATGCTGTCAAGTGGAAGACAGGAGCTGAAGAAGACTGGGGGGCAAAGTGAGGGCTGCCCCTAACTCAGTGGCCTCTGCATGGTCAATGTATTGGGGAAACGTGAATCTGGAAAAACTGGGGAGCTAGGAAAGATACCAGGTTTAGTAACTGGCTTTCAGCTCTCAAAGATTGATGCCAGTGAGGGGAATTAATGATAATAGAGGATCTGACAAATATGACGCAGATTCTGAAATGTTATGATTGCCTGAATGATCATTTGTGGTCCATCCAAGATGGCTTCATCCACCAGTCATAGCCAGAGGCGCTGAGATATGAAGACGCAGAGGTTCCAGACCAGCCCTGTAGAGATACATGTTGGTGAAGCAGCATCGAGGAAGGAGTGTGCTTGTTCAGCGCATATGGGCCTGCACAAAGTATATGGCCACCAACACACAAGCTCACTGCTGAAAATTGGGTAGGAGGTGTCTGGGACAGGATTGTCCATCGAGATGGCTAGGAAGTACATGTTCCAGAGGGAGAACATTTCTGCATACAGACTATGCCTAAACTGAAGCCAAATCTATGTATATATGTATGGTCCAGAAAACCCCTGTGAGTCCAATGTATGCAAAAAGTTAACTGGCCTGCTGTAATACGATGCAATATCATGTTCAATTACAAGATGAGTGATGATTGGACTAATGCAATCCCGTGCCATTTTGAGAATTTGAAAACATTGTTGCCAGAAATCCATTAATTAGCGAATGCAAGGGGACAAACTGTATACTGTAGAAGTAAAATACAATCAGGAAAAGTGGCCTTTCAACTGGATGGACGGACACTGACGATATGTACTAATTTGGATGTCATCGGCCATGTCGCTGAGTAGTTTAAGTCAGCTGGCCATTACAATTCAAGCATGATGCCCATTGCTATTGCAATTGTGACAGTTACCTTCGTGTGTTGGTGTTAGTGCTTTCATGGGGAACTGTAAAGAAAGAGCAATCTGTCTTCATACTTCATGAATTATGCCTCTCAGAATTAATAGCATTGAGCTGAAATGCGTTGATTGTCTGTATGATTGCAGAAGGGCTTCTTTACGGTGGGTGGCAGGAGATATCGTGCGCATGATGCAAATCAACTAAGCATAATGTTGTCATGTGCTTGAGTTCTGATGTACTCACAGTATTTCAGGTATATCTATCTATATTCATAAAAGCGCAAATTTGTGGATGGCTGGGTTTGTGGCAAAGCTTTGTTCCTTATACAATTCCACACTGTTTCACCAAATTTTGCATAGTTACCTGATAGGACCCTCCAGACAATACCGGCTACCCATCCCATTCCCCAGATTTCAACACAAGTCAAAATTAGTTTTTGGGTCTGTGGCGCAAAGCGTTATTACTTATACAATTCCACACCATTTGAGTAATCTGCACCACATTTTGCAAAGTTAGTTGTTAGAACCCAGTGGACATTACTGGCTAAATGGCATGTGTACACCCCACCCCTTTTCCCGCATTTTAGCACAAGTCAAAATGTGTTTGTGGGTTTGTGGCTTGGCGAAGCGTTGTTCCTTATACAATTCCATACTGTTTCACCGACCTGCAACAGATTTTGCATAGTTACCTTTTAGGACCCTGTGGACATTACTGGCTACATGGCATTTGGACAATGCACAGTTTCCGGGACATTTAGACCACAATGCGCCACAACGAACTGCAACATGCCAGGGTGAGGCAACAGGTGGGGAGAGGGAACAGTAGTCCCAGTATGTAGCTGCACACCAACTCTCGCCTCCCCACAACGTCTGCTCCGGGATATGCCAGCCAGCCACGCATGCCCATTCTCAGTGCAGTTTACTTCAGAGTGCAAAGCACATCAAGCGATAAGCGAATCGGAACAGCGACCTACAGGATAATTTTCCACAATATCCGTAACCGGATAAATGTATCATTCTGACTTTTCTTTATAAAACTCATTGTGTAAAACTGTATAAAAACCCAGAGGTTACCATGCTCAGAGGCCAATATTTTGGGATGGGAATTCTGCGCTGATTTCCCAACCCATTTCTATGGAGCGGTATGGAAGTAAGCCTGGGCACTGCCTTTGCTGCCTTTTGGATTGCACGGTGACGGGCTGCGGCTTCATCAGAAGCCCTGACAGCTCGTAGGTTGTTTCAAATGCCACTCACCACCTCTGCATATGCACCAGGTGCAGCGTGTTCCGCGGCTCATTTTCCCAATGAGATGCTTACTCAATAGTGTTCCTCCAAACCTTGCTAAATAGGCTTTCCCAGAAAACATTACTGTCAGGCATCTGGAGAGAATGGTAGCTAAGCAGTAGTGTCCCAGTAGCTGTATCTGTCAGCTCGGAAACCTGGCGCCAGAGGTTTTGCCGGGGGAAAGAAAACTTGCTAGGTCCGTAGCGCTCTGAAACAGCCTGAACTGCGTCGATGGTTCAGGGATGGCAGTTGGTGGCATTCCATCAGGAGATTTCGAAAGTAAAGATTCTAGTTGTGAGAATTCAGATGTAACCCTATTTTCTGGGCCAGGAATTATGGCGGCCTTCGGTGTTGGGTCCTTCAGGGCTACGTTCTTCTTCATGTACACCCTAGCCTTCCGATAGAAGCCCCTAACTTCCGGAGGACCTGGTAACTTGAGAGAACATTCGAACTCTTGCCTTCTAAGAATCCAAACTGTAGAACTCCCCCCAAATATAAATCTGTATTCCATGTTTGCACATCATTAGGAGTGACATCTATTTCAAGGAAGTTCTGTTTATTTCCCATGATCCCAGACGGTTCAATCGAGCATCCCAGCAGACCTTGATGCTGTTGGATACTAGCCAGATGCAGCCGGTGGATTATGGGATCTTCATGTTGAAGGAGGGTGTTGAAAGCATCGAAACCAAGAGTAATAGCAGGTACACACAGTAAGAACAGCTTGTTGATGGGATAATTGAAAACCTTGATCGATCGGATTTCCCTGTTGCCAAAATCTGCAGTCACCCTTTTTTGTCTTTTGCTGTCTTGTTGTACCAGGCTCATCAGCATCACTGTAGTGTGTTAGGAATTAGCAGTTAAGTCCATCTTTTCCAGTGTATGTGACATACTTAGCCATTTAGTTGACACTTGCTTTAGTGCTTTCCTGAGGTTTCCTTTATAAAAAAAAAAATCCTTAGCAATTATTTACTCTTTGGACTCTTATCAAAATGGTAGAATTCATCTGTTAGAAAGTCTTCAGGCTGGCTGGCATGATAATGGTTTCTGCACATTGTCTTGCTGCAAGATGTGCACAATGGCAAGCAGGGCCTGCTCCAGATATCCCTCTAACACCTTGTTTCGCCGCCAGCTAATTAAGAACTTGTCTACGCTTGCCAATCATGGCAGACGCGCTCTCTGCTGAGAAAGCTGCACAGTTACCATGACCAAGATCAGAAGTGGAAAGGCTTGTTTTCCCCACAGTTTCTACTTTCTTCTTGCTTTCGGCAGAATTGGCTGTGGGCATGTCCTGCAAACCATTTGCAATGCGCCCATCTGGATGTTCACATGTGGCCAGTATTGGGAAGTATATGTCACCATTATCAGATGTTGCATAAGTGCTCAGGGAACACCACTGTGGGGCTTCTCAAGAGTCTGATGGCAGTTCTTCTACGACCCAGTCAACACCCTTTCCAGAGCCACTGAAGGAGGGGCTTGCTTTTGTGGGACTGCATCCATATCATTTTGCTGTACAACTGTATGGAAACTTCCTGGCAGCCATTTTGCTGAAGCGATCATTCACAGCAAATGGAACATTATGTTGCAATATCATTTCCTGGAAAGAAAGTGCAACACGCGTTACTCCATCATTAGCTGGACTGTGTGGTCTACTCCAGTGACCCTGTGATGCTCCCGAATGAGGTTAAACTACCATTTCTGGTAGCGTGTGAACTGGGCGTGGCTTCCTTATATACATTTGGACATCATGAATGCCACAATATGAGAGAACTCACTATCTTCTGCTTCTTATCTTCCCCAGAATGTTTTAGGAAGTGCTTACCATCTGCTGATTATGAAGCATGAAAGTATTGTCAGGGCAGATTGGTTAAGTGGCGGTCCAGACATTCTTTGGAAATGCGACACGTTCTTATTGGCTGAAGACCCTTCCACTTTCAGTCACATGACTGTACACTTTTCCTCCTCAGATCTGCCTCCAGGGACCGCTGCTTCTCACACTGCTGTGAGTGTTCCCGACAGGTCCTAGGCCACTCAGCTTCTCGCCATGGGTGGACTGGCCTATAGGGAACACTGGAGATTTCCCAGTGGGCCTCTGCACCGTGTGCCTCTTTTGTGTGGTATTTCCACATTTTCTCATAGGTAAAGGGTTGGCCTTGATCAAAATGTGTCATATGGGGCCACTTTGAAAATTATTTCCAGGGCCTCTTTTGGCCCCCAGTGATTATTTCCAGGGCCTCTTTTAGTTCCCAGGCCACTCGGCTTCTCACGTTCGCATCCGTGCAGTAGGTAACATAAAACAATGCCCGCCGGGGAACGCAGGGGGTGGGAGAAGGGGACTTTGTGTCTGTACGATCTGAGAAGCTACATGTAATGCTATTGTGTAATTTCTCCTGTGTGTTGATTTATAAATAAACAAATAATAAAAATTAAAAAAAATCTGATACCTAGATGGATTTTTATGGGTAATTTACTTAAAATTGGTATAGTGTTTTAGGAAGCCGACAACGTCCCCTTTCACCAGCTTTGGGCCCTTTCAACGTGCCCCGATGAGTGCCATTTCTAACGTATTGGGTCAGATTCTCAAAAAGTAGTGCCCATGATAGGAGCATAGAGAATGTGCCTATTTGTTTAATTGACACTCTCAAAGGTGACCTGTGCATTTCAGAAGGGACTAGACAGTGGCACAGAGATGTGCTGCCCAGCCGCCGTGCATACTTTAGTGTCGGAGGTGGGCTCCCAACACTAACGCATGGCAGGCTCCCAACGGTCACGTGGTTGGTGTTTGCTGACAGGTCCTTAGAGGGCCCACCTCGTTGAAATGCTCGGAAGAAATACAAGCATTCGCATTCCTGTTTGGGGGAAGGAAATGCAAGTCTGACAGCTGTGGTTCACACTTAAAGACACGCATCATAACAGTGCCCAAAATGACCCCTGTCATGATGTGTGACTCCCCTTGCACCCAACAGGTGCATGGGGGTGGCACTAATGTCTGCCCATTTACAATGGCATCCTGTTTCTGATTTCGGGATGCGCTTATTTAAATGTGCAGAATTGCCACCTAATTTGCGCAAATACACATAGGAGTGAAAAAGGGCCTCTGAATGGGTGTATCTAGGATGAAATAAAGCTAGACCCCCACCCATCATAGGTCACGTGCTTGGCATAACACGCACACTTCTTTTCCTTACCGCAGCAGAGCAGCAGAGGAATGCCAAATACCTGCTGAGCACGAAACTTCTAAAGCTATGAGTCATGTTCCAGGGGGCATGGATTTTTTTTAGGAAATGTCATTTTAATTGCTATATTTCATGTTCCTCTAGTTATTTTCAGATTTTGCATTTGAAAACTGCCAGTGGCTTCTCTGGGCCTACTTCAGAATCAAATGGAATCACCCCCAACCCTTCCACCTCAGTGACACGCCGAGTTTTAGAGGCAATTTAAATTGTGTCCAGGCACAAACAGAATTGTCTTTTAGCACCATTAGTGAGCCACGGCCCAACTCTCATATTCTAAGCAGTATTAGTGAGCCACGGGCCAACTCTCATATTCTAAGCAGTATTTGTGAGCCACGGCCCAACTCTCATATTCAACGCAGTATTTGTGAGCCACGGCACCATTAGTGAGCCACAGCCTAATTCACATATTCTAAGCAGTATTAGTGAGCCACGTCCCAACACTCATATTCTAAGCAGTATTAGTGAGCCACAGCCCAACTCACATATTCTAAGCACCATTAGTGACCCACGGCCTTACTCACATATTCTAAGCAGTATTCGTGAGCCACGGCCCAACGCTCATATCCTAAGCAGTATTAGTGAGCCACGTCCCAACTCTCATATTCTCCACAGTATTAGTGAGCCACGGGCCAACTCTCGTATTCTAAGCAGTATTAGTGAGTCATGGCCCAACTCGCATATTCTAAGCAGTATTAGTGAGCCACGCCCCAACGCTCATATTCTAAGCAGTATTAGTGAGCCAAATCCCAACTCTCATATTCTAAGCAGTATTAGTGAGCCACGGCCCAACTCTCATATTCTAAGCAGTTTTAGTGAGTCACGGCCCAACTCACATATTCTAAGCAGTATTAGTGAGCCACCGCCCAACTCTCATATTCTAAGCAGTATTAGTGAGCCACGGCCCAACTCTCATATTCTAAGCAGTATTAGTGAGTCACAGCCCAACTCACATATTCTAAGCAGTATTAGTGAGCCACGGCCCAACTCTCATATTCTAAGCAGTATTAGTGAGCCACAGGTCAACTCTCATTTTCTAAGTAGTATTAGTGAGCCACGGCCCAACTCACATCACATATTCTAGGCAGTATTAGTGAGCCACGGCCCAACTCACATATTCTAAGCACCATTAGTGAGCCACCGCCTAACTCACTTATTCTAAGCAATATTAGTGAGCCACGGCCCAACTCTCATATTCTAAGCAGTAATAGTGAGCCACGGCCCAACTCACATATTCTAAGCAGTATTAGTGAGCCACAGCCCAACTCACATATTCTAAGCACCATTAGTGAGCCACGTCATAACTCACTTATTCTAAGCAGTATTAGTGAGCCACAGCCAAACTCTCATATTCTAAGCAGCATTAGTGAGCCACGGCTCAACTCACATATTCTAAGCAGTATTAGTGAGCCGTGGACCAAATCACATATTTTAAGCACCATTAGTGAGCTACGGCCTAACTCACAAATTCTAAGCAGTATTAGTGAGCCACGGCCCAACTCTCATATTCTAAGCAGTATTGGTGAGCCACGGCCTAACTCACATATTCTAAGCACCATTAGTGAGCCACGTCCTAACTCACATATTCTAAGTAGTATTAGTGAGTCACGGCCAAACTCTCAAATTCTAAGCAGTATTAGTGAGCCACGGCCCAACTCACATATTCTAAGCAGTATTAGTGAGCCGTGGCCCAAATCACAATTTCTAAGCACCATTAGTGATCCACGGCCCAATTCACATTTTCTAAGCACCATTTGTGAGTTACATGCTAACTCAAATTTCTAAGCCCCACCAGTGAGCCAAGGGCCAACTCACATATTCTAAGCACTAATATTCTAAGCACCATTAGTGAGCAACGCCCCAACTCACATATTCTAAGCAGCATCTATTCTAAGCACCATTACTAAACCACAGCCCAACTCATGTATTCTAAGCATCATTAGTGAGCCACGGCCCAACTCACATATTCTAAGCAGCACACATTCTAAGCACCATTAGTGATCTGCGAAACGGCCCAACACACATATTCCAAGCACCATTATTGAGCCACGGCTCAATTCTTGCTAAAAAGTGAATTCATAACCTATTACACTGGATTATGCTTTTTAAGCCATGCCCGACACACTTATAGGCCATGCCTTCAAATAAATAATTTTCATGACCAGTGACCAGCTAGGACCCCATTAAATTTCTCATCCCCCTTAAAGCACTGGTTAACCTGATGAGATTAATACTTGAAGGTTTGAGGGTCACTCCTACAGAACCTATAGTTGAAAGTGAGACATGCTTTGCAAAAAGAACAGCAGATGATGGCATTGAAACTTTATCTTGTTCATTTTTAAGCATGTCTCCCTCACTCTGCAGGCACTGATGGTCCCCAATGTGAACGTATTAAGGGTTAAGCTGATGAATTTTAATGCTTTAGCGAATGAGAACACGCAGAAGCCAGAGGCACAAGTGTCATGTTCTGAGATAAACAGTGTGTGATGCTGAAACTGGAACTTTTTTCATTTTTAAATGGAAAGGGTAAAGAGTTCCTATGATACGCTGGGCAGCTCTGCTAAGCTGATTCTGAAGAATGTTTTAAATGAAAGTATATTTTTGACACTGCAGAAAAGTAATCCTGCGAGCGCAGTGCTTGGGGTTAAGTGGGGACTTTGTTGGACATCGTGATCACACGAGACACCCTCATCGCTGCCTGGAGCGAGCCCCAGGCCCACACTGACAGCTCATAGCAGTGCGCCCGGCTGGCGGCTGGGCTAAGATAGAGGTTTTATTCTTTTTACCTCGGACCACTAACTGTAGATGCATGAGGTTGTCTCCCAGTACTAGCCAGTCATCAGTGGTAGGCCACGCTGCTGTGAGGGGGCACCCGCCCCTGAGGGGGGTGATTGAAGTGCAGCCACCATAGTGGGCTGCCCTTCCAGGACTCAAACCGGCTCCACTCCTCCCAGGGGGCAGGCAGGAAGGGGCGGAGTTCCACCAGGGCATCTTCCGCAAGATGCAGGGTTTCAAATTCCATGCCGCCACCAGTAAAGCCGCTTTTTGGGCTTGTGGCAGGGAAAGGTTCTCCTTCCCACACACACCAAAAGAAGGACTTAAGGGGTAAGTATATGCTAGGATAGGGCCTGATAGGAAGTATAGGATGATATTCATTGTTTTTGTTTTCTTCTGTCACAGATTGGTAGAGTTGCAGGGCGGTCATAGCTGAGGAGGAATGATTCCGCTGGTTGCAGCGGCAATGACTGCAGTCAGGCCGCGGAGGCTGAGGTGGTGTGACGGGCACTCTCACCCACAACGACAGTTGAACTACTCAAGAACTGCAGCGTGACCTGGGCTTCGCTACATAAAAGGTATGGGTGTGAACAGATGGTTCCCGGTACTGGTAATAAGGACCACTGGCGTAACAGGGGCCACCGCAACACCTGCAGTGTGGGGGGCCCCATGCTGCCCATGCCCAGTGGGGGGACCCAGTGGCAGTTGGGGGGACCAATCAGCAGGGCTTGTAGGGTGTCCCCGCATTTTGTGTTACGCCAGTGATAAGGACTACCGGAGACATGTTTTAATCCAGAAGAACTCTGCCTGCAAGTGACGTGAAACCTCACACTGATGTAAATGCCTGGGAAGGCAAATGCCCCGGAAGTAATTAAGACTAGAAGTGACAAATGCCCCTGGAAGTTGATGACCGGGAATGGCAAAAACTTTGGCCGGAAGTAATGATTTGGGAACCAGGCATTGCTGGGATCGCCCGTAAATTGATTGTTTGAGTAAACTGTGGACTGTTTTACTTCATTCATGTTTGGTGTCAATTCTTATTTTCCCCTTTTGGTAGCCCGCTGTGGGTTCAGCTGGGGCGCAGGCAATGTGCATTATAGAGTCTCTGTCAGTGGCTGGGCTAGACTGTGGTACTGCAGATGGCATACATGGAATGCATCGCCGATTGAAATTCCGCGTAGGGCTCTAGCTAGGGTGGTGCAGCTGAGGCTTTGCCTCAGCACGAGCGAAATGACAATCATACTTGGATTTTATACTGCGCGCTGCTGCCGTTTGCTTGGCCTCGAGGCACTGCCATGGGTCAACCAGCCTCAAGGAATTGTGCTCATTGAATATGGACTTTTAGCTGTATGTAGTGACTAAGCTTCCCCTGGACCCTGAGTATAATGCATGGAATGTTGGAGTGAGTGACAGAGAATGCAGCCTGAGAGAATGTTGATGATTGAGTGGTGATCTGTGGGAGTCAGTTGGAGATGTAGACCCCTGAGGGAGGATGCCGGTGCATGTTGCCCTTAACTTATGTGTACCTGACCTTATGTACCTGATGTAATGTACAAGGAACTTATTAAAGGAGTCACTGGTACATCCCAGGATGTCAGAGTCATCATTGGCCAGGACCCATCTTTACACTGTAGTTCGACATGTTAACGCGCCTAAATCCTACGTGCCAGGCAGTTTTCAGCAGTTGTCTCTGATTTTCTTGGATGGAAGGGCACAGATAAAAACTGCATAAGCTATTTCATCATTCTGGTCTGTGAGAGAGAACAAGTGTTTCATAGTATTTGGCTGGTGCCGGTGGTCTATTCAAGCTGCGGGCGGATGTGCCTGCGATTGTGGTTGGAAAGTATCCGTGGATGTAGGCTGTGGAGCCAGTTGTTGGGGTAGACAGATCGATGAGAGACTACAATTGGCAACCCTGGGTGACCAGAGTTGTTGCGCTAGTCCCCAGTCCTCTTTCTTGCGCCTGCCAGACAGCTTGACGTCTCAGCTTCTGTCGGTTTAACTCCCAGCCAGGTTTTATATGTATCTACAGTGGGTGCCTTGCCATCAAGAACACCTCCCCCTTTTGCAAGTACAGCTCTATGTAAAGAGAGAATCTATACAAGATACGTGAGTAAAAGCTGCCATACGGCCTCTTCAATCTGCACAACTCTGAAAGCACCTCTTTAGAGTGAGTGCAATACGTGTCCGAATTCATTGCCATACCTATATGGAAACAATCTAGTCCTATGCCTAATAATAATGATCAACTAGCATTGGGAAATACATCAGTTGTGTTTTCTGTCTAGGCGTGGCATAGGAATGCGCTATGCAGTGCCACCATGGTGCTACATGGCCATAAGAAGGCAACAACTGGCAAATGGTGTAAGTATCTGTGCATTTGATAACAATGTCTGGCTGATGCCTAACTAAGGCCTATCCAAGAGAGGCACCCTTTCGCTTTGCCAATGCTTGTTTTAATAATAATTCAGTGCAAGTAACAGATGTGAGGGCACACCCGTTATAGCACCCAAAAAGGGCAGGCTACCTCATAGAGTCAGTCACAGTGTCAATATGATTGAACTGAAGGTGTAATTAGGGCTGTACTGGCAAAACAAAACCAACAGCTTTACATCTCAACATGTGTCATGTGACACCTTGAACCATCCCAGGCGTTTCTACCAACTGTGTTGTACATGCTGGAGTAGGTAACTAAAGTACAAACCCCAAACGTCTGAGTACTGGTAACTGAAAATCAAGGATGCCTACATTGCAGGTTTGATTGTCACTTGCCAAGTATTTCCTCACTTCAAAATCAGGGGTTTGCAGTTAAGGCAAAGTAAGGTGTACATATACTTTTAGAGCTGTCGAAATAAGGAATAGAAACATGCAATGTGTGTGCCTGTCACAGCTCAATTAAGCACGCCGGGCCTCATTACAAGTTTGGCAGTGTGGGCAGAAGTGGTGCTAATACCATTACCACTACTTTTCCCGCACCGTCAAATTATCATTTTTGACGTATTTACTACTGGTGGTATTACCATGCAGTAAAACTGCTTATTTTCATAGTTTGAGTGTCGGATTCACCTCCTGCTGGTTGCTAGAGGTAATTTGCCACTTTATCTCCAGATATCAGCAGATTTACCACGCAGTAATTCCACCAGCAATAAAGTCACCACAAATTCCCATGGAGTCCTATAGACTCCAAAAATGGTGCGTTATCACCACTTGTTAACCCGTGGTAACCCCGCGGGACGAAGTTGCAGTAAAAGTATTTTAATTTGGTGGTAATCTACTGCCTAATTTCTGCCAAATTTCTAATGAGGCTCTAAATGTTAAGCAGGACATCTTGGTGAATACCGCAACCACGCACATTTAGTCAGGAGCTATAGCACTAATTACAAGGGTGAATGATGAACAAGCTCTTAACACTGATGTTCTTAAACTGCTGCTTCTGCCCTCGACTGAACTCTGCATATATATATTTCTAGAAACCATAACACTGAATTCTCAGTGGAAGAGGGAGGGAGAAATTGTATAGGCGCATTAAACGTGGCTTATACTGTAAGAATAAAGGGTACAGTAACCCGGTGGGAAGGCAGACGTGGTTATATATATAGAGTTGGGTTGAGCAGGGGATGAATGTGTTGCATCAGTATGGATGCATGTCCACCATATACTGACTAGATACTAGAGGGGGGCAACTCAGAGCTGTATGTGTTGTAATAATACATAGATTGTGTGTTCAATGCAACTTGGAATATTGGACTGCAAAATAAGAGTATTCTAGTATTGGGTGAGTGAGGGTCTTGAGTGCATGCTCGGGCAATCCTAGTAGATATCTAGGTTTAATTACCCAAGTTGTCTATTTATAGTACACAATGAAAAATCCTGAATCATAATTTTGTTAGGTTGTATGTTTGCATTGTCTTAGTAGAAAACATGTAGTTGTCTTAAATATGGCGTATGCCCACGTTGTGTCACCCATGGCACTGTTGCCGCTGTTTGATCATCTCTTAGTCTTAGAGTGCGTTGTTCCACTCCTGGGCTGTACTAGGCTCATTCCCCACAAATACATGCATACACTGCAACCTGCTCTTGTCAAGGGCTTGTGCTCTGTGATGTCACTCTGGAACCGACATACAAAGAGGTTCCAGACTAGAGGGTAGAGACAACCAGGCAGTTGGAGAGGGTCTTGCAGCCACTATGGGGTCCATATTTTCCTAAGTTCTTAAATAAAGGAAGTTCTACCTAAACTGCATGACTGGAACTCCTGTCTGATCAGCGTGTACTTGGGCGGCACAATAAACTACCCAGCCAGAGCCCGAAAGTGGCCTAATCCAAGAGTAGTAATGTATCTTTTGGTTGTGAGGTCACAGCAGCTTAAAAACTCACTTCCTGGCTGTAATGAGCTGAGAGTACATTTGGAGCTGTGTAATCTGTGTGAGTATCCCTGCTTGGACTAAATAAAGCAGCAATTTGTCACATTTCTGGACTTCTCTGTTTCTGGGCGTGAGGGGATTTCCCTCAAGCCTATCTCTGTTTTTCCAACTACAATTCAAGTGGTAGCAGAGGAGAGTTGCTCATGCTCTTGGAGGCAAAACGCATCTCCCCTCTAACCCCATGCATTCCTGCCTGCTGCAGAGAGCAGAAGGTCGGGCTGGCAGGCTGGTGGAATGACAGTGAGTCCAAAAGCTGCAGCAGATCAGCAGAGATGTAAGTATGCACCCAGGAATCTGCCAAATACAGGGGGGAGGGAACAGCTATGGGTTTGCTAGTTCTTTTGTCAGCAAATCATGGAGTATAATTTGGTAAACAGGGGAGGGTATGGACAGGTTCCGCTTGATGTTTGTGTTAAAATTTTCATTTTATATGGAATGTTGTTGTTAAATACTTACTGTATGGTTAGGGAGCATTTGGTCTTCGGTGATCAGTTTGGGCAGTGAGTTTAGACGATTGACTTAAGAGTACAGAAGACAAAAGGTATGTACATTTTAGGATTTCCTGTGGGATACACGTTTTAGCTTGCTTCATGGATGAGTGTTTCCTGTGAGTAAGGATGGCAGAAATAGCTAGCTCTTATCATGGAAGGTGAGTTCCTTGGTTTTTCCTCGCAGAGGTAGACCTCTACAGGCGATGCAGTAGATAAAAGAGGACCACAAGAATGATTGGTGAATTATTGGGGTTCCCTGTTACGTAGACAGCATGGTGGCCACGGATTGTTATTTATGTATTGTTGTTTGTTAAGTATTTGTTGTTATGTGGGGAGACATGGCTTAACATGTATGCATTTCAGAAATGTATTGTGATCCACAGTGGAGCATGGGTTTGTTGGAGAACAAATTGAGGGGTTTAAGTATTGCAAAATGAAAAATAAATTAAAAACAAAAATTAAATGAGAAAAATGTGGCATTATTGGAGTGGTTTTGAGAAGCATGTCAAAGAATGATGGACTGGTAAAGTGAAAGTAACTTGTTATATGTGTGTGTTTATTGTATTTGTTGTGTGAGTGAGTGTATTTTAATAGTGGTGTTTATGGAGAAGAATGCATACAATTGTGTATTGTGTGTTAAGAAAAATTGTAAAGACATTCTGTTCTCCGCGTTTAAAAAGACAGCTCAGCTTTCGCTGTCTTTGGAGAAGCAGACAACACCCACACCATTGTTTTTTAGAGTTTCGAAGAGTGTACTCTTGCCAACAGGTGCTGGCCAGGGGCCAGCAGTGAAGGGAGGGGGAGGAAAACTCAAGTAGGTGAAGCTGGCTTATGTAGCACGCAAAGCTATGGCGCATGCAGTGAGTTCTCAACACGTTTTGGGCTGCATGACATACAATGAAGCAAATGGAAAATGGTATTAAGCAATGTACTAGGCAAATTCAAGAGTAATTGATGGACTAAGCACACAAAAAAAACAATGTTTTTTGGCTGACAGCAGCATGCGAAAACCAGCAAATGTAGGAATACCAACAGAGGAATACATTGTGTCAACTTCCATTACATGGCGACCTAAAATAATGTGAGTTTCTGCATTGGGGAAAAGCGGAGGGGAACTGTGCTAAAAGTGTGATTTAAATGGCTGGGACAGAGCATGGTGGTTTGTGAGGTGTGATTTGGCAAGGAGAAAATAAGTGGGCGGTGGAGTGACCTTTTTGTGTTGAAGAATTATGCACTTACTTTTATGCAGTGTTTTTTGACCCGCTTAATGATGAACATCAGTTTTGTTTGTATCTAGGACGGTATAGGAATGGGTGGGGGAATACAAATGATATGTGAATATAGAGCCAACATTTTTTATATAAGGAGTAAAGTACATTTTGGTAGGTAGTGGCAATGGAACAACGGTAAGGACATGTTATGGAAAATATGGATATTAATGTAGGCCCTTAATTGCCCCAAAATAATGTTGATGCCACCCTAGAGTAAGGACTTATTTTGTTGGTTACTTATATCAAAACGTTTTTCAAATATATAGGTAAGAATGTTGTTTTGACATTGGGAATGGATTTGCAGGAAAAAGGCGTGTGGATATTTTATTAGAAGAAATTTAACATGAGGAATTTTCGTTATGAGGAAGGGAAAGTGAAGGGAGAATGCGTTAAGTGTGATGGGGTACATGGATGTGCGGGCCTCATTTGAGTTAAACAATTTATTAGCTTAGCTGTTTTAAGGTTGGTACTGTGGCCGAAGGTTTTAAAGAGCATTTTTCTTTTTTCTATCTAAGGCACTGCGTAGAAAACATTTGGCTTTTGCAAGCACTTGTTACTAGCATTGAGTAGAACACTTTAAAGTATAGACGGGGCAGACATCCGAAGCAAAGGGGAGTGCTGCTTACTGATTTAAAGAGAAAGATAGCACTGGAAGGTTCAAATGCATTTTGCGATCATGGGCAGGCAAAGGAATGCTTCCACATAGTTAAGCTAGAACTGCGATGACACAGAAAAGGAAAGTTATGGGAATTATGAAGCCAGAAATATAAAAAGGACATATTTTAGCTGCACACAGGAGTGATAAGTGGAAGGAAGAGACCACAAACGACATGGGGAAAGTGGCATGACTTGGGAGGGGAGACACACCATTCACAGTACAGTGCATAACCCTATGAATGGTAGGCACCAGATCACAGTGCCCGGCGCATGCGCCACAAATTTAACACACATCGCTGATAAATAAGGCCATTGCAGGCACCAAGGCAATGCAGACACACATACATAGGAAAAAAGGGGGGCGGATCACGTTGAGGGGGGACTCCCTTCAGGGGAGCATAGTGATTTTTATTTACATCATTTATGATAGTATTTTGTAGCTAGGGAATACACAAGAGCATGCCAGTAGGATGGGAAGGTTTTTACAGCAAACACACACACAGCAGGTATGACCAGCAAAAATGAAAGACATATTGTCATGATACTAACAACAGTTTTGTGCAAGGGAAGGGCACACACAGAGAAGGAGAAATTGACAAATAACTATGAGCAAGTTTGAAAGATCCAACGGTGAGAGGGGTGAGTGACAGCACTAACATGAGATAAGGATGAGGGGACAGGAGGTAAAGAGAGACAGCTTTTGATGAAGGGGCAGGCAAAGTGAGTAGACATCTGGGGGTGAGTTTATACCAGGGGAATCAGTGTTCACTATAAGAAGAAACCCAGAGAAGGGGATGATTTGACATTAAAATGAATTATGCTGCGAGCTGGCAGCAGACACTATAGTTACACATTGAAGGGAAGGAGTTTGGAGGAATGGGAAGAGAGGACATAGTATATTGCTTAAAGGGACCAAAGCTGTGTTTTAACAGGATTTGTTTTTTGTCATGTTTTCTTTTTGGCTGAGAGGGAAAGGGGGCACCCATGGCAGACAATATTCTTGCAACAAGAGAATAATAGAAGAGCATGTAAAAGAAATAAGGCGTTTAACTGGACACAAGATAAAGGCCAGGAAGGAAGGGCTACAGAGGGAAACACAATGTGCAAAACAGGAATGACCAGCAAGTAATGAATGAGCGTATTAAAGTAAGTAGAGCATTTTGCATATTATTAATGGAAGTTTCAATGTTTAGATGGATTTAGAGATGACATTATTTTGTGGAGCACCATTGGGGCAAGGTAACAAATCAAAAGGAAGGAGCAACATTGAAGAGGTAGGTATCTGTAAAAGGGAAGAGTAGGTGAATAGAAATGGCAGGTACTGAGGGGCTTAAAATATGCATGTCTAGTTGAAGAGAAGGAGTATCAGGTAAGTAACAAGTAGAAGGAGAGGGAGATGAAGAAAGGGTTTAAGTAAAGAGTATCTTTTTGTAGAGGGCAAGGGGCACAGATGAAGCATGGCACTGGGAAGAGGGCTCTCAACAAGAAGAAAAGTATCCCTTTTCAATGAGATGTACACATGGCTCTGGTTATTTGAAGAGTAATGTTTATGTGAGACTGTTTTTAAATTATTGGAAATGTAATGTGTATTGAGATGTGTAACCTTTTATTGAATAGAAGCGTGGAAATGTAATGTTTATTTGAGATGTGTAACCTTTTCTTGAATAGAAGCAGAAATGCATGTGAAAGAGGTGCTAGTCAAACCTGGAGACACATATCTCACACTTGCATGCACTAACACATCACCTGCGCTTGTCTCAGCGTCAAAAAAGGTTAGGGAGGCAGCAGCATTAATTTGCAGTACTGCCGCAGCACAAAAGGGATGGACAATGGGAAAATGCCAAGGAAAAGACAGCTCATGCTGGCCTGCCAACAACCAGCAACCCTAAAGACAAGTCCAGCATTAAGGGGAAAAAGAAAGCACTGTGGACATTTCGGGGAAAAAAAGAAATCGCCATCATATAGTCCCACAGCACAGACATCACTAGCTCATCACATGAAGAAATCATACAGCAGCAAGGCCATCAAAAGGGGAGTACCGTTCTGTCCATTACTGTATTATGACATTTGTCCCGATATGGTTGCTAACAGGACAGCTTAATTAAAAAAAGGATGTACCCAAGAGAAGAAGAACAGAAGTGGCAAGGGTTGGAAAACCGAGGCCACGAGCAAACAAAGAAGGCCTATCGCCAGGAGGGACTAGGGGAACCAGCATAATGACCAGATGTCACAAACAGGGACACAGAAAGCCCTGTTATTGTGTGTTTCCCAACCACTATGTTTCCTCTACCGTTAACACTCTCCCCATGCAGTGACAGTCTTATTGTGCCGTAGTTGGACTTAAGGTTCTTAGACATGGAGCCGTTCATAGTAAACATGGTACCCAAGCAAAGGACAGGGTGGACGGGAGGATGACAAGGAACTACAGGGAGAGGAAAAAGTGAATTTGGGGGTGGCAACTGTTAAAAGGAAAAGAGGGAAACATGTTTTTATTACAAATGGAAAGATGGGTCCCTCTGGGAATGCTGGAGTGTCACCTACGTGGCCTCCCTTGCTTGTGGTGACAAGGGTCACCCATTGTACATGAAATATGTAAAGTGTTGGGTAACTGGGTGAATACACATTTGCAACATGTGGAATTGCACTGGTGGAAAAGACTGTGGCTGTCATGATGCCTGCCTCCAAGGAGCCAAACCAAGCCCAGCACCCTCAGAGACAGACACCATGCATTCAAGGGATGTCCCAGCAGCCCTAGATGGGGGCCCTTTGGACTAAGTCCTGGCACCGTTGGCGTCAGGCTCATAGGGGACATCAGTCCTGGCGCCATCGGCGCCAGGCTCATACAGAAGTAGGTTGGGAGTAGTGCTTGGTGTAAACTTACCTGTGCAGACCATGCTGCAACTTCCAAGACTGGAAGGAACTATTTTTCTAGGGACTACTTGATCTGTAGGGTGTGCCGGTGGAGGAATACATATTTCTGGGGGAAGAATACATACCTGGAACTACTTGAAAGGCTATTTAAACTACACCCAAGCAGCAGACCACACTTCGCGTTGTTCTGCACTTAGCAGCTGGACGCTCACCGTGCCTGCTCCTGCCTTGGTCCTCCATCACGCCTGCCAGCATCCTGGAAACACCTAAAGAAGAAAAGGGAAGAGAACAGGTGAAAACAAGAACCTTACCTGATACATCTGCACTCCGGATTCTGCACGCCGACGATCCTGCAAAGAAGGCAAACATTTTAAACGCGCATCGCTTCGCGCGCAGCATGCTGCATTTCACTCACCTGCATGTGGCGTTTTCGAGTCCTGCGACGTCCATCCGGAGCTTCCACTGCCATCCAGCACCTATTGGAAGGAAGGAGAAAGAGAGGTGAGAAGGGAAACACGAATCTAAGTAGAACTTACCTGTGGTTCAATTCCCTCTCCGCCTTCGGGTTTGTGCCATACCTTCGGCATCTCAGCACCCCGGCCCCTAAGGGGAAAAGAAACAGACATTGTATTAGTGAGAGCATGTGAGAACATTAGCAATACGCTCACTCAAGACTTACCCATTTGTAAGAGAGACACAGCAGCTCTTTTCGGGTCGGGGCCTTACCTCCGGCATTGCCGTACCCCGGCCCAAATGGGGAAAAAGACATTGGACATTAAAGGAGATACTTAAAACTGCAAAGGAATCTCTCATCGGAATTCTTACCAGAATTTGGCTTCATCCAAATTGCCTGCATCCCGGAATCTTCTCCAGCACCTGCGAAAGAAAAGAACAGATGAGTGAATATAAACCCAAACTTGCCATAAACATTTGCGGTACGAAGGGAATGGACAAACTAGTTTAAACTCATCAATCCAGTGAAGTAACTGGAATCACAACGCGCCCCTGCATCAGAAGCAGGATGGAGAGCTCGTCATTTTGGTCCCTAAGGTGAGTCTTCGCAGGGAATCCCAAAAGGGTTTCACGGAGGGAGAGAAGGGAAGTGGGAGGTCGGAACATCACCCGCAGACTATTAACCCTTCCTATTCACACACGGTGGGATATTCCTCCGAGCCAGAAAAGCCAGGTTGGGGAATCCAGTCCAGTCCATCTTCCGGGTCTTACGCATCTATGAAGAGGTCACAGCAGTCCCAGCCACGCCCGCGCCTCCGTGGGAGCCAGGTGAGCGTTACAGTGGCTCTGATTGTTTTGTACTCTGCTCTCTCTACTTCTGTCCCCTCTCAAGACAGTAACAGGGAAACATAAAGATACTGATTTTCTGTATATAAATGAAAAGTAGTGGCGTTAGCCCTTACTACTATGAAGTAGCTTTAATAGAAGATTAGGGTTGCTTTAAAAGAGGAGAAAGAAAAGAAATATATAGGGAGGTTTCAGGGAGGGGCTGCCATGCAAACCCTCCCACTTCCCAGGCCACAAGCAAATACAAGGTTTCTATGGCAGTTCCAAAGGAAGGAGGCTGCACTACGATGAAAGACACAGGAGAAATTACCCCATTTGGACACTTATATAAAAACATGGACAATGATAGAGGATTGCTTGAACGCAGAAGATAACACATACTGAAAGGCCCAAAAAAAGCAAGTCCAACACAAGGGGAGCTGCAGTGCCTCAAGGGTGCAAGAACAGAAGTGGGAGGACTGCCTGAATGTCGCAAGAAACACCAGCTACCCGTATATGAACAAGAGTTTGCAAGAGAAGAATAGGTGGAAGGCTGTAGGAATGCATAGCACAAGTGCTCCTGGCAGTTCCAGTGGAGATGGCACAGAGAGAAAAAGATGAATACATCAAGAAGTGGAAAGAGGTTTGAGCTGCTTACACGGGTAGAAAACAAGGCAGGCTTCTGTCCAGAATGGCATCAAGAATAACACCATCATGTTGCCATAATGAAGGTTAAGTAAGGAGTGGAGAGAAACAAGGCTGTAGACGCATTCCAAGGGTACATGGCACGAGAAGAGGAGACAACACAGTCTGCAGACCAACACTGGGCCTGAAGCTTACATGCAGGTGCCACCCAAATGAAGAAGAAAATGTTCCATAATGCTATTGACCACACCAGCCTTGATAATGCCCCAGAAAGATACATAAGTGAATGGATGACCCGAACTGGATGCCCAGCGGAGGAAAAAGAAGGCGCTGAAGCTGAGCAGGGTGGAGAAGAGGAAATGACCTGGAACACAAACCAACCCAGAAGGAGCTGAAGCAACTTGAGGGAGGTGATAAAGGAGTGAGAAAGCAAGACACCCATCAGTGGGGAAGGGCTTTGCGATTGTGGTCCAGGCTGAGTGGCCGGGCCAGAGGGGGGACTGTTGAAGGGGTCTCAACCCCCCCAACCACCAGCATACCCCCAAGATGACAGATGCCAACCACTGAAGCAGCCCCAAAGACCATACTGGGATGACATCACCCCAAGTAATCATGAAAAGACGACATGGCTGTACACACCCGCAGCCTTGTGCAAAGCAACACCCATGTACTGCTTGCTCACACTGAAAAAGCGATTATCAGCAAAATGGAAGCTATGACCGCCTAGAAACACTTGTGTACAGGCGCGTTATGAATGCCATATCATATCATATCATATCATTGAACAGAATTGGGAAAGCTCAAAAAACAGGGCTGAGGCCTGATACACTGTCTTTTCTGAGAGATGCGAAACAGGCCTGGCAGCATTTCCAGCCCTACCAAGGACACTGGGTAAGAGGGCTCAATTCAGCTGAAAAGATACAGCACGTCCATGGACAAAAAGTCTGAAATCCCTCATAAATGCCAGCAGAGAAAATCATTTCTACGGTCCCTGAACACATGACCTGGAGCTGGGGAACAAAGCCCATTCAGACAGATAAGGTCATTCCCATCAAACTGAAGACAGAAGATGAAAATAGATGCAACACAACATGAAGATGGAGAATGGAGTGTCCTTGCTCAAGGTCTGGGAAGTCGGAGGGGTGAAACAATAGTGGGAAGCAGGTGGTGCTCTGAGCTCTCCTTCCACACCCATCATTTTTGCTCACAAGCTGGTAAATTTCCTAAACTGACAAGGCTTCCACTGACCTGGGCAGTGGTGCCAGGTGGAGCTACCAGATCTAGCCAGACTAATCAAATGATCTGTCCCCTATAGAATGTAATTATGCCTGTACTGTTCACCCAATTCCATTTCGCCTAAGAGCAAGGAATGTATCTTTTGGTTGTGGTGTCACAGCAGCTTGAAAACTCACTGCCTGCCTGTAACAAGCTGAGAGTATGTTTGGAGCGGTGGAATCCGTGTGTGTATCCCTGCTTGGACTAAATAAAGCAGCAATTTGTCACATTTCTGGACTCCTCCATTTCTGGGCATTAGGGGATTTCCCTCAAGCCTATCTCTGTTTTTCTAACTACAATTCAGTAAAATGGGAACGTTACTCGTAAAACAAGGTCAGGGAATGGGAAAGACTGATCTACTAATATATAACTATGTAAACAGGCAGCTTACTGGAAGATAAATAATGTGTGCATGTGAATTTCCGATCAGTTTCCTTCAGGAAGATGTCAAAGGGTCAATGTGAATTGGAAATATTGTACAAGCCACGACTGAGCATGCTACTTATGATTGATGAATGTATATGGACAATAATGTGGCTTTTATGCCTGTTCAGAAGGGGGGACATGGCCGGTAACGGCCTGCCAGCCCGAGCTAAGGCAGGCCCGAGCTGTGGGCCTTCACTGGCCATTTCCGCCCTCCTGAGCAGGCATGAGAGGCATTCGCACCCTGGGGTTCATCCCGAGGTGCGAATGGCTTTCATTAATTTTCCTATATTTAAAAGGGACTTTATAGCACCTTTTACATTTTAGAGCACGATGGTGACGCGAGTTATGGTTGCTTAGCTTACTATAACTAGAACATTTCTGGGGGTTTTCGGTTTTACTTGTAACCATAACGTCCCCTTAATAAACATTTTTAATTGAATTTCATAGGTTTTTATTAGTGGAAATTAACCATAACGTCTCTTTAATCAAGTTTCTTCAGTGAATTTCAGAGGTTTTTACCAGTGCACCCTTAATTTCCTACAATTTACTAATGTCATACTTACCCAATATAGCAACATTTGTGTCCAATTTACAAAGTTTCACATTAAAACTCTGCCATTTCCCACCTTCTAGCATCATTTATGCCACTTCTATACACTTTATGCAACTTTTTCCACTGTTTTTGTGTTCTGCGACATTAGCGAACGTCTGATGTCATCGCAGACTTTCCGGACAGTGTCACGTGACCACGTGCGGGGCATGATGACATGTTTGCGAGCGTGTCTGCACTTCGCGAATGGGTCCATGCTTCTCGAACAGTTCAGAACTGCATTTTTCAGCTCAACTAGAAACTTTGAAGCTCAAAATGTACCCTTGCACAGATCCTACACCTATTCTTACTCATTATCCATTAACAATCATCGAGCACACAGCACATACATGGAAGAATATTAGCAAAACTGCTATTTATCTTAAAGATGGCATCAGCTATTGCCATCCCTCTTCCCCAAGAGCTACCACCACCACCAACTAGAGGACCTACACAATGGAAGAAGCGCAGTACTTCAAAAGACAATGAAGAGGACCAAGAAGATGAGGTAGAGGAAGTGCCTACCTCTAGCACCCAGCGAGAATCATGGCAGTTCTTTACCGCTGTTGGGAATGTACCAAAGGCTAAAGCTAACAAAGTGAAATGCACTCAGTCGCGGACTACCTGGGCAGTACTCGTATGGGACCACCTCCATTCGCTGCCACTTCAAATCCAACCGCTGAAATGCTCTCAGAAAGGCTGTTCCTATTTTAGGAAGTAGTAGGCTGTTTTCCTGTACCTCATCTTCCTCAACAAATACTGTAACCACACAGCCTTCTTCTGTGGGACACAAAACCCCACCAGCTAGCTTGCAGCTACCTTGCAGGCGATAAAAGAGGCTGTTGATCCATATCTTTCTAAGACAACAGTAGTCTGTATATACTGTAACACACCATTCTGCAGGGGGGAGCAATTTCGAAGTGATTTTGAAGCTGTAATCAAGCAGCATAAGAAATACTGTCCCTACCTTAGATGTAACACATGTGCAACATCTTCCCCTGTCCACCTTCCACTCAATATGTGTGGTTGGTGCCTCTTTCCTCATTTCCATCCACACCTTACTTTTTGACCCCTGCTGCAAAAAAGAACAATAAAAACAACCAAAAAAGGTTAATTTAGGAACCACCTTACACGGTTAAAAAAAGAACTACAAAAATAATCTTATATACTCCATCTACTTTACATTTCTCAGTAAAGTAGTTAGACTCAATAAGAATCTCCAACATTTCCATTAGCATTTTGTATTATGCTAATGGATATAATGCACAATTGTATACTAGAGAAACATATGAAAGAACAGAAACAATATTCTGTCCCAAATACTTTTCTCTAGCATACAATACGGACTATAATCAATGGACCTTTCTAACTATCCACAGTCTCCACAGTTCCCTTTCCAGGCCATGGATCATTAAAAGACCCCGATGGCACGTGCACACCATCACACAGGGCAGCCATTCTACCCTTTTTAATTTTATATTTATAACACTCCCTCAATGCCTGCTTTCAAACCGTCACAAACCCATCCACCAATCACTTCCAAAAACTGTACATATAACCGTATGAACATATTAAGCTTCCACAAACCAACTAACACTGAACCATCTTCTACAAATCTTTTGCATCTGCATTTCCCTTACTTCTACAAAAGAATTGTACACAGTGCTCCTATAAATGCACATATGCATTGTGCAGTGAGAGAAGTGCATAAATAAAAGGAGCAGAATGGATGGGCAAGTGCCCATGAAAACCCAGGAGGAAAATGCCAAGGGATGCCAAGGTGGGATGCCACTGGCTAACTACTGGAGTAGAGGAGTACCAAGGGTGAGATACATCTTAACCGTAACGTCCCTTTAACAACGTTTTTTCTGTCAATTTCATAGGTTTTTATAAGTGAAAATGTTTCATGATCTTACATCACTGTATATAAGTTACTAACAATTACTCTTTCCATATATATCAAAGAACTTTAAACCTCCTTTAAGAAACATTTTTTGCAACACATACTTATGTCTGTTGTTATAAGCAGCGCATTCTGGGGATGCAAATCATCGTCCAATGCCTATGACATAAGGCTTGACCATGACCTCAGACCCACCAAACCACCCCTATTATATACTGCATCTACCCTGCATCCTAGATCACTCTCCATTATACCCTAATAATGTGACCAATGGGCAGTGTTCATAGCTTGCAGCCATTGTCAGTCTTCAAATCCATGGTGCATGGGCTTTGGCCATGCCGCATTCCCTAATAAGCAAATCAAAGTACACATTTGCCTTTGCCAACAGCCAGGCACACTACCCAGACACCAAATTCATATCACTAGTTTTTGTACTTAGATTCTTACACTTTGGAAAAATAAAACACAAGACATATTTCCAAAAACATGCTTTCAGGTCCTTGATGATACTCATCGCGCAAGTTTGTTGTAATCTAGTCCACCGCTTCAGGCTGTAACTGCAAGCTGAATATTTTTTCCCATTCAAACCTACTGCTTCGGCCAAGGCGCATGCCCCAATAAGAAAATGACAGTACACATTTTTCCTTGCTGACGGCCAGGCCCATTGCCTGGACACCAATGTTATATCACTGTGTTGTGTACTTACTTTTTCACACTTTCAAAAAAATCAAACACAGGACATATTTGCAAAACCATGCTTTGAAGTTTTTGCTGTTATTCCTAAAACAAATCCTACCATGGTCTAGCCCCACTCGGGCGACCATGTATCAGTCTTAGACAACCCTAGACAATCTCCTAGGGGGTGTGGATCACTATACCCCCCCTGCTTTTGTATCTCAGGGCCTATGTGCACCTAGATTACTTACTCCTATGGACACATAGACATAAGACACAAAGAAAACACATTAATTGATTCAAACAATAGGAACACTTTTATTCATACATAACAATGCATGATGCAAACACTACTAAAACTTTGCAAATCTCGAATTTGCAACTTTTATGGTTCTGGTGTACAGGCTTCTAATGCAAGCCTGTGATTAGCTGGATCTATCGTGTCTAATGCAATATACATATGGCAAGTGCCAGCATTCAGCATTCCTCTCCATTCCACACCATACTTCACTCTCTCTCTCTAAGACAATCCCTGTTTGGTTTCCCCTTTCCCAAACCCACAGCTCTTTGGGTGAGTGTCTGCCCTAATCAATCAATCAGTTTAGGCCATAAACCATACTTCCCATTTGATCTTCCCATGGTCTCATCTCAAATGTGTCCCATCTCTCCCCTCTTCAACACAGCTAAGTATAGTAACTAGAACTGCCTCAAGCCTCTGCCAAGCTCATCGATCTCTGCCAAGCTGGTCTGCCAAGGCTGCATCCATGCCAAAATCGCCTCTCTCTCATCGAACTCGAACTCCATCTACATCTAGAAACTCCAATCTCCTCACCCTCTAGTTATACTATTCCATGACGTACACATATC
Organism: Ambystoma mexicanum; assembly: GCF_040938575.1. NCBI lineage: Eukaryota > Metazoa > Chordata > Amphibia > Caudata > Ambystomatidae > Ambystoma > Ambystoma mexicanum. Next base: position 794,649,305 of record NC_090931.1, on the reverse strand, counting down.
CATGGTTACATTAAGCATTCCTTTTTTTCTAAGTGTGTCAGCATTCTATATTTGAGCGTGCCTAAATGTCTGTGCTGCATGTTCTTTCACTTACAATCACTCCGTGTTCTGGTCAATCACTGCATGTTCTTTGTCAATGTGACATTTCATCCTATCTATGTCCTATCTATCTTCTGTCTGCGGTACCATCCTAACATCTATTTCTCCATTTATATCCATTCAAATCATTGAAGTCCCTCTCTCCTCAGAGAGCAAACCATCTCTCCGCTCCATGCAAAAGCACTCCCTCCATGTGGCGCTGCCAGGCCCCCACCTTTTCTCTCTCTGTGAACACCAGCCCAAGGCTGATTAGGCCTCCTTCTCCGTGTCTCTACTAAGGCAAAAACGACCTCTCATCAACCAAACTGTTTACGCATTCCTTCTTCACACTGTACCAAAACAACTTCGCACAGAACCAAGTGGCGCTTCTGTGTGTCTCCATTCAGTGGAATGGCTTTATAATGCCATAGGCCTCTTGCCTTCTCTATTCTCGAATGTAGTGCCTACAAGCTTTCATTCATACCAAGCACTACACTTAAAGCTCAATGCATACTCTAAGTGCACACTCTGCGTACATAATACATAACAACATATCTACATGTGTCTCTACATGTCTCTACAAGTATAACAATGTGTCTCTGAATGGCTCTACATGGCATTTCAAATACAACAGTGTGTCATTCTATAAGCAAATGCAAATTGCTACATATATCTGGCAGAATAATGTAGATAGTCTAATGATGCTACTTCAGTACTAATCAGAACTAAACTGGATGCAATGACGGAAAGATGCCATAATGATAACAACCCAGGCTTCTCCATACTATCAGTTTTTACATTGCTGATCCTCCTCGTACATATTTGCTGCAACCCCATCCAGCACTTCAACCTGTACCCACAAGCAGAATTTGTTTTACCATTCAAACCAATCCCGATTTTGAAAAACATTACCACATAGCCGGTCCCCGGTGGCCATCCCCACTTTAACCCCATTGCTGGTCCCTCGTGGTCATGGCCATAGCCATATTGTCTGGGTCATGGCTGGTCATGGTCATGACCCAGACAATCTGGCCACTGCCCATGGCCACAGGCTATACCTCAGTCAACAAAGGTATATCAGTATTTTGTTTACCTACATTATGCCACTTTTCAAACAGGACATGGAATCTTTCTAACAGCTGAAGTTGTCAACCTTCTGAGAGACTTGAATTTGGTTGGAATGATAGATACCCCAACAGAGATTGATGGATCGGGGAATCTCACTTGGACTCTTAATGATCTTTCCAGTTGGTTACATATTATACTTTGATGTATTTTGCTTTTAGAGATCTTCTTGTTTCTTTTCCTTTTTTTTCTTTATTCTAATAATTACTTTTCTTCCTTTGTATTTAAAATTGTTTATTTTATATGTATGTATTTTATATGTATGTGTGATATGTGTTAAAAGTCATAATTATGTTGTGGCTATGGCACTTTAAATAAAAAAATAATAATAAAACACTGACACATTTGCAAAACCATGCTTTGAGGTCCTTGCCAATGCTCCTTGCACGAGTTTGCTGCATTTTGACACTTTAAAAAAATAAAGCATGGGCCAATTCGCCCATGTTTTATTTTTTTTAAGTGTCACAATGTACATAAAAATAGTCTTATAACTTAGCCTCTACTGGACAGAATACATTCACACTTTGCACAAACATTCAAGCTTGGGTCTATAATCTTTCTGAAAACATTTGTGCACATTCGTCAAATGGCAACAAAGTTATGAGGTATCTAAATATGTTGAGACACCCCTCTAATTGTGCCACCTCTTGTCAAGATCCCACCAGACTTTGCAAAACCATTCATATTGAGGTCTAAAATCTTTTTGCAAACTTTTGTGCAGATTCATCAAATGGCACCACATTTATAAGCCTTTACAATATTTTGGGACCCCACACCCCACTAATTGTGTTCCCTCTTGGCAGAACCATTCAGAGTCTCCTCTAGAATGCAATTCCAAAATCTCATGCAGTTTCATTGAGTGGCGCCAAAGTTATAAGCCATCCAAAAACTGCTTTTCACCAACCCTGTAATTCAGAAATAGGCATGCACGCTCTTCAACATCTCAGATGTCCGCGAACATCACAGCATCCGGACTGTTCGCAGACTTTCAGAGATGAAAAACATACCAGTTTTTGTGCTTTGTATGGCCATATCCAATCCTAATCACCCCTCACCTTCCCAGAGATTGTTTCATTAGTTTCACAAGTGCAATGTCTTTTAAAAAATATGTTTTTACTGTGATGTTTGCCGACAATGGGCGCAGTCCCCGCATCCAACATGGTGGGCGTTGCAAAAAATATGACTCACGCTTTTCACCATCCAATCAGCGGGCGTGTCCAATGTCCACGAACATCATGCCGCCCTCTGGGCCAATCGGAGGCCCGTCCACGAACCGAACACAGAAGTGAGTCTGCAGACCAAACTCAGATATCACTATTTTTTACCTACTTTTTAGCAGTTTTAAAAAATCTACTGGGTGGGTTTACATCAAATTTACAAAAGCACACTTTCCGGACCAAGCCGCCGCTCCTGATGCAAATTCAACAAAAATCCGTCTAGCGGTTTGGGCTGTAGTCGTGAACAATATTTTTTTCCATTGCGTCTATGGGGAAAAACACACATTTTGGGACCCCCCCTATAACTGTGCCCACTCCCTTACCCCCCCCCGGATGAAACCTCACCAAACTTTGCAGAATTAATCTGACCGGGCCATATACTTTTTTTTGCAAAGTTTTGCGATGATTCATCCAGGGGAAAGGGGTTATAAGCTGGCCAAAAAGTGCTCTTCTTATGGGTTGGACAACTTAACCATAACTACAGGGCGGCTACCACAGGCCCTGTAATGTATAGGCTGCTGATAGCTCAGAGAAGAATTGCCTAGCATTTTGCTGCTTGACTGCCCTTGTGGGGGGACAAAGACTGATATGTAAATGGATATTTCTCCTCTGTGAAGGATGTAGTGAGCTAAAACGTGGTTGTAGACCCTCCTGAGTGGAAGAAATTCCATAGAACAGGGTATTTGACACATGTTCGTTCTCAGTAGAGGGCCTCCCACACTCCTTGTCAATTTTGTAAAACCTGGGGTTTCACCCTAAGGAACTAAGGGTAATCCAGACGTAGACCCCTTGCTCAGTATGCCTTAGAGAGGTTCAGCTTCACCTCACTGTGGAAGCCTAACAAGGTTGAAACACAAGTCTGGGATTGCTGATGGTACTCTGGTTCAGAGGAGAATTGTCTAGCATTTTGGTGATGGACTGCCCTTGTGTGTGGGACAAAGACAGATATGCAGTATGGATATTTCTCCTCTGCGAAGGGTGCAGTGAGCTAAAACATGGTTGTAAACCCTCCCGAGTGGAAGAAGTTCCATAGAACAGCGTATTGGACCCATGTTCATTCTCAGTAGAGAAGCACCCACACTCCTTCTCAATATATATATATATTCAGTGAAAATACTTTGTTAAAGGGATGTTATGGTTAAGTTGCACTAATAAAAACCTATAAAATTCAATGAAAAAACGTTGTTAAAGGGACATTATGGTTACAGGTAAAGCCGAAAAACCGCAGAAATTCACCAGTTATGGTAGCAACCATAACTCGCACCACCACCGTGCACTGCTAAGCCTATCACCCAGGACATCAAAGATGGCATCACAAATGTCATTGATGACATCACTGATGTGATGTCTTACTCTAACAAAACTCCTGCTACCTTCTCTTTTTGTACACCACACCCAGGATTCCCGACTGGCTAATCCTCTCACACCGACTGCCCGTGGTCTCTGCAGTCCCTTGTTCATGCCAGACATCCTCAAAAGGACTGGATGTGGCACGTGCTGCCCACGGACTACCGTGGTGTCCGCAGACAGATCATCCAATTAGACAGGGCGGGGGTGGTGGGGAAATGAAACACAATGTAAGCTATTTAATATTTAGTGAAGGCTCTGAAAAGAACATTTTTGTTCAGGGGGGTTGTAAACAAACACCTTTTTATTTCTTTTTTTTTGCTTTTATGTTTTTTTTCCTTACAGGAACCTCTTCAATACATTCCTTACATTATAAAGGAAAATTGCATTTTCGACATCTGTGAAGTGAATTCCATCTTGACAAAAAGAATTCACACCCTGAGAATTGATATTATCATTCTCAAAACATGACATTCCTGAAGCATCCAAAAAAGCAGATGCACCTTTATTTATGATCTGTCTCGATTGTTCAATATGAGGACTGAAAAGGTTTGTTGGACATCTCCATTCCGAAAAAAAATAATCTGAGCAGCAGGAAACAGATGCATGAGGCTTTTTTAAAAAATCCTTCATTGCAACTTGCAAACACACTGGAGTCACAAACCCCAAACTGTCCCCTCCACTATGAACAATAACAATATCTGGATATTTGAAGTGAGACATATTTTCACAAAATGAAAGCAAGCTTGCCCAGTTTGAGCCACAAACTGCGTGCCAGGAAACATCCACTCCTGCCAATCCAATATTTCCAAGGATACCTCATTATCAGCACATACCTTCAATGACTGAATTGAAGAGTCCCCCAGAATCCACACAGTCTGCCTTCTCAAAGACATCACCATAGCCTTTATCACTGCTCACATAACTCCTGCAAACACAACTCCTACTTCCCTCTCTGTTCCTGTACACCACACTCAGCAAACCTGATTGGCTACTCCCCACAGTCCCCTTTCCATGTCAGGCATCCAGAAAAGGCCTAGATGTGGCATGTGATGTCCGTGAACAGCCACAGTGTCTGCGGACCCGCTTACAGAGGGCAGCTCTTATACCCTTTCCGCTTCCATGTTCTTAACACTCCCTCATTGGCTGCTTTCAAAGAGTCACACATCCATCCACCAATCACATCCAAAACCTCTACACCTAACCCAGTCATCTCTGTTGAACACTTCATATGTACACTTGAACTCTCACAGTACATATCTCCTCTTAATAAAACACATCTGCATCTAAAACGACTGTACGACTGGCCAACATATCCATTTCCAAATTCACCAAGATCTGCATCTAAGAAAATATAATACAGGTATGCTTGTATTAAAAATAAAAACATTCTTGAACTCTTTCACAAATATATATATATATATATATATGCAGAGTTCCTGCTACGTACCCTGTAATAAGGTTTGCAATAAGCATATTGTCTTTTTCAACCACTCTAGCAAATTCCATGCAGGGCGGCATTCATCCCTTGCTCACATGAAGCAGCAACCAATTAAAATGCTCTGCATTGGTCTCGGGAGGATAGCTCAGAAGCAACGTGCTCGCCTTGGAAGCAAGACAACACGGAGTAACACAGGATTGATCCCTGGGTCTGCGCTTAGAACTCTCTGGGTATTAAGCACATTATAAATAACATATCATATTTCTTTTTACAAGCATTTTCATCAAAGTTGAAAAATGCATATGTGCATGTAGAGCAGCACTGTATCACGTTTCCATAAAATAAGGGAACACCAAATAAAATACACCTGTACACCATTTTCTAATGCCACTTAGTACCTCACAGTTTAATATCTTGGCAACACATGCATACATCCCAACATCTCTCATTCCAATGTATATGTGCTTCTTAAGTCTTTCTTTTTTCCTTTGCATTCTGTCAGTTCCAATTTACTTTGCCCATTATAAAGTTGCAACTACAAGTCCCAGAATTGAAAATAAAAAACACCACTAAACTTCACAATTCAAAACTTTGACATGTATTCCAAATAAACATCTTTAATGCTGTGCTTTTCTAAATATTATTTGAAGCCTTTTTAACAAAGTAAAAAAATGCATATCTCCATTTCCAGCAGCAGTGTGTCAAGTTTGCATAAAGCAAAGCAAAAGCAGGAAACATTGATTTGTACACCATTTGTAATTAGCGCTCAGTATGTGTCAGTTTAATATAGTAGCAGTGCATGTATACTTCCTAACAGAACCCATTCCAATCTTCAGCTGATTTGCAGTCCTACTTTTTTTGTCTACATTCTGTGACTTGTACTCCAACGTTTATAATGGTAAAAGTGCAACTACAAGTCCCATAATGCAAACAAAATCTCTGACTACATAAACACCTACAGATTATAATGCACCATGTTGGCAAGTATTCATATACTCCTAACACATTAAACCTATACACACCATCTGCCATTTAAATTGTGCTACAAATATTTTCCATCAACTTTGCTTCGCTTTTACAAATTGTTACAGAGCTTCTGCAAATGCACAAAACATTTCTTAAATTTCAAGAAAATGCTCCTCAAAGCAACCATTTTTAACCGTCCACCCATTTTATTAACTTTTTCCCCACCACTCCTCCTTCAATTACAAATATGGCCATTCCTTCCTAACAGTACTCACCATTGACAAATATGCCCACTAACTTTCTTTTATAATTACAGGAAAGAAGCACATCACTGCAATCAAGAACCGAAAAATGAATATCCTTTGCATCCGACAAAGTAAGTACATTAATGGACCAGGTATATGTATGTTATTAGAGCAACACAGTGCCACTGTATATATTTCACCAGACTACTTTTTTCAAACCAACATTTCTTTCTCCCTAGCCCATTATATTTGACCATACACACTCCTGCTATTTTCATCTATCCAACCCCACTGCACCACCCACTCTGTTCCTCAAAACAGCACAATCACCATAAAGATTCCATCGCACTCCCTACCTCACTAACTCCACACCATCACACCTCTGTACACTTAGATTCCCACAACCTTTCTAACCGCACCCAATATACCACCTCACAATCAAACAGTACTATATTCATCTCTACAATCACACCCACACGCCCATGCACCACACATGCATACACATTGCACAACTTCCCAATACAACCTTTCATTTTCCCAACAGACACAACACAATGCCTACCAAACAGCAACTCTGTAGAAAAGAAATAAAAACTAGAGCAGATAAGACTAAAAGTACACCACATAGTCATCCACCTCTAAACATGTTACAGAAAAACTTAAAACAAAAGAGCTAGTAGCCTCACTCAACAAATCTAAAGCAACCATAACTAAAAAAGGCAAGGCCCATCTTGAAAAAACAAAAAGTAAAAAATTATGTACAAAGAAAAGCGCACCTACTAACAAACCCAATCCTCTATCTACCAGTGTTAAAGTAGTCACGGTAAAGCAATCAAAAAAAATTATGTTACAAAAAATGTTTCACCGTAGAGTTCTTAACAATCTTATAAAAACATTTGAAAAGTCACGCTCCTCCCTTAAAAACTACTGCAGGATACTAATCCTGCAGGCTGCAATCGACAGTGCTTTTCTACTAAAGAGAAAATTGTTTATATTAATTTTAAACAGATTGAAACCACTAACTAAATTAATCAATACATTAAAACAAGTATATCTAAACATGTGTCAATATACAGACCTTCTCAAACTTCTGTGATGGTGAATGGATACACACAAGCAGCACAGAACCATACTTCAATGAAGAAGCTTATAAACAAGAACAAGAAAAAACTATTGCCATAGACAATAATGGTTGAGGATATGAAATGGTGGATCAAACCATTATGGCAAAAGAAACCCTTATAGAAATCAAATTCCCAACAAACTTTGAACCAAATGCTCCTTTCACCCAAACAAATAGTCCAGTGTAGAAATGCACATGCAGCTCAATGTGTAATGTACGCCAACAAACCTTCAACTCTTTAACAACAATTCCTCAATCACTATGTGAAACTAAAAGACAAAGGTAAAATGAAAACTTTACAAACACACTGGTCTGTGAGGACATTCATTAGCCTGCATTTCAGGAACTGCTTGCAAAAGCACTTTCCACTGCATCAAAATGTTAGCGACACACCATTCTACTATACGGAATCTTGTGCATCGACTATACTATGCAAAAAGCCCTGCTCTACAACTGGAAAATTTAAATAACATTCTCCTACATGGAACAGCCAAAGAACCCCTTGAAGAAATAGAGCACATCCAACGTAAATACTTTGGAAATGAAGGTGCCTAAGAAAATTCTGTACCTTCTGAAAACATTACCAAAAACCTCATAAACGCCAACCTCCTAATAAAAATATTCCAGACCACATATGTGTCTGTTGCTGCAGAACATTTTATAAAAAGAGCACAATAATAGTGGTTGTGGCCTACAAAATAGAAGGCAATGAAGAATTCCAATGGTTCCAATTAGCTTTATATCTAACAGCAGAAGCTAAATACAAAATAACTAACCCCTCAAGAGTGTGCACGTGCTGCAACACAAAGCTTGACAATAACCAAATGCCATCACGTGCTATCACTAATAAGTTAGAAATATACTCACTTCCAAAAGCTCTACAACAGCTTAACTTGTATGAGAGCATTATAATACAAACAGTGCACCCATTTCAGGCTATAATACGACTTCAACCAAAATCAGCCAAATTACCTCCATCCAAGCTAATAAAGGGCATCCGTGGCATAATAGTATATTTACCATTGGATCTAAAAGAAAATGTTCAAACTCTAGGAGTACAACGGCCAATAGATCAATCTTTAATTGTACTAGTTAATGGTGTTCCGACAAAGGACAAAAGAATGTGGCAACAACTAGTAGATGTAAACAAAGTTAGACAAGCCCTACAATATCTAAAAGAAAACAATGGGTACTACAAAGATACAAACATAGAGGAACACTTAAGAGAAACCACCCACATTATTCAAGAGTCACCAGAAAGAGGCCAATTTCAATGTGTAGATCCTGTTACAGCAGCCAACCTTTTTAGTCCAGTTCACCATTCACACACTGCACTCCAAAGACACAATTGATGATGCATTAGAAACATATCAAATGCATCAAGCCAAAGGATCTCCAATGAGCATATGGGAAAAAGTCTAAAAGCACGTTCTTTTCCTCTACTCTTTCCTACAGGAAAAGGAGGACGAAAGGATGAAAGGTCCTAACAAATTGGTGCATTAGAAAAAGGTATGAGTGTTTTCTCATTCTGAGCTGGTTGGGAGATGGGTTTGTGTTGTATGTCTTGTCTTTGTCTTGATTTGTCTTGTGGTTTTGTTGTTCTTTATTGTTTCATAATATTTTAAAGAATCTTGAGGGAGTGATTCTTTACTTCTGTGTGGTATTAGATACTTTTTGTTTTCCTTTTATTGTTTTATTGTACTCTTTTATTCTTTGATTTCAATGATTGATTGTAATATGTTTATGAAAATTATAAATAAAGTATTAAAAAAAAAGAATATTGCACTTTACGAGTGTATTCTGAAGACCCCAGATTCAGGCAAAATGTCAAATACATTTTCCACCTCCTCTTTGAAAGTGAACTAGCAACTCTGGTATGTATTTGCACACACATTAAAAACAGGCTCTAACATTTTAAACATATCCGCTACCCAACAACTTCAAATAATAAAAGACAAAGATGAAGTTTTGCAGTCAAGTATCACAAATCTCTTGGCAAACATGCTTGGTACAAACAAATACTGGTTCCAATGTCACACTGATGTACATTTTATGCTAAGGAACCTAGGCCCACCCACATGGTTTGTTACTTTAAGTTGTGCAGAGTATGCATGGGATAATTTGCACGATTTATTTTGCACTGCAAACCAAAATAAAGATGGAATAGACATAAAACACCAGAACTCTGTTCTCTTGACCCTGTCAATGAATCAAGGTACTTTCACCATTGCTTCATAGCCATGCTGCATTTTATCTGCAATAAAGGTACCCCTCCACTCGGAGAAGTGCAACACTTCTTTTGGAGAAAAGAAGATCAATTCAGAGGAGCACTACACATGCACATGTTTTTTAGGATAAAAGATGCTCCAATATTTGGCCATGATTCTGAAGACACTGTTTAACAATTTATTGAAAGATACATTAACTGCAACATCCCTTCAGAAACCACACAAAGTGACCTAAATACACAAGTGTTACGCTTCCAAAAAAATAAAAGCGGCAAATACTGCCGACGTATATATAAAAACAAAGGGAAATACTATACCAAATGTAGCTTTGGCTTCACTAGACCAGTGTGCAAAAAAGGACAAGTAAATATCTTAATGTCTTCTGTTAGACACAGCGGCGTAAGAGGCAAATCCCCTAAAAATACCTACAACATTAGAAGGGACGAAGCAGCCAAGTACATCAATGATTACAATGCAATCATTGCCATCTTGTGGAATGCAAACATAGGCATACAATACATTACAGACAATTCCACTGCATTTGCAGGATATCTCACAGCCCATCTCACCAAAGCTGAGAAAACAGAGCTATAGGACCTCTGGGATGACATATCATCTGAAAAAACCCTATCACAGAAATTGTACAGCTTCGGTATAAAAATGCTCTCCCATAGAGAATGCGTGTGCTACGAAGCTGCAGACCGTTTAACTGGTACAGCCTTATATGTAAAATCTGAGCATATTGTCTGGTTGAACCTTGGATCAGCCTCATTCCGAAAAAGGGCACTAGAGATAGAAAACATAGTCACAAATGATCGCAACAACCAGGACATTTTAAAAAACAATTTACTTGACACATACTACCCAACAGAAGTACTACTTGGAAAACATCTGTCTCTATGACATTGCCCAAAACTTGACCTACAAAAACAATGTCACACCACATGAGACACCTGGCAAATATTCAGTTTCAACTTGTGAAGGAAGCCTAGTGAAGCTAACTAAACTCAGTCTAATTAAACATATTAAATTATCATTTAAAAATCCACAACATAGAGAACTGTATTACACGGCACTGCTCCAACTTTTTAAACCTTTGAGAAAAGAAAAAGAATTAGTAGGTGACAATTACTCATTTGAAGCTGTATTTAAAGCAAATGCAATCAGTATAACAAATGACAATTTCAAACAATACAAAGAAATGTTGGACAATGAACGCCAACAAGAGGAAGAAATTGAAGCTCAACTACACAAAGACACTCCTGAGGGCAGTCAACCTTCCCTTACAGGAAGCCAAGACCCACTTGGAGAACCACTCATTCTAAATAAAGCAGACAGAGCCATGGCTGAGGTAGAAAATACCATGGATCATTATAAACAATCTGCGGAGAACTTGTCAGTGCTACAATCTCAGCTAAATGATGAACAACTCACCATTTATTTGGATGGCACTCAAGAAAACCTGTACCTGTAAAAATGATAAACCTCTGCTCCTGTATGTAAGTGGTGAATCTGGTTCTGGCAAAACAGTCCTAATTAAAATAATCAGCACATTTCCACAACACTTAACAAACAACAACCTTGGTTTAGCTGATTACAACATAGGTGGTGTCACTTTACACTGACTACTACTCCTCCCCATAGAACACCGAAACAAATTAGAATACCACAAATTGTCAGCAGAGGCTGCAACTGAGGTACACAGAATTCTAAAACAAATGAAAGTGATCTTGATAGATGAAGTAAGCATAGTGTCCAACCTCATGTTGGCTTTAACTCTTCTCAGAATGCAAGAAGTCCTAAAAACCAACTACCAAGAACTGTTTGGTGGAAACAATGTTATTGTTGTCTGAGACCTCCTAGAGTTGATGCCAGTGAAAGGGCAACCTATTTTCAACAACTATGGCACATGCCCAGCCCTTTTCAACCTATACAAATAGCCCCAGACCATCTTTTCACCACCAAATGGGCCATAATATGGTTTCCAGACATTTTCCCTACTGCGCTGACCACAGATCCAACATGGCGGCCGTTTCCCAAAAATTTGAAGCACTTCACGCTCTTCACCATCCAATCGGCGAGCGTATCTGATGTCTGCAGACATCACGCCACCCTCTGGCCCAATTGGAGGCCCGTCCACACACACCGAACAGGAGGTTTATCATAAATAAGAAGCATCAGAAAATAAACAATTAACTCTTGACCACGCAACAACTTGAAAGTGTTTGCTTTCCAAATTACTATCTTGGCGCGACTTGGAAAATCCTATTTAGAAAATCGAACAGGGACCAAGCTGCCCCTCCTGCCGCAAATTTTGAGAAAATCCATCCAGCGGTTTGGGTTGTAGGCATGAGCACTATTTCTTTTCCATTGCGTCTCTGGGAAAAACCACACATTTTGGGACCACCTATAACTTTGCCCCCCCCCCCTTCACCAAACCTCACCAAACTTCACGGGATCCATCCGACAGGGCCATATACTTTATTTGCAAAGTTTCGTGAGGATTTGTCTGAGTGGCCCATGGTATAAGCCACCCAAAAAGTGCTCTTCTGATGGGTTGAGAAACGTAACCATAACTACAGGGCCACTACCGCAGGCCATGTAATTCAAGGAAAACACTTTAGTTGCAGGAACATTAAGGTGAGAACTTAATGCAACAAAATCCAGCTAAAGCCACTTTTACTTCAAGCCCCTGTTGCGCAGTCTATGACCACAATGAACGCTTCCAGACTACTAGCATGGTCTTTCCTCCCTACCTGACCCGCCTAAACCTTCCAATACTACATAATAATGTAATAATGTGAGTTTGTATATTTCTACAGTACTGCTGTTTAGTTCAAAGCACTTGCCCCCATAAGTTAATGTTGGCTTTTGTAAGTCACCTCTTTCGTATATTTCTTTTGGTTATGTTCCTGGTCTGTGTCCCAGTTAACATCCTCATAAACCGGAACCCCACTTGCTCTCATCTTTATGGTATTGTACGGGCACCCTTCCATGGAATGCTTCAAATAAATATAAATGTCATACTCTTTCTGGCTAAACGTAATATCTTGCGTGCAGGCAGGGTCTTGTTCTTCTGCAATCCACAAGATGTCTGAGACTGACATGAAAGAGGAGCAATGCAAAAACATAACCATCAGTCATTCAAGTCTATGAATAGTCTATGAATATAGACCGGTCTCAGGAGAATGAAAAATTACAGTAAGTGGGAAGTCACAAGGAACAGAAAGAAGAGATGGACAGGAAAATTGTGTTGGAAAAGAATGGAACGTTGGCCCATACAAGAGAAGGAAGGACAAATGAATAGATGGGATGGCGGAATGGAAGTTAGACAGTTGAGAAAGGGAAGAGGCGTGGTTCAGGAGAATGAAAAATTGCAGTAAGTGGGAAGTCGCAAGGAACGGAAATAAGAGGTGGACAGGAAAATTGTGGTGGAAAAGAATGGAACGTTGGCCCATACAAGGGAAGGAAGGACAAAAGAATAGATGGGATGGCGGAATGGAAGTTAGACGGTTGAGAAAGGCAAGAGGCGTGGTGTGCCAGGAGGGAATCTAACTGCTTGGCTGGGTGCAAATTCAACTCTCTGTCAGGGTTATGAACCTTAAGCCACCCAACCCAATCGGATTTCACTCCTCACTGAGATGATGCTCACTTGTGCCTAGGAGCCTCTCACTAAACCCGACAGCTGACTCTCTACTGTCAGCTAATACCCTTAACTTTCTTTCATGGGCTCGTCCCTCCTTTCACTTCACCCAGACAATAGGCATTTGCGGGCCATCACTCTGATTATCACTATCCCTATGCCTCCAACAGGCTCAACCCATCCTTCCGTATTAAGCCCTAGCCCACCTTGGGGGCGCTCGAGAGTCGAGCCAAGATGGCCACTCTCCTTTGAGCGCTGGGAGGCCTTTGCAGCATCCTGGCATAAATTCCTGTCACTAGCGAAAATGAAGAGTCCCAACTAAAGTGCGGGGCTCTGGGAGACCCGCGGTACAGGTACTTTTAATATTGCGGCCTGTGTAGCGGCTTGTTGGTAGCCTCTGTTTCAGAGGCAACACTGCGTGCTGGTGGCTGGGCCACACACAGGTTTCTGTGGGAAGATTGAACAGAGGGTTCTGTACTGCCGGAGGTCCTGGCTGTGGAGGAGGAGGGGCGACACTGAACGGACCAGGGCTGAAGACCATACCGAAGAGCCGGGCCAACACCTTCCCTGTAGACACTGCACACTGATGACCCACCTCAGTGTGGTGCAGGCTCTGTCCTGGTGACACTCTGCCTCTAGCCAGGACAAAGCAGTGGCATAGAATGGTGGAGAGCTGCGGGGCAGGGGAAGAAGCAACTGGGCCAGTGGGCTGGGCTGGCTGTCGAGGAGCTGCCCTGCTAAGGGAGGTGAGGATAGGGCAGCAGGCTCAGAAGCATGGATGCATTCATGCATGGGCATCTAAACACATTGGAGCGGCCCTGGAAAGCCTTGTGTAGTTGACGGGGATTGGCCTGCAAGTGAACAAGGGGAGAGGTGAAGGGTCTGGGCTGACAACATAGCAGAACATATTGGCTGTCCCTTCTCCTCGTCCAGGCAACCTTTGAACCTGAGTCCCTGGAATTTCATTGGGAGCCAGACTCAAGAGGAGGTCCGGAAGGAGCCTTAGAGTCACAAGAGCAGTGGTTAGCAGTCTGGAAGAGCCATTTGTGATATGTGTGTCTGACTGTGATTTTATTTACTTCAGCCTCCCTGAGGATCAATTAGCAAAGCTTGGTGAGAGGCACTGCGATTGCCCAGGACGCCTGGTGATTCTCAGCAAGTCAGCTGTGCCCATACTGTCTGATATTGGCGCTGTCCCCCATTGGCGGAATTTAGAGGGTATTGCTGAGCGCTGTTGCTCCTAGGGCAGCAATGGCAAAATCTGACAAGCAGCAGTCCAAGCTCCATTTCGAAGGGTGCACACCAGGGAAGAAAGGAAGAACACCCTGGGGACTCTCAGGTGGACCATCTGGGCAGAGAGACATGGGGCCTCTGAAATATTAAAGATATGCTTAAACAGTTGCAGGCTGGAATTCACACCTTGGACACTAGACTGGACTCCCTCACCTGCAAAGTTGACCACATGAAAGTGCGATTGGACAACCATGGTGAACAGCTAGACAAGGAGGAAACTCGAATATCGGCGGTAGAGGAAGAATCAGCAGGAGCAGTGGGCGAAATTAAATTGATTAAGAAAATGCTGAAAGAACTCACAAATAAGCAGGAAGACCTGGAATCGCGATCGCAAAGAAATAATATACGGATTGTGAAGATCCCAAAGGCGAGTGATATTCGATATATGGAGCTGTTTGTGGAATCACTTCTTAATGAAGTATCGGGTACAACTGGCTACTCCTCGTTCTTCCTGGTTGAGCGTGTATCTCAAATACAGGGCAAGCGGCCTGCTCCGGAACGCCCCTGCAAGACAGATTCTCGCCCACTTGCTCAACAAAAGAGACCAAGGTGCAGCTCTGCGGCTTGCCTGAGAGAAAGGTTGCTTAGAATACAAAACAAAATCTGCATCTTCATGGACTTTTCCAATAAGGTACAGTCTTTTAGGAAATCCTATAGACATTAAGCAGACATTGAGGGCAAGAGGTATAAAATATGCCATGGTCCTGGCAAAATTACAAGTGGAACACAAAAGAAAGGCCTTGTTCTTCCAGACGCCTGATGAGGCCAGGGACTTCCTGGATTTGTTCCCTACAGCGTCACCTCAATTACCCGCTCAGGCCGGGGCCTGTTCGTCCTCGGACCGGGAACTGAATTGATGGGCATCAAGGGGGGGCCCTGCATACAGAAACACTGAGAGCTTAAAAATAGGTTCTCTTCATTATGCTGGTGTTTAAGTAGAGGTGATGACCGGAAGCTCCGAGCGACATCCCTAGTGAAGTATACATATATTGGGGATGTTTGGTGGGAGGGGTGACAATTATCGGTGGATTGAGATTGCTGGGGGAGGACATCTGGGCATGATTAGGTTGGTTACTGTTTTAAGCGGTCTTGAGGTAACGACAGCTGGTGCGACATGTGAGTTATACAGGAAAATTAGACAGAGCAATCACGCAAGGCCGTTAGGACATGATTCTGGAAATCATACCTCAGAGGGGAGGCCTCAGGCCAACCCTGCCATCGCAGGAGAAGTTATTTGCTATATAATGCTTTGTGCTAAGGGATTACCCCTCCTCACGCTTACGGAAAGTACCGTTATACTTAGCCAGGCACCACACATCGATATCACTTTTCTACAAGAAATGCATCTAGACCCCGACACAGAGGCACGGTTTGCAAAAGAATTGGGGGTGTCACCGCTTCTACTACTTTGCAAGGGTGGGAGGGTGCATTCTGGTTCACAGGTTGCTGGGCTTTCGTCTCCTCATAGAAGCAGTAAGGGATCCAGAGGGTAGAGCATTGGTGGTAACAGGAGTGATTC
This sequence comes from Ambystoma mexicanum, assembly GCF_040938575.1. NCBI lineage: Eukaryota > Metazoa > Chordata > Amphibia > Caudata > Ambystomatidae > Ambystoma > Ambystoma mexicanum. The sequence continues at coordinate 794,633,080 of NC_090931.1, read as the reverse complement.
ATAAATGCACTTGTACACTAGTTCATTGTTATGCACCAAGCATTGATCACCTGGAGCACCTGGTCTGGATTGAGCAACAATTGTTCAAACATGAAGGTAGTGTGGTTATGTGGGCTGGCTATTTCAATGCAGTATTAGACCTGGGAAAGGAGAGATCGGCAGGTACCCCCAAGCTGCTCACGCCAGCAACAGACAAAATGCTGCAACTGGGCAGGTTATATGGATTGAGGGACGTTAGGAGAGATAAGCCTCCAGAGAGGCGGGAATACACATTTTACTCATCAGTACATCAGTCATTCTCGTGTATAGACTTTTTCCTAATATCGGACCAGGGGGCCAGGTGGGTGGCAAATTGTGAAATCTTGGTGCAAGCGCTTTCAGATTATTATCCTGTGGGAATGCACATCGAGGTTCCTCGGAGAGTGGGCGCTGCAGCGAATTAGAAGTTTAAGCGTGAGGCACTGACTGACGAGATATTTAGGGCAGAAATTCAGAAGGAAAATGACAATTTCTTCAGGCAAAATTCTTTCCCTCAGCAGCAGTAATGCTTTAACCCAGTCCTTATCCTGCAGTATTCCAAGGTCCTCTCCCCATCTTGCGTGCAGTTTAACAAGCAGGGGCAGCACATTCCCAATAATCCTTTCATACAAATAGGCTTACTATAAGACTTTGGGCCTCATCATGTTACCGCCCAACTTTATTTGCATTAGCGCCCACCCGTCCGGCGGTATTACCACCGGATCACGGGTTGGGTGCTAAACGTTACTCCGCATTGGGTCCATCAATAGGGAATTGTTGGCATAATTACTGCACGGTAATACCACCGGTGGTAATTGCCCCGTAAATGGCAATTTTCCCAGTGAGCTGGGGGTAAACAGGCCGGGCTCGATATTGGGCAGAGCGGTAAATACGGCAGTAACCCCATTACCAGTGCATTTAAGGGCTACCGCCCAACTCGTGATGAGGCCCTTTGTCTCAATAACCTGCCATTCCGGAGGAGGGTGTGAGCCATAACTGGGAGACCAAATCCCTTTTTAACTGGGGTTCAAGGTATGTCTCAGCTGCAGATATTGATAAAAGCTATTGCTCTCCAGATGTAACCCCTCATGCAGGATTTAAGGCAGTCCTCCTCTATGACATCTACCACAGTTAACACACCCAATCTTGACCAACCCTCCTTTTCCGACTTTCTATGTATTTCTGGGAGTAGGCCCCACAAAGGGGCTTCTAAGACTTATCCCACCACCCCATTTTTGTTATTGATCTCCCTCCAGGAGGAATGTGAACACATCCCTATCTTGCCATGTAACGCTTGAGTCCGGGTAAAGGTGCCCAGCTCTAATTTATGCAACCTAATTGCAGAGTAATTCCTTGATCTATGTACCCAGTAGTTGGCCAACACCATGCACAATGCCCACAAATATTTCCAGAGGTTTGGAACCTCTAATATCCCTTCTCATGTAGATTGTGTCAGTGTGTCAAAGGCTAACCTAGGTATACACAAACCCCAAGGCAATTTTCTTATAACCCTTTTTAATTTGATAACATCAGATACCGGAACTGGAAGAGAGTAGGCTATAGAACATAAAGAAATCTGGGAAAAGCAGTAATTTTAAATAGTGTCAAAACGTCTAATTGGGTCAGTGGCAACTGCGACCATCAAAACACATCCCTTAAGAAACTCTACCTTAGTGGTTCCCAAGTCAGACAAAGACATTCTTCCCTCATCTTAAGAACTTAATTCCCCTGTAATCTATACCACATCCATATCTAAGGTATAAGTGCTCTGAATTAGAAGTGGGTTGTCCTTCACTATGAAGCAAATTGATTTTTTCCCAGGTAAAGTGTAGATCACTGTGGTTCCCAAACTCCCTAATTACTCTTGGGACCGAAAGTATAGGGTTACTGAGGTATATAAACAGGTAATCAGCATAAAAGGATATACTTCCTTCTTTACTAAAGGGCCAATCAAAGCCTGATAACTTAATGTCCCTATGGATCCATTCTGACAGGCATTTTATAACGAGCGTGAAAATCATTAGGGAGATGTGCGCCCCTGTCTGGCTCCCCTACCCAAGCCAAACTCCATAAAAATAAACCCATTGACCTTAATCCTGGCCACTGGAAATGAGTTCACCACTTGTTTCCATCCAAGAAAATTGGGTCCACAACCACTTTTTTCCAGCCCAGCTAGGCAGAAATACCATTTGATAGAATCAAAAGTGTTCTGTGAATCCAGAGAGAACATGGACAAAGACTGAGCAGGCAACCTCTCTGCTGTGGCCTGAAACATTAATCATCATCTAATAACCATTCTGGTGGATCTGGCGGGTATGAATCCACATTGGCCATGGCCATGGTGTACTAAATTGGAAATCACTCCCAGGAGTCGGCTCACCAAGGATTTCCATAGCACTGTGATCTCTGAATTTAGGAGCAATATGGGCTGATATGATTCACATCATTCCTGTGATTTAATCTTCTTGTTAATAACAATGATTGTGGCTGATCACAAATCCAGAGGAAGTGCCCCTTTATCTTCACTCTTCAAAAACATGTTAAGTAAAGGTTCACCAATCCCTTCCTCCAGGGTCATCCATAGCTTGGGTGAAATCCCCTTTCTTCCCTGTGGTTTCCTGCTTTGCAACTAGTGAATACTGTGCTCTATCGCCAATCAAGAGAAGTCCTCCTTTAGCGCTTGATTCTTTTAATCTAATATCTGAATTAGTGGCAGTTCACGGAGGAAGATCTCAAAATCTACAGTTTCATCTAGTTGAATGTGAACATTGTTGTAATTCCTGGCCCTTGCCTCATCAAGGCTTCCCCATCATCCCTGATCTCAGGCAGCCATGTATCTTCCTTAACTCTGTGAGACAGCCACACCAGTGTTTTTTCAGACTTGTCTCCCCATTCATAAATGTTGCCATTGGATAGCCACTTCTGATATGTGGCATCTTCCAGTGATATCGATCTCATTTTTTCCTGTGCACGGACCAACATCCTATGTTCTTCCCACCCACCTTTGGTCTCAGAACTCCCCTTGAAAATGTAAGATTTCAGATTCTGTCTATGAAATATTGTGCAGTTTAGCTCGCTTCTTGATCGTTGTCCAAGAAATACTGCACCCCTAAGGATGGTTTTAAAGGCCTCCCTAAGGGTGGTCTTCCACTGATCTTGTGTTCTCTTGGATAGAATGTGGTGTTGCCTCTTGGAGCATCCAGAATCCAGTCGCAGAAGGACCCTGTAAGATTACTGTGGCCAACAATTGGGAGTGATCAGAGAAGCCAATAGCTGGGTAATTTGTTGTTTTCACCCGATGAAGGTCTATTTGTAGAAAAAATAAATAATCAATTAGGAATGCATCCCTGAATGAAAGAATAACGGTATACATCGGGGAGTGGATAGCACCATGTATCCCCTATCATATTGCATGAGCCCGAACATTTAATGTTATTATTCCCAATCACTTCCTCACCCACTGCGACGTCCTATCCTGTGTTTTGTCCATGACGTTAATTAAATCCCTCGCAAAAAAGGTTTAGTCCAAGATCTGCTCCAATTATTTTTTCACTTACCTCTGTCAATAATACTGACAGGACTGCGAGATGGGCATAAATGTTCAAAATGGTGAGATTCACTGAACCAATCCTGCCAGTATCTTCAACCACCGGGGTCACCGGGGTCACCGGGGTCAATCAATATTGCAACCCATCGAGATCCTTTTATAAAACCTGCATGATACAGCTTCGGATAAATTAAGCAATCTAGTCAAAAAGGAACAGCTTGTACCTATGAAGTTGATTTCTTGAAGGATAAAAAAATAAGGACGTTGGTGTCCCAGGTATGGAAAGACTGCTCCCCTTTAAACTGTGTCCCCCAGACTATTAACATTCCATAATAAGTATCTCAAAATTGCTTCAGACGTAATGGTTCAGTACAATAGCTATCAGGCATGGATCCATTCCCAGATGTCAGCCATCCCAAACAATGTGTACATTCCTTGGTGCCAGCCATTCCAGTGCAGGAAACCCCATCCACAAGAGTTACAACAACTGCGTTTACCCTTGCCCTGATCTCCCCAACTCTTCACATGCTTCTCTTCCTGCCCATCCGAAGTATTTGCCACTACGCCCCCTTATCTGCTCAGAAAACAATACCAATAACTAAGAACACTGGGACTTGTTTTCAAATGTACCACAGTATACAATATTATTTTCTCGGTCCATTCCCAACTCTTCTGTGGTGTATGGTGCCACTTAACCCCTTCCAATTACACAGAACTCTTCCCTTCCTCACCTGTCTACCCTGCATTCCACCAACCCATCCATGAATCTGTCCTCCATCCTCTTGAAAGGGCCAAAGTTCCATCCCCTTCCACCGCAATTCTTCTGTCCATCTCCTCCTCCAGTTCTCCATCCACTTCTTGCAATTTTTCATTCTCCTGAGACCGGTCTACATTCGTAATCTTTTTGACCCCACCCAAAGCCGATCGAATGAAGCCGCACCCAAACCATCACACCACTCTTTGGAACAACCCTTTGCCAGTGGCTTTCAGTGGCACTATTAGAAACCTAGAGAGGCTATTCTAGGACGCTCTGGCATCAAGAGATTTCGGTTTTCGCCATTCTGACCTTTTTAAGTTGAAGAAACCGTACCTAGTCCCTAATAAACCCTTTGAACCAAGAATATGAGTTGAGTAATGTCTTCTGTGGAGTCCACTTAGCTTTGTGACAGTGGGTAAACAAACATGCCAATAATGTTGGTGCATATGTGGCACTACTGATCCACATAATAGCCACAACTAACAAACCTTGAACCTCATTACGACCCTGGCGCTAATGGGTTAACGGCACCGTAAAAGGCTGCGGCGCCGTTACCCCATTAGCGCCTGATTACGAGGTCCCTTTGCGGGACCCGACCTTAACGGCTGGTCTACACCAGCCGTTAAAGTAGGGATCCGCAAAGGGACCTTGGTGCTAAGTACGGTACCGCAATTTGCGGTACCGTACTTAGCACCTTGCCCATTCCCATAGAGCCCTGTGGGGCGAAAATGGGAATGGGGAAGGGCCATGGTTCAATGGGGAATTACCACCCCGCCAACCTTGGAATGGGGTGGTAATTCCCCATTGAACCATGGCGGACCTGTTACAACACCGGCACCAACCATGGTGCTAATAGCGCCATGGTTTAGCGCCGGTGTTGTAATGAGGGCCCTTGTCTAAGACAATGGCCCTCATTAGGACTCCGGCGGAAAACCATGGTGCTCTTAGCACCATGGTCGATGCCGGAGTCCGCCATGGCGGAATGGGGAATTACCACCCCATTCCAAGGTTGGCAGGGCAGTAATTCCCCATGCCACCATGGCCCTTCCCCATTCCCATTTTTGCCCCATAGGGCATAATGGGAATGGGGAAGGCGGTAAGTACGGTACTGCAAATTGCGGTACCGTACTTACCTCGAGAGTCCCTTTGCGGGCCCCTACTTTAATGGCTGGTCTAAACCAGCCGTTAAGGTCGGGTCCCGCAAAGGGACCTCGTAGTAAGGCGTTAAGGGTTTAACGGCGCCGACACCTTTTACGGTGCCGTTAACCCCTTAACGCCAGGGTCCTAATGAGGGCCAATGCCTCACATATCTATTGGGGAGGGAGAAAAAGGGCATGATTGGAATATCTGGTAGTAATGTGATGTCCGATGAGAATGTGTGCTATACTATGAGAAGATAATGCTACGGAGCACAACGAACTTGCCACTTCAACCACCTGATTTCAATCAAAGTGCTACGTGGTCTATCATGTCGTATATCAGGTAACGAAAGAATCGTTTTTAACTCAATGCACATTTTTCATAGTTTTTCTATTTCTCTATTTTTTTATTTACAAGTGAGGTCCAGTAATAAGTAGATGAACGAAATATGTTTAAGCTAATTCAGTGTATGTATGCAAAAAAACTTAAATATATAAAGACATATGGATCAATGGCTGCCATAATAACCTAGCGTGCATTAATCTGGAAATGTTCTTATATTTTTTGTTATTTGTATAATTATTTCTTTCTTTTTATTACATATTTCATCATATTGTATTAAGGGTCCATTTGTACTACATCATCATTTATGTGCACCTTGTATTACATTTATTTGCATGAACTCGCAGGTGGATAATACTCCACAGAATAAAAACAAGTACAATTGTTCTACCCATGAGCCTACCTGTACCCCCCTCGGAATGAGTGTCCCTTGAGGGGATGCACTTTGGTGAACACACCCACCTCTAGTGGCCTGCGTCCCCGGCCTCTTATTACCATGTGGTTACATGATCCATAACATGGCGGCCTTTCCTTCCTTTGCCATTTCTTACGAAGGCAGCAGAGTAGACGAAATGGGAAACAAAGCATGTTTGGGTGGGCGAGCCTGCGAAGGTTTAAGATATAATACGTTTTTTATTGCGATTTCTACTGTGAGCAAGAACACGCGAACTAAAAACAGTGACAAACGTGTTTCTACGTTCTTTGGAGGCCGGCTTGCTATCACAATTATAAACAATACGTGTTCTGTTTTCTAGCGCTGTTCACTCTCGTTCTAAAAACGCGAGCATCGTTTTCTTCTATTTCCGGCACATGGGTCGCACTCGCCCCGGAGGTAAAATAAATATGTGTCGATTTCTAGAGTGCTTGTGCCTAGATACAGGAAATAGCGCAAGCTTGCTGGAAATAAAAAATAAATGTGGCCTGATGCTTCGCTCTCCTGCAAGGGCCTGCTAAACTCGGCTATGCCAGTCTGAGTGACGTGGCATATGTGTGTTCCTCTCTATCCATAGCAGTCGCGTACTTCGCAAAGCTCCTCCTTGGACCTTTCAGCAGAATTGACAAAACACATCGGAGCACCCACACTTTGGGTGGTTTGGGTTTTCTCCAAAATAGCGTGGTCAAGTGCCAATGTGTTATTTGCCTTGTTGATATGATATCTGGGACTATATTTACAACCAATTATTTTAGAGCCTTTATAAAAAGCACTCTTACTTCTAGGAATGTGTGCACATCATGGGCTTATATCTACCACAGAATCCCTATAATTTGGTAGGCTATTTTACACATGAGTACAAATGATGGCCTTATAAGAGCAGCCCCTTTGTGCCATCAATTAAGGGAATTATGTTGAGCAATGGGGGCTTCAACCCTAACTGTGGGAACTTCATTAACATGCGAGACTCATTATTGGGGAACTTTGGCAAGAGCCATTCCGTTTACAGGTGATTGCCCATCTGCCTTTCTCTCCCTAAATTCTTCCCCTCTTCTTTTCCTTCAAACACTTTCACTACCTGGTGCACCCAAGGTCTTCTTTCCTAACCTCACCCTCGACTGCTTCCCAGCCGCCAACGGAGTCCCCACTCATCCCTATAGGGTATTTCATTCTTCCCGGCCTCTCTAACCCTCAATGGCCCTCAATACAAGTACAGCAGTGCGGTAAAAATGGCAGTAAATTGACCGTAATTCTGTTGCTGCCACTTTACCACCGAATTACGCACCACTGTACTATGAGTTTTCGGCAGTAAATTGTGTGATGTACTTCCACCAAAAAGCTGGAGGTATGTTCTCCACTTTACCGCGGAAAATGATCAGAATTACAGTTTGCAGTAATTCTGAAAAAAATCAGATAAAGTCCTAGAGTGTCCAAAAATGGGAAATGATACCGATTTGCCACCACCTGCGATCCTTTGGTAACTTAATGGGTCTGAGAGGTGGTAACGGAAAATTAGTTTTGTGGTAATTCTATGGATTTATCTCCTGGTCACCACCAAACTCGTTATGTTTTGAACTTGATTCCATTCTGTCTAACCACTCCCTGGCTGCCATTCAAACCAACCCACATATATATCTGGTAACTCTCCTTGACCAAATCCTCCGCTCCTCCACTCTGAATCTCTCTCAACCTATATCGGCTTCTCTCACTCCAACCATCTCTCCTCCACATATTTGCTTAAGGTCCTGCTTCTCCCTCCCTCCATTCTACAAATCTGGCTACCACATGCAAATTCAAATCAAACTCCATGGCCCTCTAGCTAGGCACAGGCAGTTCCTCCTGCCTTACTCTCTATCTCTCTGACCATTCCAGCTCTCTTAAGGAAACCTTGATTGCCTTTGTGTCTGAAATTAGCTCTCCATTTGAAAAACCCTAACCACCTCATTCTTTCACCCATTCGGATCCTGTCACTCAGTCCTGGTTCACCCAACTGATCTACCAAGCGTTCACCGTGTCATGTGCCACCATGAACCTTTTCACACCACAGATCATCATGGAACTACCAACTCTAACCTGCTTCTACCTCCCCCTCTCTTCTGTCTTTTACATCCAGGGTCTGCCCCTCCCGCTACAAGAGTGCTACTGTCCTACCCATTATCCAAAAACCCTGTGCTGACCCTGATAACCTTGCCAACTATCAGCCTCTCTCACGTCCCCCTTCCACTCACAATTCCTTGAATAAAGGGCATTCATCCAAATAACTGTCTACTTGGTGGATGTGGGCCACTCTGACCCGCCCAATCTAGATTTCATAGCAGGCACTAACAGGAAATAGCACTGACACAAATCTCCAACTTCCTCACCACTGCCCACCACTTCAGTCTCTCCTCAATACTCATTCTCTTTGATCTCCCTTCCTTCTTCAACAATGTCGACCACACCTCTCTTCTCCTGACCATCTCTAAAGTAAGCCTACACGGTTCGGTCCTAGACTGCCTCTCATTTCTCTGACTGGTCATTTTTCATCTCATGGAATACCAGCATCTCTGATCCCCCCCAAATTAACGACCCGACCTCCTTCTCTGCAATTGTTCCGCAATGGTCTTTCCTTGATCCATTACTCCTCACTTCGGGCCTAATCTCTCAGCAACTAACCTCTTCATTTGGATTCACTTAACACCTCTTTCCAGTCAGTTCTTTCTTCACACCTGATCTATCCTCCCACTAATCCAGCTGTCTCTCCACTATCCACCACTGGATGGTATTTGGGGGTCCATGGTCAACTCCACGAAGACGAAAATCATCTAACTAACAGCTCTTAAAATGCGACCCCTCATCCCTTCACTGTTATCCTTTCTACCCAATCCCTCCTCTCCATCCTCAAGGCTCACAATCTTTGAATCCTTTGACAAGTGACGTAGAGCTCCAGCAATTCATTATTACCAATGCCAGAGCGGCCATTTGAAAGCTTATAAATATTGTCAACTTTTGCCCTCACCTCACTTTTCACTCTCATATAACCTTAATCCTTAGCCTCCTTTTTTGTATTCAGATATTTACTACACATATTAAAAATCACAATAAAAAATTCAACACTTATTCAAAACACAAAACACAAAACACAGACCTTCCCACCAGACCCTCCCTCACAGTAAATGAACAACAAACAATAGCAACATCACTTTACACATTTCAACATATTTGACTCTTCAATAAAATGGTATTGCAGAAACACAGATCACAACTCCAGGAATCCTCCCCCAGAGTTGTTCATACAGGTTGAATTTCTTATTCTTAAAGAAGATCTCCCTCTGCAATGCAGCAATTTGCAGCAAATCTCTCATCCAAATAGAGGCAGAAGGCACCTGCTCACTCTCCCAAACCCGCAGTATATTTTCACTTGCAGATGACAATATTCTGAAGAACCAGCATTGCTGCGGGAATGACAGATCCGCTATCAAATCCTCCTCCCCCAAGACAATGCTAGCAAAATCAAAATCCACATCAAGCATCAGTACTTTGTTCATCGTCTTTGTGACTTCTTTCCAGAAATCCCTTAAACTACTACATTCCCACATCATATGCTCAAATGGCCCCACTCTGTGTTTGAATCTCCAACATGCCTCTGACTCTAGCAAGCCCATTTTATATAGTTCTGGGGTGTCCAGTATAATCTGTTTCACGTTTGTCCCAGCTTTAATGAAGTCAAGGTCACATTCTGCACAGGTTATTCCATCTGCTCACACTCATTTCTGAACCCAATAGCTTGGACCATTCATCTAGGAATATCTCATTAGTCTCTTTGTATTTTCCAAGTTGTTTATAGACCTTGCAGGCAAAGTGTCCTTTTAACTTGAATTCTTGCAACAACTCAGCCCAGTCTGTCTGCACTTCAGGGTTTCTATCACCAACAGCCCTCTTCATTCTTCGATATTCCCCATAGGTGCAACCTTCTAGACCTCCTTCAGAAGTTAATCTGGTAAAAGTGATCCCTTTTCTTTCTTCGAAAAGATCGCCCAGTCATTAGATACTGCTCAGAAACCAATTTGGCCAGAATAGTATTTTCTCTTCCAACTTATTCACTGGGTTTAACCACAGTGATGAGTTATATGAGCAGGAGTCATTTTATGTGGTGAGCTTCAAGAGGCTTACACCAGCATTCTATCAAGAATTTTGTCGGTGCGTACCACTTGCACCCAATTGCATCCTCTGACGATAGCAACGCCCTGGTAGACAGTGGAGTACCTCTGCTCGTGTCTGCCTGCGTCCAAACATCTGGCAAATTCTCAATAAAAGGGAGTAAATGTCTTACTCCAAATGCCAGGTGATAGTTTGTAAAATATGATACCTCTAAGCTACCCTTCTCTGTAATAAACTGTAGCTTCAACAGCTTCAGGCATGGTTGTTTACCATCCCACAAGAAAGATTGTATCATACTCTCTATTTCCTTCATTGCCTTTTTTCTTCGCCATCATAGGAAGAGGATGTAATTTATGCGTGGAGCCAATGTCATCTTGATTTCCACTCTCCCCCACAGGCTCAGCCCAAGTTCATTACATCTTTGTAAGTCATCCTTCAAGTTCTCGGTTACACACTGCAAATTAACTTTCATCATGCAGTCTACGTCCTTTGACAGCCATATGCCCAGATATCATATTCTCTCTGGGCACCAACTGAAACCATAATTACTCAGCCGTTGACTCGAACATGCCTCTGATGCTTTCAAAGCTTCTGATTTTGACCAGTTTTTCTTATAGCCTGAGTGCACGTAGAAGGTATCAATTTGATTAATTTCCGCCGACACAGATGTGTTGACACCTTGCAGCACCAGTAGCATGTCATCCGCATAAAGCCAAAGCTTTTGACAAGCTTCTCCGACTTGAACCCCCTGTATCAAGGGATCTCCTCTTATCTTTGCGGCTAATGGTTCCATTGCGAGGATGAATAGCAGGGAGGAAAGAGGACAGCCTTGTCTTGTTCCTCTTCCCAGTTCAAGTCCTTCTGAGGACAATCCATTGGTACACACACTTGCTGTAGGTTTTGAGTACAGCAGCCGTATCAATTGAATCATGTTTTCTCCTAGACAATACCTTCCAATACAGCTATAAGGAACTCCCATTCTATGTGATCAAAAGTCGTTCGTGCATCCAGCGACAATAGTGCCACCTCTGATTGTACTTTCCTGCTTTCATATAGGGTCAGGTCCAATCTTCGCATGTTTTCCGATGCATGTCTCCCTTTCACAAAACCTGCCTGTTCCAGGTCAATAATTTTGGGTAGATGTTTCTCAAGTCTCAAAGCCAAGGCCTTAGTGAAGAATTTCTTGTCAGCGTTGATTAGACTTATTGATCTGTAACTACTCAGGTTCACAGAGGGTTTGCCTTTCTTCAGAAACAGGGAAATCGAGGCATACCTAGTGGAGGGAGGTAGAAAACCATTGATCTTGGTGGAATGTAACATGGCTAACATCAACTTATACACCTCATCAGACATAACCTTGTAGAATTCTGCCGGTAGACCATCTGGTCCAGGGCATTTTCCTTTGTTCAGGTGGCACGCTGCTCTCTTAAGCTCATCCAAGCTCACGTCTTCTTCTAGATTGAGGCTCCTTTCCGGATTTAATCTTTTTGAATGACACCCTTCAATGTACGACCTAATGACATCAGGATTCATATGTACCTCTGATTTGTAGAGCTTAGTATAGTATTCTTTGAACTCTCTATTGATTTCTTTAGGCTCACGAGTTAAGACACCATTTGTGTCTTCAATTGCACTAATAGATTTTTCATTTTCCATTATTTGAAGTCGGTGAGATAGTAGACAATCACATTTTTCTCCTCCCTCGTAATAGTTGCATCTTGTTTTAAACAGAAGTCTATACGCCTTCTCTGTCAGTAAATTCTCTAGTTTGGTTTTCTTTCATTTAAGATCACAAAATGAATCCAATGTGTAATTTAACATGGTTTGTTTTTTTGATTTCTTCAATTTTCTCTCTCAGTTTAGCTGCTTCCTATTCCCTTTCTTTTTTCCTTTTAATTGAAAGGCCAATCAACATACCCCTTATGTTGCATTTAAATGCCTCCCATATACACTCCACCGATACATCATCTGTTCAATTCTTGCCCACAAACAAACCTAGCTACTTTAACAATTATATCAAATAGTTCTACTTCATTGAGCAGTGTAACATTCATTTTCCAGACACTGGTCTTAGGTATGGGAAATGAAAGTGACATTTTGAGTGAAACAGGGGCATAGTCAGAGATCAGAATAGTGTCAATGTCTCCCTTTTTATAGTTCTGTGTGCATAATCCTGCTGTGATGACCAGAAAGAAACATGTATCATCTGTCTAGTGGGTGTTGAAGTATCCACATATCTTGTAACCTGCATCCCCCCATAAAATCTTCCAAGGCCCTGCGTTTCACCATACTCTCAGAACATACAGTGCTAGTACTTCTATCCAGTATTGGGTCAAGTGTGATATTGAAATCCCCTCCTATGAGATTGGCCTGATTCATATTCTGCGATTCATATTCTGCAAAAACTGAGTTAGAGTGACGTAGAATTTGTCATCATCCCTATTGGGGGATATATACTGCAAACACAATATAAAACATTTTGTATATTCATAATGATATAAACAATTCTCCCTTCATTATCTTTTTACAGGTTATTTCAGATACAGGCACATTATTCCTTATTAGAGTGCATACTCCCCTAGAACCTGAAGTGAAAGGTGAGCAAAATACCTTCCCCACCCAACCCCTTCTCAATTTCTCTGCCTCTGTTTCCAGTAAATCAGTTTCCTGCAAAAGGGCTATGTCTGCCCCCAACTCATTCACCTGTTCAAAATCCTCTTTCTTTTATTTGCACAGTTAGTGCCATTAACATTCCAAGAGACAACCTTCAAGCCATCTTTTCTTTCTTTTTTTTAAACAATTTTTATTGATTTTAACAACCAAACAAACACACAACCTTCAAGCCATATTTACATGAAATTGCCATGTCTAAATAGTTTGATCCCCAAACTGTGAGGAAACACACAGACATACACACACCCAGACAACCCACAAACAAACCCAACAAAACAAAAAACCACTTGGCTGTGTCAATTCCAACCCAGTGGCAACTCCCTCCTGTACTCTTGCAGAGAGAGCCCTGTTCCGCTCCCTCCCCAAAAATTCGAAATTATTATATACATTAATGCATTCTATTATAGGAGTCTCTTAAACCCAGAAATAAAAACTTAAAATTCTCAATTTCTCTGACCATGAAATTCGCTAGTCTCTTCAAAAATGTCAAACTATATACAAATAGTTTGAATGAAGTATAATGACATAGACTGAGCCAGGAACTCGTCCCATTAGATCATTTCCACTCACAGTCAGTAGCTGATATTAATATGTATCTGTCTAATATTTCTAACTCTGCCTCCAGAATTGCAACTAGCAATCTAATAGTCCTTCCCTAAGCCCACCAAGCGTTGGAAAAGCAACACTTACCTAACCATGTTACTGCCTTTCATACCACTCCTATGCACAACCATTAACCGTTGTCCAAGACGATACAAAGCAACACAATTTCGATCCCCGGGTCCGCGCTTAGAAACCTCTGAGTATTTAAGCGTGTTAAAAATACGCAACTAAGACAAAAAACAATTAAGCAACTAAAAAACAAACAAATCCTGTCTGTAACAGCGCCTTGATGCCCGCGGGCTGTGTGAGTGCTTTAAAAATGCAAAAAATAAATAAATTCAACTGTATAGTACACTGAACATGCCTCTCTTGAGATCTGGATTTCGCTTCCCAATAAAAGAGGAAGAGTGTGGGTGTTACTGCGCTTAACACCATAGTGACTATAGTCTAACCCCCCTTCAGCAGTAGTGCCCAGGTCAAAACTTGGAATAGCCTTCCTTCAATAAATGCGAACAATTATCTAAATACAGCCTTAAAATACAAGAATCACTGCTTGTTTCTTTCTACCCTTTCACACTCTCCAGAAAAAACAATCATGTCTTCTATCGAGGCAGGTGGGCATAGTCAGCCGTCCCATTCCAAAACACTTTGGAGACAGCCACATATCTTAATCTTAATCTTAACTATGCTCTTTAATTATTCTCCGCTTGGCCAGCACCATTGAGAGGTTTCCTTAGGGCCAAGTTCAACAACACGCACATAAGCAACCGTTACCTAAGTTCAATGTAGAAATCCCACATGAGTTAAGCAAGGAGGTGAGGTCAAGCCCATCATTTCATACTAAATGAGACAGAATAATCATATACATTACAGATAATACAGGACCAGTATGGTTTTGCCCCGCAACCCAGACGGCGCCCACACCCTGCCGAAGAAACAGAGGTTTACCCAGCTGTCTCACACCATCGAGACTCAGACCCATCAAACTGCAAATACCCCTTTCAACCATACAAGAACGTGAGCTCTTCCCTCAACATTACTTTGCTAGTGTCTCATTTCCCTTCAACAGCGAAATCAGTTCCCACCAAGCAGAGCCAATCAATGCTAAGCCTAAGCCAAAAAGCACTCCTCCACCTGATCGCAAGGTCTCTCCTTCCTCCCCTCCAACTCCACGTACCACAGCAGGACATACATCTACCTCACCGCCAACCCACACATTCACCCAAGGAAACCAACGACATGCTTGAGTAGACCTGCACACCACCCCAACACATGCCGGCCCAAGCAACCCTCAGAGCACCAAGGCACTGCCATCCCCAGAGCAGAACAGCAGGACCACCGCTTCGACCCAACACAAAGCCTGACCTTCCCTCTGTCCCGCCACAAGTCTCCCCACCATGTACACCCTCCATTCACTCGAGTGACCATATCCCACTTCTCTGCGACTGGCCATGTTTAACATGACCACTTAATGATTTGGACAGCAGATTCCAGTGAAAGTGGTATGACCAAGCCACCGCACCATAGAGCCCACAGATCTGCTTCCGTACAGAAGGTCTTCGATCTCCCACGCCCCAAGTCACAATGAGGGAAGCACCGGAGCACCGCAGCGGTCCGGTATGTCCCCACATGCATTCCATCCCCTGAGTGGACCTCACCAATAGCTGCTGTAGAATACCCACAGCACGCCCTTCAGAGGATGCCATTAAACCTGCACTGCCCTTTGTCAAATGAGCACTCCAGCACCACCAACACACCCAGACTCTTCTGCGCCTTATCCCCAGCTGCAGCCACAACCCAGTTCTCCACCAGAGCACACGTACACACGGCAAACATGCCAATTAAGCCGGAGCATTCTGAAAAGCAAAGGCCTGGCAAGCAGAAAAAAAGAGAAAAATGGAGTACGGCACACATTCTGCGCCTTATCCCCAGCTGCAGCCACAACCCACCTCTCCACCAGAACACATGCACACACGGCAAACATGGCAATAAAGCCAAAGCATTCTGAAAAGCAAAGGCCTGGCTAGCAGGCAGAATTGTTTTTAAAAAAAACAGAGTACGGTACAAAGGCTACCCATGTCGCGTGAAGTGAGGGATAGGCTGCCTGCAAGCTTGGACCGGTGAAAGAGAAAAACCGCAAAATACGGACTGCTCTTGGATGAATGGCAACGTTCCACACGACAACCATGAACATCCCCCAGGGATTATACACCAAGCACTAACTACTGGACTATTATCCTTCCAGATACATCTTACCTCCCTCCACCATTCGCAATCTCCTCCTCCTCCTGCAATTCCTTACTAGAGGAAAACACCTAATACCTTTCCACGTTCCCAATGCCCAGCACAAGTTTGCTTAAAAATGCATACAGAGCCGTTTTAAACAGTAATTACAATTTAAACATCATTTCAATACAAACACATGTCAAACTAATAATGAATCATGAAATGTGTAAATAAAATAAAGACTAATATATGTTCCAATCAAATGGAGCCGAATTTGTTATCTCAAAATTAAAATGTTATTCCTTCTCAATTCTTGGACTTTCAACTGCTTTCAGCCATAATTCAGCCTCCAAGGGGTCATCTGTTGTCTTCATTCCTCCATCCAAATAATTCTTCAGGATGGCTGGCTTTACCAAGATAGTTGTAATGTTTTTCTCCAAAGCTAGGGCCTTTGCAGTTTTAAAAGCCTTCCTTTTTCCACTATCTCTTTGGGGGTAATCTGGATGGATAGCTAAGGGTCTCCCATCCAAGATAAGCTTCCTTTCTTGCCTAGCTGTCTTCAGGATCCTTTCTTTAACACTTGCTTTTGTAAAACAAGAATAATCTGTTGTGGTTCATCCCCATCATTTTCCCTGCTCTGTAGAAGTAATCCAGTTCACCATGGCTCACAATCTTCTTCCCAAACACCTCTGTTAGTACTCCAAGAATACATGAGTCCAGGTCCTTATCTAACTCAGAGCTTTCCTGTAATCCCAGCAAGCACAGGTTTAGGTTCCTACTTTCAACTTCCAAGATCATGTTCTTTTCCTAGAGGTCTGAAATTTCAGATCTCAAATCTTTATAGGCTCTGAAGCTCCCTGCCACTTCTGAGGCCAGGGCTGAGTTACCCAACTTCACCTTTGTGACTCTGGTCTCCAGATGGTTTACTTTGGAGGTCAGGTCATTGAGGGAAAATTTCATCTCCCCCACATCCTGGGAAATCTTCAACAGGAGGGCATACATTTTACTGTTGCCAGGGGCCTCTTCTTCCAGCTCACCACCTTGTTTAGATGTTTTGGGTATATGATTTTCAGGAATTTCCATTTTCCTTTTGTTCAAGGTATTCCAGAAGTTCAGTGATTTCAATATCCACAGACGGGGGAGGGGCAGGAGCAGCTGGCTTAAGCTGCTGCTAGGTCGGCCGACATTCCAGAATCTAATCCTTAGCCTCGGTTACTTCTTTTAACCATCCTCTTAAGTGTTCCCCTTTACTACTTTCTCCCACTTGATACAATTCTCATTATACAACCTCCCACACTCCTCTTCTATATCTGTACATTACCTTCACAAAGGCTGGCTCTCTTTGCAACACATCATTTTCAGCATTGCCGTCTCAGCACTCAGCAATCAGACACAGAAAAGAAATACAAAATGGCAGCTGACCTATTCAAAGACATATGTCCCAGATGCAAGACGACAAAGCATCATTGCCACTGGGAATGGTTGAACAGAACACCTGGCCTCTACAGCCGCTCATGGAGAACCTTCGGAGGCCAGGGTCTAAATAAGAGCCAGTTCCTAGAGCAAAAGTGAAGGGGAGATTTAGAGTGCTGACTTGGAGAGGAGTAATAATAGAAGGCTGGACGTCTGTTGGAAAAGGATGTGAGAGTGAGGGAGAGTGGAAGAAGTTGGAGAGATGAAGAAAACGTGGAGAGTGGAAGAAGGTGGAGTAAAAGAGAAAAACCGGCAAGTAGAAGATGGCGGGGAGAAAAAAAAAACCAAGTGATTGGAAGGTGCAGAGAAATAGAAACTCTGTAGAGTGGAACAAGGTGGAAAATAAGCAAAAACCCAGAAAGTGAAAGAAGGTGGAGGGATGGAGGAAAACCAAAGAGTAGAAGAGGATGATGAGCAAGAGAAAGCCAATAGAGTGGATGTCATGGTCATGAAGTCAGGGGCCCAGGCATGCAGGGGTCGCATGCACAGGAGACCTGGGTGGACACTGCCCTGGCGCCTTTGGCACCAGGCTCATGATCAAAAGTAAACAAGGACATCCATTTAACACCAAAAAGCTTTTATTATGGACATAGCACTTCAGATGCATTAACTTTGAACATTCCATCCATTAAGCAGGATGCATTAACCTTGAACATTCTATCCATTAAGCAGCCCTAAGTGTATTTCTTGGGTGTGGCTGCTAATGGATTGCCTTCGCACATGCTCAGTCTCTAGGAGTGGCAGGGTATGACTAGTAAGCCGGCTTCGCGTTATTCTGCACTTGCAAGCAGTGTAACGCTCACCATCGCCTGAGGACAGACTTAACTTTGAAGATCCTGCTTCCTGCCAGCATACTTACCAACTGGGGGAAGATGTTCTTACCTGTACATCTCTTCGACGAATCAAGTATTCATCTTTACACTTTCCGGAACGACGAAATCTTCATTTTGGCACCGCAACACAACACGCTCCATCATCGACAGCAGCGCCTGCAAGGAAAAACAGAAGACAAGATTAGACATTGAAAAAACAGCCAGTTTAAGGTTGCGCTTCGCCATACTTCACGCTTTTCCTTAAACCATCACTTACCTGCTGTCGGACATTGCAGTAGCATCCATCTTCCATCCGCCCGCGTCTCGCATCTCACAGCTACATTGAGGCCGCATTTCCATCTAAGGGTAGAAAACAGAAGAGAGACATTATTGCGGGCATAAACAGGAGCAAAATATAAAGACATTAAACAGAACGTACAGCATCACAAGAGCTCAAGAAAGACTTACCAATCATAAGGAGAAGCATAGTCGCAGCTGGACTGGACTAATCCTTATCAGGGATCAGTGAAGGAAATAGATCTGATTCGATGTGCCCCTGCCAAAAGTAGCAGGACGGAGAGCTTATGTTCCATAATTCACAGGTGAGCTTTATGGGCCGGTGTATGCTCATAGAATCTGTACTTTGGTGGTGAAGGGTTCGAGAGGTACAACAATCACAGATTGGCGCATTCACACACTCTTATCTCCACGCAGGAGCAGTATCACCACGTACCACCGCTCACAGCTTTTCTACTGAGGGAGAGGCCTGAAGGGGGTGATTCAAGTTCACGGAGGGCTGCAACCTGCCCCAACGCCTCCGCAGAGACCAGGTGAGCGTAACAGTGGAAGAGGGTATTTGTAATTATGTTTGCATTCACATAATGCAAACCTAGCTAGGAAGCAACAGAGCACTGTACACACAATTTGGAGTTAACAGAGTTTGGTGGAATGGGAGGTTGTATATTATAGTAGCTTGGACATCTCAGGCCACAGCAGTGGTATATACAAGGGAGTAACAGGCCCTAAGTGTCCTGAAGGAATTCCTTGGAAAGCACAATCTTGAGATCCATTTTGAACTGCGCTAGGGTTGCAGCAGTCCTGTTTGAGACCGGTATGGTGTTCTAGTGGTCTGGAGTTTAGCAAGAGTAGGCCTGTGTCCTGGTTTTCTCGTTGCGTGCCTTACAAGCCTCTGAACAAGCTACGTAAATAAGATTATGTCTTTCGTGACTACCATCACGTGAGAGCGCGAATGGCACTGCATAGAAAAAAAGATGAGAAACGAGTGAGAGGAAGTCAGCTGAACGAGTTGCCTCAACATGCCATAGTCCTGTACATTACTAGTAATTCGCTGTGCCACCAGAGATAAACAGCGAGCATAAAAGGCTTCACACTGGCCCAGGTCCAAGATGAAAGCAGTGAACAGTGGTGAGGATACAAAGACATTTACCCCTAGTACTAATGAGACTTGGAGTGACCTGACAAACTCCAGGTGAAGGGGGGGAGGGGTACCACTGTGGCAAGTCTAGGCCTTTAAACTACCATGAAGGGGTTCCATGAATCTCTGGTCAGCCACCATCCCCTCGTCCCAGTCACATCCCATAACTTGACATGCAGCCCTGGCAGACATACAAAATAAGCATGAGAACTCCCTTGAAGCCCCCTATCCTTCATCATTTTGCTGCATTCTTAATAAACATGATGCATGTCAGCGGCAACATCAGTAGTCTACAATAAGGGTATGTGTGTTTTAGTATAAATGGGTATCTAGTCATTTCATCGAAAATAGTTTCATCTAATGCCACACCATCAAATTATATTCAACGAAAAGCACTACCATCGAATTACCTTTTCATTGACTATAATTCGATGGTGTTATCGAAATAAATGTTGACATTTATTGGGTTTAAAAAATAATGGGTTAGAGTTGGGGATAGGGTTAGATTAAGGAATAGATTACTGGTTAGATTAGGGTTAGGGTTAGGGGTTAAGGTTGGGGCTAGGGCTAGAGATTAGGGTTAGGGTTGGGGCTAGGGTTAGATTAAGGGTTAGATTAAGGTTAGGGTTAGGAACCCTCCAATATACAAAAACATTAAAACGTTACAAGGAGCTGGCCAGTGCCGAAATTTCAGCACTGGACAGCTCAATGTAACGTTTTAACGTTACAAAAAATGCACTGAAATGCTATCTTTTACACGTAAAAGTGCATTTCCATTGAAACCAGTCCATTTATATTTTTGATGGACTGATTTCAATGGAAAGGCACTTTTACATGTAAAAGATAGCCTGTCGATGCTTTGGTAAACAATGCTTTTTTCAATGATGCGGCATTTCAATGCTTTTTTTTTCAATGAAATGACTTGGAATCCATGAATGCAGTACACAGTGGCAGTCACAAGGAAGGTATATGGGCTCCAGTATAGATCCAGGAAATAATTGGTAGACGTAGGAAAAAGGAAAAACACACCCCAGCGTAAATGCTGGGCTCAGATTAAACATCACAAATAATGTACATATAGCAAAGTATGGTGTTTTGAGTTATGAGTTTAAAAGACAAAAGGATGGCACATGCATCCAGGTGTGCAGACAGGACACACATTGGGAGCCATTGGGAGCCATGAGAAAGACATTGCGGGTCTAGCACGACTGGAGGACAGGATAGGGATTACAAGTAATAACGAAGGTACAAAGAGATCTATCATAGATGCACTACACAGATTAGCATCCTCACATAATGCACACTGCTTGAGCATGGATACAGGAAACACATAGGAAGTGCATATACCATAGTATAGATAACGGGTACGGATTATGAATTACCAGCAAAATGCATGGTTTCTAACAAAGACTCAGATTCAAAGAGAGACATTTTTTTTCAAGTGGCGATACCATGAGTAAACCAAGATACCCATAACTTTGTGGTGTGCGATATATAATCGGTACTAATATTTCAGCTCATACAGTCAATTGAACAGTAGACAAGGCATTTTTTTAAGAGTTTACCCTGAGAACTAAATCACTCTTAGGGACTAATAATGTTGAAATATTTAGGGGCAGAGCATTTCCTGGGGGCTGTCTACCAGGAAATATTATGTGCTGGCCACCCTCTCGCATACAGATATTGTGCATACCTGCACACTATCATATAGCAGCCTCCCAAAATCTGAGATTTTGGGGCAGGAGCAAAATATGACCGCTGCTGTTACCCCTGCTGTTCCACATTTAAAAAAAAAAATCCTGAGAAAAATGAAGCTGTTGGGCCTGGTGTAAGAGGGGTACGTACAAAGGGAAAACGGCTGGACAAAAAGGGGAAGATTCCCGACGAAGTTCCTGGGAGGGCAATGGCCATATGTGAAGACTAGCATCTACAGTATACTCCAACACGAGGAAAGCAAAGTCTGCAGTGGAATCAGGATGAGTCGGGGGGGGGGGAGGGGGGCAGGGGAAGGACCTGTTTTATTTAGTGCAAATGTTAATAAAAAAGTACATAAAAAAAGAACAAAATGCATAACAGGATCATAAACACAGTGGAATGGGTTTGATTTCTGTGCATTTGGAAAAATGCATCCTGTTTTTTTAAATTTTGGATGTGCTTTCAAATGCACAGAGACACCCACTGATTTGCGCAATTCCACAAAGGGATGGAAAAGATGCATCTGAATTTCCGTCTCTAATATGCATGCATTCGGAGGCTTTTGGTGAATTCTGAGAATTGGGTCCTTTTTCCCTTGAATGGCTATCACGAATTGTAACTTTACACTTAAGTCTTGGATAAGATAGCAACAGCACAATTTCAGGAATGCGTAGAAAGTCACGACAACAACCCGGCTTTAGAGCCGTACATTGCACCGAGACAGCTATGCTGGACCTAAAAACCAAAATGCTGGAAATTATGGACAAGGGAAAAGCTGGCCTACTAGTCCTTTTGAATCCCAGTGCCGTATTTGACCTGTTAGACCACCAGCTACTACATCAAGCCCTTGATAAAGTCACGAACTGCTCCAAGGAAGCAATAAGTTGGCTATCTTCCTTCCTGGAGAACAGAATATCCTGAGTGCATTGGGAAGACAAATTTTCTTCTGAATATAACATCTTCTGTGGGGTACCACAGGGAGCTAGTTTGTCCCCACTGCTCTTCAACTTGTACATCCGTTTCCTATGTGAGCTTCTACAACATCTCCAGGTGTTCTTTACCAACTATGCTGACGACACTCAGCTGGTCCTGGAACTGAGTGGAGACTACACGAAGGACAGTACAACATTAAACACACTTTATAAGAATATTGAAGAATGGATGGGCAACAACTGGATGTGCCTAAACAGCAATAAGACTAAGCTAATGGTCTTCGGATCCACCCAGGCACGAGCCAAACTCGCCTCAGTCTATCAGGCTTTTCAAATCAAAGAATCCCGCATCGCAGTAGCGGACAAGGTTAAAACACTTGGCATGACCCTGGAAGCCTCCCTCAATGCAGACGCTCAAGCCATGTACGTCAGTAAAAATTGTAACTATTACATTAGACTGCTTAAGGCAATCAGACCCCTACTTAGTGAACAAAACTGTGCTATAATAGCCAGAGCTACCATCCTGTTGCGTCTGGACTATTGAAACGCACTCCTTGCAGGAGCAAGTAAGCAAAGCATGCATACATTTCAAAAGGTCAAAAACAATGCAATCAGAATGATTAAACAAAAGGCAAGAACTGAACACATCAGTAAATCCAGACGGGATCTTCATTGGCTGAAAATGGAGGACCGTGTGCAATTCAAGTCCTTATGCCCAACACACAAGTGTCTTTATGGCAAAGCACCAACCTATCTGAAGTCAAAACTCACTCTATACAACCACTCCAGAGCTCTAAGACCAGAAGGCAAGGGCCTTATA
Organism: Ambystoma mexicanum; assembly: GCF_040938575.1. Lineage (NCBI taxonomy): Eukaryota > Metazoa > Chordata > Amphibia > Caudata > Ambystomatidae > Ambystoma > Ambystoma mexicanum. Next base: position 794,610,034 of record NC_090931.1, on the reverse strand, counting down.
ACAACCCTGAAATACAAAAAAGAACTCGGTATGGGTAGAGCTTTCCCCATCCGAGCAGCAATCAACTGGAACAAACTGCCGAACTGTCTTAGGTTGGAGACCAATCACTCCACCTTTCGTAAAAAGCTTAAAACTGTGCTTTTCAAGTAAACCACATGGTAAAATCCTGGGACTTGGTAAAGTCCAAACTCCTCTTGTACTGTGAATTGTCCTGTTTCACGCTGTGCGACTATTCATCTGTCTTTGTCTACATGTATGCGCCCCAATGCCTGCAGGCTGTCGGCTCAATATAAATAAACAAACAAACAAACAAACAAACAAATAAATAATGGCTTGCACAGGATCACACATTTTGGCAAGTGGTGAAGCTCGCATTTCAGCCCGCTGTGCAATTTAATCCCTAACCAAACTGTTTTCCAGTTTTTGTTGTATAGCAACCTGCAATTATTTGACACAAAAATAATGCCCTGTACAGAAGGCCTGACTCTGAACTGATAAACTACCATTACAATGATTAAAATAAAACATAGAGATATGTTATGATAAAGGAACATCATCGTAGCTTTATTTTCTACATTTTAAATGGGAGTTCACAATTACCAGAATCCCATTAAAAGTATTCTCACCCTGGTTTTTCTAACGTATTAAAAACATATATAAATATAAGCAATAAAGTGTAACTGTGTGATAACATCACTTGGTTATAGTCATTGTTTGACACAGACTTGCTGATTTTTAATCATAATGTAAAGAAGAACATGTTAAATTCCAGAAAAAAGGAATAAAACATGTTTTGTGTAAAGTTAGCAGTCTGAGCAGTAACATGTCAGAGGCCTGTAACATTGGACAACTCTCACCTCTCTAGGGTCCCTGGCACAAAAATGACCTACATTAAAACAATGTGCGGCCAATGGGCGAAAGATTGCAACAGGAATTTGAGAAGGCAAACCTTGTCACGAAAGACAGCACAGTAATAAGCAGTGAGATAAGATAATCTGTTGAGGTTCACAGCATCATCCTGTGGCAAAGCCAGGATATGAACCTCAACAATGTGGTTCTTCTGACTACAGTTTGTCTGCCTAAGCCCTTCTCATAACTAAGACCGTATGCTCTTCATTGGGGGTGTTAAATATGTTGCAATGCTAGACCATGCTGCCCAGTTTCTATAACCCACTTTTGGAGGGATGGCACACTAAAACTTCACTTTACTGATTCTATGTTACTTTTCAATAAAAAGAACTTTCTGGGGCAGGTAATCTGCTTTGAACACATTAATGCCACCAAAGTTTCTAAACTCAAGTTTATCAACCTCAGACAGGGGGGGTGCGGTGAAGAATGCAACAAGAAAGGCAGCTGTTTGAGGGTGCACAAATCCTGCAGAAAGTATTTTATGATGCATATTCCAAAATCAAAAGAGATGTACAGAATATTCTGGTTGAGGGCCAATGACTGCAGTGGTAAAAACTGAAGAGCTCTGGCAGCGGCCACACAACAGAAAACGAGCAGGGAAAGGAGACCGGTCTTTGCACTGCCTGTCTGCGGGATGTGTTGGCGCTGGCACGGGATACACCAACCAAGCCTGAAAATAACTCTTAGTTGCCCCAGGACGGCCTGCACCACTATGTTGGGATGTGCCTCGGCTCGCAGCCACATCCATATATTTCCCTAATTGGCGAACCTACGAGTTGTACTTGGAGCCCAAGCTATGTCAGGCTGAGGGCATAGGTGGTGAGTGCGGGCTAAATCCCTGTTGAGCAGCATTGTGGTAGATGGGAGACCGGGGCCACAATCCTTTTGGGACTGGTGTGCTCCTATGAGCCAGAAGGCACAAGACTCACCATGCCCTCCATTTCTCTGCCTTCGTTCCTTTGGGGCCCCTCCATTTCTCTGCCCTCTGCTCCTTTGGATTCTCGCCATCTCATAGAGCACCACTGCTTTGCCTCACTAGAGAATAAAAGAGATTCTGAAGCCTGTGCATAGCCGATGTGCACCAGCCCCAAGTGAACCAGGGTCCATTCTGGAGCCTAATGCATGGGACGGCTGAGTTTGAAGGCTGGATTTGCAGCCAGTGTGTCTTGAGATGGCTGGATTGCCTGGGCTAGTGATACAAAGGCTTCATATGTTACGCTGTGGTTGGATCAGAGGGAGCCCTGCCACTGTGAACTGGTGAAACATTATGTATTGTATTATGCCTCGAGATCCTGTAAGGCAGATGGGAAGGAATACACCTTCCACTCATATGTACAATCCACCTCTGCTCACTTTTCCTATGCAATGGTGATACAACAACTCATTAGGCATCCACTACAAGTAAAATCCTACCTAGGAGCCTCTCTACCCATTCTGCAATCTTGCTGCTTATGCAAACTCCACCACATAATACATGTTATAACCCCTGGGGATTTAAAGGCGACTCAGTTGAGTACCCATTCTTTTGACAGCCTGTTGCAGAGGAGAAATCTCTCTTTTCAGAATTAATAGTACTGTGAAGCGCTGTACTCTTCCAAATTAACCAAAACCTCAGATGACATTACCCATTTCTTGCATCAGGTGGCATTGGGTTGGCTGGCCCCTGAAAGGGGAGGAGCACTACATTCTCTGATGACACGTGATGAAATTGAAGGAATCATGAAATCAAAGCTCCCAAAAAAGATGGAGCAACAGCTGAGTTCTGTTAGGACATTGCTAAGGAGGTCACCCCACATCTGCTTTACATGTTTGTAGCATCTCTTGATGCGGGCCTCATCTAGGAGTCCACCAGTGCAGCATTAGTGGTGTGTCTTAAACCTGGGAAACTCCTTCACAAATCTGCTTCATATAGGCCTCTTTCCTTAATGAATACTGATAATGCATACAAGCGAAGATCATTGCACTTAGGCTATTGTTATCTATGCCCTCTCTCATAATACATGACCAGGCAGGGTTTATCCCAGGCCAGCCTATGCAGAATAAACTTTGCATACTAATCTACCTATTGCATAACATCAATAAGGCACTCCCTGCTGTGGGAACAACCCTAGATGCGACTCAATTGAATGGCCTTTTCTCTTTGATTGCTTAGAAGATTAGTCTTGGGAATTCAATTTATAGAATGGATTTTGGCTATTATATAGTGATCGTAAAGCTTTGGCCCTAAAAAAATAGATACAGTTTGCTCCCTTCCCTAGGCAAGTGGTACTTGGGAGGGATATGCCTATCCCACACTGTATTTGCCCTAGCAATTGAGCCAATTGCAAGTTATCTCAGAGAGTATCATATCAATAGAGGCATTTGAGTCCAGTCATCGACGAACTTGGATTTCTATAAGCGGTTGATAAACTATTGTATGTCAAGCAGCTGGAGCACAATCTGGCTCCCTTTCTAGAAGGCATCAAGAGGTTTGTAGATCAATTGGGAGAAGTCTAAGCTTATCGCATTATGCCAGCCTCTTTCCGGGTGGGGTTGGAATTGGGGTTTAAATGCTAGGCAAATAATATAAAATATTTGGATATAAAGAAATGCAATAATGAGCAAGTCAATACCAAGAAAATTATGTTAAAATATTGGACTCCCTGGATGCCAAAGTGTATCCATATACCTCTAGTGTCCCCTTTCTAGGACATACACTTCAGTATGTCTTTAGGAATGTCCCCATTGGGCCACCAAGATATTAACGGGATTGTTTCAAGAAATAGATCAGACAGATCTACACCAATGGAAACTGTTGAATAATCTGCATGTTCACTGTAAGAGTGAAAGTGACCTCTATCCAGTCTCTATTGACAGAACAACCAAGGAGGTCAAGAGTAAAAAGGAACTTCCTCGTATCGGACACATGATAGCACCCATGAACAATAGAAGAAGGTTGACATGGGAAAGGCTAGAGTTATATACTATTATTGTGCTGATTTCCTCTGAAATCCTCCCATATCTGTAAATAGTATAGAGCAAATGAGCAGGATTTATGGTACGCCAATGTTACTATAACAGGGATTATCCGCAATCATCTGACCCATGCCTGGGGTTTGATCGGGATTGTAGAATCAGAAAGGAGAATTACCACGCAATCAACTCTCCCTGTAATTAGATGCAAATATGAAGAAAGGATAAAAAGGAAAAAGAAGGATTTGCTCTTGATCTATGGGAGAAGCTTAGCGAGGCAATCAGACAGAAGGACCAAAAATCTTTCTGGCAGATCGTCTCCATGGAGCACAGGGAGGAGACTGGTCCTTTTGAAATAGCAATCACAGGGAATCTTTGGTTTGCTTACTTCGCTAACCTATATGAAAAGGTTACTAGAGTAATTTGGAAGAGTACCACCAGCCATTTCTTATTTGAATGAGGGCATTTGCCCGGAATTTTCCAGTGTGGAGGTAGATGATGCATTAGGATCACGGTGCACGGCCAAAGCACCTGGACCGGATATGATACCAATTGTTGTGTACAAACTGGAGCCCAACGTATGATCTGTATAATGAATCTCACTTATAAGTTAGGCAAAGTCCCGGACACCTGGACCCAGGCAGAAATTGCACCTATATATAAGAAGGGGGTAGGGGGAAAGACTTGCCAGGCAATTATTGCCCCATTTCACTACTAGATGCCACAGGGAACATTTTTGGCGAGTTGGTTCTGAACAGAAAAGAGGAATGGTCGATTGGGGCAAACTGCATTAGTGACCTTGAAGCAAGTTTTACAAAGGGTGTTAGCACAATAGATAAGCCTTCGGGCTAGGTGGGTTGATTGTCAAATATGTCAGTTTAGCACTGGTTTCCTATTTTCTTATTAGTAGGCCTTAAAAGGTCTTTGATGGTATACCGAGGTCAGAGTTGTGGAAAACTCTCATGAGCAAAAGCATTCCCAAATCTCTTCTGAAGGCCATTCTGCTGCTGTATACAAAGTAATACTGATGTAGTGAGATTTGGGCTTGGAGGAGACACTTACAATCAGTTCCCTGTCAAAAACAGGATCATACAGGGATGTGTTCTTGCCCTCGTGCATTTCTCCATCTACTTCAATGAGTGGTGAGTAGTCTTCCTGTGGATTACACTGATTGCCCTAAACTCGGAGAGTGGAAAATGTACTTTTATTTGCAGACATTGCAGTTCCTATTACCTGCACACCTAGCCATCTTAAGAGAATTATACAGCAATTTAGCATATTCTGTGATAGGAAGGGTCTGTTTATAGACCCAGCTAAATCGAAGTACATGAGATATGGTTAGAAAACGAAAATGTATGCTAACCAGATGGTCAAAGTAGGAAATTCTCTTATAAATGAGTTCATTTCCTTTGATTATGTAGGCTTTAGGTTTAGCAATATTACGAAACGGTCTAGGCATATTGAGAAAGCCAATATTCACTTGCCAAACGGAGCATGACATCCTTAATTTCCCTAAGAAATTTGGCAACAATGTGGTTGTACCTGCGATAGAGGTGTATAGATCCCAAGCTGTTGGAGCAGCAATTTATGGGGCAGAACTATGAGGTCACAGAAGCCTTGTGAGTTTAACTACCACTGAAAATGTCCTTCTTAAAAAAGCTCTTATGCTGGGCAAAAGTGCCCCAAATCACCTCAACTATTTCGAACTAGGTCTGCCATGATAAGCAACAATAAAGTACTTTAATGGGCCAAATTATCATCAAGCAGTGAGCCGGCAAGTTACAAGGAAGCTCTATTGAACCTAATGGGTGATGAAGGGGGTTTACGCTCCCATAGTGTTTATTAGTTTAGGGACATATGTAATTCCATGGGATTCTGAATGAAGGGAAGTTATGAATATCGAGGATGCATTGCGAATTAAGCATATATTCAAGTATTACCAGGTGTTTTGTCTGCATTTGTAGCAGAGGGCTTGTGTGACGTCATTAATCCAATATGGCCACTGCTACAATTTATGAATCAGAATTTGATCTATAACTCCTTTCAGAGCAATCTTATCAAATATTTTCTAAGGACCTTTTTTGTTCACCATAAAAACTGAATGAAAAAGGTCCTTACAGGAGTTTGATACCTTTTATTGTTTAGCAGTTTCTGTTTGCAGTTCGTTTTTCATGATTTCTAACATTGTTTTCCTTCTTTTTGTTACAGGTTCTGGTAATTGGTATGAAAATGGGAAAATTAGTAGTTGAAGTGTGAAAATTGATTCTATCTTCCAGTAAAATCAAAATGTTTTTCAAAATGTCGATACCTCCAGATATCGAAAGTCATTTAAATTTAGAACTTCCACCATCAGCCAAAAAAAGAAAATGGATAAAAGACTTTTCCTTGTGTATCTTATGTCAACAAAGAAAGAAATCTCCCTTAATTAATCGAAAATGTTGTGAAAAGGTTTTAGAGTGTATTAAGAAAAGAGAGTGGAACAATAATGAATACTTCTACATAAGTCTACGATTAGGCTACTTAGCACCTGAAGAACTGATAAATGAAAAAGCATCATGGCATTCAGAATGCTACAAGCAATGTAGTCATAAGGCAAACATGGATCGAAGCAAATGATTCTAGGGAGAGCAGTTAGGTGAACCAAAGCCGCCTATCTCCAGCCATGAAGAACAGGAAGAACTAACAATGATATATTGAATATTCATCTTAGCGATTGTACAAATTCTGGAGACCATCACGCAGGGGAAATTGCATATCACAAGCTATGTTGGAACACACATGTAGTGAATGTCGTATGACACAAGTCTACACTAAGCGGAAAGAGGCAGCCAAATTCACTTACTTACAAAGCAACAAATGTTGAATTTATATCTTCCATCAGTGATGTTCTCCTTGAAGGCAATGAAACAATGGGATACATTGAAAAGCTTTATAGAAACATTGCAGCTAACAATGGTTTAGAAAAAGGACATATGAAAACAAGAAAACAAATCAAAAGTTTCATAGAAGAGTTTGAATGTACTAGTATTATTTCGAGTAATCCATAAAAGGGTAAATGAACCACAACAAGTCTCACTGAAAGTAACAGCAGATGTTGGCTATCTCATGCAGAAGAAGAATGTGAGGATATTGAGGAAAATATGTGAACCTTTCTTGAAGCAGCTATGATTTTACGGATAACCGTACTAACTTGAAAAATGGAAATTCACTGGAAGCTTTGAAGAAGTGAATTTGGCAAATGTTGATCCAAAGGAAGTTGTTCATTTTTACAAGTGGTGCTGTGAAGGACAGATGGATATGAAAGGTAATTCAGAAAGTGGGATACTACTTTAATGAACAGGGCTCATACATTTTCACAGATGCTTATATATGAAATGCTATCACCACAACCAGCTTCCTCTGCAAGCACTTTTACCACACGGCATACCTTCAAAATGCCCTTGCAAGTGGCATTTGAGCTCCCAATGTACACAGCTACCCGCAGCAAACTCATCATTCAATTTCTGCAAAGCATGGGAGCTTCTATAGATTATGCCACAGTCCTCCGGTTTGAGACACAGATAGCCACAGAGGAAATAAATGCATGGATGAGTCTGGAGGAACTTACGTTCCATCAGAGTTGGTCAGAAGCAGAGTTGTCTATTGTGCTGCTGACAACATTGACTTCCTCGAGTATAATCTGTATGGTAAAGGAACTTTGCATGGTACAGTTATCGTGGTCTATCAGGAGAAGGAGGAGTCAGATGTCCTAAGCCCAATTGAAATATCAGGACCATCATCACTTCGATCACTGCAGAAGATTCCTAAGTCCCTGTCTGAGGTCATGTTTTGCAACATTCACAAAGAGTGTAGACCACAGGATCTTGTAAGTAGTCAAATCACTGATTATACAGAGAGGAATAAGGTTATGTTAGATTCCAACAGGCTTGAGGACCTACTTTAGATGATGGCGGATGTATTGCAGTTAAATGATTTTCAATAATGTTTCAATGAAATGTTGCTGGATGTACATTGTAATCTCCCTGAAGAAACGGAGGATGATATTTGCGAGACAGTCAGAACCACTCACTACAGTTCCAACTTGGTCAGCTCACAATTACATTATAATTGATCCTCCAACTAAAGAAACTAGATTCGCACCTGGGGAAGGTGAGCAAACCAATCAGGTGGGTGGAACAGTGGGAGAGAATACACAATCCCTGACCGCTGTTCCAGCCACCCGAGGCCCTTCCCCAGGTGGGGCTTTTATTTTCCTTTTTTTTCTAATGCAGGTAGGCAACAGGAAGCCTCTCCCTGTTGCCTTCCCCCAAATCACCCAATTCCCCTCCCAACCCCCCACTTACCTGCAGGACCTCAGACTTCCGCTCCGGTCCCCGAGCTCCTTGCCTCGCGGCCGCCGTCATTGTAATAAAAAAGGGACCAGGTCCCTTTTCAGATGATGGTCGCCATTTTGGATCATGTCTTCCATGCCCACTGCCCTCCGAAAAGGGATCGACTCCTTTTTCCATTTCAATGGTGGCTGTCATTTTTTAAACATTTTTTTTCACCAACGGGAAATGGGCTCACGCTGAGCTGATCTCCCGTCGGAATGAAAAAAAAGAAAATGATCCACACCCCGGTAAATCCTGAGGTGCGGATAGCTTTCACGCCCTGACGGGGGGGAATGGGCTTTAACGGTCCACAGCCCGAACTGAGGCCTTTCCTTTGCTCGGGCCTAGCAAAGCTCGGGCTGGCGGGCAGTTAAAGCCCATGTCCGCCCCCCCTACGGGATGTGAAAGTTATAGTCTGTGTACTCCCACTCATAGATGCCAGCCCAAGAAGCACACAAACACAGCTCACAATCATGAAGAAGTTGGAGAAAAAATAACATCTGTTGTCAGCCCAGAATCAAAAACATTCATTCTTCAAATAACATTGGATCTTGGCCTTTACAAGCCTGTTTAAAATGATCTACGGCTAAAAAATAATTGTCAAAGAACTGGTTGCTTAGACCAGGTGAGCGACATATAATAATGGCGATGCTTCGAGCTATTGGTTCTTTGTTGAAAGGGTACAGGCATTGAGGCCACCTTAACTGTATTTTATGATGCAGATGTTGTGTCAAAGATTCTATCATGGAAGTGCATAAGGAGAGCAGTTGAAGCACAGATGTCACAAAGGATTGCCCTTTTCAAATGTATCATTGATGAATTCTTCAAAGAACATGTTAAAATCAAGGAAAGGATGGAACCTGAGCTCAAGAAGTTACTTAAAAGTTTACAAGTGGATGATTCCCAAGAAACAAAATCAGTCCATAATGACGATGTGACAGTTCTGACAAATTTGAATGTGATGGCCAAAATGGAAGCATTTGAGGCTAAAGAGTCTCAAGAAGAGTTGCTCTTCAATACATTCATATAGTGGATATAATGTTTTTATTTATCAGATCCGTCCGAACTGCAAACTGGGATTTACACCTTGCATCACTTGAAGAGTTTCTTGAGTACTTGTTCACCCTGATTTGATAAACTGTGCAAGTATGATAGCATGGTACTTAGCAGAAATGAAATAGCTTGAAAGCAAACACCCGGACTTGTGGAGTGGGTTTCAGAAAAGCAATTGGGTAGCAAGCAAGATAAAAGTACCCTTTTGTGTTTTAGGTACAGATGAATCTCTGGAACATCAAAATAGGGCAATGAAAGTAGTTAGCAAAGTGGTTAATATTACTCAAAAGAAACAGGCTCTAGCACAATTCTTTTTAACCTCTCCTGAGCTGTCCACAGAAGCAAAACAAATTATAGGAATCACAGATCACGAGCAGTCAAAACATCACCACCTAACAGCATCCAAAGCAACACGCCAAAGGAAGATTTTCAATGGATCTACACCTCGATAATGACATCGGCTAATCCTGTCAATTATGATGGAAAATAACTCATCAACATCTTGACAAAGGCAGTTTTTGATGAATAAAATCGGGACACATCAAGAATGACAGAAAAGGTTTGCCAAATGTACAACAGCTTAAAATTAGACCGGATTGAATCACACAGTTGTAGCCTGTGGACACCAACGAAGAAAGAGAACCAACAACTGTGTAAGAATGCACTCAAAGACAAATATATCAGACACCATAGTGCAGTTGAAAGCAGGTTGTTCTTTGTTCACATGTTTGCTGATTGCTTCCTGTAGTTGAACTAGGATTAATCTATGGAAATGGTTGAGTAATTACGAACTCTCTGCCATGCCTCTTTCAATGTTCAACTTAGATGGTACAATGATTTTACCTGCAAACGAAAGCAGGCTGATGAAGATACTGGAATAGGAACAGAATACAGAGGTTTCAAACAACATGAGAGATGTCTCTTCATTTGTACCAGAGCAAAAATATTCAGGAGCTGTCCTTGACAGAATCGCAGAATTGCAAGCACTGCAGAAACAGTCATATCTGAAGATAAGCCATAACCTTGCAATTGAATTCAACAAGAAATTTGAACCTTATCTGCTCAAGTACTGTAATTGTATTTGTAATTGTAGTTGTCATTTATATAGTGCCTTTTACCATTATTATAGTCTCAACGCGCTTGTGGTGGGAACGCCCTCATGGACCACAGTCCAAAATATGGGAAACTCTTATCGAGGTTTACAATGTGTGTGTGCATTCTAGCCAAGATAAGGTGTTAGGTGGGCTGGCTGGGCTCCTGGAAGCAACCCCAGAGATCTGGCATGTGGTCGGGGGGCCCAGGAGACTGTTTGAGTGCAAGAGAGTCGTTATGTGTGCAGCTGGACCAAAATGTATCAGAGGTCATCAGTGTATTTTAATGGCAGAGGTGCTGAGGCATAGGCTGGTGAAAGTCGGCAAAACGTTATGTGCCCAGCTAGGCTGGTATACAGTGATTTAAAGGAATCCCAAAGAACAAACATAGGGAAACAGGGGGCTTGGGGAGGACTCCCAAAATAAATAAAGGAAATTTTGATATTTTTCGTTGTGATAGGTTCATTATTAATTCATTCTCTGTTATTTGATTCGATTAAATCACATGGAGCCAGCTAGAACAAAGTTGTTGTTAGTCGTTGCTGCCTTCTGGTGCATGAATGTGGATGCCCATGCCTGCTGCCGATGTCCAGCAAAGTGGTGCATTTATACATACCTTGAGGCTCTGATGGAGCTTGTGGTTGCTGCCGTGGTCCATGAGAGGGAGTCCTCTCGGCCCACTAGCCGAATCACCGTAATAGGTCTTCCAAGTATCATGGACAAGCTATCATATTGCATCTTATAAGCGTGATTGATTGGTTATCTTATATCTTCTAGATGTGATATCAAGGCTCTGCGCTTATCTTTATTTGTCCTTTTGTGGAAGTGCTCATACACAAAGGCAAATTAGAGAGGCTAAATGCAAGCTCTTCCAGCTGTACTGAGAGAGGTGAGACCAGAGGATTAGGTATCCTAATACCGAGTTCAAGTAATGGAAGAACTCTTTCGGCTTGTAGTGTGTGAGGTAGTTTATTGACTGGACTGTTATGTGCACTTTGTATTTTAGAGGGATATAGAAGGAGACTGGTGTCCCAAGGCAGGAGGCGCTGCGATTTCAGCTGGCCTCGGCCTAGTGGAGCATTGCCATGTTCCTCATTGGGACATTGCATTAGCAACAATAGCAGCAACATAGCATGTCCGTAGTTAGTGGATGACAGAGTTGTGTGGATAGTGGTCTGTGGTTGCCAGTTCGTGAGGCTGGATGCCACAATAACAGCCAGCAACGTCTTGGTGTCAGGTCATGTCCACTGTTGTTGCTAGAGGGGCGGGGTGGCATGACTGATCCGTGTTATGCTACACCTTGCAGAGAGAATGGTTTGGATAGGAGCACAGCTGCGGCTGAAGCAGTGATGATGTCGTGATGGGAATGGGGTAGGGACTCCACTTCACTGCATGGTTCAGGACGCCACTGGAAACAGTCACATTTATAGGTCCTTTCTGAAGGAGAGGTAGTGTTTGTTGCGGCAGATGTGTGGTGGACAGGTGTTCCAAATGAAGGGAGCTTGGGTAGAGACGGCAGATCCTCCCATTCTAGTGGAATTGTTGGGGAGAATTGTTAGAAGGAGTACTGAGCCTGATCGAAGGGATCTGGTTGGATGGTAATGAGTGATTTTGTCCCGGAGGACCTCTGGTCCAGTGTAATTGAGGGTGCAGTGTGTGATGCACATGGCTTTAGGCAGCCAGCCAGTGTAATACTGTGAGGGCGGGGTGATATGCTCTCTGGGTGGGAAGGTAAGGAAGAGTCTGGCCGCAGAGTTCTTGATTCATTTGAGTTCCTAAAATGATGTGCTGGGACATCAAAATACAGGGAGTTGGCAGAGTCTAAGCAGGAGAGAATAATGGCAAGTGTTGCAGAGAGTCTATGAAGGTAGGTTAGGTAGGGGAATATTTGCCTTAGGATGCGTAAGTCGAAATTGCAAGTTATGTACACAGAATGTATGTGTTGGGAGAGGAATAGCTGGGAGTCCATTGTGCATCCCAGATTTCTTTTACAGTGGTGGAAGCTACAGGTGGGGCTCCTAGGGCATGTGGCCAGGGTATATGTTGGGGGATGAGAGCAGTTTTGCCACAGAGTAGTATTTCAGTTTTGCCTGGGTTGAGGAGACAGTGGTTAGCTGTCATCCAGTGATCGATTGCAGAGAGGCCGGAGGAAAAGTCGGGTTGGGGGATGCTGGTGTTTTGGTGATCTTGAAAATTATCTGGTTATCGTCTGTGTAGTTATAGCATGAAAGGTTGTGAGAGCAGACGAGTGCCGGCAGTGGGCTGAGGTAGAGGTTAAAGAGAAGGAGTGGCAGCAAGGCTCCTTGGGGGACTCCAATCGGGACAGGGCAAGGGGCAGAGGTGAAAAGCGGAAGGAGCATGATTTGCGATTGATTACAAAGGAATTATGAGATCCATTTTAGAGTGAAGTGTAACGCTCACCTGGTTCCCTCGGAGGCGCTGGTCTTGGGCTGGGCGCTGCAAACGTCTTCAAAGTTAGGCGTAGGGTTCGTTTGGCTCCCGGATTTGGCCCCTTACTCACCGAAAGCTTGACCTGCAGAGTGAGGTGTCTGCAAGTGGAAAATCAAGGTATTAGTGGCTGGAAGGATGGGAGAAGTTCCTAGCCCCTCTCTCCCTTTCTCCCCGTGGTACTCAGATGATTGTTGTGCTCACCTTAAGTAAGTGAATGCTGAGCTCTCCATCCTGCGTCTTGTGCAGGGGCGCTGGGTCCAGTTACTTCACTGGATGTGAGTTCCGCCTCTTGATTGCAGAGGGTAGGTGAGAGCGATGCCGCCGTTTTGCTGCACGAGCGTGACTTGTAAGTATTAAAGTTCTCTTTGGATTGCTCTCTTTAAATGTCTTTTTCCTTATGTCTATGTCTTTTGCTTTTAGGATGCTGTCGATGCCAAAGAAGATGCTCTCCCAGATTCGTGGCAGAGAGCGTAACAAGAAGATGGTGAATTCGAAGGCACGTAAGTAGGAAGACTGCTTTAGGGCCGTAGAATGCACCTTAATGTCCCCTTTTGTTTTTACAGGTGCCGGAATGCAGCGCGAACAAAGTTGGAGCAAGCGCAACACAGGTAAGACGTATTGTAACTGAACGTTACTAACCAATGTTCTTTGTCTTTGCAGGCCCGATGCCGGACGCGGAGTGCAGAAAAGAAAACGACTTGGATGCTGCCGATGGCTCGGGTGAGTTGAAGCGCTAACTTTGCCTTTGTCTAACCTGTGCCTTTTGTTTTGCAGGAGCTGCTGAAGATTGAAGATTGGTTCCCAGCAGGTAATTTTCGTAACTACAGGATCCGGAGCTGAAGATTCGCTGGAGCTGACACGGTGAGCGTCCTGCTGCAGATGCAGAATAACGCGAAGCATGTGGTACCAATCGGGTGTGGTTTAAATAGCCCATAGGAGTACTTAGGTGTCTTCTTCCACAGCAGCCGTGCCCAGGTAAAAGAGTTCCTGCTTCCAGAAGAGTTCCAGCATCAGTGATCCAGGGAGTGGTGCCTGCCCCACCCAGAAAGAAAAGTAGTTCCTGTTAGAAGAGAGTAAAGCAGCATCTGGCTGGTAAGTAAGCAGCATGGTCTGCTTCAGGTAGGTTCACCCAAGCACTTTTACACTTGATATGAGCCCGGCGCTTCCTGTGCCGGGACGGGTCCTTACTATGAGCCTGGCACCACCGGTGCCAGGACAAGGTCCAAAAGGTCCCTATTGGGACTTGCTGGTGCCGATAAGGCATGTTATGAGCCTGTTTCCAAGGGTGTTGGGTAGGTCCTGACTCCTTGAAAGCAGTGGTCATGACAGCACCCCCCCTCAAGGCCCCTCCCAAATTTGTTCCCTCCGGGGGTCTTGGTTTATCAGGAAAAGTTCGATGAAATTTCTTAACCAGACGGGGTGCATGAACATGTTCCGACGGTTCCCAAGATCGTTCCTGGGGGCCATAACCTTTCCAGTCAATCAGATAGTATAATTTAGATTTGGAAATCTTGGAGTCTAATATGTCTTGTATTTCGAATTCTAGTTCTCCGTCCACGAGAATAGGGTCTGGAGATTTTGTCAAACGGGTTCCAGGTTGCATGGGTTTCAGTAGTGAAACGTGGAAAACTGGATGTATTTTCATATGAGCAGGTAGGCCTAATTTTACCGCCACTGGATTGATTATGGCAGTGATTGGGTAAGGCCCCAGGTATCGTGGATTGAAAGTACGCGGTCCTTTTAGGGGTAAATGTTTGGTGGACAGCCAGACCTGATCTCCCACAAGATATTGAGGAGCTTCCTTTCGATGTAGATCCGCACTCTTTTTATATTGTTCCTTGGCCTGCTTAAGGTGAGATGTGGCCTCCTTAAAGGCTTGAGTGATTGTCGAATGCAGATGATCTACAGCGGGTGTTCCAAGAGTCTGAGGTGGGTCAAGATTTGAGGTGCGAGGGTGGATTCCATATGAAAGAAAAAACAGAGTTTTTCCTGTTCCGGCGTGGACTGAATTATTATAAGCGTACTCCGCAATCCAGAGAATGTCTTTCCAAGTGCCCTCTGATTGTTGTAACATGCAGCGTAGATACTGTTCCAAGGTTTGATTGGTCCTCTCGGTCTGCCCGTCGGTCTGGGGATGGTAGCTGGTCGAAAGCCTTATGTCAATTTGGGCTAGACGACAACAACTCCGCCAGAAGTGAGAAATAAATTGACTCCCTCTATCTGAGATTAAAATTGAAGGAAAGCCGTGCAACCGAACGATGTTTTCGAGGAATTCTCGGGCCAAAATTGCAGCTGTAGGTAACCCTTTCAATGGGATGAAATGAGCCATTTTCGAGAATAGGTCCACAATCACTAAGATTGTATTAAATCCGGAGCATGGTGGTAAATCCGTGATGAAGTCCATGGAGAGAGTATGCCATGGATGTGGAGGAATGTCTATTGGATGTAGGAGGCCTGCTGGTTTCTCCTTCTGGCTTTTGCTTTGAGCGCACACGCCACAAGAATTAATGAAGTCCTTAATGTCCTTTCTCCAAGATGGCCACCAAAAGTGTCTCTTTATCTTTTCCAACGTTTTGGTAATGCCGGGATGTCCTTCCATTAAGGAGTCATGGTAACAAGAGATCACCTGTCTTTGTAAATCGGTACATGGTAGATATAATCTTCCTCGAAAGTATAATAGGATCTTATCCATTGTGAAATCATTTCCCTTGAGCTGCCAGTCTTGCACTTCTGCTGGAGTCAGAAGATCTTTAACTTTAGTTTCAATGTCTTCAATGGATTGTGCATCTATTAAACCCAGGATTCTCTGTTCCGGAATTATAGGTACGGGTTCAAGATTGGTCGTGAGTTCATCTACTCCAATTCGGGAGAGAGCGTCTGCTTTACCATTCTTGTTGCCTGGTCGGTAAGTTATCACAAAGTCGAATTCGGCGAAAAACAATGCCCAGCGAAGTTGTCTAGAGGATTGAGCTTTGGCTGATTTAAGGTACTGTAAATTACGATGATCCGTGATGACGGTGACTGTGTGTCGGGCTCCCAAGAGATAATGCCGCCAAGCTTTAAAGGCGGACTTAATCGCCAAAAGTTCCTTATCTGTAATGGTATAGTTGATTTCAGGAGCTGAAAATTTGCGGGACCAAAATGCCACTGGGTGTAACTGATTTGTTTCCGGGTCTCTTTGCGAAAGCACTGCTCCCATTGCGAGACTGGAAGCATCAGTCTCTACGATATAGGGAAGTTCCGGGCGAGGATGTTTTAGAACTGGAGCCGAGGTGAATTTTGTTTTTAGTTCCAGAAAGGCTTGTTCAGCCTCTGTAGACCACTCGAAACGTTTATTCTTTCTGAGGAGGACTGTAATGGGTTGGACAACTCGAGAAAAATCTGGGATAAATCTTCGATAAAAGTTAGCAAAGCCCAACATGCTTTGAACTCCTTTCACTGACGTTGGTGAGGGCCACTTAATGATAGCGTCCACTTTTCTTGAGTCCATGTGGACTCCATTTGGTGACAAAATGAATCCCAAAAATTCGACCTCCGTGACGTGAAAAACGCATTTTTCCAATTTTGCAAAGAGTCTGTGTTTTCGGAGCCGCTCCAGTACTGCGGTGACATGTTTTCGATGTTCCGCCTCAGAGGACGAGTAGACCAGAATGTCATCAATATAGACAACTACACATACATCAATGAGCTCTCTGAGGACGTCATTCATAAAATACTGAAAGGCTGCCGGAGCGTTGCAAAGCCCAAAGGGCATTACTTGATACTCGAACAGTCCATATTTAGTACGAAAGGCCGTCTTCCATTCATCGCCCTCTTTTATTCGTACTAAATGGTAAGCTCCTCTGAGGTCCAGCTTTGTGTAGATACAGGCACTTTTAACTTGGTCAAGAAGTTCAGGGATCAATGGTAACGGATATCTGTTCTTAATCGTAATCTGGTTCAGGGCACGGTAATCTATGCATGTTCTTAGGTCTCCCTCTTTTTTTGGCACGAAGAACAAAGCTGAAGAGGCTGGGGACTTCGAGGGACGGATAAATCCATTAGCCAGGTACTGATCCAAATACTGCCTTAGGTGAAGATTTTCAGGTTCTGTGAGGGCATAAATTCGACTGCATGGAGGAGTGGATCCTGGAACCAAGTCTATTTGGCAGTCGTATGATCTGTGAGGAGGCAGTGAATTAGCTTGATCTTTTCGAAAGACATCCTGAAATTCCCGGTATTCAGGAGGCAGGTGAGAACTCTCAGAAGCAGTTGCAGCTAGTTTCGTGGGGGGCTGCGGATAGCAGGTAGGTGCGCATTCTGGAAACCGGATTGTCTTTGCTCGCCAATCAATTTGAGGATTGTGTTTTTCCAGCCAAGGGATTCCCAGGATAACTTGAAACTGTGGAGCCTTGATCACGTCAAACACGATTTTCTCTTGATGTCCATCTTGGCTTACCAACGTCACTTCCATGGTGGTGTGAGTAACTGGTCCGGAAGCTATTTCCGTACCATCCACGGTGGTGATGACGTCTTTCACCGACTTAGGACAAAGAGACAGATTCATCCTGGCGGCCAATTCACAGTCCACGTAATTGCCGATTGCGCCACTATCAATGTATGCTTTAATGGCATGCATACGATTGGGTTGTTCTGGACTCACGAGGACCATGGACATGGTAAAATGCGAGGTCAAAGAACTGGTTTTTACGCTCGGCAAGCGGACCTCTACACTTGTCGGGCGAGGTCGTTTTCCGACTCTGAACCTTTGGCACCCTTATCGGAAGCTCCTACTGTCTTCTTCTTTGGTTTCACTGGGCAATCTTGGAGGAAGTGCCCTGAGTTCCCGCAATAGAGGCACAATTGTAGTTGTCTTCTCCTTTCTCTTTCCTTTTGGGTTAGGGGTCCTTTCACCACCCCAATCTGCATGGGTTCCACGGTATCATTTCCTTTAACGGAGCTCTGTGGTCTTGAAAAAACTCGATTTTCAAACCTGGAACGATCGGCTTTTCGATTTTGTATTCTATGATCTAATTGCACCACCAGATCAATGTATTCGGAACAGTCTTGTGGTGGATTCACCACCTGGGCCAGAACGTCTTTAAGTTCTCCACGAAGGCCTCTATAGAAAAGGGTGATTCTCTTATCCTCAGGCCATCCGGTTTCAACCACTAGTCTGTTAAATGATGCAATGTAGGCCAGAAGATCTTGATTGCCCTGTCGTAGTGAAAGCAGTTCATTGTCCAGAGCCTGTCCCTGAGAATGCCTTGCGAACGATCTTTCCATACTAGCTTGGAAGTCCTGGAAATTATAAAGGATAGGGTTATCCTGAGTCACTAAAGGAATAGACCAATCTGCGGCGCTGCCACTAAGATATGAGAGCACAAAGGCTACCTTAGCCTGGTCTGTTGGAAAAGCGGCAGGTCTACACAGAAAGTGCAAACGACACTGATTGATGAACACAGCAAACCTTCTCGGATCACCTGAAAAGCGTTCGGGCGGAGCCAAAGGTACATTTCCTGGTAGATTAATTTGCACCGGATTAGAGGAAGCCGTTGGGGCATGGCTTCCACCAGGGGTAGGCAGAGGAGTCTGTCCCGCTTGGGCTTGTAACAATTGTCTAGCCAAGTCGTCTGTTCGCTCCTTAGAAACCACTAGCTCTCTCCTTAGGGCATTTGTTTCCTGGCGTGCTGCGTGTACTTCTGCTCTCAACTCCCTGAGCAACTGGGCCAATTGGTCTGTGTCTGAAGTCTCCATTGCGCCTGGGCGGGAAATGTTTGGGAGGCTTCGCGTTCTGTAACGCTCACCTGGTTCCCTCGGAGGCGCTGGTCTTGGGCTGGGCGCTGCAATCGTCTTCAAAGTTAGGCGTAGGGTTCGTTTGGCTCCCGGATTTGGCCCCTTACTCACCGAAAGCTTGACCTGCAGAGTGAGGTGTCTGCAAGTGGAAAATCAAGGTATTAGTGGCTGGAAGGATGGGAGAAGTTCCTAGCCCCTCTCTCCCTTTCTCCCCGTGGTACTCAGATGATTGTTGTGCTCACCTTAAGTAAGTGAATGCTGAGCTCTCCATCCTGCGTCTTGTGCAGGGGCGCTGGGTCCAGTTACTTCACTGGATGTGAGTTCCGCCTCTTGATTGCAGAGGGTAGGTGAGAGCGATGCCGCCGTTTTGCTGCACGAGCGTGACTTGTAAGTATTAAAGTTCTCTTTGGATTGCTCTCTTTAAATGTCTTTTTCCTTATGTCTATGTCTTTTGCTTTTAGGATGCTGTCGATGCCAAAGAAGATGCTCTCCCAGATTCGTGGCAGAGAGCGTAACAAGAAGATGGTGAATTCGAAGGCACGTAAGTAGGAAGACTGCTTTAGGGCCGTAGAATGCACCTTAATGTCCCCTTTTGTTTTTACAGGTGCCGGAATGCAGCGCGAACAAAGTTGGAGCAAGCGCAACACAGGTAAGCCGTATTGTAACTGAACGTTACTAACCAATGTTCTTTGTCTTTGCAGGCCCGATGCCGGACGCGGAGTGCAGAAAAGAAAACGACTTGGATGCTGCCGATGGCTCGGGTGAGTTGAAGCGCTAACTTTGCCTTTGTCTAACCTGTGCCTTTTGTTTTGCAGGAGCTGCTGAAGATTGAAGATTGGTTCCCAGCAGGTAATTTTCGTAACTACAGGATCCGGAGCTGAAGATTCGCTGGAGCTGACACGGTGAGCGTCCTGCTGCAGATGCAGAATAACGCGAAGCATGTGGTACCAATCGGGTGTGGTTTAAATAGCCCATAGGAGTACTTAGGTGTCTTCTTCCACAGCAGCCGCGCCCAGGTAAAAGAGTTCCTGCTTCCAGAAGAGTTCCAGCATCAGTGATCCAGGGAGTGGTGCCTGCCCCACCCAGAAAGAAAAGTAGTTCCTGTTAGAAGAGAGTAAAGCATCATCTGGCTGGTAAGTAAGCAGCATGGTCTGCTTCAGGTAGGTTCACCCAAGCACTTTTACACTTGATATGAGCCCGGCGCTTCCTGTGCCGGGACGGGTCCTTACTATGAGCCTGGCACCACCGGTGCCAGGACAAGGTCCAAAAGGTCCCTATTGGGACTTGCTGGTGCCGATAAGGCATGTTATGAGCCTGTTTCCAAGGGTGTTGGGTAGGTCCTGACTCCTTGAAAGCAGTGGTCATGACAGAAGTCTCTAATGCCGAGTGTCTGTAGCCTGTTCATGAGAATTGCGTCGTCAATGGTGTCAAAAGCAGCAGATTGATAGAGCATCTTTCCAAGTCAGCTGTTCTTTTGAGATCGTCCCAGATGGACACAAGAGTTCAGTACCTCAAAGGGGTCTAAAGCCAGATTGGGCTGGTTCCGGGAGCATGATGGCTTCTGTGAATAGGCCAAGTTGCTTGTAAGCAGTGCAGTCTAGGACTTTAGCAATTAAGCAGGTGTTGGAGGTAGGTCTGTAGTTAGAAGGAAGGAGGGGGTTGAGGGTGAGTTTTTTTAGAAGGGGCTTTACATATAAGGTTTTGAAGGCATCCAGAAAGATACCAGACAAGAGAAAAGTGTCAATAATGTCCCGAGCGACATTGCCAGCACATGTTGTAGTTAGGATATGTTTAAGAAGTGTAGCCGGACAGGCATCTTCAGGGAATCCCGAGGGGCTGGCTTAGTGCAAGGAGTTTGAGGAACTCAGAGTGGGAGATGGATGCGAGGAATGTGGGGTGACCAAAGCTAGTTTGGAGAGGATGAGGCATGTCTCTGTATAGCGAAGTTGTGAAAGTGGTCAGATAGTGTGTCTCAGAAAGCTTGGGAGGGTTGTGAGTGAGCAGTTGAGCAGCTCAGTTTCTTGAATTCAGGGATGATTTTGTGGAGTTCTATTCTCAGGTTATTGGAGTTAAAAATTCAGTTTCCAAAGAAGGCTATTATGGCTTTCCTCATTTTGGTCCATTAAGCCCTATTTAATCTTGCACAGGCGATTTATTTTAGATGTGGAGTTTGTCCTTCAAGTTCACTCTAGGCGATGCTTGATGGTTTTAAGGGATTTGAGGGAGGGTGTGCACCTCTTTGGGATGGGGCTTGATCTCAGAGAGGTGCCCCTTGTTGGCGTGAGGGGGATCAGTGCACTGGTGAGCCAAGGATTGAAAGGTCAATGGACGGGTATCCACGCTGATGAGTGTATTTGATAGCTACCTAGAAAATACACTCAAGAACTCCATGCGAAGGAAAAGAGCATGAAAAGCAACACCCTTTGAGTACAAAATCACAACTCTACATTACCATACATCTTAAGCAGTCATTACCAGGTGATGGAGTGGTGACGTGCTGAGAAGAAATGCCTGAATCTCCGAAAGCCATCAAAATTCGGGTTTGAAAAGGCAGATAAACAAAATTCTCCTATTATGTGTATGCTTCCATGTGCACCACAATTAATCATACTGCTGCTACGGTGTGCATGCGGCAAAGGATTGTGTGCTGTGCAAATGCCGAGGTCAGCCACTAAGGTGCACAGAACTGAGTAAGAGTGGTGGCAACGAAGAGCTTTGAAATAACAACCATTTTGTAGATGATGAAAATTAACTCTGGGACTCAGAGGATGACCTGTAAAAATGTATTTCTCTCGTCAAATGTAAATGTCTATTGTAGTTTTAATAAATCGTATAACATCTTTTGGAAGCGAATCCTACAGCTCCCACAAAGCACCCCGAAAGCATGCATTCGGTATGAAGTAGGTCTGACGTCAATAAATGCTCGAGTCATCTGGAATACCTTAACATTGTATAGAAAAGCAATTAGGACCTGACAATCTGAAGCAGTTCGAAATTCTAAGTAGACCGGCACCAAATAATTCCAAAGGTGTAAAGAAAAAACTTTGGGAGCTCGATTGGAATAAAACAGGCGAGCAAAGAGCGCAACATGTATTCATGCAGACATATCCAATAGAGACCAAAGCACGAGACACTTGATCCCAGGATACCTGATGATATTTCCCTGCAAAGTTTGCAGAAACATTTTCCTAAAGTTCAGGTTGAACTTGTTTTCAACAAAGGAGATACAGAACATGAGGAAAAAGAAAGGAGAACCTGAGGACTTGATGTGCCGATTTTGTACAAAGGACGACAAGACGCTACAACACTTAGTGATCTTTTGCCCGAAATTAAGATCTTTAAGAACAAAGTGTCTGGGGAGAGAAATGGAAGCATATCCAACAAGGAGTTGAGATGATTGGTGGAAGAAAATGTTGGAAGGAGAGGAAAAAAAGTTGTTTTTTGCATTGACATTCTTCCTCGAGGAAATGAGCCTGCTATTGACCAAACAAGAATAACCAACTTTCTAGCTGGAAATCTCGACGAAAGAACATGGATAAGGAAACCCGAAAGGTTACATCCGAATCTATAAAAGACAAGAGTCTCTTTGTTAGTAGGCCCTACTGAGCCTGGTACTCGTTGCCCATATATTAAGAAATGATTGTTTTTTTTTTATATGAGTTCTGTATCCATAGAGTGAGAAATTAGAACATCATAGACATAACTGGAAAATCTTAAAAATTCTTTCATATTTGTAATTGGAAAGTTTCGGTTCTTAGTCTTCATTTTCAACTGTGGATGTTTTATTTCATTTATTTATAAGGACTTTTCGGTGCCTTTGATTGTTTTTTTCTTTTTAAAAAAGTTAGTAATAAACTGAATTTTAATTAAAAAAATAAAAATAAAAAAATAAAAAATTGTATATATTTCAATGAGAAAATTGCAAATTATTTCACACGTCCTCATTTATTGAGCGTACAGTCAAAGGTTTGCGATGAAGTTGCAATAATTTATGAAGCTATATCTCGGAAAAGGTAAGAACCATCCTAAAAGCAGTTGCAGCTCAAAAACGAAATTAGTATCTGTAACAGTGGCCATCTTGGATTAAGGACGTCACACAGGCCCTCTGCTACAAATTCAGACAAAACACCTGATAGTACATGATTGATTCTATGCTTCATTATCGACGCATCCCCAGTAGGCATAACTTCCCTTCATTCAAAATCCCACAGGCTAGGTTATTGTGGCAGATGTCCAGGCTAGGTTATTGTGACAGATGCCCCTCAAGTATATATGTGAAGTCACTATTTTACCAGCTTTAACTAGACTAGTTCTGGGAGCATCCTGCCTTGCTACAACCCAGCAGTAAGTTGATAAGGATGTTTATTGGGACTGGGCACAAACCAGAAGGGTAACAAGTTGTCTGGTACTGGCCATAGGTTGGAATTTTATGAAAGATAAATCCTTCTATGAACGCGAGAGCTACTTAATGACTATTAAGTTGCCAGTTGAATGTTCATTATTTATGGAAATTAGACTAAACATTCTCCTAGTGGCCCCTCAAACAAATGTGTGGTTCAAAACAGGGTCTGACTGTTGCCCTTTCTGTGAAGGCACATATGAATCTTTACAACATGTCTTGCTAGGTTGCCCTGGTTTCATCAGTTCAACCTGAAACATTGTATTGTAAGACGGATGGCTGATGCATTAGCACCATGGATGAGTATTTTGCACCAGGATGTGGTGTTTGCTATGTCTAATTATCTAGCCATGTCCTGGTGAAAAGGGAATGTTAAATTGATCCAGCAGGCCTGATGGTTGAAGAGAGATTTTTAGAATCTTAGACAATCTTGAAATTTCCAAAACGCATAGCTAAAATCAGACCAGTGTTTACCAATATATTTACCAAAGTGAAGTGTGCATTTTGAACTCAAATATTTGCAGTGCAAGATCAGATGTTCCATTGTTTCTAAAGTTCCCTCTGAGCATCAAAATCCGCAATTGGTTGTTTTAAAGTTAGGTTGCCTATGTAATCTCATAACTTCTCTTGTTCGCAATTGGTTCCAAAAAAATGTTGCGACCACCCAACAGAGCCTGGGACACAGGAACAAATTCCAAAGCAAGGCAATGCAACAATGCGAGGCAAGGGTTCCCAAGCGTTTGTGTTCATGAGCCAGATGTTGCATGTTCTTTTGTCTATGGGACCTTTCAACTATCATGCACCAATCAAATAGTTGGATAACTTTCTTAACTTTGTTAGGTGCACTTACCAGGTCCAGTCTTGAGGAACCAATTACTGTTAATAGAGAATCACAGTATAACCCAAATGCTGACGTAATCCTGTAATGCCACGATTTTTTGTAACTCTGCATATAACAAATCAGGACAAGGTGCCAGCAGCCTGTTCAATATTGCCAAAATGTTCCCTCTAATTAGGGTAGTAAAACTGTTCAGCCCTTGGTCAAATAACATTGGAGATATCGGCACAGCATTAGGGATATCCAGGACCTTTCTCCACATCCTACTCTCCATCCTTTGTAGGATTTTTAGAGTCCATTCAGAGTACATTTCTATGCCGTATGTCACAGTTTGTAGTACATTGCTAGCATAATATTTGACAAGGGAACGCAAAAAGACCTTGCAATATTTATTTTTGATAAAAAATCATCTGTGAGATCAAGGGGTCTGTTCGCTGTCTAAACTAGTCCAATGTTTTGTCCCTGTAAGGAGCCCTGGAAATACAAAAACTCATACTTAAAATCTGAAACTTTCATCAATGTTTTATCTTCAAGAGACCGGGTTCCTCCTTCTACTGACCTCTTAGGGCTAAAAGTTAAAATCTTATTTTTGCTGAAGATTAATTTTCAAGGAATTCAGTTTTACATAATTTTCAAAAGCATTTAGTAATCGCTGCAGACCTACCCTAGTACAGCCCAGCAGTAAAAAGTCATCCACATAGTCAAGCTAAGTGATCCTTAAATGCCCTATTTTAGGTGGCACTTTCGAATGATTCCCCTGTGTCTGAGACATATAGATTAAATAAGCATGGTGCTAAAATACACCCCTGCCTGAATCCATTCTCAACCAGAATCTTTTGAGACATTGGTCCAGTCTCATTTAATCCTACTTGAATCACTGTAGAGTCATGCAACTGGATGGTGAGCTTCGATAGGCCAAGTGGTATTCCCCCTTTGTGTAATTTTGACCATAGTAGGTTTCGACTGGGTCAAAAGCCGAACTAAGGTCAATCATAGCCAGTTAAAAACAGACTTATATATAGCACCCGTGACCAATTCTTGCCAATATCTAAGCAGGTATCCATTTAATGTTGTTCTGTGTGACTTCCAGAACCCCGTTTTCCATATACTCAATAGCCTGCATCACTGGCCAAGATTCCAGATGTCTTAGCAAGATTGTGGCATAGATTTTACTGTCCGCATCTAGAATCGATATGGGGCGATAGTGTTTAGGTTCTGATAGAGGTTATGAA
Source organism: Ambystoma mexicanum (assembly GCF_040938575.1). NCBI lineage: Eukaryota > Metazoa > Chordata > Amphibia > Caudata > Ambystomatidae > Ambystoma > Ambystoma mexicanum. The sequence continues at coordinate 794,584,964 of NC_090931.1, read as the reverse complement.
TGCAATACTCTAGGAAGCAGGAAATCGGCTTCATGTTTCTATGTCCTGAAATAAGAGAGACAGTATTGAGGCCTACCGGAAGGGGTCGTCCTTAAATAGGTTGTAAGAAAGTTTATTTGGACCAGCAGCTCTTGATTGACTAACCCTGTGAATAATTTCTAAAGCGGTCTCAGGGGAGAAATCAATCCGCTTCTCATTGTTGTCTCTTTGTTCAGTAAGATTGGCCCTCAGTACTTCCAATCTATCCTTAGAGCATAGTATTCCAAAGTGTTATGGCCATTTAGACTTGGATACCATGCTTATCTGTTTCACCATTTGAAGATGTTTCATATAATTAACAAGAGACCAAAAGCAGGATGCATTCATAGATGAGAAAACAATCGAGCATTAGTTCTGCGTCCGGCTATTGGAGTCCAACTTTTTGTCTCTTCACACAGTTTTTATAATTCAATATAATCTTCGTCAATGTCTCTATTTCTTTAACTCTCGGAATGGCATGTTTTTTTAGTTGTTCTAATGTCTGCTCTCATCTTTCCCTTATTGTCAGCAATTTCCTGGCCAAAGACATGTGAATTTGGAGTTTTCGTATCAACCATATTCCGAGCCCAACCTCTCTGTCCCAGTGCAATATACACATTCTCATTTAAAACTTGTTCAAAATTATCGACAGAGAAAAGGGAAATTTTATGTTGGAAATCGATAGTGACTACTACATAGTTAATTCTCTCATTAAATGTTTTAACAGCCCCCGAGTTGCACACAATTCTGTTACCCTTCAAGTTAGCAGATACTTCTGTTGGAAAAATGATACCTTGTTCTTTCATCAGGAAGGATAGGGAACAATGCAGCATACGGTGATCACTCCAAGGATTGGATTCTATACGTAGTTCTGTAAATTTGGAAAACAAATACTCGTCCATAAAAATATAGTCTAGGGTAGAATTCAGCTGTACCGATTTTCCAGGATGTCGCCACTCACAATCCATTGACTTTGTGTAGCCCTAAAGAATTTAAGCATACAACCCACTTATTTCCATTGCAAAAATTCTTCTGTTGGAGATATCCTCTTTTAAAGTCAAGCAAGCAAAATTCACCCACAACAATTATGTGACTAGGTTTCACCCTACTAAGCAAAACCACAAGGTAAAATCTTATTTTTGTCAAGAACTTATCGATTGCCTCGACTCTCTCGTGCCAGTTATGTTAATCAATTGGATCCCAATTGATTCCCGGGCATTACCAAATTAAATTCCATTCTTAAAATACCTGTAATATAGGCGAGAAACTTCACTTCATTAATACCAAAGCCAATTTTTGTTAAGGCAATTATACCACCCTCACGTTGGCTTAGACTCCCCTTTTGTGCTGGCTGAAAACACGTTAGGTAGCCATCAACACTAGGACTACCGGTCAGACAATGCTCTTGCAGACATATACTTTGTTCTGTCTCAAAATAGAAATAAGTTTAGAATTTTTAAAGAAAGCAGAATGGCCTCTAGAATTCCATGATACTAGTCCTAGTACTTTGTTTGTCACTAGGGGACTTTCGGTCGCACCATTTGCTTCCTTTCGATCTGAAGTTCTCCTGAAAGTCAGGACTAGTCACTTTCGCCCCCTCCTCCTGGGTTAATAGGTACTGAAAGGTTAACCACCCCTTCATTAGTAGAATTGTTTGGAAGGGTATCATGATTTCTTTTCCCTTGCTATGTTTACTTTTACTCCGGGACCATTCCCATTCTCCACGATAAGTGCTGTGCACTCTGACACCTTGAAGCCCAAGCATCTCAAATTGATTTCTTCACGCATAGTGTCCTCTGCTACGATGTTTGATAATACGTGAATAATTGCAATATCCGTTCGAGCCAGATGGCAAAATTCAACGTGTGCAGTGTCTTTAGCATTGGTTAAATATAGATTTTGCATTCCGGAGAACACCGTTAGAATAGCGGATCTGTTTAGGACCAGACATTCATTATCACTAAAGATACTTTCAATCAGGAGCCTAAGAGAGGGTAGATTGCCTGTCTTGCTTCTCACCCAAAATGGCTGCTCGCTTGGCTGGACTTATGCTCCTGTTTCTCAAATTTTTTTTGCTGCTCCCACTGGCGCCTCTTAGTACACTGAAAACATTTGTTTTAGTTTGCTCCGCTGAGCCGTTGTGCGCGCTCACTGGTGCACAAATTTAGGCGCCAGGGATTCTACTAATGGCGTGTAGGCCTCATTTGATTCCGTATGTTGTAAAGAAGTTTGGCATCTTCCGTTTTGGCTAATCAAGTTGACTTCATTACTTTGATTTCCGTGTTCGACAAGCAACCTGCGCGGCACAGGGGCCAAACTTTGAACCCACGGCATATACACACATCCATCATCACCGTGGTATATAGTAGTCGAAGTTGAGGGGTAATACAAAGGGCCCGAGGCGCTGAATGTATTAACTGGAGCCAGTGTTAGAAAATCTCTTTGTACAGATGCACAGGTTTTCATATGGGGAGCTCCAAGTTCATTGATTGGAGGAGCTTCCCACAGACGTACATTTCCATCTTCTACTTGATTAGATGAGATCAAGGAGGATGAATCGTACTGTGAGCTCTGAGGGTATTAACTGGGGCAGACATTACGTCGTCCGTTTGCGCTGATGCGCATGATTTCAGGGTAAAGGCACATTGCCCGTTGTTTAAAGGTGCCACCTGAATGCACAAATTTCCATCACATTGAGTAGCAGCTGCAATTCCTATCACTGTCTCAGGCAAAACTATAAGATTGTTGGTACATTTGCTTGGAAATTCAGAAGTAGTTTCTGTCACATCCTCTCCCTCTAAATAGCTGTCAATGACCTCCTTTGCCGTTGATTGTTCTATCACTTCACTAATCATGATTCTTTCTTTGCTAGGAGCAGGTTTGGATCCAGAAAAGGCCTCCTGAATAGTCAGGTTTTGCTGACATTTCTTAGAGGATCTGTTGTTATTCGACTTGGCTTTGCAATTTTTAGATTTTTAGTTATGCACTTTTCCAAGTTTTTTCATTTCTGGGTCACCTTCTTATGGATATGCACGGTCTCCGAAATGGGATCCTCAGACGCATGTGGCAAATTTCGACAGCCATTCAGATTTTGTGATATCATTTGTGAGTTTTGCAAAGCTGCGCTCTGCTGTCTTGGAGAGTCTGCCGTTGTTTGCAGCATCTGTATGGCCTGTGAGTGGTCAGATGTCCCAAGATACTGTTGCCGTGCTTATTAATACGAAGGGACTTCAGTTCTGCTTCCTGACCTGTAAGTTCTAATTTTGTCCGAATCACCTCAAGCAGAATTGTGTGAGTTTGCACTTCAGCTTTAATGCTTTCGTATGGAGATACGAATGACATAGTTCAAAGCAAAAAGCGCCTTTTCTGCATGAGGGATGTTGTCTGAAGTCATTGGCAACTGATTTTGTTGTATTGGTTCTGGCGTAGAAACATAAGTAGTAGTGGAAGAATCACTGTCCAGCTCTTCTCCTTCCCACTCGGTGTATATTAATGGCCATTCTGGCCCATTTCCTTCTACCAATATTCCCGCCATTTCTTTATCAGAAGCCGTTATGTTCTCTGAACCGCCATTTAGCCCTCAGGCGACAACCTCGCGGCGGAATACTCAAAGCTGTACTGGTATCAGTCACGTCCCCCTTGCGAGAGGTAACATTATTGGTTCCACTTTTTCCCTTTGGTGAAATAGGGAGGGGTAAGTTCCTAGCCATTTCATCTGCTCTGCTATTGTTTGGTCACGGCAGAGTCCCCCTACCCTCCGTACATGCTTCTTTGTGCCTGTGCTGCCTGCCGAACTGCCAAACTGCTTCCACTTCTGTCCCACTTGCGTTCTCAAACTTTATTACCCGATAGTGCAAGCACACTGTGCCGTTTGTTGGCTTGTCACATAGTATGTGCTACCCATGTGCCTGTCGAAAAAGCAATCTCGTAGTCAGCCTCATTTACATCTATTCTCTCTGACACCAACAAATGGCCTCGGTCAGAAATACAGACGGCATACGCTACTTAGCGGGCTTTGAAAAAGCTAGCGTGCTAGGTCAATGAGCCTTAGCCTTTTCACTGTATGTGACTAATGGCATGACCATCCTATTTAAAGTGCAATTTCTGAATCACCATCAGAGACTAGGGCTGTCCCAATTAGGGGGCCTTCATGTCATTGGCACATGTATAACATTGGAGTAAATGCGTGTCCAGGGGGGGCATAACCATCTTCTTATGTTACAAATTCATGGACATGTTTGGAACGCTAACCTATCACTTCCCCCAGTGCTCAAGTTGCAACCTCTTTGCTGTCAAAGAAATATCAATTTGTGATTCGTATTTGGGCAGCAATAGGCAACAAAGCCAGTTTTATTTTGTGCATTTTATTTATTTTTTTGAATTTATAAAGCGCACAAACAGCCCTGAGGCATTGTGGCGCTGTTACAGTACATTTACTTAGATTCAGCTTAAAAACATATTACAGACAGGATTGTAGCGTAACCAAGACAATGTTGTGGAGGAGTTCCAAGGTTACAGGGGAACATCTACCATCAATAGAGGCATTCGGGTACAGTCTAATTGAATAACTTGGTTTTGAGCGACTTTCTAAACGCTGTGAGAGAGTCTTCCTTTCTTAGGCTGGGAGTGCGTGCCAAGCTTTTGGGGCTAACACTTCGAAGCTGGTGCCGCCGGCTTTGGCTCTATACTGTGAGCAGGTGGGAGCATTGGTCTCGTTTTGGTCTGTGGGCGGGAACCTGATGTATCCGTTCAGCCAGGTAGGAGGGGGTGGACTGAGAGAGGCATCTGTGTGTGATAGTGAGGGCCTTGAACATTATGCGTTCTTTGATCGGGAGCCAGTGGGCATCTTTTCTTGCCTGAGAGATGTGCTCTCTCCTGGGGATATTTAAAGCCGCTCTTAGAGCACTATTTTGCGTGGTTTACAATTTTTTGATGTTATTGGTAGATGTGCCTAGGAGTAAGATGTTACATAAAACAATGTAAGAGATGCATAAAACAACTCAAACACAGTAACCATGCCTGACAAAAGAAGATTCCCCTTACCAAGATTCAGCACATGTTTATAGGTTTTTCACCTGCAAGATAGGGTTTTACACATTACATCATATTTGGAAGCGATTTGCAGAGTATTTGTCCTTGAGGATATTGCTATCTCAAGAGCGTCCCATCCAGCTCATGCTTTTCTATCTAATCTGGTCTCATGACCTCATTTCCATCATCCGGTATTGCTGTATCCCTGCTTCAGTGGATCACATGTTCATACTGAAAACATCTGCTTTTCCACATAGCACTATTACGTGTGCTATACCTTTCGCACGCTTTCTAAAGCAGAGTATGATTCTGGAGGCCTGCTCTTTCAAATTGCACAGATGAATGTTGAAAAAACGTATCCCAAAAGAACGAATTTCAAAATCACGGAGCCCACTTGCCCATATTTTGTAATTTGATCTTTTGGGATTTCGCCCGTTTGTCCCCCGCACTGCCTTGAATGTATGCGGGGGACACCGCCGCGACCCCTGCTCCCCTGTTCGGTATTATAGACAAAAGATCTAATCTACTATGCCAAAAGCACACTAAACATGCATTCAGAATGTTAGATTAGATCTTTTCATTTGTTAGCAATTGCACAGCCGTATGACCTTTACTGCTTCTAAATATCAACCAATCATAGGGCTTTGTGGCCCCGCTCCTTATTCCGAGTTGGTGGTTTTTGAAGGAAGTGGCTGCAGGCAACAGCGGAGGAACAAACAGCAGCAAGAGGCTGGATTGGAATACCAGGAGGAGGTTGGAGCTGAACATCAGCAGTGGTTGGTTCATGACAGCAGACAGAAGGAGGATGGAGCAGGGCCCCTTTGCTGTTCAGCTGCCAACAGTGCCATTAAAACACTGAAAAGTGATGGTGGGAAGTTTTTGAATACATCATAACCATTAACATTGCATTGGGCAACTCCCCCAACCATTATTTTTCTGCATGCCATGCGATTGAAGAAGGGGAAAGACCATCTAAAAATCAGGCATGGTCCCATCCCAAAAGCAACCACAGACATGTTTCGTCCTCATTGAGCTCCATCAGCAGGGTGTTGCTTGGGTCACTTTGCACAGCAAGCTCGGGACCCACAGTTGGGAATACTGGTTGACTTATACAAAACTAAATAGTGGTGGCTGGAAGGTTTTGATGTATCATAACTGTGGCATTGCTCTGTGAAAATCCCAAAACCGTGGTTTTTCAGCCTGCCGTTGCATCACAGAAGGGGAAAGACCATATGCAAATCAGGCTGAGTGCCATCCCACCCGCAATTCCAACCCAGAAACCTGTGTCAGCAGGCCGCCCCAATGCCATGGGCTCCCATGATGTCATGGGCTCCCATGATGATATCAATACATAACACATACAAACTACTGTTGTTCATCTCAGATACAACACCAGCCTGAACTACTGTGTTTTAATCATCCTTTCTTCAGAATATTAATACTGTCTCTCCAGGTTCATCAGCTCTTGGTTAAGCTACTCCTAGAATTGAAGACTTCAGTCAAGGAACCTCATATTATCCATTATACTGGCCATTCCCTTTTAGACGTTCAAGTTACCAAATTCACACTGTTTGACAAATTTGTAAAACCTATCATTTTGACAAAATGAATTTAATGTATTTGGTATCCACTTGGCAGAGAGAGAACAAGGTTAGGCCATTGACTAACGCTGTTACGAGATACACCTCCATCACTAAGAACCAGATCGATATTTGTTCATTAAGGAATACTACTCTATGCTCACGAACACAGAGATAGTGAAGTTGAAGGCAAGCTTACAACACCCACTCAAGAAGTCAAATCACCCCCACGATTGACCAAAGTTCCTAGCCATGCATGCTCAAACGGCCCAGTCAGGCCTGGAAGGAAAACAAGAGACTCTTTATAGATGGAAGAACAACATCCTCTCATAGGTAGCTAGTCGTAAAGAAAGGGACAGATAATTGATGCCAATAGCCAATGCCTACGAAGGCTTAAAAGAACATTAGCCCATGCAATCATTTGTGTGCCAAATATTCCCAAATGAGTACAAAATATTGAAACAATTTATGAGACAACCAGGGCAAAGGAGCCTGACTAAACTAAGGGTATATAGGATGGGTGACCTTCACCAGGAAACTACCCTTAAAGTCGGAAGCACATGTGGAAAGTAAGGAGTCAATCCAGAGGTCAGGAATCGTGGAGATAAAGCACCAAGGGAATTTAAAAAAAGATAAACTGAGGTGGGTCAAACAAGTTGGGTTAATGGGAGACGGGGAAACATGTAATAGTTAAATAGGAGGGGTGGGAAGTCCAAATTTAAAAGATGCATGGGGTAACATTAACTCATGCGTCACCACTTGAATTCCATGAGTTTCCGATCCCCTCTTTTCCTAAAATTATGGTGAGACAAGAACCCCTTCACAATGCACATCATTTTACTAATGGTGTGCTTCCAGTGGCCTTAATGCCCTGCACACCTTCTCCTTCCTAATTAGTCCCAATCTACTTAGAATTTTCGACCAGAGCTGGTTTGTTCAATGTGTAGTGGAACTGTAGCACCTTTGATAGAATTCTTCACAATTGTAAGTCATTTTTTTGGTTGTAGCTATTTTTGTTTTAGCATTTATACCGGCACGGATAGTAGCAAAGGGATCTAACAAATTAATGAATGGCTTAATTGGTATCCATTTGGAAATATCTTTGGTCATTTAAGGATTAAGCCTGGGTAAACATCATTGGAAAACTCAGACTCATTTAAACTCAAGAAGGCTCAGAAGGGTCACTGCTCAAGAAGGTTTGCAAACTTTGAATGGGTCCTTCACAGGATTTAGCTAAGCACTTTCTGTAATGGATCTTTTACATTGTCTGGGAATGGGAGCCATGACAGCTTGGCGACTCCCTAGCATCTATGATCTTAAAGTCCATGACTAAGTGACTATGGCAGCTACAGCACAAGAGAGTATTTCCATCAGTCACATGTACATGATCTCAGCAAATCATTCCATAAAGTATAGCGGTACATCCACACATCTATTGAAGATGCTTTTCTCTTATCTTCTTTTTGATTTTGTAATTTCTAGGATCCTAACTCTCATGACCTATCATGGGTCCTTTATGATATGATATGATCTATGTCATTTATGGTGTCCAGTCAAAGGGTCGAATTCAAAAGGGTCAAATACAATACATTCTACTGAAAAGGACCGAGAAAAAAAATGATCGAATGCCTTTTTATAATGTATTTTTTGTGTGTGCCTTGGTATAGGTTACATTTGTGGTTTTTGGCCAAAAAACAGGGGTTTGGGGGGGAACCCCCTCCTACCCCCAAAATAAAAAAATAATAATAATTGCATTCGATTTTTTTTTGGTCCTTTTGATTCGAAACAATTGCATTTCGACCCTTTGAATTCGATCCTTTCACCCTGAACCGTCATGTATAACGCGCCTGTACACAAGTGATTCTAGGCGCAACAAGACAAGGAGAGGGGGAACAGAGGTGGAGAAAACAGCAATCTTACTAGGCCTTGTGTCATTCAGATCGCACAAGTGCGAGGAGCAAGGTGGGGTGAAGTGCCGGGGGGGGGAGGGAAGGGGAGGGAGAAGTAAGGTAATTCAATAAATGCTGCCGGAGGGTGGCTCATAAGTGCAGAGAGCAGGGCACTGTGGGGTTGCAGATACATACCCTTAAGTGCTGGGGCACCCGGAAGCAATGCAGGGGCTACTGGAAATGCAGGAGCCTGGGTCTGAGTTCCAGTGGGTGGCCAGGTAACCAGTGTGCGAAGCGATCAGGGACATCAGCAAGGGAGAGGAAGAGAGAAAGAGAAAGCGGAAGCAAAAAGGAAGGTCTTGAGTTGCTTCCGGAACTGGAGTGGGTTCTGCTCAAGTTTGAGAGAGGCAGGGAGGTTGTTCCAGAGTGAGGCCCCAGCTGAGGAAAGAGATCTACCCTCCATTTTCTGCTTAGAGAAGCGTCTGACCCTCAGACAGTTGGAGGTGGATGAGCGGAGGGCTTGAGAAGGAAGATGTTTAGGAAGAGAAAGTTGGAGGTAGTGCGATCTCAGGCCCCAGAAAGCCTTGTGATGGATGCAGAGGGTCTTGAACTTGATCCTCGCAGCCACGGGGGAGACAATGGAGAGATTTCAGCGCTGGAGAGATACGATCCCTGGGCTTGAGGCCAAGGACAAGTCTTGCAGTCCTGCTCTGGATAAGTTGTAACCGTCGAAGAATAGAGACGGGCACAGTTAGAAAGAGGCTGTTGTAAAAGTCCACCCTAGAGAGGACCAGGGCTGTGGAGACCGTGAGCTTTTGGTGGAAAGTGAGGAAAGGCAGAATACCTCTGAGGAGGTGCAGCTGATAGTGTGACTTCTTAGAGACGTCAGAGATGTGAGGAGAGAAGGCGAGGGTGAGGTCGAAGATGATTGCAAGGTTCTTAGCCTCACAGGTAGGAGCAGGAAGAGGGCCCAGGGTGGGCGGCCAGAAAGAGAGAGGAAAGGTGGCAGCAGGTGTCCCAATGAGGAGGATCTCAGTCTTACTGGCATTAAGGCAGAGATCGCTGGCGGCACACCATTCCTGAATTGTGGCCAGACGGTCTGGTATGAGAGAAGGAGCAGAGGTTGCAATGTGTTACAAATCTTGAATATTATCTTTTTAGGAGGGGTTTATACATGCCACTCTACACTTCTAATAAATATGTGTAACAAGTGGCTTTTATTGCATTCTTTCACTTGAACATGTACTACTACTTTCAACTTTGAAACAGCAACTCATGGTTTTTGCCTCAAAAAAACGTTAACAATCCACACTACTCTGTCACGACAGAGCAGACTTTACAACTGCTCCAGTGCTAAAAAGCTGGCGGAGGGAGATTACATATAGTAACCCATCTCTGCCATCAATAAAAATGTGTAATGGTGGCACTTTTTACCAGTTCTGCACAGAGTACCACCCATGCTGAAATGAGCACAAGTGGTTGCAATATCAGGACTCTTGCCCTTAAAGGAGCCAGGAAGTTGGTCCCGGGGTTCTCTCTGTGGCCTTCACTGCAAAGTAGATAGAGTCCAGATGGGCCCAAACGCCTTTTTGTTACCACAATTTGCCCGGTAGTGCACAGAGGCTGGAAAGATGCGTGAAAGTTGCCCATGGCCGGTGCAGGCCAGGCATTTGGGAAGGTATCAAACCAGGAGCAAGAAAGCCATTCTTGAGATGCTCCAGGTCTCAGGGCAGTTCCTTGCTGTAAGGAATGCCAGGAATGGTTCTGAAATCAAGCACTGGATAAAAGGACCATCAATGGTAGAGGAGTCATGTATCTGTGTGGGGCACACCCAATGAAAATAAGCAAATATACAGTACACCGGTGATGCACACTGTGGCAGAACAGGGGTGCTGGAATTTGGTACTCATGCCTGTTCAGGGCTTTCAGATGACATACAGATGGTGTTCTGATATAGGTTGAGCTCCATAAGTCCATAACATGCCCTCGGGCACCCATTGGTAGTGGCAATCAGACAATCAAGGCCTAGCTTTGAGGAGGGGAGTGAAGTGGATGATACACAGTGTACGGTAGCACGGACACCATCTAGAATAAATGGACACATCTGGAATAAATGGAATGTGCTCACAGAGGTGTCATTTCTATTCTCTGTATCTTATAAAGACACTTAATCTACTTATATACAGTCCAATGCACTAGCAGTTGAAGAATCATAAGTCCCACATCTCTGGGAAGAAGGTCTTATTATCTGCCATCTTTTGAGGTTCAGTATCAACCACAGAGTCAAGGGAGGTTGCCGGGCTCACGGGGTTCTGCACTATTTTTAAACGATGGGTTGGTGCCCTTGGGAAACCCTGGACCACTCTACGTTCAACCCCAATGCAAGGCTACTGAGGGATGCAGGTTATCAGCTTAGGCGGTATGTAAATGGCCGAGGAGGATGTTGTCCTGATGCTGAGTCCGTAATACAGAGAGTATAGTTAGAGTACGAGGTCATGCATCCTTACCGTAGAGGTTTGTAGTGCCCATGTCATTGCAGTATAGTTCTCCAAGATCATCTGTGAGACTACGCACATCTGGAGGCATGTCACTCAGGAAAGGAGACACCCGCCCCTTAAACCCTTCAGGCCCTTGGAAGAAATGTCTAACCATCAGGTGTAGGAATCAGGGGCAACATGGTTTGATGTACAGTAAGATGTTTGTTGCAGTTGTTGGAAATTCAAAATCAGGCTTTCTCGGGCCTAATACAAGGGCATTGCAAATATGAAGATGTGACTGGCCTCCACGTAGCAAATGTACTTCAAAGAACTCTCCCTGTTCATGGAATAGAACTGCACAACATGTGTATTATTGCAAGGAGCTCAACGTCCACCAGCGAGGTGGTCCTGGCCTGGTGCTTTCTCCAGGATTATATGTGCGCTCTGGAGTGGTCAGAACTCTTAATCATTCTCCAAGAGGTAATGAACTTCTAAAAAAAAATAAAGAAGAATAGGGTGCCTACTGTCTTTTTTGAGGAGTCAGAGAGACTATGACTCCCTTGGGTAGTGCAGCAGACGGCTTCTGGACTTCACAAGGAAATCTGATTACGTGCCTGCCATGCATGAAACTCGCTTCAGGTTTTCTTGAATTCAAAAACAGAAATACAACCATCTGCCTCAGATGTGGGAGCTGGGCTTCCCTTTGATGTTCTTTTTGATTAACATGAGGCATTGCGAGGTTCTGTATAATTGACTTAACTTTATCATAAAAGAATCTTAGACACGCTGGCGTTTTTTTGTAAAACCATGGTTTTTGTTTCCATGGTTATGGGGTGATATTTTTAAATATATATATTAGATAGTGCTCCTATTCTATTCTTGGCTGAGCCGATTTGATTGGTGAGGGATATTTGTTCTCTTTAAAATGGCAGCATGATTATTTTTCCTTGGTTACATCGAATGCGTTTTATTTGGAATCTGAACAATCTTTAAAGCAAGTTAGTTCCAATGTTAATGTCTGCATTACTGCATTACTCACAAACTACCATTATCACATTGGATCGTAGGCTCTCCACTTGACAAAGCAGCCACAGGCTGCAGCCACAGATATAAGGCCTGACCTTGCCTCAGAGGCAACGTTCCACATCTGTGATGTGCAGGTTCTTTCCCACCCGTGGTTCTTGCCGGCTTTGCCCTTACCGGACTCACATGCTCTCCCTTTCCCTGTCGCCTGTCCCGGACTAGGTGTGCGGCGGGCCTCTTCCACGTCCCCTTTTTCACCCCTTTACCTACTCTGTGATGTGCAGGTTCTTCCCCACCGGTGGTCCTCACCGGCTTTGCTCTGCATCCCATTCCGTTGCCGGACTCACTCGCTCTCCCTTTCCCTGTTGCCTGTCCCGGTCGGGGTGTTTACTCCCTCTTCACATTCCCTCTGTGATGTGCAGGTTCTTTTCAACCCATGGTTCTTGTTTGGGTTTTGATCTGCATCCCGCTCCCTTACCGGACTCACACGCTCTCCCTTTCCCTGTCGCCTGTCCCAGACTAGGTGTGCGGCGGGCCTCTTCCACGTCCCCTTTTTCACCACTTTACCTACTCTGTGATGTGCAGGTTCTTTCCCACCCGTGGTCCTCAGAGGCTTTGCTCTGCATCCCATTCCGTTGCCGGACTCATGCGCTCTCCATTTCCCTGCTGCCTGTCCCGGTCGGGCTGTTTACTCCCTCTTCACATTCACTCTGTGATGTGCAGGTTCTTCCCCACCCGTGGTCCTCACCGGCTTTGCTCTGCATCCCATTCCCTTGCTGGATTCATGCGCTCTCCCTTTCCCTGTTGCCTGTCCCGGTCGGGGTGTTTACTCCCTCTTCAGATTCACTCTGTGATAAGCAGGTTCTTTCCAACCCATGGTTCTTGCTGGGGTTTTGATCTGCATCCCGCTCCCTTACCGGACTCGTATGCCCTGCATTTCCCTGTTGCCTGTCGCGTTCGGGGTGTTTACTCCCTCTCCACATTGCCTCTGTGATGTGCAAGTGCTTTCCCACCCATAGTCCTCACCGGCTTTGCTCTGCATCCTGCTCCCTTACCGGACTCCATGACCTCCCTTTTCCTGTTGCCTGTCCCAGTCTGGGTATGCGGCAGGCCTCTTCCACATCCCCTTTGTCACCCATTTGCTACCTCTATACACCCACTCTGTAACATGCAAGTGCTTTCCCACCTATGGTTCTCGCTGACTTTGCTCTGCATCCCACTCCATTACCGGACTTGTATGTCCTCCGTTTCCATGTTGCATGCCCTGGCCTGGGTGTTTACTCCCTCTCCACATTCCCTCTGTGAAGTGAAAGTGCTTTCCCACTCATGGTTCTAGCTGGCTTTGCTCTGCATCCTGCTCCCTTACCGGACTCCCATGAACTCCCTTTCCCCGTTTCCTGTCCCGGACTGGGTGTGCGGCAGGCCTCTTTCATATCCCCTTTGTCACCCCTTTACTACCTCTCTACACACACTCTGTGACGTGCAAGTGCTTTACCACCCATGGTTCTTGCCGACTTTGCTCTGCATCCCGCTCCCGGCCCTTACCAGACTCACATGCTCTCCCTTTCCCTGTTGCCTGTCCCGGTCAGGTTGTTTACTCCCTCTTCACATTCCCTCTGTGATGTGTAGGTTCTTTCCCATCCATGCTCCTTCACGGCTTTGCTCTGCATCCCACTCCCTTACCGGACTCGTATGCCCTCCCTTTCCATGTTACATGTCCCAGCCTGGGAGTTTACTCCCTCTCCACATTCCCTCTGTGAGATACAGGTGCTTACTCACCCATGGTTCTCGCTGGCTTTGCTCTGCATCCTGCTCCCTTACTGGACTCCCATGAACTCCCTTTCCCTGTTGCGTTTCCCGGACTGGGTGTGCAGCGGACCTCTTCCACGTCCCCTTTGTCACAGATTTACTACCTCTCTACACACACTCTGTGACGTGCAAGTGCTTTACCACCCATGGTTCTTGCCAACTTTGCTCTGCATCCCACTCCCGGGCCTTACCAGACTCACATGCTCTCCCTTTCCCTGTTGCCTGTCCCGGTCGGGGTGTTAACTCCCTCTTCACATTCCCTCTCTGATGTGCAGGTTCTTTCCCATCCATGCTCCTTCGCAGCTTTGCTTTGCATCCCACTCCCTTACCGGACTCGTATGCCCTCCCTTTCCATGTTGCATGTCCAAGCTTGGGTGTTTACTCCCTCTCCACATTCCCTCTGTGAGATGCAGATATTTTCCCACCCATAGTTCTCGCTGGCTTTGCTCTGCATCCTGCTCCCTTACTGAACTCCCATGAACTCTCTTTCCCTGTTGCGTGTACCGGACTGGGTGTGCGGCGGGCCTCTTCCACGTCCCCTTTGTCACAGATTTACTACCTTTCTACACACACTCTGTGACGTGCAAGTGCTTTACCACCCATGGTTCTTGCCAACTTTGCTCTGCATCCCACTCCCGGCCCTTACCAGACTCACATGCTCTCCCTTTCCCTGTTGCCTGTCACGGTCGGGGTGTTTACTCCCTCTTCACATTCCCTCTGTAATGTGCAGGTTCTTTCCCATCCATGCTCCTTCGTGGCTTTGATCTGCATCCCACTCCCTTACCGGACTCGTATGCCCTCCCTTTCCATGTTACATGTCCCAGCCTGGGAGTTTACTCCCTCTCCACATTCCCTCTGTGAGATACAGGTGCTTACTCACCCATGGTTCTCGCTGGCTTTGCTCTGCATCCTGCTCCCTAACTGGACTCCCATGAACTCCCTTTCCCTGTTGCGTTTCCCGGACTGGGTGTGCAGCGGACCTCTTCCACGTCCCCTTTGTCACAGATTTACTACCTCTCTACACACACTCTGTGACGTGCAAGTGCTTTACCACCCATGGTTCTTGCCAACTTTGCTCTGCATCCCACTCCCGGGCCTTACCAGACTCACATGCTCTCCCTTTCCCTGTTGCCTGTCACGGTCGGGGTGTTAACTCCCTCTTCACATTCCCTCTGTAATGTGCAGGTTCTTTCCCATCCATGCTCCTTCGCAGCTTTGCTTTGCATCCCACTCCCTTACCGGACTCGTATGCCCTCCCTTTCCATGTTGCATGTCCAAGCTTGGGTGTTTACTCCCTCTCCACATTCCCTCTGTGAGATGCAGGTATTTTCCCACCCATAGTTCTCGCTGGCTTTGCTCTGCATCCTGCTCCCTTACTGAACTCCCATGAACTCTCTTTCCCTGTTGCGTGTACCGGACTGGGTGTGCGGCGGGCCTCTTCCACGTCCCCTTTGTCACAGATTTACTACCTTTCTACACACACTCTGTGACGTGCAAGTGCTTTACCACCCATGGCTCTTGCCAACTTTGCTCTGCATCCCACTCCCGGCCCATACCAGACTCACATGCTCTCCCTTTCCCTGTTGCCTGTCACGGTCGGGGTGTTTACTCCCTCTTCACATTCCCTCTGTAATGTGCAGGTTCTTTCCCATCCATGCTCCTTCGTGGCTTTGATCTGCATCCCACCCCTTACCGGACTCGTATGTCCTCCCTTTCCATGTTGCATGTCCCAGCCTGGGTGTTTACTCCCTCTCCACATTCCCTCTGTGAGATGCAGGTGCTTTCCCACCCATGGTCCTCGCCGGCTTTGCTCTGCATCCTGCTCCCTTACTGGACTCCCATGAACTCCCTTTCCCGATTGCATGTACCGGACTGGGTGTGCGGTGGGCCTCTTCCACGTCCCCTTTGTCACAGCTTTACCACCTCTCTACACACACTCTGTGATGTGCAAGTGCTTTCCCAACCATGGTTCTCACCGGCTTTGCTCTGTATTCCGCTCCCAGGCCTTACCGGACTCACACGCTCTCCCTTTCCCTGCTGCCTGTCCCGGTCTGGATGCTTCCTCCCTCTCCACATTCTCTCTGTCACGTACATGCTCTTTCCCACTCATGGTTCTCGCAGCCGTTGCTCTGCATCCCGCTCCCTTACCTGACTTGCATGCCCTTCCTTTCCATTGTTGCCTGTCCCATTCTGGGTGTGCATGCTTTCTCTGGTTTTTCTTCTGGTATTGCATGCAGCTGTAGCTGCGCTCGTCCTGCTGGGTGCTATCTAAAGACAGGCACTGCCAAGACTCCTCCTGATGGCTCCACACCATAAAACCTGGAGTAAACCTTCAGGCATTATAAATGCAATTACATATTTAGATGCTTCATGTAATTGACATGATGCTATGCAGCAGTAAGATCCAACGTGGAGAATCATTTTGCTGGCCCAATTGTAGATAACATTTTAGGAATATTTGGTAATGGATGACAGTCCGGTATTATGCATTTTTTTTAGGGACTATAGATCTACACAAATTCTTAATTTTCCTGAGGGTTTATTCACTGTCACAAGTGGTGACACCCACTCTGCTGCCTCTATTATTTGTATTACATCTTGCATCTCTATCTCGTCCAGCTCCTGTTTCACTTCCTTCCTCAGGGTGATATGTATGTTATGCAATTTATTAGCAGTTGGTTTGGATCCTGGTCGTTCACATATTTGGTGTACATACCCATTAAGACAACCTAATTGTGAGGTAAACACCTTCTCCTCCACTTTAGGCTGATCCATATTCCATCTCTTCTTCAGCATTAGGGTTGAGTCTAACTCGCAGTTTCTTTTGATGTTCCAGCTCAGCAGTGGCATGTTCCCTTTCTTCAATACGTACAGCCTCCTTTAAGCTTTTCGTCCCTTAAACTGGAA
The DNA here is from genome assembly GCF_040938575.1 of Ambystoma mexicanum. NCBI lineage: Eukaryota > Metazoa > Chordata > Amphibia > Caudata > Ambystomatidae > Ambystoma > Ambystoma mexicanum. Next base: position 794,568,230 of record NC_090931.1, on the reverse strand, counting down.
TCCTACCTCAAACCATCTGATTAAGTCTATCTGTACGCTCCCATACGCCACTGGATTCATATCCATCTCATGTGCGTTATATCCTTTGAATTGGTTGTCATATTTGTCTTTTGGAAGTAGTCAGTACTTTGCACCTCAATCTACCATCATGGGTATGTACCTGCCATTCACATTAGACGTAGGCTCTTCAATTGCTTTGTCTGTACTTCCAAACATGTATTTGCTTTCTTCTTCTTCTTCTTCTTGACATAGATCTTCCATTTAGTTGGCAAAATCTGTTGCCTTGCAACATTTAGCCAGGTGACCCTCTTCCTTTGCAGTTCCTGCATATTATGTCTTGTGCCGGGCACACTTTTTTTTGCCCAGTGTAGATTGCTGGCACACCTGTAGCACTTCCTTTGTTCTTGCTGACCTGCCCATCGACGATTCCCTTGTATTTGGCCTCTTTTTGGCCTGTTATGCATGTTACTGCCACCCCTGGTGCTACTGTACTGTGATGCAATTTTCTTTCTATTGCTCTCAACCACTTGTATGGCTGCCGTTGTCTCTTCCTTAACGTTGGGATGGGCCATCCTCGTCACTACTTTCAAGTGATAAAGAGACACTGAAGGTAACTCGATGGGCTCATCACGAGTTTGCCAGTATTATGGTAGTTAATCTGCTGGAAAACCGGCAAACAGAATTACTGATGCCACAACTTGATCAGGTGGTATTACCGCTGGAAGTATTACCTTCAGCGGTAATACCACTAGAATACAAGTGGTGTTTTGGCAGTGTAAATCCCCACTTCAATGAGTCCCCATGGCTCCATTGGGGATGTTTGCCAATATTTCCTCCGGCGGTATTACTGGATAGTAATACCACCGATTATTGGAGGTAAAGTGGGTAACTCTTCCACTTTACCTCCAAAAATTGGCAATTTTACTATCTGGTAATACCACCAGAGGTAACACCGGCAAACTTGTAGTTTGGCATTGAAGGAAAACTTGAGAATTACCTCTATTTTTTTCCAGCACCGGCAAACTCGTAATGAGCATATGTTTTATTAAATGTAAAAGGCCTCCGCTCGCTCCTTCAACCCTCGCTTCACTTCTCTGTTTTCTCAATCCCCCGGCATTCTCAAACCTCCCTCTTGCCTGCTGTGCATGTCATCAGCACAAGAGCCATTTTTAGCATGAAAGAATAGGTTGCTAATCAATGCAGTTTCTGCATATGGGTCTGCAGGCATGAAACTATATATAGCTACCAGGGGAACATTTTTTAATCAATACTACCTACCACAAGGCAGGTCCAAGATGACACTGTGACATTCCCCTTAGTAGTTCAGTAGATGTCCAAAGAAAACGCAATATGGACGTAGGAGGAAATAGGAAGTAAGTTATTTTTATGCAGAAAGGTAGCTTCATTTTTCAGCTAATGCCACAAAACCAGAACAGTAACAAACTAGAAAAGCACAGCGAATGTGCCTAAGAAAATTACATTAACTTAAACTATAAATGCACTGTAGATGCAAACACCCAAAGGCGTATAATTAGCCAGAACATAAAGCAAACACTTCAAGGCAAATAGCAGGAGGGCGGCTATGAAAGTGCGCATCCTATCTTTTAATTACATTTCTTGAAGAGTAGCTGAACTCATTCCACTATAATCACTCCGCTGTTGCCTAATCCTCCCCTCTCCCAGAACAATCTACTCTCACAGAGCTCCATATTCATGTCTAATATATCTTCGCGGCGTTATCAAAACGCCAGGTCGTATCATACAAAGACTCAGGCATGATCGCTGAAGCGAGCCTGCTGCGTCCTGCTGCAGTTCATTAACACCAGGGCGCGGAATGTGTTTCTAGCACTTTCTGTGAACCTGTGCGCAATGAGAACTGCCAAGAAATGGTGTTCAGACCAAAGAGAAAGAAATGGCGGCGTTTTCTGTGGAAAACGATGATTATTCTCTGTGGGGCTTCAGAATTAATCCCTCAACGGGTTTGTTAGTCTGGTTATTCTACAAGCAAAGCATCAGGAATTGACCTGAATCGCCAGCACGGTGTAGAAACGACGAGTGTCCAAGACCTGCGTTCTGCAACACTAATGGCCCAGCTGTTGTTCCTTTGTGGCGCAGTCCAAATGATAAATTCCTCCTGAGCGGAAACTGTTATAATAGGTTAAGCTGACAGTGGCTTTAAATTCAGTTTAACACCCACAACATGTTTGTTGGGTAGGGAAGAAAACTGCTCGAATGCAATGGTTTACTGTAGGTAAATAATGTGCACTCACAGTACTTATCCTATGGCAAGACAGGAGGCTCATATTATGCATTACAATCTTTACTGAGAATTACAGCAGCAAAGAATAAAAACTTTGTAAAACGAAATTTTTTCCAATAAACATAAAGTTATATCAATGCAATGGGAACATCCCAGTCCAACATGGTTGGCAGGTCATGCCCTGGAGGTAGCCAATACGGAGCGAGCCAGTCCCATATAGGTCCATTCCTTTAACAACTCCCACTCTTTCTTTGCTGCTGTCCCACAGCTAAGTCACACCTCTAGTTTGCTTAGCTTGTACTTGTTACATTTTGGCATTTCTGTAGTAATTGCTTGATTTATTACTTTAATATCTTTGTTTGCTTTAATTACGGCGTTCGCTTGAAAGCGTGTGTTTCCATTACATTGATATTTCATTTCAATTCCTCACACGAGCGTGGCGTTCCAATTTCGAGCCTGCTCGCGTCTGGTGTGTTGCGTGCTGCCTGAAGGCGCCGCGTTCCTCACACACGCTGGGTTTGGTCCTTCTGGACACATTGTTGCGAACGCTTTCAGCGTTCTATCTCAGACACGCATCCCTGATCAGGGCCGCGGCGTGTGCTTTGTTTGTTCAACGTGCGGCAGCCAGTGTCAGGAAGCTTATCTTCTGACAGACTGCGCGTGTTTTCACAAGGTCTCTGGCACATGCTGTAAGCATGGCGCTTCTAGTTTGAAGGTTGGCGGTTTAAGCCTGCTATCTGCCTGGTGATTTTTGTGTGTGAAATTTATTGGTGCAATTGTATATTCTGTTTACAACATTTCTACAATTGTATTTTTGGGGGTTGTGTTTATATTTTTCCCCTCACGCTGCTCGCGTGCTTTTGGCTGCTAGTCAGCAGGCTTTGCCTGTGTGAGGCCTAGGAGGCCCTTCCCCTGAAAGTTACACCCTGTGAAATTGAGGGTTCAACCTGCTAGGCTTGCATAGTACAACAGCTAGCCCTGCTGTTTGTTGACATAATATATATTTATATATATATTTTTCCGAGTGGAATACTGCCAAGTGCTGTCATGGATAAGGGGGTGCTCCCCTCCTCTGCTGATGCCAGCACTCAAGTACGTACTGCCAAGAAAAGTGATAGGCAGGAGACAATGTGGGTGATCAATCCTGTCATGCCCAACCTTCAGTGGCTCAAGCTATTCAGTCCTCTTTGGACACAGCTTTAACAGGTTTAAATAACACCTTGGCGTCTGCCCTTGACAGATTAATTACCCGCATTGCGGATTTCCACCCCTCCCAAGATGCTGCCCCATCTGTTGCAACCCAGGCCCCTAAAATGTGTACGGCCAAAACTAAACATATCCAGGGACAATTCAGTCCCCCTTGGCCATTTCACCTATATCTTCCCCTAAAAGAACTTTAAAGAGAGGGTGGGAAGAGTCTCATCAACCTTTCACTTCCACACCCTGGCCAGCGTACGCGCGTTTCGCGCCGGCGGAGTCCCCTATTGCGGTGTCATCCTCAGAAAGTTCAGTTGATTCTGATTCGCCCCCTAAGAGGCGGAAAAAGAAAGTAACATCAGTGGCCCCTCAGGAAGCGCCCCTGCTTGATGGTAGCGGAGTACTTTTCTTTGACCCTGCCCTGATACAGCACCCCAGGTCAGCCGAGTGGCAGCCCTCTGAGGAAGTTTCCTCTTTCCTCAAGTTCTGGATAAGGCGCCCTATGCCCAAAGAGGATCGTAATAAGCTGCCGTCAGAGTGTCCCAGACCTGTGCTTGCAGACAAGGTGGCTTTAGCGCCAGAAATAGACCAGTCTATGGCGGCTTTTCTATCCCAGAAAGGGAAGGACCCCAAGAAGGGGGTCGATAAAGCATGGCGTAGTTGTCAAGACAGACTGTTGGCCATCCTGGGTCCAGTCACGCAGATTTTTGAAATGGCAGAAGAGGCGGCGGCCTCCAATGCCCCGGTAGATGTTGACGCATTAAGGGGTTGGATCCAACGTACGGTATGCCTGCTCGGCAACGCTAATGCCTCCATATGTAGGGAGAGGAGAAAATCATTATTAATGAGGTTGGATTCCAAACTGGCAGACATGGCTGAGAGGGAAGGTGGCCCTTCAGCTCAGGGTAATTTATTTGGGGATTCTTTCCTGAAAGACTTGTCAGCATATGTTCACACATTTAAGGCACTGGACAAGGCGCAGGTTAATATAAAAAAGGTGTTTGCCTCAAAGGTTTTTAACAAGGATGGACGAGGTAGGGCCCGCTCCTCCAGCCGCTTTTCCCAGGGCTCCTCCTGTCCCCGCCAGTTTGCGCCCCGTGGCGCATACCATACCTCCTCTGCTCGAGGAGCACATAACCAGTTCTACCCACAACAAAACTCGAATGGGAGAGGACGTGCCGGCAGAGGAGCCGGAAGATCAAGAGGTCAATGAGGTACTTTCTCAGGTGCTAAACGTTTTTTCCCTCAAAAGTCTAAGTGGCAGACTAGCCAGGTTTCTTCCACAGTGGGAGGCCCTCACTTCAGATCCTTGGGTGTTACAAACGGTTCAGGGTTATCAGATAGAATTCTATGCCCCACCTTGTCAGTTGTCCTTTCCCCTTCCTTTGGTGTTCGACGAAGTCAAACAATCCCTCATAGATGTGGAGGTAAGGGATCTCATCTCCAAGGGGGCGGTAGTCCTGGCCTCTTACAAGGCCTCTCAGTTTCTGAGTACCATTTTTCTAGTCCCGAAACCGGACCAGGGGTTTTGCCCAGTAATCAACCTGAAAGCCCTCAACTCTTTTGTGGTGTATCACCACTTCAAAATGGAAGGAATTAATTTGCTCAGAGACACCCTTGTCCCTCCAGATTGGATGGTCGAATTGGACCTCAAAGACGCTTACCTAGTAGTTCCCGTCTTTCCCCCGCATCAGGAGTTTCTTCAATTTCAATCGGGGGGGTCGGGTGTGGCAGTTTGCATCCCTTCCGTTTGGCCTGTCCTCGGCCCCATGGTGTTTCACCAAGCTCATGCGGCCTGTGATGGCTCTTCTCAGATCCAGGGGGATTCGGATCATAATTTATTTGGACGACATGTTGCTCCTAGCCCAGAATTATCAAACTCTGTGTTCTCATCTGAAATTCACTGTGACCCTCTTACAGGATCTAGGTTTTGTGATAAATGTAAAAAAATCCATATTGAAACCTACGCAATGTATCCAATTTCTGGGCTTCAATATAGATTCAAAGCTTTGCATCCTTCTTCTCCCAGACAACAGACTCTCCAAGATAAAGAAGGAAATTTGTCTGCTCCTCGAAGAGGGAGGATCTCCCTCAGGCAGTTGGCCAGAGTTGTGGGAATGCTGTCAGCATCCATTCAGGCTATCTTCCCTGCTCCCCTACATTACAGAGCTCTGGAACGCTTAAAAGCCAAGCATTTGAGCAAGTGTCTCTCTTACTCCCAAATGGTGGAATTGCCGCCAGAAGCCAGGTTGGAGCTCCTGTAGTGGCTCAGGCACATGGAGGCCTGGAATGGCAAGGCAATATTTGGCCCATCTCCGGATGTCGTTCTGGAGTCAGATGCGAGCAGATCGGGTTGGGGAGCCAGATTGGGTCAGGTTTCCACAGGTGGGAAATGGTCGGAGTCAGAGAAACAACTACATATCAATTGCATAGAGTTGTTAGCGGGGTCCTTTGCGGTTCGGAGTCTCCTCAAGGATCAGGGGAATTGTTGTGTTCTCCTCCGCATGGACAACATCTCTGCGGTGCGATACATCAATCACCTGGGGGGTACCAGGTCCAAAGTCTTGGCGGATTTGGTAAGAGAGATTTCGCATTTTTGCCTCGACAGGGATATTATATTGAAAGCGGAATACCTCCCGGGAGTAAGCAACGAAGTTGCAGATTGGAACTCCAGGCACCTGCAAGACAGGAGCAATTGGATGTTGAACAGATCTCTTTTCGCCCGTTTAGCGTCCCTCTGGGGTCCCCTGACCATACACTTGTTTGCCTCGAGACTAAATTGTCAAGTTTCCAGGTTTTACAGTTGGAGACCAGATCCGTTAGCTCTGGCTACCGACGCTTTCCTCCAGGATTGGTCAGGTCAGTTGGGGTATGCCTTTCCTCCCTTTGCCATGATAGCTCGGGTTCTGGTCCAAGTTCGCACACAGGCGGCGGCTCTGGTTCTAGTTACCCCCTTTTGGCCCTCTCAGGTTTGGTTCCCGGCCCTTCTGGAATTAGCAATAGATATTCCCCGTCTTCTCCCTCCCGATCCCCTATTGCTGGTGGATCCGGAGGGTCTCCCTCACGAGTTGGTCCTGCAGGGACATCTTGCCCTTATGGCTTGGAAGATTTCAGCTCTTCCTGGTGCTTCAGAGGACTTTCTCAAGACTCTATGGCGGTCATCAGGGACTCCTGGGTGCCCTCTACTAAGGCGGGGTATTCCTCAGCATGGAACAAATGGGTTAGCTGGTGTGTGGCTAGGCACCTCAATCCCGTTTCTGCCCCTCCTGTAGAGGTGGTTAATTTTCTAGTGGAGTTGTTTAAGGAAGGGAAAGCCTACAGGACTGTTAATGGTTTTCGTTCAGCTATTTCAGCCGGTCACCTTTTGGTTAAAGGGGAACCGTTGGGTAGGCATTTTTTGGTGCGAAGGGCCCTCAAATCTATCCGTATTAAAGTTCCACCACAACCGAAGTATAGCAAGTTTGGCAAATAACTGCTGCAGCTCTTCAGGTCCTGGCCTCTTAATGAAGAACTGTCCCTGCAGCAGTTATTTGCCAAACTTGCTATGTTACTATGTCTAGTGTCTATTAAAAGGGTCTCTGATATCAGAGCTTTAGATGTGGATAATAAGATGTTCACCCCTCAGGGGGTTACTTTCTTTATCTCATGAAGGACTAAATGCATGACTTCCTCGATATCCTATCCAGCTTTTCCTGAAGATTGTAAATTATGTGTGGTCAATTGTTTGAAATGTTTTGAGCTCAAAACTGAACGTTTTAGACCTCCCAATACCTCTCAGCTGCTGATTTCCTACAGAAAACCCCATAAGCCGGTCTCCCCTTCTACTTTGGCCAGATGGATCAAATCGGTTATGCGAGAGGCGGGGGTTGACACTTCCTCTTTTGGTCCCCACTCAATGTGTGGCGCTATGGCCTCTAAAGCAGCCTTTCTGGGGGGTAGTTTGGAACAGATTTTAAAAGCAGCTGACTGGTCAAGGGAATCAACTTTTAAGACATTTTACCATAAACGTATTGCTCATGTAGCGGTGAATGTAATGCAAGGGCTTTGAACTTGCATAATATGAGCCTCCTGTCTTGCCATAGAATATCTAATCCCCCACACTAGCGTGAGATGGGGGTTTAGATTGTATAAAAGATAAGGAGGCGAGTATTATCACACCCACCCACCCTTACTGGTGTTGGTTGTTGTTTCAGCTTTCAGTTGATGGCTTCGACGCAGGAAGAAGCAAGAGTTTCCGCTCCAAGTTGCAGAAGGTTTCAGCTCCGGCGTCTCCATGGGAGTTTGGTTTTCGTTCTACGTGGAGAAATTGTTCGGTGGTCGTGTGAAAAGGATCAGCTTCAGAAAGAGGGGGAGTTGTTAAAGCAATGGACCTATATGGGACTGGCTCGCTCCCTATTGGCTACCTCCAGGGCATGACCTGCCCACCATGTTGGACTGGGATGTTCCCATTGCATTGTTATAACTTTATGTTTATTGGAAAAAAATTTGTTTTACAAAGTTTTTATTCTTTGCTGCTGTGGTTCTCAGTAAAGATTGTAATGCATAATACTCGCCTCCTTGTCTTTTATAGAATCTAAACCCCATCTCACGCTAGTGTGGGGGATTAGATATTCTTCCTGGTTCTCAGCATTGTAATCATTTTATAATTAAGCCTTATAGACGGAGTGAGAAGTCATTATTGTGTTATAATGACCTGCCCCAAGTTACTCTCCAAGGTGAAGGGTCATTATTATCCCAAATGATAATGAGCCTTTCTGATCCCCCTTGCCCCCCACGCCCCTCCCCCCTCACACCAAAGTATACAAAGCTATCATGAGCACATGAAGTTGTGCAAGTAAAAAGGAAGGTGTTTTTATTGTAGGGAAGGAATAAGTACACACAAGTAAACTTTGCACTTGGTTCATTGCTGTTTATTAATTTGTTTGAATCTCGACCCACCTACGCTGTGGTAATGGCGCAAGGCTATGCGTTAAAAAGTGCTGCCCAACGTAATTGAAGCAACAGTGGTCTCCGGGAGGGGAAACAAAAAATGTTGTTTGCAAACAAGCCTTACAATGAACATGCACTTTATCAATATTGAACGTTAGGTCCATAGTTGTTGGCACCGTTGTTGGCACCGTCGGCATCATGTCACCTATATTGCTGCTCAGAAATGTCCATGTTGTTCTCACGTACAGTTATACGTTTGTCCACCTTTCTTATGGAGCCTTTCTGAAAAGCATAAAGCTACCTTAAGGTATTTCTAACAAATAGTACCAATAAGAAAATAAAATCCCGGGCAATGCCCGGTATATCAGCTAGTGTTAAAATAAAACTGAAATTAAATTACGTCTATTCCCCAGAGAAAGAGTTGCATTAATAGTGGATGTTTTATTGATGCACGGTCTCTGGGTTCTGTTGTGCTGTTTTTATTGTGCTAGTGAAAGGATGTTCTTGTGTTTCCACATGAACATAACATAATTCTACAGGCAAGTGATCTGTTATATTTTTTGTGGATGGACTATCCAATATGGTTGCATTGCAGGCAATGATCATCATTGTGGGGGGATTTTAATACAGTGCTTGTGGAGGGACCAGAAAATGCCGTATTTGATATATCTGAAGACCATCTGGCTGGGATCTCTACTCCAGTCATGATGGACCCTGGAATCTGTGTAGAGGTCTACCGCTGTGACACAGCTTATATGACTGGGGGTTGCATTCAGTGAATGGTTGTTTCCCCGATGACATGCCAGGGTCGCTCAACAATTGACTATTTGTGTATTCCTGTAAAATGTTGGAATTTGGTTCTGAACTTTTATGTGGCAGGTGAGGTTTGTAGTGACTATTTCCTGATCGTGTTAAAGCTTAATAAATCGGCGAACCACAAATTGATGTTGCAGCAGTCTTTAACAAATTTGATTGTAGATAGCATTAGGCGAAGACTGAAATGGCAATCGATTGATCATGGGGGCATGATGAGGGAATTTGTTGACCAGAGTGACAATTTGTCTGGATTTGTATCCCTAATGTTTAATATATCGAATATATTCACCATCGATGCTCCTAAAAAGATGAAACAGGGCCATGTGGGTTGGTTCAACTCAGATTGTAATAGGGCCAAATCCAGGCTGCTTCCTTTATTAAAGAATCCCCTCTCCTCCAAACATGATATCGTCTCTACCAGGGCCCTTGAAAAAAAAAACATTGGCAACATGAAGAGAGAAATTGAAACTGCTGCCTGGGCCATTTGGGTTTCAGCATCTGAAAATAATGATTCGAAAATGTTTTGGGAAATTGTGAACAACAGCCATTTCTAAAAATTCAAGTCTCAGGGGCTTGATGCTATGGTTCCGGAACAGTCTGGTTAAATCATTTGAACCGCTATAGTGCCAAGCCTAGCGTGGCTACTCCTAACAGGGGTCAAAGGAGGATTTCCCTTTGTCTATGAGGGTAGATGTGGGCACGAAGAATGTATTCACTGTGTAAGAAATTCTTTTTACTTTTCTTTTTTTAAACACTCTATTGGCATTTGGTAGACAAAGAAAAACGTAATTACATACCACCAAATGAACAAAGAACCCGGTTACATTCAAGTGGATCCTGGTAAACTGTCACACAAAATATTACTTCTGCAACGCTTCTCCCTCTCCCCACACCCTTGTTGTGTAAGACATTATTTTAGATGTTAATTGCTAGAATAGGCATAGGGCGCCAGCACCACACTATGTGCCAGATGAATTATTTCGATATGTGCACCCTGATTTTGCAAGTGGGGTTCAATGCAATATGTTCAGGGGGCTCAACACCTGTTTCCTGGTCTTGTGCGATTATACATCCTATTTATAAGAAAGGCCTGAGGACATTACCGGCCTCATATCAGCCAATCTCCCTCTTAGACTCTCTTTTTAAAATCTTGGGGCGGGTCATTCTGGGAAAGTTGGAAGCCAGGGCTACTCAGAGCAGCATCCTTTCTCCCATCCAGCTAGGATTCAGACCTGGCCAGGGCACATCTGATTAGTCTTTACATCTATATGGTAAAGTAGCTCTTTCCCTGTTCATTCAAAAAGGAGCCAATTTTCTTAGCTTTCATGGTTCTGAGCAAGGCATTCGATAAAGTTAATCGGAGAAGCTGTGGAAAGTAGTCAGATCCATGAACTGCCCTACATGGCTAAGAAATCTTTGAGCTAGATTGCACTTCTCGCCCAAGACCTGCTTGAGGGGTGGGGTAAATGGTCGCTGTACTGCATTTTTTCCATTAGAGCTAGGTGTGTGCCAGAGATGTGTCCTGGCACCCCTATTCTTCTCTTTGTATATAAATTGATTTTATGAATGCCTGACGTTCCTAGGTTGGGAAGTAGAGTTCTGCCACTCTTGGCGTATGCAGACGATCCAGTTTTATTAGCGTGTATGCCACATGCGCGGCAGAGTCCCATTCAAGACTATACAGCATTGATGGATAACTTAGACCTTAGAGTAAATGCCCAGAAATCAGCTGTTATGATCTGTTATGGGGGAAAATACCCATCGAAATTTCAGGCAGTGTTTAGTAAGGTCTCTCTAATTCCCAGAGTCAGTGAATTTGATGATTTGGGAATTAGATTTGCAAAATATATTTTTCTCCCGAACAGCATATTGATAAACAGTCTGTAAAGTTCAAGCACGCCATTGGTGGGGTGGCTAGAGCTATGAGCATGTTTAAAGCCAAACCGGTAGACATGGCACTAAAAATGCCACTAAAAGCGGCCTCAATTGCAAAGTACGGAAAGGAGCTGTGGGGCTACAGCAATGTAAATTCAATCCAGGTGGTGTAAAATGACTTTTTTTTAAAAAAATGTGGGCTTGACTCGCACTTTGCCCAATTATGGGTTCCACCTTCAATTAGGTTGTGACTTCATTAGTGACACCATCTTGGCACAACCCCTTTTTATCTGGCTTCGATTATGGGGCAATGCCAAAGCTGAGTTGACCGACAAGCTGATCAGATACCTAGTCCTCAAAGATTTAAACTCTAAGATTCCCTGGTTGGTATATGTCAAAGCCACGTTGGTTGAAATCAATGCAGCTCAGTACTTTTACTCAATGGACCTCCTGCCTCCCAGTGTTTTTACAATGATTAAAACTAGTTTCCACTCAGACACTGTGGAGAAAAGGGACACAATGGAGATGCTGGAGGCCTCAAATAGGAGGCATGCGATTATTACTGTCGCACGTCTCCAAAAGTACTTGCTCTGGGCTGAAATTCCTTCTCAACGAATCCCGATAACCAGGGCATGCTTTAACTGCCTCACTTTGAGAGCGGTGCTCGCGGCATGGGAGAGTGATAGTGATATTCAGTCGTGTTTGCTGTGTGACGTCCCGAGGGAGGATTTGGCCCATTTTCTGCATTTTTGCCTGATTTTTTCAAAACTTAGATCAAAAACCCTGAGACCACTTTTGCGTGATTTAGGGTTTTTACGCAGTACAGACCTGCTTTGTTCTATCTGTTGTGGGCTCACTGTCCACGCATTGGCTGGGCTCTTTGATCATTTTTGAGGCATGCGCTGTATATAAGGAAATGTTTATTGCAAATTTAGAATTCCAGTATATTGGCCTGCCTTCTTAATGTGCGTAGGGGTGTATTACATTTTACACATATCTTTCATTGGTTTTATTTGTATCTTTTTATGTTATTTGTTTTTATGGAAATTGTTTTTATTTCCAAAATAAACTCAAATGAAATTAAATATTTTCATGGAGTGCTGATTCATTTTCAGTGTTGGTGCTTATCGTTCCGGCTGACAGTATGAAGAGAAATGCTTTTTTTCCATCTGAAGTCAGAATGCTTGACATGCAGTGAATAGGATAAATACCTGTAGTTATTGACTGCACTTTAAGAATTCTAATTGGTTGAGAGGGGATTAATTGTAAACTCCCTGTGCTAATAGCTATTATCACCCAAATAAATGGGATTTGAACTTGTGAAGTGGAAGCTTGCCCAAAGGCTATGGCAAGCAGTTAACCCTTGAGCCATCTCCCCTCTGATCAGTGGCAAGGGCAGCTTTTGGTGGCAGGGGCGGTGTGGGTTCGGATATCTCCTCAAGTGACACCAAGATTTCTAAACAATTCATGGGTAAGCAAGCCCTTGCTGGGTTGTAAATGTTTTCAGTAGAGGGTTCTAAATGTTTATTCAAATGCAAGCGACCAAGCATAGCGAGGGATCCCCCAAAACGTCACGGGATTCCGCCACCAAAAATAATTAAAATGATGTGCGAAATGATGCATTTTGCAGCACCATTTTTGAAAAAAATGAAATAAAAAGCAATTAAATTTCCAGTTGGTTCTCTCGGGTAACACATGAAAACAATCAAGTTAAGGTGCGTGTAGTCATGACGATGTACACACACAGACCAGATCGACTCAAACCTGCTGATTCATATTAGAGGAAGTGTGTATGGACGAGAACAGCTACGAAACTGTGCCCTCATCAGATGGTCGTAGTATGTGTATATTAATAGCCAACGCTGGCACACACGTCAGAGTATTCCATGGTCGGGCGGGAGAAGGGACCAAACGCCAACCGTAAGTAGACGCTTGTGTCCCTCCTCCCCGCCCGAATAGTAGCTGGCGCCTCTAAGAGCCAGTGGATGTGTAAGCCCCACTGCTCAGAGATAGCGGGTGTCAGTATTGTGATGCTCATCGTACCTGGCGTGGCGGGGTAGCCAGTGAGAGGTCCATCTACAGCCTCTGGTCGTCTAATGTAAATGTGGCCATCTCGGTCCTTTGCAATAGCATCAAAAAATTCAAAAAACAACAACTTCAAAAAACAAATCATACTTCCACTGTGTACAGGGTAACGGGATGAACCTACATCCAGACATCTTTAACCAAAGAGTGTAAGAGCTATTTGGCCTACAAGCCTATCCACCGAGATCGGCAGACCGAAATACAGGCAGGTAATAGACATTAGAGAGACAGACCCACACATTGCGATGTCAAAATAGGTCAAACTATGAAGAGTTATTAGCAATAACAAAGGTAGCGTGCTTGCCCTGGTTATCGGGCTACAAGTACATAGTGTGGGTGGTTAAAACACTGGTAAAAAACACTAGTGTGTACGAACTTGTCACACAAAGCACATAAAATCTGTTTCACAGTTCATACCCCTCGGGTACATAGAATCCAGATAGTGTATCCACCACACTTCTCTTTGTTGTAATTTCCTAGCGATGTCCCCCCCTCTGTTACCAAGCGTGACCTGTTCTAAAATCACACATTTAAGCTGTGCTATGGTGTGTCTTGCTTCAAGAAATTGTGATGTCACTGGGGATTTGGGGTTATTTGTCTGAATATTGGACTTGTACTCTGTCCAGCGGAGCTTGTCTTTTCCTGTTGTGATCCCTACATAGTAGAGTGCACATGGACATTTTAGTCCATAAACTACATTTCTAGAGTCACAGGTGCACAAGTGTTTCAAAGCAATAGTTTTACCTGTGTGTGGGTGAGTAATCGAGTTCCCTTTCATGATGTTCCCACAGTGCTGACAGTTGTGGCATGGGACAGTACCTTTGTATTGCTTGTTGGTGGACACGCTCGTGGATATCTCGGCTTCGATCGTCAGACTCTTGCGTAGAGATTTACTATTGCGATAAGCAAACATAGGTAATTCGCTGAATAGATGTTGTAGAGTGGGGTCCATTTGCAACATGGGCCAATTCTTAATGATTATGCCTTTGATCTTACCACTTTGCAGTGAGTGAGTAGTCACTTACACTAGCGATTGACCTGTTTTAGGAGGTTTCCCAGTAAGTAGAGTTTTCCTCTCAGTAGCCTCTACTTTACCCGAAATTTCAGAGATCAAGGATTGATTGTAGCAACGTTCTTGGAACTTCTTGCACAATTTCTGAGATTGTTGTCTATATTCTTCTGGTTCTGAAATGTTCCGTCTGTAACGTAAAAATTGGCTAAGTGGTACACTTTCTATTGTCCTCTTCAGATGAAAACTGGTAGCCATTAAAAGGCTATTGCGATCAGTAATTTTAGTGTAGATCTTAGTGACTAGTTTGTTGTCTTTAACATAGATTTCTACATCCAAATAATTTATTCTCATTCTGCTCGTGGTGGTTGTAAACTTGATTCTTGGGTGCATACTGTTTATTGTCTCAAACAGTTTTTGTAAATCCTCCTCAGGCCCTGACCAGATTCCAAATACATCATCAATGTATCGAACAAATACCAGTAGATGTTGTGTCCATCTTGGAGAGGATAAGATGTGCAGTGCTCAAGATAGAACATGTAGATATTAGCATAAGCGGGGGCCATCGCCGCTCCCATGCTAGTTCCTGAAAGTTGTAAATAGTACTTCTCGCCGAATTGAAAAAGGTTATTCATAAGAACCAGTCTCAGAAGAGTGAGTACAAACAACCTGTCCCCTTGACAATCCGGGGAACGGAGAAGGAACCATTCAACTGCCTCTATTCCTGCCTCGTGTACAATGTTGGTATACAACGACTTGACGTCCATTGTAAACAAAAGATCTCTATTTTCCACGAAATTCACATCTTTTATCATGCTGAGAAAATGCATTGTGTCCTTGACAAATGTCTCTGTTTTTTGTACTAATGGTTGAAGAATCTTGTCCAGATATTTAGCTAAAGGTTCTAACAGGCTGTCTGTGGCTGCGATGATAGGGCGTCCCGGTGGCTTCACTAGTCTCTTGTGTATTTTGGGAAGGATGTATATCAGAGGTGTGATGGGGTATTTGTTCTCTAAGTATAGTCGTGTCTTCTCCGTGATCACTTCCCTCTCAATTGCCTCATCGAGTACTGTGGAAATCAACGTCCTCACCTGCTCCATAGGGTTGAATGAAATTTCCTTGTAGGTCTCCTGGTCAGCCAGCTGGCGTTCAATCTCGTCTAGATAATCCGTTTTGTTCATTAATACGAGGGCACCCCCCCTTGTCCGCTGGTTTGAAGATGATATCCTGATTGTTCAATAGTTTTTCTAAAACCAGTCTATCTCTCTTAGAGAAATGTCCTACTCTCTTCGTCCAGAATGACAATTTTTTTAGGTCCTCTATCACCGATTTTTCAAAAACATGGTGTCGTATAGGCGAATTGAAGGAGCTCTTAGGTGCCATCTCTAGAAACTCAGATGGTGGGTCTGTGTTGCTTGAATCTTCTTCAAGGCAATTAAAAAATACTTTCAGCTTCAGTTTCCTCATTAATTTAAAGAAATATTTTTTTTCTTTAAGGAGATTACTACTGTATTGTGGAACAAAAGACAATCCCTTTCTTAAGATAGAGAGCTCCAGTGCATCAACAGGACACTACATAGGAGCGGTTTGTACCATGTATATAAGGCTGCAGCTGCAACCTATCTATGCCAGTAACGGTCACTTTAAATGACATGCATGAAGCGATTCAGCCTTCATGATTATGATTTCAAGAGGAAACCTACCTATGCCAGTAATTGTCCCTTCAGCAGTCTCAGCAAGGGATGTGCAGTGACCAAGCATACATATAGAAAGGTCGGTCACTCTAGATCCCTTGCAGAGATGCTATACATGCACACCCACATGCCCTCCACAAAAACTGTTATAATAATATAAGCATGCATACATACATTCAAACACGCACAACTACTCGCTCAACTAGTTCTGCACACACACAATGCATTACATTCAAACAAACATGTATACACAGTCATACATACATCCATACAATGCATACATTCATAACAATGCATACATTCATACATTACAATAAATACATTCATCACAATACATTCATTACAATACATGATACATACACATATTCATACAATACATACACTACAACACATACATACAGACATACACTTACCATAGGTCTCCTGGCCGCGGCAAGGACATGATGAGGCAGCAGTATGCTGGGCGTGCACTGAGAGCACGCTCATGAAGGACTTAAATCCCTGCAATGTGTCGCTGCTGCACGGACCACAACACCAATGTGGTTGCTGTGGCAACCCTTTGAGTGGCGCGCTGCACCACACAGGGCGACGTGCCACACACAGGGCTTTTTTTTTTATATCAGCGCTTGCTGGGGCTCACTAGCAAGCTAATGCTGATATTACATATTTTTAAAAAACGGTGAGTGGTCCATTTACAGGGTGATTTTAACAAGAAAATCTAGTCTGGTGCCCAGTCAGAGCGCCAGCCCTGTGGGAGGCTTTAGAGTGCACCGGGCACCAGGGGGAGCCAGGAGGGGCAGCTGCCGCCCTGTCGTCACCTTTCTCCGACACTGCCTCTGATAGAGGGTGCCATAAATGTGGATGGGTTTGACGTTCTTGGGGTCGAGACTAAGCAAAAAGACTAACTCTTGCGCGAGGGAAGGTCCGACATGAGAGGACGACTGCTCAGGTTTTGGGCACCATAGCGCTGCATGGTGGAGAGGAAAAGTCTGTGTTTTGGACCTCACCACAGTCTTTTCTTCTTAACGCCATTCAGGGATCCTAAGAGATTCAAACTAAGGATCCAACTCCGAGATGATTGTCTGATTATCGATCCTGAGAGGTCAAACTCCACATCTCTAAACTGAGGAAGGTTCCACCTCCAACCCTAACAGGGTTTCTAATCAGAATGGTAGAGACTCTGCCAAGGCTGTTGCGAGGATTATGAAAAGACAACGCCATTTACTGTTTATCTACATGCATTTAATCTAGGAGCAAAGTCCCTCAGCCACACTTAAGGGTAATCATTTTCTAGCAAACAATTCCCTAATCCTAAATAAAGATTTGCAATCTTAGGTGGAGTTGTTCATTCCTGCTGAGTACTCCAGCAACATCCATGGGATTCTCCATCCATGTTCCCCCAGGCGATGACCTTTGAACCCTGGTACGTGAATTCAAGCTCCTACCCCGAGTAATGACAGCCCCTCTAATGAGAGCCATACCAAAGTGAACTATTGATTTTAGAATATGATCATCAACTCCCTTGCCATTAGATCCTGACTTAATTTTAAATCAGGGGATACTCCCTATTAACATTTCTAAAAATGATAACAGACTTCTTGCAGGGTGACGTCCGTTTTAAGACAAGTGAAAGGAAACGTCTGGACTTTGTTGAATGCTTCTTGTTGATGTGTTAAGCGGAAGGCAGTAGAGCCGACTGTAGAGCCTGACGCTCGGAGAACAGTTTCCCAAATGTGCCCGTCTATCCTCACTGGCATATTTTCTTGCCCCCCCTTTGGTGTCCCCCACTGCTAGAGCACTGCCCCGTTCATTCACCCCCTCCACACCCCGTGGTGCCTTTTCTCAGGGGGGTAAACCTCCAGCAACCCATTTGGCACTCCCTCCTTCAAGCTCCCCGGCGCTCAAACAATGCTGCTACAGCCCCCCTTTTTGCTGTTTCACACCCCATGCCCACTTACCTCCTGTACTTATTATTATATGTACATGGTCAGCCGCTTCTCGAAGCAACGAGCTGGGGGTAGATCTCTCTCCGCAGCAGGGGCCTCCCTCTGGAACAGCCTTCCTGCCTCCCTGAAACTTGAGGAGAACCATCTCCGGTTCCGGAAGCACCTCAAAACCTTCCTCTTCGCTTCTGCCTTCTCTCTCCCTCTCCCCTGCTAAACCTGCTTAACTCCCCTCTGAATTCTGCACTAAACCTGCATCTGGGCCACTCTCAGCGACCTCTGTCCAGGGCCCAGCCACTCTCCACTTGCACTGCCTCCCTGGCTCCCCCTACACTGTGGGACTGTCACTGTATCCCTACAGCCCCCTTCCTAGCACTTGCTCTGCACTTACCTCGCACTTGCCACCAGCTGGCCCTTTTTATTTATTATTTATTATTTATTATTTTATTACGCTACTTACCTTGTACTGCACTTTCCCCCCCACCTCCTCCCCCTGCACTTTCCCCTTTTTCCCCCTACCTCTGCACTTGCGCGATCTGAATGACACCTGGCCTAGTAGGATCGTTTGTCTGTCTTCCCCTTGTTTCCCTCCCTCCCTGCCTCGTCGCGCCTTGAAACACTTGTGTATAGGCGCGTTACAAATACCATATCATATCATATCATATCCCATGTTAAAGTGTGCCATCATGAAAATGTTAACAGCTCCAGTTCCTAAAGAGCTGCGCCAAGCCTGACATTCGTGGCAAAAATGTCACTCAAAACACAGCATCACATTTGTTGTGCTTGCGCTAAGCCAAATTGAGACAATTGTTTTACAAACATAGAAGTCCCAGAAAACTAGACTGCCATTTTAGGTCTGAATAAAGAGAAGACTAGCTCTCTGTTAGAGCTCTTCAAAATACAGCGCAGGAGGACCCTGGTACGCAGCCACTCCTTGGCGGAGAGCACATTCATCATGGTGAAAGCGGTTATCATGGCATCCATTTTGTAGGAGCATGTGGTACTGTGTACGTTCAGAGAGATTTGTTGAATGATACTTTTTAAAGCATTTTGTTGTTCCCTGTATGAGAAATGTAATTTATTTTGTTACTATTATAAGTGTCGAGCAATGTGAGAACACGAAACACATGGGTTAAAACGCAACATAGGAGAAGCGAGGGGCAGCCCCCACCCGAGAGAGGATGTGAAGAGGGCACACGCCTAGAGCACTAGCGAGTATGCAGCTGCTTCTCATGCCGCTTAGTGCTGCGTCATGGGCCAGGGAACTGCAGTATCCCGAGCCCTTTTCTCTTAGAATCATCCTTTCCCAGCTGAGCCGCTGCCTGTGTGCTCCACTGTGATTGCTTCCTTCCTGCCAGAATACTAGAGGAGGATGGTGGGATGGTGCCTCCAGGCTAGAGGAAAAACCCAACACACTCACCACCCTTCTGCCAGACGCAATATGATCTGATTGCGGGGGTGTTGCTAGGTCTGGAAAAGATCTGGGGCCACACTACTGTCGGGTCTCGGGGCTAGCTAGCATTTTGGTTGTAGCCCCTGAGCTTCTATCTGGGGCTACAACCAAAAGACCCGGGGTTATATCCCCCTCAGCCCCCCCCCCCCTTACCGCACCCCAGCAACACCTTTGTCTGATTGGAAAGTCCTCTGATGACGGGACAGCTTTTCTGCAGCTGCTGCCCCCACCGGTTGTATACAGCCTGCAGATACAGAATGAAATCCTTGCAGTGTCAACTCAACCTTTGATAGTTCTGCAGTTGGTAAATTGATAAAATGCCTTTTAATTAGGCTAGTACTGGCGCAAACTGTCACAGCAAGCGTGAAAATGAACGGCTCCATTTGGTCATGTATGTTATGTTTTTGGCGCACCACTTGCACAAATATGTGATTTTATGTATTTATTTATTTGTTGGGTATTTTTAATGCACTTATACACAATGGGCCTCATTATGAGTTTACCGGTCCGGAAACACCGGTACCGGTAAGCTTGCCGGTACCGTTGTTTCCGGACCAGCAAACTATGAGTTCTGCGAGCGTGTGTCTTTCAGGTCTGGCCTGGCGGGCGGAAACGGCACCCGTGCGCAGAACTCGACGGATGCACCAGCACCATTCATGATGCATCCGGCATATCAAAGGTGCATCCGGCCTCCCCATCCCCACTGAGTCCAATTGGACTCAAATGGGAATGGAGAGTGATATTTTCCGGCGCCCGGGAATGGGCAATTACCGGGTCAGCCGGGGCTGTAATGCCCCAGTAAATTGCCCATTCCCGGAAAATTCATGACTCTGGTGGCAGCCGTGCCGGCATGCACCGGCACGGCTACCGCTAGGTTCATAATCACCCCCAATGTGTTTTGAAGCTCAACAAGACAACAGGTGGGGGAGCAGCGAGGACAAAACCTCCCTGACAAAACACGAAATGATCCTACTAGGCCTTGTGAAATTCGGATTGTGCAAGTGCAGTAAGAGAAGTGCAGGGGAGAGGGGAGGGGGAGAAGTGCTAGTCAGTGCGGAAGGGCCCATGAGAAAAAAGTGGTTGCCAGGGAAGACCAGGTGGACAGAGTCAGGGCTGAGCAGAGAGTGCAGGGGAAGGAAGGTCCACAAGCTAAGTGCAAGGTAGGCGTCTGAAAGGGCTACAAGGCTGCAGTCCCAGTCAGGAAAGTGTGGGGGGAGGGGCCCAGAAGGGCAAATGCAGGAAGGGGGGCAGGCGAGACCAAGTGCAGGAGTAGACTGGACTAGGAGGCCTGGTGCCCTGTAAGACTGTGAAGGAATCAGGCAGCCAGTCAAGCGGTAAATGGGAACATTAGCAAGGGGGGGGCAGAGGGAAGAAAGAAGAGAAAGCAAGGTCTTGAGAAGCGTCCGGAACTTAAGGAGATCTGACTCAAGTCTGAGAGGGGCAGGGAGGCCATTCCAGATGGAGGCACCTGCGGAGGAGAGAGATCTACCCCCCCACTCTCTGCTTGGAAAAAGCGTGTGATCTGCAGAGAGTTAGAGCTAGATGAACGAAGGGCTCTAGCAGGGAGGTATTTAGGGAGAGAGAGTTGGATGTAGCAGGGTCCAGGGCCCAGAATGATGCAGAGGGTCTTGAACTTGATCTGCGCAGCAACCGGGAGCCAGTGGAGAGATTTTAGGGCTGGAGAGATGCGGTCCCTCTGCTTGAGGCCAAGGATATGTCTCGCAGTCCTGCTCTGGATTAGTTGAAGGGGGCATAGGGAGAAGTTAGGAAGATTGAGGAAGAGGTTGTTGCAGTAGTCCAGCCTGGAGAGGACCAGATCTCTGGAGACATTGAGTTTCTGGGGGAAGGTGAGGAAAGGGAGAATGCCTCTGAGGAGGTGCAGCTGAAAGTGGACCTTCTTGTGAAGTTCCATGATGCGCGGAGAGAAGGAGAGAGAGGAATCGAAGATGACACTTCATTTTTTTGCCTCACAGGAGTGTGGTAGGGAAAGAGGAAGCAAGGGTCCCAATTAGAAGGATCGCTGTCTTACTGTCATTAAGGCAGAGACTGTTAGCAGTGCACCATGCCTGGATAGCAGACAGGCAGTCAGGAAGGGGAGGGAAACCTGAAGGAGAGCTGTGTGTCATCTGCATAACACTGGAAATTTGGAGAGAATGTGGAGATCAAATGGACAAGAGGAGCCAGGTAGATGTTGAAAAGCCAAGGCGAGAGGATAGACCCCTCTGGGACAGTGCAGGTGGAACGTGAGATGGAGGAGAGAAAAGGGAACAGTTGGACCTGGGAAGGTCAGTCCGAGAGGAAGGAGTTCAACCAGTCCAGAGTCAGGTCCATGATGCCAAGGGTCTCACAGAGCCGATTTATCAGGGTGGCGTGATTGACTGTATCAAAGGCTGAGGAAAGGTCAAGAAGCATGAGAACCAAAGGAGAGCTGGAATCGAGATTAGGGAGCAAGTCTTCACGGGTGTTCAGGAGAGCAGTTTACATGCCTCTGGCAGCTCCGAAGCCAGTCTGGTGGTCGTGGAGATAACCAAGGAGTTTGCCCAGGAAGGGGCTAATGGAGATAGGGCTGTAGTTTTCCGGACAGGAAGGGTCGGCAGAAGGCTTTTTGAGGAGAGGGTGTCCAAGGGAGTGCTTGAGGACTGATGGGAAGTATCCAGTGGCAAAGGAATGATTGCAGAAATCAGCCAAGGCTGGTGCAAGGGAGACAATGTTGTCCTTGATAGTTCTGGAGGAGCAGGGGAGCACCTGTTTGGATGAGACTTTCATAGAGCTGACTTGTCTAGAAACCTCATCAGGTGTTATGGGACAAAAAGAGTAGAGTAGGAGGTGAGGAGAGAGGCGGTCAAGAGAGGCCTGAGAGCGGGTGTGGGAGAGGGGTGTGGGGTAGAGAGTGAGGACAAGATGTCCTGAGTTTTGGAAATGAAGTGAGATGCCATTGGAGTGCAGAGGGCCAGGGAAGACAGAGGAGAAGTGGAGACTGAAGTAGGGTTGGCAAGTTCTTTGCAGATTTTGAAACGTTTGTCTGTGTTGTTATTGGCCACAAAGATGCAGGCTTGGATATAGGCCCTCTTCTTTGAGCAGATGGAGAGTCTGTATTGTCTTTGGAGAAGTCGGCAGGCCAGTTTGTCAGAGGATGTGCTCGAAGCCTTCCACTTCCGCTCAACCACTCTGCACTTGCTTTTCAGAGCGGCCAGGTCAGAGTCATACCAGGAGTTGTGCTTTTACAATATTTGCTTCACATAGAACATTACTGCTGAATACAACCTGCCCATTCTGTAAAGGACATATTCATGATCCCGTGCGCCAAATGAATGCCAGCACTGTCTTTTAAAACAACATTTATGATGCCAGCACCCAAAATATATGTCAGTATTTCCCTGTAAAATGTGTCCATGAGGCCTGCGCCACTATATTGCCAGTATTCCCCTTCAAAACATGGATTCCTGTGGGTTCCTGTGTTCATGATGCCTGGGCCTATAACCTGGAGCTGAAAGAGTGTATATGACCAATGGAGCAAAAATGCAACTAAATAATTTGACAGAACGTCTACAATAAGAAAAATAAAATCAGTTTTAATCCATATATATTAAAAATTTGGTTAGAACAATCAATACACAACACAAATAATACACTATATCTAAATTACAAAAACTGAGTGCAGTTATTAATCAAAAAACCTCTAACAAACATAACAAAATCAGAAAATGTCGAAGTGGCACCTGTCTATCTAACTTAGAATACATTATTAAGATTGCAAGAGTATGTAAATTAATATCAGATCGGTTGCAGAGATATCTCAGTTGTAATACTAAATGGCTTATGCTCTACATGTTTCAGTTCATAAATCCAAATGATTGGTGAACCTTCCTCAGGAGTTGATTAAAGTAGGTCACACTTCGTCCAAGGGTCCATTTGAAAGAACCCCTTGTCTGTTCCCAAAAGTAGAACTTAATGTCAATTCGGGCTCAAGTTGTTCCACTGGTGGATACCTATACAAAAGACTGGAGGGTAGCTATTAATGCTACAAGTCTTAAAAAAACGGGAGGCAGAAACATCACCCCGCCCCTCCATGCCAAGACAGAAAATATCAATAATTGGATTACCGCCACGTGTGTGGGGAGTTCTCCCTCGTTGCGCACAGATAGTGAACCAAATTCTTAAAATGGATGCGCACCTGCGAACATGCCCAATAGTCATGTTTTAGTACTTTATGTGAACTCTGTGAGTGAGGATGCAATGGAACTAGTCATATCTAAGATTGTCTAATAAAAGGTAATTCCCAATGCTCCAGATGAGATTTTTAGAGTTGGGAGGAAAATTATTTTTTAGGGAGTAAAAACGTAAGCCCCATTCCCAATGGGAGCGTTTTATAAGCAAGTATAAATATGTTTTAACTGTAAAATGTAAATGCTTTCCTAGTAAATATTTTTTTGCACCCAGGTAGTTATGCACATTAAGAGATATATTTAACCACATCATGCTGTCATAATAGTAGTTTCTTCCTGTGGCCCTATGTGTTCTACTATATCCATGGAGCTTTGTGGTGAAAGCAGGGGGGCTGGTACCGTGTGTCATTTTTCTATTTTTTGTTGGGAGTATTTTTACTCACTATATTTCTATTTTAGGAGTACTTACCTATTTTTAGGAAGTAAAAGTGGCTAATGCACCCCTTATTTGTAGGGCTGCATATACAAATACATCATACAGACATACACACACATTACTTTCTCTACTTTCCTCCTTCAGCCTTGTCCCTCAGCTCCCTTCAGATTCTGCGTGCGCCACTGCCCAATTGCCAGGTGGAAAAAAAATAATGTTTAGGAGCCTAAAGCTTCAGAGCAGGGGCATGCAGACATTGTGCATGTCCAGAGCTCTGAAAAATGGGCACCACTAACACTGCAAGTGGCTGCACAGCAAGGGGGCAGCACAGGAGTGCTGCCCACTCCATGCAGGGACCCAGCCAGCATGCCCAATGGGACATGTCTGGCTGGAAGAGCTGCATGTCCCAACCAGCTGTGGCCCACTGGATAAGCATGACATCCCCAGGTTCCTGCAAGCCTACCCCCTGCTTAAACTAGAGCTGGGACAAAATTGGTGTGTATTTCATTCATTATTTTCCTTGGGTACGTTAGTTCCTGCCATCTAGGGGGTTACTCTCTTCCCAAATCCTGTTCTGACTGTGACATCACTCCCAGTGCCAAGTTTCATTGGTCAGCTGAGGTGACTGCAGTGTAGCATCACCCCTTACATGTGACATTACACAACCTGGGAGGATCTTAATGATTGAAATATGATAGAACCAATGGCAGTGAAGCATTTATGACTGGCTGGATGTTGTTCCATGAGGAAATGAGAGTAGGAGTAGGCTGAAGGGGCATGCACCTGGTAAGCTGTCTCACAACTTTTCACTTTTGTATATGACTGCAGGATGAATTGAAAGCGGTACTTGTGTGGCTCACTGCACATCAGAAGGGGGTGAAATGCGTCGGTTTTAGACTGAACATAGCACCGGACAAGCCTCGGGAACTGACGGTCAGGGAGTCTCTGGCACTCAAGCCTCAGCCTTGCTGAGCATGAGCGCTTTAGCACCAGCCATTCCTTCCATAGAAAGGTGACCCCATGTAGTGAAGCATTAGGGGCCAGTGTTGCTGCGTTGATTTTGATCCACGTGTATGTTAATGCACCTTAAATGCCAGTGCTCCTCTTATTCAGAGCTGCACGCAGAGAAGAAATAAAACTGTTCCTGTGTCAATAATAAAACCGTTGCGATCCTTCATAAACAAATGGACACAACCCCACTGCGCAATCCCAATGCAAATGTATAGTCAATTTAATATATGTATCTGATGAGGTGAATGTAGCCGACACGTGTTTCGACCATCAGGTCTTCTTCCAGGCTAGTATTCACACATTAACATGAACATCATAAATTGAGACCATGCATATATGTTACACACCCATAAAAGCAAACCATTGTATATACATGAATCAACATGACAGTCAAACATTTCAATATACCATACAATAAACAAGGGCAACCCACAGGCATGTGGGGGTAGGGGGAAGAAACAAAGATTTTGGTTATATTCCTAACTTTGGCGCTAATATCATTAAAGTCTCATAATTCTCCCTCTTTCTAGACCATTCACTAATCGAGTGGTTTGTTAAGAAATTTCAGGTATGAATCACGCATATAAGAGTAGCTCGAATACACAAATACTGGGACGCGCGACAGGGTCGTCACACTATATCAGCTATCGTTTTGGTATAAATTGCATCAGCGCGGATATGAATTTGAGGTAGTGGTTCGTGGACTGTTCAGGCTAAGGCATGTGATAGTGGGAACAGCCAGAGAAGTGTTGTCACGTGGGTGTTAGTTGGAGACTTACGTATAAAAGATACGTGGCTTTTGTTACATTGCTAGTCGTGTGGTTCCACAGTAGGAGTGCATGGAAACTGTACCGTCACTTGCATGTGAGAATGTATCATCAGCACCTACAAGTATTGAACTGGAATGGCCTTTATAATCAGGTTGTTCTCCCCTTTCTGTTGTGGTATTCATGATTGGAACGCTCTTCCTGTATCCTTCATACCAATTGATTATCATTACTCATGTTCATGTTGTTATGTTACCTTTTTCTCGCATCCTATTTGAATGGATATATATTGACTGTTGAATGGATGTGGGATTTCTTTCCCCCTTTCCTTCTTTGTTTCTTCCCCCGCACCCTAGTGCCTCTGGGTTGCCCTTGTGTATTGTATGGTGTATCGAAATGTTTAACTCTCATGTTGATTAACAGATATTTTATTTAATGTGATACAGTTTAAAAAAAACTTTACATATTAATGTATATACAATGTTTTACTTTTATGGGTGTGTAACATATATGTATGGTATCTCAATTTATGATGTTCATGTTAATTTGTAAATACTAGCCTGGAAGAAGACCTGATGGTCGAAACACGCGTCGGCTACATTCACCTCACCAGCTACATATATTCACTATAAATTCGCATTGTGATTTCACAGTGTGGTTGTGTCCAATTGTTTATCCTATTGTTGTCTGGATACCCTGGGCAGCAATTCCTCTTGTGCGAACCCACAAGTAGCAGCAACCCATCTGATAACTTCCTTTGTACTTTGTACATGTATTGGCGGTTGCCCTGATAAGAGCATAGGGTTCCAGTCTGTTGCCCCACTGCTTCTTGTTTATCCTTCATGTATGGAATTACTTCAAATGAGTTAGCAAATGTATGTTCAATGTTAAGTTAACTTGAGGCCCCTTCTTTAAACTCCAGCAGGTGGCGGTACAATGTTGTATGTATATATATATATATGTATTTCTGTGCATGCGGTAGCGGCCGTGTAGTTATGGTTAAGTTGCTCAACGCATAGAAAGAGCACTTTTTGGACAGTTTATGACTTTGCCCGCCCTGGACGAATCCTCCCCAAATTTTTTTAAAAAGTATATGGCCCACTCGGAATGATTTTGTGAAGTTTGCTGTGGTTTTGTCCAGAGGAGGAGCAAGGTTATAGGGGGGGTCCCAACATTTCTGAAAATCCTCATAGACGCAATGGAAAAAAAAATTGTTCGCGCGTTCAGCCTAAACCACTGGATGGATTTTCACCAAATTTGTACCAGGAGCGGCAGCTTGGTCACAGAAGTGTGATTTGGTAAATCTGTTGTAAATACGTCCAAATAGGCGACGGATTTAAAAGAAATTCAGCATATCTGGGTCTGTTCCGCAGTCTCAATTCCTGATTTGGGGTGTGCAGACGTCTCCGGACCATTCAGACAGAGTGTGATGTTCGCTGACATGATACGCACCCGCTGATTGGATGTTCAAAAACATGGGCTGTTTCATATTTTTTAAACGCCCGCCATATTGGATTTGCGGGCAGCCACCTGTGTCCGCAGATAGCACAGTGCGGGAGAAGTGTGGAAAACATATTTGGGGTTATTTTGTGGCAAAAGAGGGTCTGGAAAGGGTGGGAGAGTGGAATAAAGTTGACATGGAGCTGTTTTTATAGGTGAAAAAATGGTCTACAGGTGCCGCCGAGTATGCCGTTAATTTTGTTGTCTGTGGACATTTTTTGGATTGGAGTGGGGGGGGAGTTCTGCGTGAGTAATGTTATTTAAAGGTGTATTGTAAGTACATGTTATATGGTTGAATGATATTGTAGTGTTTATGGCCAGTGGCCAGTTTTCTGGGGGCATGGCCTTAGGCCATGGCCCCAAGAATCTGGCCACTGGCCACACACACTATAGTAACATGTGTATAGTAATAATAGGACATGTAGGGGGAGTATACCATATTTCATATTTGTAATATGGTGGAATGATATAATTGAAGTATATATGCTATCTATGATTGTAGTACAATTGAGGATAGTGCTTTCGATCTTTCCTCCGCCTTTGACACGGTCAACCATTCTATCCTCATTAAACGGCTACATGATGCCTTCAGCATCACCGACCAGGCACTGGACTGGCTGACTTGTTTCCCTCACTAACCACTCTTCCCAACTGCAACTGGGCTGTTTATCCTCCACCACCTCACTTTTTACATGCAGCGTCCCCCAGGGTTCTATCATATCGCTGTGGTTCTTCACTATCTATCTCGTCCCTCTGGGTCACCTGTCGCCTTCTTCTCTCCTCATTTCTAGTGCTATGCAGATAACACACAGCTTTCCTTGAAATTTCCCTCTACTACTTTCTCCTCCCTATCTTTCATCCCGATTGTCTGAGCACCGTCCAGATATTGTGTGTGGCTAACAATCTCTGTCTCAATGCCACTAAAATGGAGATCCTTCTTATTGGGACACCTGTGCCCTGTTTCCCTTCTACCTTCTGGCGACCCTCCTTGGGCTTTCTACCCTCACCATCCTGTGAGGCCAAAAACCTTGGGGTTATCTTTGACACCTCTCTCGCCTTCACTTCTTAGATTTTGGACCTTGTCAAGAAGGCCCACTTTAAGCTTTATCTCCTTAGAAGCATTCTACCTTTCCTCACCTTCCCCTCAAAGCTGAATATCTCTAGAGGTCTGGTCCTCTCTAGGCTGGAGTACTGCAACAGTCTTTTAATCAACCTCTCCCTTTGTTCTGTACCTGCCCTTCAGCAAATCCAGAATAGGTCTGCAAGACTTATTTTCGGCCTCAAGTCCAAGGATCATATCTCTGCAGCCCTAAAATCTCTACATTGGCTACTGGTGGCTGCAAGGGTAAAAATCAAGTTCCTCTTTATCACTGGCAAGGCTTTCTGGGGCCTGGGACTACGCCATCGCCAACTTTCTCTGCCTAAATACTCCTCTGCTAGAGCCCCTCGCTCCTCTAACTCCAATTGTCTGCTTATGAAACGCTTCTCCAAACAGAGAGTGGGGGGCTGGTATCTCTCTTCGGGTGGTGCCTCTCTTTGGAACAGCCTCCATGACCCTCTCAGACTTAAATTGGCCTTCCTTAAGTTTAAACAAACTTCTCAAAACTATGTTTTTCTCTTCCTCTTTCCCTCTATCCCTTCCATACTAACTCATAACACTGCCACTGAGACTGGTGGCCTGGTCCCTCATAAAGTGTTCCAGGCCCTATATCTAGTTGTCACCAGTACCCCCACCCCTTCAGCCCTGCTCTTGTGGGTCTACCGCCTGGCGGCTATCCACCCCACCCTTGGTACTCCTCCATCCCAGCAGTTAGCCAGTGGCCTTCCACCTTGGAATCCCTTTGCGCTTCCCTCCTGGGCTCCCATCAGCACTTGCCCGCCCCTACTCCCCCTTCCATTCATGCACCTCTGTCACTGCGCAATGCATATGTGTCTAAAAAGTGCTCTTTCTATGTGTTGAGCAACTTATAGCAGCACTGTGTACATTTATTTGTATAGATAAGGGAAATGCAGATACAAAGGATGTCTAGAACATTGTTAAGTGGCAATTGGTGTGTGGGTTTAATATGTTGATAGGGTTATATGAAGAGTGTTTGGGAGTGATTGGTGGATGGATGTGTGACTGTTTGAAAGCAGGCAATGAGGGAGAGTTACAAACTTAAAAGTAAAAAGGGTAGAAGGGCTTTCCTGTGTGGTGGTGTGCATGTGCCATCTGGGTCTTTTAATGATGCAGGGCCTGAAAAGGGGACTACGCAGAACGCAGATGGTCAAGAAGGTCCATGGATTATGGTAATTATTGTATGCTAGAGAGAAGTATTTGGACAGAAAATAGTTTCTGTCCTTTTATTTGTTTTCTGTAGTGTACAATAGTCCATTATTTGCATTAGAATAGTACAACATTCTAATGGAAATGTAGAATGTTATTGAGTATAAGTACTTTACTGAAAAATGTAAACTAGATGGAGCCTATAAAATTATTATTTTATTTCTATTTGAGAAAGGTGGTTTGGTAGTGCTTTGTGGTTTTGTATTTTGTGGGGTGGGGAGTTACAAGAGAGACTGGGGAATAAGGTGAGGGAGGGAAGTGAGGGAAATGGCACCAACCACAGTTATGGAGGGGCAGGTGGACAGGGGAAGATGTTGGGTGTACGTTAAATCTAAGGTAGAAGGCTCTCATGCTCCTTGATTACAGCCTCGAAAGCACTTTGAAAGGTTCCCCCCTGCACAGTGATGTGTTGCAGTATATACAGAGTACTGTTGTCTTGAAAAATATGGATCAACCGCCTCTTTTATGGCTTTCAAGGTAGCTGCTGGAATCTTGCTCCCCAGAGTAGTAGCCTGTGTGGTGGAGTAGCAGTTGAGGAAGATGAGGCAGAGGAAGACAGCCTACTACTTCCTGAGAAAGGAACAGCCTTTCTTAGAGCATCCCGGTGGTTAGATTTGATGTGGAGGTGCATGAGGTTGTCCTGTTGGAGTACTGCCCAGGTAGTCCGCAACTGAGCACTCAGTGCATTTCCCCTTGGTAGCCTTAACCTTCAGTGCACCCCCAATGGTGGTAAAGAACCACCACACCCATGATTCTCTCTGGATGCTGGAAGTAGGCATTTCCTCTGTCTCATCGTCCTGGTCCTCTTGACTCTTTTCTGCATAGTTGCACTTTTTCCATTATCCAGGCCCTCCAGCTGGTGGCTGATGTTAAATAACGGTTGTCTAATATTCTTCCGAGCACATGCTCTCTCCTGGATTCCAGATGGAAAATCAGTAAGAATAGGTGTAGGAGCTGTGCAAGGCTACATTTTCAGCTGGAAAGTTCCTAGATCAGGTGAAAATGCAGTTTCAAACTCTTCTCGATGCACAAACCCGTTCGTGCAGCATGGATCCATTCACGGACACGTCATCATATTGCGCTTGTGCGCACGGTCACGTGATGCTTTCTGGACAGTCTACGGTGATGTCAGATGTACACAAACGTCGGCGAACAAAAAAACGGTGTAAAAAGTTTTAGAAAGTTAATAGAAGTGTTAAGAATGTGGCTTGAAGTTGGGGAACGGCACAGTTTTCACTTCAAACTTCCTAAATTGGCAGAAAATACAGTTATATTGGGTGTGAGTAGGATATTAGAAAGTTGTAGAAATTTAGAGTGTACTGGTAAAAACCTATGAAATTCAGTGAAAGAAATGTTGTTAAAGGGACATTATGGTTACAAGTAAAACCAAAAAAACCTTGAAATCCGGCAGTTACGGTAAGCTAAGAAACCATAACTCGCGCCACTACCATGCACTGCTAAGATTAACACAAATGCCATTGATGACATCACTGATGAC
The DNA here is from genome assembly GCF_040938575.1 of Ambystoma mexicanum. Taxonomy (NCBI): domain Eukaryota; kingdom Metazoa; phylum Chordata; class Amphibia; order Caudata; family Ambystomatidae; genus Ambystoma; species Ambystoma mexicanum. The sequence goes on along the minus strand of NC_090931.1, from coordinate 794,537,268 downwards.
ATTACATATCTGGCCTCAATGTTTTTGTTCACTGACTTATCTAGGCCAGGTGCTTTTGATTACTGACAGTCAGAATATGAACATTGTAAAAGGTGCTATATATCTAGACGTTAACCTTCTTGTACTTTCTTTAGGGTTTGCTCTCAGCTCATGGTGCACATATATGGGGCAAAAAGCAGGCCTTAAACACAATTAATTTGTATACATGATGATGAACCTTAATGTTATTTACATTTTCTAGTAATGTTGTTTCTTTTTTCCTTACTTTAGTTTCCCTTATTAGTATGCATTTCAGGTCTTAATATGTATTGTTTGTGCTAACACAGTATGTAGTAAGTCTTCAATTATCAGCAGTTTATTACATGTTAACATTACTGGAAACTCTGATAAGAAAGCATTTATTATTTGACTCGCCAAAATTACGAGATAAAAAATATTCTACTTCAATAATACATGCTTCAGCCATTCCCTATAGGTATGTATTATTAGGTTCCTGTACTTACAACAACACTCCAATATAGGGCCTGATTCATGGAAATCTTTTATAATGGCGCGATCCCATAGGAAAATGTTCTGTGAATCAGGCCCATAATGTTTTCTTTAGATAAGTACATTCTTTAATACATTAAGTACTACATGATAGGTGTCTTGATCACCCCTGACATCTTGTAACCAACATTGTAAACACAACCCCCTGTAAAAAAATGTCATCAACATCAATGTCATTTGTGATGTCATCAATGATGTCATCAATGACATTTGTGATGCCATCTTTAATGTCCTGTGTGTTAGTCTTAGCAGTGCACGGTGGTGGTGCGAGTTATCGTTGCTTAGCTTACCATAACTGGTAAATTTGAAGGGTTTTTCGGTTTTACTTGTAACCATAAAGTCCCTTTAAGAAAAAAATGTTCACTGAATTTCATAGGTTTTTAATAGTGCAACTTAACCATAACATCCCTTTAACAAAGTTATTTGCACTGAATATATATATGCTATATATATATATATATATATATATATATATATATATATATATAGTAGTATTAAGATTCAGGACTCATCACACTAACATAGATATATATATAGTCAAGGCAAAAACTTTTGTTGCGTGGATGTTAAGGTGAGAACGCAAAAAAAACCTGAAATTCAGCTAAAGCCACCTTAACTTCACCCCCCTGTAGTGCAGCCTATGACCACAATGATGACATCACAGATGACATCACTGGTGACATCACTAATTACATTACAACAGTAACTGGCATTAAGGATGGCCTTGAGCCATGGTCAGTGTGCTTGGCCAAATAACACATTAATGGGTACTACTAATGGCCTTCAGTCATGGACCCTAGCCACAGTCTTCACCCATGGGCACTGTATATTTCAAAACTATAACAGGCTACCCACCATAGACTTTGGCCTTTACCAGTGGCTACAGCTGTCAGTGGTGTCCACTATATATTATCTACACTAATCAGCCACTAGCCATGGTATTTAGCACAATACTGGCTAGTGGCCACAATCGTTGGCTGTGCCCACTATATATCAAATATAAAAATGAGCCACTAGTCATGGCCTTTGACCATGAGCAGTTTGTACATCTTTTGGCCATGTCCACTGTATATTTTAAAATACTAACATGCCATAAACGATGGACTTTTTAAGTGCCCCATGTGTATTATACAACTCTAACCAGCCACTGGCCATGGTCTTCAACACAATACTAGACCGTGGCCACCACCTTTGGCCTGGCTGAACGTATATTCTAACATATTAATGGGCACTAGCTATGGCATTTAGCTATGGCCACTGATTATAGCTTTCAACATTGCTCACTGTATATTTTAAAACAGAGACGGACCACTAGGCATGGCTTTGAACCATGCACATTGGTATTTTGCAACACTAACTGACCACTAGCCATGGTGTTTGGCGATGGCCAGTGACCAAAGTCTTCATCTTGGCCAAGTCCATGGCCTAAATTGTTATTTAAAAAATCAAGATTTTTATGAGCTAACTTATTAATCATGTGATGCCGAATGCCATTATTGATGTAATATGTTTTTTACAAAGTAATTAGTGTTGTCACCATTGATGTCATCAGTGATGCAATTTGTGATGTTATCAGTGTTCTCTGACAACATGTAATTAGTGATGTCATCAGTGATTTGATCTGTGATGTCATAGGCTGCATAACAGAGGGCGAGAACTTAAGGTGGCTGAACTTCAGGGGTTTGTTGCGTTAAATTCATGCTCACCTTAACGTCCATGCAACTAACGTGTACCTTGAATTTCAAGGATTTTGTTATTCCATAGATTTCTTACACACACGGCCAGTGATCACAGCCTACGGCCATGCCCACTGTATATTTTAGAACACTACCAGACCACTAGCAATGGCCTTTGGCCATGGCCGTTGGGCATCGCCACTCTATATTTTAAAACACTTGCAACCCATCACTCAAAGACGTTCATCAATTGCAAACTGATTTTGACCTGTTTTGACAGTGGTATTGTTATGTATAAAATAGTGCAGGTTTTGAGAACTAACAATGTTTTAGGCAATGTGCAGTGAGATTACATTATTTGCAGAGGATCACACATTTTGGTTAAGCAGCGTGCTACAAGACCCTTGTTTCAATGCCAGTCTCTTGGTGACTGGTGTGATACCTCACAATACCCCAACTAACTGCATTTAAGCAGCACGGAATAGGGAAAGAAACGACCAGCTGCAAGAATAACATATGCCCAGGTACTTTTGCCCCCATGGCGAAAATAAAAAGCTGGCCCCCATGAATGTACGTACGGTAAGTGAACATATATTTTAAAGTGAAATATACAAATGTAGTTCAATTGGCCTTCTCCTTAGAAGAAAGTATGAAAGACAAAATAGTATTGGACTTTAAAAAAAAGTAATGAACACCACAAAAGTACCCTGACAGAGGAAATCTTCCAATAAATATGCTGGCAGAGTATAAAAGGTGCTCACCTTTTGAACCCAGCAATCTGTCATAAAACATTCCCTGGAAATCAAAATCCCAAAATGAAACAAGTGCTTGTGGTCTTGTGAGTAAGCGTCTGCCCTGGGAACATGACAACCTGAGTAAAATCTGGGAAGCCAAATATTTGAGCAAGCTTGCCAACTTCAAAAAACCCAAGGGGTTGCATCTGCCCTCCTCTGAAAAAAGGTTATGCTGTCCAACCACATGCATTATTTAATTGTGCCCTGAAAAGCAGCAACAATCAGAGGAAAATAACTGCACCAGTGACCACGATTGCAAACTCTCTTGCCACATTGTGGGCAAATAATCATGACTTACTTGCCCTCTCATAATTTCCCCTCTTCACCCCCATGTCTGGTTTTCAACAATACTATGCTTTATAAAGATACGTTGAAAAGACCACATACCATAGTGTTACTCAAATATATAAATCCTTATAGAACTATGTTAGGCAAAAAGTGTACAACTGTGGCATTACCCCCATCCTCTCCCCATCTTGACTGGGAGACTACTAATACCAGAATGCAGTTCAGAAAAAGGAAAAAAATAGTCTCTGAGTGCAAAACTTTCAAGGGCTGACAATAGCATGCCGTGGCTGCCGTGTGTAATGAGTTATTTAAAACTAAGATCACACACAGCATTCGGGACTGTGGACTATCTCCCATCCATGCAGTAATCGGGGTTCAAAGCAAGGAAAGATCCAGCCCCCTTAGGCCATGTTGCTTTAAGTGGTCTTGTAAGATGGGCTAATTTATTAGTCAACATGGCCTAAGGGGGCTGCCCCTTTCCTCACTTTGAAGCTAAGCAGCGTTCATCCCAGTAACTGCATGGATGGGAAATCCAATGTAGCTGTAAAAATATATATTTTTTTAAATTATCATTGACTGTGAGACTACAAATACCAGAATGAAATTCAGCAAAAGGCAAAACAAATTGCCTCTGAGTGCAAAAACATTCAAGGACTGACATTTGCACGGCTTAAGTATAAAATAATTTGGATGCCCATTCAGTCACCCATCCATGCAGTAACTGGGACTGACCCTGCTTAGCTTCAAAGCAAGGAAAGGGCCGGCTCATTTCTATAAGTGGTCTTGAAACTTGGGCTCATTGATCAGGCAACATGGCCTAAGGGGGCTGGCCCCTTCCTCACTTTGAAGCTAAGCAGGGTCTGTTCTGGTTACTGCAGGGATGGGAGACCTGGATGACTATTGCGTCACTAGCCAAATGTCCCCCTCATCTATGCCAGTTCCCCCCACTCCTCAAATGGCCTACTCTCCCTTTCCCCCCATAACGCACACTGTTTCTTTGATGCAGTTGGCTATTTGAAGCTACAGAAAGCTTTGTGTTGCAAACTCAGTCCCTAGACCCCCTCCAAGTCCAAAATTTCACTTGGTGCCCTCTAGCCTGATGGCATATGCATCTTTTTTGACCTGCAAATGTCTTTTTTCCTATGTTTCATTTTCCCATAACCTCGGCTACAACCTCGAATATCTCTCACATTGAGAGAAAAGCAAGATGTCGGCTGTTTCATTTCTAAAAACTCGCAGTTTGGGGTAAATCCCCTATATATATAGCTATCTATTTTTGAGAAAGGGCATCCCCCTCAATGTCAAATATTTGAATAACTACTGCACGGAATAACCCCAAACCATACATGGATCGTGAGTCGACGCTTCGTGCCCAAGTTGTTTTGGACCTGATCCAAAACCATCCAGCGGTTTTGTCTGTGTGCTTTTCTAAAAACTGACCTTGTTTGCATATGGGAAAATGAATGGGAAGTAGGCCCCAACTTTGGCAAAACTTTTTTTTTGTCTTCTGAATAACTTTTTCATTCTTTAACAGATCTTTACCAAACTTTGCAGTCTAGGGGGGCCGCGAGTCCCTTATCACTTTCAAAATTTCAGTCAAATCTGTTACCCGAATTAAAAGTTATTAACGATCGAATGTTGAGAGGTTCCTATGGGAGTCTGACTCACCTTAACTAATAGGGTGGCTATCGTCGCCCTATTTTTTATATATATATATACATATATATATATAGTATTAAGATTCAGGATCCAATATATATATATATATATATATATATATATATATATATATATATATATATATATGTGTATATATATATATATATATATATATATATTTTTTTTTTTTTTCAGATTCCGATTCAGGATGCATCACACTAGTGTGCATGTTTATGGATGCCCCATTTCCCTGTGTCCCATGCTTCATTACTGTGGCATGTTTGGTGCAGGTTAGCGCTGTGCGTTAGCACTCTCTCAGATCACAAGTTATGATACATTGGGCGTGCCAGTGGGGGTGCGGTGCGGCATGCAGCCGGAGAAGCCACAGCGTTGAGCTCCTTTCCCTCCGCTTCTTTTGGGCGGCTTGTCAGGGCACCATCCCATCTGCCAGTTATGGATGAGCTGCCGCTGCCAATTGTTTATGTAAATTGTCCCGCCAGGCTGTCATGCTTTACCTTACGTGCAGTGTTTTTGTTCAAAACACTGCCTACTATTCTCCAATAGAATAGAAACGTTGACATTCTAGTGCTTTCCTTTTGATGTCCTGTGCTCAAAATGACGCATCCATCATTTCTGTGCTCTGAGCCAGGCTGCAGGATATTGACCATGTCTAAAAGGATGAACATTCAGGGTCAGAATTAGAGGAGTTGGTAAAATGACATTGCACCAAAAACATGGACACAACGAAACCCCTACAAAACAAAAAATAAAATAAAAAAATAGTCCATAGCCACCCCCCTGCGAGAACGAACACGGCTAAATGACCTGTTCTATGGGAAGGTACCCACTCAAGAGTCTGGAGCACCTCTTTAGCTCACTGTACCTTTGTTTCCCCACAAAGGTAGTGTAGTGGGATGCAGAGGTGCAGATGAGGAGTAGCCAACCTGTCAACCTCCAGCTGTGTCGGCCTACAACTCCCATCACCTGGTTCATAGAAACATCCATATAATAGTGTGGGAGAATATATATAATGGCCAAGACATTCATCATCTTACTTACAGTGGTCTTCCAGTTCCAATCTGGAGCCATGCCTTACCCACCAACTGGCGCCATGCCATGGGGTCACTGGCAGCCAGACCTGGTACAGTAGGAGTCTCCAACAACACCTGAAGGATGGGTTCTCTAGGCCCTGGGGAAACAATAAGCATTGACAAAGCCAATAGTTTGGGCTTTTCTATAGACACCGGTAAGGGGGATGCGAGGGAAAAAGTGGTTGTGGGCAGCGAGGGGAAAGGCATGAGAGAAAGAATCACAGTGAGTAGTAAGGGAATGAGTGGAGCTTGCAGAGTGAGGGAGCAAGGCATGAGAGAAAGAGGGTGGAGCTTGCAGGCCGCTGCCTGGAGATGCCTGGGCATGGGTGTGGAGGGAGGTACAGTTCTCAGGGAGGTAGTGTCAGGCTGCTGTGACTTACCTGTGGAGGCAGCCCAGTGGTAGGTCCTCTCCATGGATGCAGAGTGCGCACCGGTTTTGCTGCAGTCAGCGTTTTTTTACAGCTGGTGATGGCAGAGCCAGGACAGGCAGAAACGATCCAGCACTATCTTCTGGAATGTTCTGAGTCTGGTACCCAAGGACAGAGCATGAAGGGAGTTGGGAATAGAAGTTGGAACACGTTGGCTGCAATATAATGAAGGCAGTCTCCCCAAAAAACAAAAAAAACGGAGAAGGAGCAGCAGAATGGGAGCAGTGTAATGTGTCTGCCTTTCCCGATCTATGTCATTTCACATTCATTTTTATTACACGGAGTTTTGTTCTGTGTGGTGTTTCGTTACTCGCCTGTGTGTGTTTTTAACCCCTTTAATCATTGAACTTAATTTAACCTTGAAAATCAAACCCAGTGGCGTTGACAATGCTTGTTTCATCTCTGGCTCTAACGCGCCAGGCAGGATTTCCGGGTGGACAGGCCTATAGGGAACTCAGGAGATTTCCTGGTAGGCCTTTGCGCCCTGGCCTTTTCTGTGTGGTAACCTATTTTATTTTCAAACGTTCTCATAGGGAAAGGGTTGGGTTCGCTGAAAATGTGTAATATGGGGTCACTTTGAACACTATTTCCGGGTCCTCTTTTGGTTCCCAGTCCACTGAGGCGAGGGTTCAGACATAATTTAACTACTACATTGATACTTAGGGTAACCAATAAGAAGGGGGTCGCTTTTGGGAAAACAGATCGTATCTTGTTCCAAAAATCTGTTTTTATTTGGACTTAGGACACGACAGTCATAAACACAAAGGGATAAAGGACAGCTACTAATGAGCACAGCAATTGCACTGTTTCGATTTTGGGTATTAAGCGTGATTTGCCTGTAAAAGGAGTACGCATTTTGTCATTTCTAAAGTGGAAGGCGCTATGAATGGGGGCATGCGCAGGTGGTGCGGAAGTCAGCGAGGCGCGGATGATGAGGCAGGCCTTGCTCCACTTTTACCCATTTCATAATCCTGCAATGTAGACCTCGGCTTCTGAGCGATATCTCTCTAATCATGAAGATCAAAGGCTTGACATTGATGGAAGCCGCCCTATTTATAGCCACGGGCTGGTTGCAGTGCCACGGGCAGGCGGCAGCCTGAAATCCACTTCCATCAAATTACTTCCGCCGGGGTAGGTTTGTCATCTGACCCCTTAGGATTTCACTGGAAGCCGCCGCGCGCAATTTGCGGCTCACAAAACGGCTTTAACCCTTCATGACGGCCAGATGTGAAAGAATACTCTTTTTCGAATTTCTCAGCTTCTGAAGAAACTGAACTACTTCGCCTCCGTGGGTCACCTCTGAGGTAAATAAATGATACTGAAACATAGCTCTCAACTCACACGCTTTTGGCGTGTGTCCCGCCTTGTAAAGGGCTGACTAAATCCCGCCAAGCCTCCTGCATGCCCATGCATTCCAATGGGCGTCTCACCCGCCAAAAACAAAATCAGATGATTTCACCCGCCTTTGCGACACAAACAGTTGAGAGCTATGCTGAAAACAGTACCCGCAGGTAAAACAGCACAGACCAGGGAGCGCAAGTCCTGGCGAACAAGGAGCAGCTACAATGCATTGCATGAATTCCATTATACTAGAAGTTTAAGTTTCTAGGCAAGCCCTTGGCGCAGCCCCGTACGGTGTTGCAGCAACAAGGCATAACAGGGCGGATAAGACGAGCACCCCCCCCCCGCCTGCCGCCTCAAAAGCGAGGCGCAGGCAGAATGTGGGGCCATAAACATGGACCCTATAATTTGAGCCCATGCAGGTGGCGTGGCCAATTTACATTCCCGTTCCCCCTGCAGCAGGTCAGTGTTGTTGCGCTAATCGGAGTTTTCTCTGCGGGCAAAAAACAAATCCTGAAAAACTCAATCTGCCAGCCGCACCCCCCAAGGAGTAACTAACTAGATGCTCGGCGAGCTGCGAAGGAAGAAGCTTACTGCAGGGACAAGCTGTGCCTCTGGCAGGTCGGGCGTCTCGCTGTGGGCAGCGAAGCTGCAGGCAAGCGAGAACCAGGACAGGAGCGCTGGCACGGTGGCGTGTAGTGGAGGGAGCAGCAGACATCAGGCAGCAGCAAAAGACCGGGCAGCACAAGAAGGTGATGACTCATCCGCCCAAGAGGGGCATCCAAGGGGCGAAAAGATTAGCAGACATGTGCACATCGGTTGTGGGGTCAGGAGGGGCCCAGGGTACACACCCATGACCAGTAGGGCTGCTGGCATAGTGTGGCATGTGCCCTTGGAAATCAAGGAAAGAATTTGGAGCAAGGTCTTCATCAACATATTCACTCTGCTCGAGCTAGAGCAGGTGGGGCTGGACATAGTAAAGGAGGCCAAGAAGGAAGACGACAGGAGCGATGGCAGGAAAAGACTGTGGAAGGAAAGGAACATCATGAATTGGCTATATGCCTTCAGGAGGTACACCTACATCATGATGGAGAAGTTCCCAGGGGATGTTGCTGCGCTCATCACATACGAGCAGGGCATCCATGAGGCCCATGAAGAGTATTGGGGTGATGCATGGCTCGAGTACGATGAGGGGTTCAGGTTGAAGATGCAGATGTTTCCGAGCATGAACTGGGATGACATGGATGTGTCATGGTACATTCATAAAATGATAGCCAGCAACGGGCGCAAGGTCTTGCCAGTGGGAGAGCAGCAGCAACCGGGTGGAGAGGAAATACCAGAGCTGGCAGGGCAGGTCCTACCAGGGTAACAATAGAGGAAGGTGGCCCTTTCAAGGCGGGGGTGGTGCCTGGTCCAGGGGCAGCGGTCGGGAGGGACACCACCTGCTGGAAGTTTGAGATATGGAACTTGGGGGACAAACTGCAAGTTCAGGCACACGTGCAGCAAATGGGGTGGAGACCCCACGGTAAACCCAGTGCGGAAAACAAGAATCAACAGGTCCCCAAGCAGAGGGGGCAGGCTAAGCGCAAGGGAGGGGGTACCTAGCGTGGGGGTAATAGCCCTGACCCCATCAAGCTTGAGACACTGCAGCCGCTGCTGAATTCCTATCATGACAAGGTAGCAGCCGCTACGCTTTTGGGTGGTTTCTCAAGGTTTTAGGATGCCTAGTATCAATGTGCACAGTGGAGTGGTGCCAAAAAACCTGAAGTCAGCAACTGTCAAACAGGAGATAGTGGAGTTAAAACTTCTTAAGGAGATAAAACTAGGGAGGATAGAGGGGCCATTCACGAAGCCCCCATTCAAAGAACTTTTGGTGTCCCCACTGGGGGTGGTCCCCAAGAAAGAAGAGGGGCAATTCAGGCTAATTCACCATCTCTCCTACCTACAGGGGGCATCCATGAACAGTGGGCTAGATCGGGACCAGTGTTCAGTGGATTTCACCTCCTTCGACGAGGCACTAGAGCTGGTGAAGGAGGCACGCAGAGAGGCTTTGCTGGCAAAGGCAGACATTGAGTCAGCATTCCGGCTGTTGCCAGTCCACCCAGATAACTTTAGGTTGCTGGGGCTCCAGTTCCAGGACAAGCTCTACTTCGACAAGTGCATGCCTATGGGAAGTGCTATTTCATGCCACTATTTGAGCTGTTCAGCACTTTCCTCGAGTGGGCAGTTAGAATAAGGTGCGCAGGGGCAACTGGATGACTTCCTATTTGTAGGTAGGAGCAGCGAGAAGGTTGTGGGGTTGAGCTAAGGGCTTTCGAGCAACTGACAGAGCAGTTGGGTGTCCCACTAGCCAGGGAGAAAACTTTTAGGCCAACCACAAACCTGACTTTCCTGGGTATTAAGATTGACACCATCGAGGGACTTTGCAGGTTACCAGCAGAGAAAGTAGAGCAGTTCAGGGAGGCTGTCCGAGATTTGGGAGGAAAAGAGAAGGCAACCCTAGTGGAGTTGCAGACGCTTATGGGGCAGTTCAACTTAGCAGGCAGGGTGATATTAGCTGGCAGGGTTTTTGCAAGAAGACTTCCCCTAAAATGATAGGACTGGCACAGGCTCACCACCTCGTGCATCTGGGTGCGGGGGTGAAGAGAGACCTCCAAGTTTGGGAGAGCTTCCTAGAATCTTACAAAGGGGTGTCAGTGTGGAGGTCGCCATGGCGGTCCAGCCAAGAGATGGAGTTGTTCACAGACGCCTCAGGTGGCGTGGGATTTGGAGTGTTTGTGGCAGGGAACTGGTTCGCGAGCGCATGGCCCGGGGCATGGTTTGAGGAAGGGCTGACAGGGAACATGGCGTTTCTGGAGCTGTTCCCCATTGCAGTCAGCTTCCACATATGGCAGGAGAGATTGGTCTACAAGAAGATCACATTGTGGTGTGACAACCAGGCAGTGGTGCAGGTAGTGAATAGCGGTACAGCTAGCTGTCCGTTAGTGCTTGTCCTGCTAAGGTTTTTAACACTGACATGGCTGAGACTGAACACAGAGGTGAGGACGAGGCATATCCTGGGCGTGCATACCAGCATAGCTGACGCTTTGTCTCGTTTACAGTGGCAGAGATTCAGGCAGCTCGTGCTGGGTGCAGAAGAGGAGATGTCATTGGTGCCAGAGTGGTTCGCAAGGAGGTTCTAAGGACACTTTTGGACAATTATGTGGCCCCAGGTATGTTGCAGCAGTATACGGGGCATTGGAGGAGCTTTCTGTCTATAGCAAAGCACCAAGCTACAAAACCATTATATTAAAAAAAGACAGTCAATTGGGGAGCAGAATGTGTTGAGGTTTATAGCAAGGGCCCGCATGGCCAGCAGAAGCAGGCAATGGGCAGCCACCACCTTGGCTGCAGTGGCTTTCTTCACCAGGACCAGAGAGGAGGCCGAACCCACTTAGAGCGAGGTCGCAAAGGCAGCCATGAAGGGCTGGGGAAGGATGGAAGGAAGGGAGCTGGATCACAGGTGGCCATCACCTTCCTAGATCTGGCAGGCATTATGACCGTGGCCACGGTCGTATGCAAAGGAGCATATGAGACCAGCCTCTTCAGAGTGGCTTTCAGTTTAGCATTCTTTGGGGCTTTTAGGGTTACCGAGCTGGCAGCGGCAAACAAAGCAGGCGATGTCCAGGGCAGCCTCACGTAGGCTGATGTGGAGCTGCAAAAGCAAGAAGTGGCCATTTTGCTGAGGAGGTCAAAGACAGACCAGGCTGGGAAAGGGCAATGTGTCCGGCTGCACTGCTTAAGAGAGGGGAGCTGCTGCCCAGTGTGTCTGCTGAGGATTTCCCTGGCGGCAAGGCCCAGGGGCACAACACATCTGTTTGTTCACACGGACGGTCTGCCGCTGACAGTATTTCAGTTCAGGGCAGTGTTGGGCATGGTATTAAAGAGAGTGGGCAGGAACCTGAGGTAGTATGGCACCTACTCTTTCAGAATAGGAGTAGCATCCATAGCAGCGGGAGAAGGGGCCAGCATTCAGGGGATTAAGGAGATCGGGCATTGAAAATCAGGGGCTTATAAAAAATACTCCATAGCTGACAGAATGTTGAGCTGGCCACTGATGGTCTGTAAATATTTCTTACCCCATGCTAGGGGATGCCACACATGACCGAAAGGTAGTATGAGTGATTGGCCACTTGTTCATAGTGAGAGCGGCGCAGTGGTCAAACATCAGGAGGTATGGAAGAGACAGGTCCTTGAGCAATATGGACATTCTCGGGTTTGGTAAGAAAGGAATGAGATGGGAAGAGCTGGAGGAGACACTGGCGGCACTATTGGAGGATAGGGACCAGCCGCACATATTGATAATCCACCTGCGAGGGAATGATCTGGCCCATTGGGGAGAGGGGTCCTGGTGCGTGAGATGTGCAGCACTATTTGGGCGTTGAGAAAGACCTTGGGCCTTGCGAACTCATGTGGTCAGAAATGATTCCTAGGTTTGTATGGAGTGAGACCAAGTCAATCGCAGCTGTTGAAAAGTCCAGAAAAAAGCTGAACGTGGCAATGTCAAAATTCTGCAAGATATGGGCTGGTACCTCTTTTTGCTAAACTTGGAGGACGTATTGAGAGGGCGTGGGTGTGAATAGGAGGCCAGGTTGTGACAAAATTGGGCCGACAAAGGAGCAGAAACCCCTTTTTGCTGTGGTGGTAACTCAGGCGATCGAGCAGTGCCTAAAGTAACCTCCTCCCCGGTAACAAAACAGGGGGGGGGTCTGCACGGTATAAAGAGGAGGGGCACCCCCCATGGCTGTCAGCTTCCAGCTTGAGCTGGTGGAAAAAGAAAAGCATAATGGCACTCCCTGCAGCCCATCAGCAACAGGGAGTGGTGGCCTAAGTATGTTGGAATTGATATGTGTGGAACAAAGCCTTCCAAAGTTCTGGCTTTCATTACCTGCTTAGGTGGGTCCTTGCTATTTAGCAGGGGTTGAGGCACCTGCACTTTCATGCCATGGCCACAAACACAAATAATGCACTGTGGTGCGGAGGAAGAGTGTGATGTGGACGCTGTGGCAGGCTGCTTGAATGACTGCTTGTCATTATGATAGCAGAACAAAGGGATCTTTACAAAATAATAATAGTTAAGGGTTTTATTTATACAAGTTCTCAAAGAATATTTGTAAGGAGTCAAAATGCTAGTAAATTGAATATAGTAGGTGCAAGGACGATGGCTCCAAAGACCAGTACAATGTGAGGGAAGGACCAGTGAGTCTCAACAAAAAGGAGGTCAACAGAAAACTGGGGTGTCCCTCTGGCTTCAAAGAGGGCTCTATAAAGTGCTCAGCATTTCAAAGTTCCCAAATGTCAAGTGGCAGATGCAAGACAAAAGTTATTTACAATATGGCCACAACACAACAAAATAGTGCTCACAACATCTTTCATCCTCAAGAATGGCATTTCTCCCCTTTTACGGGTCATTGAGAGAGGGGGTGTCTGATACTTCGGTCCTCTGCTGAATTTGCAGGCCTTCTAGGGTTGCAGACTTGTGGTTAACAGTCAGACAGGTGTTTCCAGGGTCGACCTATTGGCTGCCTCCTAAGGGCCTTCCATAAGTTTCAGTCCTGGAGGGCTGGCAAGATCTTCCATCACAGCTGATACAACGTTGGCACTCTCGGGTTGGTCTGGTGCTCTCTGGTGGGTCTAGGTGGAGAAACATGGCTCTCGACTCACTCACAAATTTCACTACACAGGGGCCTCTCTTGAGTCCCTCGCCACTGTGACTATTCCTGAGCTGCCCTCCTTCTACCCTGGCATAGGGTTGCTGTCTAGTTCTTTCTCCTGCCGCTGCACTCTCCCCTGGACCATGTGGATACTAAAACCATTCTACTACTTCTAGCTGCAGGGGTGGTCCCTCTTTCTTGTCTCTGTCCAAGAGGCTGCAGTTCTAACCCCTCTCTAGCCACAACAGCCTTTCCTCTCTCTACTGATGATACCTCATTTTAACTCACCAACTCTCTTCCAAACTCCATTCTTCTCCCTCCACATCCTCACAACCACTATCCTTTCCTCCCTGGTCTCGAGTCTCCTCCTTCTCCCAGATGGTATCTTCAACTTCACTCTCTCCAACAATATCTCCTTTTTATCTCCCTCACATGGTATGCCCCTGGCCTCTCTCCAGCAATATCTCTTTCCTCTCATACCAAGATGTTATCTCCCTCCCTCCTCTCTCTAACAATAGCTCTCTCTTCTCCCTCCCCAACAATACCTTTGCTCCTTCTCTCGCCCCACGGCTACATGCTGTGCACTGTTACTCTACCAAGTACGGGCAGCCAGCCTACTTTTGCAACCCAGACCAGCGATTTGGGATTAATATACCTTGGATTTGTACACATGCACTGGCCAAGACCCCAAGGTCAGTTATATTTTGGGATAAACGTCTGATAGCATATTAAGACTAACATTTACTAATGTATTACTAAAAGACAGTACAACCTTTATTCTCAGGTTTTAAACATTTAGGGTACCCGAAGAGCACCTGGAGGATCTGGGTGCTGCCTTTTGGCTGTCTCTGGCCCAAGGGCATGAGGCTTGATCACAGTGTTGTTCCAAGCACATAGGTCTGTCCATCATTTTTGGCTTCTAACAAGCAATGTGCCCTATTTCGCCGAGACTGTATATGCATAAATTCCCCAGAGGTGGATAAAGACGATTTTGTTAAGAAAGTTGATTCCTTATTGACAATGTATCTGGCTAATTCCTCCTCAGTTGTGGGTCTGTGTAGACCATTTTTTTATAGTGATTGTACAAGTGTCAGACCTGGCTGAAAGAAAGGACTTGTATTATCAGAGTAGGCCTGCATTGTCAATTACCACTTAAAAGGAATATTTTAAACTTCTACAAGATGTAAAAAACCCGGTACAATTGATCTCCATTGTTACTCAGCAACTCCTTAGAAATGTTCTTTGCTAATAAAATAATAAAAATCTATGAGGAGATTAAGAAAAAGCAAAAGACCTAGACAATTGTATTCAGTCACAAGTAACTACAGAAGTATGTCAAGTCATTGAAACCTTTTTCACTGATTACTGTAATAGATTTTGTGATGATTATTCAATAAAGTGGTTTACCGTTCGACCCTTTCCTAGCTAAATTGTTTAAAGAGATTTCATCTTCCCCACCATGTCTAGCAAGGTTGCGGTCAATAGTGAATTCCTCCATGGAAACTGGGATTTTCTTGAAGACTATTAAACAAACAGTGGTTTCCCCACTGTTAAAGAAATCATCGGCAGACCAGAAGCTCATGCCTGCCCAAAAGCTCATGCCAGACCAGAAACCCATGACCAATTATAGTACTGTATCAAATATCTCTTATTTAGGAAAAATAATTGAAACCACTGTTTAAAACAACTATTAGAAGGTACTGAACAAGCCAATCGCTATCTCATTCATAAAGCTGGTTTTCAGCCCCCGCACAGTACAGAAACATTAGAAATGTCTCTGTTAGATGACATGAGCTAATTACTGGGTGACAGCAATGTTGGAGTCCTGATCTTGTTAGATCTTTCGGTGGCTTTTGACACTACCAGCCTCTTCTTAAAACTCTAAACAGGGCATTACAGGTATGGTTCTGAGATGGCTCGAATTCTTTCTTGACGGTAAATGCTGTGCAGTAGCATTCGGCTCATTTCAATCATCTTTCCTTCCTCTAACTTCTGGTTCCCTCAGGGCTCTGACCTGTCGCCGCTACTCTTTAATCTTTATATTCAGGCTTTAATGAAACTTTTACTCTTTACCACATTACCTATTTAAACTTTTCAGATCACATGCAAATATTGATTAAGACACTTCCAAAAACTGATACAGAATGTAATAATTTTACAATATGGATAATGGAAATTGATTGATGGATGGCAGTGTATACATTAAAGCAAAATGTAGAGGAAACAAAAATCATGATGGTTGGTGCCCCAATTGCAACATGGCCAAAATAAATCTGGCCTCCAACATTAGGGACATGTCCAAGCTCAGTGACGCTGGTAGAAACTTGGGAATCCTAATAGATTCAGCAACAACACTCGAGCTACAAAGCAATCAACTTCTAAAAGCAGGGTATGGTCAGCAACATCAGGGGCGGTGGACCTTTCCTTCTCCAGCTTTGTCATTTAGGATCCAAGCTACCTTTGCCTTGATTATGTCCCGACTTGGTTTCACTAATGCTATATAGTTGGGTTTACTTGCATAACTCCTGGGGAATTTCAAAGATTGCAAGATACTGACACATGTCAACTTTTGCAACTGGACAGATGTTCTTCACTGACTGAAGCATTTACCATACTTCATTGGCTCCCAATTCAAACGAGAATAAGTTTCAAAGCTCTATGTCTCGTTCACAAATCCTATTTTGGCCTGGCCCTCAATTTATCTTAGAAAAATGTACTCCTTATGGACCAAGCAGACCCATACGTTCACGGGTGCATATGCTACTGCAACCAAGGACATGTAATCTTGGAATAAGTTGCCAACGTGTCAGTATGCTCGTCCTTTTTGCATAGACTTGCATAGTAGCCTGGTAGTTAAGGGGTTAAAAGCTATTCACAATAATCTGCATATGTGTTATTGTCCCATTGCATTTATGCTCAGAGTTAATTTTCCCACAGTGCACCATCCTCCTTGCCTGTTGCCCCTGACAAACTACAGTGGTGTCTGACCCTGCTGATTGATTCTCTGGGTTGTGTAGGGTGGAGACCCATTGACAGATACTGGAGGATATTTGGGTGGGCCCCTAGAGTTGGGAAGAAATGTAAGCAGCATTTCAAACGATGCCTTGTGTTTACCTCCTACAGTCTTGGCAAACCGATTAAGATGGGCTTAGAAGTGGCACCCAGCCCCACGTCGCCCGTTTACTGTGTTACGCATGGATTTGATCCACATGCCACCAGTGAACAAAATGCAGTGAGCATTGGTGATAACTGATGTATGGTCTGGGTGGCCAGACATGTTCCCCTGTGCTAGAGACGATGCAATCACGGTGATACGAATCTTGGTGAGAGACATTGTGCAATGGTGGAGTTTTTGTCAAAAGATAGACATCGACAGGGGTCCTTACATTGAGAACAAGTGTCTAAAACACTTGTGTGAGGTCTTACATATCGGTCAGAAACTGCACTGCCCAAGCAGGCCTCATAGTTCAGGTGAAACAAAGAAACTAAACATGGGCATTAAGGCAAAATTGGGCAAAGTGCAGGAAGAAACTGGTCTATCTTTCATACAAGCCCCACCTTGTGTATCACTGAATATAGGGACTGCCCCTGGAAGATTGGGTTTGCCACCACTGGAGATTCTTGTGGGTCGCCCTTTGTCATTGCCTGCTGCTGGACCCCTATGCCCTCCTTTGTGTGTAATGATGAAATCTTCATGGAACAAGTATGGAGGTTGTCTCAGACTATGTGAGTTTTGCATCCCCAAGTGAAGAAGGTGTTTCCTGATTCATCATCGGTACCGCTACATGATATGCAGCCTGACACAGTTTATGTGAAACACTGATCAAGAACAAATGCTCTGCAACCGAGGGGGCTGGTTCCACAGAAAGTACTTTTAACAACAAATACAGCAGCAAGTGACAAGCGAGTAAAAAGCGTGGTTCCGGTACAGCCGTTTGAATAAGGTCACCACAGAAGAAGAACTTTTCGCATCACCTGTGACAATGTCCTCACCGGACTTGTCTCCTGAACCTGATCAGCCCAGATACATCCTAATTAAGAAAAGCTGTGAGTAAGTCACATGGAACACAAGACACATCCCTCCTTTCACTGGACAGGCAGACATTACCATCCCCAGTGTAACTGCCTTTGGTTGAATGGCGCTAGTGAACAGCGCCCATGGACTCCAGATGGAAAACCTCACCTGACTGATCTTTTCCAATACAACATGCAGGATCCTTGTCATGATCATTTTGTGCATTACCTCACTTATCAATCCATGTATCCCAGCTTGCTATACATGAAACAGATGTGGATGTTGTGCTTTCTTCATGTCCAAGGAAAAGACAGTTGGAGTATGCACCAAGGGAAATAGCAGAACAGGGGGATAACACTGACTTATTGGGGGAAGTGTTTGGATTTTGTCAAACAATATTATCAGTTCTGGTGAATAACCAGGAGCGTTGTGCCGCCATCGATCTCTGCCTTAATGCCAGTAAAACGGAGATTCTCCTCATCGGCACACCTGCACCCCCCTTTCCTGTCACTCTCTGGACGGGCCTCCCTTGGCCCTCTTCCTGCTCACACATATGAGGCTAAAAACCTCGGGGTCATCCTCAACTCCACACTCTCCTTTTCTCTGAAGTCTCTAAGAAGTCAAAGTACCAACTGCACCTCCTCAGAGGTATTCTTCCTTTCCTCTCTTTCCCCCAGAAGCTCATTGTCTCTAGAGCTCTGGTTCTCTCTAGGCTGGACTACTGCAACAGCCTCTGTCTAAATCTGCCTGCCTCTACTCTCCGCCCTCTGCAACGCATCCGGAACCGGACTGTGAGGTTTGTCCTTGGCCTCAAGCCCAGGGATCGTATCTCTCCAGCACTGAAAGCTCTGCATTGGCTCCCAGTGGCTGCAAGGATTAAGTTCAAGACCCTCTGCATTGTCCACAAGGCCTTCTTGGGCCTGGGTCGTCAATACCCCCAACTCTCTCTTCGTAAATACTTTCCTAATCAAGCTTTTCACTCCTCCTCCTCCAACTCCCTCAGGGTTAGTCGCTTCTCCAAGCAACAAGTTGGTGGTAGATCTCTTTCTTCAGCTGGGGCCTCCCTCTGGAACAGCCTCCTTGCCTCTCTGAAACTCGAGGGGAACCATCTCTGGTTCCGGAAGCACCTCAAGACCTTCCTCTTTGCTTCTGCCGTCTCCCTTCCTCTCCCCTGCTGATTTCCTGTCTGATACTGCACTGGTCACCTGGCTACCCTCTGATTTCGGGCCCAGGTCCCTACCCGCCCAGTTGCACACCCGCACTGCCTCCCGGCAACCCTTGAACTTGGGTCTGTATCTGTAACCATACGGTCCCCCTACCTACACTTTTGGACACCTGTTGTCTGCACTTACCCTTGCACCTTCCACCTGCTGGCTGCACGTCTTGTTATAGTTTTGATCCCATGTACAGCACTGCCCCCTCCCTTTTCCCCTGGCACTTTTCCCCTCCCCTGCACTTGCGTGATCTCAATGTCACTTGGCCTAGTAAGATCGTTGTCTCTGTCCGCCCTCTGTTCCCCCTTCCTTGCCTCATCGCGCCTTGAAACACTTGTGTATAGGTGCGTTACAAATGCCATATGATATCATATCCTATATTGCATGAAAATGTTAGATGCTGAGACCACAGTGCAATTGTGCTAGTGTCCATCAAGATGGTATACAGATGTTTCACCGCCAGTATATTTTTCAATTCGTTTTGGTCGAAAGAAAATAGGTGGAGTGGGCAAGGGGATATAAGGGATAGGGAGCAATAGGGAGTATATAATACGGTGGGACATGGAGGAACACCCCGCAAATATTTAAAAAAAATCGATGAGCCTTTTGGATAAAAATGTTTTAGCAAAACACTAATAGAAAAAAACTGGGGATGAAACAACATAGAGTAAGGGGGAGAGAAGAAGAAGCAATAAGGCATGGTTTAAGCATGGGCACTGGCAACAGGTCATGGAACACCATGCATGTGCATTGTGCACTAATAGGTCCAACCCCTCCTGCGGCCAAGTGGACATGCTGGAAGTCATGCGGATGGGTGGAACGTAGGGGGTGGCCCATGGCAGCTAGGCATCAATCTACCCAAACTGATGCATGTTTTTCCCCACATTGGAAGAGTTAGCAGTGTGCACACTTTTCTTTCAACTGCAGGGACCTGTAGAAGTCCTTCCTGCTGAAGGACCTACCCCTCAACAATATAGGTGGAGGAGCACTTACAGGACATACAAGATCCATGAGTGGGGGCGGGAGGGGGGTGTTAGTTGACCATAGCCCTGTCTCATTTTCATCTCGACCTGGGTTCGATCAATTGGTGAAATGGGATTCTTAGTTCTTTTCCTGATTGTGTTGGTGGTAGTTCCAGCAAGTTCTTTATGGCTGGTCAACGTTGTCTTCGTTATTAGTGATTACATTTGTAAAAATATGTTGTATAAAAATGGCATCCTATGTTTGGAAAAAGAATGGATCTGTTTCTCATTCCATGCCACCACTGGCTGCAGTGTTTGCATGTTTATCTAGCATTAGAACAAACAAAAGAATTGAGTGATGGGTTCTGAGCAAGACTTACAGAAGGAATGCTCTGCCAGTGTGTGTGTTGAGTTGCATTTAGCTGCTTAAACTCACTTTGGTGCAGAGACACGAGTGTATGAGTACAATCTGCTCGTCTTGGAATGGGAGCCCCATTCAATGAGAGGGACAGATGTTTATGTTGCCCAAGGATGGACCTGAGCCTGGCACATTGTGGCACAAGGCTGGGGTGATCTGATAAAATAAACCAATGTCGACAGGAGGTATCACCCCATGATTTTGCACCCCAAAATCCCGAATCCCAAAACGCCAACAATCTTACCACGCATTTCAGCGCCATTATATGTGAGGGTTGGGTTTGGGCAATACATCATTTTAGGGTAGTATGGGGGAGGCTGAGAGGGGTCTCCCCCGCATATCATTGTGCTGAAAGTTGCGAAAAGAAAAAAAAAAGAATACGACATTTTGGTATTCGGAATTTCTTTTTTTGCGGTATTCACATGGATCCTAGACGGGAGAGAGTCCTGATGCACGTGCACGTTCCTAAACAACCTGCGCTGATGTTTAGGCAACTGTAACTATGTAATCAGGAAGACTTTGGGTGCTGTTCGCCCCTGTGTATATGTGCAGCTGTGCTCTGCTTAGTAACAGGAGAACTCTGTTTCCACTCTGGTGCAGCCAGGGGAGCCGACTTATACATTTTCCAGGGGTGGGTGGTGGGGGACCCAAATACAGGAAGTGACATCACTGGCAGTTATATGACCGCAAATTTGCATGTAGTCGCCCACCTGGTGCAATGGCGCGGGGGGGGGGCGCGCGCAGTGCAGAACAGTGGAAACATTGGCTAGCATGCACTGCATATACTAAAGTCAAGTAAGAAGGAGATTTAAGCCATCGAGTTGTATTCAAGTAAGCATCACTGCCCCTACTCCACTGCTCTATAATCGTCCAGGTTGTAGTAGCCCTCCCTCAAAAGGCAGAGCAACACAACTAGGATGGGAGAATGAAATGCTTGCTAGACAGAAGGTACAGCTGCAAGGTGGAGTACCACCACCACCACCACCACCAAAAAAAAGTTCCCAATTCAAGGGAAACGAGAAGTAAAGACGTTTCCCGATTAAAAACTACCAAGCAAGACGTGTGTGGTGCCATAGTTCAGTAAAACATCAACAATTCAAACTTACTATAGTGCTGCTGTAGATTGGCCAGCCGCAAGTGACATTTGCTAAGATGTTACCTCTGGGTAACCAGATAGAGGTAGGGATGTAGCTTAATTTTAAACCTTTCAGTGGACACATCAGATGTTCTGCTGAAGTATAATGCAATCCTCGCTGAAGTATAATGCAATCAACTGAGGTTTCAGACTTGCGGGGAAGTGTGTTAACTGCTTTTAACATTGTAGTTTACCAGAAATTCTGGTAAAGTAGTGTACAATGTTAAAAAGCAGTTACCCAGGCTCACCCTGCAGCCAGGTGATGTTTGGGACTGATGGAAGCACTTACGTCTAAATGTTGTAGCCATGGTTGTCTCCATGTTTTAAAAACTCCCACTTTCCTGGTTTTCAACATTCATTTGAAACACCCCTTATTCAAAAAATGAAGGAGTCAGTAAAAAAAGTACACCACACTTATGCTTTATAACGTCTTACCTTCCAAGAAACGAGCATACACCTAATTTGTCAGGGATTGCTATTAGAGGCCCTGGCAGGGCCGGTGCTATCACTAGGCAAGGTTAGGCGCTTGCCTATGTGTTGGAAATGTTAGAGCTGCAAAATGCTTTTTTTAACACCCCCACACTACTGCCTTTCCTGGTGATAGCACCGGTCCTGTTGTTAGTTACTGTCTGCAGTAAGGCTGGCTGCAGCAGCAGACCAGGTGGGGCAGTGAAGGTTGGGACTTGGGGCCGGGTCAGGGTCACGATGGATGAATGGGCGTGGTGGCAGCGCTGGCACCTGTGCAATGTGCATTGGCATGCCTCCAAGCACCACAAGTGCCCCCTTGACCAATCCGATTGTCAACTCAATGGTATGAATGCTGCAGTGCAGTGCGACAACCACAACGCAGGAGTCAGGACAGGTGAGGAGGACCCCTGGACCAAGGTGGCATGCCGACTACACTGCCAACCATGTAAGTAGATGTACCAGTGCGCAAACCCACGTTAAACGTGCTTACTTACTTGCAGAACACACATGCTGAAAAACTGCATTGAAGGGCTATGTGGCGGTTCAAGTATGGGTTCCACATCAAGCCCCAAACAGACTATTCAAATCAACAAAGCCAGAGTCAGTGCCTGCGAGATATCTCAGCAAGATTGGGGGTGGGGGACTGGAGTGTGGTTGCTGAAGATGGCAGTGTGTCAGTTACGAGCAGCGCCGCCGCCAGCGAGAGAGGCCCAGTGCCAGGCTCAGCGCCGTCCCCAGGGCTCCAAGGCTGGGGGCGCAGGGCATCAGGGGCTGAGAGCGGAACTACTGTGGGGGGCAGTGGCCAGCATGGAGCCTACGCCTGGCCCCCTGCAGACTGCAGTCCTCACTCAGTGTGGGTGGCTCTACCGCTTGCTTCCCAGGAGCGAGCGCTCCAGGTCCACCTAAACCACAGCACTTCCATATGTGGTTCAAAGGCTCTGTCAACCTGTGGTAACATAATATTGCCTGAGCTTTACAAAATGTCATGTCATGCCATGAGGGTCCGTCTGAAGTCTCCCAAAAAGTGCAACTCTTGGTACGACTCCGATCTGGCAGCCCTAAAACGCAAGTGTAGGGCAGCTGAGCGGAAATGGAATTCGTCGGGCGAACCCTCTGACAAACTGGCCTGCCGCCTCCTTCAAAGGCGATATGGACTCTGCATCCGCACCAAGAAAAGAGCCTTTATTCAAGCCTGCATCTCCGTGGTATCAAGCAACACCGCCAATCTTTTCAGTCTGTAAGGAACAGACCAATCCTGAAGCAGCCTCTTCTTCTGTCATACCCACCTAGGACCTTTGCTCGGCCCTGGCTGCACACTTCATCACAAAAACCGAAGACATCCTTTCCTCCCTCCCTTCCACATCACAACATACACCTACACTGGAGACTCTTTTGCCCCCCCACCACTTCCCCTCTCTTCCCTCTCACTCGTCTCACCCACTGAGGTCACCAGACAAGTCCGGTCCATGAAGGCCTCATCCAAATAGGTGGACCTCTGCCCCTCCAAAACCATTAAGGACAACATTGACTCCCTCGCCCGAGCCTTGGCTGATCTCTGCAATCTCTCCTTTTCCACTGGAGTTTTCCCAATGGCTCTTAAGTACTCCCTTGTACACCCTCTGCTCAAGAAACCCTCGGTCGACCCCTCCATTCTGGCAAACTACCGCCCGATCTCTATCACTCCTTTCCTGGGCAAACTCCTGGAGAAGTTGGCTATCTCTCAGCTGACCCTCCACACTGAATCTTTTGGGTGCTTCCACGACCATCAGTCTGTTTTAGAGTATCCAGAGGCACAGAAACTGCTCTTCTGAACACCTGTGAAGAACTGCTCTCAAACTTGACACTAACACTCCCTCTGTCCTCATTTTCCTTGACCTCTCCTCTGCCTTTGACACAGTTAACCACAACATCCTGATTGCACGGCTCTGTGACACCCTGTGAATCACAGTTCAGGCTCTGGTGTGGTTAACCTCCTTTCTCTCCGACGCCCATCCCAGGTGGAACTCGGAGCCTTTCTCTCAACTATCGCTCTCTCAACTTGTGGCATCCCCCAGGGATCTAACTTATCCCCCTGGTTCTTCAACGTCGATATGGCTGCCTTGGCACGTGTGATTGCCACTTTCACCTCTAACTTCCAATGCTACGCATGTGACACACAACTATCTTTCAGGGTACCCTCAGTCGCCTCCTCCTCCTCGCTCATATCCGACTGTCTGTCCGCTACTCAGTCACCCCTGCTCCCGCCTTCCTACTTTGACTCTGCCCGGCCTCCCTTGGCCCTGCGCCTACACCCACCTGCAAGGCTAAAAATCTTGGAGTGATCTTCAACTCCACTCTGTCCATTTACTCTCACATTTCTGACGTTGCTAAAAAGTCTAACTATCAGCTAGACCTCCTCAGAGGTACTCTAACTTTTCTCACTTTCCCCCATCGGCTCTCTGTCTCCAGAGCCCTGGTTCTCTCTAGGTTGGACTACTGCAACAGCCTCTTCCTCAACCTCTCTGCTTCTGCCCTGCGCCCTCTGCAACTCATCCAGAAACGAAGCGCAAGACTAATGCTTGGCCTCAAGACCAGCAATTGCATCTCTCTGGCACTGAAATCCCTTCACTGGCTCCCTGTGGCTCTAAGGATCAAGTTGAAGACCCTCTGCATTGTCCACAAGGCTTTCTGGAGCCTTGAACCTCTTATCCTGCAATTTCACCGCTCTGGTAGCTACCTCCTCTACCAAAAGAGGACCAGTAAAGCGTGGGCCACTTTCTATTGAAGTTGCGGAGTAGCACATGGTCACCTTTAGCAATTTTGCTTAGTCTTTCCTTTTCCAGTTCCTTGTCGGTGTCTTCTTGTTGAGAACTCTTCGACCCGCCCCGTGTGCGCTCGAGCTGTTGAGATACAAACGCTACACTAGTAATCAAAGAAGACACATATTGATACATTTCGTCACCAAGAACAGTTGCAGTGTTTTCATGGTCTGTGAATGCTCTTGATGTAGGCATTAGAGGAAGGCGCATTTGACGTCCTGTCACCACCTCGTGAGGAGTGAGGTGGTGATCAGACCCTGGCCTATTCCTTAGCTCAAATAGAGCTAGCGGGAGACAGTACAACCAGCTCTTCTTGGTTGTTTGCTGTATCTTTGCTATTTCTTCTTTCAATAGGCCATTCATGCGTTCACATATACCGTTGGCCTGTGGGTGATATGCACATGCCAATTTATGCTTAATACCCAGCAAGGACGTGATGTGTTGAAACATTTCATTAGCAAAGTGTGGGCCGTTATCTGACCGCAACACTTCGCACACACCTCACCTGGGGAAAACCTCTCTCACTAGAAATTTAGCTGCTCTGAATGCATCTGCATGTGAGCAGGGTCCGGCCTCGATCCACCTGGAGAACTGGCATACCACTACAATCATATACCTATTTCCTTGACATACATTGATCATATCAACGTAGTCAATATGAATGTGCAGGAAGGGTCCCTCTGGCCGGGCTATAGTACCTTTTATCACTTGCAGCGTGTGACTGGCCCTAAACTGTTGGCATGTGAGGCAATTGCTGATAAAATTTGTTACATGAGAATTTAACTCGGGGCAGAACCAGTCTTCCCTAATTCGTGCTGCAATTACTTCCTTTCCTGTATGAGCTGGGTGATGGAGCTGGGCCAGGGCAGTGTTCAGCAGTGCCAACGGCATGACCACCTTTCCAGTGTTATTTTGACGCAACAGTGCGTCAGTTGGGGACATCGTACATCCTCTTTTTAACCATGATTCCTTTTCTGCCATTGGTGCGGCTGCCTGTAATTCCATTATCTGTGTGGCGGGGAGATGGGTGTACCCTTCTTTCATCAACATCTGTTTTGCCATCCCCCTCCCTCTCCCTCTCTCTGACTCTGGGGGGTTCCATATTTCACCAAAGTATGCCACATGTTTGGCATGTGCGTCTGCTGTTTCATTCCCTTTTGAGATATGGTCGTCTCCATTACTGTGTGCTGGACATTTAACCAAAGCTATCTCTTGGGGATCATTAATTACTTTAATTAATTCTGCTAACAAGAGAGCGTGTTGCACTGGGGTGCCATCAGCTCTCCAACCCCGAGTGGACAGTTGACGTGACATATGCGCTATCAGAATATATAGTAACTCTTTTGTCAATGCTTTCCTTCAACGCCAAGATCAGTGCAACCAATTCTGCTGCTTGAGCCGAATAATGCTGTGGTAACTGCACACATTTCACCGGGACATACATCAAATCTTCTGTCATTTTTACAACTGCTGCCCCAGTTCTCCTTATCCCATCACTTTGGTCTATTGTTGATGACCCATCAATGTACAAAATCTCTCCACCGTTGAGTGCATCCTCTTCAGCTTTTCTAGTGCATGAATACGTTTCGATAGTCTGTGTACAATCGTGAGCATAATCACCTTCCTCAATAAGTTCCGCTATAAACCTGGCTGGGTTAACTGTACTACATCTGACAATTGACAGTTCAGGTCTAGACAAAATGATCTCATAGCCTGACGCCCTCTGCGTGGTTAGTGTGGATTTAGGTTTATTCAATATTGCAAACAGCGCATGCTCCACAAATAGTGTGGTTGGGCACCCCATTGTAATCGATGATGATTTCTCT
The DNA here is from genome assembly GCF_040938575.1 of Ambystoma mexicanum. Classification (NCBI taxonomy): domain Eukaryota; kingdom Metazoa; phylum Chordata; class Amphibia; order Caudata; family Ambystomatidae; genus Ambystoma; species Ambystoma mexicanum. The sequence continues at coordinate 794,510,913 of NC_090931.1, read as the reverse complement.
ACCGCAAATGCGAGATTCTGTTCGCAAGGGAAATGTCCTAACATAACAGGGTCCAAATGACCGCTGTAGAACGCTACTGGCTTGTGTTCCATGCTGGTTTTCTGAGTCAATACTGCTTTCATTACTGCTGAGTCGCAATGTGAAAAGATAAAGAACTGCCGTTCATAATCTGGGGTGGCTAGTACCGGAGCAATAGATATGGCGTGCTTCAACTCGTCAAATGCCTCCTTCAATTCCCTTGTCCACCCCAACATTTTGTCCCCTTTGTGTGCTTCTCTCAATGCTTCGAGTAGGGGTCCTATGTATGAGCTGTAGTCAAAAACCCATGCTCTACAGTAGTTGCATAATCCCAGGAACTGCTGCAGCTCCCTCACCGTTTGTGGTAGTGGCGTGTTTGATATAGCTTGTGCTCTTTGTGGTGCAATCTTTCTTCCGTGTTGGGATATTAGTTGACCAATATATAGTACCTGTTCCTGACAGTACTGTAACTTTTCTTTGTCTACCTTGTAACCCTTTTCAGCCTATACTGTCAGCATTTTCAATGAGTCCTCCCTGCACCTTTTCTCGCTTTTGCTGCAAATTATTATATCGTCAACAAATTGCAGCACCGTACTTTCCAATTCAATGTTTCCCAAGTCCATCTGTATTACTCTGTTGAAAATTGAGGGTGACTCGCAGTACCCTTGTGGTAACCTGGTGTGTTTCCATTTTGTGTTTCTGTATGTGAAGCTTGTCAAGTCTTGTGAATCTGGGTGCATGGGTATTGAGAAAAAGGCATTTTTGAGGTCAATCACTGTTAACCGTGAGGCCTCTGCTGGAATTCCACATAATATTGTGGCCGGGTTTGCTGCTATGGGGTATTCTGCTTCTACAATGTTGTTCAACGGTCTGAGGTCCTGGATAAAACGCCAAGACCCTCCTTTAGCCTTGCGCACTGGGTACACGGCCGTGGTACATGGTGATTCTGATGGTACCAATATGCCATTATTTATTAGTGCCGATATTGTTTCGTATATGCCCTCACCTGCCTCTTTTGATAGTGGGTATTGTTTCACTCTAGGTAGTATTGCACCCTTTTTCAGTTTTATTCTTACTCCCCCGATACTCTTTAGTATAGGGACTCGTGGTCCACAGTGATGTTGGAACTTTTGCCATATCTTCCTCGTAGAAGGGAACTGGGGTAGATGCAGGTGCTTCAAGTGCCAGGGCCATTTTCTGTGCCACTTGCTTATATGTCACTCTTAGCCATATATCTACACTCATCATAAATACCATCTCACCTTCTTCCTTGTCTTCTGAAAAGAGCTCCTCATCGGACACCTGGGTGAGCCTGCATCCTTCAGCCAGGGCTTTTACTGCCCTCCATGCTCTCCCTTCCCGGTCTTGGGCATGTACTGCGATATAATCAGCTGTTGCTATAATACTCTCGATGCTCACCGAAATCACCTTCCCTTCTGGTTCATTGGCTGGTGTCTCAGGCCTGAACAAATATGCTGCTGGCCTCCTCCAGATCTTTCCTTCTATTCCTGGCATCCAGGCGAATGCCATGTCCGTTCCGTACTGGAACAGTTCGCCATCCACTGGCTCAGCCCGAGCTACTGTCTGTCCACAGTATGCTTGCAGTATTTGTCGTGCAGTAAGCATGTTTATTCCTGGAGTTGAACAAATTATGCCATCCTCCGTGAAGGAGATTGTCATATTTAGCCTGCTCATTATGTCCCTCCCAAGTATGTTCACTGGTGACTCCCTTGAATACAGGAGCGGGACAGACATGTCATAATCTCCAATAGATAAGGAGATGTTATCAGTATAGGAAACCAACCCCCTAGCCCCAGAGAATCCTTGGGTGTTCATGGCCCCACCTGACATCTTAAATCTACCTTCCCTTATGCAAGACTGGGTTGCCCCAGTGTCAACAAGGAATGATAATTTTTTGTCACCTATCGTTACCTCAATGCGTGGTTCGTCCGCACTATTAGGTGTTATCGACAGGATGGGACACACCAAGGACGTCTGTGGGCTGTCCTATTGTGGGTATAATGACTGACCGCTTCCTGTGTAAGGATTGTGTTCCAAGACAGTCACCCTTCCCAATTGTGTTTGTTGTAGCTGTGTATCGGTGGTGGTTACCTTATGGTCCTGTATTTGAGTGGGCTGCTGCACTGGCTGCACTGGCTGCACTTGGTGTTGTTGTGATATTGCTACCTGTTGTTGCGGTAGTGAATATGTCTGTGGCTGTTGTTGTGTTGCTAACTGTTGCTGTGTGCTGCTCTGTGGCAGCCCCTGCAGTTGTTGGTAACCCTGCTGCTCCCTCATAGGCCCTTGTTGTCCTTGTTCCCCCCATGCTGGTGTGGATGGTCTCATTCTACACGTACACGACATGTGTCCTAACATCCCACAAACCCAACATACAGGTGGTTCCCTGGTCTGCCATGGGAAACTTCCTGCATTATCTTGGTACACTGGTTGCCCAGTGGGGTAGAAGCTTCGGAATCCTCCCCCTTGCTGTTGTGCAGGTTGGCCATATCCCCTCCCCCTCATCATTCCTCCCCTTCCCCTGATGTTATTATAATATCCAGTTCCTGATGCCACGTACCCTCCTCCCATGCTAGCCGTGTATGGTGGGGGTGGTGGCAGCTGTTGTGTTATAAGTCGTGGTGATTGTGGTAGTGGTGGTGTTTGTAGTTGTAAGGGATCCTGTGCGGCCACTACTTGCATGGGGTTTGGTGTCATTGTTGTTGGTGTAGTTATTAATGCACCTTCCATGGTGTACTTAGTCAGTTTTTTCTGCACTAATTTAGCCTCTTCCGCTTTTCTATCTTCTTCCTTTTGTTTCATCTTTTCTTGCCACGTCCTACAATGGTGTACTATTGTCAATTGTATTTCCGGCCAAGCCTTGGCTTCCATCCCCACTACTTTCTTCAGTTGTTTTAGTACTGCCTCTGGGAGCCCTTGTATTAGTATGTGGTAAAAGATTGCCGGTGTCTTGTCCCATTGCTCTCTAGTTTCCATGCGCCACTTCTCCTGAATCTCCTGGATATAATCAACAGGATCTTCGTTCTCACGCATCTTGCGTGACGTAATTGCTCCTATGTCTAAAGTGTCTGGGTATTGTACCCTCAGCGCTTGCCATAATGCATGCCTGCAATTCGCAAATGGCGCCCCGTCGTGTGATGTGTTCATTATTGTGACCCCGGGGAAACCCGCTCTCTTCCAGACGTCATCTGCCGCATCCCCTAATATTGATATTAGTAGGCCCTTCACGTCTCCAACTGCTAGTTTCTGTCCTGCAGTGTGTTTTTCCATCTCGTATATCCATTTTCTCGCTCCTCCACTTAGTGATGGGAGCCTACACTTTATATTTTCCTTATCGGCATGCTTCCAAGGGACGTATTGTGGTGTAACCCCCCCTCTCTCCAACAGCGGCATTATATTGTGTCCCATCTGTCCCCCCAGTTGTCGCGGTGTAGAGTCCGCATACCCCTCCTCTTCTTCTGTGTCGTATAGATCATCTGTCATGTCCATATTTCCCCCGCTTGTTGCAGCTTCCCCTTCATCTCTTCCCCTTCTCTTATTATTTTCTTCATTTGATGTGGGTGTGTGTCCGTTCTTCCTGCCTACGTCCGGGGAGATCTCTAAGCCTGCCGGCGTAGGGGGTGTGTTCAGGAGCGGGTGTGGGCGGACATGTTGGACGGGATGATGCGGGTGTAACTGCACGTGTTTGCCTTCTCGCCATTCCTGGTTCTTTCTTTTCATTTCCCGCCAGCTCTTCCTTCCTTCTGCATGCCCATGGTGATTCCCTGTTGGTGCGGGTGATGTACAATTTGTCTAAGCTTTCCCTATCGCTGCTTCTTCCTTCTCCCCCCATTCCTTCTTCTTCTTCGCTGCAAAAATCATCCAGGAGCGACAACCCCCAATCTGTCTTTTTCCCCCTAATCGTCACTGTTTTTAAGTCTATTAAATCCGTTCCTTCCACTTCTTCTTTACCAATTGCTCCCCTTTGTGCTGATGTTGTTGCTACTTCTGCATCCCTGCATACATATTTCCTTACCCCACTCTCCCCTTTCCTATCTCTTCTTTCCCCTTCCCTCTTCTCTACTATTTCACCACCTATTTCCTCTCTTTTCTTTTTTAATTCCTCCATCACCTCACTACTCACCTTCTCTAATATCCTTCCTTCCTCTCTCCTCCTTTCCCATCTCTCTCTCTCCCTTTCTAATATGCTTTCTATTACTTTGCCTTCCTTGTACTTCTTGGTGGTTTCTGATAGTATTTTCCTCTTCCATATTTCCATTTCCTTTTCTTTCTCTTCTTCCTCTCTTTTCCTGTCATGCTGTGCTGCTCGAGATACCCTTTCTGCTATCGCCTTCATCCTTTCAGCTTCCTGCTTCCGTTCTTCCCTCATTTTTTCTAAATCATCCTTACTTTCCTTCCATTCCCTCCTCTCTCGTTCCTCCCTCTCAAGCTGTTTGATCAGGGTGTTTTGCTCATTCCTTAATTCCGCCAATCGATCCTCCAACACCTCCTCCTCTGCTCGTAACAGCTCCCCTTCTTTCCTTTTACCTTCCTCCCCTTTTATTTCACTGCTACCCTGATCGTCCTCGTTCATTTTCCGTACTACCTCCTTTTCTTCTCCCGTTAGTGTCCCTCGCAATTTTAGCAGCACCTGCGCGGCTACCCACTCGTTGTGTCCTATGGTTGGGATTGGTTCTTCACTAGTCTTCCCTTCCCTTGCGTGCATCTTCGTATAAGTTGGGCCTACCGTACTTGTCACCTCCCCCCCTGTGTAGCCACCTGTAGCTGTATATGGTGGTGGACTGTACGCTGGGTTCGAATACCCCTCAGCCGCTGTTAGTTGTTGCCTCACCGCTTCTCGTAGTTCCATTACAGGATATAACCCCCCTTCCTCCTTTTTCACTACTTTCGCTAAAGGCATGTCGTCGGTCCTTTCCTTTTTTATTTCTATTTCATTTGCGATGCTAAGCTTTTCCTCCCCCTCTCGGCCTCTTCCCGCGCACTGTGCGCTTTCAACCTCCTTTTCCCCATTTCCCTCTTCCTCCTTAATCTTCTTCCCCTCCTTCGTTTCCTCCACAGTGAACATTCCGGTTGGTCCTGGTCGGGACCCCTGGAACATCCTCCATAAGTTAAACACCTCCACGTGGTGCGTCAACTTCTTCCCCTTGTATGTGTTATGTATATGTATCAGTAGCGAGTGTTGGACGTATGGGTCGAAACTGCCGTTAGGCGGCCAGGGTGTCATCATTTTGTTGTCCGACCCCTGTGTCCATTCTATGCTGTATTTGATCAGTTTTTCCCTATGGGGTGATAGTGTTTTACATATATGCTGTAGTGGGGTAGTGAGGGTATTCCCCCACCCTCCCGATCCTAACCCGTATGACATGGTTACACTGTTTTGTTAGCTTCCTTCAGTATAGTTGTCGTTACCTGGCCCCGTAGTTTGGGGACTTGCGACCGTCCGCTAAAAGAAACCCAGTCAAATATGACAATTGCAGATTTGTTACCTGGCCCCGTAGTTTGGGGACTTGCGACCGTCCGCTAAAAGGAAAACAGTCAAATATAACGCTTGCAAATATGCTGTCTTTTTCCTGTATTTGTTTTTCTTCCTTAATACCGTTACGGCCCCCTGCGGCCACGGCGCACGAAGACCCCTGCGGCTGCGTGCCCTGTGTGACGTGCAAATACAGCCGTCCCACTTTTTCTCCTCCCCTCCTCCTCCTACTTCACTCGGCGTGGCTGGCGTTCTCCGTACACGGTCACTTCCCCCTCTCCACCTGTCCCGTATTTAAGGTGGCCGACACCCTCCGTGCGCACCCCCTGTCCACTATTCACTTCCCCACCACCCTTCAACAATGGGTGTAGTCGTGGTATCCTATGAAAGCCCTACGGGTGACGTCACCGACCTCTTCCAAAACTACCGGTAAGATCTTTTACACTTCAGAAAGCTCGAAATAAGTTTTGCTGTTTGTCCCCGTTAACCCCACAGCTGTCCTCTTGTTACGCCTGGAACAAGGTAACCAACAATATAATTGGAATGCGCACGCTGCGTCACCTCGCGTGTGATACGCCCCTCAACAGGAGGGCTTAACCAGCCAATTATCTTCCGTACTAGGCAACCGGTTAGCTACCGCCTATAGGAAAACGTCATCTATCTATCGAGTTTCGCTGCTCGATCAATAGGGATCCTCATCTACTCATTGAATAATAACCGCCAGTTCGTAGGAAGCCACACACACACACACACACCCCCTTACAGGTGGTCACGACCTAGGCCAATCAGTGTCTACGAGCAACCGCACGTGATGTTTTCTTGCTCCGCCCACCCTTCTCCGTGACGTAGCGGACGGCTCTCGAGCCTGTCCTGCTACCATTCACTTCACCGTCAACACTAATTGATCAAATCTTCGCCGCACACCTTAGTAACACCTCCCATCGCCCTTATTGCACTCCTCCCCCCACCCTCACAATCTCGCATTGCTTGTTGGGTGTGACATACTCACCAAGTTCTCTCGATGCGGGGCTGCTCGACTGCGTGCACCCCTCCAAGCGGCTCGCCACCTCCCCTCGTCTGGACCCTCGCCAACCGCGGGCGGGATACTTCTCAACCGGCTCCCGAGGGCCAATATCCGGATTGCGCTGTCCGGTCTTCTCGCAGTTCCGCGATGGTCCTGTAGTCCTCAAAAAGGGGGCAGAGGCAGAGGGGGCCGCGCCGCCGGGCCTCCTCGCAACGAGAGGCCTTGGAAAAATAAAAAGGTAGATCGTAAACAGATCTCAGCAGTGCCTCCAACTTGTCGGGGTGATTATCCCGGGGTCGGCTGGGCCGTCCGCGGACCTCCGGGCTGGGAGGCCCCAACTCCTCCCGTGTTCCCCAAAAATGAGTATGAGACACACGCAAGAAGCAAGGTGGTTCTGCTGTTTATTAAACAACGGCAGGGATGGGTCTAGGATCGTACGCGTCCGTCCAGACTCTCAAAATTCGTGGGGCTCGCAGGCCCTTTTTGCCTCAGTATGACGCGCTGCTTGCGTCACCTGGGAAAGTTAGCGAAAAACCCATCGCCACTCTGGATTGGTTCCTCGAGTGGTAGGGTTAGTATAGCATACATATATAGAACAGTATTAGTGGTTGAGGATGAGTCAGGTGGTATACTTGGGTTGTCCCTTCTATTAGATACTTGAACATTTTTACACAAAGACCCCTAATGATTGGCTAATGTTAGTGGCGTCAGTGATGAGTGCCCCCATGTTCTGATTGGTCCACCCACAAGCCCCCCAGCCTGGGACCATCGTTATTCCCATCTCGCGGTGTACCTGTCACTAGCAACAATATGTCACTATGTGTTTGTGCAGACAATGCGCGGATTTGCTCATAGGCTTGAGAGCAGACCATTCCCATCGCTGTAGGTGTCCATTGGGTCATTTCATTGTTGCAGCCTGTGTCCCAGACGTGGGACCCAGGCGACTTCTCCCTCGTGGGTCTGGCACCTTGTCAGGTTGGCTTGGTTACGTGAGGGGAGACCGTGGCTGGGGCAGAATTCTGCACATTTAAAGTTGTATTTTGCTTCTGCGTGCTTGGCTTTGCTTACAGGTGTGACCTTGGCGTCGGCTGGTAGCATGCGAGTTGCAACATCGCTCCCTTGGCTGTGAGCTCTCGCTGGGCTCGTTCTGCGTGATCAGCACTTGTACTCTTGCTCATTCAGTGTTCATGGCGGCTCTTGCTTGCGGCCTACTTGGGCCTGGTTCATAGGTGGGGAGGTGTAATGCACGGCACCTGTGTTGTGGTGCGACATGGCTTCATAGGCAGTATTACCTCTTCGATATATTCTCATCACGATGCGAGGGGTTGGAGAAGCGTCAGCAAGCGTATACGCGAGTGCTTTATGCGTCTTGCGTTTCTGCATTACGGAAATCCTATGTGAAAAATAATAAAGATGCGCGTCAGTTGGTGTATCCGTCACCTACGTCATAGCACTGATTATATTCTTCGTGTGGGTTGGTGCGTGAGTGTCCAGTGTCCATGGTGGCACGTGTGTTCTTGGCAGTTGGCTAGGTCGTCATAGCATCTCTAACGATGTGGGTGCTTGTTGTTGAGGTCTTAGTCGAGTTCATCCATGCCGCAGGTGTCGGCTTGAGTAGGGCAGGCTGGTGGGTAGGCTGGTGGGCATATCCGTATGTTCTTGAACCAGGGCATTCGGTCGTCTGGTTGATAGGCGAATTCATCTCGTGGTGGGTGTCTAGGCCGCGATCCTCTGGGCCATGGTCGCGAGGAGATTGGGGGGAGCTTTTTCTCCCATTCTTCCACTTCACTAACTATCAGCTAGACCTCCTCAGAGGTACTCTAACTTTTCTCACTTTCCCCCAGCGGCTCTCTGTCTCCAGAGCCCTGGTTCTCTCTAGGTTGGACTACTGCAACAGCCTCTTCCTCAACCTCTCTGCTTCTGCCCTGCGCCCTCTGCAACTCATCCAGAACAGAAGCGCAAGACTTATCCTTGGCCTCAAGACCAGCGATTGCATCTCTCTGGCACTGAAATCCCTTCACTGGCTCCCTGTGGCTGCAAGGATCAAGTTGAAGACCCTCCGCATTGCCCACAAGGCTTTCTGGAGCCTTGAACCTACCTATCTGCAACGTTGCCTACCTAAATACTGTCCCTCCCGAGACCTCCACTCATCTACCTCCAACCTTCTGCGAATGAGCCGGTTCTCCAAGCAGAGATTTGGATGGAGATACTTATCTTCAGCAGGGGCTTCCCAATAGCCCCCCTGCAACCCTCCGTCTTGAGCCTGATCTCCTTAAGTTCCGGAAACTCCTTAAGACCTTCCTTTCCTCCTCTTCCTTTTCTCTCCTTCTTTCCCTCCTTTTCTCTACAGCTTGCTGACTGGCCACCTGGTGTACCTCAAAGTCTCACAGGTCCCTGGCACCCCACCAGTCCTCTCTTGCACTTGCCTCAGTGCCCTGCACTCACCCCACCCTCAATGCACTTGAGAAAGGACCCAAGAGAGTGGCTCTCTCTGCACTTACCCTAGTATCCACCGACTGGGTGCACTTGGACCCCCCCTGGAACTGTCTGTGCACTTCCACGATCCGAATGCACCGTGTTTGAAGATGTGTGTGCCCCCACTGGTCCCCTGTCCCGCTGGTCCCCTCTTTCACACTGTGTGCCCCCACTTGTCCCTGTGTCTCCATGTGTGCCCACACTGGTCCCTGTGTCACAATGTGTGCCCCCACTGGTCCCTGTGTCACAATGTGTGCCCCCACTGGTCCCCGTGCCACAATGTGTGCTCCCACTGGTCCCCGTGTCCCACTGTATCCCAATGTGTGCCCCCACTGGTCCCCGTGTCCCAATGTGTGCCCCCACTGTGTCCCAATGTGTGCCCCCACTGGTCCCCGTGTCCCAGTGTGTGCCCCCACTGGTCCCTTTTTCATACTGTGTGCCCCCACTGGTCCCTGTGTCTCAATGTGTGCCCCCACTGGTCCCTGTGTCTCAATGTGTGCCCCCACTGGTCCCTGTGTCACAATGTGTGCCCCCACTGGTCCTTGTGTCACAATGTGTGCCCCCACTGGTCCCCATGTCCCACTGTGTCCCAATGTGTGCCCCCACTGGTCCCCGTGTCCCAATGTGTGCCCCCACTGGTCCCCGTGTCCCAATGTTGTGCCCCCACTGGTCCGCGTGTCCTAATGTTGTGCCCCCACTGGTCCCTGTGTCCCACTGTTGTGCCCCCACTGGTCCCTGTGTCCCAATGTTGTGCCCCCATGTCCCAATGTGTGCCCCCACTCGTCCCCTGCCCCCACTGGTCCCCATGTCCCAATGTGTGCCCCCACTGGTCCCCGTGTCCCACTGTTGTGCCCTCACTGGTCCCTGTGTCCCACTGTTGTGCCCCCACTGGTCCCTGTGTCCCAATCATTGCCCCCACTGGTCCCCGTGTCCCAATGTTGTGCAGTGTTATACTGAGTTTGGGAGTGGCGCGCGGGGTGCAGTGGGAGTGGGGTGTGGTGGGAGTGGGGCGCGAGTTGGGGGGGCGCATTCCTAGTGTTTCACCCTGGGCACCAAATGTGCTAGAAACTACCCTGCTACCACCACCCATAGTGTGACAGAGGCCGGGCCTTTGTGGGGCCTCAGGCTCCATTAGGAGCCTATTCATGAAGAAAATAAACAAGCACACACCTTCTTTTGTCTTCATAAATAGGCTGTTAATGGAGCCTGATGCCTCACAAAGGCCCGGCCCCTCTCGCACTAAGTATGTGTGGCAGGGGCCGTGGATCGGGCTGCTGCTTGTTGATGAAGCAACAGCCCGATCCTTTGGTAATTTATCCTCTTTTTTTTCCTTTCAAACTGTGGATGCACGCCCCCCCTGGGCATGAGGCTGCGGCCCACCAGAGGGCCGCGCCCCACAGTTTGAATACCGCTGCCCACAGCCCTCCCCTCCAGGACCATACACCAATATGAGTCCTAGAGGGGAGGGCTTAATCGGACATGTTCGCACTTTTACCCGGGCTGGAGAGAACTGATGCAGTATCGATGGAAATGGCCATCGATGCTGCATCACTTCTCTCCGGTCGGGCTCAGCCCCGACTTGATCTTGCCGGGGGGGGCTCGGGCCCCGGAGCACCCCGTACTCGGCGCCCCTGGGTGCAGCGAGTCCGAGCGGTGGGCTGCTTCCTCCTCCTCTTGCACACTGCAGGCACCAGGCTAGGTTTTGGAGCAGAGGTGTTTGCATGCCCAACCCCAACCTGCCCTTGGGTGTTTGTGTGGATTAGCAAGAACTATGTAACATCATGAAATGCAATGCTCGCCAAGACAAAAGGTCTCATATTGCAGCAATGGTTGCCTTGTGCGTGGGTTCATATTACAAAAGTCTTTTGTAAGTAAAGTCCATGCAACACATTCATCCTGGATGGTTTTTTTATTTTTTTTATTTGTATGCTTTTAACTCTCTTTTAAATGTGTTAAATGCTAATAATGGTTTGTACTTAAATGCGAAATATGTATAAACCCCTTTTTCTTTTTACTATTTTTCCAAAGGTTTATCTGTTAACCAAATGCAAATAAATAAATAAATTCATCCTGTGTAATACTGTATAGTTCTGTATAACATATTCTGCAGTGATCCAACAGGCATCAAGGAGGATGCCGAGGGGATATCTCAGTATTACTATATTTTATTCAGGGCTGTTATGAGATTGGGCAATTCAATGTAAACAGGAACTTCCCAAAGAAACAAAAAGGTCAAAATAGCTCTCTCTTCAGCGGGACTTGGGTTCCTGGCCCTCAGAAACATTGCCGTGACCTTCCACAGTCATAGGGCCTCATTACGACCCAGGCGTTAAGGGTTAACGCCGTCATTAACCCTTAACGCCTGATTCTGATTTTAACGGCTGCTTTTGGCAGCCGTTAAAATCCATGGCGCTAACCTGCCATGATGCTAATTACGCCACCGTAATTTACGGTGGCGTAATTAAAGCCTTCCCCACTCCCATTATGCCCTATGGGGCAAAAATGGGAATGGGGAAGGGAAAATGGGAAATGGGGATTTACCGCCCCACTCACCTTGGAATGGGGCGGTAAATCCGCCATCCACCATGGTGTAAACATAGTTTACACCATGGTGGTAAAGTTGGCGCAATTAGCGCCTGGGTCGTAATGACCCACATAGGTTTGTTCCTCTTCCAGGCCACACACACAAATGGTCCAATTTGCAGAGTTTGAGAGGCGAGGGGTTAACTCACCTTTTCTGGCATTGGGGCCTACACAGTGACCCAAATCCTCCTTCTTCTCAACTAGTTGCAGGCTTTCTGAGGCCTCATTCCCCACGGTGTCCAGTCATTAGTTCGAGTCAAAAGGACCAAAAAAAAAGAACGAAAAAAGGAAAATGCCTTTTTTTAATGTATTTTTTTGGGTGGGTTTTGGTATAGGTAAAATTTATGGTTTTTGGGCAAAAAACGGGGGTTTGGTGGGGGACCCCCAAAAAAAAAATAATAATAAATTTTTTTGTCCTTTTGACTCGAATGTATTGCATTCAATCCTTTTTTTTTCAATCTTTAACCTATAACCATTCCCCACGACTCACTTGATGATAACATTTCGTGAGCAAGCATGCTAGTCAACAAAGCTGGCAGGGAGAGGAAAAGAGGGGCCTCTGGGGTATGTCTCGCATTTCTCTTGGTCTTCATTTCCCCACCTGCCTAAACTCAACATAACCTCCCGAGCCTCACTCGAACCCCCTCCCCCTGCCTGGTCCTGTCGAAGATTAACTGGAAGCTCCAGAACCTGCCTTTTCTTGCTGGCTTGTTCTGGCTTCTCTCTCTCTATCCCTGGTGTATTTCCTACCACCTGATGTTCTTAGTATGGCTTTCCTTCACCTCAGTCTCCTCTGCAGCTCCTTTAGTAACCCTACTACCTCCTCTTAGGGTTGTTCTCTCCTTTGCCTCATGAACAGTCATCCCTCCTTTTGATGAGGCCCATGTTTAACATGAATTTTTCCTCTTTACCTTTCCAAAAAAAGCTAACTGTGAATTTAGTTATAACTTAGTTTCTGTGCATACTGTAAACAACTCCTGAAGGGGCAAACCGGCTGTCAGAAACGTGTCCTCCAATTTGTAGGTCGGCCGCGGCTTTCCTAGCTTGCATGCCGTTCAAACGACGACATGTCAACGTAAGCTATGCATTTCTACGATGTGACGTTGTTTCCTTACTGCCAAATCAGCTTTAAAAACAGAAATGACAAGCAAAGCTGCTACCCAGTAGCTGCATGTGCACATTTGAAGCAGATGATAGATACCTTTGTGTCTGAAAGGCCGCCCATTTACTTTCCAACGGTTGGTGCGTCTGTAGACAGTGCACAGCAGAAGTATTGGTGTATCCACTATAGTAATGGCAGGGATTATGCTACATACTCACAGAGCTTGACAACAGCTCTGGTTTAACAACTGACAGTATATTTTTAGCAACAGAGCATCTATTGAACATTTCTCCGTTTAGCAGCACATGCTTTCCCGAAGAATAACTTGTGTACTTCTAAAGAACTAGCATTCAACAAGACCTTTTAAAAATGAAAAGTGTGTCTTGCCTCGCCCGCAGCACGATGAGGATGATGTAAAGTGTCCTTGGGCTAAAGCGACCACATTACGGACAGTGTTATTGTGCTGAATGTGGGAGATGGCCTCACACAATCCCTTTGTCTCCTCATAAACTGCTGTACATAAATAGCCATTAGCTATGCAACATACTGTAACAATCAGGCTCAAATTCCCTCTGGCCCGACATACTCTGCTGGGCACACCCTGGGTGTTCTTATCTCATCAGACATCCCACTCTCCAACCCTCTAACCACTCTTCTCTCTTGTACTGACCATTTTCTTCTCTCCTCTCACCTGTCGCTCTCTGTCCACCAGGCAAAACCGACCCCAGCACTGCCACCCACCTTCTGGGTCATCCAGCCCATGAAGCGTGTGTCAGTGGAGGCTTTCGCCGCTACTTTCTCTCTTCCTCCTTCACCTGGGGCTGACTCACACTCTGGCACAGCCCTCTCCAACCTGCATCTCTCTATCTCTATCACTCTTGATGTCCTTTCCCCTGTCATGCATATCCTTCTGAAGCCCACATTCAAGTGCAATTCTTGATATGATTCCGACCTCACCACCCTTAAACGCAAGTGTAGGGTGGCTGAGAGGAAGTGGAGGGCATCAGGATAATCCTGCGACAAACTGCCCTGTTGCCTGCTCCAAAGGCAATATAGAATGTCTGTCCTGTCCAAGAAGAGAGCCTACATCCAAGTCCATGTCTCTGCAGCCTCTAACAACTCAGCCAAACTTTTCTAAATCTACAAGAAGCTGGCCAATCCTGCTGCAGTCTCCACCTCTCCTGTTCCCTTCCAGGCACTTTGCACGGCACTGGCCTCTCACTTCACTGCTAAAACTCAGGACATCCTGTCCACTCTCTCCTCTTCCTCTCCCTCTACCATTCCCAGCCCCTCTCTGGCCGTCTCTCCTCCTCCTTTCTCCACCTTCCCTGTTTTCACTCCTGACAATGTTTCTACACAAGTCCGATCTACGAACATCTCGTAAAAGCAGGTGATCCCCTGCTTCTCCAGAACCATTAAAGGGGTAGTCCAGCTAAAAAATGTATTTAAAAAATAGATAGGCAACATTAAAAAAAAATACTAGCACTTTTTTTTTTAAAACTTCCTATGTAAAATTTTGAGCTAGTCAAGCTCAAACCTCGCAAAAGCAAGCACATGGATGCATCCAAAATGGATGCCCGCCTGTGCTGGCTTTTGCTTTTGCGGCACTAATGAAGGAAAAGCCAGCCAGCTGTAGTAAATAAAAGCTACCGCTGGGTGGCTTTTCCTTCATTGGTGCTGTACGCGGAGGACGGGGACCGGAGACCAGAGCAGGAAAGCTGCAGCTGAATCTCGGTAAGTGCTATTTATTTTTTTTTAAAATAAGCACTAGCTGCGTTTTATTTTCTAAGTTTTCTGGGCTGGAGGAGCCCAGAAAACTTAGAAATAAAACCACAGCTTTAAAAACGTTGTATTTATGTTTGCGGTTGCTTTTGAAGCGACCGCAAACATAAATACAACGTTATTGTGTTTGAAAACGCTGCGGTTTTTCTTTCCAAGTTTCTCAGGCTCCTCCGGCTCGGAGAGCCTGAGAAACTCGGAAAGAAAAACCGCAGCATTTTCAAACACAACCACGTTGTGTTTGTGCCTGCTGTGGCTATCACTTTGGGTCTCCGGTGCTCCCCCAGTACTTCGCCCTTTACAACTAATCCAGGACAGGAATGCAAGACTTGTCCACAGCCCCAAGCACAGGGATCGTATCTCTCCAGCCCTGAAAGCTCTCCACTGGCTCCTGGTGGCTTCAAGGATCAAGTTCAAGACCCACTGCATTGTCCACAAGGTTTTCTGGGGCTGGGGACCACACTACATCTAACTCTCTCTTCCTAAGCATCTTCCACCTCGAGCCCTCTGCTCATCCACCTCCAACTCTCTGAAGGTCCGATGCTTCTCTAGGCAGAGAGTGGGGGTAGATCTCTGTCCTCGGGTGGGGCCTCCCTCTTGAACATCCTCCCTGCATCTCTCAAACTTGAGCAGA
The DNA here is from genome assembly GCF_040938575.1 of Ambystoma mexicanum. Lineage (NCBI taxonomy): Eukaryota > Metazoa > Chordata > Amphibia > Caudata > Ambystomatidae > Ambystoma > Ambystoma mexicanum. The sequence goes on along the minus strand of NC_090931.1, from coordinate 794,495,807 downwards.
ACAACTTATGGTGCCGAAAGCAACTAAAGACCTTCCGTTTCACTTCTGCTTTCTCTCTCTCTCTCCCCTGTTGATGCTCCTGTCTGCTGCACTAACTGGTTACCTGGCCACCCACTGAACCTCACGGGAACCAGGCTCCTGCATGAGCAGTAGCCCCTTGCACTTCCTCTAGGCCTCCCACCCACTTAGGGACTGTAACTGTCATGATGCCTACCCTCGGGGACCCAGACCAAGTCCAGCAACCCCAGAAGCAGGCATCAAGTTATTCCAAGCAAGCCCAACAACCCCTGCTAGGAGCTATTTGGGTCAGTCCTGGCGCCTATGGCACCAGGCTCATATGGAGAGTCAGTCCTGGTGCCATAGGCGACAGGCTTATAGATTAAAACTTACCTGATGCAGACCATGCTGCAAGAGCTCCAAGCCAAAAGAGGCTTGGAAGGGACTACTTTACTTAGGGACTATTTTTTTACTCGGGCGGGGCTGGGGAGGAATACTTACCTGGGACTACTTTGGGGACTATTTAAACCACGCCCGAAGAGCAGCACACGCTTCGCGTTATTCTGCATCCAGCAGCGTAACGCTCACCATGCCTGCAAGTCTGCATCCAGCCTTCTGCCACACCCGCCTCGAGTTTGGAGCTCCTAGAAAAAGGGAGAAAGATGGAGAAAAGGTTAGAATAAGAGCAATACCTTTGATCCTTACCTGAATTCCCGATCCATCGCGCCTTCGAGCTGGAAGAAAGAAGTAATTTATGCGCGTCGCCTCGTCTGCTGCAGCGCGGCGCTGAACTCACCGGCCTTCGAAGCATCTTCACATTCCACCGCATCCTCCTGCATGTTCCCGTCGCACTCCGGCAACTAAGGAGAAGACAAGAACAGCAAGGTGAGCCAAGGGAATACACAGAGGAATATTAGTTACCCCCCTCATAGACTTACCTGATTTTACCACCGGAGGTACTATTCCTCTTCACGGGCCGGCGCAGCTTCCACTGTATCTTCACCGAATCCCAGCCCCTAAGGGGAAACAAAAGGACAGCAGGGTGAAACAAAGGGACTAACAAGGGGAACCCTCCTCACCACAATAGACTTACCTGATTTTACCGCCGGAGGTATTATTCCCCGAGACTTCATACTTTCTCTCAGCACCTGAATAAGGGAGAAAGCAACAGGTTACATATTGACATTATTTTATCGAACTGTGTTGGAAAATACAAA